>NC_082673.1:2500-1495000 GCF_025265405.1 Mesoplodon densirostris
CTAACCCTAACCCTAACCCTAACCCTAACCCTAACCCTAACCCTAACCCTAACCCTAACCCTAACCCTAACCCTAACCCTAACCCTAACCCTAACCCTAACCCAAACCCTAACCCTAACCCTAACCCTAACCCTAACCCTAACCCTAACCCTAACCCTAACCCTAACCCTAACCCTAACCCTAACCCTAACCCTAACCCTAACCCTAACCCTAACCCTAACCCTAACCTAACCCTAACCCTAACCCTAACCCTAACCCTAACCCTAACCCTAACCCTAACCCTAACCCTAACCCTAACCCTAACCCTAACCCTAACCCTAACCCTAACCCTAACCCTAACCCTAACCCTAACCCTAACCCTAACCCTAACCCTAACCCTAACCCTAACCCTAACCCTAACCCTAACCCTAACCCTAACCCTAACCCTAACCCTAACCCTAACCCTAACCCTAACCCTAACCCTAACCCTAACCCTAACCCTAACCCTAACCCTAACCCTAACCCTAACCCTAACCCTAACCCTAACCCTAACCCTAACCCTAACCCTAACCCTAACCCTAACCCTAACCCTAACCCTAACCCTAACCCTAACCCTAACCCTAACCCTAACCCTAACCCTAACCCTAACCCTAACCCTAACCCTAACCCTAACCCTAACCCTAACCCTAACCCTAACCCTAACCCTAACCCTAACCCTAACCCTAACCCTAACCCTAACCCTAACCCTAACCCTAACCCTAACCCTAACCCTAACCCTAACCCTAACCCTAACCCTAACCCTAACCCTAACCCTAACCCTAACCCTAACCCTAACCCTAACCCTAACCCTAACCCTAACCCTAACCCTAACCCTAACCCTAACCCTAACCCTAACCCTAACCCTAACCCTAACCCTAACCCTAACCCTAACCCTAACCCTAACCCTAACCCTAACCCTAACCCTAACCCTAACCCTAACCCTAACCCTAACCCTAACCCTAACCCTAACCCTAACCCTAACCCTAACCCTAACCCTAACCCTAACCCTAACCCTAACCCTAACCCTAACCCTAACCCTAACCCTAACCCTAACCCTAACCCTAACCCTAACCCTAACCCTAACCCTAACCCTAACCCTAACCCTAACCCTAACCCTAACCCTAACCCTAACCCTAACCCTAACCCTAACCCTAACCCTAACCCTAACCCTAACCCTAACCCTAACCCTAACCCTAACCCTAACCCTAACCCTAACCCTAACCCTAACCCTAACCCTAACCCTAACCCTAACCCTAACCCTAACCCTAACCCTAACCCTAACCCTAACCCTAACCCTAACCCTAACCCTAACCCTAACCCTAACCCTAACCCTAACCCTAACCCTAACCCTAACCCTAACCCTAACCCTAACCCTAACCCTAACCCTAACCCTAACCCTAACCCTAACCCTAACCCTAACCCTAACCCTAACCCTAACCCTAACCCTAACCCTAACCCTAACCCTAACCCTAACCCTAACCCTAACCCTAACCCTAACCCTAACCCTAACCCTAACCCTAACCCTAACCCTAACCCTAACCCTAACCCTAACCCTAACCCTAACCCTAACCCTAACCCTAACCCTAACCCTAACCCTAACCCTAACCCTAACCCTAACCCTAACCCTAACCCTAACCCTAACCCTAACCCTAACCCTAACCCTAACCCTAACCCTAACCCTAACCCTAACCCTAACCCTAACCCTAACCCTAACCCTAACCCTAACCCTAACCCTAACCCTAACCCTAACCCTAACCCTAACCCTAACCCTAACCCTAACCCTAACCCTAACCCTAACCCTAACCCTAACCCTAACCCTAACCCTAACCCTAACCCTAACCCTAACCCTAACCCTAACCCTAACCCTAACCCTAACCCTAACCCTAACCCTAACCCTAACCCTAACCCTAACCCTAACCCTAACCCTAACCCTAACCCTAACCCTAACCCTAACCCTAACCCTAACCCTAACCCTAACCCTAACCCTAACCCTAACCCTAACCCTAACCCTAACCCTAACCCTAACCCTAACCCTAACCCTAACCCTAACCCTAACCCTAACCCTAACCCTAACCCTAACCCTAACCCTAACCCTAACCCTAACCCTAACCCTAACCCTAACCCTAACCCTAACCCTAACCCTAACCCTAACCCTAACCCTAACCCTAACCCTAACCCTAACCCTAACCCTAACCCTAACCCTAACCCTAACCCTAACCCTAACCCTAACCCTAACCCTAACCCTAACCCTAACCCTAACCCTAACCCTAACCCTAACCCTAACCCTAACCCTAACCCTAACCCTAACCCTAACCCTAACCCTAACCCTAACCCTAACCCTAACCCTAACCCTAACCCTAACCCTAACCCTAACCCTAACCCTAACCCTAACCCTAACCCTAACCCTAACCCTAACCCTAACCCTAACCCTAACCCTAACCCTAACCCTAACCCTAACCCTAACCCTAACCCTAACCCTAACCCTAACCCTAACCCTAACCCTAACCCTAACCCTAACCCTAACCCTAACCCTAACCCTAACCCTAACCCTAACCCTAACCCTAACCCTAACCCTAACCCTAACCCTAACCCTAACCCTAACCCTAACCCTAACCCTAACCCTAACCCTAACCCTAACCCTAACCCTAACCCTAACCCTAACCCTAACCCTAACCCTAACCCTAACCCTAACCCTAACCCTAACCCTAACCCTAACCCTAACCCTAACCCTAACCCTAACCCTAACCCTAACCCTAACCCTAACCCTAACCCTAACCCTAACCCTAACCCTAACCCTAACCCTAACCCTAACCCTAACCCTAACCCTAACCCTAACCCTAACCCTAACCCTAACCCTAACCCTAACCCTAACCCTAACCCTAACCCTAACCCTAACCCTAACCCTAACCCTAACCCTAACCCTAACCCTAACCCTAACCCTAACCCTAACCCTAACCCTAACCCTAACCCTAACCCTAACCCTAACCCTAACCCTAACCCTAACCCTAACCCTAACCCTAACCCTAACCCTAACCCTAACCCTAACCCTAACCCTAACCCTAACCCTAACCCTAACCCTAACCCTAACCCTAACCCTAACCCTAACCCTAACCCTAACCCTAACCCTAACCCTAACCCTAACCCTAACCCTAACCCTAACCCTAACCCTAACCCTAACCCTAACCCTAACCCTAACCCTAACCCTAACCCTAACCCTAACCCTAACCCTAACCCTAACCCTAACCCTAACCCTAACCCTAACCCTAACCCTAACCCTAACCCTAACCCTAACCCTAACCCTAACCCTAACCCTAACCCTAACCCTAACCCTAACCCTAACCCTAACCCTAACCCTAACCCTAACCCTAACCCTAACCCTAACCCTAACCCTAACCCTAACCCTAACCCTAACCCTAACCCTAACCCTAACCCTAACCCTAACCCTAACCCTAACCCTAACCCTAACCCTAACCCTAACCCTAACCCTAACCCTAACCCTAACCCTAACCCTAACCCTAACCCTAACCCTAACCCTAACCCTAACCCTAACCCTAACCCTAACCCTAACCCTAACCCTAACCCTAACCCTAACCCTAACCCTAACCCTAACCCTAACCCTAACCCTAACCCTAACCCTAACCCTAACCCTAACCCTAACCCTAACCCTAACCCTAACCCTAACCCTAACCCTAACCCTAACCCTAACCCTAACCCTAACCCTAACCCTAACCCTAACCCTAACCCTAACCCTAACCCTAACCCTAACCCTAACCCTAACCCTAACCCTAACCCTAACCCTAACCCTAACCCTAACCCTAACCCTAACCCTAACCCTAACCCTAACCCTAACCCTAACCCTAACCCTAACCCTAACCCTAACCCTAACCCTAACCCTAACCCTAACCCTAACCCTAACCCTAACCCTAACCCTAACCCTAACCCTAACCCTAACCCTAACCCTAACCCTAACCCTAACCCTAACCCTAACCCTAACCCTAACCCTAACCCTAACCCTAACCCTAACCCTAACCCTAACCCTAACCCTAACCCTAACCCTAACCCTAACCCTAACCCTAACCCTAACCCTAACCCTAACCCTAACCCTAACCCTAACCCTAACCCTAACCCTAACCCTAACCCTAACCCTAACCCTAACCCTAACCCTAACCCTAACCCTAACCCTAACCCTAACCCTAACCCTAACCCTAACCCTAACCCTAACCCTAACCCTAACCCTAACCCTAACCCTAACCCTAACCCTAACCCTAACCCTAACCCTAACCCTAACCCTAACCCTAACCCTAACCCTAACCCTAACCCTAACCCTAACCCTAACCCTAACCCTAACCCTAACCCTAACCCTAACCCTAACCCTAACCCTAACCCTAACCCTAACCCTAACCCTAACCCTAACCCTAACCCTAACCCTAACCCTAACCCTAACCCTAACCCTAACCCTAACCCTAACCCTAACCCTAACCCTAACCCTAACCCTAACCCTAACCCTAACCCTAACCCTAACCCTAACCCTAACCCTAACCCTAACCCTAACCCTAACCCTAACCCTAACCCTAACCCTAACCCTAACCCTAACCCTAACCCTAACCCTAACCCTAACCCTAACCCTAACCCTAACCCTAACCCTAACCCTAACCCTAACCCTAACCCTAACCCTAACCCTAACCCTAACCCTAACCCTAACCCTAACCCTAACCCTAACCCTAACCCTAACCCTAACCCTAACCCTAACCCTAACCCTAACCCTAACCCTAACCCTAACCCTAACCCTAACCCTAACCCTAACCCTAACCCTAACCCTAACCCTAACCCTAACCCTAACCCTAACCCTAACCCTAACCCTAACCCTAACCCTAACCCTAACCCTAACCCTAACCCTAACCCTAACCCTAACCCTAACCCTAACCCTAACCCTAACCCTAACCCTAACCCTAACCCTAACCCTAACCCTAACCCTAACCCTAACCCTAACCCTAACCCTAACCCTAACCCTAACCCTAACCCTAACCCTAACCCTAACCCTAACCCTAACCCTAACCCTAACCCTAACCCTAACCCTAACCCTAACCCTAACCCTAACCCTAACCCTAACCCTAACCCTAACCCTAACCCTAACCCTAACCCTAACCCTAACCCTAACCCTAACCCTAACCCTAACCCTAACCCTAACCCTAACCCTAACCCTAACCCTAACCCTAACCCTAACCCTAACCCTAACCCTAACCCTAACCCTAACCCTAACCCTAACCCTAACCCTAACCCTAACCCTAACCCTAACCCTAACCCTAACCCTAACCCTAACCCTAACCCTAACCCTAACCCTAACCCTAACCCTAACCCTAACCCTAACCCTAACCCTAACCCTAACCCTAACCCTAACCCTAACCCTAACCCTAACCCTAACCCTAACCCTAACCCTAACCCTAACCCTAACCCTAACCCTAACCCTAACCCTAACCCTAACCCTAACCCTAACCCTAACCCTAACCCTAACCCTAACCCTAACCCTAACCCTAACCCTAACCCTAACCCTAACCCTAACCCTAACCCTAACCCTAACCCTAACCCTAACCCTAACCCTAACCCTAACCCTAACCCTAACCCTAACCCTAACCCTAACCCTAACCCTAACCCTAACCCTAACCCTAACCCTAACCCTAACCCTAACCCTAACCCTAACCCTAACCCTAACCCTAACCCTAACCCTAACCCTAACCCTAACCCTAACCCTAACCCTAACCCTAACCCTAACCCTAACCCTAACCCTAACCCTAACCCTAACCCTAACCCTAACCCTAACCCTAACCCTAACCCTAACCCTAACCCTAACCCTAACCCTAACCCTAACCCTAACCCTAACCCTAACCCTAACCCTAACCCTAACCCTAACCCTAACCCTAACCCTAACCCTAACCCTAACCCTAACCCTAACCCTAACCCTAACCCTAACCCTAACCCTAACCCTAACCCTAACCCTAACCCTAACCCTAACCCTAACCCTAACCCTAACCCTAACCCTAACCCTAACCCTAACCCTAACCCTAACCCTAACCCTAACCCTAACCCTAACCCTAACCCTAACCCTAACCCTAACCCTAACCCTAACCCTAACCCTAACCCTAACCCTAACCCTAACCCTAACCCTAACCCTAACCCTAACCCTAACCCTAACCCTAACCCTAACCCTAACCCTAACCCTAACCCTAACCCTAACCCTAACCCTAACCCTAACCCTAACCCTAACCCTAACCCTAACCCTAACCCTAACCCTAACCCTAACCCTAACCCTAACCCTAACCCTAACCCTAACCCTAACCCTAACCCTAACCCTAACCCTAACCCTAACCCTAACCCTAACCCTAACCCTAACCCTAACCCTAACCCTAACCCTAACCCTAACCCTAACCCTAACCCTAACCCTAACCCTAACCCTAACCCTAACCCTAACCCTAACCCTAACCCTAACCCTAACCCTAACCCTAACCCTAACCCTAACCCTAACCCTAACCCTAACCCTAACCCTAACCCTAACCCTAACCCTAACCCTAACCCTAACCCTAACCCTAACCCTAACCCTAACCCTAACCCTAACCCTAACCCTAACCCTAACCCTAACCCTAACCCTAACCCTAACCCTAACCCTAACCCTAACCCTAACCCTAACCCTAACCCTAACCCTAACCCTAACCCTAACCCTAACCCTAACCCTAACCCTAACCCTAACCCTAACCCTAACCCTAACCCTAACCCTAACCCTAACCCTAACCCTAACCCTAACCCTAACCCTAACCCTAACCCTAACCCTAACCCTAACCCTAACCCTAACCCTAACCCTAACCCTAACCCTAACCCTAACCCTAACCCTAACCCTAACCCTAACCCTAACCCTAACCCTAACCCTAACCCTAACCCTAACCCTAACCCTAACCCTAACCCTAACCCTAACCCTAACCCTAACCCTAACCCTAACCCTAACCCTAACCCTAACCCTAACCCTAACCCTAACCCTAACCCTAACCCTAACCCTAACCCTAACCCTAACCCTAACCCTAACCCTAACCCTAACCCTAACCCTAACCCTAACCCTAACCCTAACCCTAACCCTAACCCTAACCCTAACCCTAACCCTAACCCTAACCCTAACCCTAACCCTAACCCTAACCCTAACCCTAACCCTAACCCTAACCCTAACCCTAACCCTAACCCTAACCCTAACCCTAACCCTAACCCTAACCCTAACCCTAACCCTAACCCTAACCCTAACCCTAACCCTAACCCTAACCCTAACCCTAACCCTAACCCTAACCCTAACCCTAACCCTAACCCTAACCCTAACCCTAACCCTAACCCTAACCCTAACCCTAACCCTAACCCTAACCCTAACCCTAACCCTAACCCTAACCCTAACCCTAACCCTAACCCTAACCCTAACCCTAACCCTAACCCTAACCCTAACCCTAACCCTAACCCTAACCCTAACCCTAACCCTAACCCTAACCCTAACCCTAACCCTAACCCTAACCCTAACCCTAACCCTAACCCTAACCCTAACCCTAACCCTAACCCTAACCCTAACCCTAACCCTAACCCTAACCCTAACCCTAACCCTAACCCTAACCCTAACCCTAACCCTAACCCTAACCCTAACCCTAACCCTAACCCTAACCCTAACCCTAACCCTAACCCTAACCCTAACCCTAACCCTAACCCTAACCCTAACCCTAACCCTAACCCTAACCCTAACCCTAACCCTAACCCTAACCCTAACCCTAACCCTAACCCTAACCCTAACCCTAACCCTAACCCTAACCCTAACCCTAACCCTAACCCTAACCCTAACCCTAACCCTAACCCTAACCCTAACCCTAACCCTAACCCTAACCCTAACCCTAACCCTAACCCTAACCCTAACCCTAACCCTAACCCTAACCCTAACCCTAACCCTAACCCTAACCCTAACCCTAACCCTAACCCTAACCCTAACCCTAACCCTAACCCTAACCCTAACCCTAACCCTAACCCTAACCCTAACCCTAACCCTAACCCTAACCCTAACCCTAACCCTAACCCTAACCCTAACCCTAACCCTAACCCTAACCCTAACCCTAACCCTAACCCTAACCCTAACCCTAACCCTAACCCTAACCCTAACCCTAACCCTAACCCTAACCCTAACCCTAACCCTAACCCTAACCCTAACCCTAACCCTAACCCTAACCCTAACCCTAACCCTAACCCTAACCCTAACCCTAACCCTAACCCTAACCCTAACCCTAACCCTAACCCTAACCCTAACCCTAACCCTAACCCTAACCCTAACCCTAACCCTAACCCTAACCCTAACCCTAACCCTAACCCTAACCCTAACCCTAACCCTAACCCTAACCCTAACCCTAACCCTAACCCTAACCCTAACCCTAACCCTAACCCTAACCCTAACCCTAACCCTAACCCTAACCCTAACCCTAACCCTAACCCTAACCCTAACCCTAACCCTAACCCTAACCCTAACCCTAACCCTAACCCTAACCCTAACCCTAACCCTAACCCTAACCCTAACCCTAACCCTAACCCTAACCCTAACCCTAACCCTAACCCTAACCCTAACCCTAACCCTAACCCTAACCCTAACCCTAACCCTAACCCTAACCCTAACCCTAACCCTAACCCTAACCCTAACCCTAACCCTAACCCTAACCCTAACCCTAACCCTAACCCTAACCCTAACCCTAACCCTAACCCTAACCCTAACCCTAACCCTAACCCTAACCCTAACCCTAACCCTAACCCTAACCCTAACCCTAACCCTAACCCTAACCCTAACCCTAACCCTAACCCTAACCCTAACCCTAACCCTAACCCTAACCCTAACCCTAACCCTAACCCTAACCCTAACCCTAACCCTAACCCTAACCCTAACCCTAACCCTAACCCTAACCCTAACCCTAACCCTAACCCTAACCCTAACCCTAACCCTAACCCTAACCCTAACCCTAACCCTAACCCTAACCCTAACCCTAACCCTAACCCTAACCCTAACCCTAACCCTAACCCTAACCCTAACCCTAACCCTAACCCTAACCCTAACCCTAACCCTAACCCTAACCCTAACCCTAACCCTAACCCTAACCCTAACCCTAACCCTAACCCTAACCCTAACCCTAACCCTAACCCTAACCCTAACCCTAACCCTAACCCTAACCCTAACCCTAACCCTAACCCTAACCCTAACCCTAACCCTAACCCTAACCCTAACCCTAACCCTAACCCTAACCCTAACCCTAACCCTAACCCTAACCCTAACCCTAACCCTAACCCTAACCCTAACCCTAACCCTAACCCTAACCCTAACCCTAACCCTAACCCTAACCCTAACCCTAACCCTAACCCTAACCCTAACCCTAACCCTAACCCTAACCCTAACCCTAACCCTAACCCTAACCCTAACCCTAACCCTAACCCTAACCCTAACCCTAACCCTAACCCTAACCCTAACCCTAACCCTAACCCTAACCCTAACCCTAACCCTAACCCTAACCCTAACCCTAACCCTAACCCTAACCCTAACCCTAACCCTAACCCTAACCCTAACCCTAACCCTAACCCTAACCCTAACCCTAACCCTAACCCTAACCCTAACCCTAACCCTAACCCTAACCCTAACCCTAACCCTAACCCTAACCCTAACCCTAACCCTAACCCTAACCCTAACCCTAACCCTAACCCTAACCCTAACCCTAACCCTAACCCTAACCCTAACCCTAACCCTAACCCTAACCCTAACCCTAACCCTAACCCTAACCCTAACCCTAACCCTAACCCTAACCCTAACCCTAACCCTAACCCTAACCCTAACCCTAACCCTAACCCTAACCCTAACCCTAACCCTAACCCTAACCCTAACCCTAACCCTAACCCTAACCCTAACCCTAACCCTAACCCTAACCCTAACCCTAACCCTAACCCTAACCCTAACCCTAACCCTAACCCTAACCCTAACCCTAACCCTAACCCTAACCCTAACCCTAACCCTAACCCTAACCCTAACCCTAACCCTAACCCTAACCCTAACCCTAACCCTAACCCTAACCCTAACCCTAACCCTAACCCTAACCCTAACCCTAACCCTAACCCTAACCCTAACCCTAACCCTAACCCTAACCCTAACCCTAACCCTAACCCTAACCCTAACCCTAACCCTAACCCTAACCCTAACCCTAACCCTAACCCTAACCCTAACCCTAACCCTAACCCTAACCCTAACCCTAACCCTAACCCTAACCCTAACCCTAACCCTAACCCTAACCCTAACCCTAACCCTAACCCTAACCCTAACCCTAACCCTAACCCTAACCCTAACCCTAACCCTAACCCTAACCCTAACCCTAACCCTAACCCTAACCCTAACCCTAACCCTAACCCTAACCCTAACCCTAACCCTAACCCTAACCCTAACCCTAACCCTAACCCTAACCCTAACCCTAACCCTAACCCTAACCCTAACCCTAACCCTAACCCTAACCCTAACCCTAACCCTAACCCTAACCCTAACCCTAACCCTAACCCTAACCCTAACCCTAACCCTAACCCTAACCCTAACCCTAACCCTAACCCTAACCCTAACCCTAACCCTAACCCTAACCCTAACCCTAACCCTAACCCTAACCCTAACCCTAACCCTAACCCTAACCCTAACCCTAACCCTAACCCTAACCCTAACCCTAACCCTAACCCTAACCCTAACCCTAACCCTAACCCTAACCCTAACCCTAACCCTAACCCTAACCCTAACCCTAACCCTAACCCTAACCCTAACCCTAACCCTAACCCTAACCCTAACCCTAACCCTAACCCTAACCCTAACCCTAACCCTAACCCTAACCCTAACCCTAACCCTAACCCTAACCCTAACCCTAACCCTAACCCTAACCCTAACCCTAACCCTAACCCTAACCCTAACCCTAACCCTAACCCTAACCCTAACCCTAACCCTAACCCTAACCCTAACCCTAACCCTAACCCTAACCCTAACCCTAACCCTAACCCTAACCCTAACCCTAACCCTAACCCTAACCCTAACCCTAACCCTAACCCTAACCCTAACCCTAACCCTAACCCTAACCCTAACCCTAACCCTAACCCTAACCCTAACCCTAACCCTAACCCTAACCCTAACCCTAACCCTAACCCTAACCCTAACCCTAACCCTAACCCTAACCCTAACCCTAACCCTAACCCTAACCCTAACCCTAACCCTAACCCTAACCCTAACCCTAACCCTAACCCTAACCCTAACCCTAACCCTAACCCTAACCCTAACCCTAACCCTAACCCTAACCCTAACCCTAACCCTAACCCTAACCCTAACCCTAACCCTAACCCTAACCCTAACCCTAACCCTAACCCTAACCCTAACCCTAACCCTAACCCTAACCCTAACCCTAACCCTAACCCTAACCCTAACCCTAACCCTAACCCTAACCCTAACCCTAACCCTAACCCTAACCCTAACCCTAACCCTAACCCTAACCCTAACCCTAACCCTAACCCTAACCCTAACCCTAACCCTAACCCTAACCCTAACCCTAACCCTAACCCTAACCCTAACCCTAACCCTAACCCTAACCCTAACCCTAACCCTAACCCTAACCCTAACCCTAACCCTAACCCTAACCCTAACCCTAACCCTAACCCTAACCCTAACCCTAACCCTAACCCTAACCCTAACCCTAACCCTAACCCTAACCCTAACCCTAACCCTAACCCTAACCCTAACCCTAACCCTAACCCTAACCCTAACCCTAACCCTAACCCTAACCCTAACCCTAACCCTAACCCTAACCCTAACCCTAACCCTAACCCTAACCCTAACCCTAACCCTAACCCTAACCCTAACCCTAACCCTAACCCTAACCCTAACCCTAACCCTAACCCTAACCCTAACCCTAACCCTAACCCTAACCCTAACCCTAACCCTAACCCTAACCCTAACCCTAACCCTAACCCTAACCCTAACCCTAACCCTAACCCTAACCCTAACCCTAACCCTAACCCTAACCCTAACCCTAACCCTAACCCTAACCCTAACCCTAACCCTAACCCTAACCCTAACCCTAACCCTAACCCTAACCCTAACCCTAACCCTAACCCTAACCCTAACCCTAACCCTAACCCTAACCCTAACCCTAACCCTAACCCTAACCCTAACCCTAACCCTAACCCTAACCCTAACCCTAACCCTAACCCTAACCCTAACCCTAACCCTAACCCTAACCCTAACCCTAACCCTAACCCTAACCCTAACCCTAACCCTAACCCTAACCCTAACCCTAACCCTAACCCTAACCCTAACCCTAACCCTAACCCTAACCCTAACCCTAACCCTAACCCTAACCCTAACCCTAACCCTAACCCTAACCCTAACCCTAACCCTAACCCTAACCCTAACCCTAACCCTAACCCTAACCCTAACCCTAACCCTAACCCTAACCCTAACCCTAACCCTAACCCTAACCCTAACCCTAACCCTAACCCTAACCCTAACCCTAACCCTAACCCTAACCCTAACCCTAACCCTAACCCTAACCCTAACCCTAACCCTAACCCTAACCCTAACCCTAACCCTAACCCTAACCCTAACCCTAACCCTAACCCTAACCCTAACCCTAACCCTAACCCTAACCCTAACCCTAACCCTAACCCTAACCCTAACCCTAACCCTAACCCTAACCCTAACCCTAACCCTAACCCTAACCCTAACCCTAACCCTAACCCTAACCCTAACCCTAACCCTAACCCTAACCCTAACCCTAACCCTAACCCTAACCCTAACCCTAACCCTAACCCTAACCCTAACCCTAACCCTAACCCTAACCCTAACCCTAACCCTAACCCTAACCCTAACCCTAACCCTAACCCTAACCCTAACCCTAACCCTAACCCTAACCCTAACCCTAACCCTAACCCTAACCCTAACCCTAACCCTAACCCTAACCCTAACCCTAACCCTAACCCTAACCCTAACCCTAACCCTAACCCTAACCCTAACCCTAACCCTAACCCTAACCCTAACCCTAACCCTAACCCTAACCCTAACCCTAACCCTAACCCTAACCCTAACCCTAACCCTAACCCTAACCCTAACCCTAACCCTAACCCTAACCCTAACCCTAACCCTAACCCTAACCCTAACCCTAACCCTAACCCTAACCCTAACCCTAACCCTAACCCTAACCCTAACCCTAACCCTAACCCTAACCCTAACCCTAACCCTAACCCTAACCCTAACCCTAACCCTAACCCTAACCCTAACCCTAACCCTAACCCTAACCCTAACCCTAACCCTAACCCTAACCCTAACCCTAACCCTAACCCTAACCCTAACCCTAACCCTAACCCTAACCCTAACCCTAACCCTAACCCTAACCCTAACCCTAACCCTAACCCTAACCCTAACCCTAACCCTAACCCTAACCCTAACCCTAACCCTAACCCTAACCCTAACCCTAACCCTAACCCTAACCCTAACCCTAACCCTAACCCTAACCCTAACCCTAACCCTAACCCTAACCCTAACCCTAACCCTAACCCTAACCCTAACCCTAACCCTAACCCTAACCCTAACCCTAACCCTAACCCTAACCCTAACCCTAACCCTAACCCTAACCCTAACCCTAACCCTAACCCTAACCCTAACCCTAACCCTAACCCTAACCCTAACCCCTAACCCTAACCCTAACCCCTAACCCTAACCCTAACCCTAACCCTAACCCTAACCCTAACCCTAACCCTATGCCGGCACGGAATCCTACCTCCAACCCTACACGTTACCCTACGCCGTACCCTAATCCTAACACGTGCGTCAGCATGTACCCTGACCCTAACACGTTTCCATACCCTCACGTGTGCGCTAAACCTTGCAGTTCCCTAACCCTAACCCTAGCCCGGAATGAAAACCTACCACCAACCCTACACCTTACCCTACGCCGTACCCTAATCCTAATCTGTACGCTGACAGTGACCCGTGCGTCAGCACGTACCCTGACCCTAACACGTTTCCGTACCCACACCTGTGTCCTAAACCTTGCCGTTCCCTAAGCCTAACACTAGGCCGGCACAGAATTCTACCACCAAACCTACACGTTACCCTACGCCGTACCCTAATCCTAATCCGTACGCTGACACTGACCCGTGCGTCAGCACGTACCCTGACCCTAACATGTTTCCGAACACTCACCTCTGCCCTATACCTTGCGGTTCCCTAAGCCTAACCCTAGGCCGGCACGGAATTCTATGACCAACCCTACACCTTACCCTATGCCGTACCCTAATCCTTATCCGTAGGCTGACAATGACCCGTGCGTCAGCACGTACCCTGACCCTAACATGTTTCCGTACACTCACCTGTGCCCTAAAACTTGCCGTTCCCTAACCCTAACCCTAGCCCGGAACGGAAACCTACCACCATCCCTACACGTTACCCTACGCCGTACCCTAAGCCTAAACTGTACGCTGACAATGACCCGTGCGTCAGCACATACCCTGACCCTAACACGTTTCCGTACCCTCACCTGTGCCCTAAACCTTGCCGTTCCCTAAGCCTAACCCTAGGCCGGCACGGAATCCTACCTCCAACCCTACACGTTACACTACGCCGTACCCTAATCCTAACACGTGCGTCAGCATGTACCCTGACACTAACACGTTTCCATACCCTCACCTGTGCCCTAAACCTTGCAGTTCCCTAACCCTAACCCTAGCCCGGAATGGAAACCTACCACCAACCCTACACCTTACCCTACGCCGTACCCTAATCCTAATCCGTACGCTGACAGTGACCCGTGCGTCAGCACGTACCCTGACCCTAACATGTTTCCGTACACTAACCTGTGCCCTAAACCTTGCCGTTCCCTAACCCTAACCCTAGCCCGGAATGGAAACCTACCACCAACCATACACCTTACCCTACGCCGTACCCTAATCCTAATCCGTACGCTGACACTGACCCGTGCGTCAGCACGTACCCTGACCCTAACATGTTTCCGTACACTCACCTCTGCCCTAAACCTTGCCATTCCCTAACCCTAACCCTAGCACGAAATGAAAACCTACCACCATCCCTACACCTTACCCTATGCCGTACAATCATCCTAATCTGTACGCTGACAATGATCCGTGCGTCAGCACATACCCTGACCCTAACACGTTTCCGTACCCTCACCTGTGCCCTAAACCTTGCCGTTCCCTAAGCCTAACCCTAGGCCGGCACGGAATCCTACCTCCAACCCTACACGTTACACTACGCCGTACCCTAATCCTAACACGTGCGTCAGCATGTACCCTGACACTAACACGTTTCCATACCCTCACCTGTGCCCTAAACCTTGCAGTTCCCTAACCCTAACCCTAGCCCGGAATGAAAACCTACCACCAACCCTACACCTTACCCTACGCCGTACCCTAATCCTAATCCGTACGCTGACAGTGACCCGTGCGTCAGCACGTACCCTGACCCTAACACGTTTCCGTACCCACACCTGTGTCATAAACCTTGCCATTCCCTAACCCTAAACCTAGCCCAAACGGAAACCTACCACCAACCCTACACCTTACCCTACGCCGTACCCTAATCCTAATCCGTACCCTGACACTGACCCGTGCGTCAGCAAGTACCCTGACCCTAAACTTTTCCGTACCCTCACCTGTGCCCTAAACCTTGCCGTTCCCTAAGCCTAACCCTAGGCCGGCACGGAATCCAACGTCCAACCCTACACCTTACCCTACGCCGTACCCTAATCCTAACCCGTGCGTCAGCATGTACCCTGACCCTAACACGTTTCCGTACCCTCACCTGTGCCCTAAACCTTGCAGTTCCCTAACCCTAACCCTAGCCCGGAATGAAAACCTACCACCATCCCTACACCTTACCCTATGCCGTACCCTCATCCTAATCTGTACGCTGACAATGACCCGTGCGTCAGCACATACCCAGACCCTAACACGTTTCCGTACCCTCACCTGTGCCCTAAACCTTGCCGTTCCCTAAGCCTAACACTAGGCCGGCACAGAATTCTACCACCAAACCTACACGTTACCCTACGCCGTACCCTAATCCTAATCCGTACGCTGACACTGACCCGTGCGTCAGCATGTACCCTGACCCTAACATGTTCCCGTACACTCACCGGTGCCCTAAACCTTGCCGTTCCCTAACCCTAACCCTAGCACGGAACGGAAACCTACCACCATCCCTACACCTTAACCTATGCCGTACCCTCATCCTAATCTGTACGCTGACAATGACCCGTGCGTCAGCACATACCCTGACCCTAACACGTTTCCGTACCCCCACCTGTGCCCTAAACCTTGCCGTTCCCTAAGCCTAACACTAGGCCGGCACGGAATTCTACCACCAACCCTACACGTTACCCTATGCCGTACCCTAATCCTAACACGTGCGTCAGCAAGTACCCTGACCCTAACACGTTTCCGTACCCTCACCTGTGCCCTAAACCTTGCCGTTCCCTAACCCTAACCCTAGCCCGGAATGGAAACCTACCACCAACCCTACACCTTACCCTATGCCGTAACCTAATCCTAATCCGTACGCTGACAATGACCCGTGCGTCAGCACGTACCCTGACCCTAACATGTTTCCGTACACTCACCTGTGCCCTAAACCTTGCCGTTCCCTAACCCTAACCCTAGCCCGGAACGGAAACCTACCACCATCCCTACACCTTACCCTACACCGTACCCTAATCCTAAACTGTATGCTGACAATGACCCGTGCGTCAGCACATACCCTGACCCTAACACGTTTCCGTACCCTCACCTGTGCCCTAAACCTTGCCGTTCCCTAAGCCTAACCCTAGGCCGGCACGGAATTCTATGACCAACCCTACACTTTACCCTACGCCGTACCCTAATCCTAACCCGTGCGTCAGCATGTACCCTGACCCGAACACGTTTCTGTACCCTCACCTGTGCCCTAAACCTTACAGTTCCCTAACCCTAACCCTAGCCCGAAACAGAAACCTACCACAAAACCTACACCTTACCCTATGCTGTACCCTAATCCTAATACCTAGGCTGACATTGAACCGTGCGTCAGCAAGTACCCTGACCCTAACACGTTTCCGTACCCTCACCTGTGCCCTAAACCTTACAGTTCCCTAACCCTAACCCTAGCCCGAAACAGAAACCTACCACCAACCCTACACCTTACCCTATGCCGTACCCTAATCCTAATCCGTACGCTGACAATAACCCGTGCGTCAGCACGTACCCTGACCCTAACATGTTTCCGTACACTCACTTGTGCCCTAAACCTTGCCGTTCCCTAACCCTAACCCTAGCCCGGAACGGAAACCTACCACCATCCTTACACGTTACCCTACGCCGTACCCTAATCCTAAACTGTACGCTGACAATGACCCGTGCGTCAGCACATACCCTGACCCTAACACGTTTCCGTACCCTCACCTGTGCCCTAAACCTTGCCGTTCCCTAAGCCTAACCCTAGGCCGGCACGGAATTCTATGACCAACCCTACACGTTACCCTACGCTGTACCCTAATCCTAACCCGTGGGTCAGCATGTACCCTGACCCTAACACGTTTCCGTACCCTCACCTGTGCCCTAAACCTTGCCGTTCCCTAAGCCTAACCCTAGGCCGGCACGGAATTCTATGACCAACCCTACACGTTACCCTACGCCGTACCCTAATCCTAACCCGTGCGGCAGCATGTACCCTGACCCGAACACGTTTCCGTACCCTCACCTGTACCCTAAACCTTGCAGTTCCCTAACCCTAACCCTAGCCCAGAATGGAAAACAACCACCAACCCTACACCTTACCCTACTCCGTACCCTAATCCTAATCCGTACGCTGACACTGACCCCTGCGTCAGCACGTACCCTGACCGTAACATGTTTCCGTACACTCACCTCTGCCCTAAACCTTGCCATTCCCTAACCCAAACCCTAGCACGGAATGGAAACCTACCACCATCCCTACACCTTACCCTATGCCGTACACTCATCCTAATCTGTACGCTGACAATGACACGTGCGTCAGCACATACCCTGACCCAAACACGTTTCCGTACCCTCACCTGTGCCCTAAACCTTGCCATTCCCTAAGCCTAACCCTAGGCCGGCACGGAATCCTACCTCCAACCCTACACGTTACCCTACACCGTACCCTAATCCTAACCCGTGCGTCAGCATGTACCCTGACCCTAACACGTTTCCGTACGCTCACTTGTGCCCTAAACCTTGCCGTACCCTAACCCTAACCCTAGCCCGGAACGGAAACCTACCACCATCCTTACACGTTACCCTACGCCGTACCCTAATCCTAAACTGTACGCTGACAATGACCCGTGCGTCAGCACATACCCTGACCCTAACACGTTTCCATACCCTCACCTGTGCCCTAAACCTTGCCGTTCCCTAAGCCTAACCCTAGGCCGGCACGGAATTCTATGACCAACCCTACACGTTACCCTACGCTGTACCCTAATCCTAACCCGTGGGTCAGCATGTACCCTGACCCTAACACGTTTCCGTACCCTCACCTGTGCCCTAAACCTTACAGTTCCCTAACCCTAGCCCTAGCCCGGAATGGAAGCCTACCACCAACCCTACACCTTACCCTACGCCGTACCCTAATCCTAATCCGTACGCTGACACTGACCCGTGCGTCAGCACGTACCCTGACCCTAACATGTTTCCGTACACTAACCTGTGCCCTAAACCTTGCCGTTCCCTAACCCTAACCCTAGCCCAGAACGGAAAACTACCACCATCCCTACACCTTACCCTATGCCGTACCCTCATCCTAATCTGTACGCTGACAATGACCCGTGCGTCAGCACATACCCAGACCCTAACACGTTTCCGTACCCTCACCTGTGCCCTAAACCTTGCCGTTCCCTAAGCCTAACCCTAGGCCGGCACGGAATCCTAACTCCAACCCTACACGTTACCCTACGCCGTACCCTAATCCTAACCCCTGCGGCAGCATGTACCCTGACCCTAACACGTTTCCGTACCCTCACTTGTGCCCTAAACCTTGCCGTTCCCTAAGCCGAACCCTAGGCCAGCACGGAATTCTATGACCAACCTTACACGTTACCCTATTCCGTACCCTAATCCTAACCCGTGCGTCAGCATGTACCCTGACCCTAACACGTTTCCGTACCCTCACCTGTGCCCTAAACATTACAGTTCCCTAACCCTAACCCTAGCCCGAAACAGAAACCTACCACAAAACCTACACCTTGCCCTACGCCGTACCCTAATCCTAATCCGTACGCTGACACTGACCCGTGCATCAGCACGTACCCAGACCCTAACATGTTTCCGTACACTCACCTGTGCCCTAAACCTTGCCATTCCCTAACCCTAACCCTAGCACGGAACGGAAACCTACCACCATCCCTACACCTTACCCTACACCGTACCCTAATCCTAATCTGTACGCTGACACTGACCCGTGCATCAGCACGTACCCTGACCGTAACATGTTTCCGTACACCCACCTCTGCCCTAAACCTTGCCATTCCCTAACCCAATCCCTAGCACGGAACGGAAACCTACCACCATCCCTATACCTTACCCTATGCTGTACACTCATCCTAATCTGTACGCTGACAATGACACGTGCGTCAGCACATACCCTGACCCTAACACATTTCCATACCCTCACCTGTGCCCTAAACCTTGCCATTCCCTAATCCAAACCCTAGGCCGGCACGGAATCCTACCTCCAACCCTACACGTTACCCTACGCCGTACCCTAATCCTAACCCCTGCGTCAGCATGTACCCTGACCCTAACACGTTTCCATACGCTCACTTGTGCCCTAAACCTTGCAGTTCCCTAACCCTAACTCTAGCCCAGAATGGAAACCTACCACCAACCCTACACCTTACCCTACGCCGTACCATAATCCTAATCCGTACGCTGACACTGACCCATGCGTCAGCACGTACCCTGACCGTAACATGTTTCCGTACACTTACCTGTGCCCAAAACCTTGCCGTTCCCTAACCCTAACCCTAGCCCGGAATAGAAACCTACCACCATCCCTACACCTTACGCTATGCCATACCCTCATCCTAATCTGTACGCTGACAATGACCCGTGCGTCAGCACATACCCTGACCCTAACACGTTTCCGTACCCTCACCTGTGCCCTAAACCTTGCCATTCCCTAAGCCTAACACTAGGCGGGCACGGAATTCTACCACCAACCCTACACGTTACCCTACGCCATACCCTAATCCTAACCCGTGCGTCAGCATGTAACCTGATCCTAACACGTTTCCGTACACTCACCTGTGCCCTAAACCTTGCAGTTCCCTAACCCTAACCCTAGCCCGGAACGGAAACCTACCACCAAACCTACACCTTACCCTACGCCGTACCCTAATCCTAATCCGTACGCTGACACTGACCCGTGCGTCAGCAAGTACCCTGACCCTAACACGTTTCCGTACCCACACCTGTGTCCTAAACCTTGCCGTTCCCTAACCCTAAACCTAGCCCAAACGGAAACCTACCACCAACCCTACACCTTACCCTATGCCGTACCCTAATCCTAATCCATACGCTGACACTGACCCGTGCGTCAGCAAGTACCCTGACCCTAAACGTTTCTGTACCCTCACCTGTGTCCTAAACCTTGCCGTTCCCTAACCCTAACCCTAGCGCGGAATGGAAACCTACCACAAAACCTAAACCTTACCCTATGCCGTACCCTAATCCTAATCCGTACGCTGACACTGACCCGTGCGTCAGCACGTACACTGACCCTAACACATTTCCGTACACTCACCTGTGCCCTAAACCTTGCCGTTCCCTAACCCTAACCCTAGCCCAGAACGGAAACCTACCAACATCCCTACACCTTACACTGCGCCGTACCCTAATCCTAATCTGTACGCTGACAATGACCCGTGCGTCAGCACATACCCTGACCCTAACACGTTTCCATACCCTGACCTGTGCCCTAAACCTTGCCGTTCCCTAAGCCTAACCCTAGGCCGGCAGGGAATCCTACCTCCAACCCTACACGTTACCCTACGCCGTACCCTAATCCTAACCCGTGCGACAGCATGTACCCTGACCCTAACACGTTTCCGTACCCCCACCTGTGCCCTAAACCTTACAGTTCCCTAACCCTAACCCTAGCCTGAAACAGAAAACTACCACAAAACCTACATCTTACCCTATGCCGTACCCTAATCCTAATACGTACGCTGACATTGACCCATGCATCAGCAAGTACCCTGACCCTAACACGTTTCCGTACCCTCACCTGTGCCCTAAAACTTGCAGTTCCCTAACCCTAACCCTAGCCCGGAATGGAAACCTACCACCAACCCTACACCTTACCCTACGCCGTACCCTAATCCTAATCCGTACGCTGACACTGACCCGTGCGTCAGCACGTACCCTGACCCTAACATGTTTCCGTACCCTCACCTGTGCCCTAAACCTTGCCGTTCCCTAAGCCTAACCCTAGGCCGGCACGGAATCCAACGTCCAACCCTACACCTTACCCTACGCCGTACCCTAATCCTAACCCGTGCGTCAGCATGTACCCTGACCCTAACACGTTTCCGTACCCTCACCTGTGCCCTAAACCTTGCAGTTCCCTAACCCTAACCCTAGCCCGGAATGAAAACCTACCACCATCCCTACACCTTACCCTATGCCGTACCCTCATCCTAATCTGTACGCTGACAATGACCCGTGCGTCAGCACATACCCAGACCCTAACACGTTTCCGTACCCTCACCTGTGCCCTAAACCTTGCCGTTCCCTAAGCCTAACACTAGGCCGGCACAGAATTCTACCACCAAACCTACACGTTACCCTACGCCGTACCCTAATCCTAATCCGTACGCTGACACTGACCCGTGCGTCAGCATGTACCCTGACCCTAACATGTTCCCGTACACTCACCGGTGCCCTAAACCTTGCCGTTCCCTAACCCTAACCCTAGCACGGAACGGAAACCTACCACCATCCCTACACCTTAACCTATGCCGTACCCTCATCCTAATCTGTACGCTGACAATGACCCGTGCGTCAGCACATACCCTGACCCTAACACGTTTCCGTACCCCCACCTGTGCCCTAAACCTTGCCGTTCCCTAAGCCTAACACTAGGCCGGCACGGAATTCTACCACCAACCCTACACGTTACCCTATGCCGTACCCTAATCCTAACACGTGCGTCAGCAAGTACCCTGACCCTAACACGTTTCCGTACCCTCACCTGTGCCCTAAACCTTGCCGTTCCCTAACCCTAACCCTAGCCCGGAATGGAAACCTACCACCAACCCTACACCTTACCCTATGCCGTAACCTAATCCTAATCCGTACGCTGACAATGACCCGTGCGTCAGCACGTACCCTGACCCTAACATGTTTCCGTACACTCACCTGTGCCCTAAACCTTGCCGTTCCCTAACCCTAACCCTAGCCCGGAACGGAAACCTACCACCATCCCTACACCTTACCCTACACCGTACCCTAATCCTAAACTGTATGCTGACAATGACCCGTGCGTCAGCACATACCCTGACCCTAACACGTTTCCGTACCCTCACCTGTGCCCTAAACCTTGCCGTTCCCTAAGCCTAACCCTAGGCCGGCACGGAATTCTATGACCAACCCTACACTTTACCCTACGCCGTACCCTAATCCTAACCCGTGCGTCAGCATGTACCCTGACCCGAACACGTTTCTGTACCCTCACCTGTGCCCTAAACCTTACAGTTCCCTAACCCTAACCCTAGCCCGAAACAGAAACCTACCACAAAACCTACACCTTACCCTATGCTGTACCCTAATCCTAATACCTAGGCTGACATTGAACCGTGCGTCAGCAAGTACCCTGACCCTAACACGTTTCCGTACCCTCACCTGTGCCCTAAACCTTACAGTTCCCTAACCCTAACCCTAGCCCGAAACAGAAACCTACCACCAACCCTACACCTTACCCTATGCCGTACCCTAATCCTAATCCGTACGCTGACAATAACCCGTGCGTCAGCACGTACCCTGACCCTAACATGTTTCCGTACACTCACTTGTGCCCTAAACCTTGCCGTTCCCTAACCCTAACCCTAGCCCGGAACGGAAACCTACCACCATCCTTACACGTTACCCTACGCCGTACCCTAATCCTAAACTGTACGCTGACAATGACCCGTGCGTCAGCACATACCCTGACCCTAACACGTTTCCGTACCCTCACCTGTGCCCTAAACCTTGCCGTTCCCTAAGCCTAACCCTAGGCCGGCACGGAATTCTATGACCAACCCTACACGTTACCCTACGCTGTACCCTAATCCTAACCCGTGGGTCAGCATGTACCCTGACCCTAACACGTTTCCGTACCCTCACCTGTGCCCTAAACCTTGCCGTTCCCTAAGCCTAACCCTAGGCCGGCACGGAATTCTATGACCAACCCTACACGTTACCCTACGCCGTACCCTAATCCTAACCCGTGCGGCAGCATGTACCCTGACCCGAACACGTTTCCGTACCCTCACCTGTACCCTAAACCTTGCAGTTCCCTAACCCTAACCCTAGCCCAGAATGGAAAACAACCACCAACCCTACACCTTACCCTACTCCGTACCCTAATCCTAATCCGTACGCTGACACTGACCCCTGCGTCAGCACGTACCCTGACCGTAACATGTTTCCGTACACTCACCTCTGCCCTAAACCTTGCCATTCCCTAACCCAAACCCTAGCACGGAATGGAAACCTACCACCATCCCTACACCTTACCCTATGCCGTACACTCATCCTAATCTGTACGCTGACAATGACACGTGCGTCAGCACATACCCTGACCCAAACACGTTTCCGTACCCTCACCTGTGCCCTAAACCTTGCCATTCCCTAAGCCTAACCCTAGGCCGGCACGGAATCCTACCTCCAACCCTACACGTTACCCTACACCGTACCCTAATCCTAACCCGTGCGTCAGCATGTACCCTGACCCTAACACGTTTCCGTACGCTCACTTGTGCCCTAAACCTTGCCGTACCCTAACCCTAACCCTAGCCCGGAACGGAAACCTACCACCATCCTTACACGTTACCCTACGCCGTACCCTAATCCTAAACTGTACGCTGACAATGACCCGTGCGTCAGCACATACCCTGACCCTAACACGTTTCCATACCCTCACCTGTGCCCTAAACCTTGCCGTTCCCTAAGCCTAACCCTAGGCCGGCACGGAATTCTATGACCAACCCTACACGTTACCCTACGCTGTACCCTAATCCTAACCCGTGGGTCAGCATGTACCCTGACCCTAACACGTTTCCGTACCCTCACCTGTGCCCTAAACCTTACAGTTCCCTAACCCTAGCCCTAGCCCGGAATGGAAACCTACCACCAACCCTACACCTTACCCTACGCCGTACCCTAATCCTAATCCGTACGCTGACACTGACCCGTGCGTCAGCACGTACCCTGACCCTAACATGTTTCCGTACACTAACCTGTGCCCTAAACCTTGCCGTTCCCTAACCCTAACCCTAGCCCAGAACGGAAAACTACCACCATCCCTACACCTTACCCTATGCCGTACCCTCATCCTAATCTGTACGCTGACAATGACCCGTGCGTCAGCACATACCCAGACCCTAACACGTTTCCGTACCCTCACCTGTGCCCTAAACCTTGCCGTTCCCTAAGCCTAACCCTAGGCCGGCACGGAATCCTAACTCCAACCCTACACGTTACCCTACGCCGTACCCTAATCCTAACCCCTGCGGCAGCATGTACCCTGACCCTAACACGTTTCCGTACCCTCACTTGTGCCCTAAACCTTGCCGTTCCCTAAGCCGAACCCTAGGCCAGCACGGAATTCTATGACCAACCTTACACGTTACCCTATTCCGTACCCTAATCCTAACCCGTGCGTCAGCATGTACCCTGACCCTAACACGTTTCCGTACCCTCACCTGTGCCCTAAACATTACAGTTCCCTAACCCTAACCCTAGCCCGAAACAGAAACCTACCACAAAACCTACACCTTGCCCTACGCCGTACCCTAATCCTAATCCGTACGCTGACACTGACCCGTGCATCAGCACGTACCCAGACCCTAACATGTTTCCGTACACTCACCTGTGCCCTAAACCTTGCCATTCCCTAACCCTAACCCTAGCACGGAACGGAAACCTACCACCATCCCTACACCTTACCCTACACCGTACCCTAATCCTAATCTGTACGCTGACACTGACCCGTGCATCAGCACGTACCCTGACCGTAACATGTTTCCGTACACCCACCTCTGCCCTAAACCTTGCCATTCCCTAACCCAATCCCTAGCACGGAACGGAAACCTACCACCATCCCTATACCTTACCCTATGCTGTACACTCATCCTAATCTGTACGCTGACAATGACACGTGCGTCAGCACATACCCTGACCCTAACACATTTCCATACCCTCACCTGTGCCCTAAACCTTGCCATTCCCTAATCCAAACCCTAGGCCGGCACGGAATCCTACCTCCAACCCTACACGTTACCCTACGCCGTACCCTAATCCTAACCCCTGCGTCAGCATGTACCCTGACCCTAACACGTTTCCATACGCTCACTTGTGCCCTAAACCTTGCAGTTCCCTAACCCTAACTCTAGCCCAGAATGGAAACCTACCACCAACCCTACACCTTACCCTACGCCGTACCATAATCCTAATCCGTACGCTGACACTGACCCATGCGTCAGCACGTACCCTGACCGTAACATGTTTCCGTACACTTACCTGTGCCCAAAACCTTGCCGTTCCCTAACCCTAACCCTAGCCCGGAATAGAAACCTACCACCATCCCTACACCTTACGCTATGCCATACCCTCATCCTAATCTGTACGCTGACAATGACCCGTGCGTCAGCACATACCCTGACCCTAACACGTTTCCGTACCCTCACCTGTGCCCTAAACCTTGCCATTCCCTAAGCCTAACACTAGGCGGGCACGGAATTCTACCACCAACCCTACACGTTACCCTACGCCATACCCTAATCCTAACCCGTGCGTCAGCATGTAACCTGATCCTAACACGTTTCCGTACACTCACCTGTGCCCTAAACCTTGCAGTTCCCTAACCCTAACCCTAGCCCGGAACGGAAACCTACCACCAAACCTACACCTTACCCTACGCCGTACCCTAATCCTAATCCGTACGCTGACACTGACCCGTGCGTCAGCAAGTACCCTGACCCTAACACGTTTCCGTACCCACACCTGTGTCCTAAACCTTGCCGTTCCCTAACCCTAAACCTAGCCCAAACGGAAACCTACCACCAACCCTACACCTTACCCTATGCCGTACCCTAATCCTAATCCATACGCTGACACTGACCCGTGCGTCAGCAAGTACCCTGACCCTAAACGTTTCTGTACCCTCACCTGTGTCCTAAACCTTGCCGTTCCCTAACCCTAACCCTAGCGCGGAATGGAAACCTACCACAAAACCTAAACCTTACCCTATGCCGTACCCTAATCCTAATCCGTACGCTGACACTGACCCGTGCGTCAGCACGTACACTGACCCTAACACATTTCCGTACACTCACCTGTGCCCTAAACCTTGCCGTTCCCTAACCCTAACCCTAGCCCAGAACGGAAACCTACCAACATCCCTACACCTTACACTGCGCCGTACCCTAATCCTAATCTGTACGCTGACAATGACCCGTGCGTCAGCACATACCCTGACCCTAACACGTTTCCATACCCTGACCTGTGCCCTAAACCTTGCCGTTCCCTAAGCCTAACCCTAGGCCGGCAGGGAATCCTACCTCCAACCCTACACGTTACCCTACGCCGTACCCTAATCCTAACCCGTGCGACAGCATGTACCCTGACCCTAACACGTTTCCGTACCCCCACCTGTGCCCTAAACCTTACAGTTCCCTAACCCTAACCCTAGCCTGAAACAGAAAACTACCACAAAACCTACATCTTACCCTATGCCGTACCCTAATCCTAATACGTACGCTGACATTGACCCATGCATCAGCAAGTACCCTGACCCTAACACGTTTCCGTACCCTCACCTGTGCCCTAAAACTTGCAGTTCCCTAACCCTAACCCTAGCCCGGAATGGAAACCTACCACCAACCCTACACCTTACCCTACGCCGTACCCTAATCCTAATCCGTACGCTGACACTGACCCGTGCGTCAGCACGTACCCTGACCCTAACATGTTTCCGTACACTAACCTGTGCCCTAAACCTTGCCGTTCCCTAACCCTAACCCTAGCCCGGAATGGAAACCTACCACCAACCCTACACCTTGCCCTACGCCGTACCCTAATCCTAATCCGTACGCTGACACTGACCCGTGCGTCAGCACGTACCCTGACCCTAACATGTTTCCGTACACTCACCTCTGCCCTAAACCTTGCCATTCCCTAACCCTAACCCGAGCACGGAACGAAAACCTACCACCATCCCTACACCTTACCCTATGCCGTACAATCATCCTAATCTGTACGCTGACAATGATCTGTGCGTCAGCACATACCCTGACCCTAACACGTTTCCGTACCCTCACCTGTGCCCTAAACCTTGCCGTTCCCTAAGCCTAACCCTATGCCGGCACGGAATCCTACCTCCAACCCTACACGTTACCCTACGCCGTACCCTAATCCTAACATGTGCGTCAGCATGTACCCTGACCCTAACACGTTTCCATACCCTCACGTGTGCGCTAAACCTTGCAGTTCCCTAACCCTAACCCTAGCCCGGAATGAAAACCTACCACCAACCCTACACCTTACCCTACGCCGTACCCTAATCCTAATCTGTACGCTGACAGTGACCCGTGCGTCAGCACGTACCCTGACCCTAACACGTTTCCGTACCCACACCTGTGTCCTAAACCTTGGCGTTCCCTAACCCTAAACCTAGCCCGGAATGGCAACCTACCACCAACCCTACACCTTACCCTACGCCGTACCCTAATCCTAATCCGTACGCTGACACTGACCCGTGCGTCAGCACGTACCCTGACCCTAACATGTTTCCGAACACTCACCTCTGCCCTATACCTTGCGGTTCCCTAAGCCTAACCCTAGGCCGGCACGGAATTCTATGACCAACCCTACACCTTACCCTATGCCGTACCCTAATCCTTATCCGTAGGCTGACAATGACCCGTGCGTCAGCACGTACCCTGACCCTCACATGTTTCCGTACACTCACTTGTGCCCTAAACCTTGCCGTTCCCTAACCCTAACCCTAGCCCGGAACGGAAACCTACCACCATCCCTACACGTTACCCTACGCCGTACCCTAAGCCTAAACTGTACGCTGACAATGACCCGTGCGTCAGCACATACCCTGACCCTAACACGTTTCCGTACCCTCACCTGTGCCCTAAACCTTGCCGTTCCCTAAGCCTAACCCTAAGCCGGCACGGAATTCTATGATCAACCGTACACGTTACCCTACGCTGTACCCTAATCCTAACCCGTGCGTCAGCATGTACCCTGACCCTAACACGTTTCCGTACCCTCACCTGTGCCCTAAACCTTGCAGTTCCCTAACCCTAACCCTAGCCCGGAATGGAAACCTACCACCAACCCTACACCTTACCCTACGCCGTACCCTAATCCTAATCCGTACGCTGACACTGACCCGTGCGTCAGCACGTACCCTGACCCTAACATGTTTCCGTACACTAACCTGTGCCCTAAACCTTGCCGTTCCCTAACCCTAACCCTAGCCCGGAATGGAAACCTACCACCAACCATACACCTTACCCTACGCCGTACCCTAATCCTAATCCGTACGCTGACACTGACCCGTGCATCAGCACGTACCCTGACCCTAACATGTTTCCGTACACTCACCTCTGCCCTAAACCTTGCCATTCCCTAACCCTAACCCTAGCACGAAATGAAAACCTACCACCATCCCTACACCTTACCCTATGCCGTACAATCATCCTAATCTGTACGCTGACAATGATCCGTGCGTCAGCACATACCCTGACCCTAACACGTTTCCGTACCCTCACCTGTGCCCTAAACCTTGCCGTTCCCTAAGCCTAACCCTAGGCCGGCACGGAATCCTACCTCCAACCCTACACGTTACACTACGCCGTACCCTAATCCTAACACGTGCGTCAGCATGTACCCTGACACTAACACGTTTCCATACCCTCACCTGTGCCCTAAACCTTGCAGTTCCCTAACCCTAACCCTAGCCCGGAATGAAAACCTACCACCAACCCTACACCTTACCCTACGCCGTACCCTAATCCTAATCCGTACGCTGACAGTGACCCGTGCGTCAGCACGTACCCTGACCCTAACACGTTTCCGTACCCACACCTGTGTCATAAACCTTGCCATTCCCTAACCCTAAACCTAGCCCAAACGGAAACCTACCACCAACCCTACACCTTACCCTACACCGTACCCTAATCCTAATCCGTACGCTGACACTGACCCGTGCGTCAGCAAGTACCCTGACCCTAAACTTTTCCGTACCCTCACCTGTGCCCTAAACCTTGCCGTTCCCTAAGCCTAACCCTAGGCCGGCACGGAATCCAACCTCCAACCCTACACGTTACCCTACGCCGTACCCTAATCCTAACCCGTGCGTCAGCATGTACCCTGACCCTAACACGTTTCCGTACCCTCACCTGTGCCCTAAACCTTGCAGTTCCCTAACCCTAACCCTAGCCCGGAATGGAAACCTACCACCAACCCTACACCTTACCCTACGCCGTACCCTAATCCTAATCCGTACGCTGACACTGACCCGTGCGTCAGCACGTACCCTGACCGTAACATGTTTCCGTACACTCACCTGTGCCCTAAACCTTGCAGTTCCCTAACCCTAACCCTAGCCCGGAATGAAAACCTACCACCATCCCTACACCTTACCCTATGCCGTACCCTCATCCTAATCTGTACGCTGACAATGACCCGTGCGTCAGCACATACCCAGACCCTAACACGTTTCCGTACCCTCACCTGTGCCCTAAACCTTGCCGTTCCCTAAGCCTAACACTAGGCCGGCACGGAATTCTACCACCAAACCTACACGTTACCCTACGCCGTACCCTAATCCTAATCCGTACGCTGACACTGACCCGTGCGTCAGCATGTACCCTGACCCTAACATGTTCCCGTACACTCACCGGTGCCCTAAACCTTGCCGTTCCCTAACCCTAACCCTAGCACGGAACGGAAACCTACCACCATCCCTACACCTTAACCTATGCCGTACCCTCATCCTAATCTGTACGCTGACAATGACCCGTGCGTCAGCACATACCCTGACCCTAACACGTTTCCGTACCCCCACCTGTGCCCTAAACCTTGCCGTTCCCTAAGCCTAACACTAGGCCGGCACGGAATTCTACCACCAACCCTACACGTTACCCTATGCCGTACCCTAATCCTAACACGTGCGTCAGCAAGTACCCTGACCCTAACACGTTTCCGTACCCTCACCTGTGCCCTAAACCTTGCCGTTCCCTAACCCTAACCCTAGCCCGGAATGGAAACCTACCACCAACCCTACACCTTACCCTATGCCGTAACCTAATCCTAATCCGTACGCTGACAATGACCCGTGCGTCAGCACGTACCCTGACTCTAACATGTTTCCGTACACTCACCTGTGCCCTAAACCTTGCCGTTCCCTAACCCTAACCCTAGCCCGGAACGGAAACCTACCACCATCCCTACACCTTACCCTACACCGTACCCTAATCCTAAACTGTACGCTGACAATGACCCGTGCGTCAGCACATACCCTGACCCTAACACGTTTCCGTACCCTCACCTGTGCCCTAAACCTTGCCATTCCCTAAGCCTAACACTAGGCGGGCACGGAATTCTACCACCAACCCTACACGTTACCCTACGCCATACCCTAATCCTAACCCGTGCGTCAGCATGTAACCTGATCCTAACACGTTTCCGTACACTCACCTGTGCCCTAAACCTTGCAGTTCCCTAACCCTAACCCTAGCCCGGAACGGAAACCTACCACCAAACCTACACCTTACCCTACGCCGTACCCTAATCCTAATCCGTACGCTGACACTGACCCGTGCGTCAGCAAGTACCCTGACCCTAACACGTTTCCGTACCCACACCTGTGTCCTAAACCTTGCCGTTCCCTAACCCTAAACCTAGCCCAAACGGAAACCTACCACCAACCCTACACCTTACCCTATGCCGTACCCTAATCCTAATCCATACGCTGACACTGACCCGTGCGTCAGCAAGTACCCTGACCCTAAACGTTTCTGTACCCTCACCTGTGTCCTAAACCTTGCCGTTCCCTAACCCTAACCCTAGCGCGGAATGGAAAACTACCACAAAACCTAAACCTTACCCTATGCCGTACCCTAATCCTAATCCGTACGCTGACACTGACCCGTGCGTCAGCACGTACACTGACCCTAACACATTTCCGTACACTCACCTGTGCCCTAAACCTTGCCGTTCCCTAACCCTAACCCTAGCCCAGAACGGAAACCTACCAACATCCCTACACCTTACACTGCGCCGTACCCTAATCCTAATCTGTACGCTGACAATGACCCGTGCGTCAGCACATACCCTGACCCTGACACGTTTCCATACCCTGACCTGTGCCCTAAACCTTGCCGTTCCCTAAGCCTAACCCTAGGCCGGCAGGGAATCCTACCTCCAACCCTACACGTTACCCTACGCCGTACCCTAATCCTAACCCGTGCGACAGCATGTACCCTGACCCTAACACGTTTCTGTACCCCCACCTGTGCCCTAAACCTTACAGTTCCCTAACCCTAACCCTAGCCTGAAACAGAAACCTACCACAAAACCTACATCTTACCCTATGCCGTACCCTAATCCTAATATGTACGCTGACATTGACCCGTGCGTCAGCAAGTACCCTGACCCTAACACGTTTCCGTACCCTCACCTGTGCTCTAAACCTTGCCGTTCCCTAACCCTAACCCTAGCCCGGAATGGAAACCTACCACCAACCCTACACCTTACCCTATGCCGTAACCTAATCCTAATCCGTACGCTGACAATGACCCGTGCGTCAGAACGTACCCTGACCCTAACATGTTTCCGTACACTCACCTGTGCCCTAAACCTTGCCGTTCCCTAACCCTAACCCTAGCCCGGAACGGAAACCTACCACCATCCCTACACCTTAACCTACGCCGTACACTAATCCTAACCTGTACGCTGACAATGACCCGTGCGTCAGCACATACCCTGACCCTAACACGTTTCCGTACCCTCACCTGTGCCCTAAACCTTGCCGTTCCCTAAGCCTAACCCTAGGCCAGCACGGAATTCTATGACCAACCCTACACGTTACCCTACGCTGTACCCTAATCCTAACCCGTGCGTCAGCATGTACCCTGACCCTAACACGTTTCCGTACCCTCACCTGTGCCCTAAAACTTGCAGTTCCCTAACCCTAACCCTAGCCCGGAATGGAAACCTACCACCAACCCTACACCTTACCCTACGCCGTACCCTAATCCTAATCCGTACGCTGACAATGACCCGTGCGTCAGCACGTACCCTGACCCTAACATGTTTCCGTACACTAACCTGTGCCCTAAACCTTGCCGTTCCCTAACCCTAACCCTAGCCCGGAATGGAAACCTACCACCAACCCTACACCTTGCCCTACGCCGTACCCTAATCCTAATCCGTACGCTGACACTGACCCGTGCGTCAGCACGTACCCTGACCCTAACATGTTTCCGTACACTCACCTCTGCCCTAAACCTTGCCATTCCCTAACCCTAACCCGAGCACGGAACGAAAACCTACCACCATCCCTACACCTTACCCTATGCCGTACAATCATCCTAATCTGTACGCTGACAATGATCTGTGCGTCAGCACATACCCTGACCCTAACACGTTTCCGTACCCTCACCTGTGCCCTAAACCTTGCCGTTCCCTAAGCCTAACCCTATGCCGGCACGGAATCCTACCTCCAACCCTACACGTTACCCTACGCCGTACCCTAATCCTAACATGTGCGTCAGCATGTACCCTGACCCTAACACGTTTCCATACCCTCACGTGTGCGCTAAACCTTGCAGTTCCCTAACCCTAACCCTAGCCCGGAATGAAAACCTACCACCAACCCTACACCTTACCCTACGCCGTACCCTAATCCTAATCTGTACGCTGACAGTGACCCGTGCGTCAGCACGTACCCTGACCCTAACACGTTTCCGTACCCACACCTGTGTCCTAAACCTTGCCGTTCCCTAACCCTAAACCTAGCCCGGAATGGCAACCTACCACCAACCCTACACCTTACCCTACGCCGTACCCTAATCCTAATCCGTACGCTGACACTGACCCGTGCGTCAGCACGTACCCTGACCCTAACATGTTTCCGAACACTCACCTCTGCCCTATACCTTGCGGTTCCCTAAGCCTAACCCTAGGCCGGCACGGAATTCTATGACCAACCCTACACCTTACCCTATGCCGTACCCTAATCCTTATCCGTAGGCTGACAATGACCCGTGCGTCAGCACGTACCCTGACCCTCACATGTTTCCGTACACTCACTTGTGCCCTAAACCTTGCCGTTCCCTAACCCTAACCCTAGCCCGGAACGGAAACCTACCACCATCCCTACACGTTACCCTACGCCGTACCCTAAGCCTAAACTGTACGCTGACAATGACCCGTGCGTCAGCACATACCCTGACCCTAACACGTTTCCGTACCCTCACCTGTGCCCTAAACCTTGCCGTTCCCTAAGCCTAACCCTAAGCCGGCACGGAATTCTATGATCAACCCTACACGTTACCCTACGCTGTACCCTAATCCTAACCCGTGCGTCAGCATGTACCCTGACCCTAACACGTTTCCGTACCCTCACCTGTGCCCTAAACCTTGCAGTTCCCTAACCCTAACCCTAGCCCGGAATGGAAACCTACCACCAACCCTACACCTTACCCTACGCCGTACCCTAATCCTAATCCGTACGCTGACACTGACCCGTGCGTCAGCACGTACCCTGACCCTAACATGTTTCCGTACACTAACCTGTGCCCTAAACCTTGCCGTTCCCTAACCCTAACCCTAGCCCGGAATGGAAACCTACCACCAACCATACACCTTACCCTACGCCGTACCCTAATCCTAATCCGTACGCTGACACTGACCCGTGCGTCAGCACGTACCCTGACCCTAACATGTTTCCGTACACTCACCTCTGCCCTAAACCTTGCCATTCCCTAACCCTAACCCTAGCACGAAATGAAAACCTACCACCATCCCTACACCTTACCCTATGCCGTACAATCATCCTAATCTGTACGCTGACAATGATCCGTGCGTCAGCACATACCCTGACCCTAACACGTTTCCGTACCCTCACCTGTGCCCTAAACCTTGCCGTTCCCTAAGCCTAACCCTAGGCCGGCACGGAATCCTACCTCCAACCCTACACGTTACACTACGCCGTACCCTAATCCTAACACGTGCGTCAGCATGTACCCTGACACTAACACGTTTCCATACCCTCACCTGTGCCCTAAACCTTGCAGTTCCCTAACCCTAACCCTAGCCCGGAATGAAAACCTACCACCAACCCTACACCTTACCCTACGCCGTACCCTAATCCTAATCCGTACGCTGACAGTGACCCGTGCGTCAGCACGTACCCTGACCCTAACACGTTTCCGTACCCACACCTGTGTCATAAACCTTGCCATTCCCTAACCCTAAACCTAGCCCAAACGGAAACCTACCACCAACCCTACACCTTACCCTACGCCGTACCCTAATCCTAATCCGTACGCTGACACTGACCCGTGCGTCAGCAAGTACCCTGACCCTAAACTTTTCCGTACCCTCACCTGTGCCCTAAACCTTGCCGTTCCCTAAGCCTAACCCTAGGCCGGCACGGAATCCAACCTCCAACCCTACACGTTACCCTACGCCGTACCCTAATCCTAACCCGTGCGTCAGCATGTACCCTGACCCTAACACGTTTCCGTACCCTCACCTGTGCCCTAAACCTTGCAGTTCCCTAACCCTAACCCTAGCCCGGAATGGAAACCTACCACCAACCCTACACCTTACCCTACGCCGTACCCTAATCCTAATCCGTACGCTGACACTGACCCGTGCGTCAGCACGTACCCTGACCGTAACATGTTTCCGTACACTCACCTGTGCCCTAAACCTTGCAGTTCCCTAACCCTAACCCTAGCCCGGAATGAAAACCTACCACCATCCCTACACCTTACCCTATGCCGTACCCTCATCCTAATCTGTACGCTGACAATGACCCGTGCGTCAGCACATACCCAGACCCTAACACGTTTCCGTACCCTCACCTGTGCCCTAAACCTTGCCGTTCCCTAAGCCTAACACTAGGCCGGCACGGAATTCTACCACCAAACCTACACGTTACCCTACGCCGTACCCTAATCCTAATCCGTACGCTGACACTGACCCGTGCGTCAGCATGTACCCTGACCCTAACATGTTCCCGTACACTCACCGGTGCCCTAAACCTTGCCGTTCCCTAACCCTAACCCTAGCACGGAACGGAAACCTACCACCATCCCTACACCTTAACCTATGCCGTACCCTCATCCTAATCTGTACGCTGACAATGACCCGTGCGTCAGCACATAGCCTGACCCTAACACGTTTCCGTACCCCCACCTGTGCCCTAAACCTTGCCGTTCCCTAAGCCTAACACTAGGCCGGCACGGAATTCTACCACCAACCCTACACGTTACCCTATGCCGTACCCTAATCCTAACACGTGCGTCAGCAAGTACCCTGACCCTAACACGTTTCCGTACCCTCACCTGTGCCCTAAACCTTGCCATTCCCTAACCCTAACCCTAGCCCGGAATGGAAACCTACCACCAACCCTACACCTTACCCTATGCCGTAACCTAATCCTAATCCGTACGCTGACAATGACCCGTGCGTCAGCACGTACCCTGACCCTAACATGTTTCCGTACACTCACCTGTGCCCTAAACCTTGCCGTTCCCTAACCCTAACCCTAGCCCGGAACGGAAACCTACCACCATCCCTACACCTTACCCTACACCGTACCCTAATCCTAAACTGTACGCTGACAATGACCCGTGCGTCAGCACATACCCTGACCCTAACACGTTTCCGTACCCTCACCTGTGCCCTAAACCTTGCCGTTCCCTAAGCCTAACCCTAGGCCGGCACGGAATTCTATGACCAACCCTACACTTTACCCTACGCCGTACCCTAATCCTAACCCGTGCGTCAGCATGTACCCTGACCCTAACACGTTTCCGTACCCTCACCTGTGCCCTAAACCTTACAGTTCCCTAACCCTAACCCTAGCCCGAAACAGAAACCTACCACAAAACCTACACCTTACCCTATGCTGTACCCTAATCCTAATACCTAGGCTGACATTGAACCGTGCGTCAGCAAGTACGCTGACCCTAACACGTTTCCGTACCCTCACCTGTGCCCTAAACCTTGCCGTTCCCTAACCCTAACCCTAGTCCGGAATGGAAAACTACCACCAACCCTACACCTTACCCTATGCCGTACCCTAATCCTAATCCGTACGCTGACAATGACCCGTGCGTCAGCACGTACCCTGACCCTAACATGTTTCCGTACACTCACTTGTGCCCTAAACCTTGCCGTTCCCTAACCCTAACCCTAGCCCGGAACGGAAACCTACCACCATCCTTACACGTTACCCTACGCCGTACCCTAATCCTAAACTGTACGCTGACAATGACCCGTGCGTCAGCACATACCCTGACCCTAACACGTTTCCGTACCCTCACCTGTGCCCTAAACCTTGCCGTTCCCTAAGCCTAACCCTAGGCCGGCACGGAATTCTATGACCAACCCTACACGTTACCCTACGCTGTACCCTAATCCTAACCCGTGGGTCAGCATGTACCCTGACCCTAACACGTTTCCGTACCCTCACCTGTGCCCTAAACCTTGCCGTTCCCTAAGCCGAACCCTAGGCCGGCACGGAATTCTATGACCAACCCTACACGTTACCCTATGCCGTACCCTAATCCTAACCCGTGCGTCAGCATGTACCCTGACCCTAACACGTTTCCGTACCCTCACCTGTGCCCTAAACCTTACAGTTCCCTAACCCTAACCCTAGCCCGAAACAGAAACCTACCACAAAACCTACACCTTGCCCTACGCCGTACCCTAATCCTAATCCGTACGCTGACACTGACCCGTGCATCAGCACGTACCCAGACCCTAACATGTTTCCGTACACTCACCTGTGCCCTAAACCTTGCCGTTCCCTAACCCTAACCCTAGCACGGAACGGAAACCTACCACCATCCCTACACCTTACCCTATGCCGTACCCTCATCCTAATCTGTACGCTGACAATGACCCGTGCGTCAGCACATACCCTGACCCTAACACGTTTCCGTGCCCTCACCTGTGCCCTAAACCTTGCCGTTCCCTAAGCCTAACCCTAGGCCGGCACGGAATTCTATGACCAACCCTACACGTTACCCTACGCCGTACCCTAATCCTAACCCGTGCGGCAGCATGTACCCTGACCCGAACACGTTTCCGTAACCTCACCTGTACCCTAAACCTTGCAGTTCCCTAACCCTAACCCTAGCCCAGAATGGAAAACAACCACCAACCCTACACCTTACCCTACTCCGTACCCTAATCCTAATCCGTACGCTGACACTGAACCCTGCGTCAGCACGTACCCTGACCGTAACATGTTTCCGTACACTCACCTCTGCCCTAAACCTTGCCATTCCCTAACCCAAACCCTAGCACGGAACGGAAACCTACCACCATCCCTACACCTTACCCTATGCCGTACACTCATCCTAATCTGTACGCTGACAATGACACGTGCGTCAGCACATACCCTGACCCAAACACGTTTCCGTACCCTCACCTGTGCCCTAAACCTTGCCATTCCCTAAGCCTAACCCTAGGCCGGCACGGAATCCTACCTCCAACCCTACACGTTACCCTACACCGTACCCTAATCCTAACCCGTGCGTCAGCATGTACCCTGACCCTAACACGTTTCCGTACGCTCACTTGTGCCCTAAACCTTGCCGTTCCCTAACCCTAACCCTAGCCCGGAACGGAAACCTACCACCATCCTTACACGTTACCCTACGCCGTACCCTAATCCTAAACTGTACGCTGACAATGACCCGTGCGTCAGCACATACCCTGACCCTAACACGTTTCCATACCCTCACCTGTGCCCTAAACCTTGCCGTTCCCTAAGCCTAACCCTAGGCCGGCACTGAATTCTATGACCAACCCTACACGTTACCCTACGCTGTACCCTAATCCTAACCCGTGGGTCAGCATGTACCCTGACCCTAACACGTTTCCGTACCCTCACCTGTGCCCTAAACCTTACAGTTCCCTAACCCTAGCCCTAGCCCGGAATGGAAACCTACCACCAACCCTACACCTTATCCTACGCCGTACCCTAATCCTAATCCGTACGCTGACACTGACCCGTGCATCAGCACGTACCCTGACCCTAACATGTTTCCGTACACTAACCTGTGCCCTAAACCTTGCCGTTCCCTAACCCTAACCCTAGCCCGGAACGGAAAACTACCACCATCCCTACACCTTACCCTATGCCGTACCCTCATCCTAATCTGTACGCTGACAATGACCCGTGCGTCAGCACATACCCTGACCCTAACACGTTTCCGTACCCTCACCTGTGCCCTAAACCTTGCCGTTCCCTAAGCCTAACCCTAGGCCGGCACGGAATCCTAACTCCAACCCTACACGTTACCCTACGCCGTACCCTAATCCTAACCCCTGCGGCAGCATGTACCCTGACCCTAACACGTTTCCGTACCCGCACTTGTGCCCTAAACCTTGCCGTTCCCTAAGCCGAACCCTAGGCCAGCACGGAATTCTATGACCAACCTTACACGTTACCCTATTCCGTACCCTAATCCTAACCCGTGCGTCAGCATGTACCCTGACCCTAACACGTTTCCGTACCCCCACCTGTGCCCTAAACCTTGCCGTTCCCTAAGCCTAACACTAGGCCGGCACGGAATTCTACCACCAACCCTACACGTTACCCTATGCCGTACCCTAATCCTAACACGTGCGTCAGCAAGTACCCTGACCCTAACACGTTTCCGTACCCTCACCTGTGCCCTAAACCTTGCCGTTCCCTAACCCTAACCCTAGCCCGGAATGGAAACCTACCACCAACCCTACACCTTACCCTATGCCGTAACCTAATCCTAATCCGTACGCTGACAATGACCCGTGCGTCAGCACGTACCCTGACCCTAACATGTTTCCGTACACTCACCTGTGCCCTAAACCTTGCCGTTCCCTAACCCTAACCCTAGCCCGGAACGGAAACCTACCACCATCCCTACACCTTACCCTACACCGTACCCTAATCCTAAACTGTATGCTGACAATGACCCGTGCGTCAGCACATACCCTGACCCTAACACGTTTCCGTACCCTCACCTGTGCCCTAAACCTTGCCGTTCCCTAAGCCTAACCCTAGGGCGGCACGGAATTCTATGACCAACCCTACACTTTACCCTACGCCGTACCCTAATCCTAACCCGTGCGTCAGCATGTACCCTGACCCGAACACGTTTCTGTACCCTCACCTGTGCCCTAAACCTTACAGTTCCCTAACCCTAACCCTAGCCCGAAACAGAAACCTACCACAAAACCTACACCTTACCCTATGCTGTACCCTAATCCTAATACCTAGGCTGACATTGAACCGTGCGTCAGCAAGTACCCTGACCCTAACACGTTTCCGTACCCTCACCTGTGCCCTAAACCTTACAGTTCCCTAACCCTAACCCTAGCCCGAAACAGAAACCTACCACCAACCCTACACCTTACCCTATGCCGTACCCTAATCCTAATCCGTACGCTGACAATGACCCGTGCGTCAGCACGTACCCTGACCCTAACATGTTTCCGTACACTCACTTGTGCCCTAAACCTTGCCGTTCCCTAACCCTAACCCTAGCCCGGAACGGAAACCTACCACCATCCTTACACGTTACCCTACGCCGTACCCTAATCCTAAACTGTACGCTGACAATGACCCGTGCGTCAGCACATACCCTGACCCTAACACGTTTCCGTACCCTCACCTGTGCCCTAAACCTTGCCGTTCCCTAAGCCTAACCCTAGGCCGGCACGGAATTCTATGACCAACCCTACACGTTACCCTACGCTGTACCCTAATCCTAACCCGTGGGTCAGCATGTACCCTGACCCTAACACGTTTCCGTACCCTCACCTGTGCCCTAAACCTTGCCGTTCCCTAAGCCTAACCCTAGGCCGGCACGGAATTCTATGACCAACCCTACACGTTACCCTACGCCGTACCCTAATCCTAACCCGTGAGGCAGCATGTACCCTGACCCGAACACGTTTCCGTACCCTCACCTGTACCCTAAACCTTGCAGTTCCCTAACCCTAACCCTAGCCCAGAATGGAAAACAACCACCAACCCTACACCTTACCCTACTCCGTACCCTAATCCTAATCCGTACGCTGACACTGACCCCTGCGTCAGCACGTACCCTGACCGTAACATGTTTCCGTACACTCACCTCTGCCCTAAACCTTGCCATTCCCTAACCCAAACCCTAGCACGGAACGGAAACCTACCACCATCCCTACACCTTACCCTATGCCGTACACTCATCCTAATCTGTACGCTGACAATGACACGTGCGTCAGCACATACCCTGACCCAAACACGTTTCCGTACCCTCACCTGTGCCCTAAACCTTGCCATTCCCTAAGCCTAACCCTAGGCCGGCACGGAATCCTACCTCCAACCCTACACGTTACCCTACACCGTACCCTAATCCTAACCCGTGCGTCAGCATGTACCCTGACCCTAACACGTTTCCGTACGCTCACTTGTGCCCTAAACCTTGCCGTACCCTAACCCTAACCCTAGCCCGGAACGGAAACCTACCACCATCCTTACACGTTACCCTACGCCGTACCCTAATCCTAAACTGTACGCTGACAATGACCCGTGCGTCAGCACATACCCTGACCCTAACACGTTTCCATACCCTCACCTGTGCACTAAACCTTGCCGTTCCCTAAGCCTAACCCTAGGCCGGCACGGAATTCTATGACCAACCCTACACGTTACACTACGCTGTACCCTAATCCTAACCCGTGGGTCAGCATGTACCCTGACCCTAACACGTTTCCGTACCCTCACCTGTGCCCTAAACCTTACAGTTCCCTAACCCTAGCCCTAGCCCGGAATGGAAACCTACCACCAACCCTACACCTTACCCTACGCCGTACCCTAATCCTAATCCGTACGCTGACACTGACCCGTGCGTCAGCACGTACCCTGACCCTAACATGTTTCCGTACACTAACCTGTGCCCTAAACCTTGCCGTTCCCTAACCCTAACCCTAGCCCAGAACGGAAAACTACCACCATCCCTACACCTTACCCTATGCCGTACCCTCATCCTAATCTGTACGCTGACAATGACCCGTGCGTCAGCACATACCCTGACCCTAACACGTTTCCGTACCCTCACCTGTGCCCTAAACCTTGCCGTTCCCTAAGCCTAACCCTAGGCCGGCACGGAATCCTAACTCCAACCCTACACGTTACCCTACGCCGTACCCTAATCCTAACCCCTGCGGCAGCATGTACCCTGACCCTAACACGTTTCCGTACCCTCACTTGTGCCCTAAACCTTGCCGTTCCCTAAGCCGAACCCTAGGCCAGCACGGAATTCTATGACCAACCTTACACGTTACCCTATTCCGTACCCTAATCCTAACCCGTGCGTCAGCATGTACCCTGACCCTAACACGTTTCCGTACCCTCACCTGTGCCCTAAACATTACAGTTCCCTAACCCTAACCCTAGCCCGAAACAGAAACCTACCACAAAACCTACACCTTGCCCTACGCCGTACCCTAATCCTAATCCGTACGCTGACACTGACCCGTGCATCAGCACGTACCCAGACCCTAACATGTTTCCGTACACTCACCTGTGCCCTAAACCTTGCCATTCCCTAACCCTAACCCTAGCACGGAACGGAAACCTACCACCATCCCTACACCTTACCCTACACCGTACCCTAATCCTAATCCGTACGCTGACACTGACCCGTGCATCAGCACGTACCCTGACCGTAACATGTTTCCGTACACCCACCTCTGCCCTAAACCTTGCCATTCCCTAACCCAATCCCTAGCACGGAACGGAAACCTACCACCATCCCTATACCTTACCCTATGCTGTACACTCATCCTAATCTGTACGCTGACAATGACACGTGCGTCAGCACATACCCTGACCCTAACACATTTCCATACCCTCACCTGTGCCCTAAACCTTGCCATTCCCTAATCCAAACCCTAGGCCGGCACGGAATCCTACCTCCAACCCTACACGTTACCCTACGCCGTACCCTAATCCTAACCCCTGCGTCAGCATGTACCCTGACCCTAACACGTTTCCATACGCTCACTTGTGCCCTAAACCTTGCAGTTCCCTAACCCTAACCCTAGCCCAGAATGGAAACCTACCACCAACCCTACACCTTACCCTACGCCGTACCATAATCCTAATCCGTACGCTGACACTGACCCATGCGTCAGCACGTACCCTGACCGTAACATGTTTCCGTACACTTACCTGTGCCCAAAACCTTGCCGTTCCCTAACCCTAACCCTAGCCCGGAATAGAAACCTACCACCATCCCTACACCTTACGCTATGCCATACCCTCATCCTAATCTGTACGCTGACAATGACCCGTGCGTCAGCACATACCCTGACCCTAACACGTTTCCGTACCCTCACCTGTGCCCTAAACCTTGCCATTCCCTAAGCCTAACACTAGGCGGGCACGGAATTCTACCACCAACCCTACACGTTACCCTACGCCATACCCTAATCCTAACCCGTGCGTCAGCATGTAACCTGATCCTAACACGTTTCCGTACACTCACCTGTGCCCTAAACCTTGCAGTTCCCTAACCCTAACCCTAGCCCGGAACGGAAACCTACCACCAAACCTACACCTTACCCTACGCCGTACCCTAATCCTAATCCGTACGCTGACACTGACCCGTGCGTCAGCAAGTACCCTGACCCTAACACGTTTCCGTACCCACACCTGTGTCCTAAACCTTGCCGTTCCCTAACCCTAAACCTAGCCCAAACGGAAACCTACCACCAACCCTACACCTTACCCTATGCCGTACCCTAATCCTAATCCATACGCTGACACTGACCCGTGCGTCAGCAAGTACCCTGACCCTAAACGTTTCTGTACCCTCACCTGTGTCCTAAACCTTGCCGTTCCCTAACCCTAACCCTAGCGCGGAATGGAAACCTACCACAAAACCTAAACCTTACCCTATGCCGTACCCTAATCCTAATCCGTACGCTGACACTGACCCGTGCGTCAGCACGTACCCTGACCGTAACATGTTTCCGTACACTCACCTGTGCCCTAAACCTTGCAGTTCCCTAACCCTAACCCTAGCCCGGAATGAAAACCTACCACCATCCCTACACCTTACCCTATGCCGTACCCTCATCCTAATCTGTACGCTGACAATGACCCGTGCGTCAGCACATACCCAGACCCTAACACGTTTCCGTACCCTCACCTGTGCCCTAAACCTTGCCGTTCCCTAAGCCTAACACTAGGCCGGCACGGAATTCTACCACCAAACCTACACGTTACCCTACGCCGTACCCTAATCCTAATCCGTACGCTGACACTGACCCGTGCGTCAGCATGTACCCTGACCCTAACATGTTCCCGTACACTCACCGGTGCCCTAAACCTTGCCGTTCCCTAACCCTAACCCTAGCACGGAACGGAAACCTACCACCATCCCTACACCTTAACCTATGCCGTACCCTCATCCTAATCTGTACGCTGACAATGACCCGTGCGTCAGCACATACCCTGACCCTAACACGTTTCCGTACCCCCACCTGTGCCCTAAACCTTGCCGTTCCCTAAGCCTAACACTAGGCCGGCACGGAATTCTACCACCAACCCTACACGTTACCCTATGCCGTACCCTAATTCTAACACGTGCGTCAGCAAGTACCCTGACCCTAACACGTTTCCGTACCCTCACCTGTGCCCTAAACCTTGCCGTTCCCTAACCCTAACCCTAGCCCGGAATGGAAACCTACCACCAACCCTACACCTTACCCTATGCCGTAACCTAATCCTAATCCGTACGCTGACAATGACCCGTGCGTCAGCACGTACCCTGACTCTAACATGTTTCCGTACACTCACCTGTGCCCTAAACCTTGCCGTTCCCTAACCCTAACCCTAGCCCGGAACGGAAACCTACCACCATCCCTACACCTTACCCTACACCGTACCCTAATCCTAAACTGTACGCTGACAATGACCCGTGCGTCAGCACATACCCTGACCCTAACACGTTTCCGTACCCTCACCTGTGCCCTAAACCTTGCCATTCCCTAAGCCTAACACTAGGCGGGCACGGAATTCTACCACCAACCCTACACGTTACCCTACGCCATACCCTAATCCTAACCCGTGCGTCAGCATGTAACCTGATCCTAACACGTTTCCGTACACTCACCTGTGCCCTAAACCTTGCAGTTCCCTAACCCTAACCCTAGCCCGGAACGGAAACCTACCACCAAACCTACACCTTACCCTACGCCGTACCCTAATCCTAATCCGTACGCTGACACTGACCCGTGCGTCAGCAAGTACCCTGACCCTAACACGTTTCCGTACCCACACCTGTGTCCTAAACCTTGCCGTTCCCTAACCCTAAACCTAGCCCAAACGGAAACCTACCACCAACCCTACACCTTACCCTATGCCATACCCTAATCCTAATCCATACGCTGACACTGACCCGTGCGTCAGCAAGTACCCTGACCCTAAACGTTTCTGTACCCTCACCTGTGTCCTAAACCTTGCCGTTCCCTAACCCTAACCCTAGCGCGGAATGGAAAACTACCACAAAACCTAAACCTTACCCTATGCCGTACCCTAATCCTAATCCGTACGCTGACACTGACCCGTGCGTCAGCACGTACACTGACCCTAACACATTTCCGTACACTCACCTGTGCCCTAAACCTTGCCGTTCCCTAACCCTAACCCTAGCCCAGAACGGAAACCTACCAACATCCCTACACCTTACACTGCGCCGTACCCTAATCCTAATCTGTACGCTGACAATGACCCGTGCGTCAGCACATACCCTGACCCTGACACGTTTCCATACCCTGACCTGTGCCCTAAACCTTGCCGTTCCCTAAGCCTAACCCTAGGCCGGCAGGGAATCCTACCTCCAACCCTACACGTTACCCTACGCCGTACCCTAATCCTAACCCGTGCGACAGCATGTACCCTGACCCTAACACGTTTCTGTACCCCCACCTGTGCCCTAAACCTTACAGTTCCCTAACCCTAACCCTAGCCTGAAACAGAAACCTACCACAAAACCTACATCTTACCCTATGCCGTACCCTAATCCTAATACGTACGCTGACATTGACCCGTGCGTCAGCAAGTACCCTGACCCTAACACGTTTCCGTACCCTCACCTGTGCTCTAAACCTTGCCGTTCCCTAACCCTAACCCTAGCCCGTAATGGAAACCTACCACCAACCCTACACCTTACCCTATGCCGTAACCTAATCCTAATCCGTACGCTGACAATGACCCGTGCGTCAGAACGTACCCTGACCCTAACATGTTTCCGTACACTCACCTGTGCCCTAAACCTTGCCGTTCCCTAACCCTAACCCTAGCCCGGAACGGAAACCTACCACCATCCCTACACCTTAACCTACGCCGTACACTAATCCTAACCTGTACGCTGACAATGACCCGTGCGTCAGCACATACCCTGACCCTAACACGTTTCCGTACCCTCACCTGTGCCCTAAACCTTGCCGTTCCCTAAGCCTAACCCTAGGCCAGCACGGAATTCTATGACCAACCCTACACGTTACCCTACGCTGTACCCTAATCCTAACCCGTGCGTCAGCATGTACCCTGACCCTAACACGTTTCCGTACCCTCACCTGTGCCCTAAAACTTGCAGTTCCCTAACCCTAACCCTAGCCCGGAATGGAAACCTACCACCAACCCTACACCTTACCCTACGCCGTACCCTAATCCTAATCCGTACGCTGACACTGACCCGTGCGTCAGCACGTACCCTGACCCTAACATGTTTCCGTACACTAACCTGTGCCCTAAACCTTGCCGTTCCCTAACCCTAACCCTAGCCCGGAATGGAAACCTACCACCAACCCTACACCTTGCCCTACGCCGTACCCTAATCCTAATCCGTACGCTGACACTGACCCGTGCGTCAGCACGTACCCTGACCCTAACATGTTTCCGTACACTCACCTCTGCCCTAAACCTTGCCATTCCCTAACCCTAACCCGAGCACGGAACGAAAACCTACCACCATCCCTACACCTTACCCTATGCCGTACAATCATCCTAATCTGTACGCTGACAATGATCTGTGCGTCAGCACATACCCTGACCCTAACACGTTTCCGTACCCTCACCTGTGCCCTAAACCTTGCCGTTCCCTAAGCCTAACCCTATGCCGGCACGGAATCCTACCTCCAACCCTACACGTTACCCTACGCCGTACCCTAATCCTAACATGTGCGTCAGCATGTACCCTGACCCTAACACGTTTCCATACCCTCACGTGTGCGCTAAACCTTGCAGTTCCCTAACCCTAACCCTAGCCCGGAATGAAAACCTACCACCAACCCTACACCTTACCCTACGCCGTACCCTAATCCTAATCTGTACGCTGACAGTGACCCGTGCGTCAGCACGTACCCTGACCCTAACACGTTTCCGTACCCACACCTGTGTCCTAAACCTTGCCGTTCCCTAACCCTAAACCTAGCCCGGAATGGCAACCTACCACCAACCCTACACCTTACCCTACGCCGTACCCTAATCCTAATCCGTACGCTGACACTGACCCGTGCGTCAGCACGTACCCTGACCCTAACATGTTTCAGAACACTCACCTCTGCCCTATACCTTGCGGTTCCCTAAGCCTAACCCTAGGCCGGCACGGAATTCTATGACCAACCCTACACCTTACCCTATGCCGTACCCTAATCCTTATCCGTAGGCTGACAATGACCCGTGCGTCAGCACGTACCCTGACCCTCACATGTTTCCGTACCCTCACCTGTGCCCTAAACCTTGCCGTTCCCTAAGCCTAACCCTAAGCCGGCACGGAATTCTATGATCAACCCTACACGTTACCCTACGCTGTACCCTAATCCTAACCCGTGCGTCAGCATGTACCCTGACCCTAACACGTTTCCGTACCCTCACCTGTGCCCTAAACCTTGCAGTTCCCTAACCCTAACCCTAGCCCGGAATGGAAACCTACCACCAACCCTACACCTTACCCTACGCCGTACCCTAATCCTAATCCGTACGCTGACACTGACCCGTGCGTCAGCACGTACCCTGACCCTAACATGTTTCCGTACACTAACCTGTGCCCTAAACCTTGCCGTTCCCTAACCCTAACCCTAGCCCGGAATGGAAACCTACCACCAACCATACACCTTACCCTACGCCGTACCCTAATCCTAATCCGTACGCTGACACTGACCCGTGCGTCAGCACGTACCCTGACCCTAACATGTTTCCGTACACTCACCTCTGCCCTAAACCTTGCCATTCCCTAACCCTAACCCTAGCACGAAATGAAAACCTACCACCATCCCTACACCTTACCCTATGCCGTACAATCATCCTAATCTGTACGCTGACAATGATCCGTGCGTCAGCACATACCCTGACCCTAACACGTTTCCGTACCCTCACCTGTGCCCTAAACCTTGCCGTTCCCTAAGCCTAACCCTAGGCCGGCACGGAATCCTACCTCCAACCCTACACGTTACACTACGCCGTACCCTAATCCTAACACGTGCGTCAGCATGTACCCTGACACTAACACGTTTCCATACCCTCACCTGTGCCCTAAACCTTGCAGTTCCCTAACCCTAACCCTAGCCCGGAATGAAAACCTACCACCAACCCTACACCTTACCCTACGCCGTACCCTAATCCTAATCCGTACGCTGACAGTGACCCGTGCGTCAGCACGTACCCTGACCCTAACACGTTTCCGTACCCACACCTGTGTCATAAACCTTGCCATTCCCTAACCCTAAACCTAGCCCAAACGGAAACCTACCACCAACCCTACACCTTACCCTACGCCGTACCCTAATCCTAATCCGTACGCTGACACTGACCCGTGCGTCAGCAAGTACCCTGACCCTAAACTTTTCCGTACCCTCACCTGTGCCCTAAACCTTGCCGTTCCCTAAGCCTAACCCTAGGCCGGCACGGAATCCAACCTCCAACCCTACACGTTACCCTACGCCGTACCCTAATCCTAACCCGTGCGTCAGCATGTACCCTGACCCTAACACGTTTCCGTACCCTCACCTGTGCCCTAAACCTTGCAGTTCCCTAACCCTAACCCTAGCCCGGAATGGAAACCTACCACCAACCCTACACCTTACCCTACGCCGTACCCTAATCCTAATCCGTACGCTGACACTGACCCGTGCGTCAGCACGTACCCTGACCGTAACATGTTTCCGTACACTCACCTGTGCCCTAAACCTTGCAGTTCCCTAACCCTAACCCTAGCCCGGAATGAAAACCTACCACCATCCCTACACCTTACCCTATGCCGTACCCTCATCCTAATCTGTACGCTGACAATGACCCGTGCGTCAGCACATACCCAGACCCTAACACGTTTCCGTACCCTCACCTGTGCCCTAAACCTTGCCGTTCCCTAAGCCTAACACTAGGCCGGCACGGAATTCTACCACCAAACCTACACGTTACCCTACGCCGTACCCTAATCCTAATCCGTACGCTGACACTGACCCGTGCGTCAGCATGTACCCTGACCCTAACATGTTCCCGTACACTCACCGGTGCCCTAAACCTTGCCGTTCCCTAACCCTAACCCTAGCACGGAACGGAAACCTACCACCATCCCTACACCTTAACCTATGCCGTACCCTCATCCTAATCTGTACGCTGACAATGACCCGTGCGTCAGCACATACCCTGACCCTAACACGTTTCCGTACCCCCACCTGTGCCCTAAACCTTGCCGTTCCCTAAGCCTAACACTAGGCCGGCACGGAATTCTACCACCAACCCTACACGTTACCCTATGCCGTACCCTAATCCTAACACGTGCGTCAGCAAGTACCCTGACCCTAACACGTTTCCGTACCCTCACCTGTGCCCTAAACCTTGCCGTTCCCTAACCCTAACCCTAGCCCGGAATGGAAACCTACCACCAACCCTACACCTTACCCTATGCCGTAACCTAATCCTAATCCGTACGCTGACAATGACCCGTGCGTCAGCACGTACCCTGACTCTAACATGTTTCCGTACACTCACCTGTGCCCTAAACCTTGCCGTTCCCTAACCCTAACCCTAGCCCGGAACGGAAACCTACCACCATCCCTACACCTTACCCTACACCGTACCCTAATCCTAAACTGTACGCTGACAATGACCCGTGCGTCAGCACATACCCTGACCCTAACACGTTTCCGTACCCTCACCTGTGCCCTAAACCTTGCCATTCCCTAAGCCTAACACTAGGCGGGCACGGAATTCTACCACCAACCCTACACGTTACCCTACGCCATACCCTAATCCTAACCCGTGCGTCAGCATGTAACCTGATCCTAACACGTTTCCGTACACTCACCTGTGCCCTAAACCTTGCAGTTCCCTAACCCTAACCCTAGCCCGGAACGGAAACCTACCACCAAACCTACACCTTACCCTACGCCGTACCCTAATCCTAATCCGTACGCTGACACTGACCCGTGCGTCAGCAAGTACCCTGACCCTAACACGTTTCCGTACCCACACCTGTGTCCTAAACCTTGCCGTTCCCTAACCCTAAACCTAGCCCAAACGGAAACCTACCACCAACCCTACACCTTACCCTATGCCGTACCCTAATCCTAATCCATACGCTGACACTGACCCGTGCGTCAGCAAGTACCCTGACCCTAAACGTTTCTGTACCCTCACCTGTGTCCTAAACCTTGCCGTTCCCTAACCCTAACCCTAGCGCGGAATGGAAAACTACCACAAAACCTAAACCTTACCCTATGCCGTACCCTAATCCTAATCCGTACGCTGACACTGACCCGTGCGTCAGCACGTACACTGACCCTAACACATTTCCGTACACTCACCTGTGCCCTAAACCTTGCCGTTCCCTAACCCTAACCCTAGCCCAGAACGGAAACCTACCAACATCCCTACACCTTACACTGCGCCGTACCCTAATCCTAATCTGTACGCTGACAATGACCCGTGCGTCAGCACATACCCTGACCCTGACACGTTTCCATACCCTGACCTGTGCCCTAAACCTTGCCGTTCCCTAAGCCTAACCCTAGGCCGGCAGGGAATCCTACCTCCAACCCTACACGTTACCCTACGCCGTACCCTAATCCTAACCCGTGCGACAGCATGTACCCTGACCCTAACACGTTTCTGTACCCCCACCTGTGCCCTAAACCTTACAGTTCCCTAACCCTAACCCTAGCCTGAAACAGAAACCTACCACAAAACCTACATCTTACCCTATGCCGTACCCTAATCCTAATATGTACGCTGACATTGACCCGTGCGTCAGCAAGTACCCTGACCCTAACACGTTTCCGTACCCTCACCTGTGCTCTAAACCTTGCCGTTCCCTAACCCTAACCCTAGCCCGGAATGGAAACCTACCACCAACCCTACACCTTACCCTATGCCGTAACCTAATCCTAATCCGTACGCTGACAATGACCCGTGCGTCAGAACGTACCCTGACCCTAACATGTTTCCGTACACTCACCTGTGCCCTAAACCTTGCCGTTCCCTAACCCTAACCCTAGCCCGGAACGGAAACCTACCACCATCCCTACACCTTAACCTACGCCGTACACTAATCCTAACCTGTACGCTGACAATGACCCGTGCGTCAGCACATACCCTGACCCTAACACGTTTCCGTACCCTCACCTGTGCCCTAAACCTTGCCGTTCCCTAAGCCTAACCCTAGGCCAGCACGGAATTCTATGACCAACCCTACACGTTACCCTACGCTGTACCCTAATCCTAACCCGTGCGTCAGCATGTACCCTGACCCTAACACGTTTCCGTACCCTCACCTGTGCCCTAAAACTTGCAGTTCCCTAACCCTAACCCTAGCCCGGAATGGAAACCTACCACCAACCCTACACCTTACCCTACGCCGTACCCTAATCCTAATCCGTACGCTGACAATGACCCGTGCGTCAGCACGTACCCTGACCCTAACATGTTTCCGTACACTAACCTGTGCCCTAAACCTTGCCGTTCCCTAACCCTAACCCTAGCCCGGAATGGAAACCTACCACCAACCCTACACCTTGCCCTACGCCGTACCCTAATCCTAATCCGTACGCTGACACTGACCCGTGCGTCAGCACGTACCCTGACCCTAACATGTTTCCGTACACTCACCTCTGCCCTAAACCTTGCCATTCCCTAACCCTAACCCGAGCACGGAACGAAAACCTACCACCATCCCTACACCTTACCCTATGCCGTACAATCATCCTAATCTGTACGCTGACAATGATCTGTGCGTCAGCACATACCCTGACCCTAACACGTTTCCGTACCCTCACCTGTGCCCTAAACCTTGCCGTTCCCTAAGCCTAACCCTATGCCGGCACGGAATCCTACCTCCAACCCTACACGTTACCCTACGCCGTACCCTAATCCTAACATGTGCGTCAGCATGTACCCTGACCCTAACACGTTTCCATACCCTCACGTGTGCGCTAAACCTTGCAGTTCCCTAACCCTAACCCTAGCCCGGAATGAAAACCTACCACCAACCCTACACCTTACCCTACGCCGTACCCTAATCCTAATCTGTACGCTGACAGTGACCCGTGCGTCAGCACGTACCCTGACCCTAACACGTTTCCGTACCCACACCTGTGTCCTAAACCTTGCCGTTCCCTAACCCTAAACCTAGCCCGGAATGGCAACCTACCACCAACCCTACACCTTACCCTACGCCGTACCCTAATCCTAATCCGTACGCTGACACTGACCCGTGCGTCAGCACGTACCCTGACCCTAACATGTTTCCGAACACTCACCTCTGCCCTATACCTTGCGGTTCCCTAAGCCTAACCCTAGGCCGGCACGGAATTCTATGACCAACCCTACACCTTACCCTATGCCGTACCCTAATCCTTATCCGTAGGCTGACAATGACCCGTGCGTCAGCACGTACCCTGACCCTCACATGTTTCCGTACACTCACTTGTGCCCTAAACCTTGCCGTTCCCTAACCCTAACCCTAGCCCGGAACGGAAACCTACCACCATCCCTACACGTTACCCTACGCCGTACCCTAAGCCTAAACTGTACGCTGACAATGACCCGTGCGTCAGCACATACCCTGACCCTAACACGTTTCCGTACCCTCACCTGTGCCCTAAACCTTGCCGTTCCCTAAGCCTAACCCTAAGCCGGCACGGAATTCTATGATCAACCCTACACGTTACCCTACGCTGTACCCTAATCCTAACCCGTGCGTCAGCATGTACCCTGACCCTAACACGTTTCCGTACCCTCACCTGTGCCCTAAACCTTGCAGTTCCCTAACCCTAACCCTAGCCCGGAATGGAAACCTACCACCAACCCTACACCTTACCCTACGCCGTACCCTAATCCTAATCCGTACGCTGACACTGACCCGTGCGTCAGCACGTACCCTGACCCTAACATGTTTCCGTACACTAACCTGTGCCCTAAACCTTGCCGTTCCCTAACCCTAACCCTAGCCCGGAATGGAAACCTACCACCAACCATACACCTTACCCTACGCCGTACCCTAATCCTAATCCGTACGCTGACACTGACCCGTGCGTCAGCACGTACCCTGACCCTAACATGTTTCCGTACACTCACCTCTGCCCTAAACCTTGCCATTCCCTAACCCTAACCCTAGCACGAAATGAAAACCTACCACCATCCCTACACCTTACCCTATGCCGTACAATCATCCTAATCTGTACGCTGACAATGATCCGTGCGTCAGCACATACCCTGACCCTAACACGTTTCCGTACCCTCACCTGTGCCCTAAACCTTGCCGTTCCCTAAGCCTAACCCTAGGCCGGCACGGAATCCTACCTCCAACCCTACACGTTACACTACGCCGTACCCTAATCCTAACACGTGCGTCAGCATGTACCCTGACACTAACACGTTTCCATACCCTCACCTGTGCCCTAAACCTTGCAGTTCCCTAACCCTAACCCTAGCCCGGAATGAAAACCTACCACCAACCCTACACCTTACCCTACGCCGTACCCTAATCCTAATCCGTACGCTGACAGTGACCCGTGCGTCAGCACGTACCCTGACCCTAACACGTTTCCGTACCCACACCTGTGTCATAAACCTTGCCATTCCCTAACCCTAAACCTAGCCCAAACGGAAACCTACCACCAACCCTACACCTTACCCTACGCCGTACCCTAATCCTAATCCGTACGCTGACACTGACCCGTGCGTCAGCAAGTACCCTGACCCTAAACTTTTCCGTACCCTCACCTGTGCCCTAAACCTTGCCGTTCCCTAAGCCTAACCCTAGGCCGGCACGGAATCCAACCTCCAACCCTACACGTTACCCTACGCCGTACCCTAATCCTAACCCGTGCGTCAGCATGTACCCTGACCCTAACACGTTTCCGTACCCTCACCTGTGCCCTAAACCTTGCAGTTCCCTAACCCTAACCCTAGCCCGGAATGGAAACCTACCACCAACCCTACACCTTACCCTACGCCGTACCCTAATCCTAATCCGTACGCTGACACTGACCCGTGCGTCAGCACGTACCCTGACCGTAACATGTTTCCGTACACTCACCTGTGCCCTAAACCTTGCAGTTCCCTAACCCTAACCCTAGCCCGGAATGAAAACCTACCACCATCCCTACACCTTACCCTATGCCGTACCCTCATCCTAATCTGTACGCTGACAATGACCCGTGCGTCAGCACATACCCAGACCCTAACACGTTTCCGTACCCTCACCTGTGCCCTAAACCTTGCCGTTCCCTAAGCCTAACACTAGGCCGGCACGGAATTCTACCACCAAACCTACACGTTACCCTACGCCGTACCCTAATCCTAATCCGTACGCTGACACTGACCCGTGCGTCAGCATGTACCCTGACCCTAACATGTTCCCGTACACTCACCGGTGCCCTAAACCTTGCCGTTCCCTAACCCTAACCCTAGCACGGAACGGAAACCTACCACCATCCCTACACCTTAACCTATGCCGTACCCTCATCCTAATCTGTACGCTGACAATGACCCGTGCGTCAGCACATAGCCTGACCCTAACACGTTTCCGTACCCCCACCTGTGCCCTAAACCTTGCCGTTCCCTAAGCCTAACACTAGGCCGGCACGGAATTCTACCACCAACCCTACACGTTACCCTATGCCGTACCCTAATCCTAACACGTGCGTCAGCAAGTACCCTGACCCTAACACGTTTCCGTACCCTCACCTGTGCCCTAAACCTTGCCATTCCCTAACCCTAACCCTAGCCCGGAATGGAAACCTACCACCAACCCTACACCTTACCCTATGCCGTAACCTAATCCTAATCCGTACGCTGACAATGACCCGTGCGTCAGCACGTACCCTGACCCTAACATGTTTCCGTACACTCACCTGTGCCCTAAACCTTGCCGTTCCCTAACCCTAACCCTAGCCCGGAACGGAAACCTACCACCATCCCTACACCTTACCCTACACCGTACCCTAATCCTAAACTGTACGCTGACAATGACCCGTGCGTCAGCACATACCCTGACCCTAACACGTTTCCGTACCCTCACCTGTGCCCTAAACCTTGCCGTTCCCTAAGCCTAACCCTAGGCCGGCACGGAATTCTATGACCAACCCTACACTTTACCCTACGCCGTACCCTAATCCTAACCCGTGCGTCAGCATGTACCCTGACCCTAACACGTTTCCGTACCCTCACCTGTGCCCTAAACCTTACAGTTCCCTAACCCTAACCCTAGCCCGAAACAGAAACCTACCACAAAACCTACACCTTACCCTATGCTGTACCCTAATCCTAATACCTAGGCTGACATTGAACCGTGCGTCAGCAAGTACGCTGACCCTAACACGTTTCCGTACCCTCACCTGTGCCCTAAACCTTGCCGTTCCCTAACCCTAACCCTAGTCCGGAATGGAAAACTACCACCAACCCTACACCTTACCCTATGCCGTACCCTAATCCTAATCCGTACGCTGACAATGACCCGTGCGTCAGCACGTACCCTGACCCTAACATGTTTCCGTACACTCACTTGTGCCCTAAACCTTGCCGTTCCCTAACCCTAACCCTAGCCCGGAACGGAAACCTACCACCATCCTTACACGTTACCCTACGCCGTACCCTAATCCTAAACTGTACGCTGACAATGACCCGTGCGTCAGCACATACCCTGACCCTAACACGTTTCCGTACCCTCACCTGTGCCCTAAACCTTGCCGTTCCCTAAGCCTAACCCTAGGCCGGCACGGAATTCTATGACCAACCCTACACGTTACCCTACGCTGTACCCTAATCCTAACCCGTGGGTCAGCATGTACCCTGACCCTAACACGTTTCCGTACCCTCACCTGTGCCCTAAACCTTGCCGTTCCCTAAGCCGAACCCTAGGCCGGCACGGAATTCTATGACCAACCCTACACGTTACCCTATGCCGTACCCTAATCCTAACCCGTGCGTCAGCATGTACCCTGACCCTAACACGTTTCCGTACCCTCACCTGTGCCCTAAACCTTACAGTTCCCTAACCCTAACCCTAGCCCGAAACAGAAACCTACCACAAAACCTACACCTTGCCCTACGCCGTACCCTAATCCTAATCCGTACGCTGACACTGACCCGTGCATCAGCACGTACCCAGACCCTAACATGTTTCCGTACACTCACCTGTGCCCTAAACCTTGCCGTTCCCTAACCCTAACCCTAGCACGGAACGGAAACCTACCACCATCCCTACACCTTACCCTATGCCGTACCCTCATCCTAATCTGTACGCTGACAATGACCCGTGCGTCAGCACATACCCTGACCCTAACACGTTTCCGTGCCCTCACCTGTGCCCTAAACCTTGCCGTTCCCTAAGCCTAACCCTAGGCCGGCACGGAATTCTATGACCAACCCTACACGTTACCCTACGCCGTACCCTAATCCTAACCCGTGCGGCAGCATGTACCCTGACCCGAACACGTTTCCGTAACCTCACCTGTACCCTAAACCTTGCAGTTCCCTAACCCTAACCCTAGCCCAGAATGGAAAACAACCACCAACCCTACACCTTACCCTACTCCGTACCCTAATCCTAATCCGTACGCTGACACTGAACCCTGCGTCAGCACGTACCCTGACCGTAACATGTTTCCGTACACTCACCTCTGCCCTAAACCTTGCCATTCCCTAACCCAAACCCTAGCACGGAACGGAAACCTACCACCATCCCTACACCTTACCCTATGCCGTACACTCATCCTAATCTGTACGCTGACAATGACACGTGCGTCAGCACATACCCTGACCCAAACACGTTTCCGTACCCTCACCTGTGCCCTAAACCTTGCCATTCCCTAAGCCTAACCCTAGGCCGGCACGGAATCCTACCTCCAACCCTACACGTTACCCTACACCGTACCCTAATCCTAACCCGTGCGTCAGCATGTACCCTGACCCTAACACGTTTCCGTACGCTCACTTGTGCCCTAAACCTTGCCGTTCCCTAACCCTAACCCTAGCCCGGAACGGAAACCTACCACCATCCTTACACGTTACCCTACGCCGTACCCTAATCCTAAACTGTACGCTGACAATGACCCGTGCGTCAGCACATACCCTGACCCTAACACGTTTCCATACCCTCACCTGTGCCCTAAACCTTGCCGTTCCCTAAGCCTAACCCTAGGCCGGCACTGAATTCTATGACCAACCCTACACGTTACCCTACGCTGTACCCTAATCCTAACCCGTGGGTCAGCATGTACCCTGACCCTAACACGTTTCCGTACCCTCACCTGTGCCCTAAACCTTACAGTTCCCTAACCCTAGCCCTAGCCCGGAATGGAAACCTACCACCAACCCTACACCTTATCCTACGCCGTACCCTAATCCTAATCCGTACGCTGACACTGACCCGTGCATCAGCACGTACCCTGACCCTAACATGTTTCCGTACACTAACCTGTGCCCTAAACCTTGCCGTTCCCTAACCCTAACCCTAGCCCGGAACGGAAAACTACCACCATCCCTACACCTTACCCTATGCCGTACCCTCATCCTAATCTGTACGCTGACAATGACCCGTGCGTCAGCACATACCCTGACCCTAACACGTTTCCGTACCCTCACCTGTGCCCTAAACCTTGCCGTTCCCTAAGCCTAACCCTAGGCCGGCACGGAATCCTAACTCCAACCCTACACGTTACCCTACGCCGTACCCTAATCCTAACCCCTGCGGCAGCATGTACCCTGACCCTAACACGTTTCCGTACCCGCACTTGTGCCCTAAACCTTGCCGTTCCCTAAGCCGAACCCTAGGCCAGCACGGAATTCTATGACCAACCTTACACGTTACCCTATTCCGTACCCTAATCCTAACCCGTGCGTCAGCATGTACCCTGACCCTAACACGTTTCCGTACCCCCACCTGTGCCCTAAACCTTGCCGTTCCCTAAGCCTAACACTAGGCCGGCACGGAATTCTACCACCAACCCTACACGTTACCCTATGCCGTACCCTAATCCTAACACGTGCGTCAGCAAGTACCCTGACCCTAACACGTTTCCGTACCCTCACCTGTGCCCTAAACCTTGCCGTTCCCTAACCCTAACCCTAGCCCGGAATGGAAACCTACCACCAACCCTACACCTTACCCTATGCCGTAACCTAATCCTAATCCGTACGCTGACAATGACCCGTGCGTCAGCACGTACCCTGACCCTAACATGTTTCCGTACACTCACCTGTGCCCTAAACCTTGCCGTTCCCTAACCCTAACCCTAGCCCGGAACGGAAACCTACCACCATCCCTACACCTTACCCTACACCGTACCCTAATCCTAAACTGTATGCTGACAATGACCCGTGCGTCAGCACATACCCTGACCCTAACACGTTTCCGTACCCTCACCTGTGCCCTAAACCTTGCCGTTCCCTAAGCCTAACCCTAGGCCGGCACGGAATTCTATGACCAACCCTACACTTTACCCTACGCCGTACCCTAATCCTAACCCGTGCGTCAGCATGTACCCTGACCCGAACACGTTTCTGTACCCTCACCTGTGCCCTAAACCTTACAGTTCCCTAACCCTAACCCTAGCCCGAAACAGAAACCTACCACAAAACCTACACCTTACCCTATGCTGTACCCTAATCCTAATACCTAGGCTGACATTGAACCGTGCGTCAGCAAGTACCCTGACCCTAACACGTTTCCGTACCCTCACCTGTGCCCTAAACCTTACAGTTCCCTAACCCTAACCCTAGCCCGAAACAGAAACCTACCACCAACCCTACACCTTACCCTATGCCGTACCCTAATCCTAATCCGTACGCTGACAATGACCCGTGCGTCAGCACGTACCCTGACCCTAACATGTTTCCGTACACTCACTTGTGCCCTAAACCTTGCCGTTCCCTAACCCTAACCCTAGCCCGGAACGGAAACCTACCACCATCCTTACACGTTACCCTACGCCGTACCCTAATCCTAAACTGTACGCTGACAATGACCCGTGCGTCAGCACATACCCTGACCCTAACACGTTTCCGTACCCTCACCTGTGCCCTAAACCTTGCCGTTCCCTAAGCCTAACCCTAGGCCGGCACGGAATTCTATGACCAACCCTACACGTTACCCTACGCTGTACCCTAATCCTAACCCGTGGGTCAGCATGTACCCTGACCCTAACACGTTTCCGTACCCTCACCTGTGCCCTAAACCTTGCCGTTCCCTAAGCCTAACCCTAGGCCGGCACGGAATTCTATGACCAACCCTACACGTTACCCTACGCCGTACCCTAATCCTAACCCGTGAGGCAGCATGTACCCTGACCCGAACACGTTTCCGTACCCTCACCTGTACCCTAAACCTTGCAGTTCCCTAACCCTAACCCTAGCCCAGAATGGAAAACAACCACCAACCCTACACCTTACCCTACTCCGTACCCTAATCCTAATCCGTACGCTGACACTGACCCCTGCGTCAGCACGTACCCTGACCGTAACATGTTTCCGTACACTCACCTCTGCCCTAAACCTTGCCATTCCCTAACCCAAACCCTAGCACGGAACGGAAACCTACCACCATCCCTACACCTTACCCTATGCCGTACACTCATCCTAATCTGTACGCTGACAATGACACGTGCGTCAGCACATACCCTGACCCAAACACGTTTCCGTACCCTCACCTGTGCCCTAAACCTTGCCATTCCCTAAGCCTAACCCTAGGCCGGCACGGAATCCTACCTCCAACCCTACACGTTACCCTACACCGTACCCTAATCCTAACCCGTGCGTCAGCATGTACCCTGACCCTAACACGTTTCCGTACGCTCACTTGTGCCCTAAACCTTGCCGTACCCTAACCCTAACCCTAGCCCGGAACGGAAACCTACCACCATCCTTACACGTTACCCTACGCCGTACCCTAATCCTAAACTGTACGCTGACAATGACCCGTGCGTCAGCACATACCCTGACCCTAACACGTTTCCATACCCTCACCTGTGCACTAAACCTTGCCGTTCCCTAAGCCTAACCCTAGGCCGGCACGGAATTCTATGACCAACCCTACACGTTACACTACGCTGTACCCTAATCCTAACCCGTGGGTCAGCATGTACCCTGACCCTAACACGTTTCCGTACCCTCACCTGTGCCCTAAACCTTACAGTTCCCTAACCCTAGCCCTAGCCCGGAATGGAAACCTACCACCAACCCTACACCTTACCCTACGCCGTACCCTAATCCTAATCCGTACGCTGACACTGACCCGTGCGTCAGCACGTACCCTGACCCTAACATGTTTCCGTACACTAACCTGTGCCCTAAACCTTGCCGTTCCCTAACCCTAACCCTAGCCCAGAACGGAAAACTACCACCATCCCTACACCTTACCCTATGCCGTACCCTCATCCTAATCTGTACGCTGACAATGACCCGTGCGTCAGCACATACCCTGACCCTAACACGTTTCCGTACCCTCACCTGTGCCCTAAACCTTGCCGTTCCCTAAGCCTAACCCTAGGCCGGCACGGAATCCTAACTCCAACCCTACACGTTACCCTACGCCGTACCCTAATCCTAACCCCTGCGGCAGCATGTACCCTGACCCTAACACGTTTCCGTACCCTCACTTGTGCCCTAAACCTTGCCGTTCCCTAAGCCGAACCCTAGGCCAGCACGGAATTCTATGACCAACCTTACACGTTACCCTATTCCGTACCCTAATCCTAACCCGTGCGTCAGCATGTACCCTGACCCTAACACGTTTCCGTACCCTCACCTGTGCCCTAAACATTACAGTTCCCTAACCCTAACCCTAGCCCGAAACAGAAACCTACCACAAAACCTACACCTTGCCCTACGCCGTACCCTAATCCTAATCCGTACGCTGACACTGACCCGTGCATCAGCACGTACCCAGACCCTAACATGTTTCCGTACACTCACCTGTGCCCTAAACCTTGCCATTCCCTAACCCTAACCCTAGCACGGAACGGAAACCTACCACCATCCCTACACCTTACCCTACACCGTACCCTAATCCTAATCCGTACGCTGACACTGACCCGTGCATCAGCACGTACCCTGACCGTAACATGTTTCCGTACACCCACCTCTGCCCTAAACCTTGCCATTCCCTAACCCAATCCCTAGCACGGAACGGAAACCTACCACCATCCCTATACCTTACCCTATGCTGTACACTCATCCTAATCTGTACGCTGACAATGACACGTGCGTCAGCACATACCCTGACCCTAACACATTTCCATACCCTCACCTGTGCCCTAAACCTTGCCATTCCCTAATCCAAACCCTAGGCCGGCACGGAATCCTACCTCCAACCCTACACGTTACCCTACGCCGTACCCTAATCCTAACCCCTGCGTCAGCATGTACCCTGACCCTAACACGTTTCCATACGCTCACTTGTGCCCTAAACCTTGCAGTTCCCTAACCCTAACCCTAGCCCAGAATGGAAACCTACCACCAACCCTACACCTTACCCTACGCCGTACCATAATCCTAATCCGTACGCTGACACTGACCCATGCGTCAGCACGTACCCTGACCGTAACATGTTTCCGTACACTTACCTGTGCCCAAAACCTTGCCGTTCCCTAACCCTAACCCTAGCCCGGAATAGAAACCTACCACCATCCCTACACCTTACGCTATGCCATACCCTCATCCTAATCTGTACGCTGACAATGACCCGTGCGTCAGCACATACCCTGACCCTAACACGTTTCCGTACCCTCACCTGTGCCCTAAACCTTGCCATTCCCTAAGCCTAACACTAGGCGGGCACGGAATTCTACCACCAACCCTACACGTTACCCTACGCCATACCCTAATCCTAACCCGTGCGTCAGCATGTAACCTGATCCTAACACGTTTCCGTACACTCACCTGTGCCCTAAACCTTGCAGTTCCCTAACCCTAACCCTAGCCCGGAACGGAAACCTACCACCAAACCTACACCTTACCCTACGCCGTACCCTAATCCTAATCCGTACGCTGACACTGACCCGTGCGTCAGCAAGTACCCTGACCCTAACACGTTTCCGTACCCACACCTGTGTCCTAAACCTTGCCGTTCCCTAACCCTAAACCTAGCCCAAACGGAAACCTACCACCAACCCTACACCTTACCCTATGCCGTACCCTAATCCTAATCCATACGCTGACACTGACCCGTGCGTCAGCAAGTACCCTGACCCTAAACGTTTCTGTACCCTCACCTGTGTCCTAAACCTTGCCGTTCCCTAACCCTAACCCTAGCGCGGAATGGAAACCTACCACAAAACCTAAACCTTACCCTATGCCGTACCCTAATCCTAATCCGTACGCTGACACTGACCCGTGCGTCAGCACGTACCCTGACCGTAACATGTTTCCGTACACTCACCTGTGCCCTAAACCTTGCAGTTCCCTAACCCTAACCCTAGCCCGGAATGAAAACCTACCACCATCCCTACACCTTACCCTATGCCGTACCCTCATCCTAATCTGTACGCTGACAATGACCCGTGCGTCAGCACATACCCAGACCCTAACACGTTTCCGTACCCTCACCTGTGCCCTAAACCTTGCCGTTCCCTAAGCCTAACACTAGGCCGGCACGGAATTCTACCACCAAACCTACACGTTACCCTACGCCGTACCCTAATCCTAATCCGTACGCTGACACTGACCCGTGCGTCAGCATGTACCCTGACCCTAACATGTTCCCGTACACTCACCGGTGCCCTAAACCTTGCCGTTCCCTAACCCTAACCCTAGCACGGAACGGAAACCTACCACCATCCCTACACCTTAACCTATGCCGTACCCTCATCCTAATCTGTACGCTGACAATGACCCGTGCGTCAGCACATACCCTGACCCTAACACGTTTCCGTACCCCCACCTGTGCCCTAAACCTTGCCGTTCCCTAAGCCTAACACTAGGCCGGCACGGAATTCTACCACCAACCCTACACGTTACCCTATGCCGTACCCTAATTCTAACACGTGCGTCAGCAAGTACCCTGACCCTAACACGTTTCCGTACCCTCACCTGTGCCCTAAACCTTGCCGTTCCCTAACCCTAACCCTAGCCCGGAATGGAAACCTACCACCAACCCTACACCTTACCCTATGCCGTAACCTAATCCTAATCCGTACGCTGACAATGACCCGTGCGTCAGCACGTACCCTGACTCTAACATGTTTCCGTACACTCACCTGTGCCCTAAACCTTGCCGTTCCCTAACCCTAACCCTAGCCCGGAACGGAAACCTACCACCATCCCTACACCTTACCCTACACCGTACCCTAATCCTAAACTGTACGCTGACAATGACCCGTGCGTCAGCACATACCCTGACCCTAACACGTTTCCGTACCCTCACCTGTGCCCTAAACCTTGCCATTCCCTAAGCCTAACACTAGGCGGGCACGGAATTCTACCACCAACCCTACACGTTACCCTACGCCATACCCTAATCCTAACCCGTGCGTCAGCATGTAACCTGATCCTAACACGTTTCCGTACACTCACCTGTGCCCTAAACCTTGCAGTTCCCTAACCCTAACCCTAGCCCGGAACGGAAACCTACCACCAAACCTACACCTTACCCTACGCCGTACCCTAATCCTAATCCGTACGCTGACACTGACCCGTGCGTCAGCAAGTACCCTGACCCTAACACGTTTCCGTACCCACACCTGTGTCCTAAACCTTGCCGTTCCCTAACCCTAAACCTAGCCCAAACGGAAACCTACCACCAACCCTACACCTTACCCTATGCCATACCCTAATCCTAATCCATACGCTGACACTGACCCGTGCGTCAGCAAGTACCCTGACCCTAAACGTTTCTGTACCCTCACCTGTGTCCTAAACCTTGCCGTTCCCTAACCCTAACCCTAGCGCGGAATGGAAAACTACCACAAAACCTAAACCTTACCCTATGCCGTACCCTAATCCTAATCCGTACGCTGACACTGACCCGTGCGTCAGCACGTACACTGACCCTAACACATTTCCGTACACTCACCTGTGCCCTAAACCTTGCCGTTCCCTAACCCTAACCCTAGCCCAGAACGGAAACCTACCAACATCCCTACACCTTACACTGCGCCGTACCCTAATCCTAATCTGTACGCTGACAATGACCCGTGCGTCAGCACATACCCTGACCCTGACACGTTTCCATACCCTGACCTGTGCCCTAAACCTTGCCGTTCCCTAAGCCTAACCCTAGGCCGGCAGGGAATCCTACCTCCAACCCTACACGTTACCCTACGCCGTACCCTAATCCTAACCCGTGCGACAGCATGTACCCTGACCCTAACACGTTTCTGTACCCCCACCTGTGCCCTAAACCTTACAGTTCCCTAACCCTAACCCTAGCCTGAAACAGAAACCTACCACAAAACCTACATCTTACCCTATGCCGTACCCTAATCCTAATACGTACGCTGACATTGACCCGTGCGTCAGCAAGTACCCTGACCCTAACACGTTTCCGTACCCTCACCTGTGCTCTAAACCTTGCCGTTCCCTAACCCTAACCCTAGCCCGTAATGGAAACCTACCACCAACCCTACACCTTACCCTATGCCGTAACCTAATCCTAATCCGTACGCTGACAATGACCCGTGCGTCAGAACGTACCCTGACCCTAACATGTTTCCGTACACTCACCTGTGCCCTAAACCTTGCCGTTCCCTAACCCTAACCCTAGCCCGGAACGGAAACCTACCACCATCCCTACACCTTAACCTACGCCGTACACTAATCCTAACCTGTACGCTGACAATGACCCGTGCGTCAGCACATACCCTGACCCTAACACGTTTCCGTACCCTCACCTGTGCCCTAAACCTTGCCGTTCCCTAAGCCTAACCCTAGGCCAGCACGGAATTCTATGACCAACCCTACACGTTACCCTACGCTGTACCCTAATCCTAACCCGTGCGTCAGCATGTACCCTGACCCTAACACGTTTCCGTACCCTCACCTGTGCCCTAAAACTTGCAGTTCCCTAACCCTAACCCTAGCCCGGAATGGAAACCTACCACCAACCCTACACCTTACCCTACGCCGTACCCTAATCCTAATCCGTACGCTGACACTGACCCGTGCGTCAGCACGTACCCTGACCCTAACATGTTTCCGTACACTAACCTGTGCCCTAAACCTTGCCGTTCCCTAACCCTAACCCTAGCCCGGAATGGAAACCTACCACCAACCCTACACCTTGCCCTACGCCGTACCCTAATCCTAATCCGTACGCTGACACTGACCCGTGCGTCAGCACGTACCCTGACCCTAACATGTTTCCGTACACTCACCTCTGCCCTAAACCTTGCCATTCCCTAACCCTAACCCGAGCACGGAACGAAAACCTACCACCATCCCTACACCTTACCCTATGCCGTACAATCATCCTAATCTGTACGCTGACAATGATCTGTGCGTCAGCACATACCCTGACCCTAACACGTTTCCGTACCCTCACCTGTGCCCTAAACCTTGCCGTTCCCTAAGCCTAACCCTATGCCGGCACGGAATCCTACCTCCAACCCTACACGTTACCCTACGCCGTACCCTAATCCTAACATGTGCGTCAGCATGTACCCTGACCCTAACACGTTTCCATACCCTCACGTGTGCGCTAAACCTTGCAGTTCCCTAACCCTAACCCTAGCCCGGAATGAAAACCTACCACCAACCCTACACCTTACCCTACGCCGTACCCTAATCCTAATCTGTACGCTGACAGTGACCCGTGCGTCAGCACGTACCCTGACCCTAACACGTTTCCGTACCCACACCTGTGTCCTAAACCTTGCCGTTCCCTAACCCTAAACCTAGCCCGGAATGGCAACCTACCACCAACCCTACACCTTACCCTACGCCGTACCCTAATCCTAATCCGTACGCTGACACTGACCCGTGCGTCAGCACGTACCCTGACCCTAACATGTTTCAGAACACTCACCTCTGCCCTATACCTTGCGGTTCCCTAAGCCTAACCCTAGGCCGGCACGGAATTCTATGACCAACCCTACACCTTACCCTATGCCGTACCCTAATCCTTATCCGTAGGCTGACAATGACCCGTGCGTCAGCACGTACCCTGACCCTCACATGTTTCCGTACCCTCACCTGTGCCCTAAACCTTGCCGTTCCCTAAGCCTAACCCTAAGCCGGCACGGAATTCTATGATCAACCCTACACGTTACCCTACGCTGTACCCTAATCCTAACCCGTGCGTCAGCATGTACCCTGACCCTAACACGTTTCCGTACCCTCACCTGTGCCCTAAACCTTGCAGTTCCCTAACCCTAACCCTAGCCCGGAATGGAAACCTACCACCAACCCTACACCTTACCCTACGCCGTACCCTAATCCTAATCCGTACGCTGACACTGACCCGTGCGTCAGCACGTACCCTGACCCTAACATGTTTCCGTACACTAACCTGTGCCCTAAACCTTGCCGTTCCCTAACCCTAACCCTAGCCCGGAATGGAAACCTACCACCAACCATACACCTTACCCTACGCCGTACCCTAATCCTAATCCGTACGCTGACACTGACCCGTGCGTCAGCACGTACCCTGACCCTAACATGTTTCCGTACACTCACCTCTGCCCTAAACCTTGCCATTCCCTAACCCTAACCCTAGCACGAAATGAAAACCTACCACCATCCCTACACCTTACCCTATGCCGTACAATCATCCTAATCTGTACGCTGACAATGATCCGTGCGTCAGCACATACCCTGACCCTAACACGTTTCCGTACCCTCACCTGTGCCCTAAACCTTGCCGTTCCCTAAGCCTAACCCTAGGCCGGCACGGAATCCTACCTCCAACCCTACACGTTACACTACGCCGTACCCTAATCCTAACACGTGCGTCAGCATGTACCCTGACACTAACACGTTTCCATACCCTCACCTGTGCCCTAAACCTTGCAGTTCCCTAACCCTAACCCTAGCCCGGAATGAAAACCTACCACCAACCCTACACCTTACCCTACGCCGTACCCTAATCCTAATCCGTACGCTGACAGTGACCCGTGCGTCAGCACGTACCCTGACCCTAACACGTTTCCGTACCCACACCTGTGTCATAAACCTTGCCATTCCCTAACCCTAAACCTAGCCCAAACGGAAACCTACCACCAACCCTACACCTTACCCTACGCCGTACCCTAATCCTAATCCGTACGCTGACACTGACCCGTGCGTCAGCAAGTACCCTGACCCTAAACTTTTCCGTACCCTCACCTGTGCCCTAAACCTTGCCGTTCCCTAAGCCTAACCCTAGGCCGGCACGGAATCCAACCTCCAACCCTACACGTTACCCTACGCCGTACCCTAATCCTAACCCGTGCGTCAGCATGTACCCTGACCCTAACACGTTTCCGTACCCTCACCTGTGCCCTAAACCTTGCAGTTCCCTAACCCTAACCCTAGCCCGGAATGGAAACCTACCACCAACCCTACACCTTACCCTACGCCGTACCCTAATCCTAATCCGTACGCTGACACTGACCCGTGCGTCAGCACGTACCCTGACCGTAACATGTTTCCGTACACTCACCTGTGCCCTAAACCTTGCAGTTCCCTAACCCTAACCCTAGCCCGGAATGAAAACCTACCACCATCCCTACACCTTACCCTATGCCGTACCCTCATCCTAATCTGTACGCTGACAATGACCCGTGCGTCAGCACATACCCAGACCCTAACACGTTTCCGTACCCTCACCTGTGCCCTAAACCTTGCCGTTCCCTAAGCCTAACACTAGGCCGGCACGGAATTCTACCACCAAACCTACACGTTACCCTACGCCGTACCCTAATCCTAATCCGTACGCTGACACTGACCCGTGCGTCAGCATGTACCCTGACCCTAACATGTTCCCGTACACTCACCGGTGCCCTAAACCTTGCCGTTCCCTAACCCTAACCCTAGCACGGAACGGAAACCTACCACCATCCCTACACCTTAACCTATGCCGTACCCTCATCCTAATCTGTACGCTGACAATGACCCGTGCGTCAGCACATACCCTGACCCTAACACGTTTCCGTACCCCCACCTGTGCCCTAAACCTTGCCGTTCCCTAAGCCTAACACTAGGCCGGCACGGAATTCTACCACCAACCCTACACGTTACCCTATGCCGTACCCTAATCCTAACACGTGCGTCAGCAAGTACCCTGACCCTAACACGTTTCCGTACCCTCACCTGTGCCCTAAACCTTGCCGTTCCCTAACCCTAACCCTAGCCCGGAATGGAAACCTACCACCAACCCTACACCTTACCCTATGCCGTAACCTAATCCTAATCCGTACGCTGACAATGACCCGTGCGTCAGCACGTACCCTGACCCTAACATGTTTCCGTACACTCACCTGTTCCCTAAACCTTGCCGTTCCCTAACCCTAACCCTAGCCAGGAACGGAAACCTACCACCATCCCTACACCTTACCCTACACCGTACCCTAATCCTAAACTGTACGCTGACAATGACCCGTGCGTCAGCACATACCCTGACCCTAACACGTTTCCGTACCCTCACCTGTGCCCTAAACCTTGCCGTTCCCTAAGCCTAACCCTAGGCCGGCACGGAATTCTATGACCAACCCTACACTTTACCCTACGCCGTACCCTAATCCTAACCCGTGCGTCAGCATGTACCCTGACCCTAACACGTTTCCGTACCCTCACCTGTGCCCTAAACCTTACAGTTCCCTAACCCTAACCCTAGCCCGAAACAGAAACCTACCACAAAACCTACACCTTACCCTATGCTGTACCCTAATCCTAATACCTAGGCTGACATTGAACCGTGCGTCAGCAAGTACGCTGACCCTAACACGTTTCCGTACCCTCACCTGTGCCCTAAACCTTGCCGTTCCCTAACCCTAACCCTAGTCCGGAATGGAAAACTACCACCAACCCTACACCTTACCCTATGCCGTACCCTAATCCTAATCCGTACGCTGACAATGACCCGTGCGTCAGCACGTACCCTGACCCTAACATGTTTCCGTACACTCACTTGTGCCCTAAACCTTGCCGTTCCCTAACCCTAACCCTAGCCCGGAACGGAAACCTACCACCATCCTTACACGTTACCCTACGCCGTACCCTAATCCTAAACTGTACGCTGACAATGACCCGTGCGTCAGCACATACCCTGACCCTAACACGTTTCCGTACCCTCACCTGTGCCCTAAACCTTGCCGTTCCCTAAGCCTAACCCTAGGCCGGCACGGAATTCTATGACCAACCCTACACGTTACCCTACGCTGTACCCTAATCCTAACCCGTGGGTCAGCATGTACCCTGACCCTAACACGTTTCCGTACCCTCACCTGTGCCCTAAACCTTGCCGTTCCCTAAGCCGAACCCTAGGCCGGCACGGAATTCTATGACCAACCCTACACGTTACCCTATGCCGTACCCTAATCCTAACCCGTGCGTCAGCATGTACCCTGACCCTAACACGTTTCCGTACCCTCACCTGTGCCCTAAACCTTACAGTTCCCTAACCCTAACCCTAGCCCGAAACAGAAACCTACCACAAAACCTACACCTTGCCCTACGCCGTACCCTAATCCTAATCCGTACGCTGACACTGACCCGTGCATCAGCACGTACCCAGACCCTAACATGTTTCCGTACACTCACCTGTGCCCTAAACCTTGCCGTTCCCTAACCCTAACCCTAGCACGGAATGGAAACCTACCACCATCCCTACACCTTACCCTATGCCGTACCCTCATCCTAATCTGTACGCTGACAATGACCCGTGCGTCAGCACATACCCTGACCCTAACACGTTTCCGTGCCCTCACCTGTGCCCTAAACCTTGCCGTTCCCTAAGCCTAACCCTAGGCCGGCACGGAATTCTATGACCAACCCTACACGTTACCCTACGCCGTACCCTAATCCTAACCCGTGCGGCAGCATGTACCCTGACCCGAACACGTTTCCGTAACCTCACCTGTACCCTAAACCTTGCAGTTCCCTAACCCTAACCCTAGCCCAGAATGGAAAACAACCACCAACCCTACACCTTACCCTACTCCGTACCCTAATCCTAATCCGTACGCTGACACTGAACCCTGCGTCAGCACGTACCCTGACCGTAACATGTTTCCGTACACTCACCTCTGCCCTAAACCTTGCCATTCCCTAACCCAAACCCTAGCACGGAACGGAAACCTACCACCATCCCTACACCTTACCCTATGCCGTACACTCATCCTAATCTGTACGCTGACAATGACACGTGCGTCAGCACATACCCTGACCCAAACACGTTTCCGTACCCTCACCTGTGCCCTAAACCTTGCCATTCCCTAAGCCTAACCCTAGGCCGGCACGGAATCCTACCTCCAACCCTACACGTTACCCTACACCGTACCCTAATCCTAACCCGTGCGTCAGCATGTACCCTGACCCTAACACGTTTCCGTACGCTCACTTGTGCCCTAAACCTTGCCGTTCCCTAACCCTAACCCTAGCCCGGAACGGAAACCTACCACCATCCTTACACGTTACCCTACGCCGTACCCTAATCCTAAACTGTACGCTGACAATGACCCGTGCGTCAGCACATACCCTGACCCTAACACGTTTCCATACCCTCACCTGTGCCCTAAACCTTGCCGTTCCCTAAGCCTAACCCTAGGCCGGCACTGAATTCTATGACCAACCCTACACGTTACCCTACGCTGTACCCTAATCCTAACCCGTGGGTCAGCATGTACCCTGACCCTAACACGTTTCCGTACCCTCACCTGTGCCCTAAACCTTACAGTTCCCTAACCCTAGCCCTAGCCCGGAATGGAAACCTACCACCAACCCTACACCTTATCCTACGCCGTACCCTAATCCTAATCCGTACGCTGACACTGACCCGTGCATCAGCACGTACCCTGACCCTAACATGTTTCCGTACACTAACCTGTGCCCTAAACCTTGCCGTTCCCTAACCCTAACCCTAGCCCGGAACGGAAAACTACCACCATCCCTACACCTTACCCTATGCCGTACCCTCATCCTAATCTGTACGCTGACAATGACCCGTGCGTCAGCACATACCCTGACCCTAACACGTTTCCGTACCCTCACCTGTGCCCTAAACCTTGCCGTTCCCTAAGCCTAACCCTAGGCCGGCACGGAATCCTAACTCCAACCCTACACGTTACCCTACGCCGTACCCTAATCCTAACCCCTGCGGCAGCATGTACCCTGACCCTAACACGTTTCCGTACCCGCACTTGTGCCCTAAACCTTGCCGTTCCCTAAGCCGAACCCTAGGCCAGCACGGAATTCTATGACCAACCTTACACGTTACCCTATTCCGTACCCTAATCCTAACCCGTGCGTCAGCATGTACCCTGACCCTAACACGTTTCCGTACCCCCACCTGTGCCCTAAACCTTGCCGTTCCCTAAGCCTAACACTAGGCCGGCACGGAATTCTACCACCAACCCTACACGTTACCCTATGCCGTACCCTAATCCTAACACGTGCGTCAGCAAGTACCCTGACCCTAACACGTTTCCGTACCCTCACCTGTGCCCTAAACCTTGCCGTTCCCTAACCCTAACCCTAGCCCGGAATGGAAACCTACCACCAACCCTACACCTTACCCTATGCCGTAACCTAATCCTAATCCGTACGCTGACAATGACCCGTGCGTCAGCACGTACCCTGACCCTAACATGTTTCCGTACACTCACCTGTGCCCTAAACCTTGCCGTTCCCTAACCCTAACCCTAGCCCGGAACGGAAACCTACCACCATCCCTACACCTTACCCTACACCGTACCCTAATCCTAAACTGTATGCTGACAATGACCCGTGCGTCAGCACATACCCTGACCCTAACACGTTTCCGTACCCTCACCTGTGCCCTAAACCTTGCCGTTCCCTAAGCCTAACCCTAGGCCGGCACGGAATTCTATGACCAACCCTACACTTTACCCTACGCCGTACCCTAATCCTAACCCGTGCGTCAGCATGTACCCTGACCCGAACACGTTTCTGTACCCTCACCTGTGCCCTAAACCTTACAGTTCCCTAACCCTAACCCTAGCCCGAAACAGAAACCTACCACAAAACCTACACCTTACCCTATGCTGTACCCTAATCCTAATACCTAGGCTGACATTGAACCGTGCGTCAGCAAGTACCCTGACCCTAACACGTTTCCGTACCCTCACCTGTGCCCTAAACCTTACAGTTCCCTAACCCTAACCCTAGCCCGAAACAGAAACCTACCACCAACCCTACACCTTACCCTATGCCGTACCCTAATCCTAATCCGTACGCTGACAATGACCCGTGCGTCAGCACGTACCCTGACCCTAACATGTTTCCGTACACTCACTTGTGCCCTAAACCTTGCCGTTCCCTAACCCTAACCCTAGCCCGGAACGGAAACCTACCACCATCCTTACACGTTACCCTACGCCGTACCCTAATCCTAAACTGTACGCTGACAATGACCCGTGCGTCAGCACATACCCTGACCCTAACACGTTTCCGTACCCTCACCTGTGCCCTAAACCTTGCCGTTCCCTAAGCCTAACCCTAGGCCGGCACGGAATTCTATGACCAACCCTACACGTTACCCTACGCTGTACCCTAATCCTAACCCGTGGGTCAGCATGTACCCTGACCCTAACACGTTTCCGTACCCTCACCTGTGCCCTAAACTTTGCCGTTCCCTAAGCCTAACCCTAGGCCGGCACGGAATTCTATGACCAACCCTACACGTTACCCTACGCCGTACCCTAATCCTAACCCGTGAGGCAGCATGTACCCTGACCCGAACACGTTTCCGTACCCTCACCTGTACCCTAAACCTTGCAGTTCCCTAACCCTAACCCTAGCCCAGAATGGAAAACAACCACCAACCCTACACCTTACCCTACTCCGTACCCTAATCCTAATCCGTACGCTGACACTGACCCCTGCGTCAGCACGTACCCTGACCGTAACATGTTTCCGTACACTCACCTCTGCCCTAAACCTTGCCATTCCCTAACCCAAACCCTAGCACGGAACGGAAACCTACCACCATCCCTACACCTTACCCTATGCCGTACACTCATCCTAATCTGTACGCTGACAATGACACGTGCGTCAGCACATACCCTGACCCAAACACGTTTCCGTACCCTCACCTGTGCCCTAAACCTTGCCATTCCCTAAGCCTAACCCTAGGCCGGCACGGAATCCTACCTCCAACCCTACACGTTACCCTACACCGTACCCTAATCCTAACCCGTGCGTCAGCATGTACCCTGACCCTAACACGTTTCCGTACGCTCACTTGTGCCCTAAACCTTGCCGTACCCTAACCCTAACCCTAGCCCGGAACGGAAACCTACCACCATCCTTACACGTTACCCTACGCCGTACCCTAATCCTAAACTGTACGCTGACAATGACCCGTGCGTCAGCACATACCCTGACCCTAACACGTTTCCATACCCTCACCTGTGCACTAAACCTTGCCGTTCCCTAAGCCTAACCCTAGGCCGGCACGGAATTCTATGACCAACCCTACACGTTACCCTACGCTGTACCCTAATCCTAACCCGTGGGTCAGCATGTACCCTGACCCTAACACGTTTCCGTACCCTCACCTGTGCCCTAAACCTTACAGTTCCCTAACCCTAGCCCTAGCCCGGAATGGAAACCTACCACCAACCCTACACCTTACCCTACGCCGTACCCTAATCCTAATCCGTACGCTGACACTGACCCGTGCGTCAGCACGTACCCTGACCCTAACATGTTTCCGTACACTAACCTGTGCCCTAAACCTTGCCGTTCCCTAACCCTAACCCTAGCCCAGAACGGAAAACTACCACCATCCCTACACCTTACCCTATGCCGTACCCTCATCCTAATCTGTACGCTGACAATGACCCGTGCGTCAGCACATACCCTGACCCTAACACGTTTCCGTACCCTCACCTGTGCCCTAAACCTTGCCGTTCCCTAAGCCTAACCCTAGGCCGGCACGGAATCCTAACTCCAACCCTACACGTTACCCTACGCCGTACCCTAATCCTAACCCCTGCGGCAGCATGTACCCTGACCCTAACACGTTTCCGTACCCTCACTTGTGCCCTAAACCTTGCCGTTCCCTAAGCCGAACCCTAGGCCAGCACGGAATTCTATGACCAACCTTACACGTTACCCTATTCCGTACCCTAATCCTAACCCGTGCGTCAGCATGTACCCTGACCCTAACACGTTTCCGTACCCTCACCTGTGCCCTAAACATTACAGTTCCCTAACCCTAACCCTAGCCCGAAACAGAAACCTACCACAAAACCTACACCTTGCCCTACGCCGTACCCTAATCCTAATCCGTACGCTGACACTGACCCGTGCATCAGCACGTACCCAGACCCTAACATGTTTCCGTACACTCACCTGTGCCCTAAACCTTGCCATTCCCTAACCCTAACCCTAGCACGGAACGGAAACCTACCACCATCCCTACACCTTACCCTACACCGTACCCTAATCCTAATCCGTACGCTGACACTGACCCGTGCATCAGCACGTACCCTGACCGTAACATGTTTCCGTACACCCACCTCTGCCCTAAACCTTGCCATTCCCTAACCCAATCCCTAGCACGGAACGGAAACCTACCACCATCCCTATACCTTACCCTATGCTGTACACTCATCCTAATCTGTACGCTGACAATGACACGTGCGTCAGCACATACCCTGACCCTAACACATTTCCATACCCTCACCTGTGCCCTAAACCTTGCCATTCCCTAATCCAAACCCTAGGCCGGCACGGAATCCTACCTCCAACCCTACACGTTACCCTACGCCGTACCCTAATCCTAACCCCTGCGTCAGCATGTACCCTGACCCTAACACGTTTCCATACGCTCACTTGTGCCCTAAACCTTGCAGTTCCCTAACCCTAACCCTAGCCCAGAATGGAAACCTACCACCAACCCTACACCTTACCCTACGCCGTACCATAATCCTAATCCGTACGCTGACACTGACCCATGCGTCAGCACGTACCCTGACCGTAACATGTTTCCGTACACTTACCTGTGCCCAAAACCTTGCCGTTCCCTAACCCTAACCCTAGCCCGGAATAGAAACCTACCACCATCCCTACACCTTACGCTATGCCATACCCTCATCCTAATCTGTACGCTGACAATGACCCGTGCGTCAGCACATACCCTGACCCTAACACGTTTCCGTACCCTCACCTGTGCCCTAAACCTTGCCATTCCCTAAGCCTAACACTAGGCGGGCACGGAATTCTACCACCAACCCTACACGTTACCCTACGCCATACCCTAATCCTAACCCGTGCGTCAGCATGTAACCTGATCCTAACACGTTTCCGTACACTCACCTGTGCCCTAAACCTTGCAGTTCCCTAACCCTAACCCTAGCCCGGAACGGAAACCTACCACCAAACCTACACCTTACCCTACGCCGTACCCTAATCCTAATCCGTACGCTGACACTGACCCGTGCGTCAGCAAGTACCCTGACCCTAACACGTTTCCGTACCCACACCTGTGTCCTAAACCTTGCCGTTCCCTAACCCTAACCCTAGCACGGAACGGAAACCTACCACCATCCCTACACCTTACCCTACACCGTACCCTAATCCTAAACTGTATGCTGACAATGACCCGTGCGTCAGCACATACCCTGACCCTAACACGTTTCCGTACCCCCACCTGTGCCCTAAACCTTGCCGTTCCCTAAGCCTAACACTAGGCCGGCACGGAATTCTACCACCAACCCTACACGTTACCCTATGCCGTACCCTAATTCTAACACGTGCGTCAGCAAGTACCCTGACCCTAACACGTTTCCGTACCCTCACCTGTGCCCTAAACCTTGCCGTTCCCTAACCCTAACCCTAGCCCGGAATGGAAACCTACCACCAACCCTACACCTTACCCTATGCCGTAACCTAATCCTAATCCGTACGCTGACAATGACCCGTGCGTCAGCACGTACCCTGACTCTAACATGTTTCCGTACACTCACCTGTGCCCTAAACCTTGCCGTTCCCTAACCCTAACCCTAGCCCGGAACGGAAACCTACCACCATCCCTACACCTTACCCTACACCGTACCCTAATCCTAAACTGTACGCTGACAATGACCCGTGCGTCAGCACATACCCTGACCCTAACACGTTTCCGTACCCTCACCTGTGCCCTAAACCTTGCCATTCCCTAAGCCTAACACTAGGCGGGCACGGAATTCTACCACCAACCCTACACGTTACCCTACGCCATACCCTAATCCTAACCCGTGCGTCAGCATGTAACCTGATCCTAACACGTTTCCGTACACTCACCTGTGCCCTAAACCTTGCAGTTCCCTAACCCTAACCCTAGCCCGGAACGGAAACCTACCACCAAACCTACACCTTACCCTACGCCGTACCCTAATCCTAATCCGTACGCTGACACTGACCCGTGCGTCAGCAAGTACCCTGACCCTAACACGTTTCCGTACCCACACCTGTGTCCTAAACCTTGCCGTTCCCTAACCCTAAACCTAGCCCAAACGGAAACCTACCACCAACCCTACACCTTACCCTATGCCATACCCTAATCCTAATCCATACGCTGACACTGACCCGTGCGTCAGCAAGTACCCTGACCCTAAACGTTTCTGTACCCTCACCTGTGTCCTAAACCTTGCCGTTCCCTAACCCTAACCCTAGCGCGGAATGGAAAACTACCACAAAACCTAAACCTTACCCTATGCCGTACCCTAATCCTAATCCGTACGCTGACACTGACCCGTGCGTCAGCACGTACACTGACCCTAACACATTTCCGTACACTCACCTGTGCCCTAAACCTTGCCGTTCCCTAACCCTAACCCTAGCCCAGAACGGAAACCTACCAACATCCCTACACCTTACACTGCGCCGTACCCTAATCCTAATCTGTACGCTGACAATGACCCGTGCGTCAGCACATACCCTGACCCTGACACGTTTCCATACCCTGACCTGTGCCCTAAACCTTGCCGTTCCCTAAGCCTAACCCTAGGCCGGCAGGGAATCCTACCTCCAACCCTACACGTTACCCTACGCCGTACCCTAATCCTAACCCGTGCGACAGCATGTACCCTGACCCTAACACGTTTCTGTACCCCCACCTGTGCCCTAAACCTTACAGTTCCCTAACCCTAACCCTAGCCTGAAACAGAAACCTACCACAAAACCTACATCTTACCCTATGCCGTACCCTAATCCTAATACGTACGCTGACATTGACCCGTGCGTCAGCAAGTACCCTGACCCTAACACGTTTCCGTACCCTCACCTGTGCTCTAAACCTTGCCGTTCCCTAACCCTAACCCTAGCCCGTAATGGAAACCTACCACCAACCCTACACCTTACCCTATGCCGTAACCTAATCCTAATCCGTACGCTGACAATGACCCGTGCGTCAGAACGTACCCTGACCCTAACATGTTTCCGTACACTCACCTGTGCCCTAAACCTTGCCGTTCCCTAACCCTAACCCTAGCCCGGAACGGAAACCTACCACCATCCCTACACCTTAACCTACGCCGTACACTAATCCTAACCTGTACGCTGACAATGACCCGTGCGTCAGCACATACCCTGACCCTAACACGTTTCCGTACCCTCACCTGTGCCCTAAACCTTGCCGTTCCCTAAGCCTAACCCTAGGCCAGCACGGAATTCTATGACCAACCCTACACGTTACCCTACGCTGTACCCTAATCCTAACCCGTGCGTCAGCATGTACCCTGACCCTAACACGTTTCCGTACCCTCACCTGTGCCCTAAAACTTGCAGTTCCCTAACCCTAACCCTAGCCCGGAATGGAAACCTACCACCAACCCTACACCTTACCCTACGCCGTACCCTAATCCTAATCCGTACGCTGACACTGACCCGTGCGTCAGCACGTACCCTGACCCTAACATGTTTCCGTACACTAACCTGTGCCCTAAACCTTGCCGTTCCCTAACCCTAACCCTAGCCCGGAATGGAAACCTACCACCAACCCTACACCTTGCCCTACGCCGTACCCTAATCCTAATCCGTACGCTGACACTGACCCGTGCGTCAGCACGTACCCTGACCCTAACATGTTTCCGTACACTCACCTCTGCCCTAAACCTTGCCATTCCCTAACCCTAACCCGAGCACGGAACGAAAACCTACCACCATCCCTACACCTTACCCTATGCCGTACAATCATCCTAATCTGTACGCTGACAATGATCTGTGCGTCAGCACATACCCTGACCCTAACACGTTTCCGTACCCTCACCTGTGCCCTAAACCTTGCCGTTCCCTAAGCCTAACCCTATGCCGGCACGGAATCCTACCTCCAACCCTACACGTTACCCTACGCCGTACCCTAATCCTAACATGTGCGTCAGCATGTACCCTGACCCTAACACGTTTCCATACCCTCACGTGTGCGCTAAACCTTGCAGTTCCCTAACCCTAACCCTAGCCCGGAATGAAAACCTACCACCAACCCTACACCTTACCCTACGCCGTACCCTAATCCTAATCTGTACGCTGACAGTGACCCGTGCGTCAGCACGTACCCTGACCCTAACACGTTTCCGTACCCACACCTGTGTCCTAAACCTTGCCGTTCCCTAACCCTAAACCTAGCCCGGAATGGCAACCTACCACCAACCCTACACCTTACCCTACGCCGTACCCTAATCCTAATCCGTACGCTGACACTGACCCGTGCGTCAGCACGTACCCTGACCCTAACATGTTTCAGAACACTCACCTCTGCCCTATACCTTGCGGTTCCCTAAGCCTAACCCTAGGCCGGCACGGAATTCTATGACCAACCCTACACCTTACCCTATGCCGTACCCTAATCCTTATCCGTAGGCTGACAATGACCCGTGCGTCAGCACGTACCCTGACCCTCACATGTTTCCGTACCCTCACCTGTGCCCTAAACCTTGCCGTTCCCTAAGCCTAACCCTAAGCCGGCACGGAATTCTATGATCAACCCTACACGTTACCCTACGCTGTACCCTAATCCTAACCCGTGCGTCAGCATGTACCCTGACCCTAACACGTTTCCGTACCCTCACCTGTGCCCTAAACCTTGCAGTTCCCTAACCCTAACCCTAGCCCGGAATGGAAACCTACCACCAACCCTACACCTTACCCTACGCCGTACCCTAATCCTAATCCGTACGCTGACACTGACCCATGCGTCAGCACGTACCCTGACCCTAACATGTTTCCGTACACTAACCTGTGCCCTAAACCTTGCCGTTCCCTAACCCTAACCCTAGCCCGGAATGGAAACCTACCACCAACCATACACCTTACCCTACGCCGTACCCTAATCCTAATCCGTACGCTGACACTGACCCGTGCGTCAGCACGTACCCTGACCCTAACATGTTTCCGTACACTCACCTCTGCCCTAAACCTTGCCATTCCCTAACCCTAACCCTAGCACGAAATGAAAACCTACCACCATCCCTACACCTTACCCTATGCCGTACAATCATCCTAATCTGTACGCTGACAATGATCCGTGCGTCAGCACATACCCTGACCCTAACACGTTTCCGTACCCTCACCTGTGCCCTAAACCTTGCCGTTCCCTAAGCCTAACCCTAGGCCGGCACGGAATCCTACCTCCAACCCTACACGTTACACTACGCCGTACCCTAATCCTAACACGTGCGTCAGCATGTACCCTGACACTAACACGTTTCCATACCCTCACCTGTGCCCTAAACCTTGCAGTTCCCTAACCCTAACCCTAGCCCGGAATGAAAACCTACCACCAACCCTACACCTTACCCTACGCCGTACCCTAATCCTAATCCGTACGCTGACAGTGACCCGTGCGTCAGCACGTACCCTGACCCTAACACGTTTCCGTACCCACACCTGTGTCATAAACCTTGCCATTCCCTAACCCTAAACCTAGCCCAAACGGAAACCTACCACCAACCCTACACCTTACCCTACGCCGTACCCTAATCCTAATCCGTACGCTGACACTGACCCGTGCGTCAGCAAGTACCCTGACCCTAAACTTTTCCGTACCCTCACCTGTGCCCTAAACCTTGCCGTTCCCTAAGCCTAACCCTAGGCCGGCACGGAATCCAACCTCCAACCCTACACGTTACCCTACGCCGTACCCTAATCCTAACCCGTGCGTCAGCATGTACCCTGACCCTAACACGTTTCCGTACCCTCACCTGTGCCCTAAACCTTGCAGTTCCCTAACCCTAACCCTAGCCCGGAATGGAAACCTACCACCAACCCTACACCTTACCCTACGCCGTACCCTAATCCTAATCCGTACGCTGACACTGACCCGTGCGTCAGCACGTACCCTGACCGTAACATGTTTCCGTACACTCACCTGTGCCCTAAACCTTGCAGTTCCCTAACCCTAACCCTAGCCCGGAATGAAAACCTACCACCATCCCTACACCTTACCCTATGCCGTACCCTCATCCTAATCTGTACGCTGACAATGACCCGTGCGTCAGCACATACCCAGACCCTAACACGTTTCCGTACCCTCACCTGTGCCCTAAACCTTGCCGTTCCCTAAGCCTAACACTAGGCCGGCACGGAATTCTACCACCAAACCTACACGTTACCCTACGCCGTACCCTAATCCTAATCCGTACGCTGACACTGACCCGTGCGTCAGCATGTACCCTGACCCTAACATGTTCCCGTACACTCACCGGTGCCCTAAACCTTGCCGTTCCCTAACCCTAACCCTAGCACGGAACGGAAACCTACCACCATCCCTACACCTTAACCTATGCCGTACCCTCATCCTAATCTGTACGCTGACAATGACCCGTGCGTCAGCACATACCCTGACCCTAACACGTTTCCGTACCCCCACCTGTGCCCTAAACCTTGCCGTTCCCTAAGCCTAACACTAGGCCGGCACGGAATTCTACCACCAACCCTACACGTTACCCTATGCCGTACCCTAATCCTAACACGTGCGTCAGCAAGTACCCTGACCCTAACACGTTTCCGTACCCTCACCTGTGCCCTAAACCTTGCCGTTCCCTAACCCTAACCCTAGCCCGGAATGGAAACCTACCACCAACCCTACACCTTACCCTATGCCGTAACCTAATCCTAATCCGTACGCTGACAATGACCCGTGCGTCAGCACGTACCCTGACCCTAACATGTTTCCGTACACTCACCTGTTCCCTAAACCTTGCCGTTCCCTAACCCTAACCCTAGCCAGGAACGGAAACCTACCACCATCCCTACACCTTACCCTACACCGTACCCTAATCCTAAACTGTACGCTGACAATGACCCGTGCGTCAGCACATACCCTGACCCTAACACGTTTCCGTACCCTCACCTGTGCCCTAAACCTTGCCGTTCCCTAAGCCTAACCCTAGGCCGGCACGGAATTCTATGACCAACCCTACACTTTACCCTACGCCGTACCCTAATCCTAACCCGTGCGTCAGCATGTACCCTGACCCTAACACGTTTCCGTACCCTCACCTGTGCCCTAAACCTTACAGTTCCCTAACCCTAACCCTAGCCCGAAACAGAAACCTACCACAAAACCTACACCTTACCCTATGCTGTACCCTAATCCTAATACCTAGGCTGACATTGAACCGTGCGTCAGCAAGTACGCTGACCCTAACACGTTTCCGTACCCTCACCTGTGCCCTAAACCTTGCCGTTCCCTAACCCTAACCCTAGTCCGGAATGGAAAACTACCACCAACCCTACACCTTACCCTATGCCGTACCCTAATCCTAATCCGTACGCTGACAATGACCCGTGCGTCAGCACGTACCCTGACCCTAACATGTTTCCGTACACTCACTTGTGCCCTAAACCTTGCCGTTCCCTAACCCTAACCCTAGCCCGGAACGGAAACCTACCACCATCCTTACACGTTACCCTACGCCGTACCCTAATCCTAAACTGTACGCTGACAATGACCCGTGCGTCAGCACATACCCTGACCCTAACACGTTTCCGTACCCTCACCTGTGCCCTAAACCTTGCCGTTCCCTAAGCCTAACCCTAGGCCGGCACGGAATTCTATGACCAACCCTACACGTTACCCTACGCTGTACCCTAATCCTAACCCGTGGGTCAGCATGTACCCTGACCCTAACACGTTTCCGTACCCTCACCTGTGCCCTAAACCTTGCCGTTCCCTAAGCCGAACCCTAGGCCGGCACGGAATTCTATGACCAACCCTACACGTTACCCTATGCCGTACCCTAATCCTAACCCGTGCGTCAGCATGTACCCTGACCCTAACACGTTTCCGTACCCTCACCTGTGCCCTAAACCTTACAGTTCCCTAACCCTAACCCTAGCCCGAAACAGAAACCTACCACAAAACCTACACCTTGCCCTACGCCGTACCCTAATCCTAATCCGTACGCTGACACTGACCCGTGCATCAGCACGTACCCAGACCCTAACATGTTTCCGTACACTCACCTGTGCCCTAAACCTTGCCGTTCCCTAACCCTAACCCTAGCACGGAACGGAAACCTACCACCATCCCTACACCTTACCCTATGCCGTACCCTCATCCTAATCTGTACGCTGACAATGACCCGTGCGTCAGCACATACCCTGACCCTAACACGTTTCCGTGCCCTCACCTGTGCCCTAAACCTTGCCGTTCCCTAAGCCTAACCCTAGGCCGGCACGGAATTCTATGACCAACCCTACACGTTACCCTACGCCGTACCCTAATCCTAACCCGTGCGGCAGCATGTACCCTGACCCGAACACGTTTCCGTAACCTCACCTGTACCCTAAACCTTGCAGTTCCCTAACCCTAACCCTAGCCCAGAATGGAAAACAACCACCAACCCTACACCTTACCCTACTCCGTACCCTAATCCTAATCCGTACGCTGACACTGAACCCTGCGTCAGCACGTACCCTGACCGTAACATGTTTCCGTACACTCACCTCTGCCCTAAACCTTGCCATTCCCTAACCCAAACCCTAGCACGGAACGGAAACCTACCACCATCCCTACACCTTACCCTATGCCGTACACTCATCCTAATCTGTACGCTGACAATGACACGTGCGTCAGCACATACCCTGACCCAAACACGTTTCCGTACCCTCACCTGTGCCCTAAACCTTGCCATTCCCTAAGCCTAACCCTAGGCCGGCACGGAATCCTACCTCCAACCCTACACGTTACCCTACACCGTACCCTAATCCTAACCCGTGCGTCAGCATGTACCCTGACCCTAACACGTTTCCGTACGCTCACTTGTGCCCTAAACCTTGCCGTTCCCTAACCCTAACCCTAGCCCGGAACGGAAACCTACCACCATCCTTACACGTTACCCTACGCCGTACCCTAATCCTAAACTGTACGCTGACAATGACCCGTGCGTCAGCACATACCCTGACCCTAACACGTTTCCATACCCTCACCTGTGCCCTAAACCTTGCCGTTCCCTAAGCCTAACCCTAGGCCGGCACTGAATTCTATGACCAACCCTACACGTTACCCTACGCTGTACCCTAATCCTAACCCGTGGGTCAGCATGTACCCTGACCCTAACACGTTTCCGTACCCTCACCTGTGCCCTAAACCTTACAGTTCCCTAACCCTAGCCCTAGCCCGGAATGGAAACCTACCACCAACCCTACACCTTATCCTACGCCGTACCCTAATCCTAATCCGTACGCTGACACTGACCCGTGCATCAGCACGTACCCTGACCCTAACATGTTTCCGTACACTAACCTGTGCCCTAAACCTTGCCGTTCCCTAACCCTAACCCTAGCCCGGAACGGAAAACTACCACCATCCCTACACCTTACCCTATGCCGTACCCTCATCCTAATCTGTACGCTGACAATGACCCGTGCGTCAGCACATACCCTGACCCTAACACGTTTCCGTACCCTCACCTGTGCCCTAAACCTTGCCGTTCCCTAAGCCTAACCCTAGGCCGGCACGGAATCCTAACTCCAACCCTACACGTTACCCTACGCCGTACCCTAATCCTAACCCCTGCGGCAGCATGTACCCTGACCCTAACACGTTTCCGTACCCGCACTTGTGCCCTAAACCTTGCCGTTCCCTAAGCCGAACCCTAGGCCAGCACGGAATTCTATGACCAACCTTACACGTTACCCTATTCCGTACCCTAATCCTAACCCGTGCGTCAGCATGTACCCTGACCCTAACACGTTTCCGTACCCCCACCTGTGCCCTAAACCTTGCCGTTCCCTAAGCCTAACACTAGGCCGGCACGGAATTCTACCACCAACCCTACACGTTACCCTATGCCGTACCCTAATCCTAACACGTGCGTCAGCAAGTACCCTGACCCTAACACGTTTCCGTACCCTCACCTGTGCCCTAAACCTTGCCGTTCCCTAACCCTAACCCTAGCCCGGAATGGAAACCTACCACCAACCCTACACCTTACCCTATGCCGTAACCTAATCCTAATCCGTACGCTGACAATGACCCGTGCGTCAGCACGTACCCTGACCCTAACATGTTTCCGTACACTCACCTGTGCCCTAAACCTTGCCGTTCCCTAACCCTAACCCTAGCCCGGAACGGAAACCTACCACCATCCCTACACCTTACCCTACACCGTACCCTAATCCTAAACTGTATGCTGACAATGACCCGTGCGTCAGCACATACCCTGACCCTAACACGTTTCCGTACCCTCACCTGTGCCCTAAACCTTGCCGTTCCCTAAGCCTAACCCTAGGCCGGCACGGAATTCTATGACCAACCCTACACTTTACCCTACGCCGTACCCTAATCCTAACCCGTGCGTCAGCATGTACCCTGACCCGAACACGTTTCTGTACCCTCACCTGTGCCCTAAACCTTACAGTTCCCTAACCCTAACCCTAGCCCGAAACAGAAACCTACCACAAAACCTACACCTTACCCTATGCTGTACCCTAATCCTAATACCTAGGCTGACATTGAACCGTGCGTCAGCAAGTACCCTGACCCTAACACGTTTCCGTACCCTCACCTGTGCCCTAAACCTTACAGTTCCCTAACCCTAACCCTAGCCCGAAACAGAAACCTACCACCAACCCTACACCTTACCCTATGCCGTACCCTAATCCTAATCCGTACGCTGACAATGACCCGTGCGTCAGCACGTACCCTGACCCTAACATGTTTCCGTACACTCACTTGTGCCCTAAACCTTGCCGTTCCCTAACCCTAACCCTAGCCCGGAACGGAAACCTACCACCATCCTTACACGTTACCCTACGCCGTACCCTAATCCTAAACTGTACGCTGACAATGACCCGTGCGTCAGCACATACCCTGACCCTAACACGTTTCCGTACCCTCACCTGTGCCCTAAACCTTGCCGTTCCCTAAGCCTAACCCTAGGCCGGCACGGAATTCTATGACCAACCCTACACGTTACCCTACGCTGTACCCTAATCCTAACCCGTGGGTCAGCATGTACCCTGACCCTAACACGTTTCCGTACCCTCACCTGTGCCCTAAACTTTGCCGTTCCCTAAGCCTAACCCTAGGCCGGCACGGAATTCTATGACCAACCCTACACGTTACCCTACGCCGTACCCTAATCCTAACCCGTGAGGCAGCATGTACCCTGACCCGAACACGTTTCCGTACCCTCACCTGTACCCTAAACCTTGCAGTTCCCTAACCCTAACCCTAGCCCAGAATGGAAAACAACCACCAACCCTACACCTTACCCTACTCCGTACCCTAATCCTAATCCGTACGCTGACACTGACCCCTGCGTCAGCACGTACCCTGACCGTAACATGTTTCCGTACACTCACCTCTGCCCTAAACCTTGCCATTCCCTAACCCAAACCCTAGCACGGAACGGAAACCTACCACCATCCCTACACCTTACCCTATGCCGTACACTCATCCTAATCTGTACGCTGACAATGACACGTGCGTCAGCACATACCCTGACCCAAACACGTTTCCGTACCCTCACCTGTGCCCTAAACCTTGCCATTCCCTAAGCCTAACCCTAGGCCGGCACGGAATCCTACCTCCAACCCTACACGTTACCCTACACCGTACCCTAATCCTAACCCGTGCGTCAGCATGTACCCTGACCCTAACACGTTTCCGTACGCTCACTTGTGCCCTAAACCTTGCCGTACCCTAACCCTAACCCTAGCCCGGAACGGAAACCTACCACCATCCTTACACGTTACCCTACGCCGTACCCTAATCCTAAACTGTACGCTGACAATGACCCGTGCGTCAGCACATACCCTGACCCTAACACGTTTCCATACCCTCACCTGTGCACTAAACCTTGCCGTTCCCTAAGCCTAACCCTAGGCCGGCACGGAATTCTATGACCAACCCTACACGTTACCCTACGCTGTACCCTAATCCTAACCCGTGGGTCAGCATGTACCCTGACCCTAACACGTTTCCGTACCCTCACCTGTGCCCTAAACCTTACAGTTCCCTAACCCTAGCCCTAGCCCGGAATGGAAACCTACCACCAACCCTACACCTTACCCTACGCCGTACCCTAATCCTAATCCGTACGCTGACACTGACCCGTGCGTCAGCACGTACCCTGACCCTAACATGTTTCCGTACACTAACCTGTGCCCTAAACCTTGCCGTTCCCTAACCCTAACCCTAGCCCAGAACGGAAAACTACCACCATCCCTACACCTTACCCTATGCCGTACCCTCATCCTAATCTGTACGCTGACAATGACCCGTGCGTCAGCACATACCCTGACCCTAACACGTTTCCGTACCCTCACCTGTGCCCTAAACCTTGCCGTTCCCTAAGCCTAACCCTAGGCCGGCACGGAATCCTAACTCCAACCCTACACGTTACCCTACGCCGTACCCTAATCCTAACCCCTGCGGCAGCATGTACCCTGACCCTAACACGTTTCCGTACCCTCACTTGTGCCCTAAACCTTGCCGTTCCCTAAGCCGAACCCTAGGCCAGCACGGAATTCTATGACCAACCTTACACGTTACCCTATTCCGTACCCTAATCCTAACCCGTGCGTCAGCATGTACCCTGACCCTAACACGTTTCCGTACCCTCACCTGTGCCCTAAACATTACAGTTCCCTAACCCTAACCCTAGCCCGAAACAGAAACCTACCACAAAACCTACACCTTGCCCTACGCCGTACCCTAATCCTAATCCGTACGCTGACACTGACCCGTGCATCAGCACGTACCCAGACCCTAACATGTTTCCGTACACTCACCTGTGCCCTAAACCTTGCCATTCCCTAACCCTAACCCTAGCACGGAACGGAAACCTACCACCATCCCTACACCTTACCCTACACCGTACCCTAATCCTAATCCGTACGCTGACACTGACCCGTGCATCAGCACGTACCCTGACCGTAACATGTTTCCGTACACCCACCTCTGCCCTAAACCTTGCCATTCCCTAACCCAATCCCTAGCACGGAACGGAAACCTACCACCATCCCTATACCTTACCCTATGCTGTACACTCATCCTAATCTGTACGCTGACAATGACACGTGCGTCAGCACATACCCTGACCCTAACACATTTCCATACCCTCACCTGTGCCCTAAACCTTGCCATTCCCTAATCCAAACCCTAGGCCGGCACGGAATCCTACCTCCAACCCTACACGTTACCCTACGCCGTACCCTAATCCTAACCCCTGCGTCAGCATGTACCCTGACCCTAACACGTTTCCATACGCTCACTTGTGCCCTAAACCTTGCAGTTCCCTAACCCTAACCCTAGCCCAGAATGGAAACCTACCACCAACCCTACACCTTACCCTACGCCGTACCATAATCCTAATCCGTACGCTGACACTGACCCATGCGTCAGCACGTACCCTGACCGTAACATGTTTCCGTACACTTACCTGTGCCCAAAACCTTGCCGTTCCCTAACCCTAACCCTAGCCCGGAATAGAAACCTACCACCATCCCTACACCTTACGCTATGCCATACCCTCATCCTAATCTGTACGCTGACAATGACCCGTGCGTCAGCACATACCCTGACCCTAACACGTTTCCGTACCCTCACCTGTGCCCTAAACCTTGCCATTCCCTAAGCCTAACACTAGGCGGGCACGGAATTCTACCACCAACCCTACACGTTACCCTACGCCATACCCTAATCCTAACCCGTGCGTCAGCATGTAACCTGATCCTAACACGTTTCCGTACACTCACCTGTGCCCTAAACCTTGCAGTTCCCTAACCCTAACCCTAGCCCGGAACGGAAACCTACCACCAAACCTACACCTTACCCTACGCCGTACCCTAATCCTAATCCGTACGCTGACACTGACCCGTGCGTCAGCAAGTACCCTGACCCTAACACGTTTCCGTACCCACACCTGTGTCCTAAACCTTGCCGTTCCCTAACCCTAAACCTAGCCCAAACGGAAACCTACCACCAACCCTACACCTTACCCTATGCCGTACCCTAATCCTAATCCATACGCTGACACTGACCCGTGCGTCAGCAAGTACCCTGACCCTAAACGTTTCTGTACCCTCACCTGTGTCCTAAACCTTGCCGTTCCCTAACCCTAACCCTAGCGCGGAATGGAAACCTACCACAAAACCTAAACCTTACCCTATGCCGTACCCTAATCCTAATCCGTACGCTGACACTGACCCGTGCGTCAGCACGTACCCTGACCGTAACATGTTTCCGTACACTCACCTGTGCCCTAAACCTTGCAGTTCCCTAACCCTAACCCTAGCCCGGAATGAAAACCTACCACCATCCCTACACCTTACCCTATGCCGTACCCTCATCCTAATCTGTACGCTGACAATGACCCGTGCGTCAGCACATACCCAGACCCTAACACGTTTCCGTACCCTCACCTGTGCCCTAAACCTTGCCGTTCCCTAAGCCTAACACTAGGCCGGCACGGAATTCTACCACCAAACCTACACGTTACCCTACGCCGTACCCTAATCCTAATCCGTACGCTGACACTGACCCGTGCGTCAGCATGTACCCTGACCCTAACATGTTCCCGTACACTCACCGGTGCCCTAAACCTTGCCGTTCCCTAACCCTAACCCTAGCACGGAACGGAAACCTACCACCATCCCTACACCTTAACCTATGCCGTACCCTCATCCTAATCTGTACGCTGACAATGACCCGTGCGTCAGCACATACCCTGACCCTAACACGTTTCCGTACCCCCACCTGTGCCCTAAACCTTGCCGTTCCCTAAGCCTAACACTAGGCCGGCACGGAATTCTACCACCAACCCTACACGTTACCCTATGCCGTACCCTAATTCTAACACGTGCGTCAGCAAGTACCCTGACCCTAACACGTTTCCGTACCCTCACCTGTGCCCTAAACCTTGCCGTTCCCTAACCCTAACCCTAGCCCGGAATGGAAACCTACCACCAACCCTACACCTTACCCTATGCCGTAACCTAATCCTAATCCGTACGCTGACAATGACCCGTGCGTCAGCACGTACCCTGACTCTAACATGTTTCCGTACACTCACCTGTGCCCTAAACCTTGCCGTTCCCTAACCCTAACCCTAGCCCGGAACGGAAACCTACCACCATCCCTACACCTTACCCTACACCGTACCCTAATCCTAAACTGTACGCTGACAATGACCCGTGCGTCAGCACATACCCTGACCCTAACACGTTTCCGTACCCTCACCTGTGCCCTAAACCTTGCCATTCCCTAAGCCTAACACTAGGCGGGCACGGAATTCTACCACCAACCCTACACGTTACCCTACGCCATACCCTAATCCTAACCCGTGCGTCAGCATGTAACCTGATCCTAACACGTTTCCGTACACTCACCTGTGCCCTAAACCTTGCAGTTCCCTAACCCTAACCCTAGCCCGGAACGGAAACCTACCACCAAACCTACACCTTACCCTACGCCGTACCCTAATCCTAATCCGTACGCTGACACTGACCCGTGCGTCAGCAAGTACCCTGACCCTAACACGTTTCCGTACCCACACCTGTGTCCTAAACCTTGCCGTTCCCTAACCCTAAACCTAGCCCAAACGGAAACCTACCACCAACCCTACACCTTACCCTATGCCATACCCTAATCCTAATCCATACGCTGACACTGACCCGTGCGTCAGCAAGTACCCTGACCCTAAACGTTTCTGTACCCTCACCTGTGTCCTAAACCTTGCCGTTCCCTAACCCTAACCCTAGCGCGGAATGGAAAACTACCACAAAACCTAAACCTTACCCTATGCCGTACCCTAATCCTAATCCGTACGCTGACACTGACCCGTGCGTCAGCACGTACACTGACCCTAACACATTTCCGTACACTCACCTGTGCCCTAAACCTTGCCGTTCCCTAACCCTAACCCTAGCCCAGAACGGAAACCTACCAACATCCCTACACCTTACACTGCGCCGTACCCTAATCCTAATCTGTACGCTGACAATGACCCGTGCGTCAGCACATACCCTGACCCTGACACGTTTCCATACCCTGACCTGTGCCCTAAACCTTGCCGTTCCCTAAGCCTAACCCTAGGCCGGCAGGGAATCCTACCTCCAACCCTACACGTTACCCTACGCCGTACCCTAATCCTAACCCGTGCGACAGCATGTACCCTGACCCTAACACGTTTCTGTACCCCCACCTGTGCCCTAAACCTTACAGTTCCCTAACCCTAACCCTAGCCTGAAACAGAAACCTACCACAAAACCTACATCTTACCCTATGCCGTACCCTAATCCTAATACGTACGCTGACATTGACCCGTGCGTCAGCAAGTACCCTGACCCTAACACGTTTCCGTACCCTCACCTGTGCTCTAAACCTTGCCGTTCCCTAACCCTAACCCTAGCCCGTAATGGAAACCTACCACCAACCCTACACCTTACCCTATGCCGTAACCTAATCCTAATCCGTACGCTGACAATGACCCGTGCGTCAGAACGTACCCTGACCCTAACATGTTTCCGTACACTCACCTGTGCCCTAAACCTTGCCGTTCCCTAACCCTAACCCTAGCCCGGAACGGAAACCTACCACCATCCCTACACCTTAACCTACGCCGTACACTAATCCTAACCTGTACGCTGACAATGACCCGTGCGTCAGCACATACCCTGACCCTAACACGTTTCCGTACCCTCACCTGTGCCCTAAACCTTGCCGTTCCCTAAGCCTAACCCTAGGCCAGCACGGAATTCTATGACCAACCCTACACGTTACCCTACGCTGTACCCTAATCCTAACCCGTGCGTCAGCATGTACCCTGACCCTAACACGTTTCCGTACCCTCACCTGTGCCCTAAAACTTGCAGTTCCCTAACCCTAACCCTAGCCCGGAATGGAAACCTACCACCAACCCTACACCTTACCCTACGCCGTACCCTAATCCTAATCCGTACGCTGACACTGACCCGTGCGTCAGCACGTACCCTGACCCTAACATGTTTCCGTACACTAACCTGTGCCCTAAACCTTGCCGTTCCCTAACCCTAACCCTAGCCCGGAATGGAAACCTACCACCAACCCTACACCTTGCCCTACGCCGTACCCTAATCCTAATCCGTACGCTGACACTGACCCGTGCGTCAGCACGTACCCTGACCCTAACATGTTTCCGTACACTCACCTCTGCCCTAAACCTTGCCATTCCCTAACCCTAACCCGAGCACGGAACGAAAACCTACCACCATCCCTACACCTTACCCTATGCCGTACAATCATCCTAATCTGTACGCTGACAATGATCTGTGCGTCAGCACATACCCTGACCCTAACACGTTTCCGTACCCTCACCTGTGCCCTAAACCTTGCCGTTCCCTAAGCCTAACCCTATGCCGGCACGGAATCCTACCTCCAACCCTACACGTTACCCTACGCCGTACCCTAATCCTAACATGTGCGTCAGCATGTACCCTGACCCTAACACGTTTCCATACCCTCACGTGTGCGCTAAACCTTGCAGTTCCCTAACCCTAACCCTAGCCCGGAATGAAAACCTACCACCAACCCTACACCTTACCCTACGCCGTACCCTAATCCTAATCTGTACGCTGACAGTGACCCGTGCGTCAGCACGTACCCTGACCCTAACACGTTTCCGTACCCACACCTGTGTCCTAAACCTTGCCGTTCCCTAACCCTAAACCTAGCCCGGAATGGCAACCTACCACCAACCCTACACCTTACCCTACGCCGTACCCTAATCCTAATCCGTACGCTGACACTGACCCGTGCGTCAGCACGTACCCTGACCCTAACATGTTTCCGAACACTCACCTCTGCCCTATACCTTGCGGTTCCCTAAGCCTAACCCTAGGCCGGCACGGAATTCTATGACCAACCCTACACCTTACCCTATGCCGTACCCTAATCCTTATCCGTAGGCTGACAATGACCCGTGCGTCAGCACGTACCCTGACCCTCACATGTTTCCGTACACTCACTTGTGCCCTAAACCTTGCCGTTCCCTAACCCTAACCCTAGCCCGGAACGGAAACCTACCACCATCCCTACACGTTACCCTACGCCGTACCCTAAGCCTAAACTGTACGCTGACAATGACCCGTGCGTCAGCACATACCCTGACCCTAACACGTTTCCGTACCCTCACCTGTGCCCTAAACCTTGCCGTTCCCTAAGCCTAACCCTAAGCCGGCACGGAATTCTATGATCAACCCTACACGTTACCCTACGCTGTACCCTAATCCTAACCCGTGCGTCAGCATGTACCCTGACCCTAACACGTTTCCGTACCCTCACCTGTGCCCTAAACCTTGCCGTTCCCTAACCCTAACCCTAGCCCGGAATGGAAACCTACCACCAACCCTACACCTTACCCTACGCCGTACCCTAATCCTAATCCGTACGCTGACACTGACCCGTGCGTCAGCACGTACCCTGACCCTAACATGTTTCCGTACACTAACCTGTGCCCTAAACCTTGCCGTTCCCTAACCCTAACCCTAGCCCGGAATGGAAACCTACCACCAACCATACACCTTACCCTACGCCGTACCCTAATCCTAATCCGTACGCTGACACTGACCCGTGCGTCAGCACGTACCCTGACCCTAACATGTTTCCGTACACTCACCTCTGCCCTAAACCTTGCCATTCCCTAACCCTAACCCTAGCACGAAATGAAAACCTACCACCATCCCTACACCTTACCCTATGCCGTACAATCATCCTAATCTGTACGCTGACAATGATCCGTGCGTCAGCACATACCCTGACCCTAACACGTTTCCGTACCCTCACCTGTGCCCTAAACCTTGCCGTTCCCTAAGCCTAACCCTAGGCCGGCACGGAATCCTACCTCCAACCCTACACGTTACACTACGCCGTACCCTAATCCTAACACGTGCGTCAGCATGTACCCTGACACTAACACGTTTCCATACCCTCACCTGTGCCCTAAACCTTGCAGTTCCCTAACCCTAACCCTAGCCCGGAATGAAAACCTACCACCAACCCTACACCTTACCCTACGCCGTACCCTAATCCTAATCCGTACGCTGACAGTGACCCGTGCGTCAGCACGTACCCTGACCCTAACACGTTTCCGTACCCACACCTGTGTCATAAACCTTGCCATTCCCTAACCCTAAACCTAGCCCAAACGGAAACCTACCACCAACCCTACACCTTACCCTACGCCGTACCCTAATCCTAATCCGTACGCTGACACTGACCCGTGCGTCAGCAAGTACCCTGACCCTAAACTTTTCCGTACCCTCACCTGTGCCCTAAACCTTGCCGTTCCCTAAGCCTAACCCTAGGCCGGCACGGAATCCAACCTCCAACCCTACACGTTACCCTACGCCGTACCCTAATCCTAACCCGTGCGTCAGCATGTACCCTGACCCTAACACGTTTCCGTACCCTCACCTGTGCCCTAAACCTTGCAGTTCCCTAACCCTAACCCTAGCCCGGAATGGAAACCTACCACCAACCCTACACCTTACCCTACGCCGTACCCTAATCCTAATCCGTACGCTGACACTGACCCGTGCGTCAGCACGTACCCTGACCGTAACATGTTTCCGTACACTCACCTGTGCCCTAAACCTTGCAGTTCCCTAACCCTAACCCTAGCCCGGAATGAAAACCTACCACCATCCCTACACCTTACCCTATGCCGTACCCTCATCCTAATCTGTACGCTGACAATGACCCGTGCGTCAGCACATACCCAGACCCTAACACGTTTCCGTACCCTCACCTGTGCCCTAAACCTTGCCGTTCCCTAAGCCTAACACTAGGCCGGCACGGAATTCTACCACCAACCCTACACGTTACCCTATGCCGTACCCTAATCCTAACACGTGCGTCAGCAAGTACCCTGACCCTAACACGTTTCCGTACCCTCACCTGTGCCCTAAACCTTGCCGTTCCCTAACCCTAACCCTAGCCCGGAATGGAAACCTACCACCAACCCTACACCTTACCCTATGCCGTAACCTAATCCTAATCCGTACGCTGACAATGACCCGTGCGTCAGCACGTACCCTGACCCTAACATGTTTCCGTACACTCACCTGTTCCCTAAACCTTGCCGTTCCCTAACCCTAACCCTAGCCAGGAACGGAAACCTACCACCATCCCTACACCTTACCCTACACCGTACCCTAATCCTAAACTGTACGCTGACAATGACCCGTGCGTCAGCACATACCCTGACCCTAACACGTTTCCGTACCCTCACCTGTGCCCTAAACCTTGCCGTTCCCTAAGCCTAACCCTAGGCCGGCACGGAATTCTATGACCAACCCTACACTTTACCCTACGCCGTACCCTAATCCTAACCCGTGCGTCAGCATGTACCCTGACCCTAACACGTTTCCGTACCCTCACCTGTGCCCTAAACCTTACAGTTCCCTAACCCTAACCCTAGCCCGAAACAGAAACCTACCACAAAACCTACACCTTACCCTATGCTGTACCCTAATCCTAATACCTAGGCTGACATTGAACCGTGCGTCAGAAAGTACGCTGACCCTAACACGTTTCCGTACCCTCACCTGTGCCCTAAACCTTGCCGTTCCCTAACCCTAACCCTAGTCCGGAATGGAAACCTACCACCAACCCTACACCTTACCCTATGCCGTACCCTAATCCTAATCCGTACGCTGACAATGACCCGTGCGTCAGCACGTACCCTGACCCTAACATGTTTCCGTACACTCACTTGTGCCCTAAACCTTGCCGTTCCCTAACCCTAACCCTAGCCCGGAACGGAAACCTACCACCATCCTTACACGTTACCCTACGCCGTACCCTAATCCTAAACTGTACGCTGACAATGACCCGTGCGTCAGCACATACCCTGACCCTAACACGTTTCCGTACCCTCACCTGTGCCCTAAACCTTGCCGTTCCCTAAGCCTAACCCTAGGCCGGCACGGAATTCTATGACCAACCCTACACGTTACCCTACGCTGTACCCTAATCCTAACCCGTGGGTCAGCATGTACCCTGACCCTAACACGTTTCCGTACCCTCACCTGTGCCCTAAACCTTGCCGTTCCCTAAGCCGAACCCTAGGCCGGCACGGAATTCTATGACCAACCCTACACGTTACCCTATGCCGTACCCTAATCCTAACCCGTGCGTCAGCATGTACCCTGACCCTAACACGTTTCCGTACCCTCACCTGTGCCCTAAACCTTACAGTTCCCTAACCCTAACCCTAGCCCGAAACAGAAACCTACCACAAAACCTACACCTTGCCCTACGCCGTACCCTAATCCTAATCCGTACGCTGACACTGACCCGTGCATCAGCACGTACCCAGACCCTAACATGTTTCCGTACACTCACCTGTGCCCTAAACCTTGCCGTTCCCTAACCCTAACCCTAGCACGGAACGGAAACCTACCACCATCCCTACACCTTACCCTATGCCGTACCCTCATCCTAATCTGTACGCTGACAATGACCCGTGCGTCAGCACATACCCTGACCCTAACACGTTTCCGTGCCCTCACCTGTGCCCTAAACCTTGCCGTTCCCTAAGCCTAACCCTAGGCCGGCACGGAATTCTATGACCAACCCTACACGTTACCCTACGCCGTACCCTAATCCTAACCCGTGCGGCAGCATGTACCCTGACCCGAACACGTTTCCGTAACCTCACCTGTACCCTAAACCTTGCAGTTCCCTAACCCTAACCCTAGCCCAGAATGGAAAACAACCACCAACCCTACACCTTACCCTACTCCGTACCCTAATCCTAATCCGTACGCTGACACTGAACCCTGCGTCAGCACGTACCCTGACCGTAACATGTTTCCGTACACTCACCTCTGCCCTAAACCTTGCCATTCCCTAACCCAAACCCTAGCACGGAACGGAAACCTACCACCATCCCTACACCTTACCCTATGCCGTACACTCATCCTAATCTGTACGCTGACAATGACACGTGCGTCAGCACATACCCTGACCCAAACACGTTTCCGTACCCTCACCTGTGCCCTAAACCTTGCCATTCCCTAAGCCTAACCCTAGGCCGGCACGGAATCCTACCTCCAACCCTACACGTTACCCTACACCGTACCCTAATCCTAACCCGTGCGTCAGCATGTACCCTGACCCTAACACGTTTCCGTACGCTCACTTGTGCCCTAAACCTTGCCGTTCCCTAACCCTAACCCTAGCCCGGAACGGAAACCTACCACCATCCTTACACGTTACCCTACGCCGTACCCTAATCCTAAACTGTACGCTGACAATGACCCGTGCGTCAGCACATACCCTGACCCTAACACGTTTCCATACCCTCACCTGTGCCCTAAACCTTGCCGTTCCCTAAGCCTAACCCTAGGCCGGCACGGAATTCTATGACCAACCCTACACGTTACCCTACGCTGTACCCTAATCCTAACCCGTGGGTCAGCATGTACCCTGACCCTAACACGTTTCCGTACCCTCACCTGTGCCCTAAACCTTACAGTTCCCTAACCCTAGCCCTAGCCCGGAATGGAAACCTACCACCAACCCTACACCTTACCCTACGCCGTACCCTAATCCTAATCCGTACGCTGACACTGACCCGTGCGTCAGCACGTACCCTGACCCTAACATGTTTCCGTACACTAACCTGTGCCCTAAACCTTGCCGTTCCCTAACCCTAACCCTAGCCCGGAACGGAAAACTACCACCATCCCTACACCTTACCCTATGCCGTACCCTCATCCTAATCTGTACGCTGACAATGACCCGTGCGTCAGCACATACCCTGACCCTAACACGTTTCCGTACCCTCACCTGTGCCCTAAACCTTGCCGTTCCCTAAGCCTAACCCTAGGCCGGCACGGAATCCTAACTCCAACCCTACACGTTACCCTACGCCGTACCCTAATCCTAACCCCTGCGGCAGCATGTACCCTGACCCTAACACGTTTCCGTACCCGCACTTGTGCCCTAAACCTTGCCGTTCCCTAAGCCGAACCCTAGGCCAGCACGGAATTCTATGACCAACCTTACACGTTACCCTATTCCGTACCCTAATCCTAACCCGTGCGTCAGCATGTACCCTGAACCTAACACGTTTCCGTACCCTCACCTGTGCCCTAAACATTACAGTTCCCTAACCCTAACCCTAGCCCGAAACAGAAAACTACCACAAAACCTACACCTTGCCCTACGCCGTACCCTAATCCTAATCCGTACGCTGACACTGACCCGTGCATCAGCACGTACCCAGACCCTAACATGTTTCCGTACACTCACCTGTGCCCTAAACCTTGCCATTCCCTAACCCTAACCCTAGCACGGAACGGAAACCTACCACCATCCCTACACCTTACCCTATGCCGTACCCTCATCCTAATCTGTACGCTGACAATGACCCGTGCGTCAGCACATACCCTGACCCTAACACGTTTCCGTACCCTCACCTGTGCCCTAAACCTTGCCGTTCCCTAAGCCTAACCCTAGGCCGGCACGGAATTCTATGACCAACCCTACACGTTACCCTACGCCGTACCCTAATCCTAACCCCTGCGGCAGCATGTACCCTGACCCTAACACGTTTCCGTACCCTCACCTGTACCCTAAACCTTGCAGTTCCCTAACCCAAACCCTAGCCCAGAATGGAAACCTACCACCAACCCTACACCTTACCCTACGCCGTTACCTAATCCTAATCCGTACGCTGACACTGACCCGTGCGTCAGCACGTACCCTGACCGTAACATGTTTCCGTACACCCACCTCTGCCCTAAACCTTGCCATTCCCTAACCCAATCCCTAGCACGGAACGGAAACCTACCACCATCCCTATACCTTACCCTATGCTGTACACTCATCCTAATCTGTACGCTGACAATGACACGTGCGTCAGCACATACCCTGACCCTAACACATTTCCATACCCTCACCTGTGCCCTAAACCTTGCCATTCCCTAAGCCTAACCCTAGGCCGGCACGGAATCCTACCTCCAACCCTACACGTTACCCTACGCCGTACCCTAATCCTAACCCCTGCGTCAGCATGTACCCTGACCCTAACACGTTTCCATACGCTCACTTGTGCCCTAAACCTTGCAGTTCCCTAACCCTAACCCTAGCCCAGAATGGAAACCTACCACCAACCCTACACCTTACCCTACGCCGTACCATAATCCTAATCCGTACGCTGACACTGACCCATGCGTCAGCACGTACCCTGACCGTAACATGTTTCCGTACACTTACCTGTGCCCAAAACCTTGCCATTCCCTAACCCTAACCCTCGCCCGGAATGGAAACCTACCACCATCCCTACACCTTACGCTATGCCATACCCTCATCCTAATCTGTACGCTGACAATGACCCGTGCGTCAGCACATACCCTGACCCTAACACGTTTCCGTACCCTCACCTGTGCCCTAAACCTTGCCATTCCCTAAGCCTAACACTAGGCGGGCACGGAATTCTACCACCAACCCTACACGTTACCCTACGCCATACCCTAATCCTAACCCGTGCGTCAGCATGTAACCTGATCCTAACACGTTTCCGTACACTCACCTGTGCCCTAAACCTTGCAGTTCCCTAACCCTAACCCTAGCCCGGAACGGAAACCTACCACCAAACCTACACCTTACCCTACGCCGTACCCTAATCCTAATCCGTACGCTGACACTGACCCGTGCGTCAGCAAGTACCCTGACCCTAACACGTTTCCGTACCCACACCTGTGTCCTAAACCTTGCCGTTCCCTAACCCTAAACCTAGCCCAAACGGAAACCTACCACCAACCCTACACCTTACCCTATGCCGTACCCTAATCCTAATCCATACGCTGACACTGACCCGTGCGTCAGCAAGTACCCTGACCCTAAACGTTTCTGTACCCTCACCTGTGTCCTAAACCTTGCCGTTCCCTAACCCTAACCCTAGCGCGGAATGGAAACCTACCACAAAACCTAAACCTTACCCTATGCCGTACCCTAATCCTAATCCGTACGCTGACACTGACCCGTGCGTCAGCACGTACACTGACACTAACACATTTCCGTACACTCACCTGTGCCCTAAACCTTGCCGTTCCCTAACCCTAACCCTAGCCCAGAACGGAAACCTACCAACATCCCTACACCTTACACTACGCCGTACCCTAATCCTAATCTGTACGCTGACAATGACCCGTGCGTCAGCACATACCCTGACCCTAACACGTTTCCATACCCTGACCTGTGCCCTAAACCTTGCCGTTCCCTAAGCCTAACCCTAGGCCGGCAGGGAATCCTACCTCCAACCCTACACGTTACCCTACGCCGTACCCTAATCCTAACCCGTGCGACAGCATGTACCCTGACCCTAACACGTTTCCGTACCCCCACCTGTGCCCTAAACCTTACAGTTCCCTAACCCTAACCCTAGCCTGAAACAGAAACCTACCACAAAAACTACATCTTACCCTATGCCGTACCCTAATCCTAATACGTACGCTGACATTGACCCGTGCGTCAGCAAGTACCCTGACCCTAACACGTTTCCGTACCCTCACCTGTGCTCTAAACCTTGCCGTTCCCTAACCCTAACCCTAGCCCGTAATGGAAACCTACCACCAACCCTACACCTTACCCTATGCCGTAACCTAATCCTAATCCGTACGCTGACAATGACCCGTGCGTCAGAACGTACCCTGACCCTAACATGTTTCCGTACACTCACCTGTGCCCTAAACCTTGCCGTTCCCTAACCCTAACCCTAGCCCGGAACGGAAACCTACCACCATCCCTACACCTTAACCTACGCCGTACCCTAATCCTAAACTGTACGCTGACAATGACCCGTGCGTCAGCACATACCCTGACCCTAACACGTTTCCGTACCCTCACCTGTGCCCTAAACCTTGCCGTTCCCTAAGCCTAACCCTAGGCCAGCACGGAATTCTATGACCAACCCTACACGTTACCCTACGCTGTACCCTAATCCTAACCCGTGCGTCAGCATGTACCCTGACCCTAACACGTTTCCGTACCCTCAACTGTGCCCTAAAACTTGCAGTTCCCTAACCCTAACCCTAGCCCGGAATGGAAACCTACCACCAACCCTACACCTTACCCTACGCCGTACCCTAATCCTAATCCGTACGCTGACACTGACCCGTGCGTCAGCACGTACCCTGACCCTAACATGTTTCCGTACACTAACCTGTGCCCTAAACCTTGCCGTTCCCTAACCCTAACCCTAGCCCGGAATGGAAACCTACCACCAACCCTACACCTTGCCCTACGCCGTACCCTAATCCTAATCCGTACGCTGACACTGACCCGTGCCTCAGCACGTACCCTGACCCTAACATGTTTCCGTACACTCACCTCTGCCCTAAACCTTGCCATTCCCTAACCCTAACCCGAGCACGGAACGAAAACCTACCACCATCCCTACACCTTACCCTATGCCGTACAATCATCCTAATCTGTACGCTGACAATGATCCGTGCGTCAGCACATACCCTGACCCTAACACGTTTCCGTACCCTCACCTGTGCCCTAAACCTTGCCGTTCCCTAAGCCTAACCCTATGCCGGCACGGAATCCTACCTCCAACCCTACACGTTACCCTACGCCGTACCCTAATCCTAACACGTGCGTCAGCATGTACCCTGACCCTAACACGTTTCCATACCCTCACGTGTGCGCTAAACCTTGCAGTTCCCTAACCCTAACCCTAGCCCGGAATGAAAACCTACCACCAACCCTACACCTTACCCTACGCCGTACCCTAATCCTAATCTGTACGCTGACAGTGAACCGTGCGTCAGCACGTACCCTGACCCTAACACGTTTCCGTACCCACACCTGTGTCCTAAACCTTGCCGTTCCCTAACCCTAAACCTAGCCCGGAATGGCAACCTACCACCAGCCCTACACCTTACCCTACGCCGTACCCTAATCCTAATCCGTACGCTGACACTGACCCGTGCGTCAGCACGTACCCTGACCCTAACATGTTTCCGAACACTCACCTCTGCCCTATACCTTGCGGTTCCCTAAGCCTAACCCTAGGCCGGCACGGAATTCTATGACCAACCCTACACCTTACCCTATGCCGTACCCTAATCCTTATCCGTAGGCTGACAATGACCCGTGCGTCAGCACGTACCCTGACCCTCACATGTTTCCGTACACTCACTTGTGCCCTAAACCTTGCCGTTCCCTAACCCTAACCCTAGCCCGGAACGGAAACCTACCACCATCCCTACACGTTACCCTACGCCGTACCCTAAGCCTAAACTGTACGCTGACAATGACCCGTGCGTCAGCACATACCCTGACCCTAACACGTTTCCGTACCCTCACCTGTGCCCTAAACCTTGCCGTTCCCTAAGCCTAACCCTAAGCCGGCACGGAATTCTATGATCAACCCTACACGTTACCCTACGCTGTACCCTAATCCTAACCCGTGCGTCAGCATGTACCCTGACCCTAACACGTTTCCGTACCCTCACCTGTGCCATAAAACTTGCAGTTCCCTAACCCTAACCCTAGCCCGGAATGGAAACCTACCACCAACCCTACACCTTACCCTACGCCGTACCCTAATCCTAATCCGTACGCTGACACTGACCCGTGCGTCAGCACGTACCCTGACCCTAACATGTTTCCGTACACTAACCTGTGCCCTAAACCTTGCCGTTCCCTAACCCTAACCCTAGCCCGGAACGGAAACCTACCACCAACCATACACCTTACCCTACGCCGTACCCTAATCCTAATCCGTACGCTGACACTGACCCGTGCGTCAGCACGTACCCTGACCCTAACATGTTTCCGTACACTCACCTCTGCCCTAAACCTTGCCATTCCCTAACCCTAACCCTAGCACGAAATGAAAACCTACCACCATCCCTACACCTTACCCTATGCCGTACAATCATCCTAATCTGTTCGCTGACAATGATCCGTGCGTCAGCACATACCCTGACCCTAACACGTTTCCGCACCCTCACCTGTGCCCTAAACCTTGCCGTTCCCTAAGCCTAACCCTAGGCCGGCACGGAATCCTACCTCCAACCCTACACGTTACACTACGCCGTACCCTAATCCTAACACGTGCGTCAGCATGTACCCTGACACTAACACGTTTCCATACCCTCACCTGTGCCCTAAACCTTGCAGTTCCCTAACCCTAACCCTAGCCCGGAATGAAAACCTACCACCAACCCTACACCTTACCCTACGCCGTACCCTAATCCTAATCCGTACGCTGACAGTGACCCGTGCGTCAGCACGTACCCTGACCCTAACACGTTTCCGTACCCACACCTGTGTCATAAACCTTGCCATTCCCTAACCCTAAACCTAACCCAAACGGAAACCTACCACCAACCCTACACCTTACCCTACGCCGTACCCTAATCCTAATCCGTACGCTGACACTGACCCGTGCGTCAGCAAGTACCCTGACCCTAAACTTTTCCGTACCCTCACCTGTGCCCTAAACCTTGCCGTTCCCTAAGCCTAACCCTAGGCCGGCACGGAATCCAACCTCCAACCCTACACGTTACCCTACGCCGTACCCTAATCCTAACCCGTGCGTCAGCATGTACCCTGACCCTAACACGTTTCCGTACCCTCACCTGTGCCCTAAACCTTGCAGTTCCCTAACCCTAACCCTAGCCCGGAATGGAAACCTACCACCAACCCTACACCTTACCCTACGCCGTACCCTAATCCTAATCCGTACGCTGACACTGACCCGTGCGTCAGCACGTACCCTGACCGTAACATGTTTCCGTACACTCACCTGTGCCCTAAACCTTGCAGTTCCCTAACCCTAACCCTAGCCCGGAATGAAAACCTACCACCATCCCTACACCTTACCCTATGCCGTACCCTCATCCTAATCTGTACGCTGACAATGACCCGTGCGTCAGCACATACCCAGACCCTAACACGTTTCCGTACCCTCACCTGTGCCCTAAACCTTGCCGTTCCCTAAGCCTAACACTAGGCCGGCACGGAATTCTACCACCAAACCTACACGTTACCCTACGCCGTACCCTAATCCTAATCCGTACGCTGACACTGACCCGTGCGTCAGCATGTACCCTGACCCTAACATGTTCCCGTACACTCACCGGTGCCCTAAACCTTGCCGTTCCCTAACCCTAACCCTAGCACGGAACGGAAACCTACCACCATCCCTACACCTTAACCTATGCCGTACCCTCATCCTAATCTGTACGCTGACAATGACCCGTGCGTCAGCACATACCCTGACCCTAACACGTTTCCGTACCCCCACCTGTGCCCTAAACCTTGCCGTTCCCTAAGCCTAACCCTAGGCCGGCACGGAATTCTATGACCAAACCTACACTTTACCCTACGCCGTACCCTAATCCTAACCCGTGCGTCAGCATGTACCCTGACCCTAACACGTTTCCGTACCCTCACCTGTGCCCTAAACCTTACAGTTCCCTAACCCTAACCCTAGCCCGAAACAGAAACCTACCACAAAACCTACACCTTACCCTATGCTGTACCCTAATCCTAATACCTAGGCTGACATTGAACCGTGCGTCAGCAAGTACCCTGACCCTAACACGTTTCCGTACCCTCACCTGTGCCCTAAACCTTGCCGTTCCCTAACCCTAACCCTAGTCTGGAATGGAAACCTACCACCAACCCTACACCTTACCCTATGCCGTACCCTAATCCTAATCCGTACGCTGACAATGACCCGTGCGTCAGCACGTACCCTGACCCTAACATGTTTCCGTACACTCACTTGTGCCCTAAACCTTGCCGTTCCCTAACCCTAACCCTAGCCCGGAACGGAAACCTACCACCATCCTTACACGTTACCCTACGCCGTACCCTAATCCTAAACTGTACGCTGACAATGACCCGTGCGTCAGCACATACCCTGTCCCTAACACGTTTCCGTACCCTCACCTGTGCCCTAAACCTTGCCGTTCCCTAAGCCTAACCCTAGGCCGGCACGGAATTCTATGACCAACCCTACACGTTACCCTACGCTGTACCCTAATCCTAACCCGTGGGTCAGCATGTACCCTGACCCTAACACGTTTCCGTACCCTCACCTGTGCCCTAAACCTTGCCATTCCCTAAGCCGAACCCTAGGGCGGCACGGAATTCTATGACCAACCCTACACGTTACCCTATGCCGTACCCTAATCCTAACCCGTGCGTCAGCATGTACCCTGACCCTAACACGTTTCCGTACCCTCACCTGTGCCCTAAACCTTGCCGTTCCCTAAGCCGAACCCTAGGCCGGCACGGAATTCTATGACCAACCCTACACGTTACCCTATGCCGTACCCTAATCCTAACCCCTGCGTCAGCATGTACCCTGACCCTAACACGTTTCCATACGCTCACTTGTGCCCTAAACCTTGCAGTTCCCTAACCCTAACCCTAGCCCAGAATGGAAACCTACCACCAACCCTACACCTTACCCTACGCCGTACCATAATCCTAATCCGTACGCTGACACTGACCCATGCGTCAGCACGTACCCTGACCGTAACATGTTTCCGTACACTTACCTGTGCCCAAAACCTTGCCGTTCCCTAACCCTAACCCTAGTCCGGAATGGAAACCTACCACCATCCCTACACCTTACGCTATGCCATACCCTCATCCTAATCTGTACGCTGACAATGACCCGTGCGTCAGCACATACCCTGACCCTAACACGTTTCCGTACCCTCACCTGTGCCCTAAACCTTGCCATTCCCTAAGCCTAACACTAGGCGGGCACGGAATTCTACCACCAACCCTACACGTTACCCTACGCCATACCCTAATCCTAACCCGTGCGTCAGCATGTAACCTGATCCTAACACGTTTCCGTACACTCACCTGTGCCCTAAACCTTGCAGTTCCCTAACCCTAACCCTAGCCCGGAACGGAAACCTACCACCAAACCTACACCTTACCCTACGCCGTACCCTAATCCTAATCCGTACGCTGACACTGACCCGTGCGTCAGCAAGTACCCTGACCCTAACACGTTTCCGTACCCACACCTGTGTCCTAAACCTTGCCGTTCCCTAACCCTAAACCTAGCCCAAACGGAAACCTACCACCAACCCTACACCTTACCCTATGCCGTACCCTAATCCTAATCCATACGCTGACACTGACCCGTGCGTCAGCAAGTACCCTGACCCTAAACGTTTCTGTACCCTCACCTGTGTCCTAAACCTTGCCGTTCCCTAACCCTAACCCTAGCGCGGAATGGAAACCTACCACAAAACCTAAACCTTACCCTATGCCGTACCCTAATCCTAATCCGTACGCTGACACTGACCCGTGCGTCAGCACGTACACTGACCCTAACACATTTCCGTACACTCACCTGTGCCCTAAACCTTGCCGTTCCCTAACCCTAACCCTAGCCCAGAACGGAAACCTACCAACATCCCTACACCTTACACTACGCCGTACCCTAATCCTAATCTGTACGCTGACAATGACCCGTGCGTCAGCACATACCCTGACCCTAACACGTTTCCATACCCTGACCTGTGCCCTAAACCTTGCCGTTCCCTAAGCCTAACCCTAGGCCGGCAGGGAATCCTACCTCCAACCCTACACGTTACCCTACGCCGTACCCTAATCCTAACCCGTGCGACAGCATGTACCCTGACCCTAACACGTTTCCGTACCCCCACCTGTGCCCTAAACCTTACAGTTCCCTAACCCTAACCCTAGCCTGAAACAGAAACCTACCACAAAACCTACATCTTACCCTATGCCGTACCCTAATCCTAATACGTACGCTGACATTGACCCGTGCGTCAGCAAGTACCCTGACCCTAACACGTTTCCGTACCCTCACCTGTGCCCTAAAACTTGCAGTTCCCTAACACTAACCCTAGCCCGGAATGGAAACCTACCACCAACCCTACACCTTACCCTACGCCGTACCCTAATCCTAATCTCTACGCTGACACTGACCCGTGCGTCAGCACGTACCCTGACCCGAACATGTTTCCGTACACTAACCTGTGCCCTAAACCTTGCCGTTCCCTAACCCTAACCCTAGCCCGGAATGGAAACCTACCACCAACCCTACACCTTGCCCTACGCCGTACCCTAATCCTAATCCGTACGCTGACACTGACCCGTGCGTCAGCACGTACCCTGACCCTAACATGTTTCCGTACACTCACCTCTGCCCTAAACCTTGCCATTCCCTAACCCTAACCCGAGCACGGAACGAAAACCTACCACCATCCCTACACCTTAGCCTATGCCGTACAATCATCCTAATCTGTACGCTGACAATGATCCGTGCGTCAGCACATACCCTGACCCTAACACGTTTCCGTACCCCCACCTGTGCCCTAAACCTTACAGTTCCCTAACCCTAACCCTAGCCTGAAACAGAAACCTACCACAAAACCTACATCTTACCCTATGCCGTACCCTAATCCTAATACGTACGCTGACATTGACCCGTGCGTCAGCAAGTACCCTGACCCTAACACGTTTCCGTACCCTCACCTGTGCCCTAAAACTTGCAGTTCCCTAACACTAACCCTAGCCCGGAATGGAAACCTACCACCAACCCTACACCTTACCCTACGCCGTACCCTAATCCTAATCTGTACGCTGACACTGACCCGTGCGTCAGCACGTACCCTGACCCGAACATGTTTCCGTGCACTAACCTGTGCCCTAAACCTTGCCGTTCCCTAACCCTAACCCTAGCCCGGAATGGAAACCTACCACCAACCCTACACCTTGCCCTACGCCGTACCCTAATCCTAATCCGTACGCTGACACTGACCCGTGCGTCAGCACGTACCCTGACCCTAACATGTTTCCGTACACTCACCTCTGCCCTAAACCTTGCCATTCCCTAACCCTAACCCGAGCACGGAACGAAAACCTACCACCATCCCTACACCTTACCCTATGCCGTACAATCATCCTAATCTGTACGCTGACAATGATCCGTGCGTCAGCACATACCCTGACCCTAACACGTTTCCGTACCCTCACCTGTGCCCTAAACCTTGCCGTTCCCTAAGCCTAACCCTATGCCGGCACGGAATCCTACCTCCAACCCTACACGTTACCCTACGCCGTACCCTAATCCTAACACGTGCGTCAGCATGTACCCTGACCCTAACACGTTTCCATACCCTCACGTGTGCGCTAAACCTTGCAGTTCCCTAACCCTAACCCTAGCCCGGAATGAAAACCTACCACCAACCCTACACCTTACCCTACGCCGTACCCTAATCCTAATCTGTACGCTGACAGTGACCCGTGCGTCAGCACGTACCCTGACCCTAACACGTTTCCGTACCCACACCTGTGTCCTAAACCTTGCCGTTCCCTAACCCTAAACCTAGCCCGGAATGGCAACCTACCACCAACCCTACACCTTACCCTACGCCGTACCCTAATCCTAATCCGTACGCTGACACTGACCCGTGCGTCAGCACGTACCCTGACCCTAACATGTTTCCGAACACTCACCTCTGCCCTATACCTTGCGGTTCCCTAAGCCTAACCCTAGGCCGGCACGGAATTCTATGACCAACCCTACACCTTACCCTATGCCGTACCCTAATCCTTATCCGTAGGCTGACAATGACCCGTGCGTCAGCACGTACCCTGACCCTCACATGTTTCCGTACACTCACTTGTGCCCTAAACCTTGCCGTTCCCTAACCCTAACCCTAGCCCGGAACGGAAACCTACCACCATCCCTACACGTTACCCTACGCCGTACCCTAAGCCTAAACTGTACGCTGACAATGACCCGTGCGTCAGCACATACCCTGACCCTAACACGTTTCCGTACCCTCACCTGTGCCCTAAACCTTGCCGTTCCCTAAGCCTAACCCTAAGCCGGCACGGAATTCTATGATCAACCCTACACGTTACCCTACGCTGTACCCTAATCCTAACCCGTGCGTCAGCATGTACCCTGACCCTAACACGTTTCCGTACCCTCACCTGTGCCCTAAACCTTGCAGTTCCCTAACCCTAACCCTAGCCCGGAATGAAAACCTACCACCAACCCTACACCTTACCCTACGCCGTACCCTAATCCTAATCCGTACGCTGACAGTGACCCGTGCGTCAGCACGTACCCTGACCCTAACACGTTTCCGTACCCACACCTGTGTCCTAAACCTTGCCGTTCCCTAACCCTAAACCTAGCCCGGAATGGCAACCTACCACCAACCCTACACCTTACCCTACGCCGTACCCTAATCCTAATCCGTACGCTGACACTGACCCGTGCGTCAGCACGTACCCTGACCCTAACATGTTTCCGAACACTCACCTCTGCCCTATACCTTGCGGTTCCCTAAGCCTAACCCTAGGCCGGCACGGAATTCTATGACCAACCCTACACCTTACCCTATGCCGTACCCTAATCCTTATCCGTAGGCTGACAATGACCCGTGCGTCAGCACGTACCCTGACCCTCACATGTTTCCGTACACTCACTTGTGCCCTAAACCTTGCCGTTCCCTAACCCTAACCCTAGCCCGGAACGGAAACCTACCACCATCCCTACACGTTACCCTACGCCGTACCCTAAGCCTAAACTGTACGCTGACAATGACCCGTGCGTCAGCACATACCCTGACCCTAACACGTTTCCGTACCCTCACCTGTGCCCTAAACCTTGCCGTTCCCTAAGCCTAACCCTAAGCCGGCACGGAATTCTATGATCAACCCTACACGTTACCCTACGCTGTACCCTAATCCTAACCCGTGCGTCAGCATGTACCCTGACCCTAACACGTTTCCGTACCCTCACCTGTGCCATAAAACTTGCAGTTCCCTAACCCTAACCCTAGCCCGGAATGGAAACCTACCACCAACCCTACACCTTACCCTACGCCGTACCCTAATCCTAATCCGTACGCTGACACTGACCCGTGCGTCAGCACGTACCCTGACCCTAACATGTTTCCGTACACTAACCTGTGCCCTAAACCTTGCCGTTCCCTAACCCTAACCCTAGCCCGGAACGGAAACCTACCACCAACCATACACCTTACCCTACGCCGTACCCTAATCCTAATCCGTACGCTGACACTGACCCGTGCGTCAGCACGTACCCTGACCCTAACATGTTTCCGTACACTCACCTCTGCCCTAAACCTTGCCATTCCCTAACCCTAACCCTAGCACGAAATGAAAACCTACCACCATCCCTACACCTTACCCTATGCCGTACAATCATCCTAATCTGTTCGCTGACAATGATCCGTGCGTCAGCACATACCCTGACCCTAACACGTTTCCGCACCCTCACCTGTGCCCTAAACCTTGCCGTTCCCTAAGCCTAACCCTAGGCCGGCACGGAATCCTACCTCCAACCCTACACGTTACACTACGCCGTACCCTAATCCTAACACGTGCGTCAGCATGTACCCTGACACTAACACGTTTCCATACCCTCACCTGTGCCCTAAACCTTGCAGTTCCCTAACCCTAACCCTAGCCCGGAATGAAAACCTACCACCAACCCTACACCTTACCCTACGCCGTACCCTAATCCTAATCCGTACGCTGACAGTGACCCGTGCGTCAGCACGTACCCTGACCCTAACACGTTTCCGTACCCACACCTGTGTCATAAACCTTGCCATTCCCTAACCCTAAACCTAGCCCAAACGGAAACCTACCACCAACCCTACACCTTACCCTACGCCGTACCCTAATCCTAATCCGTACGCTGACACTGACCCTTGCGTCAGCAAGTACCCTGACCCTAAACTTTTCCGTACCCTCACCTGTGCCCTAAACCTTGCCGTTCCCTAAGCCTAACCCTAGGCCGGCACGGAATCCAACCTCCAACCCTACACGTTACCCTACGCCGTACCCTAATCCTAACCCGTGCGTCAGCATGTACCCTGACCCTAACACGTTTCCGTACCCTCACCTGTGCCCTAAACCTTGCAGTTCCCTAACCCTAACCCTAGCCCGGAATGGAAACCTACCACCAACCCTACACCTTACCCTACGCCGTACCCTAATCCTAATCCGTACGCTGACACTGACCCGTGCGTCAGCACGTACCCTGACCGTAACATGTTTCCGTACACTCACCTGTGCCCTAAACCTTGCAGTTCCCTAACCCTAACCCTAGCCCGGAATGAAAACCTACCACCATCCCTACACCTTACCCTATGCCGTACCCTCATCCTAATCTGTACGCTGACAATGACCCGTGCGTCAGCACATACCCAGACCCTAACACGTTTCCGTACCCTCACCTGTGCCCTAAACCTTGCCGTTCCCTAAGCCTAACACTAGGCCGGCACGGAATTCTACCACCAAACCTACACGTTACCCTACGCCGTACCCTAATCCTAATCCGTACGCTGACACTGACCCGTGCGTCAGCATGGACCCTGACCCTAACATGTTCCCGTACACTCACCGGTGCCCTAAACCTTGCCGTTCCCTAACCCTAACCCTAGCACGGAACGGAAACCTACCACCATCCCTACACCTTAACCTATGCCGTACCCCCATCCTAATCTGTACGCTGACAATGACCCGTGCGTCAGCACATACCCTGACCCTAACACGTTTCCGTACCCCCACCTGTGCCCTAAACCTTGCCGTTCCCTAAGCCTAACCCTAGGCCGGCACGGAATTCTATGACCAAACCTACACTTTACCCTACGCCGTACCCTAATCCTAACCCGTGCGTCAGCATGTACCCTGACCCTAACACGTTTCCGTACCCTCACCTGTGCCCTAAACCTTACAGTTCCCTAACCCTAACCCTAGCCCGAAACAGAAACCTACCACAAAACCTACACCTTACCCTATGCTGTACCCTAATCCTAATACCTAGGCTGACATTGAACCGTGCGTCAGCAAGTACCCTGACCCTAACACGTTTCCGTACCCTCACCTGTGCCCTAAACCTTGCCGTTCCCTAACCCTAACCCTAGTCTGGAATGGAAACCTACCACCAACCCTACACCTTACCCTATGCCGTACCCTAATCCTAATCCGTACGCTGACAATGACCCGTGCGTCAGCACGTACCCTGACCCTAACATGTTTCCGTACACTCACTTGTGCCCTAAACCTTGCCGTTCCCTAACCCTAACCCTAGCCCGGAACGGAAACCTACCACCATCCTTACACGTTACCCTACGCCGTACCCTAATCCTAAACTGTACGCTGACAATGACCCGTGCGTCAGCACATACCCTGTCCCTAACACGTTTCCGTACCCTCACCTGTGCCCTAAACCTTGCCGTTCCCTAAGCCTAACCCTAGGCCGGCACGGAATTCTATGACCAACCCTACACGTTACCCTACGCTGTACCCTAATCCTAACCCGTGGGTCAGCATGTACCCTGACCCTAACACGTTTCCGTACCCTCACCTGTGCCCTAAACCTTGCCGTTCCCTAAGCCGAACCCTAGGGCGGCACGGAATTCTATGACCAACCCTACACGTTACCCTATGCCGTACCCTAATCCTAACCCGTGCGTCAGCATGTACCCTGACCCTAACACGTTTCCGTACCCTCACCTGTGCCCTAAACCTTGCCGTTCCCTAAGCCGAACCCTAGGCCGGCACGGAATTCTATGACCAACCCTACACGTTACCCTATGCCGTACCCTAATCCTAACCCCTGCGTCAGCATGTACCCTGACCCTAACACGTTTCCATACGCTCACTTGTGCCCTAAACCTTGCAGTTCCCTAACCCTAACCCTAGCCCAGAATGGAAACCTACCACCAACCCTACACCTTACCCTACGCCGTACCATAATCCTAATCCGTACGCTGACACTGACCCATGCGTCAGCACGTACCCTGACCGTAACATGTTTCCGTACACTTACCTGTGCCCAAAACCTTGCCGTTCCCTAACCCTAACCCTAGTCCGGAATGGAAACCTACCACCATCCCTACACCTTACGCTATGCCATACCCTCATCCTAATCTGTACGCTGACAATGACCCGTGCGTCAGCACATACCCTGACCCTAACACGTTTCCGTACCCTCACCTGTGCCCTAAACCTTGCCATTCCCTAAGCCTAACACTAGGCGGGCACGGAATTCTACCACCAACCCTACACGTTACCCTACGCCATACCCTAATCCTAACCCGTGCGTCAGCATGTAACCTGATCCTAACACGTTTCCGTACACTCACCTGTGCCCTAAACCTTGCAGTTCCCTAACCCTAACCCTAGCCCGGAACGGAAACCTACCACCAAACCTACACCTTACCCTACGCCGTACCCTAATCCTAATCCGTACGCTGACACTGACCCGTGCGTCAGCAAGTACCCTGACCCTAACACGTTTCCGTACCCACACCTGTGTCCAAAACCTTGCCGTTCCCTAACCCTAAACCTAGCCCAAACGGAAACCTACCACCAACCCTACACCTTACCCTATGCCGTACCCTAATCCTAATCCATACGCTGACACTGACCCGTGCGTCAGCAAGTACCCTGACCCTAAACGTTTCTGTACCCTCACCTGTGTCCTAAACCTTGCCGTTCCCTAACCCTAACCCTAGCGCGGAATGGAAACCTACCACAAAACCTAAACCTTACCCTATGCCGTACCCTAATCCTAATCCGTACGCTGACACTGACCCGTGCGTCAGCACGTACACTGACCCTAACACATTTCCGTACACTCACCTGTGCCCTAAACCTTGCCGTTCCCTAACCCTAACCCTAGCCCAGAACGGAAACCTACCAACATCCCTACACCTTACACTACGCCGTACCCTAATCCTAATCTGTACGCTGACAATGACCCGTGCGTCAGCACATACCCTGACCCTAACACGTTTCCATACCCTGACCTGTGCCCTAAACCTTGCCGTTCCCTAAGCCTAACCCTAGGCCGGCAGGGAATCCTACCTCCAACCCTACACGTTACCCTACGCCGTACCCTAATCCTAACCCGTGCGACAGCATGTACCCTGACCCTAACACGTTTCCGTACCCCCACCTGTGCCCTAAACCTTACAGTTCCCTAACCCTAACCCTAGCCTGAAACAGAAACCTACCACAAAACCTACATCTTACCCTATGCCGTACCCTAATCCTAATACGTACGCTGACATTGACCCGTGCGTCAGCAAGTACCCTGACCCTAACACGTTTCCGTACCCTCACCTGTGCCCTAAAACTTGCAGTTCCCTAACACTAACCCTAGCCCGGAATGGAAACCTACCACCAACCCTACACCTTACCCTACGCCGTACCCTAATCCTAATCTGTACGCTGACACTGACCCGTGCGTCAGCACGTACCCTGACCCGAACATGTTTCCGTACACTAACCTGTGCCCTAAACCTTGCCGTTCCCTAACCCTAACCCTAGCCCGGAATGGAAACCTACCACCAACCCTACACCTTGCCCTACGCCGTACCCTAATCCTAATCCGTACGCTGACACTGACCCGTGCGTCAGCACGTACCCTGACCCTAACATGTTTCCGTACACTCACCTCTGCCCTAAACCTTGCCATTCCCTAACCCTAACCCGAGCACGGAACGAAAACCTACCACCATCCCTACACCTTAGCCTATGCCGTACAATCATCCTAATCTGTACGCTGACAATGATCCGTGCGTCAGCACATACCCTGACCCTAACACGTTTCCGTACCCCCACCTGTGCCCTAAACCTTACAGTTCCCTAACCCTAACCCTAGCCTGAAACAGAAACCTACCACAAAACCTACATCTTACCCTATGCCGTACCCTAATCCTAATACATACGCTGACATTGACCCGTGCGTCAGCAAGTACCCTGACCCTAACACGTTTCCGTACCCTCACCTGTGCCCTAAAACTTGCAGTTCCCTAACACTAACCCTAGCCCGGAATGGAAACCTACCACCAACCCTACACCTTACCCTACGCCGTACCCTAATCCTAATCTGTACGCTGACACTGACCCGTGCGTCAGCACGTACCCTGACCCGAACATGTTTCCGTGCACTAACCTGTGCCCTAAACCTTGCCGTTCCCTAACCCTAACCCTAGCCCGGAATGGAAACCTACCACCAACCCTACACCTTGCCCTACGCCGTACCCTAATCCTAATCCGTACGCTGACACTGACCCGTGCGTCAGCACGTACCCTGACCCTAACATGTTTCCGTACACTCACCTCTGCCCTAAACCTTGCCATTCCCTAACCCTAACCCGAGCACGGAACGAAAACCTACCACCATCCCTACACCTTACCCTATGCCGTACAATCATCCTAATCTGTACGCTGACAATGATCCGTGCGTCAGCACATACCCTGACCCTAACACGTTTCCGTACCCTCACCTGTGCCCTAAACCTTGCCGTTCCCTAAGCCTAACCCTATGCCGGCACGGAATCCTACCTCCAACCCTACACGTTACCCTACGCCGTACCCTAATCCTAACACGTGCGTCAGCATGTACCCTGACCCTAACACGTTTCCATACCCTCACGTGTGCGCTAAACCTTGCAGTTCCCTAACCCTAACCCTAGCCCGGAATGAAAACCTACCACCAACCCTACACCTTACCCTACGCCGTACCCTAATCCTAATCTGTACGCTGACAGTGACCCGTGCGTCAGCACGTACCCTGACCCTAACACGTTTCCGTACCCACACCTGTGTCCTAAACCTTGCCGTTCCCTAACCCTAAACCTAGCCCGGAATGGCAACCTACCACCAACCCTACACCTTACCCTACGCCGTACCCTAATCCTAATCCGTACGCTGACACTGACCCGTGCGTCAGCACGTACCCTGACCCTAACATGTTTCCGAACACTCACCTCTGCCCTATACCTTGCGGTTCCCTAAGCCTAACCCTAGGCCGGCACGGAATTCTATGACCAACCCTACACCTTACCCTATGCCGTACCCTAATCCTTATCCGTAGGCTGACAATGACCCGTGCGTCAGCACGTACCCTGACCCTCACATGTTTCCGTACACTCACTTGTGCCCTAAACCTTGCCGTTCCCTAACCCTAACCCTAGCCCGGAACGGAAACCTACCACCATCCCTACACGTTACCCTACGCCGTACCCTAAGCCTAAACTGTACGCTGACAATGACCCGTGCGTCAGCACATACCCTGACCCTAACACGTTTCCGTACCCTCACCTGTGCCCTAAACCTTGCCGTTCCCTAAGCCTAACCCTAAGCCGGCACGGAATTCTATGATCAACCCTACACGTTACCCTACGCTGTACCCTAATCCTAACCCGTGCGTCAGCATGTACCCTGACCCTAACACGTTTCCGTACCCTCACCTGTGCCCTAAACCTTGCAGTTCCCTAACCCTAACCCTAGCCCGGAATGAAAACCTACCACCAACCCTACACCTTACCCTACGCCGTACCCTAATCCTAATCCGTACGCTGACAGTGACCCGTGCGTCAGCACGTACCCTGACCCTAACACGTTTCCGTACCCACACCTGTGTCATAAACCTTGCCATTCCCTAACCCTAAACCTAGCCCAAACGGAAACCTACCACCAACCCTACACCTTACCCTACGCCGTACCCTAATCCTAATCCGTACGCTGACACTGACCCGTGCGTCAGCAAGTACCCTGACCCTAAACTTTTCCGTACCCTCACCTGTGCCCTAAACCTTGCCGTTCCCTAAGCCTAACCCTAGGCCGGCACGGAATCCAACCTCCAACCCTACACGTTACCCTACGCCGTACCCTAATCCTAACCCGTGCGTCAGCATGTACCCTGACCCTAACACGTTTCCGTACCCTCACCTGTGCCCTAAACCTTGCAGTTCCCTAACCCTAACCCTAGCCCGGAATGGAAACCTACCACCAACCCTACACCTTACCCTACGCCGTACCCTAATCCTAATCCGTACGCTGACACTGACCCGTGCGTCAGCACGTACCCTGACCGTAACATGTTTCCGTACACTCACCTGTGCCCTAAACCTTGCAGTTCCCTAACCCTAACCCTAGCCCGGAATGAAAACCTACCACCATCCCTACACCTTACCCTATGCCGTACCCTCATCCTAATCTGTACGCTGACAATGACCCGTGCGTCAGCACATACCCAGACCCTAACACGTTTCCGTACCCTCACCTGTGCCCTAAACCTTGCCGTTCCCTAAGCCTAACACTAGGCCGGCACGGAATTCTACCACCAAACCTACACGTTACCCTACGCCGTACCCTAATCCTAATCCGTACGCTGACACTGACCCGTGCGTCAGCATGTACCCTGACCCTAACATGTTCCCGTACACTCACCGGTGCCCTAAACCTTGCCGTTCCCTAACCCTAACCCTAGCACGGAACGGAAACCTACCACCATCCCTACACCTTAACCTATGCCGTACCCTCATCCTAATCTGTACGCTGACAATGACCCGTGCGTCAGCACATACCCTGACCCTAACACGTTTCCGTACCCCCACCTGTGCCCTAAACCTTGCCGTTCCCTAAGCCTAACACTAGGCCGGCACGGAATTCTACCACCAACCCTACACGTTACCCTATGCCGTACCCTAATCCTAACACGTGCGTCAGCAAGTACCCTGACCCTAACACGTTTCCGTACCCTCACCTGTGCCCTAAACCTTGCCGTTCCCTAACCCTAACCCTAGCCCGGAATGGAAACCTACCACCAACCCTACACCTTACCCTATGCCGTAACCTAATCCTAATCCGTACGCTGACAATGACCCGTGCGTCAGCACGTACCCTGACCCTAACATGTTTCCGTACACTCACCTGTGCCCTAAACCTTGCCGTTCCCTAACCCTAACCCTAGCCCGGAACGGAAACCTACCACCATCCCTACACCTTACCCTACACCGTACCCTAATCCTAAACTGTACGCTGACAATGACCCGTGCGTCAGCACATACCCTGACCCTAACACGTTTCCGTACCCTCACCTGTGCCCTAAACCTTGCCGTTCCCTAAGCCTAACCCTAGGCCGGCACGGAATTCTATGACCAACCCTACACTTTACCCTACGCCGTACCCTAATCCTAACCCGTGCGTCAGCATGTACCCTGACCCTAACACGTTTCCGTACCCTCACCTGTGCCCTAAACCTTACAGTTCCCTAACCCTAACCCTAGCCCGAAACAGAAACCTACCACAAAACCTACACCTTACCCTATGCTGTACCCTAATCCTAATACCTAGGCTGACATTGAACCGTGCGTCAGCAAGTACGCTGACCCTAACACGTTTCCGTACCCTCACCTGTGCCCTAAACCTTGCCGTTCCCTAACCCTAACCCTAGTCCGGAATGGAAACCTACCACCAACCCTACACCTTACCCTATGCCGTACCCTAATCCTAATCCGTACGCTGACAATGACCCGTGCGTCAGCACGTACCCTGACCCTAACATGTTTCCGTACACTCACTTGTGCCCTAAACCTTGCCGTTCCCTAACCCTAACCCTAGCCCGGAACGGAAACCTACCACCATCCTTACACGTTACCCTACGCCGTACCCTAATCCTAAACTGTACGCTGACAATGACCCGTGCGTCAGCACATACCCTGACCCTAACACGTTTCCGTACCCTCACCTGTGCCCTAAACCTTGCCGTTCCCTAAGCCTAACCCTAGGCCGGCACGGAATTCTATGACCAACCCTACACGTTACCCTACGCTGTACCCTAATCCTAACCCGTGGGTCAGCATGTACACTGACCCTAACACGTTTCCGTACCCTCACCTGTGCCCTAAACCTTGCCGTTCCCTAAGCCGAACCCTAGGCCGGCACGGAATTCTATGACCAACCCTACACGTTACCCTATGCCGTACCCTAATCCTAACCCATGCGTCAGCATGTACCCTGACCCTAACACGTTTCCGTACCCTCACCTGTGCCCTAAACCTTACAGTTCCCTAACCCTAACCCTAGCCCGAAACAGAAACCTACCACAAAACCTACACCTTGCCCTACGCCGTACCCTAATTCTAATCCGTACGCTGACACTGACCCGTGCATCAGCACGTACCCAGACCCTAACATGTTTCCGTACACTCACCTGTGCCCTAAACCTTGCCGTTCCCTAACCCAAACCCTAGCACGGAACGGAAACCTACCACCATCCGTACACCTTACCCTATGCCGTACCCTCATCCTAATCTGTACGCTGACAATGACCCGTGCGTCAGCACATACCCTGACCCTAACACGTTTCCGTACCCTCACCTGTGCCCTAAACCTTGCCGTTCCCTAAGCCTAACCCTAGGCCGGCACGGAATTCTATGACCAACCCTACACGTTACCCTACGCCGTACCCTAATCCTAACCCGTGCGGCAGCATGTACCCTGACCCGAACACGTTTCCGTAACGTCACCTGTACCCTAAACCTTGCAGTTCCCTAACCCTAACCCTAGCCCAGAATGGAAAACAACCACCAACCCTACACCTTACCCTACTCCGTACCCTAATCCTAATCCGTACGCTGACACTGAACCCTGCGTCAGCACGTACCCTGACCGTAACATGTTTCCGTACACTCACCTCTGCCCTAAACCTTGCCATTCCCTAACCCAAACCCTAGCACGGAACGGAAACCTACCACCATCCCTACACCTTACCCTATGCCGTACACTCATCCTAATCTGTACGCTGACAATGACACGTGCGTCAGCACATACCCTGACCCAAACACGTTTCCGTACCCTCACCTGTGCCCTAAACCTTGCCATTCCCTAAGCCTAACCCTAGGCCGGCACGGAATCCTACCTCCAACCCTACACGTTACCGTACACCGTACCCTAATCCTAACCCGTGCGTCAGCATGTACCCTGACCCTAACACGTTTCCGTACGCTCACTTGTGCCCTAAACCTTGCCGTTCCCTAACCCTAACCCTAGCCCGGAACGGAAACCTACCACCATCCTTACACGTTACCCTACGCCGTACCCTAATCCTAAACTGTACGCTGACAATGACCCGTGCGTCAGCACATACCCTGACCCTAACACGTTTCCATACCCTCACCTGTGCCCTAAACCTTGCCGTTCCCTAAGCCTAACCCTAGGCCGGCACGGAATTCTATGACCAACCCTACACGTTACCCTACGCTGTACCCTAATCCTAACCCGTGGGTCAGCATGTACCCTGACCCTAACACGTTTCCGTACCCTCACCTGTGCCCTAAACCTTACAGTTCCCTATCCCTAGCCCTAGCCCGGAATGGAAACCTACCACCAACCCTACACCTTACCCTACGCCGTACCCTAATCCTAGTCCGTACGCTGACACTGACCCGTGAGTCAGCACGTACCCTGACCCTAACATGTTTCCGTACACTAACCTGTGCCCTAAACCTTGCCGTTCCCTAACCCTAACCCTAGCCCGGAACGGAAAACTACCACCATCCCTACACCTTACCCTATGCCGTACCCTCATCCTAATCTGTACGCTGACAATGACCCGTGCGTCAGCACATACCCTGACCCTAACACGTTTCCGTACCCTCACCTGTGCCCTAAACCTTGCCGTTCCCTAAGCCTAACCCTAGGCCGGCACGGAATTCTATGACCAACCATACACGTTACCCTACGCCGTACCCTAATCCTAACCCCTGCGGCAGCATGTACCCTGACCCTAACACGTTTCCGTACCCTCACCTGTACCCTAAACCTTGCAGTTCCCTAACCCAAACCCTAGCCCAGAATGGAAACCTACCACCAACCCTACACCTTACCCTACGCCGTTACCTAATCCTAATCCGTACGCTGACACTGACCCGTGCGTCAGCACGTACCCTGACCGTAATATTTTTCCGTACACCCACCTCTGCCCTAAACCTTGCCATTCCCTAACCCAATCCCTAGCACGGAACGGAAACCTACCACCATCCCTATACCTTACCCTATGCTGTACACTCATCCTAATCTGTACGCTGACAATGACACGTGCGTCAGCACATACCCTGACCCTAACACATTTCCATACCCTCACCTGTGCCCTAAACCTTGCCATTCCCTAAGCCTAACCCTAGGCCGGCACGGAATCCTACCTCCAACCCTACACGTTACCCTACGCCGTACCCTAATCCTAACCCCTGCGTCAGCATGTACCCTGACCCTAACACGTTTCCATACGCTCACTTGTGCCCTAAACCTTGCAGTTCCCTAACCCTAACCCTAGCCCAGAATGGAAACCTACCACCAACCCTACACCTTACCCTACGCCGTACCATAATCCTAATCCGTACGCTGACACTGACCCATGCGTCAGCACGTACCCTGACCGTAACATGTTTCCGTACACTTACCTGTGCCCAAAACCTTGCCATTCCCTAACCCTAACCCTCGCCCGGAATGGAAACCTACCACCATCCCTACACCTTACGCTATGCCATACCCTCATCCTAATCTGTACGCTGACAATGACCCGTGCGTCAGCACATACCCTGACCCTAACACGTTTCCGTACCCTCACCTGTGCCCTAAACCTTGCCATTCCCTAAGCCTAACACTAGGCGGGCACGGAATTCTACCACCAACCCTACACGTTACCCTACGCCATACCCTAATCCTAACCCGTGCGTCAGCATGTAACCTGATCCTAACACGTTTCCGTACACTCACCTGTGCCCTAAACCTTGCAGTTCCCTAACCCTAACCCTAGCCCGGAACGGAAACCTACCACCAAACCTACACCTTACCCTACGCCGTACCCTAATCCTAATCCGTACGCTGACACTGACCCGTGCGTCAGCAAGTACCCTGACCCTAACACGTTTCCGTACCCACACCTGTGTCCTAAACCTTGCCGTTCCCTAACCCTAAACCTAGCCCAAACGGAAACCTACCACCAACCCTACACCTTACCCTATGCCGTACCCTAATCCTAATCCATACGCTGACACTGACCCGTGCGTCAGCAAGTACCCTGACCCTAAACGTTTCTGTACCCTCACCTGTGTCCTAAACCTTGCCGTTCCCTAACCCTAACCCTAGCGCGGAATGGAAACCTACCACAAAACCTAAACCTTACCCTATGCCGTACCCTAATCCTAATCCGTACGCTGACACTGACCCGTGCGTCAGCACGTACACTGACACTAACACATTTCCGTACACTCACCTGTGCCCTAAACCTTGCCGTTCCCTAACCCTAACCCTAGCCCAGAACGGAAACCTACCAACATCCCTACACCTTACACTACGCCGTACCCTAATCCTAATCTGTACGCTGACAATGACCCGTGCGTCAGCACATACCCTGACCCTAACACGTTTCCATACCCTGACCTGTGCCCTAAACCTTGCCGTTCCCTAAGCCTAACCCTAGGCCGGCAGGGAATCCTACCTCCAACCCTACACGTTACCCTACGCCGTACCCTAATCCTAACCCGTGCGACAGCATGTACCCTGACCCTAACACGTTTCCGTACCCCCACCTGTGCCCTAAACCTTACAGTTCCCTAACCCTAACCCTAGCCTGAAACAGAAACCTACCACAAAAACTACATCTTACCCTATGCCGTACCCTAATCCTAATACGTACGCTGACATTGACCCGTGCGTCAGCAAGTACCCTGACCCTAACACGTTTCCGTACCCTCACCTGTGCTCTAAACCTTGCCGTTCCCTAACCCTAACCCTAGCCCGTAATGGAAACCTACCACCAACCCTACACCTTACCCTATGCCGTAACCTAATCCTAATCCGTACGCTGACAATGACCCGTGCGTCAGAACGTACCCTGACCCTAACATGTTTCCGTACACTCACCTGTGCCCTAAACCTTGCCGTTCCCTAACCCTAACCCTAGCCCGGAACGGAAACCTACCACCATCCCTACACCTTAACCTACGCCGTACCCTAATCCTAACCTGTACGCTGACAATGACCCGTGCGTCAGCACATACCCTGACCCTAACACGTTTCCGTACCCTCACCTGTGCCCTAAACCTTGCCGTTCCCTAAGCCTAACCCTAGGCCAGCACGGAATTCTATGACCAACCCTACACGTTACCCTACGCTGTACCCTAATCCTAACACGTGCGTCAGCATGTACCCTGACCCTAACACGTTTCCGTACCCTCACCTGTGCCCTAAAACTTGCAGTTCCCTAACCCTAACCCTAGCCCGGAATGGAAACCTACCACCAACCCTACACCTTACCCTACGCCGTACCCTAATCCTAATCCGTACGCTGACACTGACCCGTGCGTCAGCACGTACCCTGACCCTAACATGTTTCCGTACACTAACCTGTGCCCTAAACCTTGCCGTTCCCTAACCCTAACCCTAGCCCGGAATGGAAACCTACCACCAACCCTAAACCTTGCCCTACGCCGTACCCTAATCCTAATCCGTACGCTGACACTGACCCGTGCGTCAGCACGTACCCTGACCCTAACATGTTTCCGTACACTCACCTCTGCCCTAAACCTTGCCATTCCCTAACCCTAACCCGAGCACGGAACGAAAACCTACCACCATCCCTACACCTTACCCTATGCCGTACAATCATCCTAATCTGTACGTTGACAATGATCCGTGCGTCAGCACATACCCTGACCCTAACACGTTTCCGTACCCTCACCTGTGCCCTAAACCTTGCCGTTCCCTAAGCCTAACCCTATGCCGGCACGGAATCCTACCTCCAACCCTACACGTTACCCTACGCCGTACCCTAATCCTAACACGTGCGTCAGCATGTACCCTGACCCTAACACGTTTCCATACCCTCACGTGTGCGCTAAACCTTGCAGTTCCCTAACCCTAACCCTAGCCCGGAATGAAAACCTACCACCAACCCTACACCTTACCCTACGCCGTACCCTAATCCTAATCTGTACGCTGACAGTGACCCGTGCGTCAGCACGTACCCTGACCCTAACACGTTTCCGTACCCACACCTGTGTCCTAAACCTTGCCGTTCCCTAACCCTAAACCTAGCCCAGAATGGCAACCTACCACCAACCCTACACCTTACCCTACGCCGTACCCTAATCCTAATCCGTACGCTGACACTGACCCGTGCGTCAGCACGTACCCTGACCCTAACATGTTTCCGAACACTCACCTCTGCCCTATACCTTGCGGTTCCCTAAGCCTAACCCTAGGCCGGCACGGAATTCTATGACCAACCCTACACCTTACCCTATGCCGTACCCTAATCCTTATCCGTAGGCTGACAATGACCCGTGCGTCAGCACGTACCCTGACCCTAACATGTTTCCGTACACTCACCTGTGCCCTAAAACTTGCCGTTCCCTAACCCTAACCCTAGCCCGGAACGGAAACCTACCACCATCCCTACACGTTACCCTACGCCGTACCCTAAGCCTAAACTGTACGCTGACCATGACCCGTGCGTCAGCACATACCCTGACCCTAACACGTTTCCGTACCCTCACCTGTGCCCTAAACCTTGCCGTTCCCTAAGCCTAACCCTAAGCCGGCACGGAATTCTATGATCAACCCTACATGTTACCCTACGCTGTACCCTAATCCTAACCCGTGCGTCAGCATGTACCCTGACCCTAACACGTTTCCGTACCCTCACCTGTGCCCTAAACCTAGCAGTTCCCTAACCCTAACCCTAGCCCGGAATGGAAACCTACCACCAACCCTACACCTTACCCTACGCCGTACCCTAATCCTAATCCGTACGCTGACACTGACCCGTGCGTCAGCACGTACCCTGACCCTAACATGTTTCCGTACACTAACCTGTGCCCTAAACCTTGCCGTTCCCTAACCCTAACCCTAGCCCGGAATGGAAACCTACCACCAACCATACACCTTACCCTACGCCGTACCCTAATCCTAATCCGTACGCTGACACTGACCCGTGCGTCAGCACGTACCCTGACCCTAACATGTTTCCGTACACTCACCTCTGCCCTAAACCTTGCCATTCCCTAACCCTAACCCTAGCACGAAATGAAAACCTACCACCATCCCTACACCTTACCCTATGCCGTACAATCATCCTAATCTGTACGCTGACAATGATCCGTGCGTCAGCACATACCCTGACCCTAACACGTTTCCGTACCCTCACCTGTGCCCTAAACCTTGCCGTTCCCTAAGCCTAACCCTAGGCCGGCACGGAATCCTACCTCCAACCCTACACGTTACACTACGCCGTACCCTAATCCTAACACGTGCGTCAGCATGTACCCTGACACTAACACGTTTCCATACCCTCACCTGTGCCCTAAACCTTGCAGTTCCCTAACCCTAACCCTAGCCCGGAATGAAAACCTACCACCAACCCTACACCTTCCCCTACGCCGTACCCTAATCCTAATCCGTACGCTGACAGTGACCCGTGCGTCAGCACGTACCCTGACCCTAACACGTTTCCGTACCCACACCTGTGTCATAAACCTTGCCATTCCCTAACCCTAAACCTAGCCCAAACGGAAACCTACCACCAACCCTACACCTTACCCTACGCCGTACCCTAATCCTAATCCGTACGCTGACACTGACCCGTGCGTCAGCAAGTACCCTGACCCTAAACTTTTCCGTACCCTCACCTGTGCCCTAAACCTTGCCGTTCCCTAAGCCTAACCCTAGGCCGGCACGGAATCCAACCTCCAACCCTACACGTTACCCTACGCCGTACCCTAATCCTAACCCGTGCGTCAGCATGTACCCTGACCCTAACACGTTTCCGTACCCTCACATGTGCCCTAAACCTTGCCGTTCCCTAAGCCTAACCCTAGCCCGGAATGGAAACCTACCACCAACCCTACACCTTACCCTACGCCGTACCCTAATCCTAATCCGTACGCTGACACTGACCCGTGCGTCAGCACGTACCCTGACCGTAACATGTTTCCGTACACTCACCTGTGCCCTAAACCTTGCAGTTCCCTAACCCTAACCCTAGCCCGGAATGAAAACCTACCACCATCCCTACACCTTACCCTATGCCGTACCCTCATCCTAATCTGTACGCTGACAATGACCCGTGCGTCAGCACATACCCAGACCCTAACACGTTTCCGTACCCTCACCTGTGCCCTAAACCTTGCCGTTCCCTAAGCCTAACACTAGGCCGGCACGGAATTCTACCACCAAACCTACACGTTACCCTACGCCGTACCCTAATCCTAATCCGTACGCTGACACTGACCCGTGCGTCAGCATGTACCCTGACCCTAACATGTTCCCGTACACTCACCGGTGCCCTAAACCTTGCCGTTCCCTAACCCTAACCCTAGCACGGAACGGAAACCTACCACCATCCCTACACCTTAACCTATGCCGTACCCTCATCCTAATCTGTACGCTGACAATGACCCGTGCGTCAGCACATACCCTGACCCTAACACGTTTCCGTACCCCCACCTGTGCCCTAAACCTTGCCGTTCCCTAAGCCTAACACTAGGCCGGCACGGAATTCTACCACCAACCCTACACGTTACCCTATGCCGTACCCTAATTCTAACACGTGCGTCAGCAAGTACCCTGACCCTAACACGTTTCCGTACCCTCACCTGTGCCCTAAACCTTGCCGTTCCCTAACCCTAACCCTAGCCCGGAATGGAAACCTACCACCAACCCTACACCTTACCCTATGCCGTAACCTAATCCTAATCCGTACGCTGACAATGACCCGTGCGTCAGCACGTACCCTGACCCTAACATGTTTCCGTACACTCACCTGTGCCCTAAACCTTGCCGTTCCCTAACCCTAACCCTAGCCCGGAACGGAAACCTACCACCATCCCTACACCTTACCCTACACCGTACCCTAATCCTAAACTGTACGCTGACAATGACCCGTGCGTCAGCACATACCCTGACCCTAACACGTTTCCGTACCCTCACCTGTGCCCTAAACCTTGCCGTTCCCTAAGCCTAACCCTAGGCCGGCACGGAATTCTATGACCAACCCTACACTTTACCCTACGCCGTACCCTAATCCTAACCCGTGCGTCAGCATGTACCCTGACCCTAACACGTTTCCGTACCCTCACCTGTGCCCTAAACCTTACAGTTCCCTAACCCTAACCCTAGCCCGAAACAGAAACCTACCACAAAACCTACACCTTACCCTATGCTGTACCCTAATCCTAATACCTAGGCTGACATTGAACCGTGCGTCAGCAAGTACCCTGACCCTAACACGTTTCCGTACCCTCACCTGTGCCCTAAACCTTGCCGTTCCCTAACCCTAACCCTAGTCCGGAATGGAAACCTACCACCAACCCTACACCTTACCCTATGCCGTACCCTAATCCTAATCCGTACGCTGACAATGACCCGTGCGTCAGCACGTACCCTGACCCTAACATGTTTCCGTACACTCACTTGTGCCCTAAACCTTGCCGTTCCCTAACCCTAACCCTAGCCCGGAACGGAAACCTACCACCATCCTTACACGTTACCCTACGCCGTACCCTAATCCTAAACTGTACGCTGACAATGACCCGTGCGTCAGCACATACCCTGACCCTAACACGTTTCCGTACCCTCACCTGTGCCCTAAACCTTGCCGTTCCCTAAGCCTAACCCTAGGCCGGCACGGAATTCTATGACCAACCCTACACGTTACCCTACGCTGTACCCTAATCCTAACCCGTGGGTCAGCATGTACCCTGACCCTAACACGTTTCCGTACCCTCACCTGTGCCCTAAACCTTGCCGTTCCCTAAGCCGAACCCTAGGCCGGCACGGAATTCTATGACCAACCCTACACGTTACCCTATGCCGTACCCTAATCCTAACCCGTGCGTCAGCATGTACCCTGACCCTAACACGTTTCCGTACCCTCACCTGTGCCCTAAACCTTGCCGTTCCCTAAGCCGAACCCTAGGCCGGCACGGAATTCTATGACCAACCCTACACGTTACCCTATGCCGTACCCTAATCCTAACCCCTGCGTCAGCATGTACCCTGACCCTAACACGTTTCCATACGCTCACTTGTGCCCTAAACCTTGCAGTTCCCTAACCCTAACCCTAGCCCAGAATGGAAACCTACCACCAACCCTACACCTTACCCTACGCCGTACCATAATCCTAATCCGTACGCTGACACTGACCCATGCGTCAGCACATACCCTGACCCTAACACGTTTCCGTACCCCCACCTGTGCCCTAAACCTTGCCGTTCCCTAAGCCTAACACTAGGCCGGCACGTAAATCTACAACCAACCCTACACGTTACCCTACACCGTACCCTAATCCTAACCCGTGCGTCAGCAAGTACCCTGACCCTAACACATTTCCATACCCTCACCTGTGCCCTAAACCTTGCCATTCCCTAACCCTAACCCTAGCCCGGAATGAAAACCTACCACCAACCCTACACCTTCCCCTACGCCGTACCCTAATCCTAATCTGTACGCTGACAGTGACCCGTGCGTCAGCACGTACCCTGACCCTAACACGTTTCCGTACCCACACCTGTGTCCTAAACCTTGCCGTTCCCTAACCCTAAACCTAGCAAAAACGGAAACCTACCACCAACCCTACACCTTACCCTACGCCGTACCCTAATCCTAATCCGTACGCTGACACTGACCCTTGCGTCAGCAAGTACCCTGACCCTAAACTTTTCCGTAGCCTCACCTGTGCCCTAAACCTTGCCGTTCCCTAAGCCTAACCCTAGGCCGGCACGGAATTCTATGACCAACCCTACACGTTACCCTACGCTGTACCCTAATCCTAACCCGTGGGTCAGCATGTACCCTGACCCTAACACGTTTCCGTACCCTCACCTGTGCCCTAAACCTTGCCGTTCCCTAAGCCGAACCCTAGGCCGGCACGGAATTCTATGACCAACCCTACACGTTACCCTATGCCGTACCCTAATCCTAACCCGTGCGTCAGCATGTACCCTGACCCTAACACGTTTCCGTACCCTCACCTGTGCCCTAAACCTTGCCGTTCCCTAAGCCGAACCCTAGGCCGGCACGGAATTCTATGACCAACCCTACACGTTACCCTATGCCGTACCCTAATCCTAACCCCTGCGTCAGCATGTACCCTGACCCTAACACGTTTCCATACGCTCACTTGTGCCCTAAACATTGCAGTTCCCTAACCCTAACCCTAGCCCAGAATGGAAACCTACCACCAACCCTACACTTTACCCTACGCCGTACCATAATCCTAATCCGTACGCTGACACTGACCCATGCGTCAGCACATACCCTGACCCTAACACGTTTCCGTACCCCCACCTGTGCCCTAAACCTTGCCGTTCCCTAAGCCTAACACTAGGCCGGCACGTAAATCTACAACCAACCCTACACGTTACCCTACACCGTACCCTAATCCTAACCCGTGCGTCAGCAAGTACCCTGACCCTAACACATTTCCATACCCTCACCTGTGCCCTAAACCTTGCCGTTCCCTAACCCTAACCCTAGCCCGGAATGAAAACCTACCACCAACCCTACACCTTCCCCTACGCCGTACCCTAATCCTAATCTGTACGCTGACAGTGACCCGTGCGTCAGCACGTACCCTGACCCTAACACGTTTCCGTACCCACACCTGTGTCCTAAACCTTGCCGTTCCCTAACCCTAAACCTAGCCCAAACGGAAACCTACCACCAACCATACACCTTACCCTACGCCGTACCCTAATCCTAATCCGTACGCTGACACTGACCCTTGCGTCAGCAAGTACCCTGACCCTAAACTTTTCCGTAGCCTCACCTGTGCCCTAAACCTTGCCGTTCCCTAAGCCTAACCCTAGGCCGGCACGGAATCCTACCTCCAACCCTACACGTTACCCTACGCCGTACCCTAATCCTAACCCGTGCGTCAGCATGTACCCTGACCCAAACACGTTTCCGTACCCTCACCTGTGCCCTAAACCTTGCAGTTCCCTAACCCTAACCCTAGCCCGGAATGGAAACCTACCACCAACCCTACACCTTACCCTACGCCGTACCCTAATCCTAATCCGTACGCTGACACTGACCCGTGCGTCAGCACGTACCCTGACCGTAACATGTTTCCGTACCCTCACCTGTGCCCTAAACCTTGCCGTTCCCAAACCCTAACCCTAGCCTGGAACGGAAACCTACCACCATCCCTACACCTTACCCTATGCCGTACCCTCATCCTAATCTGTACGCTGACAATGACCCGTGCGTCAGCACATACCCAGACCCTAACACGTTTCCGTACCCTCACCTGTGCCCTAAACCTTGCCGTTCCCTAAGCCTAACACTAGGCCGGCACGGAATTCTACCACCAAACCTACACGTTACCCTACGCCGTACCCTAATCCTAATCCGTACGCTGACACTGACCCGTGCGTCAGCAAGTACCCTGACCCTAACACGTTTCCGTACCCACACCTGTGTCATAAACCTTGCCGTTCCCTAACCCTAAACCTAGCCCAAACGGAAACCTACCACCAACCCTACACCTTACCCTATGCCGTACCCTAATCCTAATCCATACGCTGACACTGACCCGTGCGTCAGCAAGTACCCTGACCCTAAACGTTTCTGTACCCTCACCTGTGTCCTAAACCTTGCCGTTCCCTAACCCTAACCCTAGCGCGGAATGGAAACCTACCACAAAACCTAAACCTTACCCTATGCCGTACCCTAATCCTAATCCGTACGCTGACAGTGACCCGTGCGTCAGCACGTACACTGACCCTAACACATTTCCGTACACTCACCTGTGCCCTAAACCTTGCCGTTCCCTAACCCTAACCCTAGCCCAGAACGGAAACCTACCAACATCCCTACACCTTACACTACGCCGTACCCTAATCCTAATCTGTACGCTGACAATGACCCGTGCGTCAGCACATACCCTGACCCTAACACGTTTCCATACCCTGACCTGTGCCCTAAACCTTGCCGTTCCCTAAGCCTAACCCTAGGCCGGCAGGGAATCCTACCTCCAACCCTACACGTTACCCTACGCCGTACCCTAATCCTAACCCGTGCGACAGCATGTACCCTGACCCTAACACGTTTCCGTACCCCCACCTGTGCCCTAAACCTTACAGTTCCCTAACCCTAACCCTAGCCTGAAACAGAAACCTACCACAAAACCTACATCTTACCCTATGCCGTACCCTAATCCTAATACGTACGCTGACATTGACCCGTGCGTCAGCAAGTACCCTGACCCTAACACGTTTCCGTACCCTCACCTGTGCTCTAAACCTTGCCGTTCCCTAACCCTAACCCTAGCCCGTAATGGAAACCTACCACCAACCCTACACCTTACCCTATGCCGTAACCTAATCCTAATCCGTACGCTGACAATGACCCATGCGTCAGCACGTACCCTGACCCTAACATGTTTCCGTACACTCACCTGTGCCCTAAACCTTGCCGTTCCCTAACCCTAACTCTAGCCCGGAACGGAAACCTACCACCATCCCTACACCTTAACCTACGCCGTACCCTAATCCTAACCTGTACGCTGACAATGACCCGTGCGTCAGCACATACCCTGACCCTAACACGTTTCCGTACCCTCACCTGTGCCCTAAACCTTGCCGTTCCCTAAGCCTAACCCTAGGCCAGCACGGAATTCTATGACCAACCCTACACGTTACCCTACGCTGTACCCTAATCCTAACCCGTGCGTCAGCATGTACCCTGACCCTAACACGTTTCCGTACCCTCACCTGTGCCCTAAAACTTGCAGTTCCCTAACCCTAACCCTAGCCCGGAATGGAAACCTACCACCAACCCTACACCTTACCCTACGCCGTACCCTAATCCTAATCCGTACGCTGACACTGACCCGTGCGTCAGCACGTACCCTGACCCTAACATGTTTCCGTACACTAACCTGTGCCCTAAACCTTGCCGTTCCCTAACCCTAACCCTAGCCCGGAATGGAAACCTACCACCAACCCTACACCTTGCCCTACGCCGTACCCTAATCCTAATCCGTACGCTGACACTGACCCGTGCGTCAGCACGTACCCTGACCCTAACATGTTTCCGTACACTCACCTCTGCCCTAAACCTTGCCATTCCCTAACCCTAACCCGAGCACGGAACGAAAACCTACCACCATCCCTACACCTTACCCTATGCCGTACAATCATCCTAATCTGTACGCTGACAATGATCCGTGCGTCAGCACATACCCTGACCCTAACACGTTTCCGTACCCTCACCTGTGCCCTAAACCTTGCCGTTCCCTAAGCCTAAACCTATGCCGGCACGGAATCCTACCTCCAACCCTACACGTTACCCTACGCCGTACCCTAATCCTAACACGTGCGTCAGCATGTACCCTGACCCTAACACGTTTCCATACCCTCACGTGTGCGCTAAACCTTGCAGTTCCCTAACCCTAACCCTAGCCCGGAATGAAAACCTACCACCAACCCTACACCTTACCCTACGCCGTACCCTAATCCTAATCTGTACGCTGACAGTGACCCGTGCGTCAGCACGTACCCTGACCCTAACACGTTTCCGTACCCACACCTGTGTCCTAAACCTTGCCGTTCCCTAACCCTAAACCTAGCCCAGAATGGCAACCTACCACCAACCCTACACCTTACCCTACGCCGTACCCTAATCCTAATCCGTACGCTGACACTGACCCGTGCGTCAGCACGTACCCTGACCCTAACATGTTTCCGAACACTCACCTCTGCCCTATACCTTGCGGTTCCCTAAGCCTAACCCTAGGCCGGCACGGAATTCTATGACCAACCCTACACCTTACCCTATGCCGTACCCTAATCCTTATCCGTAGGCTGACAATGACCCGTGCGTCAGCACGTACCCTAACCCTAACATGTTTCCGTACACTCACCTGTGCCCTAAAACTTGCCGTTCCCTAACCCTAACCCTAGCCCGGAACGGAAACCTACCACCATCCCTACACGTTACCCTACGCCGTACCCTAAGCCTAAACTGTACGCTGACCATGACCCGTGCGTCAGCACATACCCTGACCCTAACACGTTTCCGTACCCTCACCTGTGCCCTAAACCTTGCCGTTCCCTAAGCCTAACCCTAAGCCGGCACGGAATTCTATGATCAACCCTACATGTTACCCTACGCTGTACCCTAATCCTAACCCGTGCGTCAGCATGTACCCTGACCCTAACACGTTTCCGTACCCTCACCTGTGCCCTAAACCTTGCAGTTCCCTAACCCTAACCCTAGCCCGGAATGGAAACCTACCACCAACCCTACACCTTACCCTACGCCGTACCCTAATCCTAATCCGTACGCTGACACTGACCCGTGCGTCAGCACGTACCCTGACCCTAACATGTTTCCGTACACTAACCTGTGCCCTAAACCTTGCCGTTCCCTAACCCTAACCCTAGCCCGGAATGGAAACCTACCACCAACCATACACCTTACCCTACGCCGTACCCTAATCCTAATCCGTACGCTGACACTGACCCGTGCGTCAGCACGTACCCTGACCCTAACATGTTTCCGTACACTCACCTCTGCCCTAAACCTTGCCATTCCCTAACCCTAACCCTAGCACGAAATGAAAATCTACCACCATCCCTACACCTTACCCTATGCCGTACAATCATCCTAATCTGTACGCTGACAATGATCCGTGCGTCAGCACATACCCTGACCCTAACACGTTTCCGTACCCTCACCTGTGCCCTAAACCTTGCCGTTCCCTAAGCCTAACCCTAGGCCGGCACGGAATCCTACCTCCAACCCTACACGTTACACTACGCCGTACCCTAATCCTAACACGTGCGTCAGCATGTACCCTGACACTAACACGTTTCCATACCCTCACCTGTGCCCTAAACCTTGCAGTTCCCTAACCCTAACCCTAGCCCGGAATGAAAACCTACCACCAACCCTACACCTTCCCCTACGCCGTACCCTAATCCTAATCCGTACGCTGACAGTGACCCGTGCGTCAGCACGTACCCTGACCCTAACACGTTTCCGTACCCACACCTGTGTCATAAACCTTGCCATTCCCTAACCCTACACCTAGCCCAAACGGAAACCTACCACCAACCCTACACCTTACCCTACGCCGTACCCTAATCCTAATCCGTACGCTGACACTGACCCGTGCGTCAGCAAGTACCCTGACCCTAAACTTTTCCGTACCCTCACCTGTGCCCTAAACCTTGCCGTTCCCTAAGCCTAACCCTAGGCCGGCACGGAATCCAACCTCCAACCCTACACGTTACCCTACGCCGTACCCTAATCCTAACCCGTGCGTCAGCATGTACCCTGACCCTAACACGTTTCCGTACCCTCACCTGTGCCCTAAACCTTGCCGTTCCCTAACCCTAACCCTAGCCCGGAATGGAAACCTACCACCAACCCTACGCCGTACCCTAATCCTAATCCGTACGCTGACACTGACCCGTGCGTCAGCACGTACCCTGACCGTAACATGTTTCCGTACACTCACCTGTGCCCTAAACCTTGCAGTTCCCTAACCCTAACCCTAGCCCGGAATGAAAACCTACCACCATCCCTACACCTTACCCTATGCCGTACCCTCATCCTAATCTGTACGCTGACAATGACCCGTGCGTCAGCACATACCCAGACCCTAACACGTTTCCGTACCCTCACCTGTGCCCTAAACCTTGCCGTTCCCTAAGCCGAACCCTAGGCCGGCACGGAATTCTATGACCAACCCTACACGTTACCCTATGCCGTACCCTAATCCTAACCCGTGCGTCAGCATGTACCCTGACCCTAACACGTTTCCGTACCCTCACCTGTGCCCTAAACCTTGCCGTTCCCTAAGCCGAACCCTAGGCCGGCACGGAATTCTATGACCAACCCTACACGTTACCCTATGCCGTACCCTAATCCTAACCCCTGCGTCAGCATGTACCCTGACCCTAACACGTTTCCATACGCTCACTTGTGCCCTAAACCTTGCAGTTCCCTAACCCTAACCCTAGCCCAGAATGGAAACCTACCACCAACCCTACACCTTACCCTACGCCGTACCATAATCCTAATCCGTACGCTGACACTGACCCATGCGTCAGCACATACCCTGACCCTAACACGTTTCCGTACCCCCACCTGTGCCCTAAACCTTGCCGTTCCCTAAGCCTAACACTAGGCCGGCACGTAAATCTACAACCAACCCTACACGTTACCCTACACCGTACCCTAATCCTAACCCGTGCGTCAGCAAGTACCCTGACCCTAACACATTTCCATACCCTCACCTGTGCCCTAAACCTTGCCATTCCCTAACCCTAACCCTAGCCCGGAATGAAAACCTACCACCAACCCTACACCTTCCCCTACGCCGTACCCTAATCCTAATCTGTACGCTGACAGTGACCCGTGCGTCAGCACGTACCCTGACCCTAACACGTTTCCGTACCCACACCTGTGTCCTAAACCTTGCCGTTCCCTAACCCTAAACCTAGCAAAAACGGAAACCTACCACCAACCCTACACCTTACCCTACGCCGTACCCTAATCCTAATCCGTACGCTGACACTGACCCTTGCGTCAGCAAGTACCCTGACCCTAAACTTTTCCGTAGCCTCACCTGTGCCCTAAACCTTGCCGTTCCCTAAGCCTAACCCTAGGCCGGCACGGAATTCTATGACCAACCCTACACGTTACCCTACGCTGTACCCTAATCCTAACCCGTGGGTCAGCATGTACCCTGACCCTAACACGTTTCCGTACCCTCACCTGTGCCCTAAACCTTGCCGTTCCCTAAGCCGAACCCTAGGCCGGCACGGAATTCTATGACCAACCCTACACGTTACCCTATGCCGTACCCTAATCCTAACCCGTGCGTCAGCATGTACCCTGACCCTAACACGTTTCCGTACCCTCACCTGTGCCCTAAACCTTGCCGTTCCCTAAGCCGAACCCTAGGCCGGCACGGAATTCTATGACCAACCCTACACGTTACCCTATGCCGTACCCTAATCCTAACCCCTGCGTCAGCATGTACCCTGACCCTAACACGTTTCCATACGCTCACTTGTGCCCTAAACATTGCAGTTCCCTAACCCTAACCCTAGCCCAGAATGGAAACCTACCACCAACCCTACACTTTACCCTACGCCGTACCATAATCCTAATCCGTACGCTGACACTGACCCATGCGTCAGCACATACCCTGACCCTAACACGTTTCCGTACCCCCACCTGTGCCCTAAACCTTGCCGTTCCCTAAGCCTAACACTAGGCCGGCACGTAAATCTACAACCAACCCTACACGTTACCCTACACCGTACCCTAATCCTAACCCGTGCGTCAGCAAGTACCCTGACCCTAACACATTTCCATACCCTCACCTGTGCCCTAAACCTTGCCGTTCCCTAACCCTAACCCTAGCCCGGAATGAAAACCTACCACCAACCCTACACCTTCCCCTACGCCATACCCTAATCCTAATCTGTACGCTGACAGTGACCCGTGCGTCAGCACGTACCCTGACCCTAACACGTTTCCGTACCCACACCTGTGTCCTAAACCTTGCCGTTCCCTAACCCTAAACCTAGCCCAAACGGAAACCTACCACCAACCATACACCTTACCCTACGCCGTACCCTAATCCTAATCCGTACGCTGACACTGACCCTTGCGTCAGCAAGTACCCTGACCCTAAACTTTTCCGTAGCCTCACCTGTGCCCTAAACCTTGCCGTTCCCTAAGCCTAACCCTAGGCCGGCACGGAATCCTACCTCCAACCCTACACGTTACCCTACGCCGTACCCTAATCCTAACCCGTGCGTCAGCATGTACCCTGACCCAAACACGTTTCCGTACCCTCACCTGTGCCCTAAACCTTGCAGTTCCCTAACCCTAACCCTAGCCCGGAATGGAAACCTACCACCAACCCTACACCTTACCCTACGCCGTACCCTAATCCTAATCCGTACGCTGACACTGACCCGTGCGTCAGCACGTACCCTGACCGTAACATGTTTCCGTACCCTCACCTGTGCCCTAAACCTTGCCGTTCCCAAACCCTAACCCTAGCCTGGAACGGAAACCTACCACCATCCCTACACCTTACCCTATGCCGTACCCTCATCCTAATCTGTACGCTGACAATGACCCGTGCGTCAGCACATACCCAGACCCTAACACGTTTCCGTACCCTCACCTGTGCCCTAAACCTTGCCGTTCCCTAAGCCTAACACTAGGCCGGCACGGAATTCTACCACCAAACCTACACGTTACCCTACGCCGTACCCTAATCCTAATCCGTACGCTGACACTGACCCGTGCGTCAGCAAGTACCCTGACCCTAACACGTTTCCGTACCCACACCTGTGTCATAAACCTTGCCGTTCCCTAACCCTAAACCTAGCCCAAACGGAAACCTACCACCAACCCTACACCTTACCCTATGCCGTACCCTAATCCTAATCCATACGCTGACACTGACCCGTGCGTCAGCAAGTACCCTGACCCTAAACGTTTCTGTACCCTCACCTGTGTCCTAAACCTTGCCGTTCCCTAACCCTAACCCTAGCGCGGAATGGAAACCTACCACAAAACCTAAACCTTACCCTATGCCGTACCCTAATCCTAATCCGTACGCTGACAGTGACCCGTGCGTCAGCACGTACACTGACCCTAACACATTTCCGTACACTCACCTGTGCCCTAAACCTTGCCGTTCCCTAACCCTAACCCTAGCCCAGAACGGAAACCTACCAACATCCCTACACCTTACACTACGCCGTACCCTAATCCTAATCTGTACGCTGACAATGACCCGTGCGTCAGCACATACCCTGACCCTAACACGTTTCCATACCCTGACCTGTGCCCTAAACCTTGCCGTTCCCTAAGCCTAACCCTAGGCCGGCAGGGAATCCTACCTCCAACCCTACACGTTACCCTACGCCGTACCCTAATCCTAACCCGTGCGACAGCATGTACCCTGACCCTAACACGTTTCCGTACCCCCACCTGTGCCCTAAACCTTACAGTTCCCTAACCCTAACCCTAGCCTGAAACAGAAACCTACCACAAAACCTACATCTTACCCTATGCCGTACCCTAATCCTAATACGTACGCTGACATTGACCCGTGCGTCAGCAAGTACCCTGACCCTAACACGTTTCCGTACCCTCACCTGTGCTCTAAACCTTGCCGTTCCCTAACCCTAACCCTAGCCCGTAATGGAAACCTACCACCAACCCTACACCTTACCCTATGCCGTAACCTAATCCTAATCCGTACGCTGACAATGACCCATGCGTCAGCACGTACCCTGACCCTAACATGTTTCCGTACACTCACCTGTGCCCTAAACCTTGCCGTTCCCTAACCCTAACTCTAGCCCGGAACGGAAACCTACCACCATCCCTACACCTTAACCTACGCCGTACCCTAATCCTAACCTGTACGCTGACAATGACCCGTGCGTCAGCACATACCCTGACCCTAACACGTTTCCGTACCCTCACCTGTGCCCTAAACCTTGCCGTTCCCTAAGCCTAACCCTAGGCCAGCACGGAATTCTATGACCAACCCTACACGTTACCCTACGCTGTACCCTAATCCTAACCCGTGCGTCAGCATGTACCCTGACCCTAACACGTTTCCGTACCCTCACCTGTGCCCTAAAACTTGCAGTTCCCTAACCCTAACCCTAGCCCGGAATGGAAACCTACCACCAACCCTACACCTTACCCTACGCCGTACCCTAATCCTAATCCGTACGCTGACACTGACCCGTGCGTCAGCACGTACCCTGACCCTAACATGTTTCCGTACACTAACCTGTGCCCTAAACCTTGCCGTTCCCTAACCCTAACCCTAGCCCGGAATGGAAACCTACCACCAACCCTACACCTTGCCCTACGCCGTACCCTAATCCTAATCCGTACGCTGACACTGACCCGTGCGTCAGCACGTACCCTGACCCTAACATGTTTCCGTACACTCACCTCTGCCCTAAACCTTGCCATTCCCTAACCCTAACCCGAGCACGGAACGAAAACCTACCACCATCCCTACACCTTACCCTATGCCGTACAATCATCCTAATCTGTACGCTGACAATGATCCGTGCGTCAGCACATACCCTGACCCTAACACGTTTCCGTACCCTCACCTGTGCCCTAAACCTTGCCGTTCCCTAAGCCTAAACCTATGCCGGCACGGAATCCTACCTCCAACCCTACACGTTACCCTACGCCGTACCCTAATCCTAACACGTGCGTCAGCATGTACCCTGACCCTAACACGTTTCCATACCCTCACGTGTGCGCTAAACCTTGCAGTTCCCTAACCCTAACCCTAGCCCGGAATGAAAACCTACCACCAACCCTACACCTTACCCTACGCCGTACCCTAATCCTAATCTGTACGCTGACAGTGACCCGTGCGTCAGCACGTACCCTGACCCTAACACGTTTCCGTACCCACACCTGTGTCCTAAACCTTGCCGTTCCCTAACCCTAAACCTAGCCCAGAATGGCAACCTACCACCAACCCTACACCTTACCCTACGCCGTACCCTAATCCTAATCCGTACGCTGACACTGACCCGTGCGTCAGCACGTACCCTGACCCTAACATGTTTCCGAACACTCACCTCTGCCCTATACCTTGCGGTTCCCTAAGCCTAACCCTAGGCCGGCACGGAATTCTATGACCAACCCTACACCTTACCCTATGCCGTACCCTAATCCTTATCCGTAGGCTGACAATGACCCGTGCGTCAGCACGTACCCTAACCCTAACATGTTTCCGTACACTCACCTGTGCCCTAAAACTTGCCGTTCCCTAACCCTAACCCTAGCCCGGAACGGAAACCTACCACCATCCCTACACGTTACCCTACGCCGTACCCTAAGCCTAAACTGTACGCTGACCATGACCCGTGCGTCAGCACATACCCTGACCCTAACACGTTTCCGTACCCTCACCTGTGCCCTAAACCTTGCCGTTCCCTAAGCCTAACCCTAAGCCGGCACGGAATTCTATGATCAACCCTACATGTTACCCTACGCTGTACCCTAATCCTAACCCGTGCGTCAGCATGTACCCTGACCCTAACACGTTTCCGTACCCTCACCTGTGCCCTAAACCTTGCAGTTCCCTAACCCTAACCCTAGCCCGGAATGGAAACCTACCACCAACCCTACACCTTACCCTACGCCGTACCCTAATCCTAATCCGTACGCTGACACTGACCCGTGCGTCAGCACGTACCCTGACCCTAACATGTTTCCGTACACTAACCTGTGCCCTAAACCTTGCCGTTCCCTAACCCTAACCCTAGCCCGGAATGGAAACCTACCACCAACCATACACCTTACCCTACGCCGTACCCTAATCCTAATCCGTACGCTGACACTGACCCGTGCGTCAGCACGTACCCTGACCCTAACATGTTTCCGTACACTCACCTCTGCCCTAAACCTTGCCATTCCCTAACCCTAACCCTAGCACGAAATGAAAATCTACCACCATCCCTACACCTTACCCTATGCCGTACAATCATCCTAATCTGTACGCTGACAATGATCCGTGCGTCAGCACATACCCTGACCCTAACACGTTTCCGTACCCTCACCTGTGCCCTAAACCTTGCCGTTCCCTAAGCCTAACCCTAGGCCGGCACGGAATCCTACCTCCAACCCTACACGTTACACTACGCCGTACCCTAATCCTAACACGTGCGTCAGCATGTACCCTGACACTAACACGTTTCCATACCCTCACCTGTGCCCTAAACCTTGCAGTTCCCTAACCCTAACCCTAGCCCGGAATGAAAACCTACCACCAACCCTACACCTTCCCCTACGCCGTACCCTAATCCTAATCCGTACGCTGACAGTGACCCGTGCGTCAGCACGTACCCTGACCCTAACACGTTTCCGTACCCACACCTGTGTCATAAACCTTGCCATTCCCTAACCCTACACCTAGCCCAAACGGAAACCTACCACCAACCCTACACCTTACCCTACGCCGTACCCTAATCCTAATCCGTACGCTGACACTGACCCGTGCGTCAGCAAGTACCCTGACCCTAAACTTTTCCGTACCCTCACCTGTGCCCTAAACCTTGCCGTTCCCTAAGCCTAACCCTAGGCCGGCACGGAATCCAACCTCCAACCCTACACGTTACCCTACGCCGTACCCTAATCCTAACCCGTGCGTCAGCATGTACCCTGACCCTAACACGTTTCCGTACCCTCACCTGTGCCCTAAACCTTGCCGTTCCCTAACCCTAACCCTAGCCCGGAATGGAAACCTACCACCAACCCTACGCCGTACCCTAATCCTAATCCGTACGCTGACACTGACCCGTGCGTCAGCACGTACCCTGACCGTAACATGTTTCCGTACACTCACCTGTGCCCTAAACCTTGCAGTTCCCTAACCCTAACCCTAGCCCGGAATGAAAACCTACCACCATCCCTACACCTTACCCTATGCCGTACCCTCATCCTAATCTGTACGCTGACAATGACCCGTGCGTCAGCACATACCCAGACCCTAACACGTTTCCGTACCCTCACCTGTGCCCTAAACCTTGCCGTTCCCTAAGCCTAACACTAGGCCGGCACGGAATTCTACCACCAAACCTACACGTTACCCTACGCCGTACCCTAATCCTAATCCGTACGCTGACACTGACCCGTGCGTCAGCATGTACCCTGACCCTAACATGTTCCCGTACACTCACCGGTGCCCTAAACCTTGCCGTTCCCTAACCCTAACCCTAGCACGGAACGGAAACCTACCACCATCCCTACACCTTAACCTATGCCGTACCCTCATCCTAATCTGTACGCTGACAATGACCCGTGCGTCAGCACATACCCTGACCCTAACACGTTTCCGTACCCCCACCTGTGCCCTAAACCTTGCCGTTCCCTAAGCCTAACACTAGGCCGGCACGGAATTCTACCACCAACCCTACACGTTACCCTATGCCGTACCCTAATCCTAACACGTGCGTCAGCAAGTACCCTGACCCTAACACGTTTCCGTACCCTCACCTGTGCCCTAAACCTTGCCGTTCCCTAACCCTAACCCTAGCCCGGAATGGAAACCTACCACCAACCCTACACCTTACCCTATGCCGTAACCTAATCCTAATCCGTACGCTGACAATGACCCGTGCGTCAGCACGTACCCTGACCCTAACATGTTTCCGTACACTCACCTGTGCCCTAAACCTTCCCGTTCCCTAACCCTAACCCTAGCCCGGAACGGAAACCTACCACCATCCCTACACCTTACCCTACACCGTACCCTAATCCTAAACTGTACGCTGACAATGACCCGTGCGTCAGCACATACCCTGACCCTAACACGTTTCCGTACCCTCACCTGTGCCCTAAACCTTGCCGTTCCCTAAGCCTAACCCTAGGCCGGCACGGAATTCTATGACCAACCCTACACTTTACCCTACGCCGTACCCTAATCCTAACCCGTGCGTCAGCATGTACCCTGACCCTAACACGTTTCCGTACCCTCACCTGTGCCCTAAACCTTACAGTTCCCTAACCCTAACCCTAGCCCGAAACAGAAACCTACCACAAAACCTACACCTTACCCTATGCTGTACCCTAATCCTAATACCTAGGCTGACATTGAACCGTGCGTCAGCAAGTACCCTGACCCTAACACGTTTCCGTACCCTCACCTGTGCCCTAAACCTTGCCGTTCCCTAACCCTAACCCTAGTCCGGAATGGAAACCTACCACCAACCCTACACCTTACCCTATGCCGTACCCTAATCCTAATCCGTACGCTGACAATGACCCGTGCGTCAGCACGTACCCTGACCCTAACATGTTTCCGTACACTCACTTGTGCCCTAAACCTTGCCGTTCCCTAACCCTAACCCTAGCCCGGAACGGAAACCTACCACCATCCTTACACGTTACCCTACGCCGTACCCTAATCCTAAACTGTACGCTGACAATGACCCGTGCGTCAGCACATACCCTGACCCTAACACGTTTCCGTACCCTCACCTGTGCCCTAAACCTTGCCGTTCCCTAAGCCTAACCCTAGGCCGGCACGGAATTCTATGACCAACCCTACACGTTACCCTACGCTGTACCCTAATCCTAACCCGTGGGTCAGCATGTACCCTGACCCTAACACGTTTCCGTACCCTCACCTGTGCCCTAAACCTTGCCGTTCCCTAAGCCGAACCCTAGGCCGGCACGGAATTCTATGACCAACCCTACACGTTACCCTATGCCGTACCCTAATCCTAACCCGTGCGTCAGCATGTACCCTGACCCTAACACGTTTCCGTACCCTCACCTGTGCCCTAAACCTTGCCGTTCCCTAAGCCGAACCCTAGGCCGGCACGGAATTCTATGACCAACCCTACACGTTACCCTATGCCGTACCCTAATCCTAACCCCTGCGTCAGCATGTACCCTGACCCTAACACGTTTCCATACGCTCACTTGTGCCCTAAACCTTGCAGTTCCCTAACCCTAACCCTAGCCCAGAATGGAAACCTACCACCAACCCTACACCTTACCCTACGCCGTACCATAATCCTAATCCGTACGCTGACACTGACCCATGCGTCAGCACATACCCTGACCCTAACACGTTTCCGTACCCCCACCTGTGCCCTAAACCTTGCCGTTCCCTAAGCCTAACACTAGGCCGGCACGTAAATCTACAACCAACCCTACACGTTACCCTACACCGTACCCTAATCCTAACCCGTGCGTCAGCAAGTACCCTGACCCTAACACATTTCCATACCCTCACCTGTGCCCTAAACCTTGCCATTCCCTAACCCTAAACCTAGCCCGGAATGAAAACCTACCACCAACCCTACACCTTCCCCTACGCCGTACCCTAATCCTAATCTGTACGTTGACAGTGACCCGTGCGTCAGCACGTACCCTGACCCTAACACGTTTCCGTACCCACACCTGTGTCCTAAACCTTGCCGTTCCCTAACCCTAAACCTAGCAAAAACGGAAACCTACCACCAACCCTACACCTTACCCTACGCCGTACCCTAATCCTAATCCGTACGCTGACACTGACCCTTGCGTCAGCAAGTACCCTGACCCTAAACTTTTCCGTAGCCTCACCTGTGCCCTAAACCTTGCCGTTCCCTAAGCCTAACCCTAGGCCGGCACGGAATTCTATGACCAACCCTACACGTTACCCTACGCTGTACCCTAATCCTAACCCGTGGGTCAGCATGTACCCTGACCCTAACACGTTTCCGTACCCTCACCTGTGCCCTAAACCTTGCCGTTCCCTAAGCCGAACCCTAGGCCGGCACGGAATTCTATGACCAACCCTACACGTTACCCTATGCCGTACCCTAATCCTAACCCGTGCGTCAGCATGTACCCTGACCCTAACACGTTTCCGTACCCTCACCTGTGCCCTAAACCTTGCCGTTCCCTAAGCCGAACCCTAGGCCGGCACGGAATTCTATGACCAACCCTACACGTTACCCTATGCCGTACCCTAATCCTAACCCCTGCGTCAGCATGTACCCTGACCCTAACACATTTCCATACGCTCACTTGTGCCCTAAACCTTGCAGTTCCCTAACCCTAACCCTAGCCGAGAATGGAAACCTACCACCAACCCTACACCTTACCCTACGCCGTACCATAATCCTAATCCGTACGCTGACACTGACCCATGCGTCAGCACATACCCTGACCCTAACACGTTTCCGTACCCCCACCTGTGCCCTAAACCTTGCCGTTCCCTAAGCCTAACACTAGGCCGGCACGTAAATCTACAACCAACCCTACACGTTACCCTACACCGTACCCTAATCCTAACCCGTGCGTCAGCAAGTACCCTGACCCTAACACATTTCCATACCCTCACCTGTGCCCTAAACCTTGCCGTTCCCTAACCCTAACCCTAGCCCGGAATGAAAACCTACCACCAACCCTACACCTTCCCCTACGCCGTACCCTAATCCTAATCTGTACGCTGACAGTGACCCGTGCGTCAGCACGTACCCTGACCCTAACACGTTTCCGTACCCACACCTGTGTCCTAAACCTTGCCGTTCCCTAACCCTAAACCTAGCCCAAACGGAAACCTACCACCAACCATACACCTTACCCTACGCCGTACCCTAATCCTAATCCGTACGCTGACACTGACCCTTGCGTCAGCAAGTACCCTGACCCTAAACTTTTCCGTAGCCTCACCTGTGCCCTAAACCTTGCCGTTCCCTAAGCCTAACCCTAGGCCGGCACGGAATCCTACCTCCAACCCTACACGTTACCCTACGCCGTACCCTAATCCTAACCCGTGCGTCAGCATGTACCCTGACCCAAACACGTTTCCGTACCCTCACCTGTGCCCTAAACCTTGCAGTTCCCTAACCCTAACCCTAGCCCGGAATGGAAACCTACCACCAACCCTACACCTTACCCTACGCCGTACCCTAATCCTAATCCGTACGCTGACACTGACCCGTGCGTCAGCACGTACCCTGACCGTAACATGTTTCCGTACACTCACCTGTGCCCTAAACCTTGCCGTTCCCAAACCCTAACCCTAGCCTGGAACGGAAACCTACCACCATCCCTACACCTTACCCTATGCCGTACCCTCATCCTAATCTGTACGCTGACAATGACCCGTGCGTCAGCACATACCCAGACCCTAACACGTTTCCGTACCCTCACCTGTGCCCTAAACCTTGCCGTTCCCTAAGCCTAACACTAGGCCGGCACGGAATTCTACCACCAAACCTACACGTTACCCTACGCCGTACCCTAATCCTAATCCGTACGCTGACACTGACCCGTGCGTCAGCAAGTACCCTGACCCTAACACGTTTCCGTACCCACACCTGTGTCATAAACCTTGCCGTTCCCTAACCCTAAACCTAGCCCAAACGGAAACCTACCACCAACCCTACACCTTACCCTATGCCGTACCCTAATCCTAATCCATACGCTGACACTGACCCGTGCGTCAGCAAGTACCCTGACCCTAAACGTTTCTGTACCCTCACCTGTGTCCTAAACCTTGCCGTTCCCTAACCCTAACCCTAGCGCGGAATGGAAACCTACCACAAAACCTAAACCTTACCCTATGCCGTACCCTAATCCTAATCCGTACGCTGACACTGACCCGTGCGTCAGCACGTACACTGACCCTAACACATTTCCGTACACTCACCTGTGCCCTAAACCTTGCCGTTCCCTAACCCTAACCCTAGCCCAGAACGGAAACCTACCAACATCCCTACACCTTACACTACGCCGTACCCTAATCCTAATCTGTACGCTGACAATGACCCGTGCGTCAGCACATACCCTGACCCTAACACGTTTCCATACCCTGACCTGTGCCCTAAACCTTGCCGTTCCCTAAGCCTAACCCTAGGCCGGCAGGGAATCCTACCTCCAACCCTACACGTTACCCTACGCCGTACCCTAATCCTAACCCGTGCGACAGCATGTACCCTGACCCTAACACGTTTCCGTACCCCCACCTGTGCCCTAAACCTTACAGTTCCCTAACCCTAACCCTAGCCTGAAACAGAAACCTACCACAAAACCTACATCTTACCCTATGCCGTACCCTAATCCTAATACGTACGCTGACATTGACCCGTGCGTCAGCAAGTACCCTGACCCTAACACGTTTCCGTACCCTCACCTGTGCTCTAAACCTTGCCGTTCCCTAACCCTAACCCTAGCCCGTAATGGAAACCTACCACCAACCCTACACCTTACCCTATGCCGTAACCTAATCCTAATCCGTACGCTGACAATGACCCATGCGTCAGCACGTACCCTGACCCTAACATGTTTCCGTACACTCACCTGTGCCCTAAACCTTGCCGTTCCCTAACCCTAACTCTAGCCCGGAACGGAAACCTACCACCATCCCTACACCTTAACCTACGCCGTACCCTAATCCTAACCTGTACGCTGACAATGACCCGTGCGTCAGCACATACCCTGACCCTAACACGTTTCCGTACCCTCACCTGTGCCCTAAACCTTGCCGTTCCCTAAGCCTAACCCTAGGCCAGCACGGAATTCTATGACCAACCCTACACGTTACCCTACGCTGTACCCTAATCCTAACCCGTGCGTCAGCATGTACCCTGACCCTAACACGTTTCCGTACCCTCACCTGTGCCCTAAAACTTGCAGTTCCCTAACCCTAACCCTAGCCCGGAATGGAAACCTACCACCAACCCTACACCTTACCCTACGCCGTACCCTAATCCTAATCCGTACGCTGACACTGACCCGTGCGTCAGCACGTACCCTGACCCTAACATGTTTCCGTACACTAACCTGTGCCCTAAACCTTGCCGTTCCCTAACCCTAACCCTAGCCCGGAATGGAAACCTACCACCAACCCTACACCTTGCCCTACGCCGTACCCTAATCCTAATCCGTACGCTGACACTGACCCGTGCGTCAGCACGTACCCTGACCCTAACATGTTTCCGTACACTCACCTCTGCCCTAAACCTTGCCATTCCCTAACCCTAACCCGAGCACGGAACGAAAACCTACCACCATCCCTACACCTTACCCTATGCCGTACAATCATCCTAATCTGTACGCTGACAATGATCCGTGCGTCAGCACATACCCTGACCCTAACACGTTTCCGTACCCTCACCTGTGCCCTAAACCTTGCCGTTCCCTAAGCCTAAACCTATGCCGGCACGGAATCCTACCTCCAACCCTACACGTTACCCTACGCCGTACCCTAATCCTAACACGTGCGTCAGCATGTACCCTGACCCTAACACGTTTCCATACCCTCACGTGTGCGCTAAACCTTGCAGTTCCCTAACCCTAACCCTAGCCCGGAATGAAAACCTACCACCAACCCTACACCTTACCCTACGCCGTACCCTAATCCTAATCTGTACGCTGACAGTGACCCGTGCGTCAGCACGTACCCTGACCCTAACACGTTTCCGTACCCACACCTGTGTCCTAAACCTTGCCGTTCCCTAACCCTAAACCTAGCCCAGAATGGCAACCTACCACCAACCCTACACCTTACCCTACGCCGTACCCTAATCCTAATCCGTACGCTGACACTGACCCGTGCGTCAGCACGTACCCTGACCCTAACATGTTTCCGAACACTCACCTCTGCCCTATACCTTGCGGTTCCCTAAGCCTAACCCTAGGCCGGCACGGAATTCTATGACCAACCCTACACCTTACCCTATGCCGTACCCTAATCCTTATCCGTAGGCTGACAATGACCCGTGCGTCAGCACGTACCCTAACCCTAACATGTTTCCGTACACTCACCTGTGCCCTAAAACTTGCCGTTCCCTAACCCTAACCCTAGCCCGGAACGGAAACCTACCACCATCCCTACACGTTACCCTACGCCGTACCCTAAGCCTAAACTGTACGCTGACCATGACCCGTGCGTCAGCACATACCCTGACCCTAACACGTTTCCGTACCCTCACCTGTGCCCTAAACCTTGCCGTTCCCTAAGCCTAACCCTAAGCCGGCACGGAATTCTATGATCAACCCTACATGTTACCCTACGCTGTACCCTAATCCTAACCCGTGCGTCAGCATGTACCCTGACCCTAACACGTTTCCGTACCCTCACCTGTGCCCTAAACCTTGCAGTTCCCTAACCCTAACCCTAGCCCGGAATGGAAACCTACCACCAACCCTACACCTTACCCTACGCCGTACCCTAATCCTAATCCGTACGCTGACACTGACCCGTGCGTCAGCACGTACCCTGACCCTAACATGTTTCCGTACACTAACCTGTGCCCTAAACCTTGCCGTTCCCTAACCCTAACCCTAGCCCGGAATGGAAACCTACCACCAACCATACACCTTACCCTACGCCGTACCCTAATCCTAATCCGTACGCTGACACTGACCCGTGCGTCAGCACGTACCCTGACCCTAACATGTTTCCGTACACTCACCTCTGCCCTAAACCTTGCCATTCCCTAACCCTAACCCTAGCACGAAATGAAAATCTACCACCATCCCTACACCTTACCCTATGCCGTACAATCATCCTAATCTGTACGCTGACAATGATCCGTGCGTCAGCACATACCCTGACCCTAACACGTTTCCGTACCCTCACCTGTGCCCTAAACCTTGCCGTTCCCTAAGCCTAACCCTAGGCCGGCACGGAATCCTACCTCCAACCCTACACGTTACACTACGCCGTACCCTAATCCTAACACGTGCGTCAGCATGTACCCTGACACTAACACGTTTCCATACCCTCACCTGTGCCCTAAACCTTGCAGTTCCCTAACCCTAACCCTAGCCCGGAATGAAAACCTACCACCAACCCTACACCTTCCCCTACGCCGTACCCTAATCCTAATCCGTACGCTGACAGTGACCCGTGCGTCAGCACGTACCCTGACCCTAACACGTTTCCGTACCCACACCTGTGTCATAAACCTTGCCATTCCCTAACCCTAAACCTAGCCCAAACGGAAACCTACCACCAACCCTACACCTTACCCTACGCCGTACCCTAATCCTAATCCGTACGCTGACACTGACCCGTGCGTCAGCAAGTACCCTGACCCTAAACTTTTCCGTACCCTCACCTGTGCCCTAAACCTTGCCGTTCCCTAAGCCTAACCCTAGGCCGGCACGGAATCCAACCTCCAACCCTACACGTTACCCTACGCCGTACCCTAATCCTAACCCGTGCGTCAGCATGTACCCTGACCCTAACACGTTTCCGTACCCTCACCTGTGCCCTAAACCTTGCCGTTCCCTAACCCTAACCCTAGCCCGGAATGGAAACCTACCACCAACCCTACGCCGTACCCTAATCCTAATCCGTACGCTGACACTGACCCGTGCGTCAGCACGTACCCTGACCGTAACATGTTTCCGTACACTCACCTGTGCCCTAAACCTTGCAGTTCCCTAACCCTAACCCTAGCCCGGAATGAAAACCTACCACCATCCCTACACCTTACCCTATGCCGTACCCTCATCCTAATCTGTACGCTGACAATGACCCGTGCGTCAGCACATACCCAGACCCTAACACGTTTCCGTACCCTCACCTGTGCCCTAAACCTTGCCGTTCCCTAAGCCTAACACTAGGCCGGCACGGAATTCTACCACCAAACCTACACGTTACCCTACGCCGTACCCTAATCCTAATCCGTACGCTGACACTGACCCGTGCGTCAGCATGTACCCTGACCCTAACATGTTCCCGTACACTCACCGGTGCCCTAAACCTTGCCGTTCCCTAACCCTAACCCTAGCACGGAACGGAAACCTACCACCATCCCTACACCTTAACCTATGCCGTACCCTCATCCTAATCTGTACGCTGACAATGACCCGTGCGTCAGCACATACCCTGACCCTAACACGTTTCCGTACCCCCACCTGTGCCCTAAACCTTGCCGTTCCCTAAGCCTAACACTAGGCCGGCACGGAATTCTACCACCAACCCTACACGTTACCCTATGCCGTACCCTAATCCTAACACGTGCGTCAGCAAGTACCCTGACCCTAACACGTTTCCGTACCCTCACCTGTGCCCTAAACCTTGCCGTTCCCTAACCCTAACCCTAGCCCGGAATGGAAACCTACCACCAACCCTACACCTTACCCTATGCCGTAACCTAATCCTAATCCGTACGCTGACAATGACCCGTGCGTCAGCACGTACCCTGACCCTAACATGTTTCCGTACACTCACCTGTGCCCTAAACCTTCCCGTTCCCTAACCCTAACCCTAGCCCGGAACGGAAACCTACCACCATCCCTACACCTTACCCTACACCGTACCCTAATCCTAAACTGTACGCTGACAATGACCCGTGCGTCAGCACATACCCTGACCCTAACACGTTTCCGTACCCTCACCTGTGCCCTAAACCTTGCCGTTCCCTAAGCCTAACCCTAGGCCGGCACGGAATTCTATGACCAACCCTACACTTTACCCTACGCCGTACCCTAATCCTAACCCGTGCGTCAGCATGTACCCTGACCCTAACACGTTTCCGTACCCTCACCTGTGCCCTAAACCTTACAGTTCCCTAACCCTAACCCTAGCCCGAAACAGAAACCTACCACAAAACCTACACCTTACCCTATGCTGTACCCTAATCCTAATACCTAGGCTGACATTGAACCGTGCGTCAGCAAGTACCCTGACCCTAACACGTTTCCGTACCCTCACCTGTGCCCTAAACCTTGCCGTTCCCTAACCCTAACCCTAGTCCGGAATGGAAACCTACCACCAACCCTACACCTTACCCTATGCCGTACCCTAATCCTAATCCGTACGCTGACAATGACCCGTGCGTCAGCACGTACCCTGACCCTAACATGTTTCCGTACACTCACTTGTGCCCTAAACCTTGCCGTTCCCTAACCCTAACCCTAGCCCGGAACGGAAACCTACCACCATCCTTACACGTTACCCTACGCCGTACCCTAATCCTAAACTGTACGCTGACAATGACCCGTGCGTCAGCACATACCCTGACCCTAACACGTTTCCGTACCCTCACCTGTGCCCTAAACCTTGCCGTTCCCTAAGCCTAACCCTAGGCCGGCACGGAATTCTATGACCAACCCTACACGTTACCCTACGCTGTACCCTAATCCTAACCCGTGGGTCAGCATGTACCCTGACCCTAACACGTTTCCGTACCCTCACCTGTGCCCTAAACCTTGCCGTTCCCTAAGCCGAACCCTAGGCCGGCACGGAATTCTATGACCAACCCTACACGTTACCCTATGCCGTACCCTAATCCTAACCCGTGCGTCAGCATGTACCCTGACCCTAACACGTTTCCGTACCCTCACCTGTGCCCTAAACCTTGCCGTTCCCTAAGCCGAACCCTAGGCCGGCACGGAATTCTATGACCAACCCTACACGTTACCCTATGCCGTACCCTAATCCTAACCCCTGCGTCAGCATGTACCCTGACCCTAACACGTTTCCATACGCTCACTTGTGCCCTAAACCTTGCAGTTCCCTAACCCTAACCCTAGCCCAGAATGGAAACCTACCACCAACCCTACACCTTACCCTACGCCGTACCATAATCCTAATCCGTACGCTGACACTGACCCATGCGTCAGCACATACCCTGACCCTAACACGTTTCCGTACCCCCACCTGTGCCCTAAACCTTGCCGTTCCCTAAGCCTAACACTAGGCCGGCACGTAAATCTACAACCAACCCTACACGTTACCCTACACCGTACCCTAATCCTAACCCGTGCGTCAGCAAGTACCCTGACCCTAACACATTTCCATACCCTCACCTGTGCCCTAAACCTTGCCATTCCCTAACCCTAAACCTAGCCCGGAATGAAAACCTACCACCAACCCTACACCTTCCCCTACGCCGTACCCTAATCCTAATCTGTACGTTGACAGTGACCCGTGCGTCAGCACGTACCCTGACCCTAACACGTTTCCGTACCCACACCTGTGTCCTAAACCTTGCCGTTCCCTAACCCTAAACCTAGCAAAAACGGAAACCTACCACCAACCCTACACCTTACCCTACGCCGTACCCTAATCCTAATCCGTACGCTGACACTGACCCTTGCGTCAGCAAGTACCCTGACCCTAAACTTTTCCGTAGCCTCACCTGTGCCCTAAACCTTGCCGTTCCCTAAGCCTAACCCTAGGCCGGCACGGAATTCTATGACCAACCCTACACGTTACCCTACGCTGTACCCTAATCCTAACCCGTGGGTCAGCATGTACCCTGACCCTAACACGTTTCCGTACCCTCACCTGTGCCCTAAACCTTGCCGTTCCCTAAGCCGAACCCTAGGCCGGCACGGAATTCTATGACCAACCCTACACGTTACCCTATGCCGTACCCTAATCCTAACCCCTGCGTCAGCATGTACCCTGACCCTAACACATTTCCATACGCTCACTTGTGCCCTAAACCTTGCAGTTCCCTAACCCTAACCCTAGCCGAGAATGGAAACCTACCACCAACCCTACACCTTACCCTACGCCGTACCATAATCCTAATCCGTACGCTGACACTGACCCATGCGTCAGCACATACCCTGACCCTAACACGTTTCCGTACCCCCACCTGTGCCCTAAACCTTGCCGTTCCCTAAGCCTAACACTAGGCCGGCACGTAAATCTACAACCAACCCTACACGTTACCCTACACCGTACCCTAATCCTAACCCGTGCGTCAGCAAGTACCCTGACCCTAACACATTTCCATACCCTCACCTGTGCCCTAAACCTTGCCGTTCCCTAACCCTAACCCTAGCCCGGAATGAAAACCTACCACCAACCCTACACCTTCCCCTACGCCGTACCCTAATCCTAATCTGTACGCTGACAGTGACCCGTGCGTCAGCACGTACCCTGACCCTAACACGTTTCCGTACCCACACCTGTGTCCTAAACCTTGCCGTTCCCTAACCCTAAACCTAGCCCAAACGGAAACCTACCACCAACCATACACCTTACCCTACGCCGTACCCTAATCCTAATCCGTACGCTGACACTGACCCTTGCGTCAGCAAGTACCCTGACCCTAAACTTTTCCGTAGCCTCACCTGTGCCCTAAACCTTGCCGTTCCCTAAGCCTAACCCTAGGCCGGCACGGAATCCTACCTCCAACCCTACACGTTACCCTACGCCGTACCCTAATCCTAACCCGTGCGTCAGCATGTACCCTGACCCAAACACGTTTCCGTACCCTCACCTGTGCCCTAAACCTTGCAGTTCCCTAACCCTAACCCTAGCCCGGAATGGAAACCTACCACCAACCCTACACCTTACCCTACGCCGTACCCTAATCCTAATCCGTACGCTGACACTGACCCGTGCGTCAGCACGTACCCTGACTGTAACATGTTTCCGTACACTCACCTGTGCCCTAAACCTTGCCGTTCCCAAACCCTAACCCTAGCCTGGAACGGAAACCTACCACCATCCCTACACCTTACCCTATGCCGTACCCTCATCCTAATCTGTACGCTGACAATGACCCGTGCGTCAGCACATACCCAGACCCTAACACGTTTCCGTACCCTCACCTGTGCCCTAAACCTTGCCGTTCCCTAAGCCTAACACTAGGCCGGCACGGAATTCTACCACCAAACCTACACGTTACCCTACGCCGTACCCTAATCCTAATCCGTACGCTGACACTGACCCGTGCGTCAGCAAGTACCCTGACCCTAACACGTTTCCGTACCCACACCTGTGTCATAAACCTTGCCGTTCCCTAACCCTAAACCTAGCCCAAACGGAAACCTACCACCAACCCTACACCTTACCCTATGCCGTACCCTAATCCTAATCCATACGCTGACACTGACCCGTGCGTCAGCAAGTACCCTGACCCTAAACGTTTCTGTACCCTCACCTGTGTCCTAAACCTTGCCGTTCCCTAACCCTAACCCTAGCGCGGAATGGAAACCTACCACAAAACCTAAACCTTACCCTATGCCGTACCCTAATCCTAATCCGTACGCTGACACTGACCCGTGCGTCAGCACGTACACTGACCCTAACACATTTCCGTACACTCACCTGTGCCCTAAACCTTGCCGTTCCCTAACCCTAACCCTAGCCCAGAACGGAAACCTACCAACATCCCTACACCTTACACTACGCCGTACCCTAATCCTAATCTGTACGCTGACAATGACCCGTGCGTCAGCACATACCCTGACCCTAACACGTTTCCATACCCTGACCTGTGCCCTAAACCTTGCCGTTCCCTAAGCCTAACCCTAGGCCGGCAGGGAATCCTACCTCCAACCCTACACGTTACCCTACGCCGTACCCTAATCCTAACCCGTGCGACAGCATGTACCCTGACCCTAACACGTTTCCGTACCCCCACCTGTGCCCTAAACCTTACAGTTCCCTAACCCTAACCCTAGCCTGAAACAGAAACCTACCACAAAACCTACATCTTACCCTATGCCGTACCCTAATCCTAATACGTACGCTGACATTGACCCGTGCGTCAGCAAGTACCCTGACCCTAACACGTTTCCGTACCCTCACCTGTGCTCTAAACCTTGCCGTTCCCTAACCCTAACCCTAGCCCGTAATGGAAACCTACCACCAACCCTACACCTTACCCTATGCCGTAACCTAATCCTAATCCGTACGCTGACAATGACCCATGCGTCAGCACGTACCCTGACCCTAACATGTTTCCGTACACTCACCTGTGCCCTAAACCTTGCCGTTCCCTAACCCTAACCCTAGCCCGGAACGGAAACCTACCACCATCCCTACACCTTAACCTACGCCGTACCCTAATCCTAACCTGTACGCTGACAATGACCCGTGCGTCAGCACATACCCTGACCCTAACACGTTTCCGTACCCTCACCTGTGCCCTAAACCTTGCCGTTCCCTAAGCCTAACCCTAGGCCAGCACGGAATTCTATGACCAACCCTACACGTTACCCTACGCTGTACCCTAATCCTAACCCGTGCGTCAGCATGTACCCTGACCCTAACACGTTTCCGTACCCTCACCTGTGCCCTAAAACTTGCAGTTCCCTAACCCTAACCCTAGCCCGGAATGGAAACCTACCACCAACCCTACACCTTACCCTACGCCGTACCCTAATCCTAATCCGTATGCTGACACTGACCCGTGCGTCAGCACGTACCCTGACCCTAACATGTTTCCGTACACTAACCTGTGCCCTAAACCTTGCCGTTCCCTAACCCTAACCCTAGCCCGGAATGGAAACCTACCACCAACCCTACACCTTGCCCTACGCCGTACCCTAATCCTAATCCGTACGCTGACACTGACCCGTGCGTCAGCACGTACCCTGACCCTAACATGTTTCCGTACACTCACCTCTGCCCTAAACCTTGCCATTCCCTAACCCTAACCCGAGCACGGAACGAAAACCTACCACCATCCCTACACCTTACCCTATGCCGTACAATCATCCTAATCTGTACGCTGACAATGATCCGTGCGTCAGCACATACCCTGACCCTAACACGTTTCCGTACCCTCACCTGTGCCCTAAACCTTGCCGTTCCCTAAGCCTAACCCTATGCCGGCACGGAATCCTACCTCCAACCCTACACGTTACCCTACGCCGTACCCTAATCCTAACACGTGCGTCAGCATGTACCCTGACCCTAACACGTTTCCATACCCTCACGTGTGCGCTAAACCTTGCAGTTCCCTAACCCTAACCCTAGCCCGGAATGAAAACCTACCACCAACCCTACACCTTACCCTACGCCGTACCCTAATCCTAATCTGTACGCTGACAGTGACCCGTGCGTCAGCACGTACCCTGACCCTAACACGTTTCCGTACCCACACCTGTGTCCTAAACCTTGCCTTTCCCTAACCCTAAACCTAGCCCAGAATGGCAACCTACCACCAACCCTACACCTTACCCTACGCCGTACCCTAATCCTAATCCGTACGCTGACACTGACCCGTGCGTCAGCACGTACCCTGACCCTAACATGTTTCCGAACACTCACCTCTGCCCTATACCTTGCGGTTCCCTAAGCCTAACCCTAGGCCGGCACGGAATTCTATGACCAACCCTACACCTTACCCTATGCCGTACCCTAATCCTTATCCGTAGGCTGACAATGACCCGTGCGTCAGCACGTACCCTGACCCTAACATGTTTCCGTACACTCACCTGTGCCCTAAAACTTGCCGTTCCCTAACCCTAACCCTAGCCCGGAACGGAAACCTACCACCATCCCTACACGTTACCCTACGCCGTACCCTAAGCCTAAACTGTACGCTGACCATGACCCGTGCGTCAGCACATACCCTGACCCTAACACGTTTCCGTACCCTCACCTGTGCCCTAAACCTTGCCGTTCCCTAAGCCTAACCCTAAGCCGGCACGGAATTCTATGATCAACCCTACATGTTACCCTACGCTGTACCCTAATCCTAACCCGTGCGTCAGCATGTACCCTGACCCTAACACGTTTCTGTACCCTCACCTGTGCCCTAAACCTTGCAGTTCCCTAACCCTAACCCTAGCCCGGAATGGAAACCTACCACCAACCCTACACCTTACCCTACGCCGTACCCTAATCCTAATCCGTACGCTGACACTGACCCGTGCGTCAGCACGTACCCTGACCCTAACATGTTTCCGTACACTAACCTGTGCCCTAAACCTTGCCGTTCCCTAACCCTAACCCTAGCCCGGAATGGAAACCTACCACCAACCATACACCTTACCCTACGCCGTACCCTAATCCTAATCCGTACGCTGACACTGACCCGTGCGTCAGCACGTACCCTGACCCTAACATGTTTCCGTACACTCACCTCTGCCCTAAACCTTGCCATTCCCTAACCCTAACCCTAGCACGAAATGAAAATCTACCACCATCCCTACACCTTACCCTATGCCGTACAATCATCCTAATCTGTACGCTGACAATGATCCGTGCGTCAGCACATACCCTGACCCTAACACGTTTCCGTACCCTCACCTGTGCCCTAAACCTTGCCGTTCCCTAAGCCTAACCCTAGGCCGGCACGGAATCCTACCTCCAACCCTACACGTTACACTACGCCGTACCCTAATCCTAACACGTGCGTCAGCATGTACCCTGACACTAACACGTTTCCATACGCTCACCTGTGCCCTAAACCTTGCAGTTCCCTAACCCTAACCCTAGCCCGGAATGAAAACCTACCACCAACCCTACACCTTCCCCTACGCCGTACCCTAATCCTAATCCGTACGCTGACAGTGACCCGTGCGTCAGCACGTACCCTGACCCTAACACGTTTCCGTACCCACACCTGTGTCATAAACCTTGCCATTCCCTAACCCTAAACCTAGCCCAAACGGAAACCTACCACCAACCCTACACCTTACCCTACGCCGTACCCTAATCCTAATCCGTACGCTGACACTGACCCGTGCGTCAGCAAGTACCCTGACCCTAAACTTTTCCGTACCCTCACCTGTGCCCTAAACCTTGCCGTTCCCTAAGCCTAACCCTAGGCCGGCACGGAATCCAACCTCCAACCCTACACGTTACCCTACGCCGTACCCTAATCCTAACCCGTGCGTCAGCATGTACCCTGACCCTAACACGTTTCCGTACCCTCACCTGTGCCCTAAACCTTGCCGTTCCCTAACCCTAACCCTAGCCCGGAATGGAAACCTACCACCAACCCTACGCCGTACCCTAATCCTAATCCGTACGCTGACACTGACCCGTGCGTCAGCACGTACCCTGACCGTAACATGTTTCCGTACACTCACCTGTGCCCTAAACCTTGCAGTTCCCTAACCCTAACCCTAGCCCGGAATGAAAACCTACCACCATCCCTACACCTTACCCTATGCCGTACCCTCTTCCTAATCTGTACGCTGACAATGACCCGTGCGTCAGCACATACCCAGACCCTAACACGTTTCCGTACCCTCACCTGTGCCCTAAACCTTGCCGTTCCCTAAGCCTAACACTAGGCCGGCACGGAATTCTACCACCAAACCTACACGTTACCCTACGCCGTACCCTAATCCTAATCCGTACGCTGACACTGACCCGTGCGTCAGCATGTACCCTGACCCTAACATGTTCCCGTACACTCACCGGTGCCCTAAACCTTGCCGTTCCCTAACCCTAACCCTAGCACGGAACGGAAACCTACCACCATCCCTACACCTTAACCTATGCCGTACCCTCATCCTAATCTGTACGCTGACAATGACCCGTGCGTCAGCACATACCCTGACCCTAACACGTTTCCGTACCCCCACCTGTGCCCTAAACCTTGCCGTTCCCTAAGCCTAACACTAGGCCGGCACGGAATTCTACCACCAACCCTACACGTTACCCTATGCCGTACCCTAATCCTAACACGTGCGTCAGCAAGTACCCTGACCCTAACACGTTTCCGTACCCTCACCTGTGCCCTAAACCTTGCCGTTCCCTAACCCTAACCCTAGCCCGGAATGGAAACCTACCACCAACCCTACACCTTACCCTATGCCGTAACCTAATCCTAATCCGTACGCTGACAATGACCCGTGCGTCAGCACGTACCCTGACCCTAACACGTTTCCGTACACTCACCTGTGCCCTAAACCTTGCCGTTCCCTAACCCTAACCCTAGCCCGGAACGGAAACCTACCACCATCCCTACACCTTACCCTACACCGTACCCTAATCCTAAACTGTACGCTGACAATGACCCGTGCGTCAGCACATACCCTGACCCTAACACGTTTCCGTACCCTCACCTGTGCCCTAAACCTTGCCGTTCCCTAAGCCTAACCCTAGGCTGGCACGGAATTCTATGACCAACCCTACACTTTACCCTACGCCGTACCCTAATCCTAACCCGTGCGTCAGCATGTACCCTGACCCTAACACGTTTCCGTACCCTCACCTGTGCCCTAAACCTTACAGTTCCCTAACCCTAACCCTAGCCCGAAACAGAAACCTACCACAAAACCTACACCTTACCCTATGCTGTACCCTAATCCTAATACCTAGGCTGACATTGAACCGTGCGTCAGCAAGTACCCTGACCCTAACACGTTTCCGTACCCTCACCTGTGCCCTAAACCTTGCCGTTCCCTAACCCTAACCCTAGTCCGGAATGGAAACCTACCACCAACCCTACACCTTACCCTATGCCGTACCCTAATCCTAATCCGTACGCTGACAATGACCCGTGCGTCAGCACGTACCCTGACCCTAACATGTTTCCGTACACTCACTTGTGCCCTAAACCTTGCCGTTCCCTAACCCTAACCCTAGCCCGGAACGGAAACCTACCACCATCCTTACACGTTACCCTACGCCGTACCCTAATCCTAAACTGTACGCTGACAATGACCCGTGCGTCAGCACATACCCTGACCCTAACACGTTTCCGTACCCTCACCTGTGCCCTAAACCTTGCCGTTCCCTAAGCCTAACCCTAGGCCGGCACGGAATTCTATGACCAACCCTACACGTTACCCTACGCTGTACCCTAATCCTAACCCGTGGGTCAGCATGTACCCTGACCCTAACACGTTTCTGTACCCTCACCTGTGCCCTAAACCTTGCCGTTCCCTAAGCCGAACCCTAGGCCGGCACGGAATTCTATGACCAACCCTACACGTTACCCTATGCCGTACCCTAATCCTAACCCGTGCGTCAGCATGTACCCTGACCCTAACACGTTTCCGTACCCTCACCTGTGCCCTAAACCTTGCCGTTCCCTAAGCCGAACCCTAGGCCGGCACGGAATTCTATGACCAACCCTACACGTTACCCTATGCCGTACCCTAATCCTAACCCCTGCGTCAGCATGTACCCTGACCCTAACACGTTTCCATACGCTCACTTGTGCCCTAAACCTTGCAGTTCCCTAACCCTAACCCTAGCCCAGAATGGAAACCTACCACCAACCCTACACCTTACCCTACGCCGTACCATAATCCTAATCCGTACGCTGACACTGACCCATGCGTCAGCACATACCCTGACCCTAACACGTTTCCGTACCCCCACCTGTGCCCTAAACCTTGCCGTTCCCTAAGCCTAACACTAGGCCGGCACGTAAATCTACAACCAACCCTACACGTTACCCTACACCGTACCCTAATCCTAACCCGTGCGTCAGCAAGTACCCTGACCCTAACACATTTCCATACCCTCACCTGTGCCCTAAACCTTGCCATTCCCTAACCCTAACCCTAGCCCGGAATGAAAACCTACCACCAACCCTACACCTTCCCCTACGCCGTACCCTAATCCTAATCTGTACGCTGACAGTGACCCGTGCGTCAGCACGTACCCTGACCCTAACACGTTTCCGTACCCACACCTGTGTCCTAAACCTTGCCGTTCCCTAACCCTAAACCTAGCAAAAACGGAAACCTACCACCAACCCTACACCTTACCCTACGCCGTACCCTAATCCTAATCCGTACGCTGACACTGACCCTTGCGTCAGCAAGTACCCTGACCCTAAACTTTTCCGTAGCCTCACCTGTGCCCTAAACCTTGCCGTTCCCTAAGCCTAACCCTAGGCCGGCACGGAATTCTATGACCAACCCTACACGTTACCCTACGCTGTACCCTAATCCTAACCCGTGGGTCAGCATGTACCCTGACCCTAACACGTTTCCGTACCCTCACCTGTGCCCTAAACCTTGCCGTTCCCTAAGCCGAACCCTAGGCCGGCACGGAATTCTATGACCAACCCTACACGTTACCCTATGCCGTACCCTAATCCTAACCCGTGCGTCAGCATGTACCCTGACCCTAACACGTTTCCGTACCCTCACCTGTGCCCTAAACCTTGCCGTTCCCTAAGCCGAACCCTAGGCCGGCACGGAATTCTATGACCAACCCTACACGTTACCCTATGCCGTACCCTAATCCTAACCCCTGCGTCAGCATGTACCCTGACCCTAACACGTTTCCATACGCTCACTTGTGCCCTAAACCTTGCAGTTCCCTAACCCTAACCCTAGCCCAGAATGGAAACCTACCACCAACCCTACACCTTACCCTACGCCGTACCATAATCCTAATCCGTACGCTGACACTGACCCATGCGTCAGCACATACCCTGACCCTAACACGTTTCCGTACCCCCACCTGTGCCCTAAACCTTGCCGTTCCCTAAGCCTAACACTAGGCCGGCACGTAAATCTACAACCAACCCTACACGTTACCCTACACCGTACCCTAATCCTAACCCGTGCGTCAGCAAGTACCCTGACCCTAACACATTTCCATACCCTCACCTGTGCCCTAAACCTTGCCGTTCCCTAACCCTAACCCTAGCCCGGAATGAAAACCTACCACCAACCCTACACCTTCCCCTACGCCGTACCCTAATCCTAATCGGTACGCTGACAGTGACCCGTGCGTCAGCACGTACCCTGACCCTAACACGTTTCCGTACCCACACCTGTGTCCTAAACCTTGCCGTTCCCTAACCCTAAACCTAGCCCAAACGGAAACCTACCACCAACCCTACACCTTACCCTACGCCGTACCCTAATCCTAATCCGTACGCTGACACTGACCCTTGCGTCAGCAAGTAGCCTGACCCTAAACTTTTCCGTAGCCTCACCTGTGCCCTAAACCTTGCCGTTCCCTAAGCCTAACCCTAGGCCGGCACGGAATCCTACCTCCAACCCTACACGTTACCCTACGCCGTACCCTAATCCTAACCCGTGCGTCAGCATGTACCCTGACCCAAACACGTTTCCGTACCCTCACCTGTGCCCTAAACCTTGCAGTACCCTCACCCTAACCCTAGCCCGGAATGGAAACCTACCACCAACCCTACACCTTACCCTACGCCGTACCCTAATCCTAATCCGTACGCTGACACTGACCCGTGCGTCAGCACGTACCCTGACCGTAACATGTTTCCGTACACTCACCTGTGCCCTAAACCTTGCCGTTCCCAAACCCTAACCCTAGCCTGGAACGGAAACCTACCACCATCCCTACACCTTACCCTATGCCGTACCCTCATCCTAATCTGTACGCTGACAATGACCCGTGCGTCAGCACATACCCAGACCCTAACACGTTTCCGTACCCTCACCTGTGCCCTAAACCTTGCCGTTCCCTAAGCCTAACACTAGGCCGGCACGGAATTCTACCACCAAACCTACACTTTACCCTACGCCGTACCCTAATCCTAATCCGTATGCTGACACTGACCCGTGCGTCAGCATGTACCCTGACCCTAACATGTTCCTGTACACTCACCGGTGCCCTAAACCTTGCCGTTCCCTAACCCTAACCCTAGCACGGAACGGAAACCTACCACCATCCCTACACCTTACCCTATGCCGTACCCTCATCCTAATCTGTACGCTGACAATGACCCGTGCGTCAGCACATACCCTGACCCTAACACGTTTCCGTACCCCCACCTGTGCCCTAAACCTTGCCGTTCCCTAAGCCTAACCCTAGGCCGGCACGGAAATCTATGACCAACCCTACACTTTACCCTACGCCGTACCCTAATACTAACCCGTGCGTCAGCATGTACCCTGACCCTAACACGTTTCCGTACCCTCACCTGTGCCCTAAACCTTACAGTTCCCTAACCCTAACCCTAGCCCGAAACAGAAACCTACCACAAAACCTACACCTTACCCTACGCTGTACCCTAATCCTAATACCTAGTCTGACATTGAACCGTGCGTCAGCAAGTACCCTGACCCTAACACGTTTCCGTACCCTCACCTGTGCCCTAAACCTTGCCGTTCCCTAACCCTAACCCTAGTCCGGAATGGAAACCTACCACCAACCCTACACCTTACCCTATGCCGTACCCTAATCCTAATCCGTACGCTGACAATGACCCGTGCGTCAGCACGTACCCTGACCCTAACATGTTTCCGTACACTCACCTGTGCCCTAAACCTTGCAGTTCCCTAACCCTAACCCTAGCCCGGAATGAAAACCTACCACCATCCCTACACCTTACCCTATGCCGTACCCTCATCCTAATCTGTACGCTGACAATGACCCGTGCGTCAGCACATACCCAGACCCTAACACGTTTCCGTACCCTCACCTGTGCCCTAAACCTTGCCGTTCCCTAAGCCTAACACTAGGCCGGCACGGAATTCTACCACCAAACCTACACGTTACCCTACGCCGTACCCTAATCCTAATCCGTACGCTGACACTGACCCGTGCGTCAGCATGTACCTTGACCCTAACATGTTCCCGTACACTCACCGGTGCCCTAAACCTTGCCGTTCCCTAACCCTAACCCTAGCACGGAACGGAAACCTACCACCATCCCTACACCTTAACCTATGCCGTACCCTCATCCTAATCTGTACGCTGACAATGACCCGTGCGTCAGCACATACCCTGACCCTAACACGTTTCCGTACCCCCACCTGTGCCCTAAACCTTGCCGTTCCCTAAGCCTAACACTAGGCCGGCACGGAATTCTAACACCAACCCTACACGTTACCCTATGCCGTACCCTAATCCTAACACGTGCGTCAGCAAGTACCCTGACCCTAACACGTTTCCGTACCCTCACCTGTGCCCTAAACCTTGCCGTTCCCTAACCCTAACCCTAGCCCGGAATGGAAACCTACCACCAACCCTACACCTTACCCTATGCCGTAACCTAATCCTAATCCGTACGCTGACAATGACCCGTGCGTCAGCACGTACCCTGACCCTAACATGTTTCCGTACACTCACCTGTGCCCTAAACCTTGCCGTTCCCTAACCCTAACCCTAGCCCGGAACGGAAACCTACCACCATCCCTACACCTTACCCTACACCGTACCCTAATCCTAAACTGTACGCTGACAATGACCCGTGCGTCAGCACATACCCTGACCCTAACACGTTTCCGTACCCTCACCTGTGCCCTAAACCTTGCCGTTCCCTAAGCCTAACCCTAGGCCGGCACGGAATTCTATGACCAACCCTACACTTTACCCTACGCCGTACCCTAATCCTAACCCGTGCGTCAGCATGTACCCTGACCCTAACACGTTTCCGTACCCTCACCTGTGCCCTAAACCTTACAGTTCCCTAACCCTAACCCTAGCCCGAAACAGAAACCTACCACAAAACCTACACCTTACCCTATGCTGTACCCTAATCCTAATACCTAGGCTGACATTGAACCGTGCGTCAGCAAGTACCCTGACCCTAACACGTTTCCGTACCCTCACCTGTGCCCTAAACCTTGCCGTTCCCTAACCCTAACCCTAGTCCGGAATGGAAAACTACCACCAACCCTACACCTTACCCTATGCCGTACCCTAATCCTAATCCGTACACTGACAATGACCCGTGCGTCAGCACGTACCCTGACCCTAACATGTTTCCGTACACTCACTTGTGCCCTAAACCTTGCCGTTCCCTAACCCTAACCCTAGCCCGGAACGGAAACCTACCACCATCCTTACACGTTACCCTACGCCGTACCCTAATCCTAAACTGTACGCTGACAATGACCCGTGCGTCAGCACATACCCTGACCCTAACACGTTTCCGTACCCTCACCTGTGCCCTAAACCTTGCCGTTCCCTAAGCCTAACCCTAGGCCGGCACGGAATTCTATGACCAACCCTACACGTTACCCTACGCTGTACCCTAATCCTAACCCGTGGGTCAGCATGTACCCTGACCCTAACACGTTTCCGTACCCTCACCTGTGCCCTAAACCTTGCCGTTCCCTAAGCCGAACCCTAGGCCGGCACGGAATTCTATGACCAACCCTACACGTTACCCTATGCCGTACCCTAATCCTAACCCGTGCGTCAGCATGTACCCTGACCCTAACACGTTTCCGTACCCTCACCTGTGCCCTAAACCTTACAGTTCCCTAACCCTAACCCTAGCCCGAAACAGAAACCTACCACAAAACCTACACCTTGCCCTACGCCGTACCCTAATCCTAATCCGTACGCTGACACTGACCCGTGCATCAGCACGTACCCAGACCCTAACATGTTTCCGTACACTCACCTGTGCCCTAAACCTTGCCGTTCCCTAACCCTAACCCTAGCACGGAACGGAAACCTACCACCATCCCTACACCTTACCCTATGCCGTACCCTCATCCTAATCTGTACGCTGACAATGACCCGTGCGTCAGCACATACCCTGACCCTAACACGTTTCCGTACCCTCACCTGTGCCCTAAACCTTGCCGTTCCCTAAGCCTAACCCTAGGCCGGCACGGAATTCTATGACCAACCCTACACGTTACCCTACGCCGTACCCTAATCCTAACCCGTGCGGCAGCATGTACCCTGACCCGAACACGTTTCCGTACCCTCACCTGTACCCTAAACCTTGCAGTTCCCTAACCCTAACCCTAGCCCAGAATGGAAAACAACCACCAACCCTACACCTTACCCTACTCCGTACCCTAATCCTAATCCGTACGCTGACACTGACCCCTGCGTCAGCACGTACCCTGACCGTAACATGTTTCCGTACACTCACCTCTGCCCTAAACCTTGCCATTCCCTAACCCAAACCCTAGCACGGAACGGAAACCTACCACCATCCCTACACCTTACCCTATGCCGTACACTCATCCTAATCTGTACGCTGACAATGACATGTGCGTCAGCACATACCCTGACCCAAACACGTTTCCGTACCCTCACCTGTGCCCTAAACCTTGCCATTCCCTAAGCCTAACACTAGGCGGGCACGGAATTCTACCACCAACCCTACACGTTACCCTACGCCGTACCCTAATCCTAATCCGTACGCTGACACTGACCCGTGCGTCAGCACGTACCCTGACCCTAACATGTTTCCGTACACTAACCTGTGCCCTAAACCTTGCCGTTCCCTAACCCTAACCCTAGCCCGGAATGGAAACCTACCACCAACCCTACACCTTGCCCTACGCCGTACCCTAATCCTAATCCGTACGCTGACACTGACCCGTGCGTCAGCACGTACCCTGACCCTAACATGTTTCCGTACACTCACCTCTGCCCTAAACCTTGCCATTCCCTAACCCTAACCCGAGCACGGAACGAAAACCTACCACCATCCCTACACCTTACCCTATGCCGTACAATCATCCTAATCTGTACGCTGACAATGATCCGTGCGTCAGCACATACCCTGACCCTAACACGTTTCCGTACCCTCACCTGTGCCCTAAACCTTGCCGTTCCCTAAGCCTAACCCTATGCCGGCACGGAATCCTACCTCCAACCCTACACGTTACCCTACGCCGTACCCTAATCCTAACACGTGCGTCAGCATGTACCCTGACCCTAACACGTTTCCATACCCTCACGTGTGCGCTAAACCTTGCAGTTCCCTAACCCTAACCCTAGCCCGGAATGAAAACCTACCACCAACCCTACACCTTACCCTACGCCGTACCCTAATCCTAATCTGTACGCTGACAGTGACCCGTGCGTCAGCACGTACCCTGACCCTAACACGTTTCCGTACCCACACCTGTGTCCTAAACCTTGCCGTTCCCTAACCCTAAACCTAGCCCAGAATGGCAACCTACCACCAACCCTACACCTTACCCTACGCCGTACCCTAATCCTAATCCGTACGCTGACACTGACCCGTGCGTCAGCACGTACCCTGACCCTAACATGTTTCCGAACACTCACCTCTGCCCTATACCTTGCGGTTCCCTAAGCCTAACCCTAGGCCGGCACGGAATTCTATGACCAACCCTACACCTTACCCTATGCCGTACCCTAATCCTTATCCGTAGGCTGACAATGACCCGTGTGTCAGCACGTACCCTGACCCTAACATGTTTCCGTACACTCACCTGTGCCCTAAAACTTGCCGTTCCCTAACCCTAACCCTAGCCCGGAACGGAAACCTACCACCATCCCTACACGTTACCCTACGCCGTACCCTAAGCCTAAACTGTACGCTGACCATGACCCGTGCGTCAGCACATACCCTGACCCTAACACGTTTCCGTACCCTCACCTGTGCCCTAAACCTTGCCGTTCCCTAAGCCTAACCCTAAGCCGGCACGGAATTCTATGATCAACCCTACATGTTACCCTACGCTGTACCCTAATCCTAACCCGTGCGTCAGCATGTACCCTGACCCTAACACGTTTCCGTACCCTCACCTGTGCCCTAAACCTTGCAGTTCCCTAACCCTAACCCTAGCCCGGAATGGAAACCTACCACCAACCCTACACCTTACCCTACGCCGTACCCTAATCCTAATCCGTACGCTGACACTGACCCGTGCGTCAGCACGTACCCTGACCCTAACATGTTTCCGTACACTAACCTGTGCCCTAAACCTTGCCGTTCCCTAACCCTAACCCTAGCCCGGAATGGAAACCTACCACCAACCATACACCTTACCCTACGCCGTACCCTAATCCTAATCCGTACGCTGACACTGACCCGTGCGTCAGCACGTACCCTGACCCTAACATGTTTCCGTACACTCACCTCTGCCCTAAACCTTGCCATTCCCTAACCCTAACCCTAGCACGAAATGAAAATCTACCACCATCCCTACACCTTACCCTATGCCGTACAATCATCCTAATCTGTACGCTGACAATGATCCGTGCGTCAGCACATACCCTGACCCTAACACGTTTCCGTACCCTCACCTGTGCCCTAAACCTTGCCGTTCCCTAAGCCTAACCCTAGGCCGGCACGGAATCCTACCTCCAACCCTACACGTTACACTACGCCGTACCCTAATCCTAACACGTGCGTCAGCATGTACCCTGACACTAACACGTTTCCATACCCTCACCTGTGCCCTAAACCTTGCAGTTCCCTAACCCTAACCCTAGCCCGGAATGAAAACCTACCACCAACCCTACACCTTCCCCTACGCCGTACCCTAATCCTAATCCGTACGCTGACAGTGACCCGTGCGTCAGCACGTACCCTGACCCTAACACGTTTCCGTACCCACACCTGTGTCATAAACCTTGCCATTCCCTAACCCTAAACCTAGCCCAAACGGAAACCTACCACCAACCCTACACCTTACCCTACGCCGTACCCTAATCCTAATCCGTACGCTGACACTGACCCGTGCGTCAGCAAGTACCCTGACCCTAAACTTTTCCGTACCCTCACCTGTGCCCTAAACCTTGCCGTTCCCTAAGCCTAACCCTAGGCCGGCACGGAATCCAACCTCCAACCCTACACGTTACCCTACGCCGTACCCTAATCCTAACCCGTGCGGCAGCATGTACCCTGACCCGAACACGTTTCCGTACCCTCACCTGTGCCCTAAACCTTGCCGTTCCCTAACCCTAACCCTAGCCCGGAATGGAAACCTACCACCAACCCTACGCCGTACCCTAATCCTAATCCGTACGCTGACACTGACCCGTGCGTCAGCACGTACCCTGACCGTAACATGTTTCCGTACACTCACCTGTGCCCTAAACCTTGCAGTTCCCTAACCCTAACCCTAGCCCGGAATGAAAACCTACCACCATCCCTACACCTTACCCTATGCCGTACCCTCATCCTAATCTGTACGCTGACAATGACCCGTGCGTCAGCACATACCCAGACCCTAACACGTTTCCGTACCCTCACCTGTGCCCTAAACCTTGCCGTTCCCTAAGCCTAACACTAGGCCGGCACGGAATTCTACCACCAAACCTACACGTTACCCTACGCCGTACCCTAATCCTAATCCGTACGCTGACACTGACCCGTGCGTCAGCATGTACCCTGACCCTAACATGTTCCCGTACACTCACCGGTGCCCTAAACCTTGCCGTTCCCTAACCCTAACCCTAGCACGGAACGGAAACCTACCACCATCCCTACACCTTAACCTATGCCGTACCCTCATCCTAATCTGTACGCTGACAATGACCCGTGCTTCAGCACATACCCTGACCCTAACACGTTTCCGTACCCCCACCTGTGCCCTAAACCTTGCCGTTCCCTAAGCCTAACACTAGGCCGGCACGGAATTCTACCACCAACCCTACACGTTACCCTATGCCGTACCCTAATCCTAACACGTGCGTCAGCAAGTACCCTGACCCTAACACGTTTCCGTACCCTCACCTGTGCCCTAAACCTTGCCGTTCCCTAACCCTAACCCTAGCCCGGAATGGAAACCTACCACCAACCCTACACCTTACCCTATGCCGTAACCTAATCCTAATCCGTACGCTGACAATGACCCGTGCGTCAGCACGTACCCTGACCCTAACACGTTTCCGTACACTCACCTGTGCCCTAAACCTTCCCGTTCCCTAACCCTAACCCTAGCCCGGAACGGAAACCTACCACCATCCCTACACCTTACCCTACACCGTACCCTAATCCTAAACTGTACGCTGACAATGACCCATGCGTCAGCACATACCCTGACCCTAACACGTTTCCGTACCCTCACCTGTGCCCTAAACCTTGCCGTTCCCTAAGCCTAACCCTAGGCCGGCACGGAATTCTATGACCAACCCTACACTTTACCCTACGCCGTACCCTAATCCTAACCCGTGCGTCAGCATGTACCCTGACCCTAACACGTTTCCGTACCCTCACCTGTGCCCTAAACCTTACAGTTCCCTAACCCTAACCCTAGCCCGAAACAGAAACCTACCACAAAACCTACACCTTACCCTATGCTGTACCCTAATCCTAATACCTAGGCTGACATTGAACCGTGCGTCAGCAAGTACCCTGACCCTAACACGTTTCCGTACCCTCACCTGTGCCCTAAACCTTGCCGTTCCCTAACCCTAACCCTAGTCCGGAATGGAAACCTACCACCAACCCTACACCTTACCCTATGCCGTACCCTAATCCTAATCCGTACGCTGACAATGACCCGTGCGTCAGCACGTACCCTGACCCTAACATGTTTCCGTACACTCACTTGTGCCCTAAACCTTGCCGTTCCCTAACCCTAACCCTAGCCCGGAACGGAAACCTACCACCATCCTTACACGTTACCCTACGCCGTACCCTAATCCTAAACTGTACGCTGACAATGACCCGTGCGTCAGCACATACCCTGACCCTAACACGTTTCCGTACCCTCACCTGTGCCCTAAACCTTGCCGTTCCCTAAGCCTAACCCTAGGCCGGCACGGAATTCTATGACCAACCCTACACGTTACCCTACGCTGTACCCTAATCCTAACCCGTGGGTCAGCATGTACCCTGACCCTAACACGTTTCCGTACCCTCACCTGTGCCCTAAACCTTGCCGTTCCCTAAGCCGAACCCTAGGCCGGCACGGAATTCTATGACCAACCCTACACGTTACCCTATGCCGTACCCTAATCCTAACCCGTGCGTCAGCATGTACCCTGACCCTAACACGTTTCCGTACCCTCACCTGTGCCCTAAACCTTGCCGTTCCCTAAGCCGAACCCTAGGCCGGCACGGAATTCTATGACCAACCCTACACGTTACCCTATGCCGTACCCTAATCCTAACCCCTGCGTCAGCATGTACCCTGACCCTAACACGTTTCCATACGCTCACTTGTGCCCTAAACCTTGCAGTTCCCTAACCCTAACCCTAGCCCAGAATGGAAACCTACCACCAACCCTACACCTTACCCTACGCCGTACCATAATCCTAATCCGTACGCTGACACTGACCCATGCGTCAGCACATACCCTGACCCTAACACGTTTCCGTACCCCCACCTGTGCCCTAAACCTTGCCGTTCCCTAAGCCTAACACTAGGCCGGCACGTAAATCTACAACCAACCCTACACGTTACCCTACACCGTACCCTAATCCTAACCCGTGCGTCAGCAAGTACCCTGACCCTAACACATTTCCATACCCTCACCTGTGCCCTAAACCTTGCCATTCCCTAACCCTAAACCTAGCCCGGAATGAAAACCTACCACCAACCCTACACCTTCCCCTACGCCGTACCCTAATCCTAATCTGTACGCTGACAGTGACCCGTGCGTCAGCACGTACCCTGACCCTAACACGTTTCCGTACCCACACCTGTTTCCTAAACCTTGCCGTTCCCTAACCCTAAACCTAGCAAAAACGGAAACCTACCACCAACCCTACACCTTACCCTACGCCGTACCCTAATCCTAATCCGTACGCTGACACTGACCCTTGCGTCAGCAAGTACCCTGACCCTAAACTTTTCCGTAGCCTCACCTGTGCCCTAAACCTTGCCGTTCCCTAAGCCTAACCCTAGGCCGGCACGGAATTCTATGACCAACCCTACACGTTACCCTACGCTGTACCCTAATCCTAACCCGTGGGTCAGCATGTACCCTGACCCTAACACGTTTCCGTACCCTCACCTGTGCCCTAAACCTTGCCGTTCCCTAAGCCGAACCCTAGGCCGGCACGGAATTCTATGACCAACCCTACACGTTACCCTATGCCGTACCCTAATCCTAACCCGTGCGTCAGCATGTACCCTGACCCTAACACGTTTCCGTACCCTCACCTGTGCCCTAAACCTTGCCGTTCCCTAAGCCGAACCCTAGGCCGGCACGGAATTCTATGACCAACCCTACACGTTACCCTATGCCGTACCCTAATCCTAACCCCTGCGTCAGCATGTACCCTGACCCTAACACATTTCCATACGCTCACTTGTGCCCTAAACCTTGCAGTTCCCTAACCCTAACCCTAGCCCAGAATGGAAACCTACCACCAACCCTACACCTTACCCTACGCCGTACCATAATCCTAATCTGTACGCTGACACTGACCCATGCGTCAGCACATACCCTGACCCTAACACGTTTCCGTACCCCCACCTGTGCCCTAAACCTTGCCGTTCCCTAAGCCTAACACTAGGCCGGCACGTAAATCTACAACCAACCCTACACGTTACCCTACACCGTACCCTAATCCTAACCCGTGCGTCAGCAAGTACCCTGACCCTAACACATTTCCATACCCTCACCTGTGCCCTAAACCTTGCCGTTCCCTAACCCTAACCCTAGCCCGGAATGAAAACCTACCACCAACCCTACACCTTCCCCTACGCCGTACCCTAATCCTAATCTGTACGCTGACAGTGACCCGTGCGTCAGCACGTACCCTGACCCTAACACGTTTCCGTAAGCACACCTGTGTCCTAAACCTTGCCGTTCCCTAACCCTAAACCTAGCCCAAACGGAAACCTACCACCAACCATACACCTTACCCTACGCCGTACCCTAATCCTAATCCGTACGCTGACACTGACCCTTGCGTCAGCAAGTACCCTGACCCTAAACTTTTCCGTAGCCTCACCTGTGCCCTAAACCTTGCCGTTCCCTAAGCCTAACCCTAGGCCGGCACGGAATCCTACCTCCAACCCTACACGTTACCCTACGCCGTACCCTAATCCTAACCCGTGCGTCAGCATGTACCCTGACCCAAACACGTTTCCGTACCCTCACCTGTGCCCTAAACCTTGCAGTTCCCTAACCCTAACCCTAGCCCGGAATGGAAACCTACCACCAACCCTACACCTTACCCTACGCCGTACCCTAATCCTAATCCGTACGCTGACACTGACCCGTGCGTCAGCACGTACCCTGACCGTAACATGTTTCCGTACACTCACCTGTGCCCTAAACCTTGCCGTTCCCAAACCCTAACCCTAGCCTGGAACGGAAACCTACCACCATCCCTACACCTTACCCTATGCCGTACCCTCATCCTAATCTGTACGCTGACAATGACCCGTGCGTCAGCACATACCCAGACCCTAACACGTTTCCGTACCCTCACCTGTGCCCTAAACCTTGCCGTTCCCTAAGCCTAACACTAGGCCGGCACGGAATTCTACCACCAAACCTACACGTTACCCTACGCCGTACCCTAATCCTAATCCGTACGCTGACACTGACCCGTGCGTCAGCAAGTACCCTGACCCTAACACGTTTCCGTACCCACACCTGTGTCATAAACCTTGCCGTTCCCTAACCCTAAACCTAGCCCAAACGGAAACCTACCACCAACCCTACACCTTACCCTATGCCGTACCCTAATCCTAATCCATACGCTGACACTGACCCGTGCGTCAGCAAGTACCCTGACCCTAAACGTTTCTGTACCCTCACCTGTGTCCTAAACCTTGCCGTTCCCTAACCCTAACCCTAGCGCGGAATGGAAACCTACCACAAAACCTAAACCTTACCCTATGCCGTACCCTAATCCTAATCCGTACGCTGACACTGACCCGTGCGTCAGCACGTACACTGACCCTAACACATTTCCGTACACTCACCTGTGCCCTAAACCTTGCCGTTCCCTAACCCTAACCCTAGCCCAGAACGGAAACCTACCAACATCCCTACACCTTACACTACGCCGTACCCTAATCCTAATCTGTACGCTGACAATGACCCGTGCGTCAGCACATACCCTGACCCTAACACGTTTCCATACCCTGACCTGTGCCCTAAACCTTGCCGTTCCCTAAGCCTAACCCTAGGCCGGCAGGGAATCCTACCTCCAACCCTACACGTTACCCTACGCCGTACCCTAATCCTAACCCGTGCGACAGCATGTACCCTGACCCTAACACGTTTCCGTACCCCCACCTGTGCCCTAAACCTTACAGTTCCCTAACCCTAACCCTAGCCTGAAACAGAAACCTACCACAAAACCTACATCTTACCCTATGCCGTACCCTAATCCTAATACGTACGCTGACATTGACCCGTGCGTCAGCAAGTACCCTGACCCTAACACGTTTCCGTACCCTCACCTGTGCTCTAAACCTTGCCGTTCCCTAACCCTAACCCTAGCCCGTAATGGAAACCTACCACCAACCCTACACCTTACCCTATGCCGTAACCTAATCCTAATCCGTACGCTGACAATGACCCATGCGTCAGCACGTACCCTGACCCTAACATGTTTCCGTACACTCACCTGTGCCCTAAACCTTGCCGTTCCCTAACCCTAACCCTAGCACGGAACGGAAACCTACCACCATCCCTACACCTTACCCTATGCCGTACCCTCATCCTAATCTGTACGCTGACAATGACCCGTGCGTCAGCACATACCCTGACCCTAACACGTTTCCGTACCCTCACCTGTGCCCTAAACCTTGCCGTTCCCTAAGCCTAACCCTAGGCCGGCACGGAATTCTATGACCAACCCTACACGTTACCCTACGCCGTACCCTAATCCTAACCCGTGCGGCAGCATGTACCCTGACCCGAACACGTTTCCGTACCCTCACCTGTACCCTAAACCTTGCAGTTCCCTAACCCTAACCCTAGCCCAGAATGGAAAACAACCACCAACCCTACACCTTACCCTACTCCGTACCCTAATCCTAATCCGTACGCTGACACTGACCCCTGCGTCAGCACGTACCCTGACCGTAACATGTTTCCGTACACTCACCTCTGCCCTAAACCTTGCCATTCCCTAACCCAAACCCTAGCACGGAACGGAAACCTACCACCATCCCTACACCTTACCCTATGCCGTACACTCATCCTAATCTGTACGCTGACAATGACATGTGCGTCAGCACATACCCTGACCCAAACACGTTTCCGTACCCTCACCTGTGCCCTAAACCTTGCCATTCCCTAAGCCTAACACTAGGCGGGCACGGAATTCTACCACCAACCCTACACGTTACCCTACGCCGTACCCTAATCCTAATCCGTACGCTGACACTGACCCGTGCGTCAGCACGTACCCTGACCCTAACATGTTTCCGTACACTAACCTGTGCCCTAAACCTTGCCGTTCCCTAACCCTAACCCTAGCCCGGAATGGAAACCTACCACCAACCCTACACCTTGCCCTACGCCGTACCCTAATCCTAATCCGTACGCTGACACTGACCCGTGCGTCAGCACGTACCCTGACCCTAACATGTTTCCGTACACTCACCTCTGCCCTAAACCTTGCCATTCCCTAACCCTAACCCGAGCACGGAACGAAAACCTACCACCATCCCTACACCTTACCCTATGCCGTACAATCATCCTAATCTGTACGCTGACAATGATCCGTGCGTCAGCACATACCCTGACCCTAACACGTTTCCGTACCCTCACCTGTGCCCTAAACCTTGCCGTTCCCTAAGCCTAACCCTATGCCGGCACGGAATCCTACCTCCAACCCTACACGTTACCCTACGCCGTACCCTAATCCTAACACGTGCGTCAGCATGTACCCTGACCCTAACACGTTTCCATACCCTCACGTGTGCGCTAAACCTTGCAGTTCCCTAACCCTAACCCTAGCCCGGAATGAAAACCTACCACCAACCCTACACCTTACCCTACGCCGTACCCTAATCCTAATCTGTACGCTGACAGTGACCCGTGCGTCAGCACGTACCCTGACCCTAACACGTTTCCGTACCCACACCTGTGTCCTAAACCTTGCCGTTCCCTAACCCTAAACCTAGCCCAGAATGGCAACCTACCACCAACCCTACACCTTACCCTACGCCGTACCCTAATCCTAATCCGTACGCTGACACTGACCCGTGCGTCAGCACGTACCCTGACCCTAACATGTTTCCGAACACTCACCTCTGCCCTATACCTTGCGGTTCCCTAAGCCTAACCCTAGGCCGGCACGGAATTCTATGACCAACCCTACACCTTACCCTATGCCGTACCCTAATCCTTATCCGTAGGCTGACAATGACCCGTGCGTCAGCACGTACCCTGACCCTAACATGTTTCCGTACACTCACCTGTGCCCTAAAACTTGCCGTTCCCTAACCCTAACCCTAGCCCGGAACGGAAACCTACCACCATCCCTACACGTTACCCTACGCCGTACCCTAAGCCTAAACTGTACGCTGACCATGACCCGTGCGTCAGCACATACCCTGACCCTAACACGTTTCCGTACCCTCACCTGTGCCCTAAACCTTGCCGTTCCCTAAGCCTAACCCTAAGCCGGCACGGAATTCTATGATCAACCCTACATGTTACCCTACGCTGTACCCTAATCCTAACCCGTGCGTCAGCATGTACCCTGACCCTAACACGTTTCCGTACCCTCACCTGTGCCCTAAACCTTGCAGTTCCCTAACCCTAACCCTAGCCCGGAATGGAAACCTACCACCAACCCTACACCTTACCCTACGCCGTACCCTAATCCTAATCCGTACGCTGACACTGACCCGTGCGTCAGCACGTACCCTGACCCTAACATGTTTCCGTACACTAACCTGTGCCCTAAACCTTGCCGTTCCCTAACCCTAACCCTAGCCCGGAATGGAAACCTACCACCAACCATACACCTTACCCTACGCCGTACCCTAATCCTAATCCGTACGCTGACACTGACCCGTGCGTCAGCACGTACCCTGACCCTAACATGTTTCCGTACACTCACCTCTGCCCTAAACCTTGCCATTCCCTAACCCTAACCCTAGCACGAAATGAAAATCTACCACCATCCCTACACCTTACCCTATGCCGTACAATCATCCTAATCTGTACGCTGACAATGATCCGTGCGTCAGCACATACCCTGACCCTAACACGTTTCCGTACCCTCACCTGTGCCCTAAACCTTGCCGTTCCCTAAGCCTAACCCTAGGCCGGCACGGAATCCTACCTCCAACCCTACACGTTACACTACGCCGTACCCTAATCCTAACACGTGCGTCAGCATGTACCCTGACACTAACACGTTTCCATACCCTCACCTGTGCCCTAAACCTTGCAGTTCCCTAACCCTAACCCTAGCCCGGAATGAAAACCTACCACCAACCCTACACCTTCCCCTACGCCGTACCCTAATCCTAATCCGTACGCTGACAGTGACCCGTGCGTCAGCACGTACCCTGACCCTAACACGTTTCCGTACCCACACCTGTGTCATAAACCTTGCCATTCCCTAACCCTAAACCTAGCCCAAACGGAAACCTACCACCAACCCTACACCTTACCCTACGCCGTACCCTAATCCTAATCCGTACGCTGACACTGACCCGTGCGTCAGCAAGTACCCTGACCCTAAACTTTTCCGTACCCTCACCTGTGCCCTAAACCTTGCCGTTCCCTAAGCCTAACCCTAGGCCGGCACGGAATCCAACCTCCAACCCTACACGTTACCCTACGCCGTACCCTAATCCTAACCCGTGCGGCAGCATGTACCCTGACCCGAACACGTTTCCGTACCCTCACCTGTGCCCTAAACCTTGCCGTTCCCTAACCCTAACCCTAGCCCGGAATGGAAACCTACCACCAACCCTACGCCGTACCCTAATCCTAATCCGTACGCTGACACTGACCCGTGCGTCAGCACGTACCCTGACCGTAACATGTTTCCGTACACTCACCTGTGCCCTAAACCTTGCAGTTCCCTAACCCTAACCCTAGCCCGGAATGAAAACCTACCACCATCCCTACACCTTACCCTATGCCGTACCCTCATCCTAATCTGTACGCTGACAATGACCCGTGCGTCAGCACATACCCAGACCCTAACACGTTTCCGTACCCTCACCTGTGCCCTAAACCTTGCCGTTCCCTAAGCCTAACACTAGGCCGGCACGGAATTCTACCACCAAACCTACACGTTACCCTACGCCGTACCCTAATCCTAATCCGTACGCTGACACTGACCCGTGCGTCAGCATGTACCCTGACCCTAACATGTTCCCGTACACTCACCGGTGCCCTAAACCTTGCCGTTCCCTAACCCTAACCCTAGCACGGAACGGAAACCTACCACCATCCCTACACCTTAACCTATGCCGTACCCTCATCCTAATCTGTACGCTGACAATGACCCGTGCTTCAGCACATACCCTGACCCTAACACGTTTCCGTACCCCCACCTGTGCCCTAAACCTTGCCGTTCCCTAAGCCTAACACTAGGCCGGCACGGAATTCTACCACCAACCCTACACGTTACCCTATGCCGTACCCTAATCCTAACACGTGCGTCAGCAAGTACCCTGACCCTAACACGTTTCCGTACCCTCACCTGTGCCCTAAACCTTGCCGTTCCCTAACCCTAACCCTAGCCCGGAATGGAAACCTACCACCAACCCTACACCTTACCCTATGCCGTAACCTAATCCTAATCCGTACGCTGACAATGACCCGTGCGTCAGCACGTACCCTGACCCTAACACGTTTCCGTACACTCACCTGTGCCCTAAACCTTCCCGTTCCCTAACCCTAACCCTAGCCCGGAACGGAAACCTACCACCATCCCTACACCTTACCCTACACCGTACCCTAATCCTAAACTGTACGCTGACAATGACCCATGCGTCAGCACATACCCTGACCCTAACACGTTTCCGTACCCTCACCTGTGCCCTAAACCTTGCCGTTCCCTAAGCCTAACCCTAGGCCGGCACGGAATTCTATGACCAACCCTACACTTTACCCTACGCCGTACCCTAATCCTAACCCGTGCGTCAGCATGTACCCTGACCCTAACACGTTTCCGTACCCCCACCTGTGCCCTAAACCTTACAGTTCCCTAACCCTAACCCTAGCCCGAAACAGAAACCTACCACAAAACCTACACCTTACCCTATGCTGTACCCTAATCCTAATACCTAGGCTGACATTGAACCGTGCGTCAGCAAGTACCCTGACCCTAACACGTTTCCGTACCCTCACCTGTGCCCTAAACCTTGCCGTTCCCTAACCCTAACCCTAGTCCGGAATGGAAACCTACCACCAACCCTACACCTTACCCTATGCCGTACCCTAATCCTAATCCGTACGCTGACAATGACCCGTGCGTCAGCACGTACCCTGACCCTAACATGTTTCCGTACACTCACTTGTGCCCTAAACCTTGCCGTTCCCTAACCCTAACCCTAGCCCGGAACGGAAACCTACCACCATCCTTACACGTTACCCTACGCCGTACCCTAATCCTAAACTGTACGCTGACAATGACCCGTGCGTCAGCACATACCCTGACCCTAACACGTTTCCGTACCCTCACCTGTGCCCTAAACCTTGCCGTTCCCTAAGCCTAACCCTAGGCCGGCACGGAATTCTATGACCAACCCTACACGTTACCCTACGCTGTACCCTAATCCTAACCCGTGGGTCAGCATGTACCCTGACCCTAACACGTTTCCGTACCCTCACCTGTGCCCTAAACCTTGCCGTTCCCTAAGCCGAACCCTAGGCCGGCACGGAATTCTATGACCAACCCTACACGTTACCCTATGCCGTACCCTAATCCTAACCCGTGCGTCAGCATGTACCCTGACCCTAACACGTTTCCGTACCCTCACCTGTGCCCTAAACCTTGCCGTTCCCTAAGCCGAACCCTAGGCCGGCACGGAATTCTATGACCAACCCTACACGTTACCCTATGCCGTACCCTAATCCTAACCCCTGCGTCAGCATGTACCCTGACCCTAACACGTTTCCATACGCTCACTTGTGCCCTAAACCTTGCAGTTCCCTAACCCTAACCCTAGCCCAGAATGGAAACCTACCACCAACCCTACACCTTACCCTACGCCGTACCATAATCCTAATCCGTACGCTGACACTGACCCATGCGTCAGCACATACCCTGACCCTAACACGTTTCCGTACCCCCACCTGTGCCCTAAACCTTGCCGTTCCCTAAGCCTAACACTAGGCCGGCACGTAAATCTACAACCAACCCTACACGTTACCCTACACCGTACCCTAATCCTAACCCGTGCGTCAGCAAGTACCCTGACCCTAACACATTTCCATACCCTCACCTGTGCCCTAAACCTTGCCATTCCCTAACCCTAAACCTAGCCCGGAATGAAAACCTACCACCAACCCTACACCTTCCCCTACGCCGTACCCTAATCCTAATCTGTACGCTGACAGTGACCCGTGCGTCAGCACGTACCCTGACCCTAACACGTTTCCGTACCCACACCTGTTTCCTAAACCTTGCCGTTCCCTAACCCTAAACCTAGCAAAAACGGAAACCTACCACCAACCCTACACCTTACCCTACGCCGTACCCTAATCCTAATCCGTACGCTGACACTGACCCTTGCGTCAGCAAGTACCCTGACCCTAAACTTTTCCGTAGCCTCACCTGTGCCCTAAACCTTGCCGTTCCCTAAGCCTAACCCTAGGCCGGCACGGAATTCTATGACCAACCCTACACGTTACCCTACGCTGTACCCTAATCCTAACCCGTGGGTCAGCATGTACCCTGACCCTAACACGTTTCCGTACCCTCACCTGTGCCCTAAACCTTGCCGTTCCCTAAGCCGAACCCTAGGCCGGCACGGAATTCTATGACCAACCCTACACGTTACCCTATGCCGTACCCTAATCCTAACCCGTGCGTCAGCATGTACCCTGACCCTAACACGTTTCCGTACCCTCACCTGTGCCCTAAACCTTGCCGTTCCCTAAGCCGAACCCTAGGCCGGCACGGAATTCTATGACCAACCCTACACGTTACCCTATGCCGTACCCTAATCCTAACCCCTGCGTCAGCATGTACCCTGACCCTAACACATTTCCATACGCTCACTTGTGCCCTAAACCTTGCAGTTCCCTAACCCTAACCCTAGCCCAGAATGGAAACCTACCACCAACCCTACACCTTACCCTACGCCGTACCATAATCCTAATCTGTACGCTGACACTGACCCATGCGTCAGCACATACCCTGACCCTAACACGTTTCCGTACCCCCACCTGTGCCCTAAACCTTGCCGTTCCCTAAGCCTAACACTAGGCCGGCACGTAAATCTACAACCAACCCTACACGTTACCCTACACCGTACCCTAATCCTAACCCGTGCGTCAGCAAGTACCCTGACCCTAACACATTTCCATACCCTCACCTGTGCCCTAAACCTTGCCGTTCCCTAACCCTAACCCTAGCCCGGAATGAAAACCTACCACCAACCCTACACCTTCCCCTACGCCGTACCCTAATCCTAATCTGTACGCTGACAGTGACCCGTGCGTCAGCACGTACCCTGACCCTAACACGTTTCCGTAAGCACACCTGTGTCCTAAACCTTGCCGTTCCCTAACCCTAAACCTAGCCCAAACGGAAACCTACCACCAACCATACACCTTACCCTACGCCGTACCCTAATCCTAATCCGTACGCTGACACTGACCCTTGCGTCAGCAAGTACCCTGACCCTAAACTTTTCCGTAGCCTCACCTGTGCCCTAAACCTTGCCGTTCCCTAAGCCTAACCCTAGGCCGGCACGGAATCCTACCTCCAACCCTACACGTTACCCTACGCCGTACCCTAATCCTAACCCGTGCGTCAGCATGTACCCTGACCCAAACACGTTTCCGTACCCTCACCTGTGCCCTAAACCTTGCAGTTCCCTAACCCTAACCCTAGCCCGGAATGGAAACCTACCACCAACCCTACACCTTACCCTACGCCGTACCCTAATCCTAATCCGTACGCTGACACTGACCCGTGCGTCAGCACGTACCCTGACCGTAACATGTTTCCGTACACTCACCTGTGCCCTAAACCTTGCCGTTCCCAAACCCTAACCCTAGCCTGGAACGGAAACCTACCACCATCCCTACACCTTACCCTATGCCGTACCCTCATCCTAATCTGTACGCTGACAATGACCCGTGCGTCAGCACATACCCAGACCCTAACACGTTTCCGTACCCTCACCTGTGCCCTAAACCTTGCCGTTCCCTAAGCCTAACACTAGGCCGGCACGGAATTCTACCACCAAACCTACACGTTACCCTACGCCGTACCCTAATCCTAATCCGTACGCTGACACTGACCCGTGCGTCAGCAAGTACCCTGACCCTAACACGTTTCCGTACCCACACCTGTGTCATAAACCTTGCCGTTCCCTAACCCTAAACCTAGCCCAAACGGAAACCTACCACCAACCCTACACCTTACCCTATGCCGTACCCTAATCCTAATCCATACGCTGACACTGACCCGTGCGTCAGCAAGTACCCTGACCCTAAACGTTTCTGTACCCTCACCTGTGTCCTAAACCTTGCCGTTCCCTAACCCTAACCCTAGCGCGGAATGGAAACCTACCACAAAACCTAAACCTTACCCTATGCCGTACCCTAATCCTAATCCGTACGCTGACACTGACCCGTGCGTCAGCACGTACACTGACCCTAACACATTTCCGTACACTCACCTGTGCCCTAAACCTTGCCGTTCCCTAACCCTAACCCTAGCCCAGAACGGAAACCTACCAACATCCCTACACCTTACACTACGCCGTACCCTAATCCTAATCTGTACGCTGACAATGACCCGTGCGTCAGCACATACCCTGACCCTAACACGTTTCCATACCCTGACCTGTGCCCTAAACCTTGCCGTTCCCTAAGCCTAACCCTAGGCCGGCAGGGAATCCTACCTCCAACCCTACACGTTACCCTACGCCGTACCCTAATCCTAACCCGTGCGACAGCATGTACCCTGACCCTAACACGTTTCCGTACCCCCACCTGTGCCCTAAACCTTACAGTTCCCTAACCCTAACCCTAGCCTGAAACAGAAACCTACCACAAAACCTACATCTTACCCTATGCCGTACCCTAATCCTAATACGTACGCTGACATTGACCCGTGCGTCAGCAAGTACCCTGACCCTAACACGTTTCCGTACCCTCACCTGTGCTCTAAACCTTGCCGTTCCCTAACCCTAACCCTAGCCCGTAATGGAAACCTACCACCAACCCTACACCTTACCCTATGCCGTAACCTAATCCTAATCCGTACGCTGACAATGACCCATGCGTCAGCACGTACCCTGACCCTAACATGTTTCCGTACACTCACCTGTGCCCTAAACCTTGCCGTTCCCTAACCCTAACCCTAGCCCGGAACGGAAACCTACCACCATCCCTACACCTTAACCTACGCCGTACCCTAATCCTAACCTGTACGCTGACAATGACCCGTGCGTCAGCACATACCCTGACCCTAACACGTTTCCGTACCCTCACCTGTGCCCTAAACCTTGCCGTTCCCTAAGCCTAACCCTAGGCCAGCACGGAATTCTATGACCAACCCTACACGTTACCCTACGCTGTACCCTAATCCTAACCCGTGCGTCAGCATGTACCCTGACCCTAACACGTTTCCGTACCCTCACCTGTGCCCTAAAACTTGCAGTTCCCTAACCCTAACCCTAGCCCGGAATGGAAACCTACCACCAACCCTACACCTTACCCTACGCCGTACCCTAATCCTAATCCGTACGCTGACACTGACCCGTGCGTCAGCACGTACCCTGACCCTAACATGTTTCCGTACACTAACCTGTGCCCTAAACCTTGCCGTTCCCTAACCCTAACCCTAGCCCGGAATGGAAACCTACCACCAACCCTACACCTTGCCCTACGCCGTACCCTAATCCTAATCCGTACGCTGACACTGACCCGTGCGTCAGCACGTACCCTGACCCTAACATGTTTCCGTACACTCACCTCTGCCCTAAACCTTGCCATTCCCTAACCCTAACCCGAGCACGGAACGAAAACCTACCACCATCCCTACACCTTACCCTATGCCGTACAATCATCCTAATCTGTACGCTGACAATGATCCGTGCGTCAGCACATACCCTGACCCTAACACGTTTCCGTACCCTCACCTGTGCCCTAAACCTTGCCGTTCCCTAAGCCTAACCCTATGCCGGCACGGAATCCTACCTCCAACCCTACACGTTACCCTACGCCGTACCCTAATCCTAACACGTGCGTCAGCATGTACCCTGACCCTAACACGTTTCCATACCCTCACGTGTGCGCTAAACCTTGCAGTTCCCTAACCCTAACCCTAGCCCGGAATGAAAACCTACCACCAACCCTACACCTTACCCTACGCCGTACCCTAATCCTAATCTGTACGCTGACAGTGACCCGTGCGTCAGCACGTACCCTGACCCTAACAGGTTTCCGTACCCACACCTGTGTCCTAAACCTTGCCGTTCCCTAACCCTAAACCTAGCCCAGAATGGCAACCTACCACCAACCCTACACCTTACCCTACGCCGTACCCTAATCCTAATCCGTACGCTGACACTGACCCGTGCGTCAGCACGTACCCTGACCCTAACATGTTTCCGAACACTCACCTCTGCCCTATACCTTGCGGTTCCCTAAGCCTAACCCTAGGCCGGCACGGAATTCTATGACCAACCCTACACCTTACCCTATGCCGTACCCTAATCCTTATCCGTAGGCTGACAATGACCCGTGCGTCAGCACGTACCCTGACCCTAACATGTTTCCGTACACTCACCTGTGCCCTAAAACTTGCCGTTCCCTAACCCTAACCCTAGCCCGGAACGGAAACCTACCACCATCCCTACACGTTACCCTACGCCGTACCCTAAGCCTAAACTGTACGCTGACCATGACCCGTGCGTCAGCACATACCCTGACCCTAACACGTTTCCGTACCCTCACCTGTGCCCTAAACCTTGCCGTTCCCTAAGCCTAACCCTAAGCCGGCACGGAATTCTATGATCAACCCTACATGTTACCCTACGCTGTACCCTAATCCTAACCCGTGCGTCAGCATGTACCCTGACCCTAACACGTTTCCGTACCCTCACCTGTGCCCTAAACCTTGCAGTTCCCTAACCCTAACCCTAGCCCGGAATGGAAACCTACCACCAACCCTACACCTTACCCTACGCCGTACCCTAATCCTAATCCGTACGCTGACACTGACCCGTGCGTCAGCACGTACCCTGACCCTAACATGTTTCCGTACACTAACCTGTGCCCTAAACCTTGCCGTTCCCTAACCCTAACCCTAGCCCGGAATGGAAACCTACCACCAACCATACACCTTACCCTACGCCGTACCCTAATCCTAATCCGTACGCTGACACTGACCCGTGCGTCAGCACGTACCCTGACCCTAACATGTTTCCGTACACTCACCTCTGCCCTAAACCTTGCCATTCCCTAACCCTAACCCTAGCACGAAATGAAAATCTACCACCATCCCTACACCTTACCCTATGCCGTACAATCATCCTAATCTGTACGCTGACAATGATCCGTGCGTCAGCACATACCCTGACCCTAACACGTTTCCGTACCCTCACCTGTGCCCTAAACCTTGCCGTTCCCTAAGCCTAACCCTAGGCCGGCACGGAATCCTACCTCCAACCCTACACGTTACACTACGCCGTACCCTAATCCTAACACGTGCGTCAGCATGTACCCTGACACTAACACGTTTCCATACGCTCACCTGTGCCCTAAACCTTGCAGTTCCCTAACCCTAACCCTAGCCCGGAATGAAAACCTACCACCAACCCTACACCTTCCCCTACGCCGTACCCTAATCCTAATCCGTACGCTGACAGTGACCCGTGCGTCAGCACGTACCCTGACCCTAACACGTTTCCGTACCCACACCTGTGTCATAAACCTTGCCATTCCCTAACCCTAAACCTAGCCCAAACGGAAACCTACCACCAACCCTACACCTTACCCTACGCCGTACCCTAATCCTAATCCGTACGCTGACACTGACCCGTGCGTCAGCAAGTACCCTGACCCTAAACTTTTCCGTACCCTCACCTGTGCCCTAAACCTTGCCGTTCCCTAAGCCTAACCCTAGGCCGGCACGGAATCCAACCTCCAACCCTACACGTTACCCTACGCCGTACCCTAATCCTAACCCGTGCGTCAGCATGTACCCTGACCCTAACACGTTTCCGTACCCTCACCTGTGCCCTAAACCTTGCCGTTCCCTAACCCTAACCCTAGCCCGGAATGGAAACCTACCACCAACCCTACGCCGTACCCTAATCCTAATCCGTACGCTGACACTGACCCGTGCGTCAGCACGTACCCTGACCGTAACATGTTTCCGTACACTCACCTGTGCCCTAAACCTTGCAGTTCCCTAACCCTAACCCTAGCCCGGAATGAAAACCTACCACCATCCCTACACCTTACCCTATGCCGTACCCTCTTCCTAATCTGTACGCTGACAATGACCCGTGCGTCAGCACATACCCAGACCCTAACACGTTTCCGTACCCTCACCTGTGCCCTAAACCTTGCCGTTCCCTAAGCCTAACACTAGGCCGGCACGGAATTCTACCACCAAACCTACACGTTACCCTACGCCGTACCCTAATCCTAATCCGTACGCTGACACTGACCCGTGCGTCAGCATGTACCCTGACCCTAACATGTTCCCGTACACTCACCGGTGCCCTAAACCTTGCCGTTCCCTAACCCTAACCCTAGCACGGAACGGAAACCTACCACCATCCCTACACCTTAACCTATGCCGTACCCTCATCCTAATCTGTACGCTGACAATGACCCGTGCGTCAGCACATACCCTGACCCTAACACGTTTCCGTACCCCCACCTGTGCCCTAAACCTTGCCGTTCCCTAAGCCTAACACTAGGCCGGCACGGAATTCTACCACCAACCCTACACGTTACCCTATGCCGTACCCTAATCCTAACACGTGCGTCAGCAAGTACCCTGACCCTAACACGTTTCCGTACCCTCACCTGTGCCCTAAACCTTGCCGTTCCCTAACCCTAACCCTAGCCCGGAATGGAAACCTACCACCAACCCTACACCTTACCCTATGCCGTAACCTAATCCTAATCCGTACGCTGACAATGACCCGTGCGTCAGCACGTACCCTGACCCTAACACGTTTCCGTACACTCACCTGTGCCCTAAACCTTGCCGTTCCCTAACCCTAACCCTAGCCCGGAACGGAAACCTACCACCATCCCTACACCTTACCCTACACCGTACCCTAATCCTAAACTGTACGCTGACAATGACCCGTGCGTCAGCACATACCCTGACCCTAACACGTTTCCGTACCCTCACCTGTGCCCTAAACCTTGCCGTTCCCTAAGCCTAACCCTAGGCCGGCACGGAATTCTATGACCAACCCTACACTTTACCCTACGCCGTACCCTAATCCTAACCCGTGCGTCAGCATGTACCCTGACCCTAACACGTTTCCGTACCCTCACCTGTGCCCTAAACCTTACAGTTCCCTAACCCTAACCCTAGCCCGAAACAGAAACCTACCACAAAACCTACACCTTACCCTATGCTGTACCCTAATCCTAATACCTAGGCTGACATTGAACCGTGCGTCAGCAAGTACCCTGACCCTAACACGTTTCCGTACCCTCACCTGTGCCCTAAACCTTGCCGTTCCCTAACCCTAACCCTAGTCCGGAATGGAAACCTACCACCAACCCTACACCTTACCCTATGCCGTACCCTAATCCTAATCCGTACGCTGACAATGACCCGTGCGTCAGCACGTACCCTGACCCTAACATGTTTCCGTACACTCACTTGTGCCCTAAACCTTGCCGTTCCCTAACCCTAACCCTAGCCCGGAACGGAAACCTACCACCATCCTTACACGTTACCCTACGCCGTACCCTAATCCTAAACTGTACGCTGACAATGACCCGTGCGTCAGCACATACCCTGACCCTAACACGTTTCCGTACCCTCACCTGTGCCCTAAACCTTGCCGTTCCCTAAGCCTAACCCTAGGCCGGCACGGAATTCTATGACCAACCCTACACGTTACCCTACGCTGTACCCTAATCCTAACCCGTGGGTCAGCATGTACCCTGACCCTAACACGTTTCCGTACCCTCACCTGTGCCCTAAACCTTGCCGTTCCCTAAGCCGAACCCTAGGCCGGCACGGAATTCTATGACCAACCCTACACGTTACCCTATGCCGTACCCTAATTCTAACCCGTGCGTCAGCATGTACCCTGACCCTAACACGTTTCCGTACCCTCACCTGTGCCCTAAACCTTGCCGTTCCCTAAGCCGAACCCTAGGCCGGCACGGAATTCTATGACCAACCCTACACGTTACCCTATGCCGTACCCTAATCCTAACCCCTGCGTCAGCATGTACCCTGACCCTAACACGTTTCCATACGCTCACTTGTGCCCTAAACCTTGCAGTTCCCTAACCCTAACCCTAGCCCAGAATGGAAACCTACCACCAACCCTACACCTTACCCTACGCCGTACCATAATCCTAATCCGTACGCTGACACTGACCCATGCGTCAGCACATACCCTGACCCTAACACGTTTCCGTACCCCCACCTGTGCCCTAAACCTTGCCGTTCCCTAAGCCTAACACTAGGCCGGCACGTAAATCTACAACCAACCCTACACGTTACCCTACACCGTACCCTAATCCTAACCCGTGCGTCAGCAAGTACCCTGACCCTAACACATTTCCATACCCTCACCTGTGCCCTAAACCTTGCCGTTCCCTAACCCTAACCCTAGCCCGGAATGAAAACCTACCACCAACCCTACACCTTCCCCTACGCCGTACCCTAATCCTAATCTGTACGCTGACCGTGACCCGTGCGTCAGCACGTACCCTGACCCTAACACGTTTCCGAACCCACACCTGTGTCCTAAACCTTGCCGTTCCCTAACCCTAAACCTAGCCCAAACGGAAACCTACCACCAACCCTACACCTTACCCTACGCCGTACCCTAATCCTAATCCGTACGCTGACACTGACCCTTGCGTCAGCAAGTACCCTGACCCTAAACTTTTCCGTAGCCTCACCTGTGCCCTAAACCTTGCCGTTCCCTAAGCCTAACCCTAGGCCGGCACGGAATTCTATGACCAACCCTACACGTTACCCTACGCTGTTCCCTAATCCTAACCCGTGGGTCAGCATGTACCCTGACCCTAACACGTTTCCGTACCCTCACCTGTGCCCTAAACCTTGCCGTTCCCTAAGCCGAACCCTAGGCCGGCACGGAATTCTATGACCAACCCTACACGTTACCCTATGCCGTACCCTAATCCTAACCCGTGCGTCAGCATGTACCCTGACCCTAACACGTTTCCGTACCCTCACCTGTGCCCTAAACCTTGCCGTTCCCTAAGCCGAACCCTAGGCCGGCACGGAATTCTATGACCAACCCTACACGTTACCCTATGCCGTACCCTAATCCTAACCCCTGCGTCAGCATGTACCCTGACCCTAACACGTTTCCATACGCTCACTTGTGCCCTAAACCTTGCAGTTCCCTAACCCTAACCCTAGCCCAGAATGGAAACCTACCACCAACCCTACACCTTACCCTACGCCGTACCATAATCCTAATCCGTACGCTGACACTGACCCATGCGTCAGCACATACCCTGACCCTAACACGTTTCCGTACCCCCACCTGTGCCCTAAACCTTGCCATTCCCTAAGCCTAACACTAGGCCGGCACGTAAATCTACAACCAACCCTACACGTTACCCTACACCGTACCCTAATCCTAACCCGTGCGTCAGCAAGTACCCTGACCCTAACACATTTCCATACCCTCACCTGTGCCCTAAACCTTGCCGTTCCCTAACCCTAACCCTAGCCCGGAATGAAAACCTACCACCAACCCTACACCTTCCCCTACGCCGTACCCTAATCCTAATCTGTACGCTGACAGTGACCCGTGCGTCAGCACGTACCCTGACCCTAACACGTTTCCGTACCCACACCTGTGTCCTAAACCTTGCCGTTCCCTAACCCTAAACCTAGCCCAAACGGAAACCTACCACCAACCCTACACCTTACCCTAGGCCGTACCCTAATCCTAATCCGTACGCTGACACTGACCCTTGCGTCAGCAAGTACCCTGACCCTAAACTTTTCCGTAGCCTCACCTGTGCCCTAAACCTTGCCGTTCCCTAAGCCTAACCCTAGGCCGGCACGGAATCCTAACTCCAACCCTACACGTTACCCTACGCCGTACCCTAATCCTAACCCGTGCGTCAGCATGTACCCTGACCCAAACACGTTTCCGTACCCTCACCTGTGCCCTAAACCTTGCAGTTCCCTAACCCTAACCCTAGCCCGGAATGGAAACCTACCACCAACCCTACACCTTACCCTACGCCGTACCCTAATCCTAATCCGTACGCTGACACTGACCCGTGCGTCAGCACGTACCCTGACCGTAACATGTTTCCGTACACTCACCTGTGCCCTAAACCTTGCCGTTCCCAAACCCTAACCCTAGCCTGGAACGGAAACCTACCACCATCCCTACACCTTACCCTATGCCGTACCCTCATCCTAATCTGTACGCTGACAATGACCCGTGCGTCAGCACATACCCAGACCCTAACACGTTTCCGTACCCTCACCTGTGCCCTAAACCTTGCCGTTCCCTAAGCCTAACACTAGGCCGGCACGGAATTCTACCACCAAACCTACACGTTACCCTACGCCGTACCCTAATCCTAATCCGTATGCTGACACTGACCCGTGCGTCAGCATGTACCCTGACCCTAACATGTTCCCGTACACTCACCGGTGCCCTAAACCTTGCCGTTCCCTAACCCTAACCCTAGCACGGAACGGAAACCTACCACCATCCCTACACCTTACCCTATGCCGTACCCTCATCCTAATCTGTACGCTGACAATGACCCGTGCGTCAGCACATACCCTGACCCTAACACGTTTCCGTACCCCCACCTGTGCCCTAAACCTTGCCGTTCCCTAAGCCTAACCCTAGGCCGGCACGGAAATCTATGACCAACCCTACACTTTACCCTACGCCGTACCCTAATACTAACCCGTGCGTCAGCATGTACCCTGACCCTAACACGTTTCCGTACCCTCACCTGTGCCCTAAACCTTACAGTTCCTTAACCCTAACCCTAGCCCGAAACAGAAACCTAACACAAAACGTACACCTTACCCTACGCTGTACCCTAATCCTAATACCTAGTCTGACATTGAACCGTGCGTCAGCAAGTACCCTGACCCTAACACGTTTCCGTACCCTCACCTGTGCCCTAAACCTTGCCGTTCCCTAACCCTAACCCTAGTCCGGAATGGAAACCTACCACCAACCCTACACCTTACCCTATGCCGTACCCTAATCCTAATCCGTACGCTGACAATGACCCGTGCGTCAGCACGTACCCTGACCCTAACATGTTTCCGTACACTCACTTGTGCCCTAAACCTTGCCGTTCCCTAACCCTAACCCTAGCCCGGAACGGAAACCTACCACCATCCTTACACGTTACCCTACGCCGTACCCTAATCCTAAACTCTACGCTGACAATGACCCGTGCGTCAGCACATACCCTGACCCTAACACGTTTCCATACCCTCACCTGTGCCCTAAACCTTGCCGTTCCCTAAGCCTAACCCTAGGCCGGCACGGAATTCTATGACCAACCCTACACGTTACCCTACGCTGTACCCTAATCCTAACCCGTGGGTCAGCATGTACCCTGACCCTAACACGTTTCCGTACCCTCACCTGTGCCCTAAACCTTGCAGTTCCCTAACCCTAGCCCTAGCCCGGAATGGAGACCTACCACCAACCCTACACCTTACCCTACGCCGTACCCTAATCCTAATCCGTACGCTGACACTGACCCGTGCGTCAACACGTACCCTGACCCTAACATGTTTCCGTACACTAACCTGTGCCCTAAACCTTGCCGTTCCCTAACCCTAACCCTAGCCCGGAACGGAAAACTACCACCATCCCTACACCTTACCCTATGCCGTACCCTCATCCTAATCTGTACGCTGACAATGACCCGTGCGTCAGCACATACCCTGACCCTAACACGTTTCCGTACCCTCACCTGTGCCCTAAACCTTGCCGTTCCCTAAGCCTAACCCTAGGCCGGCACGGAATCCTAACTCCAACCCTACACGTTACCCTACGCCGTACCCTAATCCTAACACCTGCGGCAGCATGTACCCTGACCCTAACACGTTTCCGTACCCTCACTTGTGCCCTAAACCTTGCCGTTCCCTAAGCCGAACCCTAGGCCAGCACGGAATTCTATGACCAACCTTACACGTTACCCTATTCCGTACCCTAATCCTAACCCGTGCGTCAGCATGTACCCTGACCCTAACACGTTTCCGTACCCTCACCGGTGCCCTAAACATTACAGTTCCCTAACCCTAACCCTAGCCCGAAACAGAAAACTACCACAAAACCTACACCTTGCCCTACGCCGTACCCTAATCCTAATCCGTACGCTGACACTGACCCGTGCATCAGCACGTACCCAGACCCTAACATGTTTCCGTACACTCACCTGTGCCCTAAACCTTGCCGTTCCCTAACCCTAACCCTAGCACGGAACGGAAACCTACCACCATCCCTACACCTTACCCTATGCCGTACCCTCATCCTAATCTGTACGCTGACAATGACCCGTGCGTCAGCACATACCCTGACCCTAACACGTTTCCGTACCCTCACCTGTGCCCTAAACCTTGCCGTTCCCTAAGCCTAACCCTAGGCCGGCACGGAATTCTATGACCAACCATACACGTTACCCTACGCCGTACCCTAATCCTAACCCCTGCGGCAGCATGTACCCTGACCCTAACACGTTTCCGTACCCTCACCTGTACCCTAAACCTTGCAGTTCCCTAACCCTAACCCTAGCCCAGAATGGAAACCTACCACCAACCCTACACCTTACCCTACGCCGTTACCTAATCCTAATCCGTACGCTGACACTGACCCGTGCGTCAGCACGTACCCTGACCGTAACATGTTTCCGTACACCCACCTCTGCCCTAAACCTTGCCATTCCCTAACCCAATCCCTAGCATGGAACGGAAACCTACCACCATCCCTATACTTTACCCTATGCGGTACACTCATCCTAATCTGTACGCTGACAATGACACGTGCGTCAGCACATACCCTGACCCTAACACATTTCCATACCCTCACCTGTGCCCTAAACCTTGCCATTCCCTAAGCCTAACCCTAGGCCGGCACGGAATCCTACCTCCAACCCTACACGTTACCCTACGCCGTACCCTAATTCTAACCCCTGCGTCAGCATGTACCCTGACCCTAACACGTTTCCATACGCTCACTTGTGCCCTAAACCTTGCAGTTCCCTAACCCTTACCCTAGCCCAGAATGGAAACCTACCACCAACCCTACACCTTACCCTACGCCGTACCATAATCCTAATCCGTACGCTGACACTGACCCATGCGTCAGCACGTACCCTGACCGTAACATGTTTCCGTACACTTACCTGTGCCCAAAACCTTGCCGTTCCCTAACCCTAACCCTAGACCGGAATGGAAACCTACCACCATCCCTACACCTTACGCTATGCCATACCCTCATCCTAATCTGTACGCTGACAATGACCCGTGCGTCAGCACATACCCTGACCCTAACACGTTTCCGTACCCTCACCTGTGCCCTAAACCTTGCCATTCCCTAAGCCTAACACTAGGCGGGCACGGAATTCTACCACCAACCCTACACGTTACCCTACGCCGTACCCTAATCCTAACCCGTGCGTCAGCATGTAACCTGATCCTAACACGTTTCTGTACACTCACCTGTGCCCTAAACCTTGCAGTTCCCTAACCCTAACCCTAGCCCGGAACGGAAACCTACCACCAAACCTACACCTTACCCTACGCCGTACCCTAATCCTAATCCGTACGCTGACACTGACCCGTGCGTCAGCAAGTACCCTGACCCTAACACGTTTCCGTACCCACACCTGTGTCCTAAACCTTGCCGTTCCCTAACCCTAAACCTAGCCCAAACGGAAACCTACCACCAACCCTACACCTTACCCTATGCCATACCCTAATCCTAATCCATACGCTGACACTGACCCGTGCGTCAGCAAGTACCCTGACCCTAAACGTTTCTGTACCCTCACCTGTGTCCTAAACCTTGCCGTTCCCTAACCCTAACCCTAGCGCGGAATGGAAACCTACCACAAAACCTAAACCTTACCCTATGCCGTACCCTAATCCTAATCCGTACGCTGACACTGACCCGTGCGTCAGCACGTACACTGACCCTAACACATTTCCGTACACTCACCTGTGCCCTAAACCTTGCCGTTCCCTAACCCTAACCCTAGCCCAGAACGGAAACCTACCAACATCCCTACACCTTACACTACGCCGTACCCTAATCCTAATCTGTACGCTGACAATGACCCGTGCGTCAGCACATACCCTGACCCTAACACGTTTCCATACCCTGACCTGTGCCCTAAACCTTGCCGTTCCCTAAGCTTAACCCTAGGCCGGCAGGGAATCCTACCTCCAACCCTACACGTTACCCTACGCCGTACCCTAATCCTAACCCGTGCGACAGCATGTACCCTGACCATAACACGTTTCCGTACCCCCACCTGTGCCCTAAACCTTACAGTTCCCTAACCCTAACCCTAGCCTGAAACAGAAACCTACCACAAAACCTACATCTTACCCTATGCCGTACCCTAATCCTAATACGTACGCTGACATTGACCCGTGCGTCAGCAAGTACCCTGACCCTAACACGTTTCCGTACCCTCACCTGTGCTCTAAACCTTGCCGTTCCCTAACCCTAACCCTAGCCCGTAATGGAAACCTACCACCAACCCTACACCTTACCCTATGCCGTAACCTAATCCTAATCCGTACGCTGACAATGACCCGTGCGTCAGCACATACCCTGACCCTAACACGTTTCCGTACCCTCACCTGTGCCCTAAACCTTGCCGTTCCCTAAGCCTAACCCTAGGCCAGCACGGAATTCTATGACCAACCCTACACGTTACCCTACGCTGTACCCTAATCCTAACCCGTGCGTCAGCATGTACCCTGACCCTAACACGTTTCCGTACCCTCACCTGTGCCCTAAAACTTGCAGTTCCCTAACCCTAACCCTAGCCCGGAATGGAAACCTACCACCAACCCTACACCTTACCCTACGCCGTACCCTAATCCTAATCCGTACGCTGACACTGACCCGTGCGTCAGCACGTACCCTGACCCTAACATGTTTCCGTACACTAACCTGTGCCCTAAACCTTGCCGTTCCCTAACCCTAACCCTAGCCCGGAATGGAAACCTACTCCCAACCCTACACCTTGCCCTACGCCGTACCCTAATCCTAATCCGTACGCTGACACTGACCCGTGCGTCAGCACGTACCCTGACCCTAACATGTTTCCGTACACTCACCTCTGCCCTAAACCTTGCCATTCCCTAACCCTAACCCGAGCACGGAACGAAAACCTACCACCATCCCTACACCTTACCCTATGCCGTACAATCATCCTAATCTGTACGCTGACAATGATCCGTGCGTCAGCACATACCCTGACCCTAACACGTTTCCGTACCCTCACCTGTGCCCTAAACCTTGCCGTTCCCTAAGCCTAACCCTATGCCGGCACGGAATCCTACCTCCAACCCTACACGTTACCCTACGCCGTACCCTAATCCTAACACGTGCGTCAGCATGTACCCTGACCCTAACACGTTTCCATACCCTCACGTGTGCGCTAAACCTTGCAGTTCCCTAACCCTAACCCTAGCCCGGAATGAAAACCTACCACCAACCCTACACCTTACCCTACGCCGTACCCTAATCCTAATCTGTACGCTGACAGTGACCCGTGCGTCAGCACGTACCCTGACCCTAACACGTTTCCGTACCCACACCTGTGTCCTAAACCTTGCTGTTCCCTAACCCTAAACCTAGCCCAGAATGGCAACCTACCACCAACCCTACACCTTACCCTACGCCGTACCCTAATCCTAATCCGTACGCTGACACTGACCCGTGCGTCAGCACGTACCCTGACCCTAACATGTTTCCGAACACTCACCTCTGCCCTATACCTTGCGGTTCCCTAAGCCTAACCCTAGGCCGGCACGGAATTCTATGACCAACCCTACACCTTACCCTATGCCGTACCCTAATCCTTATCCGTAGGCTGACAATGACCCGTGCGTCAGCACGTACCCTGACCCTAACATGTTTCCGTACACTCACCTGTGCCCTAAAACTTGCCGTTCCCTAACCCTAACCCTAGCCCGGAACGGAAACCTACCACCATCCCTACACGTTACCCTACGCCGTACCCTAAGCCTAAACTGTACGCTGACAATGACCCGTGCGTCAGCACATACCCTGACCCTAACACGTTTCCGTACCCTCACCTGTGCCCTAAACCTTGCCGTTCCCTAAGCCTAACCCTAAGCCGGCACGGAATTCTATGATCAACCCTACATGTTACCCTACGCTGTACCCTAATCCTAACCCGTGCGTCAGCATGTACCCTGACCCTAACACGTTTCCGTACCCTCACCTGTGCCCTAAACCTTGCAGTTCCCTAACCCTAACCCTAGCCCGGAATGGAAACCTACCACCAACCCTACACCTTACCCTACGCCGTACCCTAATCCTAATCCGTACGCTGACACTGACCCGTGCGTCAGCACGTACCCTGACCCTAACATGTTTCCGTACACTAACCTGTGCCCTAAACCTTGCCGTTCCCTAACCCTAACCCTAGCCCGGAATGGAAACCTACCACCAACCATACACCTTACCCTACGCCGTACCCTAATCCTAATCCGTACGCTGACACTGACCCGTGCGTCAGCACGTACCCTGACCCTAACATGTTTCCGTACACTCACCTCTGCCCTAAACCTTGCCATTCCCTAACCCTAACCCTAGCACGAAATGAAAACCTACCACCATCCCTACACCTTACCCTATGCCGTACAATCATCCTAATCTGTACGCTGACAATGATCCGTGCGTCAGCACATACCCTGACCCTAACACGTTTCCGTACCCTCACCTGTGCCCTAAACCTTGCCGTTCCCTAAGCCTAACCCTAGGCCGGCACGGAATCCTACCTCCAACCCTACACGTTACACTACGCCGTACCCTAATCCTAACACGTGCGTCAGCATGTACCCTGACACTAACACGTTTCCATACCCTCACCTGTGCCCTAAACCTTGCAGTTCCCTAACCCTAACCCTAGCCCGGAATGAAAACCTACCACCAACCCTACACCTTACCCTACGCCGTACCCTAATCCTAATCCGTACGCTGACAGTGACCCGTGCGTCAGCACGTACCCTGACCCTAACACGTTTCCGTACCCACACCTGTGTCATAAACCTTGCCATTCCCTAACCCTAAACCTAGCCCAAACGGAAACCTACCACCAACCCTACACCTTACCCTACGCCGTACCCTAATCCTAATCCGTACCCTGACACTGACCCGTGCGTCAGCAAGTACCCTGACCCTAAACTTTTCCGTACCCTCACCTGTGCCCTAAACCTTGCCGTTCCCTAAGCCTAACCCTAGGCCGGCACGGAATCCAACGTCCAACCCTACACCTTACCCTACGCCGTACCCTAATCCTAACCCGTGCGTCAGCATGTACCCTGACCCTAACACGTTTCCGTACCCTCACCTGTGCCCTAAACCTTGCAGTTCCCTAACCCTAACCCTAGCCCGGAATGAAAACCTACCACCATCCCTACACCTTACCCTATGCCGTACCCTCATCCTAATCTGTACGCTGACAATGACCCGTGCGTCAGCACATACCCAGACCCTAACACGTTTCCGTACCCTCACCTGTGCCCTAAACCTTGCCGTTCCCTAAGCCTAACACTAGGCCGGCACAGAATTCTACCACCAAACCTACACGTTACCCTACGCCGTACCCTAATCCTAATCCGTACGCTGACACTGACCCGTGCGTCAGCATGTACCCTGACCCTAACATGTTCCCGTACACTCACCGGTGCCCTAAACCTTGCCGTTCCCTAACCCTAACCCTAGCACGGAACGGAAACCTACCACCATCCCTACACCTTAACCTATGCCGTACCCTCATCCTAATCTGTACGCTGACAATGACCCGTGCGTCAGCACATACCCTGACCCTAACACGTTTCCGTACCCCCACCTGTGCCCTAAACCTTGCCGTTCCCTAAGCCTAACACTAGGCCGGCACGGAATTCTACCACCAACCCTACACGTTACCCTATGCCGTACCCTAATCCTAACACGTGCGTCAGCAAGTACCCTGACCCTAACACGTTTCCGTACCCTCACCTGTGCCCTAAACCTTGCCGTTCCCTAACCCTAACCCTAGCCCGGAATGGAAACCTACCACCAACCCTACACCTTACCCTATGCCGTAACCTAATCCTAATCCGTACGCTGACAATGACCCGTGCGTCAGCACGTACCCTGACCCTAACATGTTTCCGTACACTCACCTGTGCCCTAAACCTTGCCGTTCCCTAACCCTAACCCTAGCCCGGAACGGAAACCTACCACCATCCCTACACCTTACCCTACACCGTACCCTAATCCTAAACTGTATGCTGACAATGACCCGTGCGTCAGCACATACCCTGACCCTAACACGTTTCCGTACCCTCACCTGTGCCCTAAACCTTGCCGTTCCCTAAGCCTAACCCTAGGCCGGCACGGAATTCTATGACCAACCCTACACTTTACCCTACGCCGTACCCTAATCCTAACCCGTGCGTCAGCATGTACCCTGACCCGAACACGTTTCTGTACCCTCACCTGTGCCCTAAACCTTACAGTTCCCTAACCCTAACCCTAGCCCGAAACAGAAACCTACCACAAAACCTACACCTTACCCTATGCTGTACCCTAATCCTAATACCTAGGCTGACATTGAACCGTGCGTCAGCAAGTACCCTGACCCTAACACGTTTCCGTACCCTCACCTGTGCCCTAAACCTTACAGTTCCCTAACCCTAACCCTAGCCCGAAACAGAAACCTACCACCAACCCTACACCTTACCCTATGCCGTACCCTAATCCTAATCCGTACGCTGACAATGACCCGTGCGTCAGCACGTACCCTGACCCTAACATGTTTCCGTACACTCACTTGTGCCCTAAACCTTGCCGTTCCCTAACCCTAACCCTAGCCCGGAACGGAAACCTACCACCATCCTTACACGTTACCCTACGCCGTACCCTAATCCTAAACTGTACGCTGACAATGACCCGTGCGTCAGCACATACCCTGACCCTAACACGTTTCCGTACCCTCACCTGTGCCCTAAACCTTGCCGTTCCCTAAGCCTAACCCTAGGCCGGCACGGAATTCTATGACCAACCCTACACGTTACCCTACGCTGTACCCTAATCCTAACCCGTGGGTCAGCATGTACCCTGACCCTAACACGTTTCCGTACCCTCACCTGTGCCCTAAACCTTGCCGTTCCCTAAGCCGAACCCTAGGCCGGCACGGAATTCTATGACCAACCCTACACGTTACCCTACGCCGTACCCTAATCCTAACCCGTGCGGCAGCATGTACCCTGACCCGAACACGTTTCCGTACCCTCACCTGTACCCTAAACCTTGCAGTTCCCTAACCCTAACCCTAGCCCAGAATGGAAAACAACCACCAACCCTACACCTTACCCTACTCCGTACCCTAATCCTAATCCGTACGCTGACACTGACCCCTGCGTCAGCACGTACCCTGACCGTAACATGTTTCCGTACACTCACCTCTGCCCTAAACCTTGCCATTCCCTAACCCAAACCCTAGCACGGAATGGAAACCTACCACCATCCCTACACCTTACCCTATGCCGTACACTCATCCTAATCTGTACGCTGACAATGACACGTGCGTCAGCACATACCCTGACCCAAACACGTTTCCGTACCCTCACCTGTGCCCTAAACCTTGCCATTCCCTAAGCCTAACCCTAGGCCGGCACGGAATCCTACCTCCAACCCTACACGTTACCCTACACCGTACCCTAATCCTAACCCGTGCGTCAGCATGTACCCTGACCCTAACACGTTTCCGTACGCTCACTTGTGCCCTAAACCTTGCCGTACCCTAACCCTAACCCTAGCCCGGAACGGAAACCTACCACCATCCTTACACGTTACCCTACGCCGTACCCTAATCCTAAACTGTACGCTGACAATGACCCGTGCGTCAGCACATACCCTGACCCTAACACGTTTCCATACCCTCACCTGTGCCCTAAACCTTGCCGTTCCCTAAGCCTAACCCTAGGCCGGCACGGAATTCTATGACCAACCCTACACGTTACCCTACGCTGTACCCTAATCCTAACCCGTGGGTCAGCATGTACCCTGACCCTAACACGTTTCCGTACCCTCACCTGTGCCCTAAACCTTACAGTTCCCTAACCCTAGCCCTAGCCCGGAATGGAAACCTACCACCAACCCTACACCTTACCCTACGCCGTACCCTAATCCTAATCCGTACGCTGACACTGACCCGTGCGTCAGCACGTACCCTGACCCTAACATGTTTCCGTACACTAACCTGTGCCCTAAACCTTGCCGTTCCCTAACCCTAACCCTAGCCCAGAACGGAAAACTACCACCATCCCTACACCTTACCCTATGCCGTACCCTCATCCTAATCTGTACGCTGACAATGACCCGTGCGTCAGCACATACCCAGACCCTAACACGTTTCCGTACCCTCACCTGTGCCCTAAACCTTGCCGTTCCCTAAGCCTAACCCTAGGCCGGCACGGAATCCTAACTCCAACCCTACACGTTACCCTACGCCGTACCCTAATCCTAACCCCTGCGGCAGCATGTACCCTGACCCTAACACGTTTCCGTACCCTCACTTGTGCCCTAAACCTTGCCGTTCCCTAAGCCGAACCCTAGGCCAGCACGGAATTCTATGACCAACCTTACACGTTACCCTATTCCGTACCCTAATCCTAACCCGTGCGTCAGCATGTACCCTGACCCTAACACGTTTCCGTACCCTCACCTGTGCCCTAAACATTACAGTTCCCTAACCCTAACCCTAGCCCGAAACAGAAACCTACCACAAAACCTACACCTTGCCCTACGCCGTACCCTAATCCTAATCCGTACGCTGACACTGACCCGTGCATCAGCACGTACCCAGACCCTAACATGTTTCCGTACACTCACCTGTGCCCTAAACCTTGCCATTCCCTAACCCTAACCCTAGCACGGAACGGAAACCTACCACCATCCCTACACCTTACCCTACACCGTACCCTAATCCTAATCTGTACGCTGACACTGACCCGTGCATCAGCACGTACCCTGACCGTAACATGTTTCCGTACACCCACCTCTGCCCTAAACCTTGCCATTCCCTAACCCAATCCCTAGCACGGAACGGAAACCTACCACCATCCCTATACCTTACCCTATGCTGTACACTCATCCTAATCTGTACGCTGACAATGACACGTGCGTCAGCACATACCCTGACCCTAACACATTTCCATACCCTCACCTGTGCCCTAAACCTTGCCATTCCCTAATCCAAACCCTAGGCCGGCACGGAATCCTACCTCCAACCCTACACGTTACCCTACGCCGTACCCTAATCCTAACCCCTGCGTCAGCATGTACCCTGACCCTAACACGTTTCCATACGCTCACTTGTGCCCTAAACCTTGCAGTTCCCTAACCCTAACTCTAGCCCAGAATGGAAACCTACCACCAACCCTACACCTTACCCTACGCCGTACCATAATCCTAATCCGTACGCTGACACTGACCCATGCGTCAGCACGTACCCTGACCGTAACATGTTTCCGTACACTTACCTGTGCCCAAAACCTTGCCGTTCCCTAACCCTAACCCTAGCCCGGAATAGAAACCTACCACCATCCCTACACCTTACGCTATGCCATACCCTCATCCTAATCTGTACGCTGACAATGACCCGTGCGTCAGCACATACCCTGACCCTAACACGTTTCCGTACCCTCACCTGTGCCCTAAACCTTGCCATTCCCTAAGCCTAACACTAGGCGGGCACGGAATTCTACCACCAACCCTACACGTTACCCTACGCCATACCCTAATCCTAACCCGTGCGTCAGCATGTAACCTGATCCTAACACGTTTCCGTACACTCACCTGTGCCCTAAACCTTGCAGTTCCCTAACCCTAACCCTAGCCCGGAACGGAAACCTACCACCAAACCTACACCTTACCCTACGCCGTACCCTAATCCTAATCCGTACGCTGACACTGACCCGTGCGTCAGCAAGTACCCTGACCCTAACACGTTTCCGTACCCACACCTGTGTCCTAAACCTTGCCGTTCCCTAACCCTAAACCTAGCCCAAACGGAAACCTACCACCAACCCTACACCTTACCCTATGCCGTACCCTAATCCTAATCCATACGCTGACACTGACCCGTGCGTCAGCAAGTACCCTGACCCTAAACGTTTCTGTACCCTCACCTGTGTCCTAAACCTTGCCGTTCCCTAACCCTAACCCTAGCGCGGAATGGAAACCTACCACAAAACCTAAACCTTACCCTATGCCGTACCCTAATCCTAATCCGTACGCTGACACTGACCCGTGCGTCAGCACGTACACTGACCCTAACACATTTCCGTACACTCACCTGTGCCCTAAACCTTGCCGTTCCCTAACCCTAACCCTAGCCCAGAACGGAAACCTACCAACATCCCTACACCTTACACTGCGCCGTACCCTAATCCTAATCTGTACGCTGACAATGACCCGTGCGTCAGCACATACCCTGACCCTAACACGTTTCCATACCCTGACCTGTGCCCTAAACCTTGCCGTTCCCTAAGCCTAACCCTAGGCCGGCAGGGAATCCTACCTCCAACCCTACACGTTACCCTACGCCGTACCCTAATCCTAACCCGTGCGACAGCATGTACCCTGACCCTAACACGTTTCCGCACCCCCACCTGTGCCCTAAACCTTACAGTTCCCTAACCCTAACCCTAGCCTGAAACAGAAACCTACCACAAAACCTACATCTTACCCTATGCCGTACCCTAATCCTAATACGTACGCTGACATTGACCCATGCATCAGCAAGTACCCTGACCCTAACACGTTTCCGTACCCTCACCTGTGCCCTAAAACTTGCAGTTCCCTAACCCTAACCCTAGCCCGGAATGGAAACCTACCACCAACCCTACACCTTACCCTACGCCGTACCCTAATCCTAATCCGTACGCTGACACTGACCCGTGCGTCAGCACGTACCCTGACCCTAACATGTTTCCGTACACTAACCTGTGCCCTAAACCTTGCCGTTCCCTAACCCTAACCCTAGCCCGGAATGGAAATCTACCACCAACCCTACACCTTGCCCTACGCCGTACCCTAATCCTAATCCGTACGCTGACACTGACCCGTGCGTCAGCACGTACCCTGACCCTAACATGTTTCCGTACACTCACCTCTGCCCTAAACCTTGCCATTCCCTAACCCTAACCCGAGCACGGAACGAAAACCTACCACCATCCCTACACCTTACCCTATGCCGTACAATCATCCTAATCTGTACGCTGACAATGATCTGTGCGTCAGCACATACCCTGACCCTAACACGTTTCCGTACCCTCACCTGTGCCCTAAACCTTGCCGTTCCCTAAGCCTAACCCTATGCCGGCACGGAATCCTACCTCCAACCCTACACGTTACCCTACGCCGTACCCTAATCCTAACATGTGCGTCAGCATGTACCCTGACCCTAACACGTTTCCATACCCTCACGTGTGCGCTAAACCTTGCAGTTCCCTAACCCTAACCCTAGCCCGGAATGAAAACCTACCACCAACCCTACACCTTACCCTACGCCGTACCCTAATCCTAATCTGTACGCTGACAGTGACCCGTGCGTCAGCACGTACCCTGACCCTAACACGTTTCCGTACCCACACCTGTGTCCTAAACCTTGCCGTTCCCTAACCCTAAACCTAGCCCGGAATGGCAACCTACCACCAACCCTACACCTTACCCTACGCCGTACCCTAATCCTAATCCGTACGCTGACACTGACCCGTGCGTCAGCACGTACCCTGACCCAAACATGTTTCCGAACACTCACCTCTGCCCTATACCTTGCGGTTCCCTAAGCCTAACCCTAGGCCGGCACGGAATTCTATGACCAACCCTACACCTTACCCTATGCCGTACCCTAATCCTTATCCGTAGGCTGACAATGACCCGTGCGTCAGCACGTACCCTGACCCTCACATGTTTCCGTACACTCACTTGTGCCCTAAACCTTGCCGTTCCCTAACCCTAACCCTAGCCCGGAACGGAAACCTACCACCATCCCTACACGTTACCCTACGCCGTACCCTAAGCCTAAACTGTACGCTGACAATGACCCGTGCGTCAGCCCATACCCTGACCCTAACACGTTTCCGTACCCTCACCTGTGCCCTAAACCTTGCCGTTCCCTAAGCCTAACCCTAAGCCGGCACGGAATTCTATGATCAACCCTACACGTTACCCTACGCTGTACCCTAATCCTAACCCGTGCGTCAGCATGTACCCTGACCCTAACACGTTTCCGTACCCTCACCTGTGCCCTAAAACTTGCAGTTCCCTAACCCTAACCCTAGCCCGGAATGGAAACCTACCACCAACCCTACACCTTACCCTACGCCGTACCCTAATCCTAATCCGTACGCTGACACTGACCCGTGCGTCAGCACGTACCCTGACCCTAACATGTTTCCGTACACTAACCTGTGCCCTAAACCTTGCCGTTCCCTAACCCTAACCCTAGCCCGGAATGGAAACCTACCACCAACCATACACCTTACCCTACGCCGTACCCTAATCCTAATCCGTACGCTGACACTGACCCGTGCGTCAGCACGTACCCTGACCCTAACATGTTTCCGTACACTCACCTCTGCCCTAAACCTTGCCATTCCCTAACCCTAACCCTAGCACGAAATGAAAACCTACCACCATCCCTACACCTTACCCTATGCCGTACAATCATCCTAATCTGTACGCTGACAATGATCCGTGCGTCAGCACATACCCTGACCCTAACACGTTTCCGTACCCTCACCTGTGCCCTAAACCTTGCCGTTCCCTAAGCCTAACCCTAGGCCGGCACGGAATCCTACCTCCAACCCTACACGTTACACTACGCCGTACCCTAATCCTAACACGTGCGTCAGCATGTACCCTGACACTAACACGTTTCCATACCCTCACCTGTGCCCTAAACCTTGCAGTTCCCTAACCCTAACCCTAGCCCGGAATGAAAACCTACCACCAACCCTACACCTTACCCTACGCCGTACCCTAATCCTAATCCGTACGCTGACAGTGACCCGTGCGTCAGCACGTACCCTGACCCTAACACGTTTCCGTACCCACACCTGTGTCATAAACCTTGCCATTCCCTAACCCTAAACCTAGCCCAAACGGAAACCTACCACCAACCCTACACCTTACCCTACACCGTACCCTAATCCTAATCCGTACGCTGACACTGACCCGTGCGTCAGCAAGTACCCTGACCCTAAACTTTTCCGTACCCTCACCTGTGCCCTAAACCTTGCCGTTCCCTAAGCCTAACCCTAGGCCGGCACGGAATCCAACCTCCAACCCTACACGTTACCCTACGCCGTACCCTAATCCTAACCCGTGCGTCAGCATGTACCCTGACCCTAACACGTTTCCGTACCCTCACCTGTGCCCTAAACCTTGCAGTTCCCTAACCCTAACCCTAGCCCGGAATGGAAACCTACCACCAACCCTACACCTTACCCTACGCCGTACCCTAATCCTAATCCGTACGCTGACACTGACCCGTGCGTCAGCACGTACCCTGACCGTAACATGTTTCCGTACACTCACCTGTGCCCTAAACCTTGCAGTTCCCTAACCCTAACCCTAGCCCGGAATGAAAACCTACCACCATCCCTACACCTTACCCTATGCCGTACCCTCATCCTAATCTGTACGCTGACAATGACCCGTGCGTCAGCACATACCCAGACCCTAACACGTTTCCGTACCCTCACCTGTGCCCTAAACCTTGCCGTTCCCTAAGCCTAACACTAGGCCGGCACGGAATTCTACCACCAAACCTACACGTTACCCTACGCCGTACCCTAATCCTAATCCGTACGCTGACACTGACCCGTGCGTCAGCATGTACCCTGACCCTAACATGTTCCCGTACACTCACCGGTGCCCTAAACCTTGCCGTTCCCTAACCCTAACCCTAGCACGGAACGGAAACCTACCACCATCCCTACACCTTAACCTATGCCGTACCCTCATCCTAATCTGTACGCTGACAATGACCCGTGCGTCAGCACATACCCTGACCCTAACACGTTTCCGTACCCCCACCTGTGCCCTAAACCTTGCCGTTCCCTAAGCCTAACACTAGGCCGGCACGGAATTCTACCACCAACCCTACACGTTACCCTATGCCGTACCCTAATCCTAACACGTGCGTCAGCAAGTACCCTGACCCTAACACGTTTCCGTACCCTCACCTGTGCCCTAAACCTTGCCGTTCCCTAACCCTAACCCTAGCCCGGAATGGAAACCTACCACCAACCCTACACCTTACCCTATGCCGTAACCTAATCCTAATCCGTACGCTGACAATGACCCGTGCGTCAGCACGTACCCTGACTCTAACATGTTTCCGTACACTCACCTGTGCCCTAAACCTTGCCGTTCCCTAACCCTAACCCTAGCCCGGAACGGAAACCTACCACCATCCCTACACCTTACCCTACACCGTACCCTAATCCTAAACTGTACGCTGACAATGACCCGTGCGTCAGCACATACCCTGACCCTAACACGTTTCCGTACCCTCACCTGTGCCCTAAACCTTGCCATTCCCTAAGCCTAACACTAGGCGGGCACGGAATTCTACCACCAACCCTACACGTTACCCTACGCCATACCCTAATCCTAACCCGTGCGTCAGCATGTAACCTGATCCTAACACGTTTCCGTACACTCACCTGTGCCCTAAACCTTGCAGTTCCCTAACCCTAACCCTAGCCCGGAACGGAAACCTACCACCAAACCTACACCTTACCCTACGCCGTACCCTAATCCTAATCCGTACGCTGACACTGACCCGTGCGTCAGCAAGTACCCTGACCCTAACACGTTTCCGTACCCACACCTGTGTCCTAAACCTTGCCGTTCCCTAACCCTAAACCTAGCCCAAACGGAAACCTACCACCAACCCTACACCTTACCCTATGCCGTACCCTAATCCTAATCCATACGCTGACACTGACCCGTGCGTCAGCAAGTACCCTGACCCTAAACGTTTCTGTACCCTCACCTGTGTCCTAAACCTTGCCGTTCCCTAACCCTAACCCTAGCGCGGAATGGAAAACTACCACAAAACCTAAACCTTACCCTATGCCGTACCCTAATCCTAATCCGTACGCTGACACTGACCCGTGCGTCAGCACGTACACTGACCCTAACACATTTCCGTACACTCACCTGTGCCCTAAACCTTGCCGTTCCCTAACCCTAACCCTAGCCCAGAACGGAAACCTACCAACATCCCTACACCTTACACTGCGCCGTACCCTAATCCTAATCTGTACGCTGACAATGACCCGTGCGTCAGCACATACCCTGACCCTGACACGTTTCCATACCCTGACCTGTGCCCTAAACCTTGCCGTTCCCTAAGCCTAACCCTAGGCCGGCAGGGAATCCTACCTCCAACCCTACACGTTACCCTACGCCGTACCCTAATCCTAACCCGTGCGACAGCATGTACCCTGACCCTAACACGTTTCTGTACCCCCACCTGTGCCCTAAACCTTACAGTTCCCTAACCCTAACCCTAGCCTGAAACAGAAACCTACCACAAAACCTACATCTTACCCTATGCCGTACCCTAATCCTAATATGTACGCTGACATTGACCCGTGCGTCAGCAAGTACCCTGACCCTAACACGTTTCCGTACCCTCACCTGTGCTCTAAACCTTGCCGTTCCCTAACCCTAACCCTAGCCCGTAATGGAAACCTACCACCAACCCTACACCTTACCCTATGCCGTAACCTAATCCTAATCCGTACGCTGACAATGACCCGTGCGTCAGAACGTACCCTGACCCTAACATGTTTCCGTACACTCACCTGTGCCCTAAACCTTGCCGTTCCCTAACCCTAACCCTAGCCCGGAACGGAAACCTACCACCATCCCTACACCTTAACCTACGCCGTACACTAATCCTAACCTGTACGCTGACAATGACCCGTGCGTCAGCACATACCCTGACCCTAACACGTTTCCGTACCCTCACCTGTGCCCTAAACCTTGCCGTTCCCTAAGCCTAACCCTAGGCCAGCACGGAATTCTATGACCAACCCTACACGTTACCCTACGCTGTACCCTAATCCTAACCCGTGCGTCAGCATGTACCCTGACCCTAACACGTTTCCGTACCCTCACCTGTGCCCTAAAACTTGCAGTTCCCTAACCCTAACCCTAGCCCGGAATGGAAACCTACCACCAACCCTACACCTTACCCTACGCCGTACCCTAATCCTAATCCGTACGCTGACACTGACCCGTGCGTCAGCACGTACCCTGACCCTAACATGTTTCCGTACACTAACCTGTGCCCTAAACCTTGCCGTTCCCTAACCCTAACCCTAGCCCGGAATGGAAACCTACCACCAACCCTACACCTTGCCCTACGCCGTACCCTAATCCTAATCCGTACGCTGACACTGACCCGTGCGTCAGCACGTACCCTGACCCTAACATGTTTCCGTACACTCACCTCTGCCCTAAACCTTGCCATTCCCTAACCCTAACCCGAGCACGGAACGAAAACCTACCACCATCCCTACACCTTACCCTATGCCGTACAATCATCCTAATCTGTACGCTGACAATGATCTGTGCGTCAGCACATACCCTGACCCTAACACGTTTCCGTACCCTCACCTGTGCCCTAAACCTTGCCGTTCCCTAAGCCTAACCCTATGCCGGCACGGAATCCTACCTCCAACCCTACACGTTACCCTACGCCGTACCCTAATCCTAACATGTGCGTCAGCATGTACCCTGACCCTAACACGTTTCCATACCCTCACGTGTGCGCTAAACCTTGCAGTTCCCTAACCCTAACCCTAGCCCGGAATGAAAACCTACCACCAACCCTACACCTTACCCTACGCCGTACCCTAATCCTAATCTGTACGCTGACAGTGACCCGTGCGTCAGCACGTACCCTGACCCTAACACGTTTCCGTACCCACACCTGTGTCCTAAACCTTGCCGTTCCCTAACCCTAAACCTAGCCCGGAATGGCAACCTACCACCAACCCTACACCTTACCCTACGCCGTACCCTAATCCTAATCCGTACGCTGACACTGACCCGTGCGTCAGCACGTACCCTGACCCTAACATGTTTCCGAACACTCACCTCTGCCCTATACCTTGCGGTTCCCTAAGCCTAACCCTAGGCCGGCACGGAATTCTATGACCAACCCTACACCTTACCCTATGCCGTACCCTAATCCTTATCCGTAGGCTGACAATGACCCGTGCGTCAGCACGTACCCTGACCCTCACATGTTTCCGTACACTCACTTGTGCCCTAAACCTTGCCGTTCCCTAACCCTAACCCTAGCCCGGAACGGAAACCTACCACCATCCCTACACGTTACCCTACGCCGTACCCTAAGCCTAAACTGTACGCTGACAATGACCCGTGCGTCAGCACATACCCTGACCCTAACACGTTTCCGTACCCTCACCTGTGCCCTAAACCTTGCCGTTCCCTAAGCCTAACCCTAAGCCGGCACGGAATTCTATGATCAACCCTACACGTTACCCTACGCTGTACCCTAATCCTAACCCGTGCGTCAGCATGTACCCTGACCCTAACACGTTTCCGTACCCTCACCTGTGCCCTAAACCTTGCAGTTCCCTAACCCTAACCCTAGCCCGGAATGGAAACCTACCACCAACCCTACACCTTACCCTACGCCGTACCCTAATCCTAATCCGTACGCTGACACTGACCCGTGCGTCAGCACGTACCCTGACCCTAACATGTTTCCGTACACTAACCTGTGCCCTAAACCTTGCCGTTCCCTAACCCTAACCCTAGCCCGGAATGGAAACCTACCACCAACCATACACCTTACCCTACGCCGTACCCTAATCCTAATCCGTACGCTGACACTGACCCGTGCGTCAGCACGTACCCTGACCCTAACATGTTTCCGTACACTCACCTCTGCCCTAAACCTTGCCATTCCCTAACCCTAACCCTAGCACGAAATGAAAACCTACCACCATCCCTACACCTTACCCTATGCCGTACAATCATCCTAATCTGTACGCTGACAATGATCCGTGCGTCAGCACATACCCTGACCCTAACACGTTTCCGTACCCTCACCTGTGCCCTAAACCTTGCCGTTCCCTAAGCCTAACCCTAGGCCGGCACGGAATCCTACCTCCAACCCTACACGTTACACTACGCCGTACCCTAATCCTAACACGTGCGTCAGCATGTACCCTGACACTAACACGTTTCCATACCCTCACCTGTGCCCTAAACCTTGCAGTTCCCTAACCCTAACCCTAGCCCGGAATGAAAACCTACCACCAACCCTACACCTTACCCTACGCCGTACCCTAATCCTAATCCGTACGCTGACAGTGACCCGTGCGTCAGCACGTACCCTGACCCTAACACGTTTCCGTACCCACACCTGTGTCATAAACCTTGCCATTCCCTAACCCTAAACCTAGCCCAAACGGAAACCTACCACCAACCCTACACCTTACCCTACGCCGTACCCTAATCCTAATCCGTACGCTGACACTGACCCGTGCGTCAGCAAGTACCCTGACCCTAAACTTTTCCGTACCCTCACCTGTGCCCTAAACCTTGCCGTTCCCTAAGCCTAACCCTAGGCCGGCACGGAATCCAACCTCCAACCCTACACGTTACCCTACGCCGTACCCTAATCCTAACCCGTGCGTCAGCATGTACCCTGACCCTAACACGTTTCCGTACCCTCACCTGTGCCCTAAACCTTGCAGTTCCCTAACCCTAACCCTAGCCCGGAATGGAAACCTACCACCAACCCTACACCTTACCCTACGCCGTACCCTAATCCTAATCCGTACGCTGACACTGACCCGTGCGTCAGCACGTACCCTGACCGTAACATGTTTCCGTACACTCACCTGTGCCCTAAACCTTGCAGTTCCCTAACCCTAACCCTAGCCCGGAATGAAAACCTACCACCATCCCTACACCTTACCCTATGCCGTACCCTCATCCTAATCTGTACGCTGACAATGACCCGTGCGTCAGCACATACCCAGACCCTAACACGTTTCCGTACCCTCACCTGTGCCCTAAACCTTGCCGTTCCCTAAGCCTAACACTAGGCCGGCACGGAATTCTACCACCAAACCTACACGTTACCCTACGCCGTACCCTAATCCTAATCCGTACGCTGACACTGACCCGTGCGTCAGCATGTACCCTGACCCTAACATGTTCCCGTACACTCACCGGTGCCCTAAACCTTGCCGTTCCCTAACCCTAACCCTAGCACGGAACGGAAACCTACCACCATCCCTACACCTTAACCTATGCCGTACCCTCATCCTAATCTGTACGCTGACAATGACCCGTGCGTCAGCACATAGCCTGACCCTAACACGTTTCCGTACCCCCACCTGTGCCCTAAACCTTGCCGTTCCCTAAGCCTAACACTAGGCCGGCACGGAATTCTACCACCAACCCTACACGTTACCCTATGCCGTACCCTAATCCTAACACGTGCGTCAGCAAGTACCCTGACCCTAACACGTTTCCGTACCCTCACCTGTGCCCTAAACCTTGCCATTCCCTAACCCTAACCCTAGCCCGGAATGGAAACCTACCACCAACCCTACACCTTACCCTATGCCGTAACCTAATCCTAATCCGTACGCTGACAATGACCCGTGCGTCAGCACGTACCCTGACCCTAACATGTTTCCGTACACTCACCTGTGCCCTAAACCTTGCCGTTCCCTAACCCTAACCCTAGCCCGGAACGGAAACCTACCACCATCCCTACACCTTACCCTACACCGTACCCTAATCCTAAACTGTACGCTGACAATGACCCGTGCGTCAGCACATACCCTGACCCTAACACGTTTCCGTACCCTCACCTGTGCCCTAAACCTTGCCGTTCCCTAAGCCTAACCCTAGGCCGGCACGGAATTCTATGACCAACCCTACACTTTACCCTACGCCGTACCCTAATCCTAACCCGTGCGTCAGCATGTACCCTGACCCTAACACGTTTCCGTACCCTCACCTGTGCCCTAAACCTTACAGTTCCCTAACCCTAACCCTAGCCCGAAACAGAAACCTACCACAAAACCTACACCTTACCCTATGCTGTACCCTAATCCTAATACCTAGGCTGACATTGAACCGTGCGTCAGCAAGTACGCTGACCCTAACACGTTTCCGTACCCTCACCTGTGCCCTAAACCTTGCCGTTCCCTAACCCTAACCCTAGTCCGGAATGGAAAACTACCACCAACCCTACACCTTACCCTATGCCGTACCCTAATCCTAATCCGTACGCTGACAATGACCCGTGCGTCAGCACGTACCCTGACCCTAACATGTTTCCGTACACTCACTTGTGCCCTAAACCTTGCCGTTCCCTAACCCTAACCCTAGCCCGGAACGGAAACCTACCACCATCCTTACACGTTACCCTACGCCGTACCCTAATCCTAAACTGTACGCTGACAATGACCCGTGCGTCAGCACATACCCTGACCCTAACACGTTTCCGTACCCTCACCTGTGCCCTAAACCTTGCCGTTCCCTAAGCCTAACCCTAGGCCGGCACGGAATTCTATGACCAACCCTACACGTTACCCTACGCTGTACCCTAATCCTAACCCGTGGGTCAGCATGTACCCTGACCCTAACACGTTTCCGTACCCTCACCTGTGCCCTAAACCTTGCCGTTCCCTAAGCCGAACCCTAGGCCGGCACGGAATTCTATGACCAACCCTACACGTTACCCTATGCCGTACCCTAATCCTAACCCGTGCGTCAGCATGTACCCTGACCCTAACACGTTTCCGTACCCTCACCTGTGCCCTAAACCTTACAGTTCCCTAACCCTAACCCTAGCCCGAAACAGAAACCTACCACAAAACCTACACCTTGCCCTACGCCGTACCCTAATCCTAATCCGTACGCTGACACTGACCCGTGCATCAGCACGTACCCAGACCCTAACATGTTTCCGTACACTCACCTGTGCCCTAAACCTTGCCGTTCCCTAACCCTAACCCTAGCACGGAACGGAAACCTACCACCATCCCTACACCTTACCCTATGCCGTACCCTCATCCTAATCTGTACGCTGACAATGACCCGTGCGTCAGCACATACCCTGACCCTAACACGTTTCCGTGCCCTCACCTGTGCCCTAAACCTTGCCGTTCCCTAAGCCTAACCCTAGGCCGGCACGGAATTCTATGACCAACCCTACACGTTACCCTACGCCGTACCCTAATCCTAACCCGTGCGGCAGCATGTACCCTGACCCGAACACGTTTCCGTAACCTCACCTGTACCCTAAACCTTGCAGTTCCCTAACCCTAACCCTAGCCCAGAATGGAAAACAACCACCAACCCTACACCTTACCCTACTCCGTACCCTAATCCTAATCCGTACGCTGACACTGAACCCTGCGTCAGCACGTACCCTGACCGTAACATGTTTCCGTACACTCACCTCTGCCCTAAACCTTGCCATTCCCTAACCCAAACCCTAGCACGGAACGGAAACCTACCACCATCCCTACACCTTACCCTATGCCGTACACTCATCCTAATCTGTACGCTGACAATGACACGTGCGTCAGCACATACCCTGACCCAAACACGTTTCCGTACCCTCACCTGTGCCCTAAACCTTGCCATTCCCTAAGCCTAACCCTAGGCCGGCACGGAATCCTACCTCCAACCCTACACGTTACCCTACACCGTACCCTAATCCTAACCCGTGCGTCAGCATGTACCCTGACCCTAACACGTTTCCGTACGCTCACTTGTGCCCTAAACCTTGCCGTTCCCTAACCCTAACCCTAGCCCGGAACGGAAACCTACCACCATCCTTACACGTTACCCTACGCCGTACCCTAATCCTAAACTGTACGCTGACAATGACCCGTGCGTCAGCACATACCCTGACCCTAACACGTTTCCATACCCTCACCTGTGCCCTAAACCTTGCCGTTCCCTAAGCCTAACCCTAGGCCGGCACTGAATTCTATGACCAACCCTACACGTTACCCTACGCTGTACCCTAATCCTAACCCGTGGGTCAGCATGTACCCTGACCCTAACACGTTTCCGTACCCTCACCTGTGCCCTAAACCTTACAGTTCCCTAACCCTAGCCCTAGCCCGGAATGGAAACCTACCACCAACCCTACACCTTATCCTACGCCGTACCCTAATCCTAATCCGTACGCTGACACTGACCCGTGCATCAGCACGTACCCTGACCCTAACATGTTTCCGTACACTAACCTGTGCCCTAAACCTTGCCGTTCCCTAACCCTAACCCTAGCCCGGAACGGAAAACTACCACCATCCCTACACCTTACCCTATGCCGTACCCTCATCCTAATCTGTACGCTGACAATGACCCGTGCGTCAGCACATACCCTGACCCTAACACGTTTCCGTACCCTCACCTGTGCCCTAAACCTTGCCGTTCCCTAAGCCTAACCCTAGGCCGGCACGGAATCCTAACTCCAACCCTACACGTTACCCTACGCCGTACCCTAATCCTAACCCCTGCGGCAGCATGTACCCTGACCCTAACACGTTTCCGTACCCGCACTTGTGCCCTAAACCTTGCCGTTCCCTAAGCCGAACCCTAGGCCAGCACGGAATTCTATGACCAACCTTACACGTTACCCTATTCCGTACCCTAATCCTAACCCGTGCGTCAGCATGTACCCTGACCCTAACACGTTTCCGTACCCCCACCTGTGCCCTAAACCTTGCCGTTCCCTAAGCCTAACACTAGGCCGGCACGGAATTCTACCACCAACCCTACACGTTACCCTATGCCGTACCCTAATCCTAACACGTGCGTCAGCAAGTACCCTGACCCTAACACGTTTCCGTACCCTCACCTGTGCCCTAAACCTTGCCGTTCCCTAACCCTAACCCTAGCCCGGAATGGAAACCTACCACCAACCCTACACCTTACCCTATGCCGTAACCTAATCCTAATCCGTACGCTGACAATGACCCGTGCGTCAGCACGTACCCTGACCCTAACATGTTTCCGTACACTCACCTGTGCCCTAAACCTTGCCGTTCCCTAACCCTAACCCTAGCCCGGAACGGAAACCTACCACCATCCCTACACCTTACCCTACACCGTACCCTAATCCTAAACTGTATGCTGACAATGACCCGTGCGTCAGCACATACCCTGACCCTAACACGTTTCCGTACCCTCACCTGTGCCCTAAACCTTGCCGTTCCCTAAGCCTAACCCTAGGCCGGCACGGAATTCTATGACCAACCCTACACTTTACCCTACGCCGTACCCTAATCCTAACCCGTGCGTCAGCATGTACCCTGACCCGAACACGTTTCTGTACCCTCACCTGTGCCCTAAACCTTACAGTTCCCTAACCCTAACCCTAGCCCGAAACAGAAACCTACCACAAAACCTACACCTTACCCTATGCTGTACCCTAATCCTAATACCTAGGCTGACATTGAACCGTGCGTCAGCAAGTACCCTGACCCTAACACGTTTCCGTACCCTCACCTGTGCCCTAAACCTTACAGTTCCCTAACCCTAACCCTAGCCCGAAACAGAAACCTACCACCAACCCTACACCTTACCCTATGCCGTACCCTAATCCTAATCCGTACGCTGACAATGACCCGTGCGTCAGCACGTACCCTGACCCTAACATGTTTCCGTACACTCACTTGTGCCCTAAACCTTGCCGTTCCCTAACCCTAACCCTAGCCCGGAACGGAAACCTACCACCATCCTTACACGTTACCCTACGCCGTACCCTAATCCTAAACTGTACGCTGACAATGACCCGTGCGTCAGCACATACCCTGACCCTAACACGTTTCCGTACCCTCACCTGTGCCCTAAACCTTGCCGTTCCCTAAGCCTAACCCTAGGCCGGCACGGAATTCTATGACCAACCCTACACGTTACCCTACGCTGTACCCTAATCCTAACCCGTGGGTCAGCATGTACCCTGACCCTAACACGTTTCCGTACCCTCACCTGTGCCCTAAACCTTGCCGTTCCCTAAGCCTAACCCTAGGCCGGCACGGAATTCTATGACCAACCCTACACGTTACCCTACGCCGTACCCTAATCCTAACCCGTGAGGCAGCATGTACCCTGACCCGAACACGTTTCCGTACCCTCACCTGTACCCTAAACCTTGCAGTTCCCTAACCCTAACCCTAGCCCAGAATGGAAAACAACCACCAACCCTACACCTTACCCTACTCCGTACCCTAATCCTAATCCGTACGCTGACACTGACCCCTGCGTCAGCACGTACCCTGACCGTAACATGTTTCCGTACACTCACCTCTGCCCTAAACCTTGCCATTCCCTAACCCAAACCCTAGCACGGAACGGAAACCTACCACCATCCCTACACCTTACCCTATGCCGTACACTCATCCTAATCTGTACGCTGACAATGACACGTGCGTCAGCACATACCCTGACCCAAACACGTTTCCGTACCCTCACCTGTGCCCTAAACCTTGCCATTCCCTAAGCCTAACCCTAGGCCGGCACGGAATCCTACCTCCAACCCTACACGTTACCCTACACCGTACCCTAATCCTAACCCGTGCGTCAGCATGTACCCTGACCCTAACACGTTTCCGTACGCTCACTTGTGCCCTAAACCTTGCCGTACCCTAACCCTAACCCTAGCCCGGAACGGAAACCTACCACCATCCTTACACGTTACCCTACGCCGTACCCTAATCCTAAACTGTACGCTGACAATGACCCGTGCGTCAGCACATACCCTGACCCTAACACGTTTCCATACCCTCACCTGTGCACTAAACCTTGCCGTTCCCTAAGCCTAACCCTAGGCCGGCACGGAATTCTATGACCAACCCTACACGTTACACTACGCTGTACCCTAATCCTAACCCGTGGGTCAGCATGTACCCTGACCCTAACACGTTTCCGTACCCTCACCTGTGCCCTAAACCTTACAGTTCCCTAACCCTAGCCCTAGCCCGGAATGGAAACCTACCACCAACCCTACACCTTACCCTACGCCGTACCCTAATCCTAATCCGTACGCTGACACTGACCCGTGCGTCAGCACGTACCCTGACCCTAACATGTTTCCGTACACTAACCTGTGCCCTAAACCTTGCCGTTCCCTAACCCTAACCCTAGCCCAGAACGGAAAACTACCACCATCCCTACACCTTACCCTATGCCGTACCCTCATCCTAATCTGTACGCTGACAATGACCCGTGCGTCAGCACATACCCTGACCCTAACACGTTTCCGTACCCTCACCTGTGCCCTAAACCTTGCCGTTCCCTAAGCCTAACCCTAGGCCGGCACGGAATCCTAACTCCAACCCTACACGTTACCCTACGCCGTACCCTAATCCTAACCCCTGCGGCAGCATGTACCCTGACCCTAACACGTTTCCGTACCCTCACTTGTGCCCTAAACCTTGCCGTTCCCTAAGCCGAACCCTAGGCCAGCACGGAATTCTATGACCAACCTTACACGTTACCCTATTCCGTACCCTAATCCTAACCCGTGCGTCAGCATGTACCCTGACCCTAACACGTTTCCGTACCCTCACCTGTGCCCTAAACATTACAGTTCCCTAACCCTAACCCTAGCCCGAAACAGAAACCTACCACAAAACCTACACCTTGCCCTACGCCGTACCCTAATCCTAATCCGTACGCTGACACTGACCCGTGCATCAGCACGTACCCAGACCCTAACATGTTTCCGTACACTCACCTGTGCCCTAAACCTTGCCATTCCCTAACCCTAACCCTAGCACGGAACGGAAACCTACCACCATCCCTACACCTTACCCTACACCGTACCCTAATCCTAATCCGTACGCTGACACTGACCCGTGCATCAGCACGTACCCTGACCGTAACATGTTTCCGTACACCCACCTCTGCCCTAAACCTTGCCATTCCCTAACCCAATCCCTAGCACGGAACGGAAACCTACCACCATCCCTATACCTTACCCTATGCTGTACACTCATCCTAATCTGTACGCTGACAATGACACGTGCGTCAGCACATACCCTGACCCTAACACATTTCCATACCCTCACCTGTGCCCTAAACCTTGCCATTCCCTAATCCAAACCCTAGGCCGGCACGGAATCCTACCTCCAACCCTACACGTTACCCTACGCCGTACCCTAATCCTAACCCCTGCGTCCGCATGTACCCTGACCCTAACACGTTTCCATACGCTCACTTGTGCCCTAAACCTTGCAGTTCCCTAACCCTAACCCTAGCCCAGAATGGAAACCTACCACCAACCCTACACCTTACCCTACGCCGTACCATAATCCTAATCCGTACGCTGACACTGACCCATGCGTCAGCACGTACCCTGACCGTAACATGTTTCCGTACACTTACCTGTGCCCAAAACCTTGCCGTTCCCTAACCCTAACCCTAGCCCGGAATAGAAACCTACCACCATCCCTACACCTTACGCTATGCCATACCCTCATCCTAATCTGTACGCTGACAATGACCCGTGCGTCAGCACATACCCTGACCCTAACACGTTTCCGTACCCTCACCTGTGCCCTAAACCTTGCCATTCCCTAAGCCTAACACTAGGCGGGCACGGAATTCTACCACCAACCCTACACGTTACCCTACGCCATACCCTAATCCTAACCCGTGCGTCAGCATGTAACCTGATCCTAACACGTTTCCGTACACTCACCTGTGCCCTAAACCTTGCAGTTCCCTAACCCTAACCCTAGCCCGGAACGGAAACCTACCACCAAACCTACACCTTACCCTACGCCGTACCCTAATCCTAATCCGTACGCTGACACTGACCCGTGCGTCAGCAAGTACCCTGACCCTAACACGTTTCCGTACCCACACCTGTGTCCTAAACCTTGCCGTTCCCTAACCCTAAACCTAGCCCAAACGGAAACCTACCACCAACCCTACACCTTACCCTATGCCGTACCCTAATCCTAATCCATACGCTGACACTGACCCGTGCGTCAGCAAGTACCCTGACCCTAAACGTTTCTGTACCCTCACCTGTGTCCTAAACCTTGCCGTTCCCTAACCCTAACCCTAGCGCGGAATGGAAACCTACCACAAAACCTAAACCTTACCCTATGCCGTACCCTAATCCTAATCCGTACGCTGACACTGACCCGTGCGTCAGCACGTACCCTGACCGTAACATGTTTCCGTACACTCACCTGTGCCCTAAACCTTGCAGTTCCCTAACCCTAACCCTAGCCCGGAATGAAAACCTACCACCATCCCTACACCTTACCCTATGCCGTACCCTCATCCTAATCTGTACGCTGACAATGACCCGTGCGTCAGCACATACCCAGACCCTAACACGTTTCCGTACCCTCACCTGTGCCCTAAACCTTGCCGTTCCCTAAGCCTAACACTAGGCCGGCACGGAATTCTACCACCAAACCTACACGTTACCCTACGCCGTACCCTAATCCTAATCCGTACGCTGACACTGACCCGTGCGTCAGCATGTACCCTGACCCTAACATGTTCCCGTACACTCACCGGTGCCCTAAACCTTGCCGTTCCCTAACCCTAACCCTAGCACGGAACGGAAACCTACCACCATCCCTACACCTTAACCTATGCCGTACCCTCATCCTAATCTGTACGCTGACAATGACCCGTGCGTCAGCACATACCCTGACCCTAACACGTTTCCGTACCCCCACCTGTGCCCTAAACCTTGCCGTTCCCTAAGCCTAACACTAGGCCGGCACGGAATTCTACCACCAACCCTACACGTTACCCTATGCCGTACCCTAATTCTAACACGTGCGTCAGCAAGTACCCTGACCCTAACACGTTTCCGTACCCTCACCTGTGCCCTAAACCTTGCCGTTCCCTAACCCTAACCCTAGCCCGGAATGGAAACCTACCACCAACCCTACACCTTACCCTATGCCGTAACCTAATCCTAATCCGTACGCTGACAATGACCCGTGCGTCAGCACGTACCCTGACTCTAACATGTTTCCGTACACTCACCTGTGCCCTAAACCTTGCCGTTCCCTAACCCTAACCCTAGCCCGGAACGGAAACCTACCACCATCCCTACACCTTACCCTACACCGTACCCTAATCCTAAACTGTACGCTGACAATGACCCGTGCGTCAGCACATACCCTGACCCTAACACGTTTCCGTACCCTCACCTGTGCCCTAAACCTTGCCATTCCCTAAGCCTAACACTAGGCGGGCACGGAATTCTACCACCAACCCTACACGTTACCCTACGCCATACCCTAATCCTAACCCGTGCGTCAGCATGTAACCTGATCCTAACACGTTTCCGTACACTCACCTGTGCCCTAAACCTTGCAGTTCCCTAACCCTAACCCTAGCCCGGAACGGAAACCTACCACCAAACCTACACCTTACCCTACGCCGTACCCTAATCCTAATCCGTACGCTGACACTGACCCGTGCGTCAGCAAGTACCCTGACCCTAACACGTTTCCGTACCCACACCTGTGTCCTAAACCTTGCCGTTCCCTAACCCTAAACCTAGCCCAAACGGAAACCTACCACCAACCCTACACCTTACCCTATGCCATACCCTAATCCTAATCCATACGCTGACACTGACCCGTGCGTCAGCAAGTACCCTGACCCTAAACGTTTCTGTACCCTCACCTGTGTCCTAAACCTTGCCGTTCCCTAACCCTAACCCTAGCGCGGAATGGAAAACTACCACAAAACCTAAACCTTACCCTATGCCGTACCCTAATCCTAATCCGTACGCTGACACTGACCCGTGCGTCAGCACGTACACTGACCCTAACACATTTCCGTACACTCACCTGTGCCCTAAACCTTGCCGTTCCCTAACCCTAACCCTAGCCCAGAACGGAAACCTACCAACATCCCTACACCTTACACTGCGCCGTACCCTAATCCTAATCTGTACGCTGACAATGACCCGTGCGTCAGCACATACCCTGACCCTGACACGTTTCCATACCCTGACCTGTGCCCTAAACCTTGCCGTTCCCTAAGCCTAACCCTAGGCCGGCAGGGAATCCTACCTCCAACCCTACACGTTACCCTACGCCGTACCCTAATCCTAACCCGTGCGACAGCATGTACCCTGACCCTAACACGTTTCTGTACCCCCACCTGTGCCCTAAACCTTACAGTTCCCTAACCCTAACCCTAGCCTGAAACAGAAACCTACCACAAAACCTACATCTTACCCTATGCCGTACCCTAATCCTAATACGTACGCTGACATTGACCCGTGCGTCAGCAAGTACCCTGACCCTAACACGTTTCCGTACCCTCACCTGTGCTCTAAACCTTGCCGTTCCCTAACCCTAACCCTAGCCCGTAATGGAAACCTACCACCAACCCTACACCTTACCCTATGCCGTAACCTAATCCTAATCCGTACGCTGACAATGACCCGTGCGTCAGAACGTACCCTGACCCTAACATGTTTCCGTACACTCACCTGTGCCCTAAACCTTGCCGTTCCCTAACCCTAACCCTAGCCCGGAACGGAAACCTACCACCATCCCTACACCTTAACCTACGCCGTACACTAATCCTAACCTGTACGCTGACAATGACCCGTGCGTCAGCACATACCCTGACCCTAACACGTTTCCGTACCCTCACCTGTGCCCTAAACCTTGCCGTTCCCTAAGCCTAACCCTAGGCCAGCACGGAATTCTATGACCAACCCTACACGTTACCCTACGCTGTACCCTAATCCTAACCCGTGCGTCAGCATGTACCCTGACCCTAACACGTTTCCGTACCCTCACCTGTGCCCTAAAACTTGCAGTTCCCTAACCCTAACCCTAGCCCGGAATGGAAACCTACCACCAACCCTACACCTTACCCTACGCCGTACCCTAATCCTAATCCGTACGCTGACACTGACCCGTGCGTCAGCACGTACCCTGACCCTAACATGTTTCCGTACACTAACCTGTGCCCTAAACCTTGCCGTTCCCTAACCCTAACCCTAGCCCGGAATGGAAACCTACCACCAACCCTACACCTTGCCCTACGCCGTACCCTAATCCTAATCCGTACGCTGACACTGACCCGTGCGTCAGCACGTACCCTGACCCTAACATGTTTCCGTACACTCACCTCTGCCCTAAACCTTGCCATTCCCTAACCCTAACCCGAGCACGGAACGAAAACCTACCACCATCCCTACACCTTACCCTATGCCGTACAATCATCCTAATCTGTACGCTGACAATGATCTGTGCGTCAGCACATACCCTGACCCTAACACGTTTCCGTACCCTCACCTGTGCCCTAAACCTTGCCGTTCCCTAAGCCTAACCCTATGCCGGCACGGAATCCTACCTCCAACCCTACACGTTACCCTACGCCGTACCCTAATCCTAACATGTGCGTCAGCATGTACCCTGACCCTAACACGTTTCCATACCCTCACGTGTGCGCTAAACCTTGCAGTTCCCTAACCCTAACCCTAGCCCGGAATGAAAACCTACCACCAACCCTACACCTTACCCTACGCCGTACCCTAATCCTAATCTGTACGCTGACAGTGACCCGTGCGTCAGCACGTACCCTGACCCTAACACGTTTCCGTACCCACACCTGTGTCCTAAACCTTGCCGTTCCCTAACCCTAAACCTAGCCCGGAATGGCAACCTACCACCAACCCTACACCTTACCCTACGCCGTACCCTAATCCTAATCCGTACGCTGACACTGACCCGTGCGTCAGCACGTACCCTGACCCTAACATGTTTCAGAACACTCACCTCTGCCCTATACCTTGCGGTTCCCTAAGCCTAACCCTAGGCCGGCACGGAATTCTATGACCAACCCTACACCTTACCCTATGCCGTACCCTAATCCTTATCCGTAGGCTGACAATGACCCGTGCGTCAGCACGTACCCTGACCCTCACATGTTTCCGTACCCTCACCTGTGCCCTAAACCTTGCCGTTCCCTAAGCCTAACCCTAAGCCGGCACGGAATTCTATGATCAACCCTACACGTTACCCTACGCTGTACCCTAATCCTAACCCGTGCGTCAGCATGTACCCTGACCCTAACACGTTTCCGTACCCTCACCTGTGCCCTAAACCTTGCAGTTCCCTAACCCTAACCCTAGCCCGGAATGGAAACCTACCACCAACCCTACACCTTACCCTACGCCGTACCCTAATCCTAATCCGTACGCTGACACTGACCCGTGCGTCAGCACGTACCCTGACCCTAACATGTTTCCGTACACTAACCTGTGCCCTAAACCTTGCCGTTCCCTAACCCTAACCCTAGCCCGGAATGGAAACCTACCACCAACCATACACCTTACCCTACGCCGTACCCTAATCCTAATCCGTACGCTGACACTGACCCGTGCGTCAGCACGTACCCTGACCCTAACATGTTTCCGTACACTCACCTCTGCCCTAAACCTTGCCATTCCCTAACCCTAACCCTAGCACGAAATGAAAACCTACCACCATCCCTACACCTTACCCTATGCCGTACAATCATCCTAATCTGTACGCTGACAATGATCCGTGCGTCAGCACATACCCTGACCCTAACACGTTTCCGTACCCTCACCTGTGCCCTAAACCTTGCCGTTCCCTAAGCCTAACCCTAGGCCGGCACGGAATCCTACCTCCAACCCTACACGTTACACTACGCCGTACCCTAATCCTAACACGTGCGTCAGCATGTACCCTGACACTAACACGTTTCCATACCCTCACCTGTGCCCTAAACCTTGCAGTTCCCTAACCCTAACCCTAGCCCGGAATGAAAACCTACCACCAACCCTACACCTTACCCTACGCCGTACCCTAATCCTAATCCGTACGCTGACAGTGACCCGTGCGTCAGCACGTACCCTGACCCTAACACGTTTCCGTACCCACACCTGTGTCATAAACCTTGCCATTCCCTAACCCTAAACCTAGCCCAAACGGAAACCTACCACCAACCCTACACCTTACCCTACGCCGTACCCTAATCCTAATCCGTACGCTGACACTGACCCGTGCGTCAGCAAGTACCCTGACCCTAAACTTTTCCGTACCCTCACCTGTGCCCTAAACCTTGCCGTTCCCTAAGCCTAACCCTAGGCCGGCACGGAATCCAACCTCCAACCCTACACGTTACCCTACGCCGTACCCTAATCCTAACCCGTGCGTCAGCATGTACCCTGACCCTAACACGTTTCCGTACCCTCACCTGTGCCCTAAACCTTGCAGTTCCCTAACCCTAACCCTAGCCCGGAATGGAAACCTACCACCAACCCTACACCTTACCCTACGCCGTACCCTAATCCTAATCCGTACGCTGACACTGACCCGTGCGTCAGCACGTACCCTGACCGTAACATGTTTCCGTACACTCACCTGTGCCCTAAACCTTGCAGTTCCCTAACCCTAACCCTAGCCCGGAATGAAAACCTACCACCATCCCTACACCTTACCCTATGCCGTACCCTCATCCTAATCTGTACGCTGACAATGACCCGTGCGTCAGCACATACCCAGACCCTAACACGTTTCCGTACCCTCACCTGTGCCCTAAACCTTGCCGTTCCCTAAGCCTAACACTAGGCCGGCACGGAATTCTACCACCAAACCTACACGTTACCCTACGCCGTACCCTAATCCTAATCCGTACGCTGACACTGACCCGTGCGTCAGCATGTACCCTGACCCTAACATGTTCCCGTACACTCACCGGTGCCCTAAACCTTGCCGTTCCCTAACCCTAACCCTAGCACGGAACGGAAACCTACCACCATCCCTACACCTTAACCTATGCCGTACCCTCATCCTAATCTGTACGCTGACAATGACCCGTGCGTCAGCACATACCCTGACCCTAACACGTTTCCGTACCCCCACCTGTGCCCTAAACCTTGCCGTTCCCTAAGCCTAACACTAGGCCGGCACGGAATTCTACCACCAACCCTACACGTTACCCTATGCCGTACCCTAATCCTAACACGTGCGTCAGCAAGTACCCTGACCCTAACACGTTTCCGTACCCTCACCTGTGCCCTAAACCTTGCCGTTCCCTAACCCTAACCCTAGCCCGGAATGGAAACCTACCACCAACCCTACACCTTACCCTATGCCGTAACCTAATCCTAATCCGTACGCTGACAATGACCCGTGCGTCAGCACGTACCCTGACCCTAACATGTTTCCGTACACTCACCTGTTCCCTAAACCTTGCCGTTCCCTAACCCTAACCCTAGCCAGGAACGGAAACCTACCACCATCCCTACACCTTACCCTACACCGTACCCTAATCCTAAACTGTACGCTGACAATGACCCGTGCGTCAGCACATACCCTGACCCTAACACGTTTCCGTACCCTCACCTGTGCCCTAAACCTTGCCGTTCCCTAAGCCTAACCCTAGGCCGGCACGGAATTCTATGACCAACCCTACACTTTACCCTACGCCGTACCCTAATCCTAACCCGTGCGTCAGCATGTACCCTGACCCTAACACGTTTCCGTACCCTCACCTGTGCCCTAAACCTTACAGTTCCCTAACCCTAACCCTAGCCCGAAACAGAAACCTACCACAAAACCTACACCTTACCCTATGCTGTACCCTAATCCTAATACCTAGGCTGACATTGAACCGTGCGTCAGCAAGTACGCTGACCCTAACACGTTTCCGTACCCTCACCTGTGCCCTAAACCTTGCCGTTCCCTAACCCTAACCCTAGTCCGGAATGGAAAACTACCACCAACCCTACACCTTACCCTATGCCGTACCCTAATCCTAATCCGTACGCTGACAATGACCCGTGCGTCAGCACGTACCCTGACCCTAACATGTTTCCGTACACTCACTTGTGCCCTAAACCTTGCCGTTCCCTAACCCTAACCCTAGCCCGGAACGGAAACCTACCACCATCCTTACACGTTACCCTACGCCGTACCCTAATCCTAAACTGTACGCTGACAATGACCCGTGCGTCAGCACATACCCTGACCCTAACACGTTTCCGTACCCTCACCTGTGCCCTAAACCTTGCCGTTCCCTAAGCCTAACCCTAGGCCGGCACGGAATTCTATGACCAACCCTACACGTTACCCTACGCTGTACCCTAATCCTAACCCGTGGGTCAGCATGTACCCTGACCCTAACACGTTTCCGTACCCTCACCTGTGCCCTAAACCTTGCCGTTCCCTAAGCCGAACCCTAGGCCGGCACGGAATTCTATGACCAACCCTACACGTTACCCTATGCCGTACCCTAATCCTAACCCGTGCGTCAGCATGTACCCTGACCCTAACACGTTTCCGTACCCTCACCTGTGCCCTAAACCTTACAGTTCCCTAACCCTAACCCTAGCCCGAAACAGAAACCTACCACAAAACCTACACCTTGCCCTACGCCGTACCCTAATCCTAATCCGTACGCTGACACTGACCCGTGCATCAGCACGTACCCAGACCCTAACATGTTTCCGTACACTCACCTGTGCCCTAAACCTTGCCGTTCCCTAACCCTAACCCTAGCACGGAACGGAAACCTACCACCATCCCTACACCTTACCCTATGCCGTACCCTCATCCTAATCTGTACGCTGACAATGACCCGTGCGTCAGCACATACCCTGACCCTAACACGTTTCCGTGCCCTCACCTGTGCCCTAAACCTTGCCGTTCCCTAAGCCTAACCCTAGGCCGGCACGGAATTCTATGACCAACCCTACACGTTACCCTACGCCGTACCCTAATCCTAACCCGTGCGGCAGCATGTACCCTGACCCGAACACGTTTCCGTAACCTCACCTGTACCCTAAACCTTGCAGTTCCCTAACCCTAACCCTAGCCCAGAATGGAAAACAACCACCAACCCTACACCTTACCCTACTCCGTACCCTAATCCTAATCCGTACGCTGACACTGAACCCTGCGTCAGCACGTACCCTGACCGTAACATGTTTCCGTACACTCACCTCTGCCCTAAACCTTGCCATTCCCTAACCCAAACCCTAGCACGGAACGGAAACCTACCACCATCCCTACACCTTACCCTATGCCGTACACTCATCCTAATCTGTACGCTGACAATGACACGTGCGTCAGCACATACCCTGACCCAAACACGTTTCCGTACCCTCACCTGTGCCCTAAACCTTGCCATTCCCTAAGCCTAACCCTAGGCCGGCACGGAATCCTACCTCCAACCCTACACGTTACCCTACACCGTACCCTAATCCTAACCCGTGCGTCAGCATGTACCCTGACCCTAACACGTTTCCGTACGCTCACTTGTGCCCTAAACCTTGCCGTTCCCTAACCCTAACCCTAGCCCGGAACGGAAACCTACCACCATCCTTACACGTTACCCTACGCCGTACCCTAATCCTAAACTGTACGCTGACAATGACCCGTGCGTCAGCACATACCCTGACCCTAACACGTTTCCATACCCTCACCTGTGCCCTAAACCTTGCCGTTCCCTAAGCCTAACCCTAGGCCGGCACTGAATTCTATGACCAACCCTACACGTTACCCTACGCTGTACCCTAATCCTAACCCGTGGGTCAGCATGTACCCTGACCCTAACACGTTTCCGTACCCTCACCTGTGCCCTAAACCTTACAGTTCCCTAACCCTAGCCCTAGCCCGGAATGGAAACCTACCACCAACCCTACACCTTATCCTACGCCGTACCCTAATCCTAATCCGTACGCTGACACTGACCCGTGCATCAGCACGTACCCTGACCCTAACATGTTTCCGTACACTAACCTGTGCCCTAAACCTTGCCGTTCCCTAACCCTAACCCTAGCCCGGAACGGAAAACTACCACCATCCCTACACCTTACCCTATGCCGTACCCTCATCCTAATCTGTACGCTGACAATGACCCGTGCGTCAGCACATACCCTGACCCTAACACGTTTCCGTACCCTCACCTGTGCCCTAAACCTTGCCGTTCCCTAAGCCTAACCCTAGGCCGGCACGGAATCCTAACTCCAACCCTACACGTTACCCTACGCCGTACCCTAATCCTAACCCCTGCGGCAGCATGTACCCTGACCCTAACACGTTTCCGTACCCGCACTTGTGCCCTAAACCTTGCCGTTCCCTAAGCCGAACCCTAGGCCAGCACGGAATTCTATGACCAACCTTACACGTTACCCTATTCCGTACCCTAATCCTAACCCGTGCGTCAGCATGTACCCTGACCCTAACACGTTTCCGTACCCCCACCTGTGCCCTAAACCTTGCCGTTCCCTAAGCCTAACACTAGGCCGGCACGGAATTCTACCACCAACCCTACACGTTACCCTATGCCGTACCCTAATCCTAACACGTGCGTCAGCAAGTACCCTGACCCTAACACGTTTCCGTACCCTCACCTGTGCCCTAAACCTTGCCGTTCCCTAACCCTAACCCTAGCCCGGAATGGAAACCTACCACCAACCCTACACCTTACCCTATGCCGTAACCTAATCCTAATCCGTACGCTGACAATGACCCGTGCGTCAGCACGTACCCTGACCCTAACATGTTTCCGTACACTCACCTGTGCCCTAAACCTTGCCGTTCCCTAACCCTAACCCTAGCCCGGAACGGAAACCTACCACCATCCCTACACCTTACCCTACACCGTACCCTAATCCTAAACTGTATGCTGACAATGACCCGTGCGTCAGCACATACCCTGACCCTAACACGTTTCCGTACCCTCACCTGTGCCCTAAACCTTGCCGTTCCCTAAGCCTAACCCTAGGCCGGCACGGAATTCTATGACCAACCCTACACTTTACCCTACGCCGTACCCTAATCCTAACCCGTGCGTCAGCATGTACCCTGACCCGAACACGTTTCTGTACCCTCACCTGTGCCCTAAACCTTACAGTTCCCTAACCCTAACCCTAGCCCGAAACAGAAACCTACCACAAAACCTACACCTTACCCTATGCTGTACCCTAATCCTAATACCTAGGCTGACATTGAACCGTGCGTCAGCAAGTACCCTGACCCTAACACGTTTCCGTACCCTCACCTGTGCCCTAAACCTTACAGTTCCCTAACCCTAACCCTAGCCCGAAACAGAAACCTACCACCAACCCTACACCTTACCCTATGCCGTACCCTAATCCTAATCCGTACGCTGACAATGACCCGTGCGTCAGCACGTACCCTGACCCTAACATGTTTCCGTACACTCACTTGTGCCCTAAACCTTGCCGTTCCCTAACCCTAACCCTAGCCCGGAACGGAAACCTACCACCATCCTTACACGTTACCCTACGCCGTACCCTAATCCTAAACTGTACGCTGACAATGACCCGTGCGTCAGCACATACCCTGACCCTAACACGTTTCCGTACCCTCACCTGTGCCCTAAACCTTGCCGTTCCCTAAGCCTAACCCTAGGCCGGCACGGAATTCTATGACCAACCCTACACGTTACCCTACGCTGTACCCTAATCCTAACCCGTGGGTCAGCATGTACCCTGACCCTAACACGTTTCCGTACCCTCACCTGTGCCCTAAACTTTGCCGTTCCCTAAGCCTAACCCTAGGCCGGCACGGAATTCTATGACCAACCCTACACGTTACCCTACGCCGTACCCTAATCCTAACCCGTGAGGCAGCATGTACCCTGACCCGAACACGTTTCCGTACCCTCACCTGTACCCTAAACCTTGCAGTTCCCTAACCCTAACCCTAGCCCAGAATGGAAAACAACCACCAACCCTACACCTTACCCTACTCCGTACCCTAATCCTAATCCGTACGCTGACACTGACCCCTGCGTCAGCACGTACCCTGACCGTAACATGTTTCCGTACACTCACCTCTGCCCTAAACCTTGCCATTCCCTAACCCAAACCCTAGCACGGAACGGAAACCTACCACCATCCCTACACCTTACCCTATGCCGTACACTCATCCTAATCTGTACGCTGACAATGACACGTGCGTCAGCACATACCCTGACCCAAACACGTTTCCGTACCCTCACCTGTGCCCTAAACCTTGCCATTCCCTAAGCCTAACCCTAGGCCGGCACGGAATCCTACCTCCAACCCTACACGTTACCCTACACCGTACCCTAATCCTAACCCGTGCGTCAGCATGTACCCTGACCCTAACACGTTTCCGTACGCTCACTTGTGCCCTAAACCTTGCCGTACCCTAACCCTAACCCTAGCCCGGAACGGAAACCTACCACCATCCTTACACGTTACCCTACGCCGTACCCTAATCCTAAACTGTACGCTGACAATGACCCGTGCGTCAGCACATACCCTGACCCTAACACGTTTCCATACCCTCACCTGTGCACTAAACCTTGCCGTTCCCTAAGCCTAACCCTAGGCCGGCACGGAATTCTATGACCAACCCTACACGTTACCCTACGCTGTACCCTAATCCTAACCCGTGGGTCAGCATGTACCCTGACCCTAACACGTTTCCGTACCCTCACCTGTGCCCTAAACCTTACAGTTCCCTAACCCTAGCCCTAGCCCGGAATGGAAACCTACCACCAACCCTACACCTTACCCTACGCCGTACCCTAATCCTAATCCGTACGCTGACACTGACCCGTGCGTCAGCACGTACCCTGACCCTAACATGTTTCCGTACACTAACCTGTGCCCTAAACCTTGCCGTTCCCTAACCCTAACCCTAGCCCAGAACGGAAAACTACCACCATCCCTACACCTTACCCTATGCCGTACCCTCATCCTAATCTGTACGCTGACAATGACCCGTGCGTCAGCACATACCCTGACCCTAACACGTTTCCGTACCCTCACCTGTGCCCTAAACCTTGCCGTTCCCTAAGCCTAACCCTAGGCCGGCACGGAATCCTAACTCCAACCCTACACGTTACCCTACGCCGTACCCTAATCCTAACCCCTGCGGCAGCATGTACCCTGACCCTAACACGTTTCCGTACCCTCACTTGTGCCCTAAACCTTGCCGTTCCCTAAGCCGAACCCTAGGCCAGCACGGAATTCTATGACCAACCTTACACGTTACCCTATTCCGTACCCTAATCCTAACCCGTGCGTCAGCATGTACCCTGACCCTAACACGTTTCCGTACCCTCACCTGTGCCCTAAACATTACAGTTCCCTAACCCTAACCCTAGCCCGAAACAGAAACCTACCACAAAACCTACACCTTGCCCTACGCCGTACCCTAATCCTAATCCGTACGCTGACACTGACCCGTGCATCAGCACGTACCCAGACCCTAACATGTTTCCGTACACTCACCTGTGCCCTAAACCTTGCCATTCCCTAACCCTAACCCTAGCACGGAACGGAAACCTACCACCATCCCTACACCTTACCCTACACCGTACCCTAATCCTAATCCGTACGCTGACACTGACCCGTGCATCAGCACGTACCCTGACCGTAACATGTTTCCGTACACCCACCTCTGCCCTAAACCTTGCCATTCCCTAACCCAATCCCTAGCACGGAACGGAAACCTACCACCATCCCTATACCTTACCCTATGCTGTACACTCATCCTAATCTGTACGCTGACAATGACACGTGCGTCAGCACATACCCTGACCCTAACACATTTCCATACCCTCACCTGTGCCCTAAACCTTGCCATTCCCTAATCCAAACCCTAGGCCGGCACGGAATCCTACCTCCAACCCTACACGTTACCCTACGCCGTACCCTAATCCTAACCCCTGCGTCAGCATGTACCCTGACCCTAACACGTTTCCATACGCTCACTTGTGCCCTAAACCTTGCAGTTCCCTAACCCTAACCCTAGCCCAGAATGGAAACCTACCACCAACCCTACACCTTACCCTACGCCGTACCATAATCCTAATCCGTACGCTGACACTGACCCATGCGTCAGCACGTACCCTGACCGTAACATGTTTCCGTACACTTACCTGTGCCCAAAACCTTGCCGTTCCCTAACCCTAACCCTAGCCCGGAATAGAAACCTACCACCATCCCTACACCTTACGCTATGCCATACCCTCATCCTAATCTGTACGCTGACAATGACCCGTGCGTCAGCACATACCCTGACCCTAACACGTTTCCGTACCCTCACCTGTGCCCTAAACCTTGCCATTCCCTAAGCCTAACACTAGGCGGGCACGGAATTCTACCACCAACCCTACACGTTACCCTACGCCATACCCTAATCCTAACCCGTGCGTCAGCATGTAACCTGATCCTAACACGTTTCCGTACACTCACCTGTGCCCTAAACCTTGCAGTTCCCTAACCCTAACCCTAGCCCGGAACGGAAACCTACCACCAAACCTACACCTTACCCTACGCCGTACCCTAATCCTAATCCGTACGCTGACACTGACCCGTGCGTCAGCAAGTACCCTGACCCTAACACGTTTCCGTACCCACACCTGTGTCCTAAACCTTGCCGTTCCCTAACCCTAAACCTAGCCCAAACGGAAACCTACCACCAACCCTACACCTTACCCTATGCCGTACCCTAATCCTAATCCATACGCTGACACTGACCCGTGCGTCAGCAAGTACCCTGACCCTAAACGTTTCTGTACCCTCACCTGTGTCCTAAACCTTGCCGTTCCCTAACCCTAACCCTAGCGCGGAATGGAAACCTACCACAAAACCTAAACCTTACCCTATGCCGTACCCTAATCCTAATCCGTACGCTGACACTGACCCGTGCGTCAGCACGTACCCTGACCGTAACATGTTTCCGTACACTCACCTGTGCCCTAAACCTTGCAGTTCCCTAACCCTAACCCTAGCCCGGAATGAAAACCTACCACCATCCCTACACCTTACCCTATGCCGTACCCTCATCCTAATCTGTACGCTGACAATGACCCGTGCGTCAGCACATACCCAGACCCTAACACGTTTCCGTACCCTCACCTGTGCCCTAAACCTTGCCGTTCCCTAAGCCTAACACTAGGCCGGCACGGAATTCTACCACCAAACCTACACGTTACCCTACGCCGTACCCTAATCCTAATCCGTACGCTGACACTGACCCGTGCGTCAGCATGTACCCTGACCCTAACATGTTCCCGTACACTCACCGGTGCCCTAAACCTTGCCGTTCCCTAACCCTAACCCTAGCACGGAACGGAAACCTACCACCATCCCTACACCTTAACCTATGCCGTACCCTCATCCTAATCTGTACGCTGACAATGACCCGTGCGTCAGCACATACCCTGACCCTAACACGTTTCCGTACCCCCACCTGTGCCCTAAACCTTGCCGTTCCCTAAGCCTAACACTAGGCCGGCACGGAATTCTACCACCAACCCTACACGTTACCCTATGCCGTACCCTAATTCTAACACGTGCGTCAGCAAGTACCCTGACCCTAACACGTTTCCGTACCCTCACCTGTGCCCTAAACCTTGCCGTTCCCTAACCCTAACCCTAGCCCGGAATGGAAACCTACCACCAACCCTACACCTTACCCTATGCCGTAACCTAATCCTAATCCGTACGCTGACAATGACCCGTGCGTCAGCACGTACCCTGACTCTAACATGTTTCCGTACACTCACCTGTGCCCTAAACCTTGCCGTTCCCTAACCCTAACCCTAGCCCGGAACGGAAACCTACCACCATCCCTACACCTTACCCTACACCGTACCCTAATCCTAAACTGTACGCTGACAATGACCCGTGCGTCAGCACATACCCTGACCCTAACACGTTTCCGTACCCTCACCTGTGCCCTAAACCTTGCCATTCCCTAAGCCTAACACTAGGCGGGCACGGAATTCTACCACCAACCCTACACGTTACCCTACGCCATACCCTAATCCTAACCCGTGCGTCAGCATGTAACCTGATCCTAACACGTTTCCGTACACTCACCTGTGCCCTAAACCTTGCAGTTCCCTAACCCTAACCCTAGCCCGGAACGGAAACCTACCACCAAACCTACACCTTACCCTACGCCGTACCCTAATCCTAATCCGTACGCTGACACTGACCCGTGCGTCAGCAAGTACCCTGACCCTAACACGTTTCCGTACCCACACCTGTGTCCTAAACCTTGCCGTTCCCTAACCCTAAACCTAGCCCAAACGGAAACCTACCACCAACCCTACACCTTACCCTATGCCATACCCTAATCCTAATCCATACGCTGACACTGACCCGTGCGTCAGCAAGTACCCTGACCCTAAACGTTTCTGTACCCTCACCTGTGTCCTAAACCTTGCCGTTCCCTAACCCTAACCCTAGCGCGGAATGGAAAACTACCACAAAACCTAAACCTTACCCTATGCCGTACCCTAATCCTAATCCGTACGCTGACACTGACCCGTGCGTCAGCACGTACACTGACCCTAACACATTTCCGTACACTCACCTGTGCCCTAAACCTTGCCGTTCCCTAACCCTAACCCTAGCCCAGAACGGAAACCTACCAACATCCCTACACCTTACACTGCGCCGTACCCTAATCCTAATCTGTACGCTGACAATGACCCGTGCGTCAGCACATACCCTGACCCTGACACGTTTCCATACCCTGACCTGTGCCCTAAACCTTGCCGTTCCCTAAGCCTAACCCTAGGCCGGCAGGGAATCCTACCTCCAACCCTACACGTTACCCTACGCCGTACCCTAATCCTAACCCGTGCGACAGCATGTACCCTGACCCTAACACGTTTCTGTACCCCCACCTGTGCCCTAAACCTTACAGTTCCCTAACCCTAACCCTAGCCTGAAACAGAAACCTACCACAAAACCTACATCTTACCCTATGCCGTACCCTAATCCTAATACGTACGCTGACATTGACCCGTGCGTCAGCAAGTACCCTGACCCTAACACGTTTCCGTACCCTCACCTGTGCTCTAAACCTTGCCGTTCCCTAACCCTAACCCTAGCCCGTAATGGAAACCTACCACCAACCCTACACCTTACCCTATGCCGTAACCTAATCCTAATCCGTACGCTGACAATGACCCGTGCGTCAGAACGTACCCTGACCCTAACATGTTTCCGTACACTCACCTGTGCCCTAAACCTTGCCGTTCCCTAACCCTAACCCTAGCCCGGAACGGAAACCTACCACCATCCCTACACCTTAACCTACGCCGTACACTAATCCTAACCTGTACGCTGACAATGACCCGTGCGTCAGCACATACCCTGACCCTAACACGTTTCCGTACCCTCACCTGTGCCCTAAACCTTGCCGTTCCCTAAGCCTAACCCTAGGCCAGCACGGAATTCTATGACCAACCCTACACGTTACCCTACGCTGTACCCTAATCCTAACCCGTGCGTCAGCATGTACCCTGACCCTAACACGTTTCCGTACCCTCACCTGTGCCCTAAAACTTGCAGTTCCCTAACCCTAACCCTAGCCCGGAATGGAAACCTACCACCAACCCTACACCTTACCCTACGCCGTACCCTAATCCTAATCCGTACGCTGACACTGACCCGTGCGTCAGCACGTACCCTGACCCTAACATGTTTCCGTACACTAACCTGTGCCCTAAACCTTGCCGTTCCCTAACCCTAACCCTAGCCCGGAATGGAAACCTACCACCAACCCTACACCTTGCCCTACGCCGTACCCTAATCCTAATCCGTACGCTGACACTGACCCGTGCGTCAGCACGTACCCTGACCCTAACATGTTTCCGTACACTCACCTCTGCCCTAAACCTTGCCATTCCCTAACCCTAACCCGAGCACGGAACGAAAACCTACCACCATCCCTACACCTTACCCTATGCCGTACAATCATCCTAATCTGTACGCTGACAATGATCTGTGCGTCAGCACATACCCTGACCCTAACACGTTTCCGTACCCTCACCTGTGCCCTAAACCTTGCCGTTCCCTAAGCCTAACCCTATGCCGGCACGGAATCCTACCTCCAACCCTACACGTTACCCTACGCCGTACCCTAATCCTAACATGTGCGTCAGCATGTACCCTGACCCTAACACGTTTCCATACCCTCACGTGTGCGCTAAACCTTGCAGTTCCCTAACCCTAACCCTAGCCCGGAATGAAAACCTACCACCAACCCTACACCTTACCCTACGCCGTACCCTAATCCTAATCTGTACGCTGACAGTGACCCGTGCGTCAGCACGTACCCTGACCCTAACACGTTTCCGTACCCACACCTGTGTCCTAAACCTTGCCGTTCCCTAACCCTAAACCTAGCCCGGAATGGCAACCTACCACCAACCCTACACCTTACCCTACGCCGTACCCTAATCCTAATCCGTACGCTGACACTGACCCGTGCGTCAGCACGTACCCTGACCCTAACATGTTTCCGAACACTCACCTCTGCCCTATACCTTGCGGTTCCCTAAGCCTAACCCTAGGCCGGCACGGAATTCTATGACCAACCCTACACCTTACCCTATGCCGTACCCTAATCCTTATCCGTAGGCTGACAATGACCCGTGCGTCAGCACGTACCCTGACCCTCACATGTTTCCGTACACTCACTTGTGCCCTAAACCTTGCCGTTCCCTAACCCTAACCCTAGCCCGGAACGGAAACCTACCACCATCCCTACACGTTACCCTACGCCGTACCCTAAGCCTAAACTGTACGCTGACAATGACCCGTGCGTCAGCACATACCCTGACCCTAACACGTTTCCGTACCCTCACCTGTGCCCTAAACCTTGCCGTTCCCTAAGCCTAACCCTAAGCCGGCACGGAATTCTATGATCAACCCTACACGTTACCCTACGCTGTACCCTAATCCTAACCCGTGCGTCAGCATGTACCCTGACCCTAACACGTTTCCGTACCCTCACCTGTGCCCTAAACCTTGCCGTTCCCTAACCCTAACCCTAGCCCGGAATGGAAACCTACCACCAACCCTACACCTTACCCTACGCCGTACCCTAATCCTAATCCGTACGCTGACACTGACCCGTGCGTCAGCACGTACCCTGACCCTAACATGTTTCCGTACACTAACCTGTGCCCTAAACCTTGCCGTTCCCTAACCCTAACCCTAGCCCGGAATGGAAACCTACCACCAACCATACACCTTACCCTACGCCGTACCCTAATCCTAATCCGTACGCTGACACTGACCCGTGCGTCAGCACGTACCCTGACCCTAACATGTTTCCGTACACTCACCTCTGCCCTAAACCTTGCCATTCCCTAACCCTAACCCTAGCACGAAATGAAAACCTACCACCATCCCTACACCTTACCCTATGCCGTACAATCATCCTAATCTGTACGCTGACAATGATCCGTGCGTCAGCACATACCCTGACCCTAACACGTTTCCGTACCCTCACCTGTGCCCTAAACCTTGCCGTTCCCTAAGCCTAACCCTAGGCCGGCACGGAATCCTACCTCCAACCCTACACGTTACACTACGCCGTACCCTAATCCTAACACGTGCGTCAGCATGTACCCTGACACTAACACGTTTCCATACCCTCACCTGTGCCCTAAACCTTGCAGTTCCCTAACCCTAACCCTAGCCCGGAATGAAAACCTACCACCAACCCTACACCTTACCCTACGCCGTACCCTAATCCTAATCCGTACGCTGACAGTGACCCGTGCGTCAGCACGTACCCTGACCCTAACACGTTTCCGTACCCACACCTGTGTCATAAACCTTGCCATTCCCTAACCCTAAACCTAGCCCAAACGGAAACCTACCACCAACCCTACACCTTACCCTACGCCGTACCCTAATCCTAATCCGTACGCTGACACTGACCCGTGCGTCAGCAAGTACCCTGACCCTAAACTTTTCCGTACCCTCACCTGTGCCCTAAACCTTGCCGTTCCCTAAGCCTAACCCTAGGCCGGCACGGAATCCAACCTCCAACCCTACACGTTACCCTACGCCGTACCCTAATCCTAACCCGTGCGTCAGCATGTACCCTGACCCTAACACGTTTCCGTACCCTCACCTGTGCCCTAAACCTTGCAGTTCCCTAACCCTAACCCTAGCCCGGAATGGAAACCTACCACCAACCCTACACCTTACCCTACGCCGTACCCTAATCCTAATCCGTACGCTGACACTGACCCGTGCGTCAGCACGTACCCTGACCGTAACATGTTTCCGTACACTCACCTGTGCCCTAAACCTTGCAGTTCCCTAACCCTAACCCTAGCCCGGAATGAAAACCTACCACCATCCCTACACCTTACCCTATGCCGTACCCTCATCCTAATCTGTACGCTGACAATGACCCGTGCGTCAGCACATACCCAGACCCTAACACGTTTCCGTACCCTCACCTGTGCCCTAAACCTTGCCGTTCCCTAAGCCTAACACTAGGCCGGCACGGAATTCTACCACCAACCCTACACGTTACCCTATGCCGTACCCTAATCCTAACACGTGCGTCAGCAAGTACCCTGACCCTAACACGTTTCCGTACCCTCACCTGTGCCCTAAACCTTGCCGTTCCCTAACCCTAACCCTAGCCCGGAATGGAAACCTACCACCAACCCTACACCTTACCCTATGCCGTAACCTAATCCTAATCCGTACGCTGACAATGACCCGTGCGTCAGCACGTACCCTGACCCTAACATGTTTCCGTACACTCACCTGTTCCCTAAACCTTGCCGTTCCCTAACCCTAACCCTAGCCAGGAACGGAAACCTACCACCATCCCTACACCTTACCCTACACCGTACCCTAATCCTAAACTGTACGCTGACAATGACCCGTGCGTCAGCACATACCCTGACCCTAACACGTTTCCGTACCCTCACCTGTGCCCTAAACCTTGCCGTTCCCTAAGCCTAACCCTAGGCCGGCACGGAATTCTATGACCAACCCTACACTTTACCCTACGCCGTACCCTAATCCTAACCCGTGCGTCAGCATGTACCCTGACCCTAACACGTTTCCGTACCCTCACCTGTGCCCTAAACCTTACAGTTCCCTAACCCTAACCCTAGCCCGAAACAGAAACCTACCACAAAACCTACACCTTACCCTATGCTGTACCCTAATCCTAATACCTAGGCTGACATTGAACCGTGCGTCAGCAAGTACGCTGACCCTAACACGTTTCCGTACCCTCACCTGTGCCCTAAACCTTGCCGTTCCCTAACCCTAACCCTAGTCCGGAATGGAAACCTACCACCAACCCTACACCTTACCCTATGCCGTACCCTAATCCTAATCCGTACGCTGACAATGACCCGTGCGTCAGCACGTACCCTGACCCTAACATGTTTCCGTACACTCACTTGTGCCCTAAACCTTGCCGTTCCCTAACCCTAACCCTAGCCCGGAACGGAAACCTACCACCATCCTTACACGTTACCCTACGCCGTACCCTAATCCTAAACTGTACGCTGACAATGACCCGTGCGTCAGCACATACCCTGACCCTAACACGTTTCCGTACCCTCACCTGTGCCCTAAACCTTGCCGTTCCCTAAGCCTAACCCTAGGCCGGCACGGAATTCTATGACCAACCCTACACGTTACCCTACGCTGTACCCTAATCCTAACCCGTGGGTCAGCATGTACCCTGACCCTAACACGTTTCCGTACCCTCATCTGTGCCCTAAACCTTGCCGTTCCCTAAGCCGAACCCTAGGCCGGCACGGAATTCTATGACCAACCCTACACGTTACCCTATGCCGTACCCTAATCCTAACCCGTGCGTCAGCATGTACCCTGACCCTAACACGTTTCCGTACCCTCACCTGTGCCCTAAACCTTACAGTTCCCTAACCCTAACCCTAGCCCGAAACAGAAACCTACCACAAAACCTACACCTTGCCCTACGCCGTACCCTAATCCTAATCCGTACGCTGACACTGACCCGTGCATCAGCACGTACCCAGACCCTAACATGTTTCCGTACACTCACCTGTGCCCTAAACCTTGCCGTTCCCTAACCCTAACCCTAGCACGGAACGGAAACCTACCACCATCCCTACACCTTACCCTATGCCGTACCCTCATCCTAATCTGTACGCTGACAATGACCCGTGCGTCAGCACATACCCTGACCCTAACACGTTTCCGTGCCCTCACCTGTGCCCTAAACCTTGCCGTTCCCTAAGCCTAACCCTAGGCCGGCACGGAATTCTATGACCAACCCTACACGTTACCCTACGCCGTACCCTAATCCTAAACCGTGCGGCAGCATGTACCCTGACCCGAACACGTTTCCGTAACCTCACCTGTACCCTAAACCTTGCAGTTCCCTAACCCTAACCCTAGCCCAGAATGGAAAACAACCACCAACCCTACACCTTACCCTACTCCGTACCCTAATCCTAATCCGTACGCTGACACTGAACCCTGCGTCAGCACGTACCCTGACCGTAACATGTTTCCGTACACTCACCTCTGCCCTAAACCTTGCCATTCCCTAACCCAAACCCTAGCACGGAACGGAAACCTACCACCATCCCTACACCTTACCCTATGCCGTACACTCATCCTAATCTGTACGCTGACAATGACACGTGCGTCAGCACATACCCTGACCCAAACACGTTTCCGTACCCTCACCTGTGCCCTAAACCTTGCCATTCCCTAAGCCTAACCCTAGGCCGGCACGGAATCCTACCTCCAACCCTACACGTTACCCTACACCGTACCCTAATCCTAACCCGTGCGTCAGCATGTACCCTGACCCTAACACGTTTCCGTACGCTCACTTGTGCCCTAAACCTTGCCGTTCCCTAACCCTAACCCTAGCCCGGAACGGAAACCTACCACCATCCTTACACGTTACCCTACGCCGTACCCTAATCCTAAACTGTACGCTGACAATGACCCGTGCGTCAGCACATACCCTGACCCTAACACGTTTCCATACCCTCACCTGTGCCCTAAACCTTGCCGTTCCCTAAGCCTAACCCTAGGCCGGCACGGAATTCTATGACCAACCCTACACGTTACCCTACGCTGTACCCTAATCCTAACCCGTGGGTCAGCATGTACCCTGACCCTAACACGTTTCCGTACCCTCACCTGTGCCCTAAACCTTACAGTTCCCTAACCCTAGCCCTAGCCCGGAATGGAAACCTACCACCAACCCTACACCTTACCCTACGCCGTACCCTAATCCTAATCCGTACGCTGACACTGACCCGTGCGTCAGCACGTACCCTGACCCTAACATGTTTCCGTACACTAACCTGTGCCCTAAACCTTGCCGTTCCCTAACCCTAACCCTAGCCCGGAACGGAAAACTACCACCATCCCTACACCTTACCCTATGCCGTACCCTCATCCTAATCTGTACGCTGACAATGACCCGTGCGTCAGCACATACCCTGACCCTAACACGTTTCCGTACCCTCACCTGTGCCCTAAACCTTGCCGTTCCCTAAGCCTAACCCTAGGCCGGCACGGAATCCTAACTCCAACCCTACACGTTACCCTACGCCGTACCCTAATCCTAACCCCTGCGGCAGCATGTACCCTGACCCTAACACGTTTCCGTACCCGCACTTGTGCCCTAAACCTTGCCGTTCCCTAAGCCGAACCCTAGGCCAGCACGGAATTCTATGACCAACCTTACACGTTACCCTATTCCGTACCCTAATCCTAACCCGTGCGTCAGCATGTACCCTGAACCTAACACGTTTCCGTACCCTCACCTGTGCCCTAAACATTACAGTTCCCTAACCCTAACCCTAGCCCGAAACAGAAAACTACCACAAAACCTACACCTTGCCCTACGCCGTACCCTAATCCTAATCCGTACGCTGACACTGACCCGTGCATCAGCACGTACCCAGACCCTAACATGTTTCCGTACACTCACCTGTGCCCTAAACCTTGCCATTCCCTAACCCTAACCCTAGCACGGAACGGAAACCTACCACCATCCCTACACCTTACCCTATGCCGTACCCTCATCCTAATCTGTACGCTGACAATGACCCGTGCGTCAGCACATACCCTGACCCTAACACGTTTCCGTACCCTCACCTGTGCCCTAAACCTTGCCGTTCCCTAAGCCTAACCCTAGGCCGGCACGGAATTCTATGACCAACCATACACGTTACCCTACGCCGTACCCTAATCCTAACCCCTGCGGCAGCATGTACCCTGACCCTAACACGTTTCCGTACCCTCACCTGTACCCTAAACCTTGCAGTTCCCTAACCCAAACCCTAGCCCAGAATGGAAACCTACCACCAACCCTACACCTTACCCTACGCCGTTATCTAATCCTAATCCGTACGCTGACACTGACCCGTGCGTCAGCACGTACCCTGACCGTAACATGTTTCCGTACACCCACCTCTGCCCTAAACCTTGCCATTCCCTAACCCAATCCCTAGCACGGAACGGAAACCTACCACCATCCCTATACCTTACCCTATGCTGTACACTCATCCTAATCTGTACGCTGACAATGACACGTGCGTCAGCACATACCCTGACCCTAACACATTTCCATACCCTCACCTGTGCCCTAAACCTTGCCATTCCCTAAGCCTAACCCTAGGCCGGCACGGAATCCTACCTCCAACCCTACACGTTACCCTACGCCGTACCCTAATCCTAACCCCTGCGTCAGCATGTACCCTGACCCTAACACGTTTCCATACGCTCACTTGTGCCCTAAACCTTGCAGTTCCCTAACCCTAACCCTAGCCCAGAATGGAAACCTACCACCAACCCTACACCTTACCCTACGCCGTACCATAATCCTAATCCGTACGCTGACACTGACCCATGCGTCAGCACGTACCCTGACCGTAACATGTTTCCGTACACTTACCTGTGCCCAAAACCTTGCCATTCCCTAACCCTAACCCTCGCCCGGAATGGAAACCTACCACCATCCCTACACCTTACGCTATGCCATACCCTCATCCTAATCTGTACGCTGACAATGACCCGTGCGTCAGCACATACCCTGACCCTAACACGTTTCCGTACCCTCACCTGTGCCCTAAACCTTGCCATTCCCTAAGCCTAACACTAGGCGGGCACGGAATTCTACCACCAACCCTACACGTTACCCTACGCCATACCCTAATCCTAACCCGTGCGTCAGCATGTAACCTGATCCTAACACGTTTCCGTACACTCACCTGTGCCCTAAACCTTGCAGTTCCCTAACCCTAACCCTAGCCCGGAACGGAAACCTACCACCAAACCTACACCTTACCCTACGCCGTACCCTAATCCTAATCCGTACGCTGACACTGACCCGTGCGTCAGCAAGTACCCTGACCCTAACACGTTTCCGTACCCACACCTGTGTCCTAAACCTTGCCGTTCCCTAACCCTAAACCTAGCCCAAACGGAAACCTACCACCAACCCTACACCTTACCCTATGCCGTACCCTAATCCTAATCCATACGCTGACACTGACCCGTGCGTCAGCAAGTACCCTGACCCTAAACGTTTCTGTACCCTCACCTGTGTCCTAAACCTTGCCGTTCCCTAACCCTAACCCTAGCGCGGAATGGAAACCTACCACAAAACCTAAACCTTACCCTATGCCGTACCCTAATCCTAATCCGTACGCTGACACTGACCCGTGCGTCAGCACGTACACTGACACTAACACATTTCCGTACACTCACCTGTGCCCTAAACCTTGCCGTTCCCTAACCCTAACCCTAGCCCAGAACGGAAACCTACCAACATCCCTACACCTTACACTACGCCGTACCCTAATCCTAATCTGTACGCTGACAATGACCCGTGCGTCAGCACATACCCTGACCCTAACACGTTTCCATACCCTGACCTGTGCCCTAAACCTTGCCGTTCCCTAAGCCTAACCCTAGGCCGGCAGGGAATCCTACCTCCAACCCTACACGTTACCCTACGCCGTACCCTAATCCTAACCCGTGCGACAGCATGTACCCTGACCCTAACACGTTTCCGTACCCCCACCTGTGCCCTAAACCTTACAGTTCCCTAACCCTAACCCTAGCCTGAAACAGAAACCTACCACAAAAACTACATCTTACCCTATGCCGTACCCTAATCCTAATACGTACGCTGACATTGACCCGTGCGTCAGCAAGTACCCTGACCCTAACACGTTTCCGTACCCTCACCTGTGCTCTAAACCTTGCCGTTCCCTAACCCTAACCCTAGCCCGTAATGGAAACCTACCACCAACCCTACACCTTACCCTATGCCGTAACCTAATCCTAATCCGTACGCTGACAATGACCCGTGCGTCAGAACGTACCCTGACCCTAACATGTTTCCGTACACTCACCTGTGCCCTAAACCTTGCCGTTCCCTAACCCTAACCCTAGCCCGGAACGGAAACCTACCACCATCCCTACACCTTAACCTACGCCGTACCCTAATCCTAAACTGTACGCTGACAATGACCCGTGCGTCAGCACATACCCTGACCCTAACACGTTTCCGTACCCTCACCTGTGCCCTAAACCTTGCCGTTCCCTAAGCCTAACCCTAGGCCAGCACGGAATTCTATGACCAACCCTACACGTTACCCTACGCTGTACCCTAATCCTAACCCGTGCGTCAGCATGTACCCTGACCCTAACACGTTTCCGTACCCTCAACTGTGCCCTAAAACTTGCAGTTCCCTAACCCTAACCCTAGCCCGGAATGGAAACCTACCACCAACCCTACACCTTACCCTACGCCGTACCCTAATCCTAATCCGTACGCTGACACTGACCCGTCCGTCAGCACGTACCCTGACCCTAACATGTTTCCGTACACTAACCTGTGCCCTAAACCTTGCCGTTCCCTAACCCTAACCCTAGCCCGGAATGGAAACCTACCACCAACCCTACACCTTGCCCTACGCCGTACCCTAATCCTAATCCGTACGCTGACACTGACCCGTGCCTCAGCACGTACCCTGACCCTAACATGTTTCCGTACACTCACCTCTGCCCTAAACCTTGCCATTCCCTAACCCTAACCCGAGCACGGAACGAAAACCTACCACCATCCCTACACCTTACCCTATGCCGTACAATCATCCTAATCTGTACGCTGACAATGATCCGTGCGTCAGCACATACCCTGACCCTAACACGTTTCCGTACCCTCACCTGTGCCCTAAACCTTGCCGTTCCCTAAGCCTAACCCTATGCCGGCACGGAATCCTACCTCCAACCCTACACGTTACCCTACGCCGTACCCTAATCCTAACACGTGCGTCAGCATGTACCCTGACCCTAACACGTTTCCATACCCTCACGTGTGCGCTAAACCTTGCAGTTCCCTAACCCTAACCCTAGCCCGGAATGAAAACCTACCACCAACCCTACACCTTACCCTACGCCGTACCCTAATCCTAATCTGTACGCTGACAGTGAACCGTGCGTCAGCACGTACCCTGACCCTAACACGTTTCCGTACCCACACCTGTGTCCTAAACCTTGCCGTTCCCTAACCCTAAACCTAGCCCGGAATGGCAACCTACCACCAGCCCTACACCTTACCCTACGCCGTACCCTAATCCTAATCCGTACGCTGACACTGACCCGTGCGTCAGCACGTACCCTGACCCTAACATGTTTCCGAACACTCACCTCTGCCCTATACCTTGCGGTTCCCTAAGCCTAACCCTAGGCCGGCACGGAATTCTATGACCAACCCTACACCTTACCCTATGCCGTACCCTAATCCTTATCCGTAGGCTGACAATGACCCGTGCGTCAGCACGTACCCTGACCCTCACATGTTTCCGTACACTCACTTGTGCCCTAAACCTTGCCGTTCCCTAACCCTAACCCTAGCCCGGAACGGAAACCTACCACCATCCCTACACGTTACCCTACGCCGTACCCTAAGCCTAAACTGTACGCTGACAATGACCCGTGCGTCAGCACATACCCTGACCCTAACACGTTTCCGTACCCTCACCTGTGCCCTAAACCTTGCCGTTCCCTAAGCCTAACCCTAAGCCGGCACGGAATTCTATGATCAACCCTACACGTTACCCTACGCTGTACCCTAATCCTAACCCGTGCGTCAGCATGTACCCTGACCCTAACACGTTTCCGTACCCTCACCTGTGCCATAAAACTTGCAGTTCCCTAACCCTAACCCTAGCCCGGAATGGAAACCTACCACCAACCCTACACCTTACCCTACGCCGTACCCTAATCCTAATCCGTACGCTGACACTGACCCGTGCGTCAGCACGTACCCTGACCCTAACATGTTTCCGTACACTAACCTGTGCCCTAAACCTTGCCGTTCCCTAACCCTAACCCTAGCCCGGAACGGAAACCTACCACCAACCATACACCTTACCCTACGCCGTACCCTAATCCTAATCCGTACGCTGACACTGACCCGTGCGTCAGCACGTACCCTGACCCTAACATGTTTCCGTACACTCACCTCTGCCCTAAACCTTGCCATTCCCTAACCCTAACCCTAGCACGAAATGAAAACCTACCACCATCCCTACACCTTACCCTATGCCGTACAATCATCCTAATCTGTTCGCTGACAATGATCCGTGCGTCAGCACATACCCTGACCCTAACACGTTTCCGCACCCTCACCTGTGCCCTAAACCTTGCCGTTCCCTAAGCCTAACCCTAGGCCGGCACGGAATCCTACCTCCAACCCTACACGTTACACTACGCCGTACCCTAATCCTAACACGTGCGTCAGCATGTACCCTGACACTAACACGTTTCCATACCCTCACCTGTGCCCTAAACCTTGCAGTTCCCTAACCCTAACCCTAGCCCGGAATGAAAACCTACCACCAACCCTACACCTTACCCTACGCCGTACCCTAATCCTAATCCGTACGCTGACAGTGACCCGTGCGTCAGCACGTACCCTGACCCTAACACGTTTCCGTACCCACACCTGTGTCATAAACCTTGCCATTCCCTAACCCTAAACCTAACCCAAACGGAAACCTACCACCAACCCTACACCTTACCCTACGCCGTACCCTAATCCTAATCCGTACGCTGACACTGACCCGTGCGTCAGCAAGTACCCTGACCCTAAACTTTTCCGTACCCTCACCTGTGCCCTAAACCTTGCCGTTCCCTAAGCCTAACCCTAGGCCGGCACGGAATCCAACCTCCAACCCTACACGTTACCCTACGCCGTACCCTAATCCTAACCCGTGCGTCAGCATGTACCCTGACCCTAACACGTTTCCGTACCCTCACCTGTGCCCTAAACCTTGCAGTTCCCTAACCCTAACCCTAGCCCGGAATGGAAACCTACCACCAACCCTACACCTTACCCTACGCCGTACCCTAATCCTAATCCGTACGCTGACACTGACCCGTGCGTCAGCACGTACCCTGACCGTAACATGTTTCCGTACACTCACCTGTGCCCTAAACCTTGCAGTTCCCTAACCCTAACCCTAGCCCGGAATGAAAACCTACCACCATCCCTACACCTTACCCTATGCCGTACCCTCATCCTAATCTGTACGCTGACAATGACCCGTGCGTCAGCACATACCCAGACCCTAACACGTTTCCGTACCCTCACCTGTGCCCTAAACCTTGCCGTTCCCTAAGCCTAACACTAGGCCGGCACGGAATTCTACCACCAAACCTACACGTTACCCTACGCCGTACCCTAATCCTAATCCGTACGCTGACACTGACCCGTGCGTCAGCATGTACCCTGACCCTAACATGTTCCCGTACACTCACCGGTGCCCTAAACCTTGCCGTTCCCTAACCCTAACCCTAGCACGGAACGGAAACCTACCACCATCCCTACACCTTAACCTATGCCGTACCCTCATCCTAATCTGTACGCTGACAATGACCCGTGCGTCAGCACATACCCTGACCCTAACACGTTTCCGTACCCCCACCTGTGCCCTAAACCTTGCCGTTCCCTAAGCCTAACCCTAGGCCGGCACGGAATTCTATGACCAAACCTACACTTTACCCTACGCCGTACCCTAATCCTAACCCGTGCGTCAGCATGTACCCTGACCCTAACACGTTTCCGTACCCTCACCTGTGCCCTAAACCTTACAGTTCCCTAACCCTAACCCTAGCCCGAAACAGAAACCTACCACAAAACCTACACCTTACCCTATGCTGTACCCTAATCCTAATACCTAGGCTGACATTGAACCGTGCGTCAGCAAGTACCCTGACCCTAACACGTTTCCGTACCCTCACCTGTGCCCTAAACCTTGCCGTTCCCTAACCCTAACCCTAGTCTGGAATGGAAACCTACCACCAACCCTACACCTTACCCTATGCCGTACCCTAATCCTAATCCGTACGCTGACAATGACCCGTGCGTCAGCACGTACCCTGACCCTAACATGTTTCCGTACACTCACTTGTGCCCTAAACCTTGCCGTTCCCTAACCCTAACCCTAGCCCGGAACGGAAACCTACCACCATCCTTACACGTTACCCTACGCCGTACCCTAATCCTAAACTGTACGCTGACAATGACCCGTGCGTCAGCACATACCCTGTCCCTAACACGTTTCCGTACCCTCACCTGTGCCCTAAACCTTGCCGTTCCCTAAGCCTAACCCTAGGCCGGCACGGAATTCTATGACCAACCCTACACGTTACCCTACGCTGTACCCTAATCCTAACCCGTGGGTCAGCATGTACCCTGACCCTAACACGTTTCCGTACCCTCACCTGTGCCCTAAACCTTGCCATTCCCTAAGCCGAACCCTAGGGCGGCACGGAATTCTATGACCAACCCTACACGTTACCCTATGCCGTACCCTAATCCTAACCCGTGCGTCAGCATGTACCCTGACCCTAACACGTTTCCGTACCCTCACCTGTGCCCTAAACCTTGCCGTTCCCTAAGCCGAACCCTAGGCCGGCACGGAATTCTATGACCAACCCTACACGTTACCCTATGCCGTACCCTAATCCTAACCCCTGCGTCAGCATGTACCCTGACCCTAACACGTTTCCATACGCTCACTTGTGCCCTAAACCTTGCAGTTCCCTAACCCTAACCCTAGCCCAGAATGGAAACCTACCACCAACCCTACACCTTACCCTACGCCGTACCATAATCCTAATCCGTACGCTGACACTGACCCATGCGTCAGCACGTACCCTGACCGTAACATGTTTCCGTACACTTACCTGTGCCCAAAACCTTGCCGTTCCCTAACCCTAACCCTAGTCCGGAATGGAAACCTACCACCATCCCTACACCTTACGCTATGCCATACCCTCATCCTAATCTGTACGCTGACAATGACCCGTGCGTCAGCACATACCCTGACCCTAACACGTTTCCGTACCCTCACCTGTGCCCTAAACCTTGCCATTCCCTAAGCCTAACACTAGGCGGGCACGGAATTCTACCACCAACCCTACACGTTACCCTACGCCATACCCTAATCCTAACCCGTGCGTCAGCATGTAACCTGATCCTAACACGTTTCCGTACACTCACCTGTGCCCTAAACCTTGCAGTTCCCTAACCCTAACCCTAGCCCGGAACGGAAACCTACCACCAAACCTACACCTTACCCTACGCCGTACCCTAATCCTAATCCGTACGCTGACACTGACCCGTGCGTCAGCAAGTACCCTGACCCTAACACGTTTCCGTACCCACACCTGTGTCCTAAACCTTGCCGTTCCCTAACCCTAAACCTAGCCCAAACGGAAACCTACCACCAACCCTACACCTTACCCTATGCCGTACCCTAATCCTAATCCATACGCTGACACTGACCCGTGCGTCAGCAAGTACCCTGACCCTAAACGTTTCTGTACCCTCACCTGTGTCCTAAACCTTGCCGTTCCCTAACCCTAACCCTAGCGCGGAATGGAAACCTACCACAAAACCTAAACCTTACCCTATGCCGTACCCTAATCCTAATCCGTACGCTGACACTGACCCGTGCGTCAGCACGTACACTGACCCTAACACATTTCCGTACACTCACCTGTGCCCTAAACCTTGCCGTTCCCTAACCCTAACCCTAGCCCAGAACGGAAACCTACCAACATCCCTACACCTTACACTACGCCGTACCCTAATCCTAATCTGTACGCTGACAATGACCCGTGCGTCAGCACATACCCTGACCCTAACACGTTTCCATACCCTGACCTGTGCCCTAAACCTTGCCGTTCCCTAAGCCTAACCCTAGGCCGGCAGGGAATCCTACCTCCAACCCTACACGTTACCCTACGCCGTACCCTAATCCTAACCCGTGCGACAGCATGTACCCTGACCCTAACACGTTTCCGTACCCCCACCTGTGCCCTAAACCTTACAGTTCCCTAACCCTAACCCTAGCCTGAAACAGAAACCTACCACAAAACCTACATCTTACCCTATGCCGTACCCTAATCCTAATACGTACGCTGACATTGACCCGTGCGTCAGCAAGTACCCTGACCCTAACACGTTTCCGTACCCTCACCTGTGCCCTAAAACTTGCAGTTCCCTAACACTAACCCTAGCCCGGAATGGAAACCTACCACCAACCCTACACCTTACCCTACGCCGTACCCTAATCCTAATCTCTACGCTGACACTGACCCGTGCGTCAGCACGTACCCTGACCCGAACATGTTTCCGTACACTAACCTGTGCCCTAAACCTTGCCGTTCCCTAACCCTAACCCTAGCCCGGAATGGAAACCTACCACCAACCCTACACCTTGCCCTACGCCGTACCCTAATCCTAATCCGTACGCTGACACTGACCCGTGCGTCAGCACGTACCCTGACCCTAACATGTTTCCGTACACTCACCTCTGCCCTAAACCTTGCCATTCCCTAACCCTAACCCGAGCACGGAACGAAAACCTACCACCATCCCTACACCTTAGCCTATGCCGTACAATCATCCTAATCTGTACGCTGACAATGATCCGTGCGTCAGCACATACCCTGACCCTAACACGTTTCCGTACCCCCACCTGTGCCCTAAACCTTACAGTTCCCTAACCCTAACCCTAGCCTGAAACAGAAACCTACCACAAAACCTACATCTTACCCTATGCCGTACCCTAATCCTAATACGTACGCTGACATTGACCCGTGCGTCAGCAAGTACCCTGACCCTAACACGTTTCCGTACCCTCACCTGTGCCCTAAAACTTGCAGTTCCCTAACACTAACCCTAGCCCGGAATGGAAACCTACCACCAACCCTACACCTTACCCTACGCCGTACCCTAATCCTAATCTGTACGCTGACACTGACCCGTGCGTCAGCACGTACCCTGACCCGAACATGTTTCCGTGCACTAACCTGTGCCCTAAACCTTGCCGTTCCCTAACCCTAACCCTAGCCCGGAATGGAAACCTACCACCAACCCTACACCTTGCCCTACGCCGTACCCTAATCCTAATCCGTACGCTGACACTGACCCGTGCGTCAGCACGTACCCTGACCCTAACATGTTTCCGTACACTCACCTCTGCCCTAAACCTTGCCATTCCCTAACCCTAACCCGAGCACGGAACGAAAACCTACCACCATCCCTACACCTTACCCTATGCCGTACAATCATCCTAATCTGTACGCTGACAATGATCCGTGCGTCAGCACATACCCTGACCCTAACACGTTTCCGTACCCTCACCTGTGCCCTAAACCTTGCCGTTCCCTAAGCCTAACCCTATGCCGGCACGGAATCCTACCTCCAACCCTACACGTTACCCTACGCCGTACCCTAATCCTAACACGTGCGTCAGCATGTACCCTGACCCTAACACGTTTCCATACCCTCACGTGTGCGCTAAACCTTGCAGTTCCCTAACCCTAACCCTAGCCCGGAATGAAAACCTACCACCAACCCTACACCTTACCCTACGCCGTACCCTAATCCTAATCTGTACGCTGACAGTGACCCGTGCGTCAGCACGTACCCTGACCCTAACACGTTTCCGTACCCACACCTGTGTCCTAAACCTTGCCGTTCCCTAACCCTAAACCTAGCCCGGAATGGCAACCTACCACCAACCCTACACCTTACCCTACGCCGTACCCTAATCCTAATCCGTACGCTGACACTGACCCGTGCGTCAGCACGTACCCTGACCCTAACATGTTTCCGAACACTCACCTCTGCCCTATACCTTGCGGTTCCCTAAGCCTAACCCTAGGCCGGCACGGAATTCTATGACCAACCCTACACCTTACCCTATGCCGTACCCTAATCCTTATCCGTAGGCTGACAATGACCCGTGCGTCAGCACGTACCCTGACCCTCACATGTTTCCGTACACTCACTTGTGCCCTAAACCTTGCCGTTCCCTAACCCTAACCCTAGCCCGGAACGGAAACCTACCACCATCCCTACACGTTACCCTACGCCGTACCCTAAGCCTAAACTGTACGCTGACAATGACCCGTGCGTCAGCACATACCCTGACCCTAACACGTTTCCGTACCCTCACCTGTGCCCTAAACCTTGCCGTTCCCTAAGCCTAACCCTAAGCCGGCACGGAATTCTATGATCAACCCTACACGTTACCCTACGCTGTACCCTAATCCTAACCCGTGCGTCAGCATGTACCCTGACCCTAACACGTTTCCGTACCCTCACCTGTGCCCTAAACCTTGCAGTTCCCTAACCCTAACCCTAGCCCGGAATGAAAACCTACCACCAACCCTACACCTTACCCTACGCCGTACCCTAATCCTAATCCGTACGCTGACAGTGACCCGTGCGTCAGCACGTACCCTGACCCTAACACGTTTCCGTACCCACACCTGTGTCCTAAACCTTGCCGTTCCCTAACCCTAAACCTAGCCCGGAATGGCAACCTACCACCAACCCTACACCTTACCCTACGCCGTACCCTAATCCTAATCCGTACGCTGACACTGACCCGTGCGTCAGCACGTACCCTGACCCTAACATGTTTCCGAACACTCACCTCTGCCCTATACCTTGCGGTTCCCTAAGCCTAACCCTAGGCCGGCACGGAATTCTATGACCAACCCTACACCTTACCCTATGCCGTACCCTAATCCTTATCCGTAGGCTGACAATGACCCGTGCGTCAGCACGTACCCTGACCCTCACATGTTTCCGTACACTCACTTGTGCCCTAAACCTTGCCGTTCCCTAACCCTAACCCTAGCCCGGAACGGAAACCTACCACCATCCCTACACGTTACCCTACGCCGTACCCTAAGCCTAAACTGTACGCTGACAATGACCCGTGCGTCAGCACATACCCTGACCCTAACACGTTTCCGTACCCTCACCTGTGCCCTAAACCTTGCCGTTCCCTAAGCCTAACCCTAAGCCGGCACGGAATTCTATGATCAACCCTACACGTTACCCTACGCTGTACCCTAATCCTAACCCGTGCGTCAGCATGTACCCTGACCCTAACACGTTTCCGTACCCTCACCTGTGCCATAAAACTTGCAGTTCCCTAACCCTAACCCTAGCCCGGAATGGAAACCTACCACCAACCCTACACCTTACCCTACGCCGTACCCTAATCCTAATCCGTACGCTGACACTGACCCGTGCGTCAGCACGTACCCTGACCCTAACATGTTTCCGTACACTAACCTGTGCCCTAAACCTTGCCGTTCCCTAACCCTAACCCTAGCCCGGAACGGAAACCTACCACCAACCATACACCTTACCCTACGCCGTACCCTAATCCTAATCCGTACGCTGACACTGACCCGTGCGTCAGCACGTACCCTGACCCTAACATGTTTCCGTACACTCACCTCTGCCCTAAACCTTGCCATTCCCTAACCCTAACCCTAGCACGAAATGAAAACCTACCACCATCCCTACACCTTACCCTATGCCGTACAATCATCCTAATCTGTTCGCTGACAATGATCCGTGCGTCAGCACATACCCTGACCCTAACACGTTTCCGCACCCTCACCTGTGCCCTAAACCTTGCCGTTCCCTAAGCCTAACCCTAGGCCGGCACGGAATCCTACCTCCAACCCTACACGTTACACTACGCCGTACCCTAATCCTAACACGTGCGTCAGCATGTACCCTGACACTAACACGTTTCCATACCCTCACCTGTGCCCTAAACCTTGCAGTTCCCTAACCCTAACCCTAGCCCGGAATGAAAACCTACCACCAACCCTACACCTTACCCTACGCCGTACCCTAATCCTAATCCGTACGCTGACAGTGACCCGTGCGTCAGCACGTACCCTGACCCTAACACGTTTCCGTACCCACACCTGTGTCATAAACCTTGCCATTCCCTAACCCTAAACCTAGCCCAAACGGAAACCTACCACCAACCCTACACCTTACCCTACGCCGTACCCTAATCCTAATCCGTACGCTGACACTGACCCTTGCGTCAGCAAGTACCCTGACCCTAAACTTTTCCGTACCCTCACCTGTGCCCTAAACCTTGCCGTTCCCTAAGCCTAACCCTAGGCCGGCACGGAATCCAACCTCCAACCCTACACGTTACCCTACGCCGTACCCTAATCCTAACCCGTGCGTCAGCATGTACCCTGACCCTAACACGTTTCCGTACCCTCACCTGTGCCCTAAACCTTGCAGTTCCCTAACCCTAACCCTAGCCCGGAATGGAAACCTACCACCAACCCTACACCTTACCCTACGCCGTACCCTAATCCTAATCCGTACGCTGACACTGACCCGTGCGTCAGCACGTACCCTGACCGTAACATGTTTCCGTACACTCACCTGTGCCCTAAACCTTGCAGTTCCCTAACCCTAACCCTAGCCCGGAATGAAAACCTACCACCATCCCTACACCTTACCCTATGCCGTACCCTCATCCTAATCTGTACGCTGACAATGACCCGTGCGTCAGCACATACCCAGACCCTAACACGTTTCCGTACCCTCACCTGTGCCCTAAACCTTGCCGTTCCCTAAGCCTAACACTAGGCCGGCACGGAATTCTACCACCAAACCTACACGTTACCCTACGCCGTACCCTAATCCTAATCCGTACGCTGACACTGACCCGTGCGTCAGCATGGACCCTGACCCTAACATGTTCCCGTACACTCACCGGTGCCCTAAACCTTGCCGTTCCCTAACCCTAACCCTAGCACGGAACGGAAACCTACCACCATCCCTACACCTTAACCTATGCCGTACCCCCATCCTAATCTGTACGCTGACAATGACCCGTGCGTCAGCACATACCCTGACCCTAACACGTTTCCGTACCCCCACCTGTGCCCTAAACCTTGCCGTTCCCTAAGCCTAACCCTAGGCCGGCACGGAATTCTATGACCAAACCTACACTTTACCCTACGCCGTACCCTAATCCTAACCCGTGCGTCAGCATGTACCCTGACCCTAACACGTTTCCGTACCCTCACCTGTGCCCTAAACCTTACAGTTCCCTAACCCTAACCCTAGCCCGAAACAGAAACCTACCACAAAACCTACACCTTACCCTATGCTGTACCCTAATCCTAATACCTAGGCTGACATTGAACCGTGCGTCAGCAAGTACCCTGACCCTAACACGTTTCCGTACCCTCACCTGTGCCCTAAACCTTGCCGTTCCCTAACCCTAACCCTAGTCTGGAATGGAAACCTACCACCAACCCTACACCTTACCCTATGCCGTACCCTAATCCTAATCCGTACGCTGACAATGACCCGTGCGTCAGCACGTACCCTGACCCTAACATGTTTCCGTACACTCACTTGTGCCCTAAACCTTGCCGTTCCCTAACCCTAACCCTAGCCCGGAACGGAAACCTACCACCATCCTTACACGTTACCCTACGCCGTACCCTAATCCTAAACTGTACGCTGACAATGACCCGTGCGTCAGCACATACCCTGTCCCTAACACGTTTCCGTACCCTCACCTGTGCCCTAAACCTTGCCGTTCCCTAAGCCTAACCCTAGGCCGGCACGGAATTCTATGACCAACCCTACACGTTACCCTACGCTGTACCCTAATCCTAACCCGTGGGTCAGCATGTACCCTGACCCTAACACGTTTCCGTACCCTCACCTGTGCCCTAAACCTTGCCGTTCCCTAAGCCGAACCCTAGGGCGGCACGGAATTCTATGACCAACCCTACACGTTACCCTATGCCGTACCCTAATCCTAACCCGTGCGTCAGCATGTACCCTGACCCTAACACGTTTCCGTACCCTCACCTGTGCCCTAAACCTTGCCGTTCCCTAAGCCGAACCCTAGGCCGGCACGGAATTCTATGACCAACCCTACACGTTACCCTATGCCGTACCCTAATCCTAACCCCTGCGTCAGCATGTACCCTGACCCTAACACGTTTCCATACGCTCACTTGTGCCCTAAACCTTGCAGTTCCCTAACCCTAACCCTAGCCCAGAATGGAAACCTACCACCAACCCTACACCTTACCCTACGCCGTACCATAATCCTAATCCGTACGCTGACACTGACCCATGCGTCAGCACGTACCCTGACCGTAACATGTTTCCGTACACTTACCTGTGCCCAAAACCTTGCCGTTCCCTAACCCTAACCCTAGTCCGGAATGGAAACCTACCACCATCCCTACACCTTACGCTATGCCATACCCTCATCCTAATCTGTACGCTGACAATGACCCGTGCGTCAGCACATACCCTGACCCTAACACGTTTCCGTACCCTCACCTGTGCCCTAAACCTTGCCATTCCCTAAGCCTAACACTAGGCGGGCACGGAATTCTACCACCAACCCTACACGTTACCCTACGCCATACCCTAATCCTAACCCGTGCGTCAGCATGTAACCTGATCCTAACACGTTTCCGTACACTCACCTGTGCCCTAAACCTTGCAGTTCCCTAACCCTAACCCTAGCCCGGAACGGAAACCTACCACCAAACCTACACCTTACCCTACGCCGTACCCTAATCCTAATCCGTACGCTGACACTGACCCGTGCGTCAGCAAGTACCCTGACCCTAACACGTTTCCGTACCCACACCTGTGTCCAAAACCTTGCCGTTCCCTAACCCTAAACCTAGCCCAAACGGAAACCTACCACCAACCCTACACCTTACCCTATGCCGTACCCTAATCCTAATCCATACGCTGACACTGACCCGTGCGTCAGCAAGTACCCTGACCCTAAACGTTTCTGTACCCTCACCTGTGTCCTAAACCTTGCCGTTCCCTAACCCTAACCCTAGCGCGGAATGGAAACCTACCACAAAACCTAAACCTTACCCTATGCCGTACCCTAATCCTAATCCGTACGCTGACACTGACCCGTGCGTCAGCACGTACACTGACCCTAACACATTTCCGTACACTCACCTGTGCCCTAAACCTTGCCGTTCCCTAACCCTAACCCTAGCCCAGAACGGAAACCTACCAACATCCCTACACCTTACACTACGCCGTACCCTAATCCTAATCTGTACGCTGACAATGACCCGTGCGTCAGCACATACCCTGACCCTAACACGTTTCCATACCCTGACCTGTGCCCTAAACCTTGCCGTTCCCTAAGCCTAACCCTAGGCCGGCAGGGAATCCTACCTCCAACCCTACACGTTACCCTACGCCGTACCCTAATCCTAACCCGTGCGACAGCATGTACCCTGACCCTAACACGTTTCCGTACCCCCACCTGTGCCCTAAACCTTACAGTTCCCTAACCCTAACCCTAGCCTGAAACAGAAACCTACCACAAAACCTACATCTTACCCTATGCCGTACCCTAATCCTAATACGTACGCTGACATTGACCCGTGCGTCAGCAAGTACCCTGACCCTAACACGTTTCCGTACCCTCACCTGTGCCCTAAAACTTGCAGTTCCCTAACACTAACCCTAGCCCGGAATGGAAACCTACCACCAACCCTACACCTTACCCTACGCCGTACCCTAATCCTAATCTGTACGCTGACACTGACCCGTGCGTCAGCACGTACCCTGACCCGAACATGTTTCCGTACACTAACCTGTGCCCTAAACCTTGCCGTTCCCTAACCCTAACCCTAGCCCGGAATGGAAACCTACCACCAACCCTACACCTTGCCCTACGCCGTACCCTAATCCTAATCCGTACGCTGACACTGACCCGTGCGTCAGCACGTACCCTGACCCTAACATGTTTCCGTACACTCACCTCTGCCCTAAACCTTGCCATTCCCTAACCCTAACCCGAGCACGGAACGAAAACCTACCACCATCCCTACACCTTAGCCTATGCCGTACAATCATCCTAATCTGTACGCTGACAATGATCCGTGCGTCAGCACATACCCTGACCCTAACACGTTTCCGTACCCCCACCTGTGCCCTAAACCTTACAGTTCCCTAACCCTAACCCTAGCCTGAAACAGAAACCTACCACAAAACCTACATCTTACCCTATGCCGTACCCTAATCCTAATACATACGCTGACATTGACCCGTGCGTCAGCAAGTACCCTGACCCTAACACGTTTCCGTACCCTCACCTGTGCCCTAAAACTTGCAGTTCCCTAACACTAACCCTAGCCCGGAATGGAAACCTACCACCAACCCTACACCTTACCCTACGCCGTACCCTAATCCTAATCTGTACGCTGACACTGACCCGTGCGTCAGCACGTACCCTGACCCGAACATGTTTCCGTGCACTAACCTGTGCCCTAAACCTTGCCGTTCCCTAACCCTAACCCTAGCCCGGAATGGAAACCTACCACCAACCCTACACCTTGCCCTACGCCGTACCCTAATCCTAATCCGTACGCTGACACTGACCCGTGCGTCAGCACGTACCCTGACCCTAACATGTTTCCGTACACTCACCTCTGCCCTAAACCTTGCCATTCCCTAACCCTAACCCGAGCACGGAACGAAAACCTACCACCATCCCTACACCTTACCCTATGCCGTACAATCATCCTAATCTGTACGCTGACAATGATCCGTGCGTCAGCACATACCCTGACCCTAACACGTTTCCGTACCCTCACCTGTGCCCTAAACCTTGCCGTTCCCTAAGCCTAACCCTATGCCGGCACGGAATCCTACCTCCAACCCTACACGTTACCCTACGCCGTACCCTAATCCTAACACGTGCGTCAGCATGTACCCTGACCCTAACACGTTTCCATACCCTCACGTGTGCGCTAAACCTTGCAGTTCCCTAACCCTAACCCTAGCCCGGAATGAAAACCTACCACCAACCCTACACCTTACCCTACGCCGTACCCTAATCCTAATCTGTACGCTGACAGTGACCCGTGCGTCAGCACGTACCCTGACCCTAACACGTTTCCGTACCCACACCTGTGTCCTAAACCTTGCCGTTCCCTAACCCTAAACCTAGCCCGGAATGGCAACCTACCACCAACCCTACACCTTACCCTACGCCGTACCCTAATCCTAATCCGTACGCTGACACTGACCCGTGCGTCAGCACGTACCCTGACCCTAACATGTTTCCGAACACTCACCTCTGCCCTATACCTTGCGGTTCCCTAAGCCTAACCCTAGGCCGGCACGGAATTCTATGACCAACCCTACACCTTACCCTATGCCGTACCCTAATCCTTATCCGTAGGCTGACAATGACCCGTGCGTCAGCACGTACCCTGACCCTCACATGTTTCCGTACACTCACTTGTGCCCTAAATCTTGCCGTTCCCTAACCCTTGCCGTTCCCTAACCCTAACCCTAGCCCGGAACGGAAACCTACCACCATCCCTACACGTTACCCTACGCCGTACCCTAAGCCTAAACTGTACGCTGACAATGACCCGTGCGTCAGCACATACCCTGACCCTAACACGTTTCCGTACCCTCACCTGTGCCCTAAACCTTGCCGTTCCCTAAGCCTAACCCTAAGCCGGCACGGAATTCTATGATCAACCCTACACGTTACCCTACGCTGTACCCTAATCCTAACCCGTGCGTCAGCATGTACCCTGACCCTAACACGTTTCCGTACCCTCACCTGTGCCCTAAACCTTGCAGTTCCCTAACCCTAACCCTAGCCCGGAATGAAAACCTACCACCAACCCTACACCTTACCCTACGCCGTACCCTAATCCTAATCCGTACGCTGACAGTGACCCGTGCGTCAGCACGTACCCTGACCCTAACACGTTTCCGTACCCACACCTGTGTCATAAACCTTGCCATTCCCTAACCCTAAACCTAGCCCAAACGGAAACCTACCACCAACCCTACACCTTACCCTACGCCGTACCCTAATCCTAATCCGTACGCTGACACTGACCCGTGCGTCAGCAAGTACCCTGACCCTAAACTTTTCCGTACCCTCACCTGTGCCCTAAACCTTGCCGTTCCCTAAGCCTAACCCTAGGCCGGCACGGAATCCAACCTCCAACCCTACACGTTACCCTACGCCGTACCCTAATCCTAACCCGTGCGTCAGCATGTACCCTGACCCTAACACGTTTCCGTACCCTCACCTGTGCCCTAAACCTTGCAGTTCCCTAACCCTAACCCTAGCCCGGAATGGAAACCTACCACCAACCCTACACCTTAACCTACGCCGTACCCTAATCCTAATCCGTACGCTGACACTGACCCGTGCGTCAGCACGTACCCTGACCGTAACATGTTTCCGTACACTCACCTGTGCCCTAAACCTTGCAGTTCCCTAACCCTAACCCTAGCCCGGAATGAAAACCTACCACCATCCCTACACCTTACCCTATGCCGTACCCTCATCCTAATCTGTACGCTGACAATGACCCGTGCGTCAGCACATACCCAGACCCTAACACGTTTCCGTACCCTCACCTGTGCCCTAAACCTTGCCGTTCCCTAAGCCTAACACTAGGCCGGCACGGAATTCTACCACCAAACCTACACGTTACCCTACGCCGTACCCTAATCCTAATCCGTACGCTGACACTGACCCGTGCGTCAGCATGTACCCTGACCCTAACATGTTCCCGTACACTCACCGGTGCCCTAAACCTTGCCGTTCCCTAACCCTAACCCTAGCACGGAACGGAAACCTACCACCATCCCTACACCTTAACCTATGCCGTACCCTCATCCTAATCTGTACGCTGACAATGACCCGTGCGTCAGCACATACCCTGACCCTAACACGTTTCCGTACCCCCACCTGTGCCCTAAACCTTGCCGTTCCCTAAGCCTAACACTAGGCCGGCACGGAATTCTACCACCAACCCTACACGTTACCCTATGCCGTACCCTAATCCTAACACGTGCGTCAGCAAGTACCCTGACCCTAACACGTTTCCGTACCCTCACCTGTGCCCTAAACCTTGCCGTTCCCTAACCCTAACCCTAGCCCGGAATGGAAACCTACCACCAACCCTACACCTTACCCTATGCCGTAACCTAATCCTAATCCGTACGCTGACAATGACCCGTGCGTCAGCACGTACCCTGACCCTAACATGTTTCCGTACACTCACCTGTGCCCTAAACCTTGCCGTTCCCTAACCCTAACCCTAGCCCGGAACGGAAACCTACCACCATCCCTACACCTTACCCTAAACCGTACCCTAATCCTAAACTGTACGCTGACAATGACCCGTGCGTCAGCACATACCCTGACCCTAACACGTTTCCGTACCCTCACCTGTGCCCTAAACCTTGCCGTTCCCTAAGCCTAACCCTAGGCCGGCACGGAATTCTATGACCAACCCTACACTTTACCCTACGCCGTACCCTAATCCTAACCCGTGCGTCAGCATGTACCCTGACCCTAACACGTTTCCGTACCCTCACCTGTGCCCTAAACCTTACAGTTCCCTAACCCTAACCCTAGCCCGAAACAGAAACCTACCACAAAACCTACACCTTACCCTATGCTGTACCCTAATCCTAATACCTAGGCTGACATTGAACCGTGCGTCAGCAAGTACGCTGACCCTAACACGTTTCCGTACCCTCACCTGTGCCCTAAACCTTGCCGTTCCCTAACCCTAACCCTAGTCCGGAATGGAAACCTACCACCAACCCTACACCTTACCCTATGCCGTACCCTAATCCTAATCCGTACGCTGACAATGACCCGTGCGTCAGCACGTACCCTGACCCTAACATGTTTCCGTACACTCACTTGTGCCCTAAACCTTGCCGTTCCCTAACCCTAACCCTAGCCCGGAACGGAAACCTACCACCATCCTTACACGTTACCCTACGCCGTACCCTAATCCTAAACTGTACGCTGACAATGACCCGTGCGTCAGCACATACCCTGACCCTAACACGTTTCCGTACCCTCACCTGTGCCCTAAACCTTGCCGTTCCCTAAGCCTAACCCTAGGCCGGCACGGAATTCTATGACCAACCCTACACGTTACCCTACGCTGTACCCTAATCCTAACCCGTGGGTCAGCATGTACACTGACCCTAACACGTTTCCGTACCCTCACCTGTGCCCTAAACCTTGCCGTTCCCTAAGCCGAACCCTAGGCCGGCACGGAATTCTATGACCAACCCTACACGTTACCCTATGCCGTACCCTAATCCTAACCCATGCGTCAGCATGTACCCTGACCCTAACACGTTTCCGTACCCTCACCTGTGCCCTAAACCTTACAGTTCCCTAACCCTAACCCTAGCCCGAAACAGAAACCTACCACAAAACCTACACCTTGCCCTACGCCGTACCCTAATTCTAATCCGTACGCTGACACTGACCCGTGCATCAGCACGTACCCAGACCCTAACATGTTTCCGTACACTCACCTGTGCCCTAAACCTTGCCGTTCCCTAACCCAAACCCTAGCACGGAACGGAAACCTACCACCATCCGTACACCTTACCCTATGCCGTACCCTCATCCTAATCTGTACGCTGACAATGACCCGTGCGTCAGCACATACCCTGACCCTAACACGTTTCCGTACCCTCACCTGTGCCCTAAACCTTGCCGTTCCCTAAGCCTAACCCTAGGCCGGCACGGAATTCTATGACCAACCCTACACGTTACCCTACGCCGTACCCTAATCCTAACCCGTGCGGCAGCATGTACCCTGACCCGAACACGTTTCCGTAACGTCACCTGTACCCTAAACCTTGCAGTTCCCTAACCCTAACCCTAGCCCAGAATGGAAAACAACCACCAACCCTACACCTTACCCTACTCCGTACCCTAATCCTAATCCGTACGCTGACACTGAACCCTGCGTCAGCACGTACCCTGACCGTAACATGTTTCCGTACACTCACCTCTGCCCTAAACCTTGCCATTCCCTAACCCAAACCCTAGCACGGAACGGAAACCTACCACCATCCCTACACCTTACCCTATGCCGTACACTCATCCTAATCTGTACGCTGACAATGACACGTGCGTCAGCACATACCCTGACCCAAACACGTTTCCGTACCCTCACCTGTGCCCTAAACCTTGCCATTCCCTAAGCCTAACCCTAGGCCGGCACGGAATCCTACCTCCAACCCTACACGTTACCGTACACCGTACCCTAATCCTAACCCGTGCGTCAGCATGTACCCTGACCCTAACACGTTTCCGTACGCTCACTTGTGCCCTAAACCTTGCCGTTCCCTAACCCTAACCCTAGCCCGGAACGGAAACCTACCACCATCCTTACACGTTACCCTACGCCGTACCCTAATCCTAAACTGTACGCTGACAATGACCCGTGCGTCAGCACATACCCTGACCCTAACACGTTTCCATACCCTCACCTGTGCCCTAAACCTTGCCGTTCCCTAAGCCTAACCCTAGGCCGGCACGGAATTCTATGACCAACCCTACACGTTACCCTACGCTGTACCCTAATCCTAACCCGTGGGTCAGCATGTACCCTGACCCTAACACGTTTCCGTACCCTCACCTGTGCCCTAAACCTTACAGTTCCCTATCCCTAGCCCTAGCCCGGAATGGAAACCTACCACCAACCCTACACCTTACCCTACGCCGTACCCTAATCCTAGTCCGTACGCTGACACTGACCCGTGAGTCAGCACGTACCCTGACCCTAACATGTTTCCGTACACTAACCTGTGCCCTAAACCTTGCCGTTCCCTAACCCTAACCCTAGCCCGGAACGGAAAACTACCACCATCCCTACACCTTACCCTATGCCGTACCCTCATCCTAATCTGTACGCTGACAATGACCCGTGCGTCAGCACATACCCTGACCCTAACACGTTTCCGTACCCTCACCTGTGCCCTAAACCTTGCCGTTCCCTAAGCCTAACCCTAGGCCGGCACGGAATTCTATGACCAACCATACACGTTACCCTACGCCGTACCCTAATCCTAACCCCTGCGGCAGCATGTACCCTGACCCTAACACGTTTCCGTACCCTCACCTGTACCCTAAACCTTGCAGTTCCCTAACCCAAACCCTAGCCCAGAATGGAAACCTACCACCAACCCTACACCTTACCCTACGCCGTTACCTAATCCTAATCCGTACGCTGACACTGACCCGTGCGTCAGCACGTACCCTGACCGTAATATTTTTCCGTACACCCACCTCTGCCCTAAACCTTGCCATTCCCTAACCCAATCCCTAGCACGGAACGGAAACCTACCACCATCCCTATACCTTACCCTATGCTGTACACTCATCCTAATCTGTACGCTGACAATGACACGTGCGTCAGCACATACCCTGACCCTAACACATTTCCATACCCTCACCTGTGCCCTAAACCTTGCCATTCCCTAAGCCTAACCCTAGGCCGGCACGGAATCCTACCTCCAACCCTACACGTTACCCTACGCCGTACCCTAATCCTAACCCCTGCGTCAGCATGTACCCTGACCCTAACACGTTTCCATACGCTCACTTGTGCCCTAAACCTTGCAGTTCCCTAACCCTAACCCTAGCCCAGAATGGAAACCTACCACCAACCCTACACCTTACCCTACGCCGTACCATAATCCTAATCCGTACGCTGACACTGACCCATGCGTCAGCACGTACCCTGACCGTAACATGTTTCCGTACACTTACCTGTGCCCAAAACCTTGCCATTCCCTAACCCTAACCCTCGCCCGGAATGGAAACCTACCACCATCCCTACACCTTACGCTATGCCATACCCTCATCCTAATCTGTACGCTGACAATGACCCGTGCGTCAGCACATACCCTGACCCTAACACGTTTCCGTACCCTCACCTGTGCCCTAAACCTTGCCATTCCCTAAGCCTAACACTAGGCGGGCACGGAATTCTACCACCAACCCTACACGTTACCCTACGCCATACCCTAATCCTAACCCGTGCGTCAGCATGTAACCTGATCCTAACACGTTTCCGTACACTCACCTGTGCCCTAAACCTTGCAGTTCCCTAACCCTAACCCTAGCCCTGAACGGAAACCTACCACCAAACCTACACCTTACCCTACGCCGTACCCTAATCCTAATCCGTACGCTGACACTGACCCGTGCGTCAGCAAGTACCCTGACCCTAACACGTTTCCGTACCCACACCTGTGTCCTAAACCTTGCCGTTCCCTAACCCTAAACCTAGCCCAAACGGAAACCTACCACCAACCCTACACCTTACCCTATGCCGTACCCTAATCCTAATCCATACGCTGACACTGACCCGTGCGTCAGCAAGTACCCTGACCCTAAACGTTTCTGTACCCTCACCTGTGTCCTAAACCTTGCCGTTCCCTAACCCTAACCCTAGCGCGGAATGGAAACCTACCACAAAACCTAAACCTTACCCTATGCCGTACCCTAATCCTAATCCGTACGCTGACACTGACCCGTGCGTCAGCACGTACACTGACACTAACACATTTCCGTACACTCACCTGTGCCCTAAACCTTGCCGTTCCCTAACCCTAACCCTAGCCCAGAACGGAAACCTACCAACATCCCTACACCTTACACTACGCCGTACCCTAATCCTAATCTGTACGCTGACAATGACCCGTGCGTCAGCACATACCCTGACCCTAACACGTTTCCATACCCTGACCTGTGCCCTAAACCTTGCCGTTCCCTAAGCCTAACCCTAGGCCGGCAGGGAATCCTACCTCCAACCCTACACGTTACCCTACGCCGTACCCTAATCCTAACCCGTGCGACAGCATGTACCCTGACCCTAACACGTTTCCGTACCCCCACCTGTGCCCTAAACCTTACAGTTCCCTAACCCTAACCCTAGCCTGAAACAGAAACCTACCACAAAAACTACATCTTACCCTATGCCGTACCCTAATCCTAATACGTACGCTGACATTGACCCGTGCGTCAGCAAGTACCCTGACCCTAACACGTTTCCGTACCCTCACCTGTGCTCTAAACCTTGCCGTTCCCTAACCCTAACCCTAGCCCGTAATGGAAACCTACCACCAACCCTACACCTTACCCTATGCCGTAACCTAATCCTAATCCGTACGCTGACAATGACCCGTGCGTCAGAACGTACCCTGACCCTAACATGTTTCCGTACACTCACCTGTGCCCTAAACCTTGCCGTTCCCTAACCCTAACCCTAGCCCGGAACGGAAACCTACCACCATCCCTACACCTTAACCTACGCCGTACCCTAATCCTAACCTGTACGCTGACAATGACCCGTGCGTCAGCACATACCCTGACCCTAACACGTTTCCGTACCCTCACCTGTGCCCTAAACCTTGCCGTTCCCTAAGCCTAACCCTAGGCCAGCACGGAATTCTATGACCAACCCTACACGTTACCCTACGCTGTACCCTAATCCTAACACGTGCGTCAGCATGTACCCTGACCCTAACACGTTTCCGTACCCTCACCTGTGCCCTAAAACTTGCAGTTCCCTAACCCTAACCCTAGCCCGGAATGGAAACCTACCACCAACCCTACACCTTACCCTACGCCGTACCCTAATCCTAATCCGTACGCTGACACTGACCCGTGCGTCAGCACGTACCCTGACCCTAACATGTTTCCGTACACTAACCTGTGCCCTAAACCTTGCCGTTCCCTAACCCTAACCCTAGCCCGGAATGGAAACCTACCACCAACCCTAAACCTTGCCCTACGCCGTACCCTAATCCTAATCCGTACGCTGACACTGACCCGTGCGTCAGCACGTACCCTGACCCTAACATGTTTCCGTACACTCACCTCTGCCCTAAACCTTGCCATTCCCTAACCCTAACCCGAGCACGGAACGAAAACCTACCACCATCCCTACACCTTACCCTATGCCGTACAATCATCCTAATCTGTACGTTGACAATGATCCGTGCGTCAGCACATACCCTGACCCTAACACGTTTCCGTACCCTCACCTGTGCCCTAAACCTTGCCGTTCCCTAAGCCTAACCCTATGCCGGCACGGAATCCTACCTCCAACCCTACACGTTACCCTACGCCGTACCCTAATCCTAACACGTGCGTCAGCATGTACCCTGACCCTAACACGTTTCCATACCCTCACGTGTGCGCTAAACCTTGCAGTTCCCTAACCCTAACCCTAGCCCGGAATGAAAACCTACCACCAACCCTACACCTTACCCTACGCCGTACCCTAATCCTAATCTGTACGCTGACAGTGACCCGTGCGTCAGCACGTACCCTGACCCTAACACGTTTCCGTACCCACACCTGTGTCCTAAACCTTGCCGTTCCCTAACCCTAAACCTAGCCCAGAATGGCAACCTACCACCAACCCTACACCTTACCCTACGCCGTACCCTAATCCTAATCCGTACGCTGACACTGACCCGTGCGTCAGCACGTACCCTGACCCTAACATGTTTCCGAACACTCACCTCTGCCCTATACCTTGCGGTTCCCTAAGCCTAACCCTAGGCCGGCACGGAATTCTATGACCAACCCTACACCTTACCCTATGCCGTACCCTAATCCTTATCCGTAGGCTGACAATGACCCGTGCGTCAGCACGTACCCTGACCCTAACATGTTTCCGTACACTCACCTGTGCCCTAAAACTTGCCGTTCCCTAACCCTAACCCTAGCCCGGAACGGAAACCTACCACCATCCCTACACGTTACCCTACGCCGTACCCTAAGCCTAAACTGTACGCTGACCATGACCCGTGCGTCAGCACATACCCTGACCCTAACACGTTTCCGTACCCTCACCTGTGCCCTAAACCTTGCCGTTCCCTAAGCCTAACCCTAAGCCGGCACGGAATTCTATGATCAACCCTACATGTTACCCTACGCTGTACCCTAATCCTAACCCGTGCGTCAGCATGTACCCTGACCCTAACACGTTTCCGTACCCTCACCTGTGCCCTAAACCTAGCAGTTCCCTAACCCTAACCCTAGCCCGGAATGGAAACCTACCACCAACCCTACACCTTACCCTACGCCGTACCCTAATCCTAATCCGTACGCTGACACTGACCCGTGCGTCAGCACGTACCCTGACCCTAACATGTTTCCGTACACTAACCTGTGCCCTAAACCTTGCCGTTCCCTAACCCTAACCCTAGCCCGGAATGGAAACCTACCACCAACCATACACCTTACCCTACGCCGTACCCTAATCCTAATCCGTACGCTGACACTGACCCGTGCGTCAGCACGTACCCTGACCCTAACATGTTTCCGTACACTCACCTCTGCCCTAAACCTTGCCATTCCCTAACCCTAACCCTAGCACGAAATGAAAACCTACCACCATCCCTACACCTTACCCTATGCCGTACAATCATCCTAATCTGTACGCTGACAATGATCCGTGCGTCAGCACATACCCTGAACCTAACACGTTTCCGTACCCTCACCTGTGCCCTAAACCTTGCCGTTCCCTAAGCCTAACCCTAGGCCGGCACGGAATCCTACCTCCAACCCTACACGTTACACTACGCCGTACCCTAATCCTAACACGTGCGTCAGCATGTACCCTGACACTAACACGTTTCCATACCCTCACCTGTGCCCTAAACCTTGCAGTTCCCTAACCCTAACCCTAGCCCGGAATGAAAACCTACCACCAACCCTACACCTTCCCCTACGCCGTACCCTAATCCTAATCCGTACGCTGACAGTGACCCGTGCGTCAGCACGTACCCTGACCCTAACACGTTTCCGTACCCACACCTGTGTCATAAACCTTGCCATTCCCTAACCCTAAACCTAGCCCAAACGGAAACCTACCACCAACCCTACACCTTACCCTACGCCGTACCCTAATCCTAATCCGTACGCTGACACTGACCCGTGCGTCAGCAAGTACCCTGACCCTAAACTTTTCCGTACCCTCACCTGTGCCCTAAACCTTGCCGTTCCCTAAGCCTAACCCTAGGCCGGCACGGAATCCAACCTCCAACCCTACACGTTACCCTACGCCGTACCCTAATCCTAACCCGTGCGTCAGCATGTACCCTGACCCTAACACGTTTCCGTACCCTCACATGTGCCCTAAACCTTGCCGTTCCCTAAGCCTAACCCTAGCCCGGAATGGAAACCTACCACCAACCCTACACCTTACCCTACGCCGTACCCTAATCCTAATCCGTACGCTGACACTGACCCGTGCGTCAGCACGTACCCTGACCGTAACATGTTTCCGTACACTCACCTGTGCCCTAAACCTTGCAGTTCCCTAACCCTAACCCTAGCCCGGAATGAAAACCTACCACCATCCCTACACCTTACCCTATGCCGTACCCTCATCCTAATCTGTACGCTGACAATGACCCGTGCGTCAGCACATACCCAGACCCTAACACGTTTCCGTACCCTCACCTGTGCCCTAAACCTTGCCGTTCCCTAAGCCTAACACTAGGCCGGCACGGAATTCTACCACCAAACCTACACGTTACCCTACGCCGTACCCTAATCCTAATCCGTACGCTGACACTGACCCGTGCGTCAGCATGTACCCTGACCCTAACATGTTCCCGTACACTCACCGGTGCCCTAAACCTTGCCGTTCCCTAACCCTAACCCTAGCACGGAACGGAAACCTACCACCATCCCTACACCTTAACCTATGCCGTACCCTCATCCTAATCTGTACGCTGACAATGACCCGTGCGTCAGCACATACCCTGACCCTAACACGTTTCCGTACCCCCACCTGTGCCCTAAACCTTGCCGTTCCCTAAGCCTAACACTAGGCCGGCACGGAATTCTACCACCAACCCTACACGTTACCCTATGCCGTACCCTAATTCTAACACGTGCGTCAGCAAGTACCCTGACCCTAACACGTTTCCGTACCCTCACCTGTGCCCTAAACCTTGCCGTTCCCTAACCCTAACCCTAGCCCGGAATGGAAACCTACCACCAACCCTACACCTTACCCTATGCCGTAACCTAATCCTAATCCGTACGCTGACAATGACCCGTGCGTCAGCACGTACCCTGACCCTAACATGTTTCCGTACACTCACCTGTGCCCTAAACCTTGCCGTTCCCTAACCCTAACCCTAGCCCGGAACGGAAACCTACCACCATCCCTACACCTTACCCTACACCGTACCCTAATCCTAAACTGTACGCTGACAATGACCCGTGCGTCAGCACATACCCTGACCCTAACACGTTTCCGTACCCTCACCTGTGCCCTAAACCTTGCCGTTCCCTAAGCCTAACCCTAGGCCGGCACGGAATTCTATGACCAACCCTACACTTTACCCTACGCCGTACCCTAATCCTAACCCGTGCGTCAGCATGTACCCTGACCCTAACACGTTTCCGTACCCTCACCTGTGCCCTAAACCTTACAGTTCCCTAACCCTAACCCTAGCCCGAAACAGAAACCTACCACAAAACCTACACCTTACCCTATGCTGTACCCTAATCCTAATACCTAGGCTGACATTGAACCGTGCGTCAGCAAGTACCCTGACCCTAACACGTTTCCGTACCCTCACCTGTGCCCTAAACCTTGCCGTTCCCTAACCCTAACCCTAGTCCGGAATGGAAACCTACCACCAACCCTACACCTTACCCTATGCCGTACCCTAATCCTAATCCGTACGCTGACAATGACCCGTGCGTCAGCACGTACCCTGACCCTAACATGTTTCCGTACACTCACTTGTGCCCTAAACCTTGCCGTTCCCTAACCCTAACCCTAGCCCGGAACGGAAACCTACCACCATCCTTACACGTTACCCTACGCCGTACCCTAATCCTAAACTGTACGCTGACAATGACCCGTGCGTCAGCACATACCCTGACCCTAACACGTTTCCGTACCCTCACCTGTGCCCTAAACCTTGCCGTTCCCTAAGCCTAACCCTAGGCCGGCACGGAATTCTATGACCAACCCTACACGTTACCCTACGCTGTACCCTAATCCTAACCCGTGGGTCAGCATGTACCCTGACCCTAACACGTTTCCGTACCCTCACCTGTGCCCTAAACCTTGCCGTTCCCTAAGCCGAACCCTAGGCCGGCACGGAATTCTATGACCAACCCTACACGTTACCCTATGCCGTACCCTAATCCTAACCCGTGCGTCAGCATGTACCCTGACCCTAACACGTTTCCGTACCCTCACCTGTGCCCTAAACCTTGCCGTTCCCTAAGCCGAACCCTAGGCCGGCACGGAATTCTATGACCAACCCTACACGTTACCCTATGCCGTACCCTAATCCTAACCCCTGCGTCAGCATGTACCCTGACCCTAACACGTTTCCATACGCTCACTTGTGCCCTAAACCTTGCAGTTCCCTAACCCTAACCCTAGCCCAGAATGGAAACCTACCACCAACCCTACACCTTACCCTACGCCGTACCATAATCCTAATCCGTACGCTGACACTGACCCATGCGTCAGCACATACCCTGACCCTAACACGTTTCCGTACCCCCACCTGTGCCCTAAACCTTGCCGTTCCCTAAGCCTAACACTAGGCCGGCACGTAAATCTACAACCAACCCTACACGTTACCCTACACCGTACCCTAATCCTAACCCGTGCGTCAGCAAGTACCCTGACCCTAACACATTTCCATACCCTCACCTGTGCCCTAAACCTTGCCATTCCCTAACCCTAACCCTAGCCCGGAATGAAAACCTACCACCAACCCTACACCTTCCCCTACGCCGTACCCTAATCCTAATCTGTACGCTGACAGTGACCCGTGCGTCAGCACGTACCCTGACCCTAACACGTTTCCGTACCCACACCTGTGTCCTAAACCTTGCCGTTCCCTAACCCTAAACCTAGCAAAAACGGAAACCTACCACCAACCCTACACCTTACCCTACGCCGTACCCTAATCCTAATCCGTACGCTGACACTGACCCTTGCGTCAGCAAGTACCCTGACCCTAAACTTTTCCGTAGCCTCACCTGTGCCCTAAACCTTGCCGTTCCCTAAGCCTAACCCTAGGCCGGCACGGAATTCTATGACCAACCCTACACGTTACCCTACGCTGTACCCTAATCCTAACCCGTGGGTCAGCATGTACCCTGACCCTAACACGTTTCCGTACCCTCACCTGTGCCCTAAACCTTGCCGTTCCCTAAGCCGAACCCTAGGCCGGCACGGAATTCTATGACCAACCCTACACGTTACCCTATGCCGTACCCTAATCCTAACCCGTGCGTCAGCATGTACCCTGACCCTAACACGTTTCCGTACCCTCACCTGTGCCCTAAACCTTGCCGTTCCCTAAGCCGAACCCTAGGCCGGCACGGAATTCTATGACCAACCCTACACGTTACCCTATGCCGTACCCTAATCCTAACCCCTGCGTCAGCATGTACCCTGACCCTAACACGTTTCCATACGCTCACTTGTGCCCTAAACATTGCAGTTCCCTAACCCTAACCCTAGCCCAGAATGGAAACCTACCACCAACCCTACACTTTACCCTACGCCGTACCATAATCCTAATCCGTACGCTGACACTGACCCATGCGTCAGCACATACCCTGACCCTAACACGTTTCCGTACCCCCACCTGTGCCCTAAACCTTGCCGTTCCCTAAGCCTAACACTAGGCCGGCACGTAAATCTACAACCAACCCTACACGTTACCCTACACCGTACCCTAATCCTAACCCGTGCGTCAGCAAGTACCCTGACCCTAACACATTTCCATACCCTCACCTGTGCCCTAAACCTTGCCGTTCCCTAACCCTAACCCTAGCCCGGAATGAAAACCTACCACCAACCCTACACCTTCCCCTACGCCGTACCCTAATCCTAATCTGTACGCTGACAGTGACCCGTGCGTCAGCACGTACCCTGACCCTAACACGTTTCCGTACCCACACCTGTGTCCTAAACCTTGCCGTTCCCTAACCCTAAACCTAGCCCAAACGGAAACCTACCACCAACCATACACCTTACCCTACGCCGTACCCTAATCCTAATCCGTACGCTGACACTGACCCTTGCGTCAGCAAGTACCCTGACCCTAAACTTTTCCGTAGCCTCACCTGTGCCCTAAACCTTGCCGTTCCCTAAGCCTAACCCTAGGCCGGCACGGAATCCTACCTCCAACCCTACACGTTACCCTACGCCGTACCCTAATCCTAACCCGTGCGTCAGCATGTACCCTGACCCAAACACGTTTCCGTACCCTCACCTGTGCCCTAAACCTTGCAGTTCCCTAACCCTAACCCTAGCCCGGAATGGAAACCTACCACCAACCCTACACCTTACCCTACGCCGTACCCTAATCCTAATCCGTACGCTGACACTGACCCGTGCGTCAGCACGTACCCTGACCGTAACATGTTTCCGTACCCTCACCTGTGCCCTAAACCTTGCCGTTCCCAAACCCTAACCCTAGCCTGGAACGGAAACCTACCACCATCCCTACACCTTACCCTATGCCGTACCCTCATCCTAATCTGTACGCTGACAATGACCCGTGCGTCAGCACATACCCAGACCCTAACACGTTTCCGTACCCTCACCTGTGCCCTAAACCTTGCCGTTCCCTAAGCCTAACACTAGGCCGGCACGGAATTCTACCACCAAACCTACACGTTACCCTACGCCGTACCGTAATCCTAATCCGTACGCTGACACTGACCCGTGCGTCAGCAAGTACCCTGACCCTAACACGTTTCCGTACCCACACCTGTGTCATAAACCTTGCCGTTCCCTAACCCTAAACCTAGCCCAAACGGAAACCTACCACCAACCCTACACCTTACCCTATGCCGTACCCTAATCCTAATCCATACGCTGACACTGACCCGTGCGTCAGCAAGTACCCTGACCCTAAACGTTTCTGTACCCTCACCTGTGTCCTAAACCTTGCCGTTCCCTAACCCTAACCCTAGCGCGGAATGGAAACCTACCACAAAACCTAAACCTTACCCTATGCCGTACCCTAATCCTAATCCGTACGCTGACACTGACCCGTGCGTCAGCACGTACACTGACCCTAACACATTTCCGTACACTCACCTGTGCCCTAAACCTTGCCGTTCCCTAACCCTAACCCTAGCCCAGAACGGAAACCTACCAACATCCCTACACCTTACACTACGCCGTACCCTAATCCTAATCTGTACGCTGACAATGACCCGTGCGTCAGCACATACCCTGACCCTAACACGTTTCCATACCCTGACCTGTGCCCTAAACCTTGCCGTTCCCTAAGCCTAACCCTAGGCCGGCAGGGAATCCTACCTCCAACCCTACACGTTACCCTACGCCGTACCCTAATCCTAACCCGTGCGACAGCATGTACCCTGACCCTAACACGTTTCCGTACCCCCACCTGTGCCCTAAACCTTACAGTTCCCTAACCCTAACCCTAGCCTGAAACAGAAACCTACCACAAAACCTACATCTTACCCTATGCCGTACCCTAATCCTAATACGTACGCTGACATTGACCCGTGCGTCAGCAAGTACCCTGACCCTAACACGTTTCCGTACCCTCACCTGTGCTCTAAACCTTGCCGTTCCCTAACCCTAACCCTAGCCCGTAATGGAAACCTACCACCAACCCTACACCTTACCCTATGCCGTAACCTAATCCTAATCCGTACGCTGACAATGACCCATGCGTCAGCACGTACCCTGACCCTAACATGTTTCCGTACACTCACCTGTGCCCTAAACCTTGCCGTTCCCTAACCCTAACTCTAGCCCGGAACGGAAACCTACCACCATCCCTACACCTTAACCTACGCCGTACCCTAATCCTAACCTGTACGCTGACAATGACCCGTGCGTCAGCACATACCCTGACCCTAACACGTTTCCGTACCCTCACCTGTGCCCTAAACCTTGCCGTTCCCTAAGCCTAACCCTAGGCCAGCACGGAATTCTATGACCAACCCTACACGTTACCCTACGCTGTACCCTAATCCTAACCCGTGCGTCAGCATGTACCCTGACCCTAACACGTTTCCGTACCCTCACCTGTGCCCTAAAACTTGCAGTTCCCTAACCCTAACCCTAGCCCGGAATGGAAACCTACCACCAACCCTACACCTTACCCTACGCCGTACCCTAATCCTAATCCGTACGCTGACACTGACCCGTGCGTCAGCACGTACCCTGACCCTAACATGTTTCCGTACACTAACCTGTGCCCTAAACCTTGCCGTTCCCTAACCCTAACCCTAGCCCGGAATGGAAACCTACCACCAACCCTACACCTTGCCCTACGCCGTACCCTAATCCTAATCCGTACGCTGACACTGACCCGTGCGTCAGCACGTACCCTGACCCTAACATGTTTCCGTACACTCACCTCTGCCCTAAACCTTGCCATTCCCTAACCCTAACCCGAGCACGGAACGAAAACCTACCACCATCCCTACACCTTACCCTATGCCGTACAATCATCCTAATCTGTACGCTGACAATGATCCGTGCGTCAGCACATACCCTGACCCTAACACGTTTCCGTACCCTCACCTGTGCCCTAAACCTTGCCGTTCCCTAAGCCTAAACCTATGCCGGCACGGAATCCTACCTCCAACCCTACACGTTACCCTACGCCGTACCCTAATCCTAACACGTGCGTCAGCATGTACCCTGACCCTAACACGTTTCCATACCCTCACGTGTGCGCTAAACCTTGCAGTTCCCTAACCCTAACCCTAGCCCGGAATGAAAACCTACCACCAACCCTACACCTTACCCTACGCCGTACCCTAATCCTAATCTGTACGCTGACAGTGACCCGTGCGTCAGCACGTACCCTGACCCTAACACGTTTCCGTACCCACACCTGTGTCCTAAACCTTGCCGTTCCCTAACCCTAAACCTAGCCCAGAATGGCAACCTACCACCAACCCTACACCTTACCCTACGCCGTACCCTAATCCTAATCCGTACGCTGACACTGACCCGTGCGTCAGCACGTACCCTGACCCTAACATGTTTCCGAACACTCACCTCTGCCCTATACCTTGCGGTTCCCTAAGCCTAACCCTAGGCCGGCACGGAATTCTATGACCAACCCTACACCTTACCCTATGCCGTACCCTAATCCTTATCCGTAGGCTGACAATGACCCGTGCGTCAGCACGTACCCTAACCCTAACATGTTTCCGTACACTCACCTGTGCCCTAAAACTTGCCGTTCCCTAACCCTAACCCTAGCCCGGAACGGAAACCTACCACCATCCCTACACGTTACCCTACGCCGTACCCTAAGCCTAAACTGTACGCTGACCATGACCCGTGCGTCAGCACATACCCTGACCCTAACACGTTTCCGTACCCTCACCTGTGCCCTAAACCTTGCCGTTCCCTAAGCCTAACCCTAAGCCGGCACGGAATTCTATGATCAACCCTACATGTTACCCTACGCTGTACCCTAATCCTAACCCGTGCGTCAGCATGTACCCTGACCCTAACACGTTTCCGTACCCTCACCTGTGCCCTAAACCTTGCAGTTCCCTAACCCTAACCCTAGCCCGGAATGGAAACCTACCACCAACCCTACACCTTACCCTACGCCGTACCCTAATCCTAATCCGTACGCTGACACTGACCCGTGCGTCAGCACGTACCCTGACCCTAACATGTTTCCGTACACTAACCTGTGCCCTAAACCTTGCCGTTCCCTAACCCTAACCCTAGCCCGGAATGGAAACCTACCACCAACCATACACCTTACCCTACGCCGTACCCTAATCCTAATCCGTACGCTGACACTGACCCGTGCGTCAGCACGTACCCTGACCCTAACATGTTTCCGTACACTCACCTCTGCCCTAAACCTTGCCATTCCCTAACCCTAACCCTAGCACGAAATGAAAATCTACCACCATCCCTACACCTTACCCTATGCCGTACAATCATCCTAATCTGTACGCTGACAATGATCCGTGCGTCAGCACATACCCTGACCCTAACACGTTTCCGTACCCTCACCTGTGCCCTAAACCTTGCCGTTCCCTAAGCCTAACCCTAGGCCGGCACGGAATCCTACCTCCAACCCTACACGTTACACTACGCCGTACCCTAATCCTAACACGTGCGTCAGCATGTACCCTGACACTAACACGTTTCCATACCCTCACCTGTGCCCTAAACCTTGCAGTTCCCTAACCCTAACCCTAGCCCGGAATGAAAACCTACCACCAACCCTACACCTTCCCCTACGCCGTACCCTAATCCTAATCCGTACGCTGACAGTGACCCGTGCGTCAGCACGTACCCTGACCCTAACACGTTTCCGTACCCACACCTGTGTCATAAACCTTGCCATTCCCTAACCCTAAACCTAGCCCAAACGGAAACCTACCACCAACCCTACACCTTACCCTACGCCGTACCCTAATCCTAATCCGTACGCTGACACTGACCCGTGCGTCAGCAAGTACCCTGACCCTAAACTTTTCCGTACCCTCACCTGTGCCCTAAACCTTGCCGTTCCCTAAGCCTAACCCTAGGCCGGCACGGAATCCAACCTCCAACCCTACACGTTACCCTACGCCGTACCCTAATCCTAACCCGTGCGTCAGCATGTACCCTGACCCTAACACGTTTCCGTACCCTCACCTGTGCCCTAAACCTTGCCGTTCCCTAACCCTAACCCTAGCCCGGAATGGAAACCTACCACCAACCCTACGCCGTACCCTAATCCTAATCCGTACGCTGACACTGACCCGTGCGTCAGCACGTACCCTGACCGTAACATGTTTCCGTACACTCACCTGTGCCCTAAACCTTGCAGTTCCCTAACCCTAACCCTAGCCCGGAATGAAAACCTACCACCATCCCTACACCTTACCCTATGCCGTACCCTCATCCTAATCTGTACGCTGACAATGACCCGTGCGTCAGCACATACCCAGACCCTAACACGTTTCCGTACCCTCACCTGTGCCCTAAACCTTGCCGTTCCCTAAGCCTAACACTAGGCCGGCACGGAATTCTACCACCAAACCTACACGTTACCCTACGCCGTACCCTAATCCTAATCCGTACGCTGACACTGACCCGTGCGTCAGCATGTACCCTGACCCTAACATGTTCCCGTACACTCACCGGTGCCCTAAACCTTGCCGTTCCCTAACCCTAACCCTAGCACGGAACGGAAACCTACCACCATCCCTACACCTTAACCTATGCCGTACCCTCATCCTAATCTGTACGCTGACAATGACCCGTGCGTCAGCACATACCCTGACCCTAACACGTTTCCGTACCCCCACCTGTGCCCTAAACCTTGCCGTTCCCTAAGCCTAACACTAGGCCGGCACGGAATTCTACCACCAACCCTACACGTTACCCTATGCCGTACCCTAATCCTAACACGTGCGTCAGCAAGTACCCTGACCCTAACACGTTTCCGTACCCTCACCTGTGCCCTAAACCTTGCCGTTCCCTAACCCTAACCCTAGCCCGGAATGGAAACCTACCACCAACCCTACACCTTACCCTATGCCGTAACCTAATCCTAATCCGTACGCTGACAATGACCCGTGCGTCAGCACGTACCCTGACCCTAACATGTTTCCGTACACTCACCTGTGCCCTAAACCTTCCCGTTCCCTAACCCTAACCCTAGCCCGGAACGGAAACCTACCACCATCCCTACACCTTACCCTACACCGTACCCTAATCCTAAACTGTACGCTGACAATGACCCGTGCGTCAGCACATACCCTGACCCTAACACGTTTCCGTACCCTCACCTGTGCCCTAAACCTTGCCGTTCCCTAAGCCTAACCCTAGGCCGGCACGGAATTCTATGACCAACCCTACACTTTACCCTACGCCGTACCCTAATCCTAACCCGTGCGTCAGCATGTACCCTGACCCTAACACGTTTCCGTACCCTCACCTGTGCCCTAAACCTTACAGTTCCCTAACCCTAACCCTAGCCCGAAACAGAAACCTACCACAAAACCTACACCTTACCCTATGCTGTACCCTAATCCTAATACCTAGGCTGACATTGAACCGTGCGTCAGCAAGTACCCTGACCCTAACACGTTTCCGTACCCTCACCTGTGCCCTAAACCTTGCCGTTCCCTAACCCTAACCCTAGTCCGGAATGGAAACCTACCACCAACCCTACACCTTACCCTATGCCGTACCCTAATCCTAATCCGTACGCTGACAATGACCCGTGCGTCAGCACGTACCCTGACCCTAACATGTTTCCGTACACTCACTTGTGCCCTAAACCTTGCCGTTCCCTAACCCTAACCCTAGCCCGGAACGGAAACCTACCACCATCCTTACACGTTACCCTACGCCGTACCCTAATCCTAAACTGTACGCTGACAATGACCCGTGCGTCAGCACATACCCTGACCCTAACACGTTTCCGTACCCTCACCTGTGCCCTAAACCTTGCCGTTCCCTAAGCCTAACCCTAGGCCGGCACGGAATTCTATGACCAACCCTACACGTTACCCTACGCTGTACCCTAATCCTAACCCGTGGGTCAGCATGTACCCTGACCCTAACACGTTTCCGTACCCTCACCTGTGCCCTAAACCTTGCCGTTCCCTAAGCCGAACCCTAGGCCGGCACGGAATTCTATGACCAACCCTACACGTTACCCTATGCCGTACCCTAATCCTAACCCGTGCGTCAGCATGTACCCTGACCCTAACACGTTTCCGTACCCTCACCTGTGCCCTAAACCTTGCCGTTCCCTAAGCCGAACCCTAGGCCGGCACGGAATTCTATGACCAACCCTACACGTTACCCTATGCCGTACCCTAATCCTAACCCCTGCGTCAGCATGTACCCTGACCCTAACACGTTTCCATACGCTCACTTGTGCCCTAAACCTTGCAGTTCCCTAACCCTAACCCTAGCCCAGAATGGAAACCTACCACCAACCCTACACCTTACCCTACGCCGTACCATAATCCTAATCCGTACGCTGACACTGACCCATGCGTCAGCACATACCCTGACCCTAACACGTTTCCGTACCCCCACCTGTGCCCTAAACCTTGCCGTTCCCTAAGCCTAACACTAGGCCGGCACGTAAATCTACAACCAACCCTACACGTTACCCTACACCGTACCCTAATCCTAACCCGTGCGTCAGCAAGTACCCTGACCCTAACACATTTCCATACCCTCACCTGTGCCCTAAACCTTGCCATTCCCTAACCCTAAACCTAGCCCGGAATGAAAACCTACCACCAACCCTACACCTTCCCCTATGCCGTACCCTAATCCTAATCTGTACGTTGACAGTGACCCGTGCGTCAGCACGTACCCTGACCCTAACACGTTTCCGTACCCACACCTGTGTCCTAAACCTTGCCGTTCCCTAACCCTAAACCTAGCAAAAACGGAAACCTACCACCAACCCTACACCTTACCCTACGCCGTACCCTAATCCTAATCCGTACGCTGACACTGACCCTTGCGTCAGCAAGTACCCTGACCCTAAACTTTTCCGTAGCCTCACCTGTGCCCTAAACCTTGCCGTTCCCTAAGCCTAACCCTAGGCCGGCACGGAATTCTATGACCAACCCTACACGTTACCCTACGCTGTACCCTAATCCTAACCCGTGGGTCAGCATGTACCCTGACCCTAACACGTTTCCGTACCCTCACCTGTGCCCTAAACCTTGCCGTTCCCTAAGCCGAACCCTAGGCCGGCACGGAATTCTATGACCAACCCTACACGTTACCCTATGCCGTACCCTAATCCTAACCCGTGCGTCAGCATGTACCCTGACCCTAACACGTTTCCGTACCCTCACCTGTGCCCTAAACCTTGCCGTTCCCTAAGCCGAACCCTAGGCCGGCACGGAATTCTATGACCAACCCTACACGTTACCCTATGCCGTACCCTAATCCTAACCCCTGCGTCAGCATGTACCCTGACCCTAACACATTTCCATACGCTCACTTGTGCCCTAAACCTTGCAGTTCCCTAACCCTAACCCTAGCCGAGAATGGAAACCTACCACCAACCCTACACCTTACCCTACGCCGTACCATAATCCTAATCCGTACGCTGACACTGACCCATGCGTCAGCACATACCCTGACCCTAACACGTTTCCGTACCCCCACCTGTGCCCTAAACCTTGCCGTTCCCTAAGCCTAACACTAGGCCGGCACGTAAATCTACAACCAACCCTACACGTTACCCTACACCGTACCCTAATCCTAACCCGTGCGTCAGCAAGTACCCTGACCCTAACACATTTCCATACCCTCACCTGTGCCCTAAACCTTGCCGTTCCCTAACCCTAACCCTAGCCCGGAATGAAAACCTACCACCAACCCTACACCTTCCCCTACGCCGTACCCTAATCCTAATCTGTACGCTGACAGTGACCCGTGCGTCAGCACGTACCCTGACCCTAACACGTTTCCGTACCCACACCTGTGTCCTAAACCTTGCCGTTCCCTAACCCTAAACCTAGCCCAAACGGAAACCTACCACCAACCATACACCTTACCCTACGCCGTACCCTAATCCTAATCCGTACGCTGACACTGACCCTTGCGTCAGCAAGTACCCTGACCCTAAACTTTTCCGTAGCCTCACCTGTGCCCTAAACCTTGCCGTTCCCTAAGCCTAACCCTAGGCCGGCACGGAATCCTACCTCCAACCCTACACGTTACCCTACGCCGTACCCTAATCCTAACCCGTGCGTCAGCATGTACCCTGACCCAAACACGTTTCCGTACCCTCACCTGTGCCCTAAACCTTGCAGTTCCCTAACCCTAACCCTAGCCCGGAATGGAAACCTACCACCAACCCTACACCTTACCCTACGCCGTACCCTAATCCTAATCCGTACGCTGACACTGACCCGTGCGTCAGCACGTACCCTGACTGTAACATGTTTCCGTACACTCACCTGTGCCCTAAACCTTGCCGTTCCCAAACCCTAACCCTAGCCTGGAACGGAAACCTACCACCATCCCTACACCTTACCCTATGCCGTACCCTCATCCTAATCTGTACGCTGACAATGACCCGTGCGTCAGCACATACCCAGACCCTAACACGTTTCCGTACCCTCACCTGTGCCCTAAACCTTGCCGTTCCCTAAGCCTAACACTAGGCCGGCACGGAATTCTACCACCAAACCTACACGTTACCCTACGCCGTACCCTAATCCTAATCCGTACGCTGACACTGACCCGTGCGTCAGCAAGTACCCTGACCCTAACACGTTTCCGTACCCACACCTGTGTCATAAACCTTGCCGTTCCCTAACCCTAAACCTAGCCCAAACGGAAACCTACCACCAACCCTACACCTTACCCTATGCCGTACCCTAATCCTAATCCATACGCTGACACTGACCCGTGCGTCAGCAAGTACCCTGACCCTAAACGTTTCTGTACCCTCACCTGTGTCCTAAACCTTGCCGTTCCCTAACCCTAACCCTAGCGCGGAATGGAAACCTACCACAAAACCTAAACCTTACCCTATGCCGTACCCTAATCCTAATCCGTACGCTGACACTGACCCGTGCGTCAGCACGTACACTGACCCTAACACATTTCCGTACACTCACCTGTGCCCTAAACCTTGCCGTTCCCTAACCCTAACCCTAGCCCAGAACGGAAACCTACCAACATCCCTACACCTTACACTACGCCGTACCCTAATCCTAATCTGTACGCTGACAATGACCCGTGCGTCAGCACATACCCTGACCCTAACACGTTTCCATACCCTGACCTGTGCCCTAAACCTTGCCGTTCCCTAAGCCTAACCCTAGGCCGGCAGGGAATCCTACCTCCAACCCTACACGTTACCCTACGCCGTACCCTAATCCTAACCCGTGCGACAGCATGTACCCTGACCCTAACACGTTTCCGTACCCCCACCTGTGCCCTAAACCTTACAGTTCCCTAACCCTAACCCTAGCCTGAAACAGAAACCTACCACAAAACCTACATCTTACCCTATGCCGTACCCTAATCCTAATACGTACGCTGACATTGACCCGTGCGTCAGCAAGTACCCTGACCCTAACACGTTTCCGTACCCTCACCTGTGCTCTAAACCTTGCCGTTCCCTAACCCTAACCCTAGCCCGTAATGGAAACCTACCACCAACCCTACACCTTACCCTATGCCGTAACCTAATCCTAATCCGTACGCTGACAATGACCCATGCGTCAGCACGTACCCTGACCCTAACATGTTTCCGTACACTCACCTGTGCCCTAAACCTTGCCGTTCCCTAACCCTAACCCTAGCCCGGAACGGAAACCTACCACCATCCCTACACCTTAACCTACGCCGTACCCTAATCCTAACCTGTACGCTGACAATGACCCGTGCGTCAGCACATACCCTGACCCTAACACGTTTCCGTACCCTCACCTGTGCCCTAAACCTTGCCGTTCCCTAAGCCTAACCCTAGGCCAGCACGGAATTCTATGACCAACCCTACACGTTACCCTACGCTGTACCCTAATCCTAACCCGTGCGTCAGCATGTACCCTGACCCTAACACGTTTCCGTACCCTCACCTGTGCCCTAAAACTTGCAGTTCCCTAACCCTAACCCTAGCCCGGAATGGAAACCTACCACCAACCCTACACCTTACCCTACGCCGTACCCTAATCCTAATCCGTATGCTGACACTGACCCGTGCGTCAGCACGTACCCTGACCCTAACATGTTTCCGTACACTAACCTGTGCCCTAAACCTTGCCGTTCCCTAACCCTAACCCTAGCCCGGAATGGAAACCTACCACCAACCCTACACCTTGCCCTACGCCGTACCCTAATCCTAATCCGTACGCTGACACTGACCCGTGCGTCAGCACGTACCCTGACCCTAACATGTTTCCGTACACTCACCTCTGCCCTAAACCTTGCCATTCCCTAACCCTAACCCGAGCACGGAACGAAAACCTACCACCATCCCTACACCTTACCCTATGCCGTACAATCATCCTAATCTGTACGCTGACAATGATCCGTGCGTCAGCACATACCCTGACCCTAACACGTTTCCGTACCCTCACCTGTGCCCTAAACCTTGCCGTTCCCTAAGCCTAACCCTATGCCGGCACGGAATCCTACCTCCAACCCTACACGTTACCCTACGCCGTACCCTAATCCTAACACGTGCGTCAGCATGTACCCTGACCCTAACACGTTTCCATACCCTCACGTGTGCGCTAAACCTTGCAGTTCCCTAACCCTAACCCTAGCCCGGAATGAAAACCTACCACCAACCCTACACCTTACCCTACGCCGTACCCTAATCCTAATCTGTACGCTGACAGTGACCCGTGCGTCAGCACGTACCCTGACCCTAACACGTTTCCGTACCCACACCTGTGTCCTAAACCTTGCCTTTCCCTAACCCTAAACCTAGCCCAGAATGGCAACCTACCACCAACCCTACACCTTACCCTACGCCGTACCCTAATCCTAATCCGTACGCTGACACTGACCCGTGCGTCAGCACGTACCCTGACCCTAACATGTTTCCGAACACTCACCTCTGCCCTATACCTTGCGGTTCCCTAAGCCTAACCCTAGGCCGGCACGGAATTCTATGACCAACCCTACACCTTACCCTATGCCGTACCCTAATCCTTATCCGTAGGCTGACAATGACCCGTGCGTCAGCACGTACCCTGACCCTAACATGTTTCCGTACACTCACCTGTGCCCTAAAACTTGCCGTTCCCTAACCCTAACCCTAGCCCGGAACGGAAACCTACCACCATCCCTACACGTTACCCTACGCCGTACCCTAAGCCTAAACTGTACGCTGACCATGACCCGTGCGTCAGCACATACCCTGACCCTAACACGTTTCCGTACCCTCACCTGTGCCCTAAACCTTGCCGTTCCCTAAGCCTAACCCTAAGCCGGCACGGAATTCTATGATCAACCCTACATGTTACCCTACGCTGTACCCTAATCCTAACCCGTGCGTCAGCATGTACCCTGACCCTAACACGTTTCCGTACCCTCACCTGTGCCCTAAACCTTGCAGTTCCCTAACCCTAACCCTAGCCCGGAATGGAAACCTACCACCAACCCTACACCTTACCCTACGCCGTACCCTAATCCTAATCCGTACGCTGACACTGACCCGTGCGTCAGCACGTACCCTGACCCTAACATGTTTCCGTACACTAACCTGTGCCCTAAACCTTGCCGTTCCCTAACCCTAACCCTAGCCCGGAATGGAAACCTACCACCAACCATACACCTTACCCTACGCCGTACCCTAATCCTAATCCGTACGCTGACACTGACCCGTGCGTCAGCACGTACCCTGACCCTAACATGTTTCCGTACACTCACCTCTGCCCTAAACCTTGCCATTCCCTAACCCTAACCCTAGCACGAAATGAAAATCTACCACCATCCCTACACCTTACCCTATGCCGTACAATCATCCTAATCTGTACGCTGACAATGATCCGTGCGTCAGCACATACCCTGACCCTAACACGTTTCCGTACCCTCACCTGTGCCCTAAACCTTGCCGTTCCCTAAGCCTAACCCTAGGCCGGCACGGAATCCTACCTCCAACCCTACACGTTACACTACGCCGTACCCTAATCCTAACACGTGCGTCAGCATGTACCCTGACACTAACACGTTTCCATACGCTCACCTGTGCCCTAAACCTTGCAGTTCCCTAACCCTAACCCTAGCCCGGAATGAAAACCTACCACCAACCCTACACCTTCCCCTACGCCGTACCCTAATCCTAATCCGTACGCTGACAGTGACCCGTGCGTCAGCACGTACCCTGACCCTAACACGTTTCCGTACCCACACCTGTGTCATAAACCTTGCCATTCCCTAACCCTAAACCTAGCCCAAACGGAAACCTACCACCAACCCTACACCTTACCCTACGCCGTACCCTAATCCTAATCCGTACGCTGACACTGACCCGTGCGTCAGCAAGTACCCTGACCCTAAACTTTTCCGTACCCTCACCTGTGCCCTAAACCTTGCCGTTCCCTAAGCCTAACCCTAGGCCGGCACGGAATCCAACCTCCAACCCTACACGTTACCCTACGCCGTACCCTAATCCTAACCCGTGCGTCAGCATGTACCCTGACCCTAACACGTTTCCGTACCCTCACCTGTGCCCTAAACCTTGCCGTTCCCTAACCCTAACCCTAGCCCGGAATGGAAACCTACCACCAACCCTACGCCGTACCCTAATCCTAATCCGTACGCTGACACTGACCCGTGCGTCAGCACGTACCCTGACCGTAACATGTTTCCGTACACTCACCTGTGCCCTAAACCTTGCAGTTCCCTAACCCTAACCCTAGCCCGGAATGAAAACCTACCACCATCCCTACACCTTACCCTATGCCGTACCCTCTTCCTAATCTGTACGCTGACAATGACCCGTGCGTCAGCACATACCCAGACCCTAACACGTTTCCGTACCCTCACCTGTGCCCTAAACCTTGCCGTTCCCTAAGCCTAACACTAGGCCGGCACGGAATTCTACCACCAAACCTACACGTTACCCTACGCCGTACCCTAATCCTAATCCGTACGCTGACACTGACCCGTGCGTCAGCATGTACCCTGACCCTAACATGTTCCCGTACACTCACCGGTGCCCTAAACCTTGCCGTTCCCTAACCCTAACCCTAGCACGGAACGGAAACCTACCACCATCCCTACACCTTAACCTATGCCGTACCCTCATCCTAATCTGTACGCTGACAATGACCCGTGCGTCAGCACATACCCTGACCCTAACACGTTTCCGTACCCCCACCTGTGCCCTAAACCTTGCCGTTCCCTAAGCCTAACACTAGGCCGGCACGGAATTCTACCACCAACCCTACACGTTACCCTATGCCGTACCCTAATCCTAACACGTGCGTCAGCAAGTACCCTGACCCTAACACGTTTCCGTACCCTCACCTGTGCCCTAAACCTTGCCGTTCCCTAACCCTAACCCTAGCCCGGAATGGAAACCTACCACCAACCCTACACCTTACCCTATGCCGTAACCTAATCCTAATCCGTACGCTGACAATGACCCGTGCGTCAGCACGTACCCTGACCCTAACACGTTTCCGTACACTCACCTGTGCCCTAAACCTTGCCGTTCCCTAACCCTAACCCTAGCCCGGAACGGAAACCTACCACCATCCCTACACCTTACCCTACACCGTACCCTAATCCTAAACTGTACGCTGACAATGACCCGTGCGTCAGCACATACCCTGACCCTAACACGTTTCCGTACCCTCACCTGTGCCCTAAACCTTGCCGTTCCCTAAGCCTAACCCTAGGCCGGCACGGAATTCTATGACCAACCCTACACTTTACCCTACGCCGTACCCTAATCCTAACCCGTGCGTCAGCATGTACCCTGACCCTAACACGTTTCCGTACCCTCACCTGTGCCCTAAACCTTACAGTTCCCTAACCCTAACCCTAGCCCGAAACAGAAACCTACCACAAAACCTACACCTTACCCTATGCTGTACCCTAATCCTAATACCTAGGCTGACATTGAACCGTGCGTCAGCAAGTACCCTGACCCTAACACGTTTCCGTACCCTCACCTGTGCCCTAAACCTTGCCGTTCCCTAACCCTAACCCTAGTCCGGAATGGAAACCTACCACCAACCCTACACCTTACCCTATGCCGTACCCTAATCCTAATCCGTACGCTGACAATGACCCGTGCGTCAGCACGTACCCTGACCCTAACATGTTTCCGTACACTCACTTGTGCCCTAAACCTTGCCGTTCCCTAACCCTAACCCTAGCCCGGAACGGAAACCTACCACCATCCTTACACGTTACCCTACGCCGTACCCTAATCCTAAACTGTACGCTGACAATGACCCGTGCGTCAGCACATACCCTGACCCTAACACGTTTCCGTACCCTCACCTGTGCCCTAAACCTTGCCGTTCCCTAAGCCTAACCCTAGGCCGGCACGGAATTCTATGACCAACCCTACACGTTACCCTACGCTGTACCCTAATCCTAACCCGTGGGTCAGCATGTACCCTGACCCTAACACGTTTCTGTACCCTCACCTGTGCCCTAAACCTTGCCGTTCCCTAAGCCGAACCCTAGGCCGGCACGGAATTCTATGACCAACCCTACACGTTACCCTATGCCGTACCCTAATCCTAACCCGTGCGTCAGCATGTACCCTGACCCTAACACGTTTCCGTACCCTCACCTGTGCCCTAAACCTTGCCGTTCCCTAAGCCGAACCCTAGGCCGGCACGGAATTCTATGACCAACCCTACACGTTACCCTATGCCGTACCCTAATCCTAACCCCTGCGTCAGCATGTACCCTGACCCTAACACGTTTCCATACGCTCACTTGTGCCCTAAACCTTGCAGTTCCCTAACCCTAACCCTAGCCCAGAATGGAAACCTACCACCAACCCTACACCTTACCCTACGCCGTACCATAATCCTAATCCGTACGCTGACACTGACCCATGCGTCAGCACATACCCTGACCCTAACACGTTTCCGTACCCCCACCTGTGCCCTAAACCTTGCCGTTCCCTAAGCCTAACACTAGGCCGGCACGTAAATCTACAACCAACCCTACACGTTACCCTACACCGTACCCTAATCCTAACCCGTGCGTCAGCAAGTACCCTGACCCTAACACATTTCCATACCCTCACCTGTGCCCTAAACCTTGCCATTCCCTAACCCTAACCCTAGCCCGGAATGAAAACCTACCACCAACCCTACACCTTCCCCTACGCCGTACCCTAATCCTAATCTGTACGCTGACAGTGACCCGTGCGTCAGCACGTACCCTGACCCTAACACGTTTCCGTACCCACACCTGTGTCCTAAACCTTGCCGTTCCCTAACCCTAAACCTAGCAAAAACGGAAACCTACCACCAACCCTACACCTTACCCTACGCCGTACCCTAATCCTAATCCGTACGCTGACACTGACCCTTGCGTCAGCAAGTACCCTGACCCTAAACTTTTCCGTAGCCTCACCTGTGCCCTAAACCTTGCCGTTCCCTAAGCCTAACCCTAGGCCGGCACGGAATTCTATGACCAACCCTACACGTTACCCTACGCTGTACCCTAATCCTAACCCGTGGGTCAGCATGTACCCTGACCCTAACACGTTTCCGTACCCTCACCTGTGCCCTAAACCTTGCCGTTCCCTAAGCCGAACCCTAGGCCGGCACGGAATTCTATGACCAACCCTACACGTTACCCTATGCCGTACCCTAATCCTAACCCGTGCGTCAGCATGTACCCTGACCCTAACACGTTTCCGTACCCTCACCTGTGCCCTAAACCTTGCCGTTCCCTAAGCCGAACCCTAGGCCGGCACGGAATTCTATGACCAACCCTACACGTTACCCTATGCCGTACCCTAATCCTAACCCCTGCGTCAGCATGTACCCTGACCCTAACACGTTTCCATACGCTCACTTGTGCCCTAAACCTTGCAGTTCCCTAACCCTAACCCTAGCCCAGAATGGAAACCTACCACCAACCCTACACCTTACCCTACGCCGTACCATAATCCTAATCCGTACGCTGACACTGACCCATGCGTCAGCACATACCCTGACCCTAACACGTTTCCGTACCCCCACCTGTGCCCTAAACCTTGCCGTTCCCTAAGCCTAACACTAGGCCGGCACGTAAATCTACAACCAACCCTACACGTTACCCTACACCGTACCCTAATCCTAACCCGTGCGTCAGCAAGTACCCTGACCCTAACACATTTCCATACCCTCACCTGTGCCCTAAACCTTGCCGTTCCCTAACCCTAACCCTAGCCCGGAATGAAAACCTACCACCAACCCTACACCTTCCCCTACGCCGTACCCTAATCCTAATCGGTACGCTGACAGTGACCCGTGCGTCAGCACGTACCCTGACCCTAACACGTTTCCGTACCCACACCTGTGTCCTAAACCTTGCCGTTCCCTAACCCTAAACCTAGCCCAAACGGAAACCTACCACCAACCCTACACCTTACCCTACGCCGTACCCTAATCCTAATCCGTACGCTGACACTGACCCTTGCGTCAGCAAGTAGCCTGACCCTAAACTTTTCCGTAGCCTCACCTGTGCCCTAAACCTTGCCGTTCCCTAAGCCTAACCCTAGGCCGGCACGGAATCCTACCTCCAACCCTACACGTTACCCTACGCCGTACCCTAATCCTAACCCGTGCGTCAGCATGTACCCTGACCCAAACACGTTTCCGTACCCTCACCTGTGCCCTAAAACTTGCAGTACCCTCACCCTAACCCTAGCCCGGAATGGAAACCTACCACCAACCCTACACCTTACCCTACGCCGTACCCTAATCCTAATCCGTACGCTGACACTGACCCGTGCGTCAGCACGTACCCTGACCGTAACATGTTTCCGTACACTCACCTGTGCCCTAAACCTTGCCGTTCCCAAACCCTAACCCTAGCCTGGAACGGAAACCTACCACCATCCCTACACCTTACCCTATGCCGTACCCTCATCCTAATCTGTACGCTGACAATGACCCGTGCGTCAGCACATACCCAGACCCTAACACGTTTCCGTACCCTCACCTGTGCCCTAAACCTTGCCGTTCCCTAAGCCTAACACTAGGCCGGCACGGAATTCTACCACCAAACCTACACTTTACCCTACGCCGTACCCTAATCCTAATCCGTATGCTGACACTGACCCGTGCGTCAGCATGTACCCTGAACCTAACATGTTCCCGTACACTCACCGGTGCCCTAAACCTTGCCGTTCCCTAACCCTAACCCTAGCACGGAACGGAAACCTACCACCATCCCTACACCTTACCCTATGCCGTACCCTCATCCTAATCTGTACGCTGACAATGACCCGTGCGTCAGCACATACCCTGACCCTAACACGTTTCCGTACCCCCACCTGTGCCCTAAACCTTGCCGTTCCCTAAGCCTAACCCTAGGCCGGCACGGAAATCTATGACCAACCCTACACTTTACCCTACGCCGTACCCTAATACTAACCCGTGCGTCAGCATGTACCCTGACCCTAACACGTTTCCGTACCCTCACCTGTGCCCTAAACCTTACAGTTCCCTAACCCTAACCCTAGCCCGAAACAGAAACCTACCACAAAACCTACACCTTACCCTACGCTGTACCCTAATCCTAATACCTAGTCTGACATTGAACCGTGCGTCAGCAAGTACCCTGACCCTAACACGTTTCCGTACCCTCACCTGTGCCCTAAACCTTGCCGTTCCCTAACCCTAACCCTAGTCCGGAATGGAAACCTACCACCAACCCTACACCTTACCCTATGCCGTACCCTAATCCTAATCCGTACGCTGACAATGACCCGTGCGTCAGCACGTACCCTGACCCTAACATGTTTCCGTACACTCACCTGTGCCCTAAACCTTGCAGTTCCCTAACCCTAACCCTAGCCCGGAATGAAAACCTACCACCATCCCTACACCTTATCCTATGCCGTACCCTCATCCTAATCTGTACGCTGACAATGACCCGTGCGTCAGCACATACCCAGACCCTAACACGTTTCCGTACCCTCACCTGTGCCCTAAACCTTGCCGTTCCCTAAGCCTAACACTAGGCCGGCACGGAATTCTACCACCAAACCTACACGTTACCCTACGCCGTACCCTAATCCTAATCCGTACGCTGACACTGACCCGTGCGTCAGCATGTACCTTGACCCTAACATGTTCCCGTACACTCACCGGTGCCCTAAACCTTGCCGTTCCCTAACCCTAACCCTAGCACGGAACGGAAACCTACCACCATCCCTACACCTTAACCTATGCCGTACCCTCATCCTAATCTGTACGCTGACAATGACCCGTGCGTCAGCACATACCCTGACCCTAACACGTTTCCGTACCCCCACCTGTGCCCTAAACCTTGCCGTTCCCTAAGCCTAACACTAGGCCGGCACGGAATTCTAACACCAACCCTACACGTTACCCTATGCCGTACCCTAATCCTAACACGTGCGTCAGCAAGTACCCTGACCCTAACACGTTTCCGTACCCTCACCTGTGCCCTAAACCTTGCCGTTCCCTAACCCTAACCCTAGCCCGGAATGGAAACCTACCACCAACCCTACACCTTACCCTATGCCGTAACCTAATCCTAATCCGTACGCTGACAATGACCCGTGCGTCAGCACGTACCCTGACCCTAACATGTTTCCGTACACTCACCTGTGCCCTAAACCTTGCCGTTCCCTAACCCTAACCCTAGCCCGGAACGGAAACCTACCACCATCCCTACACCTTACCCTACACCGTACCCTAATCCTAAACTGTACGCTGACAATGACCCGTGCGTCAGCACATACCCTGACCCTAACACGTTTCCGTACCCTCACCTGTGCCCTAAACCTTGCCGTTCCCTAAGCCTAACCCTAGGCCGGCACGGAATTCTATGACCAACCCTACACTTTACCCTACGCCGTACCCTAATCCTAACCCGTGCGTCAGCATGTACCCTGACCCTAACACGTTTCCGTACCCTCACCTGTGCCCTAAACCTTACAGTTCCCTAACCCTAACCCTAGCCCGAAACAGAAACCTACCACAAAACCTACACCTTACCCTATGCTGTACCCTAATCCTAATACCTAGGCTGACATTGAACCGTGCGTCAGCAAGTACCCTGACCCTAACACGTTTCCGTACCCTCACCTGTGCCCTAAACCTTGCCGTTCCCTAACCCTAACCCTAGTCCGGAATGGAAACCTACCACCAACCCTACACCTTACCCTATGCCGTACCCTAATCCTAATCCGTACGCTGACAATGACCCGTGCGTCAGCACGTACCCTGACCCTAACATGTTTCCGTACACTCACTTGTGCCCTAAACCTTGCCGTTCCCTAACCCTAACCCTAGCCCGGAACGGAAACCTACCACCATCCTTACACGTTACCCTACGCCGTACCCTAATCCTAAACTGTACGCTGACAATGACCCGTGCGTCAGCACATACCCTGACCCTAACACGTTTCCGTACCCTCACCTGTGCCCTAAACCTTGCCGTTCCCTAAGCCTAACCCTAGGCCGGCACGGAATTCTATGACCAACCCTACACGTTACCCTACGCTGTACCCTAATCCTAACCCGTGGGTCAGCATGTACCCTGACCCTAACACGTTTCCGTACCCTCACCTGTGCCCTAAACCTTGCCGTTCCCTAAGCCGAACCCTAGGCCGGCACGGAATTCTATGACCAACCCTACACGTTACCCTATGCCGTACCCTAATCCTAACCCGTGCGTCAGCATGTACCCTGACCCTAACACGTTTCCGTACCCTCACCTGTGCCCTAAACCTTACAGTTCCCTAACCCTAACCCTAGCCCGAAACAGAAACCTACCACAAAACCTACACCTTGCCCTACGCCGTACCCTAATCCTAATCCGTACGCTGACACTGACCCGTGCATCAGCACGTACCCAGACCCTAACATGTTTCCGTACACTCACCTGTGCCCTAAACCTTGCCGTTCCCTAACCCTAACCCTAGCACGGAACGGAAACCTACCACCATCCCTACACCTTACCCTATGCCGTACCCTCATCCTAATCTGTACGCTGACAATGACCCGTGCGTCAGCACATACCCTGACCCTAACACGTTTCCGTACCCTCACCTGTGCCCTAAACCTTGCCGTTCCCTAAGCCTAACCCTAGGCCGGCACGGAATTCTATGACCAACCCTACACGTTACCCTACGCCGTACCCTAATCCTAACCCGTGCGGCAGCATGTACCCTGACCCGAACACGTTTCCGTACCCTCACCTGTACCCTAAACCTTGCAGTTCCCTAACCCTAACCCTAGCCCAGAATGGAAAACAACCACCAACCCTACACCTTACCCTACTCCGTACCCTAATCCTAATCCGTACGCTGACACTGACCCCTGCGTCAGCACGTACCCTGACCGTAACATGTTTCCGTACACTCACCTCTGCCCTAAACCTTGCCATTCCCTAACCCAAACCCTAGCACGGAACGGAAACCTACCACCATCCCTACACCTTACCCTATGCCGTACACTCATCCTAATCTGTACGCTGACAATGACATGTGCGTCAGCACATACCCTGACCCAAACACGTTTCCGTACCCTCACCTGTGCCCTAAACCTTGCCATTCCCTAAGCCTAACACTAGGCGGGCACGGAATTCTACCACCAACCCTACACGTTACCCTACGCCGTACCCTAATCCTAATCCGTACGCTGACACTGACCCGTGCGTCAGCACGTACCCTGACCCTAACATGTTTCCGTACACTAACCTGTGCCCTAAACCTTGCCGTTCCCTAACCCTAACCCTAGCCCGGAATGGAAACCTACCACCAACCCTACACCTTGCCCTACGCCGTACCCTAATCCTAATCCGTACGCTGACACTGACCCGTGCGTCAGCACGTACCCTGACCCTAACATGTTTCCGTACACTCACCTCTGCCCTAAACCTTGCCATTCCCTAACCCTAACCCGAGCACGGAACGAAAACCTACCACCATCCCTACACCTTACCCTATGCCGTACAATCATCCTAATCTGTACGCTGACAATGATCCGTGCGTCAGCACATACCCTGACCCTAACACGTTTCCGTACCCTCACCTGTGCCCTAAACCTTGCCGTTCCCTAAGCCTAACCCTATGCCGGCACGGAATCCTACCTCCAACCCTACACGTTACCCTACGCCGTACCCTAATCCTAACACGTGCGTCAGCATGTACCCTGACCCTAACACGTTTCCATACCCTCACGTGTGCGCTAAACCTTGCAGTTCCCTAACCCTAACCCTAGCCCGGAATGAAAACCTACCACCAACCCTACACCTTACCCTACGCCGTACCCTAATCCTAATCTGTACGCTGACAGTGACCCGTGCGTCAGCACGTACCCTGACCCTAACACGTTTCCGTACCCACACCTGTGTCCTAAACCTTGCCGTTCCCTAACCCTAAACCTAGCCCAGAATGGCAACCTACCACCAACCCTACACCTTACCCTACGCCGTACCCTAATCCTAATCCGTACGCTGACACTGACCCGTGCGTCAGCACGTACCCTGACCCTAACATGTTTCCGAACACTCACCTCTGCCCTATACCTTGCGGTTCCCTAAGCCTAACCCTAGGCCGGCACGGAATTCTATGACCAACCCTACACCTTACCCTATGCCGTACCCTAATCCTTATCCGTAGGCTGACAATGACCCGTGCGTCAGCACGTACCCTGACCCTAACATGTTTCCGTACACTCACCTGTGCCCTAAAACTTGCCGTTCCCTAACCCTAACCCTAGCCCGGAACGGAAACCTACCACCATCCCTACACGTTACCCTACGCCGTACCCTAAGCCTAAACTGTACGCTGACCATGACCCGTGCGTCAGCACATACCCTGACCCTAACACGTTTCCGTACCCTCACCTGTGCCCTAAACCTTGCCGTTCCCTAAGCCTAACCCTAAGCCGGCACGGAATTCTATGATCAACCCTACATGTTACCCTACGCTGTACCCTAATCCTAACCCGTGCGTCAGCATGTACCCTGACCCTAACACGTTTCCGTACCCTCACCTGTGCCCTAAACCTTGCAGTTCCCTAACCCTAACCCTAGCCCGGAATGGAAACCTACCACCAACCCTACACCTTACCCTACGCCGTACCCTAATCCTAATCCGTACGCTGACACTGACCCGTGCGTCAGCACGTACCCTGACCCTAACATGTTTCCGTACACTAACCTGTGCCCTAAACCTTGCCGTTCCCTAACCCTAACCCTAGCCCGGAATGGAAACCTACCACCAACCATACACCTTACCCTACGCCGTACCCTAATCCTAATCCGTACGCTGACACTGACCCGTGCGTCAGCACGTACCCTGACCCTAACATGTTTCCGTACACTCACCTCTGCCCTAAACCTTGCCATTCCCTAACCCTAACCCTAGCACGAAATGAAAATCTACCACCATCCCTACACCTTACCCTATGCCGTACAATCATCCTAATCTGTACGCTGACAATGATCCGTGCGTCAGCACATACCCTGACCCTAACACGTTTCCGTACCCTCACCTGTGCCCTAAACCTTGCCGTTCCCTAAGCCTAACCCTAGGCCGGCACGGAATCCTACCTCCAACCCTACACGTTACACTACGCCGTACCCTAATCCTAACACGTGCGTCAGCATGTACCCTGACACTAACACGTTTCCATACCCTCACCTGTGCCCTAAACCTTGCAGTTCCCTAACCCTAACCCTAGCCCGGAATGAAAACCTACCACCAACCCTACACCTTCCCCTACGCCGTACCCTAATCCTAATCCGTACGCTGACAGTGACCCGTGCGTCAGCACGTACCCTGACCCTAACACGTTTCCGTACCCACACCTGTGTCATAAACCTTGCCATTCCCTAACCCTAAACCTAGCCCAAACGGAAACCTACCACCAACCCTACACCTTACCCTACGCCGTACCCTAATCCTAATCCGTACGCTGACACTGACCCGTGCGTCAGCAAGTACCCTGACCCTAAACTTTTCCGTACCCTCACCTGTGCCCTAAACCTTGCCGTTCCCTAAGCCTAACCCTAGGCCGGCACGGAATCCAACCTCCAACCCTACACGTTACCCTACGCCGTACCCTAATCCTAACCCGTGCGGCAGCATGTACCCTGACCCGAACACGTTTCCGTACCCTCACCTGTGCCCTAAACCTTGCCGTTCCCTAACCCTAACCCTAGCCCGGAATGGAAACCTACCACCAACCCTACGCCGTACCCTAATCCTAATCCGTACGCTGACACTGACCCGTGCGTCAGCACGTACCCTGACCGTAACATGTTTCCGTACACTCACCTGTGCCCTAAACCTTGCAGTTCCCTAACCCTAACCCTAGCCCGGAATGAAAACCTACCACCATCCCTACACCTTACCCTATGCCGTACCCTCATCCTAATCTGTACGCTGACAATGACCCGTGCGTCAGCACATACCCAGACCCTAACACGTTTCCGTACCCTCACCTGTGCCCTAAACCTTGCCGTTCCCTAAGCCTAACACTAGGCCGGCACGGAATTCTACCACCAAACCTACACGTTACCCTACGCCGTACCCTAATCCTAATCCGTACGCTGACACTGACCCGTGCGTCAGCATGTACCCTGACCCTAACATGTTCCCGTACACTCACCGGTGCCCTAAACCTTGCCGTTCCCTAACCCTAACCCTAGCACGGAACGGAAACCTACCACCATCCCTACACCTTAACCTATGCCGTACCCTCATCCTAATCTGTACGCTGACAATGACCCGTGCTTCAGCACATACCCTGACCCTAACACGTTTCCGTACCCCCACCTGTGCCCTAAACCTTGCCGTTCCCTAAGCCTAACACTAGGCCGGCACGGAATTCTACCACCAACCCTACACGTTACCCTATGCCGTACCCTAATCCTAACACGTGCGTCAGCAAGTACCCTGACCCTAACACGTTTCCGTACCCTCACCTGTGCCCTAAACCTTGCCGTTCCCTAACCCTAACCCTAGCCCGGAATGGAAACCTACCACCAACCCTACACCTTACCCTATGCCGTAACCTAATCCTAATCCGTACGCTGACAATGACCCGTGCGTCAGCACGTACCCTGACCCTAACACGTTTCCGTACACTCACCTGTGCCCTAAACCTTCCCGTTCCCTAACCCTAACCCTAGCCCGGAACGGAAACCTACCACCATCCCTACACCTTACCCTACACCGTACCCTAATCCTAAACTGTACGCTGACAATGACCCATGCGTCAGCACATACCCTGACCCTAACACGTTTCCGTACCCTCACCTGTGCCCTAAACCTTGCCGTTCCCTAAGCCTAACCCTAGGCCGGCACGGAATTCTATGACCAACCCTACACTTTACCCTACGCCGTACCCTAATCCTAACCCGTGCGTCAGCATGTACCCTGACCCTAACACGTTTCCGTACCCTCACCTGTGCCCTAAACCTTACAGTTCCCTAACCCTAACCCTAGCCCGAAACAGAAACCTACCACAAAACCTACACCTTACCCTATGCTGTACCCTAATCCTAATACCTAGGCTGACATTGAACCGTGCGTCAGCAAGTACCCTGACCCTAACACGTTTCCGTACCCTCACCTGTGCCCTAAACCTTGCCGTTCCCTAACCCTAACCCTAGTCCGGAATGGAAACCTACCACCAACCCTACACCTTACCCTATGCCGTACCCTAATCCTAATCCGTACGCTGACAATGACCCGTGCGTCAGCACGTACCCTGACCCTAACATGTTTCCGTACACTCACTTGTGCCCTAAACCTTGCCGTTCCCTAACCCTAACCCTAGCCCGGAACGGAAACCTACCACCATCCTTACACGTTACCCTACGCCGTACCCTAATCCTAAACTGTACGCTGACAATGACCCGTGCGTCAGCACATACCCTGACCCTAACACGTTTCCGTACCCTCACCTGTGCCCTAAACCTTGCCGTTCCCTAAGCCTAACCCTAGGCCGGCACGGAATTCTATGACCAACCCTACACGTTACCCTACGCTGTACCCTAATCCTAACCCGTGGGTCAGCATGTACCCTGACCCTAACACGTTTCCGTACCCTCACCTGTGCCCTAAACCTTGCCGTTCCCTAAGCCGAACCCTAGGCCGGCACGGAATTCTATGACCAACCCTACACGTTACCCTATGCCGTACCCTAATCCTAACCCGTGCGTCAGCATGTACCCTGACCCTAACACGTTTCCGTACCCTCACCTGTGCCCTAAACCTTGCCGTTCCCTAAGCCGAACCCTAGGCCGGCACGGAATTCTATGACCAACCCTACACGTTACCCTATGCCGTACCCTAATCCTAACCCCTGCGTCAGCATGTACCCTGACCCTAACACGTTTCCATACGCTCACTTGTGCCCTAAACCTTGCAGTTCCCTAACCCTAACCCTAGCCCAGAATGGAAACCTACCACCAACCCTACACCTTACCCTACGCCGTACCATAATCCTAATCCGTACGCTGACACTGACCCATGCGTCAGCACATACCCTGACCCTAACACGTTTCCGTACCCCCACCTGTGCCCTAAACCTTGCCGTTCCCTAAGCCTAACACTAGGCCGGCACGTAAATCTACAACCAACCCTACACGTTACCCTACACCGTACCCTAATCCTAACCCGTGCGTCAGCAAGTACCCTGACCCTAACACATTTCCATACCCTCACCTGTGCCCTAAACCTTGCCATTCCCTAACCCTAAACCTAGCCCGGAATGAAAACCTACCACCAACCCTACACCTTCCCCTACGCCGTACCCTAATCCTAATCTGTACGCTGACAGTGACCCGTGCGTCAGCACGTACCCTGACCCTAACACGTTTCCGTACCCACACCTGTTTCCTAAACCTTGCCGTTCCCTAACCCTAAACCTAGCAAAAACGGAAACCTACCACCAACCCTACACCTTACCCTACGCCGTACCCTAATCCTAATCCGTACGCTGACACTGACCCTTGCGTCAGCAAGTACCCTGACCCTAAACTTTTCCGTAGCCTCACCTGTGCCCTAAACCTTGCCGTTCCCTAAGCCTAACCCTAGGCCGGCACGGAATTCTATGACCAACCCTACACGTTACCCTACGCTGTACCCTAATCCTAACCCGTGGGTCAGCATGTACCCTGACCCTAACACGTTTCCGTACCCTCACCTGTGCCCTAAACCTTGCCGTTCCCTAAGCCGAACCCTAGGCCGGCACGGAATTCTATGACCAACCCTACACGTTACCCTATGCCGTACCCTAATCCTAACCCGTGCGTCAGCATGTACCCTGACCCTAACACGTTTCCGTACCCTCACCTGTGCCCTAAACCTTGCCGTTCCCTAAGCCGAACCCTAGGCCGGCACGGAATTCTATGACCAACCCTACACGTTACCCTATGCCGTACCCTAATCCTAACCCCTGCGTCAGCATGTACCCTGACCCTAACACATTTCCATACGCTCACTTGTGCCCTAAACCTTGCAGTTCCCTAACCCTAACCCTAGCCCAGAATGGAAACCTACCACCAACCCTACACCTTACCCTACGCCGTACCATAATCCTAATCTGTACGCTGACACTGACCCATGCGTCAGCACATACCCTGACCCTAACACGTTTCCGTACCCCCACCTGTGCCCTAAACCTTGCCGTTCCCTAAGCCTAACACTAGGCCGGCACGTAAATCTACAACCAACCCTACACGTTACCCTACACCGTACCCTAATCCTAACCCGTGCGTCAGCAAGTACCCTGACCCTAACACATTTCCATACCCTCACCTGTGCCCTAAACCTTGCCGTTCCCTAACCCTAACCCTAGCCCGGAATGAAAACCTACCACCAACCCTACACCTTCCCCTACGCCGTACCCTAATCCTAATCTGTACGCTGACAGTGACCCGTGCGTCAGCACGTACCCTGACCCTAACACGTTTCCGTAAGCACACCTGTGTCCTAAACCTTGCCGTTCCCTAACCCTAAACCTAGCCCAAACGGAAACCTACCACCAACCATACACCTTACCCTACGCCGTACCCTAATCCTAATCCGTACGCTGACACTGACCCTTGCGTCAGCAAGTACCCTGACCCTAAACTTTTCCGTAGCCTCACCTGTGCCCTAAACCTTGCCGTTCCCTAAGCCTAACCCTAGGCCGGCACGGAATCCTACCTCCAACCCTACACGTTACCCTACGCCGTACCCTAATCCTAACCCGTGCGTCAGCATGTACCCTGACCCAAACACGTTTCCGTACCCTCACCTGTGCCCTAAACCTTGCAGTTCCCTAACCCTAACCCTAGCCCGGAATGGAAACCTACCACCAACCCTACACCTTACCCTACGCCGTACCCTAATCCTAATCCGTACGCTGACACTGACCCGTGCGTCAGCACGTACCCTGACCGTAACATGTTTCCGTACACTCACCTGTGCCCTAAACCTTGCCGTTCCCAAACCCTAACCCTAGCCTGGAACGGAAACCTACCACCATCCCTACACCTTACCCTATGCCGTACCCTCATCCTAATCTGTACGCTGACAATGACCCGTGCGTCAGCACATACCCAGACCCTAACACGTTTCCGTACCCTCACCTGTGCCCTAAACCTTGCCGTTCCCTAAGCCTAACACTAGGCCGGCACGGAATTCTACCACCAAACCTACACGTTACCCTACGCCGTACCCTAATCCTAATCCGTACGCTGACACTGACCCGTGCGTCAGCAAGTACCCTGACCCTAACACGTTTCCGTACCCACACCTGTGTCATAAACCTTGCCGTTCCCTAACCCTAAACCTAGCCCAAACGGAAACCTACCACCAACCCTACACCTTACCCTATGCCGTACCCTAATCCTAATCCATACGCTGACACTGACCCGTGCGTCAGCAAGTACCCTGACCCTAAACGTTTCTGTACCCTCACCTGTGTCCTAAACCTTGCCGTTCCCTAACCCTAACCCTAGCGCGGAATGGAAACCTACCACAAAACCTAAACCTTACCCTATGCCGTACCCTAATCCTAATCCGTACGCTGACACTGACCCGTGCGTCAGCACGTACACTGACCCTAACACATTTCCGTACACTCACCTGTGCCCTAAACCTTGCCGTTCCCTAACCCTAACCCTAGCCCAGAACGGAAACCTACCAACATCCCTACACCTTACACTACGCCGTACCCTAATCCTAATCTGTACGCTGACAATGACCCGTGCGTCAGCACATACCCTGACCCTAACACGTTTCCATACCCTGACCTGTGCCCTAAACCTTGCCGTTCCCTAAGCCTAACCCTAGGCCGGCAGGGAATCCTACCTCCAACCCTACACGTTACCCTACGCCGTACCCTAATCCTAACCCGTGCGACAGCATGTACCCTGACCCTAACACGTTTCCGTACCCCCACCTGTGCCCTAAACCTTACAGTTCCCTAACCCTAACCCTAGCCTGAAACAGAAACCTACCACAAAACCTACATCTTACCCTATGCCGTACCCTAATCCTAATACGTACGCTGACATTGACCCGTGCGTCAGCAAGTACCCTGACCCTAACACGTTTCCGTACCCTCACCTGTGCTCTAAACCTTGCCGTTCCCTAACCCTAACCCTAGCCCGTAATGGAAACCTACCACCAACCCTACACCTTACCCTATGCCGTAACCTAATCCTAATCCGTACGCTGACAATGACCCATGCGTCAGCACGTACCCTGACCCTAACATGTTTCCGTACACTCACCTGTGCCCTAAACCTTGCCGTTCCCTAACCCTAACCCTAGCACGGAACGGAAACCTACCACCATCCCTACACCTTACCCTATGCCGTACCCTCATCCTAATCTGTACGCTGACAATGACCCGTGCGTCAGCACATACCCTGACCCTAACACGTTTCCGTACCCTCACCTGTGCCCTAAACCTTGCCGTTCCCTAAGCCTAACCCTAGGCCGGCACGGAATTCTATGACCAACCCTACACGTTACCCTACGCCGTACCCTAATCCTAACCGGTGCGGCAGCATGTACCCTGACCCGAACACGTTTCCGTACCCTCACCTGTACCCTAAACCTTGCAGTTCCCTAACCCTAACCCTAGCCCAGAATGGAAAACAACCACCAACCCTACACCTTACCCTACTCCGTACCCTAATCCTAATCCGTACGCTGACACTGACCCCTGCGTCAGCACGTACCCTGACCGTAACATGTTTCCGTACACTCACCTCTGCCCTAAACCTTGCCATTCCCTAACCCAAACCCTAGCACGGAACGGAAACCTACCACCATCCCTACACCTTACCCTATGCCGTACACTCATCCTAATCTGTACGCTGACAATGACATGTGCGTCAGCACATACCCTGACCCAAACACGTTTCCGTACCCTCACCTGTGCCCTAAACCTTGCCATTCCCTAAGCCTAACACTAGGCGGGCACGGAATTCTACCACCAACCCTACACGTTACCCTACGCCGTACCCTAATCCTAATCCGTACGCTGACACTGACCCGTGCGTCAGCACGTACCCTGACCCTAACATGTTTCCGTACACTAACCTGTGCCCTAAACCTTGCCGTTCCCTAACCCTAACCCTAGCCCGGAATGGAAACCTACCACCAACCCTACACCTTGCCCTACGCCGTACCCTAATCCTAATCCGTACGCTGACACTGACCCGTGCGTCAGCACGTACCCTGACCCTAACATGTTTCCGTACACTCACCTCTGCCCTAAACCTTGCCATTCCCTAACCCTAACCCGAGCACGGAACGAAAACCTACCACCATCCCTACACCTTACCCTATGCCGTACAATCATCCTAATCTGTACGCTGACAATGATCCGTGCGTCAGCACATACCCTGACCCTAACACGTTTCCGTACCCTCACCTGTGCCCTAAACCTTGCCGTTCCCTAAGCCTAACCCTATGCCGGCACGGAATCCTACCTCCAACCCTACACGTTACCCTACGCCGTACCCTAATCCTAACACGTGCGTCAGCATGTACCCTGACCCTAACACGTTTCCATACCCTCACGTGTGCGCTAAACCTTGCAGTTCCCTAACCCTAACCCTAGCCCGGAATGAAAACCTACCACCAACCCTACACCTTACCCTACGCCGTACCCTAATCCTAATCTGTACGCTGACAGTGACCCGTGCGTCAGCACGTACCCTGACCCTAACACGTTTCCGTACCCACACCTGTGTCCTAAACCTTGCCGTTCCCTAACCCTAAACCTAGCCCAGAATGGCAACCTACCACCAACCCTACACCTTACCCTACGCCGTACCCTAATCCTAATCCGTACGCTGACACTGACCCGTGCGTCAGCACGTACCCTGACCCTAACATGTTTCCGAACACTCACCTCTGCCCTATACCTTGCGGTTCCCTAAGCCTAACCCTAGGCCGGCACGGAATTCTATGACCAACCCTACACCTTACCCTATGCCGTACCCTAATCCTTATCCGTAGGCTGACAATGACCCGTGCGTCAGCACGTACCCTGACCCTAACATGTTTCCGTACACTCACCTGTGCCCTAAAACTTGCCGTTCCCTAACCCTAACCCTAGCCCGGAACGGAAACCTACCACCATCCCTACACGTTACCCTACGCCGTACCCTAAGCCTAAACTGTACGCTGACCATGACCCGTGCGTCAGCACATACCCTGACCCTAACACGTTTCCGTACCCTCACCTGTGCCCTAAACCTTGCCGTTCCCTAAGCCTAACCCTAAGCCGGCACGGAATTCTATGATCAACCCTACATGTTACCCTACGCTGTACCCTAATCCTAACCCGTGCGTCAGCATGTACCCTGACCCTAACACGTTTCCGTACCCTCACCTGTGCCCTAAACCTTGCAGTTCCCTAACCCTAACCCTAGCCCGGAATGGAAACCTACCACCAACCCTACACCTTACCCTACGCCGTACCCTAATCCTAATCCGTACGCTGACACTGACCCGTGCGTCAGCACGTACCCTGACCCTAACATGTTTCCGTACACTAACCTGTGCCCTAAACCTTGCCGTTCCCTAACCCTAACCCTAGCCCGGAATGGAAACCTACCACCAACCATACACCTTACCCTACGCCGTACCCTAATCCTAATCCGTACGCTGACACTGACCCGTGCGTCAGCACGTACCCTGACCCTAACATGTTTCCGTACACTCACCTCTGCCCTAAACCTTGCCATTCCCTAACCCTAACCCTAGCACGAAATGAAAATCTACCACCATCCCTACACCTTACCCTATGCCGTACAATCATCCTAATCTGTACGCTGACAATGATCCGTGCGTCAGCACATACCCTGACCCTAACACGTTTCCGTACCCTCACCTGTGCCCTAAACCTTGCCGTTCCCTAAGCCTAACCCTAGGCCGGCACGGAATCCTACCTCCAACCCTACACGTTACACTACGCCGTACCCTAATCCTAACACGTGCGTCAGCATGTACCCTGACACTAACACGTTTCCATACCCTCACCTGTGCCCTAAACCTTGCAGTTCCCTAACCCTAACCCTAGCCCGGAATGAAAACCTACCACCAACCCTACACCTTCCCCTACGCCGTACCCTAATCCTAATCCGTACGCTGACAGTGACCCGTGCGTCAGCACGTACCCTGACCCTAACACGTTTCCGTACCCACACCTGTGTCATAAACCTTGCCATTCCCTAACCCTAAACCTAGCCCAAACGGAAACCTACCACCAACCCTACACCTTACCCTACGCCGTACCCTAATCCTAATCCGTACGCTGACACTGACCCGTGCGTCAGCAAGTACCCTGACCCTAAACTTTTCCGTACCCTCACCTGTGCCCTAAACCTTGCCGTTCCCTAAGCCTAACCCTAGGCCGGCACGGAATCCAACCTCCAACCCTACACGTTACCCTACGCCGTACCCTAATCCTAACCCGTGCGGCAGCATGTACCCTGACCCGAACACGTTTCCGTACCCTCACCTGTGCCCTAAACCTTGCCGTTCCCTAACCCTAACCCTAGCCCGGAATGGAAACCTACCACCAACCCTACGCCGTACCCTAATCCTAATCCGTACGCTGACACTGACCCGTGCGTCAGCACGTACCCTGACCGTAACATGTTTCCGTACACTCACCTGTGCCCTAAACCTTGCAGTTCCCTAACCCTAACCCTAGCCCGGAATGAAAACCTACCACCATCCCTACACCTTACCCTATGCCGTACCCTCATCCTAATCTGTACGCTGACAATGACCCGTGCGTCAGCACATACCCAGACCCTAACACGTTTCCGTACCCTCACCTGTGCCCTAAACCTTGCCGTTCCCTAAGCCTAACACTAGGCCGGCACGGAATTCTACCACCAAACCTACACGTTACCCTACGCCGTACCCTAATCCTAATCCGTACGCTGACACTGACCCGTGCGTCAGCATGTACCCTGACCCTAACATGTTCCCGTACACTCACCGGTGCCCTAAACCTTGCCGTTCCCTAACCCTAACCCTAGCACGGAACGGAAACCTACCACCATCCCTACACCTTAACCTATGCCGTACCCTCATCCTAATCTGTACGCTGACAATGACCCGTGCGTCAGCACATACCCTGACCCTAACACGTTTCCGTACCCCCACCTGTGCCCTAAACCTTGCCGTTCCCTAAGCCTAACACTAGGCCGGCACGGAATTCTACCACCAACCCTACACGTTACCCTATGCCGTACCCTAATCCTAACACGTGCGTCAGCAAGTACCCTGACCCTAACACGTTTCCGTACCCTCACCTGTGCCCTAAACCTTGCCGTTCCCTAACCCTAACCCTAGCCCGGAATGGAAACCTACCACCAACCCTACACCTTACCCTATGCCGTAACCTAATCCTAATCCGTACGCTGACAATGACCCGTGCGTCAGCACGTACCCTGACCCTAACACGTTTCCGTACACTCACCTGTGCCCTAAACCTTCCCGTTCCCTAACCCTAACCCTAGCCCGGAACGGAAACCTACCACCATCCCTACACCTTACCCTACACCGTACCCTAATCCTAAACTGTACGCTGACAATGACCCATGCGTCAGCACATACCCTGACCCTAACACGTTTCCGTACCCTCACCTGTGCCCTAAACCTTGCCGTTCCCTAAGCCTAACCCTAGGCCGGCACGGAATTCTATGACCAACCCTACACTTTACCCTACGCCGTACCCTAATCCTAACCCGTGCGTCAGCATGTACCCTGACCCTAACACGTTTCCGTACCCCCACCTGTGCCCTAAACCTTACAGTTCCCTAACCCTAACCCTAGCCCGAAACAGAAACCTACCACAAAACCTACACCTTACCCTATGCTGTACCCTAATCCTAATACCTAGGCTGACATTGAACCGTGCGTCAGCAAGTACCCTGACCCTAACACGTTTCCGTACCCTCACCTGTGCCCTAAACCTTGCCGTTCCCTAACCCTAACCCTAGTCCGGAATGGAAACCTACCACCAACCCTACACCTTACCCTATGCCGTACCCTAATCCTAATCCGTACGCTGACAATGACCCGTGCGTCAGCACGTACCCTGACCCTAACATGTTTCCGTACACTCACTTGTGCCCTAAACCTTGCCGTTCCCTAACCCTAACCCTAGCCCGGAACGGAAACCTACCACCATCCTTACACGTTACCCTACGCCGTACCCTAATCCTAAACTGTACGCTGACAATGACCCGTGCGTCAGCACATACCCTGACCCTAACACGTTTCCGTACCCTCACCTGTGCCCTAAACCTTGCCGTTCCCTAAGCCTAACCCTAGGCCGGCACGGAATTCTATGACCAACCCTACACGTTACCCTACGCTGTACCCTAATCCTAACCCGTGGGTCAGCATGTACCCTGACCCTAACACGTTTCCGTACCCTCACCTGTGCCCTAAACCTTGCCGTTCCCTAAGCCGAACCCTAGGCCGGCACGGAATTCTATGACCAACCCTACACGTTACCCTATGCCGTACCCTAATCCTAACCCGTGCGTCAGCATGTACCCTGACCCTAACACGTTTCCGTACCCTCACCTGTGCCCTAAACCTTGCCGTTCCCTAAGCCGAACCCTAGGCCGGCACGGAATTCTATGACCAACCCTACACGTTACCCTATGCCGTACCCTAATCCTAACCCCTGCGTCAGCATGTACCCTGACCCTAACACGTTTCCATACGCTCACTTGTGCCCTAAACCTTGCAGTTCCCTAACCCTAACCCTAGCCCAGAATGGAAACCTACCACCAACCCTACACCTTACCCTACGCCGTACCATAATCCTAATCCGTACGCTGACACTGACCCATGCGTCAGCACATACCCTGACCCTAACACGTTTCCGTACCCCCACCTGTGCCCTAAACCTTGCCGTTCCCTAAGCCTAACACTAGGCCGGCACGTAAATCTACAACCAACCCTACACGTTACCCTACACCGTACCCTAATCCTAACCCGTGCGTCAGCAAGTACCCTGACCCTAACACATTTCCATACCCTCACCTGTGCCCTAAACCTTGCCATTCCCTAACCCTAAACCTAGCCCGGAATGAAAACCTACCACCAACCCTACACCTTCCCCTACGCCGTACCCTAATCCTAATCTGTACGCTGACAGTGACCCGTGCGTCAGCACGTACCCTGACCCTAACACGTTTCCGTACCCACACCTGTTTCCTAAACCTTGCCGTTCCCTAACCCTAAACCTAGCAAAAACGGAAACCTACCACCAACCCTACACCTTACCCTACGCCGTACCCTAATCCTAATCCGTACGCTGACACTGACCCTTGCGTCAGCAAGTACCCTGACCCTAAACTTTTCCGTAGCCTCACCTGTGCCCTAAACCTTGCCGTTCCCTAAGCCTAACCCTAGGCCGGCACGGAATTCTATGACCAACCCTACACGTTACCCTACGCTGTACCCTAATCCTAACCCGTGGGTCAGCATGTACCCTGACCCTAACACGTTTCCGTACCCTCACCTGTGCCCTAAACCTTGCCGTTCCCTAAGCCGAACCCTAGGCCGGCACGGAATTCTATGACCAACCCTACACGTTACCCTATGCCGTACCCTAATCCTAACCCGTGCGTCAGCATGTACCCTGACCCTAACACGTTTCCGTACCCTCACCTGTGCCCTAAACCTTGCCGTTCCCTAAGCCGAACCCTAGGCCGGCACGGAATTCTATGACCAACCCTACACGTTACCCTATGCCGTACCCTAATCCTAACCCCTGCGTCAGCATGTACCCTGACCCTAACACATTTCCATACGCTCACTTGTGCCCTAAACCTTGCAGTTCCCTAACCCTAACCCTAGCCCAGAATGGAAACCTACCACCAACCCTACACCTTACCCTACGCCGTACCATAATCCTAATCTGTACGCTGACACTGACCCATGCGTCAGCACATACCCTGACCCTAACACGTTTCCGTACCCCCACCTGTGCCCTAAACCTTGCCGTTCCCTAAGCCTAACACTAGGCCGGCACGTAAATCTACAACCAACCCTACACGTTACCCTACACCGTACCCTAATCCTAACCCGTGCGTCAGCAAGTACCCTGACCCTAACACATTTCCATACCCTCACCTGTGCCCTAAACCTTGCCGTTCCCTAACCCTAACCCTAGCCCGGAATGAAAACCTACCACCAACCCTACACCTTCCCCTACGCCGTACCCTAATCCTAATCTGTACGCTGACAGTGACCCGTGCGTCAGCACGTACCCTGACCCTAACACGTTTCCGTAAGCACACCTGTGTCCTAAACCTTGCCGTTCCCTAACCCTAAACCTAGCCCAAACGGAAACCTACCACCAACCATACACCTTACCCTACGCCGTACCCTAATCCTAATCCGTACGCTGACACTGACCCTTGCGTCAGCAAGTACCCTGACCCTAAACTTTTCCGTAGCCTCACCTGTGCCCTAAACCTTGCCGTTCCCTAAGCCTAACCCTAGGCCGGCACGGAATCCTACCTCCAACCCTACACGTTACCCTACGCCGTACCCTAATCCTAACCCGTGCGTCAGCATGTACCCTGACCCAAACACGTTTCCGTACCCTCACCTGTGCCCTAAACCTTGCAGTTCCCTAACCCTAACCCTAGCCCGGAATGGAAACCTACCACCAACCCTACACCTTACCCTACGCCGTACCCTAATCCTAATCCGTACGCTGACACTGACCCGTGCGTCAGCACGTACCCTGACCGTAACATGTTTCCGTACACTCACCTGTGCCCTAAACCTTGCCGTTCCCAAACCCTAACCCTAGCCTGGAACGGAAACCTACCACCATCCCTACACCTTACCCTATGCCGTACCCTCATCCTAATCTGTACGCTGACAATGACCCGTGCGTCAGCACATACCCAGACCCTAACACGTTTCCGTACCCTCACCTGTGCCCTAAACCTTGCCGTTCCCTAAGCCTAACACTAGGCCGGCACGGAATTCTACCACCAAACCTACACGTTACCCTACGCCGTACCCTAATCCTAATCCGTACGCTGACACTGACCCGTGCGTCAGCAAGTACCCTGACCCTAACACGTTTCCGTACCCACACCTGTGTCATAAACCTTGCCGTTCCCTAACCCTAAACCTAGCCCAAACGGAAACCTACCACCAACCCTACACCTTACCCTATGCCGTACCCTAATCCTAATCCATACGCTGACACTGACCCGTGCGTCAGCAAGTACCCTGACCCTAAACGTTTCTGTACCCTCACCTGTGTCCTAAACCTTGCCGTTCCCTAACCCTAACCCTAGCGCGGAATGGAAACCTACCACAAAACCTAAACCTTACCCTATGCCGTACCCTAATCCTAATCCGTACGCTGACACTGACCCGTGCGTCAGCACGTACACTGACCCTAACACATTTCCGTACACTCACCTGTGCCCTAAACCTTGCCGTTCCCTAACCCTAACCCTAGCCCAGAACGGAAACCTACCAACATCCCTACACCTTACACTACGCCGTACCCTAATCCTAATCTGTACGCTGACAATGACCCGTGCGTCAGCACATACCCTGACCCTAACACGTTTCCATACCCTGACCTGTGCCCTAAACCTTGCCGTTCCCTAAGCCTAACCCTAGGCCGGCAGGGAATCCTACCTCCAACCCTACACGTTACCCTACGCCGTACCCTAATCCTAACCCGTGCGACAGCATGTACCCTGACCCTAACACGTTTCCGTACCCCCACCTGTGCCCTAAACCTTACAGTTCCCTAACCCTAACCCTAGCCTGAAACAGAAACCTACCACAAAACCTACATCTTACCCTATGCCGTACCCTAATCCTAATACGTACGCTGACATTGACCCGTGCGTCAGCAAGTACCCTGACCCTAACACGTTTCCGTACCCTCACCTGTGCTCTAAACCTTGCCGTTCCCTAACCCTAACCCTAGCCCGTAATGGAAACCTACCACCAACCCTACACCTTACCCTATGCCGTAACCTAATCCTAATCCGTACGCTGACAATGACCCATGCGTCAGCACGTACCCTGACCCTAACATGTTTCCGTACACTCACCTGTGCCCTAAACCTTGCCGTTCCCTAACCCTAACCCTAGCCCGGAACGGAAACCTACCACCATCCCTACACCTTAACCTACGCCGTACCCTAATCCTAACCTGTACGCTGACAATGACCCGTGCGTCAGCACATACCCTGACCCTAACACGTTTCCGTACCCTCACCTGTGCCCTAAACCTTGCCGTTCCCTAAGCCTAACCCTAGGCCAGCACGGAATTCTATGACCAACCCTACACGTTACCCTACGCTGTACCCTAATCCTAACCCGTGCGTCAGCATGTACCCTGACCCTAACACGTTTCCGTACCCTCACCTGTGCCCTAAAACTTGCAGTTCCCTAACCCTAACCCTAGCCCGGAATGGAAACCTACCACCAACCCTACACCTTACCCTACGCCGTACCCTAATCCTAATCCGTACGCTGACACTGACCCGTGCGTCAGCACGTACCCTGACCCTAACATGTTTCCGTACACTAACCTGTGCCCTAAACCTTGCCGTTCCCTAACCCTAACCCTAGCCCGGAATGGAAACCTACCACCAACCCTACACCTTGCCCTACGCCGTACCCTAATCCTAATCCGTACGCTGACACTGACCCGTGCGTCAGCACGTACCCTGACCCTAACATGTTTCCGTACACTCACCTCTGCCCTAAACCTTGCCATTCCCTAACCCTAACCCGAGCACGGAACGAAAACCTACCACCATCCCTACACCTTACCCTATGCCGTACAATCATCCTAATCTGTACGCTGACAATGATCCGTGCGTCAGCACATACCCTGACCCTAACACGTTTCCGTACCCTCACCTGTGCCCTAAACCTTGCCGTTCCCTAAGCCTAACCCTATGCCGGCACGGAATCCTACCTCCAACCCTACACGTTACCCTACGCCGTACCCTAATCCTAACACGTGCGTCAGCATGTACCCTGACCCTAACACGTTTCCATACCCTCACGTGTGCGCTAAACCTTGCAGTTCCCTAACCCTAACCCTAGCCCGGAATGAAAACCTACCACCAACCCTACACCTTACCCTACGCCGTACCCTAATCCTAATCTGTACGCTGACAGTGACCCGTGCGTCAGCACGTACCCTGACCCTAACAGGTTTCCGTACCCACACCTGTGTCCTAAACCTTGCCGTTCCCTAACCCTAAACCTAGCCCAGAATGGCAACCTACCACCAACCCTACACCTTACCCTACGCCGTACCCTAATCCTAATCCGTACGCTGACACTGACCCGTGCGTCAGCACGTACCCTGACCCTAACATGTTTCCGAACACTCACCTCTGCCCTATACCTTGCGGTTCCCTAAGCCTAACCCTAGGCCGGCACGGAATTCTATGACCAACCCTACACCTTACCCTATGCCGTACCCTAATCCTTATCCGTAGGCTGACAATGACCCGTGCGTCAGCACGTACCCTGACCCTAACATGTTTCCGTACACTCACCTGTGCCCTAAAACTTGCCGTTCCCTAACCCTAACCCTAGCCCGGAACGGAAACCTACCACCATCCCTACACGTTACCCTACGCCGTACCCTAAGCCTAAACTGTACGCTGACCATGACCCGTGCGTCAGCACATACCCTGACCCTAACACGTTTCCGTACCCTCACCTGTGCCCTAAACCTTGCCGTTCCCTAAGCCTAACCCTAAGCCGGCACGGAATTCTATGATCAACCCTACATGTTACCCTACGCTGTACCCTAATCCTAACCCGTGCGTCAGCATGTACCCTGACCCTAACACGTTTCCGTACCCTCACCTGTGCCCTAAACCTTGCAGTTCCCTAACCCTAACCCTAGCCCGGAATGGAAACCTACCACCAACCCTACACCTTACCCTACGCCGTACCCTAATCCTAATCCGTACGCTGACACTGACCCGTGCGTCAGCACGTACCCTGACCCTAACATGTTTCCGTACACTAACCTGTGCCCTAAACCTTGCCGTTCCCTAACCCTAACCCTAGCCCGGAATGGAAACCTACCACCAACCATACACCTTACCCTACGCCGTACCCTAATCCTAATCCGTACGCTGACACTGACCCGTGCGTCAGCACGTACCCTGACCCTAACATGTTTCCGTACACTCACCTCTGCCCTAAACCTTGCCATTCCCTAACCCTAACCCTAGCACGAAATGAAAATCTACCACCATCCCTACACCTTACCCTATGCCGTACAATCATCCTAATCTGTACGCTGACAATGATCCGTGCGTCAGCACATACCCTGACCCTAACACGTTTCCGTACCCTCACCTGTGCCCTAAACCTTGCCGTTCCCTAAGCCTAACCCTAGGCCGGCACGGAATCCTACCTCCAACCCTACACGTTACACTACGCCGTACCCTAATCCTAACACGTGCGTCAGCATGTACCCTGACACTAACACGTTTCCATACGCTCACCTGTGCCCTAAACCTTGCAGTTCCCTAACCCTAACCCTAGCCCGGAATGAAAACCTACCACCAACCCTACACCTTCCCCTACGCCGTACCCTAATCCTAATCCGTACGCTGACAGTGACCCGTGCGTCAGCACGTACCCTGACCCTAACACGTTTCCGTACCCACACCTGTGTCATAAACCTTGCCATTCCCTAACCCTAAACCTAGCCCAAACGGAAACCTACCACCAACCCTACACCTTACCCTACGCCGTACCCTAATCCTAATCCGTACGCTGACACTGACCCGTGCGTCAGCAAGTACCCTGACCCTAAACTTTTCCGTACCCTCACCTGTGCCCTAAACCTTGCCGTTCCCTAAGCCTAACCCTAGGCCGGCACGGAATCCAACCTCCAACCCTACACGTTACCCTACGCCGTACCCTAATCCTAACCCGTGCGTCAGCATGTACCCTGACCCTAACACGTTTCCGTACCCTCACCTGTGCCCTAAACCTTGCCGTTCCCTAACCCTAACCCTAGCCCGGAATGGAAACCTACCACCAACCCTACGCCGTACCCTAATCCTAATCCGTACGCTGACACTGACCCGTGCGTCAGCACGTACCCTGACCGTAACATGTTTCCGTACACTCACCTGTGCCCTAAACCTTGCAGTTCCCTAACCCTAACCCTAGCCCGGAATGAAAACCTACCACCATCCCTACACCTTACCCTATGCCGTACCCTCTTCCTAATCTGTACGCTGACAATGACCCGTGCGTCAGCACATACCCAGACCCTAACACGTTTCCGTACCCTCACCTGTGCCCTAAACCTTGCCGTTCCCTAAGCCTAACACTAGGCCGGCACGGAATTCTACCACCAAACCTACACGTTACCCTACGCCGTACCCTAATCCTAATCCGTACGCTGACACTGACCCGTGCGTCAGCATGTACCCTGACCCTAACATGTTCCCGTACACTCACCGGTGCCCTAAACCTTGCCGTTCCCTAACCCTAACCCTAGCACGGAACGGAAACCTACCACCATCCCTACACCTTAACCTATGCCGTACCCTCATCCTAATCTGTACGCTGACAATGACCCGTGCGTCAGCACATACCCTGACCCTAACACGTTTCCGTACCCCCACCTGTGCCCTAAACCTTGCCGTTCCCTAAGCCTAACACTAGGCCGGCACGGAATTCTACCACCAACCCTACACGTTACCCTATGCCGTACCCTAATCCTAACACGTGCGTCAGCAAGTACCCTGACCCTAACACGTTTCCGTACCCTCACCTGTGCCCTAAACCTTGCCGTTCCCTAACCCTAACCCTAGCCCGGAATGGAAACCTACCACCAACCCTACACCTTACCCTATGCCGTAACCTAATCCTAATCCGTACGCTGACAATGACCCGTGCGTCAGCACGTACCCTGACCCTAACACGTTTCCGTACACTCACCTGTGCCCTAAACCTTGCCGTTCCCTAACCCTAACCCTAGCCCGGAACGGAAACCTACCACCATCCCTACACCTTACCCTACACCGTACCCTAATCCTAAACTGTACGCTGACAATGACCCGTGCGTCAGCACATACCCTGACCCTAACACGTTTCCGTACCCTCACCTGTGCCCTAAACCTTGCCGTTCCCTAAGCCTAACCCTAGGCCGGCACGGAATTCTATGACCAACCCTACACTTTACCCTACGCCGTACCCTAATCCTAACCCGTGCGTCAGCATGTACCCTGACCCTAACACGTTTCCGTACCCTCACCTGTGCCCTAAACCTTACAGTTCCCTAACCCTAACCCTAGCCCGAAACAGAAACCTACCACAAAACCTACACCTTACCCTATGCTGTACCCTAATCCTAATACCTAGGCTGACATTGAACCGTGCGTCAGCAAGTACCCTGACCCTAACACGTTTCCGTACCCTCACCTGTGCCCTAAACCTTGCCGTTCCCTAACCCTAACCCTAGTCCGGAATGGAAACCTACCACCAACCCTACACCTTACCCTATGCCGTACCCTAATCCTAATCCGTACGCTGACAATGACCCGTGCGTCAGCACGTACCCTGACCCTAACATGTTTCCGTACACTCACTTGTGCCCTAAACCTTGCCGTTCCCTAACCCTAACCCTAGCCCGGAACGGAAACCTACCACCATCCTTACACGTTACCCTACGCCGTACCCTAATCCTAAACTGTACGCTGACAATGACCCGTGCGTCAGCACATACCCTGACCCTAACACGTTTCCGTACCCTCACCTGTGCCCTAAACCTTGCCGTTCCCTAAGCCTAACCCTAGGCCGGCACGGAATTCTATGACCAACCCTACACGTTACCCTACGCTGTACCCTAATCCTAACCCGTGGGTCAGCATGTACCCTGACCCTAACACGTTTCCGTACCCTCACCTGTGCCCTAAACCTTGCCGTTCCCTAAGCCGAACCCTAGGCCGGCACGGAATTCTATGACCAACCCTACACGTTACCCTATGCCGTACCCTAATTCTAACCCGTGCGTCAGCATGTACCCTGACCCTAACACGTTTCCGTACCCTCACCTGTGCCCTAAACCTTGCCGTTCCCTAAGCCGAACCCTAGGCCGGCACGGAATTCTATGACCAACCCTACACGTTACCCTATGCCGTACCCTAATCCTAACCCCTGCGTCAGCATGTACCCTGACCCTAACACGTTTCCATACGCTCACTTGTGCCCTAAACCTTGCAGTTCCCTAACCCTAACCCTAGCCCAGAATGGAAACCTACCACCAACCCTACACCTTACCCTACGCCGTACCATAATCCTAATCCGTACGCTGACACTGACCCATGCGTCAGCACATACCCTGACCCTAACACGTTTCCGTACCCCCACCTGTGCCCTAAACCTTGCCGTTCCCTAAGCCTAACACTAGGCCGGCACGTAAATCTACAACCAACCCTACACGTTACCCTACACCGTACCCTAATCCTAACCCGTGCGTCAGCAAGTACCCTGACCCTAACACATTTCCATACCCTCACCTGTGCCCTAAACCTTGCCATTCCCTAACCCTAACCCTAGCCCGGAATGAAAACCTACCACCAACCCTACACCTTCCCCTACGCCGTACCCTAATCCTAATCTGTACGCTGACAGTGACCCGTGCGTCAGCACGTACCCTGACCCTAACACGTTTCCGTACCCACACCTGTGTCCTAAACCTTGCCGTTCCCTAACCCTAAACCTAGCAAAAACGGAAACCTACCACCAACCCTACACCTTACCCTACGCCGTACCCTAATCCTAATCCGTACGCTGACACTGACCCTTGCGTCAGCAAGTACCCTGACCCTAAACTTTTCCGTGGCCTCACCTGTGCCCTAAACCTTGCCGTTCCCTAAGCCTAACCCTAGGCCGGCACGGAATTCTATGACCAACCCTACACGTTACCCTACGCTGTACCCTAATCCTAACCCGTGTGTCAGCATGTACCCTGACCCTAACACGTTTCCGTACCCTCACCTGTGCCCTAAACCTTGCCGTACCCTAAGCCGAACCCTAGGCCGGCACGGAATTCTATGACCAACCCTACACGTTACCCTATGCCGTACCCTAATCCTAACCCGTGCGTCAGCATGTACCCTGACCCTAACACGTTTCCGTACCCTCACCTGTGCCCTAAACCTTGCCGTTCCCTAAGCCGAACCCTAGGCCGGCACGGAATTCTATGACCAACCCTACACGTTACCCTATGCCGTACCCTAATCCTAACCCCTGCGTCAGCATGTACCCTGACCCTAACACGTTTCCATACGCTCACTTGTGCCCTAAACCTTGCAGTTCCCTAACCCTAACCCTAGCCCAGAATGGAAACCTACCACCAACCCTACACCTTACCCTACGCCGTACCATAATCCTAATCCGTACGCTGACACTGACCCATGCGTCAGCACATACCCTGACCCTAACACGTTTCCGTACCCCCACCTGTGCCCTAAACCTTGCCGTTCCCTAAGCCTAACACTAGGCCGGCACGTAAATCTACAACCAACCCTACACGTTACCCTACACCGTACCCTAATCCTAACCCGTGCGTCAGCAAGTACCCTGACCCTAACACATTTCCATACCCTCACCTGTGCCCTAAACCTTGCCGTTCCCTAACCCTAACCCTAGCCCGGAATGAAAACCTACCACCAACCCTACACCTTCCCCTACGCCGTACCCTAATCCTAATCGGTACGCTGACAGTGACCCGTGCGTCAGCACGTACCCTGACCCTAACACGTTTCCGTACCCACACCTGTGTCCTAAACCTTGCCGTTCCCTAACCCTAAACCTAGCCCAAACGGAAACCTACCACCAACCCTACACCTTACCCTACGCCGTACCCTAATCCTAATCCGTACGCTGACACTGACCCTTGCGTCAGCAAGTAGCCTGACCCTAAACTTTTCCGTAGCCTCACCTGTGCCCTAAACCTTGCCGTTCCCTAAGCCTAACCCTAGGCCGGCACGGAATCCTACCTCCAACCCTACACGTTACCCTACGCCGTACCCTAATCCTAACCCGTGCGTCAGCATGTACCCTGACCCAAACACGTTTCCGTACCCTCACCTGTGCCCTAAACCTTGCAGTACCCTCACCCTAACCCTAGCCCGGAATGGAAACCTACCACCAACCCTACACCTTACCCTACGCCATACCCTAATCCTAATCCGTACGCTGACACTGACCCGTGCGTCAGCACGTACCCTGACCGTAACATGTTTCCGTACACTCACCTGTGCCCTAAACCTTGCCGTTCCCAAACCCTAACCCTAGCCTGGAACGGAAACCTACCACCATCCCTACACCTTACCCTATGCCGTACCCTCATCCTAATCTGTACGCTGACAATGACCCGTGCGTCAGCACATACCCAGACCCTAACACGTTTCCGTACCCTCACCTGTGCCCTAAACCTTGCCGTTCCCTAAGCCTAACACTAGGCCGGCACGGAATTCTACCACCAAACCTACACGTTACCCTACGCCGTACCCTAATCCTAATCCGTATGCTGACACTGACCCGTGCGTCAGCATGTACCCTGACCCTAACATGTTCCCGTACACTCACCGGTGCCCTAAACCTTGCCGTTCCCTAACCCTAACCCTAGCACGGAACGGAAACCTACCACCATCCCTACACCTTACCCTATGCCGTACCCTCATCCTAATCTGTACGCTGACAATGACCCGTGCGTCAGCACATACCCTGACCCTAACACGTTTCCGTACCCCCACCTGTGCCCTAAACCTTGCCGTTCCCTAAGCCTAACCCTAGGCCGGCACGGAAATCTATGACCAACCCTACACTTTACCCTACGCCGTACCCTAATACTAACCCGTGCGTCAGCATGTACCCTGACCCTAACACGTTTCCGTACCCTCACCTGTGCCCTAAACCTTACAGTTCCCTAACCCTAACCCTAGCCCGAAACAGAAACCTACCACAAAACCTACACCTTACCCTACGCTGTACCCTAATCCTAATACCTAGTCTGACATTGAACCGTGCGTCAGCAAGTACCCTGACCCTAACACGTTTCCGTACCCTCACCTGTGCCCTAAACCTTGCCGTTCCCTAACCCTAACCCTAGTCCGGAATGGAAACCTACCACCAACCCTACACCTTACCCTATGCCGTACCCTAATCCTAATCCGTACGCTGACAATGACCCGTGCGTCAGCACGTACCCTGACCCTAACATGTTTCCGTACACTCACCTGTGCCCTAAACCTTGCAGTTCCCTAACCCTAACCCTAGCCCGGAATGAAAACCTACCACCATCCCTACACCTTACCCTATGCCGTACCCTCATCCTAATCTGTACGCTGACAATGACCCGTGCGTCAGCACATACCCAGACCCTAACACGTTTCCGTACCCTCACCTGTGCCCTAAACCTTGCCGTTCCCTAAGCCTAACACTAGGCCGGCACGGAATTCTACCACCAAACCTACACGTTACCCTACGCCGTACCCTAATCCTAATCCGTACGCTGACACTGACCCGTGCGTCAGCATGTACCTTGACCCTAACATGTTCCCGTACACTCACCGGTGCCCTAAACCTTGCCGTTCCCTAACCCTAACCCTAGCACGGAACGGAAACCTACCACCATCCCTACACCTTAACCTATGCCGTACCCTCATCCTAATCTGTACGCTGACAATGACCCGTGCGTCAGCACATACCCTGACCCTAACACGTTTCCGTACCCCCACCTGTGCCCTAAACCTTGCCGTTCCCTAAGCCTAACACTAGGCCGGCACGGAATTCTAACACCAACCCTACACGTTACCCTATGCCGTACCCTAATCCTAACACGTGCGTCAGCAAGTACCCTGACGCTAACACGTTTCCGTACCCTCACCTGTGCCCTAAACCTTGCCGTTCCCTAACCCTAACCCTAGCCCGGAATGGAAACCTACCACCAACCCTACACCTTACCCTATGCCGTAACCTAATCCTAATCCGTACGCTGACAATGACCCGTGCGTCAGCACGTACCCTGACCCTAACATGTTTCCGTACACTCACCTGTGCCCTAAACCTTGCCGTTCCCTAACCCTAACCCTAGCCCGGAACGGAAACCTACCACCATCCCTACACCTTACCCTACACCGTACCCTAATCCTAAACTGTACGCTGACAATGACCCGTGCGTCAGCACATACCCTGACCCTAACACGTTTCCGTACCCTCACCTGTGCCCTAAACCTTGCCGTTCCCTAAGCCTAACCCTAGGCCGGCACGGAATTCTATGACCAACCCTACACTTTACCCTACGCCGTACCCTAATCCTAACCCGTGCGTCAGCATGTACCCTGACCCTAACACGTTTCCGTACCCTCACCTGTGCCCTAAACCTTACAGTTCCCTAACCCTAACCCTAGCCCGAAACAGAAACCTACCACAAAACCTACACCTTACCCTATGCTGTACCCTAATCCTAATACCTAGGCTGACATTGAACCGTGCGTCAGCAAGTACCCTGACCCTAACACGTTTCCGTACCCTCACCTGTGCCCTAAACCTTGCCGTTCCCTAACCCTAACCCTAGTCCGAAATGGAAAACTACCACCAACCCTACACCTTACCCTATGCCGTACCCTAATCCTAATCCGTACGCTGACAATGACCCGTGCGTCAGCACGTACCCTGACCCTAACATGTTTCCGTACACTCACTTGTGCCCTAAACCTTGCCGTTCCCTAACCCTAACCCTAGCCCGGAACGGAAACCTACCACCATCCTTACACGTTACCCTACGCCGTACCCTAATCCTAAACTGTACGCTGACAATGACCCGTGCGTCAGCACATACCCTGACCCTAACACGTTTCCGTACCCTCACCTGTGCCCTAAACCTTGCCGTTCCCTAAGCCTAACCCTAGGCCGGCACGGAATTCTATGACCAACCCTACACGTTACCCTACGCTGTACCCTAATCCTAACCCGTGGGTCAGCATGTACCCTGACCCTAACACGTTTCCGTACCCTCACCTGTGCCCTAAACCTTGCCGTTCCCTAAGCCGAACCCTAGGCCGGCACGGAATTCTATGACCAACCCTACACGTTACCCTATGCCGTACCCTAATCCTAACCCGTGCGTCAGCATGTACCCTGACCCTAACACGTTTCCGTACCCTCACCTGTGCCCTAAACCTTACAGTTCCCTAACCCTAACCCTAGCCCGAAACAGAAACCTACCACAAAACCTACACCTTGCCCTACGCCGTACCCTAATCCTAATCCGTACGCTGACACTGACCCGTGCATCAGCACGTACCCAGACCCTAACATGTTTCCGTACACTCACCTGTGCCCTAAACCTTGCCGTTCCCTAACCCTAACCCTAGCACGGAACGGAAACCTACCACCATCCCTACACCTTACCCTATGCCGTACCCTCATCCTAATCTGTACGCTGACAATGACCCGTGCGTCAGCACATACCCTGACCCTAACACGTTTCCGTACCCTCACCTGTGCCCTAAACCTTGCCGTTCCCTAAGCCTAACCCTAGGCCGGCACGGAATTCTATGACCAACCCTACACGTTACCCTACGCCGTACCCTAATCCTAACCCGTGCGGCAGCATGTACCCTGACCCGAACACGTTTCCGTACCCTCACCTGTACCCTAAACCTTGCAGTTCCCTAACCCTAACCCTAGCCCAGAATGGAAAACAACCACCAACCCTACACCTTACCCTACTCCGTACCCTAATCCTAATCCGTACGCTGACACTGACCCCTGCGTCAGCACGTACCCTGACCGTAACATGTTTCCGTACACTCACCTCTGCCCTAAACCTTGCCATTCCCTAACCCAAACCCTAGCACGGAACGGAAACCTACCACCATCCCTACACCTTACCCTATGCCGTACACTCATCCTAATCTGTACGCTGACAATGACACGTGCGTCAGCACATACCCTGACCCAAACACGTTTCCGTACCCTCACCTGTGCCCTAAACCTTGCCATTCCCTAAGCCTAACACTAGGCCGGCACGGAATCCTACCTCCAACCCTACACGTTACCCTACACCGTACCCTAATCCTAATCCGTGCGTCAGCACGTACCCTGACCCTAACACGTTTCCGTACGCTCACTTGTGCCCTAAACCTTGCCGTTCCCTAACCCTAACCCTAGCCCGGAACGGAAACCTACCACCATCCTTACACGTTACCCTACGCCGTACCCTAATCCTAAACTGTACGCTGACAATGACCCGTGCGTCAGCACATACCCTGACCCTAACACGTTTCCATACCCTCACCTGTGCCCTAAACCTTGCCGTTCCCTAAGCCTAACCCCAGGCCGGCACGGAATTCTATGACCAACCCTACACGTTACCCTACGCTGTACCCTAATCCTAACCCGTGGGTCAGCATGTACCCTGACCCTAACACGTTTCCGTACCCTCACCTGTGCCCTAAACCTTGCAGTTCCCTAACCCTAGCCCTAGCCCGGAATGGAAACCTACCACCAACCCTACACCTTACCCTACGCCGTACCCTAATCCTAATCCGTACGCTGACACTGACCCGTGCGTCAGCACGTACCCTGACCCTAACATGTTTCCGTACACTAACCTGTGCCCTAAACCTTGCCGTTCCCTTACCCTAACCCTAGCCCGGAACGGAAAACTACCACCATCCCTACACCTTACCCTATGCCGTACCCTCATCCTAATCTGTACGCTGACAATGACCCGTGCGTCAGCACATACCCTGACCCTAACACGTTTCCGTACCCTCACCTGTGCCCTAAACCTTGCCGTTCCCTAAGCCTAACCCTAGGCCGGCACGGAATCCTAACTCCAACCCTACACGTTACCCTACGCCGTACCCTAATCCTAACCCCTGCGGCAGCATGTACCCTGACCCTAACACGTTTCCGTACCCTCACTTGTGCCCTAAACCTTGCCGTTCCATAAGCCGAACCCTAGGCCAGCACGGAATTCTATGACCAACCTTACACGTTACCCTATTCCGTACCCTAATCCAAACCCGTGCGTTAGCATGTACCCTGACCCTAACACGTTTCCGTACCCTCACCTGTGCCCTAAACATTACAGTTCCCTAACCCTAACCCTAGCCCGAAACAGAAACCTACCACAAAACCTACACCTTTCCCTACGCCGTACCCTAATCCTAATCCGTACGCTGACACTGACCCGTGCATCAGCACGTACCCAGACCCTAACATGTTTCCGTACACTCACCTGTGCCCTAAACCTTGCCGTTCCCTAACCCTAACCCTAGCACGGAACGGAAACCTACCACCATCCCTACACCTTACCCTATGCCGTACCCTCATCCTAATCTGTACGCTGACAATGACCCGTGCGTCAGCACATACCCTGACCCTAACACGTTTCCGTACCCTCACCTGTGCCCTAAACCTTGCCGTTCCCTAAGCCTAACCCTAGGCCGGCACGGAATTCTATGACCAACCCTACACGTTACCCTACGCCGTACCCTAATCCTAACCCGTGCGGCAGCATGTACCCTGACCCGAACACGTTTCCGTACCCTCACCTGTACCCTAAACCTTGCAGTTCCCTAACCTTAACCCTAGCCCAGAATGGAAAACAACCACCAACCCTACACCTTACCCTACTCCGTACCCTAATCCTAATCCGTACGCTGACACTGACCCCTGCGTCAGCACGTACCCTGACCGTAACATGTTTCCGTACACTCACCTCTGCCCTAAACCTTGCCATTCCCTAACCCAAACCCTAGCACGGAACGGAAACCTACCACCATCCCTACACCTTACCCTATGCCGTACACTCATCCTAATCTGTACGCTGACAATGACACGTGCGTCAGCACATACCCTGACCCAAACACGTTTCCGTACCCTCACCTGTGCCCTAAACCTTGCCATTCCCTAAGCCTAACACTAGGCCGGCACGGAATCCTACCTCCAACCCTACACGTTACCCTACACCGTACCCTAATCCTAATCCGTGCGTCAGCACGTACCCTGACCCTAACACGTTTCCGTACGCTCACTTGTGCCCTAAACCTTGCCGTTCCCTAACCCTAACCCTAGCCCGGAACGGAAACCTACCACCATCCTTACACGTTACCCTACGCCGTACCCTAATCCTAAACTGTACGCTGACAATGACCCGTGCGTCAGCACATACCCTGACCCTAACACGTTTCCATACCCTCACCTGTGCCCTAAACCTTGCCGTTCCCTAAGCCTAACCCTAGGCCGGCACGGAATTCTATGACCAACCCTACACGTTACCCTACGCTGTACCCTAATCCTAACCCGTGGGTCAGCATGTACCCTGACCCTAACACGTTTCCGTACCCTCACCTGTGCCCTAAACCTTGCAGTTCCCTAACCCTAGCCCTAGCCCGGAATGGAAACCTACCACCAACCCTACACCTTACCCTACGCCGTACCCTAATCCTAATCCGTACGCTGACACTGACCCGTGCGTCAGCACGTACCCTGACCCTAACATGTTTCCGTACACTAACCTGTGCCCTAAACCTTGCCGTTCCCTTACCCTAACCCTAGCCCGGAACGGAAAACTACCACCATCCCTACACCTTACCCTATGCCGTACCCTCATCCTAATCTGTACGCTGACAATGACCCGTGCGTCAGCACATACCCTGACCCTAACACGTTTCCGTACCCTCACCTGTGCCCTAAACCTTGCCGTTCCCTAAGCCTAACCCTAGGCCGGCACGGAATCCTAACTCCAACCCTACACGTTACCCTACGCCGTACCCTAATCCTAACCCCTGCGGCAGCATGTACCCTGACCCTAACACGTTTCCGTACCCTCACTTGTGCCCTAAACCTTGCCGTTCCATAAGCCGAACCCTAGGCCAGCACGGAATTCTATGACCAACCTTACACGTTACCCTATTCCGTACCCTAATCCAAACCCGTGCGTCAGCATGTACCCTGACCCTAACACGTTTCCGTACCCTCACCTGTGCCCTAAACATTACAGTTCCCTAACCCTAACCCTAGCCCGAAACAGAAACCTACCACAAAACCTACACCTTGCCCTACGCCGTACCCTAATCCTAATCCGTACGCTGACACTGACCCTTGCATCAGCACGTACCCAGACCCTAACATGTTTCCGTACACTCACCTGTGCCCTAAACCTTGCCGTTCCCTAACCCTAACCCTAGCACGGAACGGAAACCTACCACCATCCCTACACCTTACCCTATGCCGTACCCTCATCCTAATCTGTACGCTGACAATGACCCGTGCGTCAGCACATACCCTGACCCTAACACGTTTCCGTACCCTCACCTGTGCCCTAAACCTTGCCGTTCCCTAAGCCTAACCCTAGGCCGGCACGGAATTCTATGACCAACCATACACGTTACCCTACGCCGTACCCTAATCCTAACCCCTGCGGCAGCATGTACCCTGACCCTAACACGTTTCCGTACCCTCACCTGTACCCTAAACCTTGCAGTTCCCTAACCCTAACCCTAGCCCAGAATGGAAACCTACCACCAACCCTACACCTTACCCTACGCCGTTACCTAATCCTAATCCGTACGCTGACACTGACCCGTGCGTCAGCACGTACCCTGACCGTAACATGTTTCCGTACACCCACCTCTGCCCTAAACCTTGCCATTCCCTAACCCAATCCCTAGCACGGAACGGAAACCTACCACCATCCCTATACCTTACCCTATGCTGTACACTCATCCTAATCTGTACGCTGACAATGACACGTGCGTCAGCACATACCCTGACCCTAACACATTTCCATACCCTCACCTGTGCCCTAAACCTTGCCATTCCCTAAGCCTAACCCTAGGCCGGCACGGAATCCTACCTCCAACCCTACACGTTACCCTACGCCGTACCCTAATCCTAACCCCTGCGTCAGCATGTACCCTGACCCTAACACGTTTCCATACGCTCACTTGTGCCCTAAACCTTGCAGTTCCCTATCCCTAACCCTAGCCCAGAATGGAAACCTACCACCAACCCTACACCTTACCCTACGCCGTACCCTAATCCTAATCCGTACGCTGACACTGACCCATGCGTCAGCACGTACCCTGACCGTAACATGTTTCCGTACACTTACCTGTGCCCAAAACCTTGCCGTTCCCTAACCCTAACCCTAGCCCGGAATGGAAACCTACCACCATCCCTACACCTTACGCTATGCCATACCCTCATCCTAATCTGTACGCTGACAATGACCCGTGCGTCAGCACATACCCTGACCCTAACACGTTTCCGTACCCTCACCTGTGCCCTAAACCTTGCCATTCCCTAAGCCTAACACTAGGCGGGCACGGAATTCTACCACCAACCCTACACGTTACCCTACGCCATACCCTAATCCTAACCCGTGCGTCAGCATGTAACCTGATCCTAACACGTTTCCGTACACTCACCTGTGCCCTAAACCTTGCAGTTCCCTAACCCTAACCCTAGCCCGGAACGGAAAACTACCACCAAACCTACACCTTACCCTACGCCGTACCCTAATCCTAATCCGTACGCTGACACTGACCCGTGCGTCAGCAAGTACCCTGACCCTAACACGTTTCCGTACCCACACCTGTGTCATAAACCTTGCCGTTCCCTAACCCTAAACCTAGCCCAAACGGAAACCTACCACCAACCCTACACCTTACCCTATGCCGTACCCTAATCCTAATCCATACGCTGACACTGACCCGTGCGTCAGCAAGTACCCTGACCCTAAACGTTTCTGTACCCTCACCTGTGTCCTAAACCTTGCCCTTCCCTAACCCTAACCCTAGCGCGGAATGGAAACCTACCACAAAACCTAAACCTTACCCTATGCCATACCCTAATCCTAATCCGTACGCTGACACTGACCCGTGCGTCAGCACGTACACTGACCCTAACACATTTCCGTACACTCACCTGTGCCCTAAACCTTGCCGTTCCCTAACCCTAACCCTAGCCCAGAACGGAAACCTACCAACATCCCTACACCTTACACTACGCCGTACCCTAATCCTAATCTGTACGCTGACAATGACCCGTGCGTCAGCACATACCCTGACCCTAACACGTTTCCATACCCTGACCTGTGCCCTAAACCTTGCCGTTCCCTAAGCCTAACCCTAGGCCGGCAGGGAATCCTACCTCCAACCCTACACGTTACCCTACGCCGTACCCTAATCCTAACCCGTGCGACAGCATGTACCCTGACCCTAACACGTTTCCGTACCCCCACCTGTGCCCTAAACCTTACAGTTCCCTAACCCTAACCCTAGCCTGAAACAGAAACCTACCACAAAACCTACATCTTACCCTATGCCGTACCCTAATCCTAATACGTACGCTGAAATTGACCCGTGCGTCAGCAAGTACCCTGACCCTAACACGTTTCCGTACCCTCACCTGTGCTCTAAACCTTGCCGTTCCCTAACCCTAACCCTAGCCCGTAATGGAAACCTACCACCAACCCTACACCTTACCCTATGCCGTAACCTAATCCTAATCCGTACGCTGACAATGACCCGTGCGTCAGAACGTACCCTGACCCTAACATGTTTCCGTACACTCACCTGTGCCCTAAACCTTGCCGTTCCCTAACCCTAACCCTAGCCCGGAACGGAAACCTACCACCATCCCTACACCTTAACCTACGCCGTACCCTAATCCTAAACTGTACGCTGACAATGACCCGTGCGTCAGCACATACCCTGACCCTAACACGTTTCCGTACCCTCACCTGTGCCCTAAACCTTGCCGTTCCCTAAGCCTAACCCTAGGCCAGCACGGAATTCTATGACCAACCCTACACGTTACCCTACGCTGTACCCTAATCCTAACCCGTGCGTCAGCATGTACCCTGACCCTAACATGTTTCCGTACACTCACCTGTACCCTAAACCTTGCCGTTCCCTAACCCTAACCCTAGCCCGGAATGGAAACCTACCACCAACCCTACACCTTGCCCTACGCCGTACCCTAATCCTAATCCGTACGCTGACACTGACCCGTGCGTCAGCACGTACCCTGACCCTAACATGTTTCCGTACACTCACCTCTGCCCTAAACCTTGCCATTCCCTAACCCTAACCCGAGCACGGAACGAAAACCTACCACCATCCCTACACCTTACCCTATGCCGTACAATCATCCTAATCTGTACGCTGACAATGATCTGTGCGTCAGCACATACCCTGACCCTAACACGTTTCCGTACCCTCACCTGTGCCCTAAACCTTGCCGTTCCCTAAGCCTAACCCTATGCCGGCACGGAATCCTACCTCCAACCCTACACGTTACCCTACGCCGTACCCTAATCCTAACATGTGCGTCAGCATGTACCCTGACCCTAACACGTTTCCATACCCTCACGTGTGCGCTAAACCTTGCAGTTCCCTAACCCTAACCCTAGCCCGGAATGAAAACCTACCACCAACCCTACACCTTACCCTATGCCGTACCCTAATCCTAATCTGTACGCTGACAGTGACCCGTGCGTCAGCACGTACCCTGACCCTAACACGTTTCCGTACCCACACCTGTGTCCTAAACCTTGCCGTTCCCTAACCCTAAACCTAGCCCGGAATGGCAACCTACCACCAACCCTACACCTTACCCTACGCCGTACCCTAATCCTAATCCGTACGCTGACACTGACCCGTGCGTCAGCACGTACCCTGACCGTAACATGTTTCCGAACACTCACCTCTGCCCTATACCTTGCGGTTCCCTAAGCCTAACCCTAGGCCGGCACGGAATTCTATGACCAACCCTACAACTTACCCTATGCCGTACCCTAATCCTTATCCGTAGGCTGACAATGACCGGTGCGTCAGCACGTACCCTGACCCTCACATGTTTCCGTACACTCACTTGTGCCCTAAACCTTGCCGTTCCCTAAGCCTAACCCTAGGCCGGCACGGAATCCAACCTCCAACCCTACACGTTACCCTACGCCGTACCCTAATCCTAACCCGTGCGTCAGCATGTACCCTGACCCTAACACGTTTCCGTACCCTCACCTGTGCCCTAAACCTTGCCGTTCCCTAACCCTAACCCTAGCCCGGAATGGAAACCTACCACCAACCCTACACCTTACCCTACGCCGTACCCTAATCCTAATCCGTACGCTGACACTGACCCGTGCGTCAGCACGTACCCTGACCGTAACATGTTTCCGTACACTCACCTGTGCCCTAAACCTTGCAGTTCCCTAACCCTAACCCTAGCCCGGAATGAAAACCTACCACCATCCCTACACCTTACCCTATGCCGTACCCTCATCCTAATCTGTACGCTGACAATGACCCGTGCGTCAGCACATACCCAGACCCTAACACGTTTCCGTACCCTCACCTGTGCCCTAAACCTTGCCGTTCCCTAAGCCTAACACTAGGCCGGCACGGAATTCTACCACCAAACCTACACGTTACCCTACGCCGTACCCTAATCCTAATCCGTACGCTGACACTGACCCGTGCGTCAGCATGTACCCTGACCCTAACATGTTCCCGTACACTCACCGGTGCCCTAAACCTTGCCGTTCCCTAACCCTAACCCTAGCACGGAACGGAAACCTACCACCATCCCTACACCTTAACCTATGCCGTACCCTCATCCTAATCTGTACGCTGACAATGACCCGTGCGTCAGCACATACCCTGACCCTAACACGTTTCCGTACCCCCACCTGTGCCCTAAACCTTGCCGTTCCCTAAGCCTAACACTAGGCCGGCACGGAATTCTACCACCAACCCTACACGTTACCCTATGCCGTACCCTAATCCTAACACGTGCGTCAGCAAGTACCCTGACCCTAACACGTTTCCGTACCCTCACCTGTGCCCTAAACCTTGCCGTTCCCTAACCCTAACCCTAGCCCGGAATGGAAACCTACCACCAACCCTACACCTTACCCTATGCCGTAACCTAATCCTAATCCGTACGCTGACAATGACCCGTGCGTCAGCACGTACCCTGACCCTAACATGTTTCCGTACACTCACCTGTGCCCTAAACCTTGCCGTTCCCTAACCCTAACCCTAGCCCGGAACGGAAACCTACCACCATCCCTACACCTTACCCTACACCGTACCCTAATCCTAAACTGTATGCTGACAATGACCCGTGCGTCAGCACATACCCTGACCCTAACACGTTTCCGTACCCTCACCTGTGCCCTAAACCTTGCCGTTCCCTAAGCCTAACCCTAGGCCGGCACGGAATTCTATGACCAACCCTACACTTTACCCTACGCCGTACCCTAATCCTAACCCGTGCGTCAGCATGTACCCTGACCCTAACACGTTTCCGTACCCTCACCTGTGCCCTAAACCTTACAGTTCCCTAACCCTAACCCTATCCCGAAACAGAAACCTACCACAAAACCTACACCTTACCCTATGCTGTACCCTAATTCTAATACCTAGGCTGACATTGAACCGTGCGTCAGCAAGTACCCTGACCCTAACACGTTTCCGTACCCTCACCTGTGCCCTAAACCTTGCCGTTCCCTAACCCTAACCCTAGTCCGGAATGGAAACCTACCACCAACCCTACACCTTACCCTATGCCGTACCCTAATCCTAATCCGTACGCTGACAATGACCCGTGCGTCAGCACGTACCCTGACCCTAACATGTTTCCGTACACTCACTTGTGCCCTAAACCTTGCCGTTCCCTAACCCTAACCCTAGCCCGGAACGGAAACCTACCACCATCCTTACACGTTACCCTACGCCGTACCCTAATCCTAAACTGTACGCTGACAATGACCCGTGCGTCAGCACATACCCTGACCCTAACACGTTTCCGTACCCTCACCTGTGCCCTAAACCTTGCCGTTCCCTAAGCCTAACCCTAGGCCGGCACGGAATTCTATGACCAACCCTACACGTTACCCTACGCTGTACCCTAATCCTAACCCGTGGGTCAGCATGTACCCTGACCCTAACACGTTTCCGTACCCTCACCTGTGCCCTAAACCTTGCCGTTCCCTAAGCCGAACCCTAGGCCGGCACGGAATTCTATGACCAACCCTACACGTTACCCTATGCCGTACCCTAATCCTAACCCGTGCGTCAGCATGTACCCTGACCCTAACACGTTTCCGTACCCTCACCTGTGCCCTAAACCTTGCCGTTCCCTAAGCCGAACCCTAGGCCGGCACGGAATTCTATGACCAACCCTACACGTTACCCTATGCCGTACCCTAATCCTAACCCCTGCGTCAGCATGTACCCTGACCCTAACACGTTTCCATACGCTCACTTGTGCCCTAAACCTTGCAGTTCCCTAACCCTAACCCTAGCCCAGAATGGAAACCTACCACCAACCCTACACCTTACCCTACGCCGTACCATAATCCTAATCCGTACGCTGACACTGACCCATGCGTCAGCACATACCCTGACCCTAACACGTTTCCGTACCCCCACCTGTGCCCTAAACCTTGCCGTTCCCTAAGCCTAACACTAGGCCGGCACGTAAATCTACAACCAACCCTACACGTTACCCTACACCGTACCCTAATCCTAACCCGTGCGTCAGCAAGTACCCTGACCCTAACACATTTCCATACCCTCACCTGTGCCCTAAACCTTGCCGTTCCCTAACCCTAACCCTAGCCCGGAATGAAAACCTACCACCAACCCTACACCTTCCCCTACGCCGTACCCTAATCCTAATCTGTACGCTGACAGTGACCCGTGCGTCAGCACGTACCCTGACCCTAACACGTTTCCGTACCCACACCTGTGTCCTAAACCTTGCCGTTCCCTAACCCTAAACCTAGCCCAAACGGAAACCTACCACCAACCCTACACCTTACCCTACGCCGTACCCTAATCCTAATCCGTACACTGACACTGACCCTTGCGTCAGCAAGTACCCTGACCCTAAACTTTTCCGTAGCCTCACCTGTGCCCTAAACCTTGCCGTTCCCTAAGCCTAACCCTAGGCCGGCACGGAATCCTAACTCCAACCCTACACGTTACCCTACGCCGTACCCTAATCCTAACCCGTGCGTCAGCATGTACCCTGACCCAAACACGTTTCCGTACCCTCACCTGTGCCCTAAACCTTGCAGTTCCCTAACCCTAACCCTAGCCCGGAATGGAAACCTACCACCAACCCTACACCTTACCCTACGCCGTACCCTAATCCTAATCCGTACGCTGACACTGACCCGTGCGTCAGCACGTACCCTGACCGTAACATGTTTCCGTACACTCACCTGTGCCCTAAACCTTGCCGTTCCCAAACCCTAACCCTAGCCTGGAACGGAAACCTACCACCATCCCTACACCTTACCCTATGCCGTACCCTCATCCTAATCTGTACGCTGACAATGACCCGTGCGTCAGCACATACCCAGACCCTAACACGTTTCCGTACCCTCACCTGTGCCCTAAACCTTGCCGTTCCCTAAGCCTAACACTAGGCCGGCACGGAATTCTACCACCAAACCTACACGTTACCCTACGCCGTACCCTAATCCTAATCCGTATGCTGACACTGACCCGTGCGTCAGCATGTACCCTGACCCTAACATGTTCCCGTACACTCACCGGTGCCCTAAACCTTGCCGTTCCCTAACCCTAACCCTATCACGGAACGGAAACCTACCACCATCCCTACACCTTACCCTATGCCGTACCCTCATCCTAATCTGTACGCTGACAATGACCCGTGCGTCAGCACATACCCTGACCCTAACACGTTTCCGTACCCCCACCTGTGCCCTAAACCTTGCCGTTCCCTAAGCCTAACCCTAGGCCGGCACGGAAATCTATGACCAACCCTACACTTTACCCTATGCCGTACCCTAATATTAACCCGTGCGTCAGCATGTACCCTGACCCTAACACGTTTCCGTACCCTCACCTGTGCCCTAAACCTTACAGTTCCCTAACCCTAACCCTAGCCCGAAACAGAAACCTAACACAAAACCTACACCTTACCCTACGCTGTACCCTAATCCTAATACCTAGTCTGACATTGAACCGTGCGTCAGCAAGTACCCTGACCCTAACACGTTTCCGTACCCTCACCTGTGCCCTAAACCTTGCCGTTCCCTAACCCTAACCCTAGTCCTGAATGGAAACCTACCACCAACCCTACACCTTACCCTATGCCGTACCCTAATCCTAATCCGTACGCTGACAATGACCCGTGCGTCAGCATGTACCCTGACCCTAACATGTTTCCGTACACTCACTTGTGCCCTAAACCTTGCCGTTCCCTAAGCCTAACCCTAGGCCGGCACGGAATCCAACCTCCAACCCTACACGTTACCCTACGCCGTACCCTAATCCTAACCCGTGCGTCAGCATGTACCCTGACCCTAACACGTTTCCGTACCCTCACCTGTGCCCTAAACCTTGCCGTTCCCTAACCCTAACCCTAGCCCGGAATGGAAACCTACCACCAACCCTAAACCTTACCCTACGCCGTACCCTAATCCTAATCCGTACGCTGACACTGACCCGTGCGTCAGCACGTACCCTGACCGTAACATGTTTCCGTACACTCACCTGTGCCCTAAACCTTGCAGTTCCCTAACCCTAACCCTAGCCCGGAATGAAAACCTACCACCATCCCTACACCTTACCCTATGCCGTACCCTCATCCTAATCTGTACGCTGACAATGACCCGTGCGTCAGCACATACCCAGACCCTAACACGTTTCCGTACCCTCACCTGTGCCCTAAACCTTGCCGTTCCCTAAGCCTAACACTAGGCCGGCACGGAATTCTACCACCAAACCTACACGTTACCCTACGCCGTACCCTAATCCTAATCCGTACGCTGACACTGACCCGTGCGTCAGCATGTACCCTGACCCTAACATGTTCCCGTACACTCACCGGTGCCCTAAACCTTGCCGTTCCCTAACCCTAACCCTAGCACGGAACGGAAACCTACCACCATCCCTACACCTTAACCTATGCCGTACCCTCATCCTAATCTGTACGCTGACAATGACCCGTGCGTCAGCACATACCCTGACCCTAACACGTTTCCGTACCCCCACCTGTGCCCTAAACCTTGCCGTTCCCTAAGCCTAACACTAGGCCGGCACGGAATTCTACCACCAACCCTACACGTTACCCTATGCCGTACCCTAATCCTAACACGTGCGTCAGCAATTACCCTGACCCTAACACGTTTCCGTACCCTCACCTGTGCCCTAAACCTTGCCGTTCCCTAACCCTAACCCTAGCCCGGAATGGAAACCTACCACCAACCCTACACCTTACCCTATGCCGTAACCTAATCCTAATCCGTATGCTGACAATGACCCGTGCGTCAGCACGTACCCTGACCCTAACATGTTTCCGTACACTCACCTGTGCCCTAAACCTTGCCGTTCCCTAACCCTAACCCTAGCCCGGAACGGAAACCTACCACCATCCCTACACCTTACCCTACACCGTACCCTAATCCTAAACTGTACGCTGACAATGACCCGTGCGTCAGCACATACCCTGACCCTAACACGTTTCCGTACCCTCACCTGTGCCCTAAACCTTGCCATTCCCTAAGCCTAACCCTAGGCCGGCACGGAATTCTATGACCAACCCTACACTTTACCCTACGCCGTACCCTAATCCTAACCCGTGCGTCAGCATGTACCCTGACCCTAACACGTTTCCGTACCCTCACCTGTGCCCTAAACCTTACAGTTCCCTAACCCTAACCCTATCCCGAAACAGAAACCTACCACAAAACCTACACCTTACCCTATGCTGTACCCTAATCCTAATACCTAGGCTGACATTGAACCGTGCGTCAGCAAGTACCCTGACCCTAACACGTTTCCGTACCCTCACCTGTGCCCTAAACCTTGCCGTTCCCTAACCCTAACCCTAGTCCGGAATGGAAACCTACCACCAACCCTACACCTTACCCTATGCCGTACCCTAATCCTAATCCGTACGCTGACAATGACCCGTGCGTCAGCACGTACCCTGACCCTAACACGTTTCCGTACCCACACCTGTGTCCTAAACCTTGCCGTTCCCTAACCCTAAACCTAGCCCAAACGGAAACCTACCACCAACCCTACACCTTACCCTACGCCGTACCCTAATCCTAATCCGTACACTGACACTGACCCTTGCGTCAGCAAGTACCCTGACCCTAAACTTTTCCGTAGCCTCACCTGTGCCCTAAACCTTGCCGTTCCCTAAGCCTAACCCTAGGCCGGCACGGAATCCTAACTCCAACCCTACACGTTACCCTACGCCGTACCCTAATCCTAACCCGTGCGTCAGCATGTACCCTGACCCAAACACGTTTCCGTACCCTCACCTGTGCCCTAAACCTTGCAGTTCCCTAACCCTAACCCTAGCCCGGAATGGAAACCTACCACCAACCCTACACCTTACCCTACGCCGTACCCTAATCCTAATCCGTACGCTGACACTGACCCGTGCGTCAGCACGTACCCTGACCGTAACATGTTTCCGTACACTCACCTGTGCCCTAAACCTTGCCGTTCCCAAACCCTAACCCTAGCCTGGAACGGAAACCTACCACCATCCCTACACCTTACCCTATGCCGTACCCTCATCCTAATCTGTACGCTGACAATGACCCGTGCGTCAGCACATACCCAGACCCTAACACGTTTCCGTACCCTCACCTGTGCCCTAAACCTTGCCGTTCCCTAAGCCTAACACTAGGCCGGCACGGAATTCTACCACCAAACCTACACGTTACCCTACGCCGTACCCTAATCCTAATCCGTATGCTGACACTGACCCGTGCGTCAGCATGTACCCTGACCCTAACATGTTCCCGTACACTCACCGGTGCCCTAAACCTTGCCGTTCCCTAACCCTAACCCTAGCACGGAACGGAAACCTACCACCATCCCTACACCTTACCCTATGCCGTACCCTCATCCTAATCTGTACGCTGACAATGACCCGTGCGTCAGCACATACCCTGACCCTAACACGTTTCCGTACCCCCACCTGTGCCCTAAACCTTGCCGTTCCCTAAGCCTAACCCTAGGCCGGCACGGAAATCTATGACCAACCCTACACTTTACCCTATGCCGTACCCTAATATTAACCCGTGCGTCAGCATGTACCCTGACCCTAACACGTTTCCGTACCCTCACCTGTGCCCTAAACCTTACAGTTCCCTAACCCTAACCCTAGCCCGAAACAGAAACCTAACACAAAACCTACACCTTACCCTACGCTGTACCCTAATCCTAATACCTAGTCTGACATTGAACCGTGCGTCAGCAAGTACCCTGACCCTAACACGTTTCCGTACCCTCACCTGTGCCCTAAACCTTGCCGTTCCCTAACCCTAACCCTAGTCCTGAATGGAAACCTACCACCAACCCTACACCTTACCCTATGCCGTACCCTAATCCTAATCCGTACGCTGACAATGACCCGTGCGTCAGCATGTACCCTGACCCTAACATGTTTCCGTACACTCACTTGTGCCCTAAACCTTGCCGTTCCCTAAGCCTAACCCTAGGCCGGCACGGAATCCAACCTCCAACCCTACACGTTACCCTACGCCGTACCCTAATCCTAACCCGTGCGTCAGCATGTACCCTGACCCTAACACGTTTCCGTACCCTCACCTGTGCCCTAAACCTTGCCGTTCCCTAACCCTAACCCTAGCCCGGAATGGAAACCTACCACCAACCCTAAACCTTACCCTACGCCGTACCCTAATCCTAATCCGTACGCTGACACTGACCCGTGCGTCAGCACGTACCCTGACCGTAACATGTTTCCGTACACTCACCTGTGCCCTAAACCTTGCAGTTCCCTAACCCTAACCCTAGCCCGGAATGAAAACCTACCACCATCCCTACACCTTACCCTATGCCGTACCCTCATCCTAATCTGTACGCTGACAATGACCCGTGCGTCAGCACATACCCAGACCCTAACACGTTTCCGTACCCTCACCTGTGCCCTAAACCTTGCCGTTCCCTAAGCCTAACACTAGGCCGGCACGGAATTCTACCACCAAACCTACACGTTACCCTACGCCGTACCCTAATCCTAATCCGTACGCTGACACTGACCCGTGCGTCAGCATGTACCCTGACCCTAACATGTTCCCGTACACTCACCGGTGCCCTAAACCTTGCCGTTCCCTAACCCTAACCCTAGCACGGAACGGAAACCTACCACCATCCCTACACCTTAACCTATGCCGTACCCTCATCCTAATCTGTACGCTGACAATGACCCGTGCGTCAGCACATACCCTGACCCTAACACGTTTCCGTACCCCCACCTGTGCCCTAAACCTTGCCGTTCCCTAAGCCTAACACTAGGCCGGCACGGAATTCTACCACCAACCCTACACGTTACCCTATGCCGTACCCTAATCCTAACACGTGCGTCAGCAATTACCCTGACCCTAACACGTTTCCGTACCCTCACCTGTGCCCTAAACCTTGCCGTTCCCTAACCCTAACCCTAGCCCGGAATGGAAACCTACCACCAACCCTACACCTTACCCTATGCCGTAACCTAATCCTAATCCGTATGCTGACAATGACCCGTGCGTCAGCACGTACCCTGACCCTAACATGTTTCCGTACACTCACCTGTGCCCTAAACCTTGCCGTTCCCTAACCCTAACCCTAGCCCGGAACGGAAACCTACCACCATCCCTACACCTTACCCTACACCGTACCCTAATCCTAAACTGTACGCTGACAATGACCCGTGCGTCAGCACATACCCTGACCCTAACACGTTTCCGTACCCTCACCTGTGCCCTAAACCTTGCCATTCCCTAAGCCTAACCCTAGGCCGGCACGGAATTCTATGACCAACCCTACACTTTACCCTACGCCGTACCCTAATCCTAACCCGTGCGTCAGCATGTACCCTGACCCTAACACGTTTCCGTACCCTCACCTGTGCCCTAAACCTTACAGTTCCCTAACCCTAACCCTATCCCGAAACAGAAACCTACCACAAAACCTACACCTTACCCTATGCTGTACCCTAATCCTAATACCTAGGCTGACATTGAACCGTGCGTCAGCAAGTACCCTGACCCTAACACGTTTCCGTACCCTCACCTGTGCCCTAAACCTTGCCGTTCCCTAACCCTAACCCTAGTCCGGAATGGAAACCTACCACCAACCCTACACCTTACCCTATGCCGTACCCTAATCCTAATCCGTACGCTGACAATGACCCGTGCGTCAGCACGTACCCTGACCCTAACATGTTTCCGTACACTCACTTGTGCCCTAAACCTTGCCGTTCCCTAACCCTAACCCTAGCCCGGAACGGCAACCTACCACCATCCTTACACGTTACCCTACGCCGTACCCTAATCCTAAACTGTACGCTGACAATGACCCGTGCGTCAGCACATACCCTGACCCTAACACGTTTCCGTACCCTCACCTGTGCCCTAAACCTTGCCGTTCCCTAAGCCTAACCCTAGGCCGGCACGGAATTCTATGACCAACCCTACACGTTACCCTACGCTGTACCCTAATCCTAACCCGTGGGTCAGCATGTACCCTGACCCTAACACGTTTCCGTACCCTCACCTGTGCCCTAAAACTTGCCGTTCCCTAAGCCGAACCCTAGGCCGGCACGGAATTCTATGACCAACCCTACACGTTACCCTATGCCGTACCCTAATCCTAACCCGTGCGTCAGCATGTACCCTGACCCTAACACGTTTCCGTACCCTCACCTGTGCCCTAAACCTTGCCGTTCCCTAAGCCGAACCCTAGGCCGGCACGGAATTCTATGACCAACCCTACACGTTACCCTATGCCATACCCTAATCCTAACCCCTGCGTCAGCATGTACCCTGACCCTAACACGTTTCCATACGCTCACTTGTGCCCTAAACCTTGCAGTTCCCTAACCCTAACCCTAGCCCAGAATGGAAACCTACCACCAACCCTACACCTTACCCTACGCCGTACCATAATCCTAATCCGTACGCTGACACTGACCCATGCGTCAGCACATACCCTGACCCTAACACGTTTCCGTACCCCCACCTGTGCCCTAAACCTTGCCGTTCCCTAAGCCTAACACTAGGCCGGCACGTAAATCTACAACCAACCCTACACGTTACCCTACACCGTACCCTAATCCTAACCCGTGCGTCAGCAAGTACCCTGACCCTAACACATTTCCATACCCTCACCTGTGCCCTAAACCTTGCCGTTCCCTAACCCTAACCCTAGCCCGGAATGAAAACCTACCACCAACCCTACACCTTCCCCTACGCCGTACCCTAATCCTAATCTGTACGCTGACAGTGACCCGTGCGTCAGCACGTACCCTGACCCTAACACGTTTCCGTACCCACACCTGTGTCCTAAACCTTGCCGTTCCCTAACCCTAAACCTAGCCCAAACGGAAACCTACCACCAACCCTACACCTTACCCTACGCCGTACCCTAATCCTAATCCGTACGCTGACACTGACCCTTGCGTCAGCAAGTACCCTGACCCTAAACTTTTCCGTAGCCTCACCTGTGCCCTAAACCTTGCCGTTCCCTAAGCCTAACCCTAGGCCGGCACGGAATCCTAACTCCAACCCTACACGTTACCCTACGCCGTACCCTAATCCTAACCCGTGCGTCAGCATGTACCCTGACCCAAACACGTTTCCGTACCCTCACCTGTGCCCTAAACCTTGCAGTTCCCTAACCCTAACCCTAGCCCGGAATGGAAACCTACCACCAACCCTACACCTTACCCTACGCCGTACCCTAATCCTAATCCGTACGCTGACACTGACCCGTGCGTCAGCACGTACCCTGACCGTAACATGTTTCCGTACACTCACCTGTGCCCTAAACCTTGCCGTTCCCAAACCCTAACCCTAGCCTGGAACGGAAACCTACCACCATCCCTACACCTTACCCTATGCCGTACCCTCATCCTAATCTGTACGCTGACAATGACCCGTGCGTCAGCACATACCCAGACCCTAACACGTTTCCGTACCCTCACCTGTGCCCTAAACCTTGCCGTTCCCTAAGCCTAACACTAGGCCGGCACGGAATTCTACCACCAAACCTACACGTTACCCTACGCCGTACCCTAATCCTAATCCGTATGCTGACACTGACCGTGCGTCAGCATGTACCCTGACCCTAACATGTTCCCGTACACTCACCGGTGCCCTAAACCTTGCCGTTCCCTAACCCTAACCCTAGCACGGAACGGAAACCTACCACCATCCCTACACCTTACCCTATGCCGTACCCTCATCCTAATCTGTACGCTGACAATGACCCGTGCGTCAGCACATACCCTGACCCTAACACGTTTCCGTACCCCCACCTGTGCCCTAAACCTTGCCGTTCCCTAAGCCTAACCCTAGGCCGGCACGGAAATCTATGACCAACCCTACACTTTACCCTACGCCGTATCCTAATATTAACCCGTGCGTCAGCATGTACCCTGACCCTAACACGTTTCCGTACCCTCACCTGTGCCCTAAACCTTACAGTTCCCTAACCCTAACCCTAGCCCGAAACAGAAACCTAACACAAAACCTACACCTTACCCTACGCTGTACCCTAATCCTAATACCTAGTCTGACATTGAACCGTGCGTCAGCAAGTACCCTGACCCTAACACGTTTCCGTACCCTCACCTGTGCCCTAAACCTTGCCGTTCCCTAACCCTAACCCTAGCCCGGAATGAAAACCTACCACCATCCCTACACCTTACCCTATGCCGTACCCTCATCCTAATCTGTACGCTGACAATGACCCGTGCGTCAGCACATACCCAGACCCTAACACGTTTCCGTACCCTCACCTGTGCCCTAAACCTTGCCGTTCCCTAAGCCTAACACTAGGCCGGCACGGAATTCTACCACCAAACCTACACGTTACCCTACGCCGTACCCTAATCCTAATCCGTACGCTGACACTGACCCGTGCGTCAGCATGTACCCTGACCCTAACATGTTCCCGTACACTCACCGGTGCCCTAAACCTTGCCGTTCCCTAACCCTAACCCTAGCACGGAACGGAAACCTACCACCATCCCTACACCTTAACCTATGCCGTACCCTCATCCTAATCTGTACGCTGACAATGACCCGTGCGTCAGCACATACCCTGACCCTAACACGTTTCCGTACCCCCACCTGTGCCCTAAACCTTGCCGTTCCCTAAGCCTAACACTAGGCCGGCACGGAATTCTACCACCAACCCTACACGTTACCCTATGCCGTACCCTAATCCTAACACGTGCGTCAGCAAGTACCCTGACCCTAACACGTTTCCGTACCCTCACCTGTGCCCTAAACCTTGCCGTTCCCTAACCCTAACCCTAGCCCGGAATGGAAACCTACCACCAACCCTACACCTTACCCTATGCCGTAACCTAATCCTAATCCGTACGCTGACAATGACCCGTGCGTCAGCACGTACCCTGACCCTAACATGTTTCCGTACACTCACCTGTGCCCTAAACCTTGCCGTTCCCTAACCCTAACCCTAGCCCGGAACGGAAACCTACCACCATCCCTACACCTTACCCTACACCGTACCCTAATCCTAAACTGTATGCTGACAATGACCCGTGCGTCAGCACATACCCTGACCCTAACACGTTTCCGTACCCTCACCTGTGCCCTAAACCTTGCCGTTCCCTAAGCCTAACCCTAGGCCGGCACGGAATTCTATGACCAACCCTACACTTTACCCTACGCCGTACCCTAATCCTAACCCGTGCGTCAGCATGTACCCTGACCCTAACACGTTTCCGTACCCTCACCTGTGCCCTAAACCTTACAGTTCCCTAACCCTAACCCTATCCCGAAACAGAAACCTACCACAAAACCTACACCTTACCCTATGCTGTACCCTAATTCTAATACCTAGGCTGACATTGAACCGTGCGTCAGCAAGTACCCTGACCCTAACACGTTTCCGTACCCTCACCTGTGCCCTAAACCTTGCCGTTCCCTAACCCTAACCCTAGTCCGGAATGGAAACCTACCACCAACCCTACACCTTACCCTATGCCGTACCCTAATCCTAATCCGTACGCTGACAATGACCCGTGCGTCAGCACGTACCCTGACCCTAACATGTTTCCGTACACTCACTTGTGCCCTAAACCTTGCCGTTCCCTAACCCTAACCCTAGCCCGGAACGGAAACCTACCACCATCCTTACACGTTACCCTACGCCGTACCCTAATCCTAAACTGTACGCTGACAATGACCCGTGCGTCAGCACATACCCTGACCCTAACACGTTTCCGTACCCTCACCTGTGCCCTAAACCTTGCCGTTCCCTAAGCCTAACCCTAGGCCGGCACGGAATTCTATGACCAACCCTACACGTTACCCTACGCTGTACCCTAATCCTAACCCGTGGGTCAGCATGTACCCTGACCCTAACACGTTTCCGTACCCTCACCTGTGCCCTAAACCTTGCCGTTCCCTAAGCCGAACCCTAGGCCGGCACGGAATTCTATGACCAACCCTACACGTTACCCTATGCCGTACCCTAATCCTAACCCGTGCGTCAGCATGTACCCTGACCCTAACACGTTTCCGTACCCTCACCTGTGCCCTAAACCTTGCCGTTCCCTAAGCCGAACCCTAGGCCGGCACGGAATTCTATGACCAACCCTACACGTTACCCTATGCCGTACCCTAATCCTAACCCCTGCGTCAGCATGTACCCTGACCCTAACACGTTTCCATACGCTCACTTGTGCCCTAAACCTTGCAGTTCCCTAACCCTAACCCTAGCCCAGAATGGAAACCTACCACCAACCCTACACCTTACCCTACGCCGTACCATAATCCTAATCCGTACGCTGACACTGACCCATGCGTCAGCACATACCCTGACCCTAACACGTTTCCGTACCCCCACCTGTGCCCTAAACCTTGCCGTTCCCTAAGCCTAACACTAGGCCGGCACGTAAATCTACAACCAACCCTACACGTTACCCTACACCGTACCCTAATCCTAACCCGTGCGTCAGCAAGTACCCTGACCCTAACACATTTCCATACCCTCACCTGTGCCCTAAACCTTGCCGTTCCCTAACCCTAACCCTAGCCCGGAATGAAAACCTACCACCAACCCTACACCTTCCCCTACGCCGTACCCTAATCCTAATCTGTACGCTGACAGTGACCCGTGCGTCAGCACGTACCCTGACCCTAACACGTTTCCGTACCCACACCTGTGTCCTAAACCTTGCCGTTCCCTAACCCTAAACCTAGCCCAAACGGAAACCTACCACCAACCCTACACCTTACCCTACGCCGTACCCTAATCCTAATCCGTACACTGACACTGACCCTTGCGTCAGCAAGTACCCTGACCCTAAACTTTTCCGTAGCCTCACCTGTGCCCTAAACCTTGCCGTTCCCTAAGCCTAACCCTAGGCCGGCACGGAATCCTAACTCCAACCCTACACGTTACCCTACGCCGTACCCTAATCCTAACCCGTGCGTCAGCATGTACCCTGACCCAAACACGTTTCCGTACCCTCACCTGTGCCCTAAACCTTGCAGTTCCCTAACCCTAACCCTAGCCCGGAATGGAAACCTACCACCAACCCTACACCTTACCCTACGCCGTACCCTAATCCTAATCCGTACGCTGACACTGACCCGTGCGTCAGCACGTACCCTGACCGTAACATGTTTCCGTACACTCACCTGTGCCCTAAACCTTGCCGTTCCCAAACCCTAACCCTAGCCTGGAACGGAAACCTACCACCATCCCTACACCTTACCCTATGCCGTACCCTCATCCTAATCTGTACGCTGACAATGACCCGTGCGTCAGCACATACCCAGACCCTAACACGTTTCCGTACCCTCACCTGTGCCCTAAACCTTGCCGTTCCCTAAGCCTAACACTAGGCCGGCACGGAATTCTACCACCAAACCTACACGTTACCCTACGCCGTACCCTAATCCTAATCCGTATGCTGACACTGACCCGTGCGTCAGCATGTACCCTGACCCTAACATGTTCCCGTACACTCACCGGTGCCCTAAACCTTGCCGTTCCCTAACCCTAACCCTAGCACGGAACGGAAACCTACCACCATCCCTACACCTTACCCTATGCCGTACCCTCATCCTAATCTGTACGCTGACAATGACCCGTGCGTCAGCACATACCCTGACCCTAACACGTTTCCGTACCCCCACCTGTGCCCTAAACCTTGCCGTTCCCTAAGCCTAACCCTAGGCCGGCACGGAAATCTATGACCAACCCTACACTTTACCCTATGCCGTACCCTAATATTAACCCGTGCGTCAGCATGTACCCTGACCCTAACACGTTTCCGTACCCTCACCTGTGCCCTAAACCTTACAGTTCCCTAACCCTAACCCTAGCCCGAAACAGAAACCTAACACAAAACCTACACCTTACCCTACGCTGTACCCTAATCCTAATACCTAGTCTGACATTGAACCGTGCGTCAGCAAGTACCCTGACCCTAACACGTTTCCGTACCCTCACCTGTGCCCTAAACCTTGCCGTTCCCTAACCCTAACCCTAGTCCTGAATGGAAACCTACCACCAACCCTACACCTTACCCTATGCCGTACCCTAATCCTAATCCGTACGCTGACAATGACCCGTGCGTCAGCATGTACCCTGACCCTAACATGTTTCCGTACACTCACTTGTGCCCTAAACCTTGCCGTTCCCTAAGCCTAACCCTAGGCCGGCACGGAATCCAACCTCCAACCCTACACGTTACCCTACGCCGTACCCTAATCCTAACCCGTGCGTCAGCATGTACCCTGACCCTAACACGTTTCCGTACCCTCACCTGTGCCCTAAACCTTGCCGTTCCCTAACCCTAACCCTAGCCCGGAATGGAAACCTACCACCAACCCTAAACCTTACCCTACGCCGTACCCTAATCCTAATCCGTACGCTGACACTGACCCGTGCGTCAGCACGTACCCTGACCGTAACATGTTTCCGTACACTCACCTGTGCCCTAAACCTTGCAGTTCCCTAACCCTAACCCTAGCCCGGAATGAAAACCTACCACCATCCCTACACCTTACCCTATGCCGTACCCTCATCCTAATCTGTACGCTGACAATGACCCGTGCGTCAGCACATACCCAGACCCTAACACGTTTCCGTACCCTCACCTGTGCCCTAAACCTTGCCGTTCCCTAAGCCTAACACTAGGCCGGCACGGAATTCTACCACCAAACCTACACGTTACCCTACGCCGTACCCTAATCCTAATCCGTACGCTGACACTGACCCGTGCGTCAGCATGTACCCTGACCCTAACATGTTCCCGTACACTCACCGGTGCCCTAAACCTTGCCGTTCCCTAACCCTAACCCTAGCACGGAACGGAAACCTACCACCATCCCTACACCTTAACCTATGCCGTACCCTCATCCTAATCTGTACGCTGACAATGACCCGTGCGTCAGCACATACCCTGACCCTAACACGTTTCCGTACCCCCACCTGTGCCCTAAACCTTGCCGTTCCCTAAGCCTAACACTAGGCCGGCACGGAATTCTACCACCAACCCTACACGTTACCCTATGCCGTACCCTAATCCTAACACGTGCGTCAGCAATTACCCTGACCCTAACACGTTTCCGTACCCTCACCTGTGCCCTAAACCTTGCCGTTCCCTAACCCTAACCCTAGCCCGGAATGGAAACCTACCACCAACCCTACACCTTACCCTATGCCGTAACCTAATCCTAATCCGTATGCTGACAATGACCCGTGCGTCAGCACGTACCCTGACCCTAACATGTTTCCGTACACTCACCTGTGCCCTAAACCTTGCCGTTCCCTAACCCTAACCCTAGCCCGGAACGGAAACCTACCACCATCCCTACACCTTACCCTACACCGTACCCTAATCCTAAACTGTACGCTGACAATGACCCGTGCGTCAGCACATACCCTGACCCTAACACGTTTCCGTACCCTCACCTGTGCCCTAAACCTTGCCATTCCCTAAGCCTAACCCTAGGCCGGCACGGAATTCTATGACCAACCCTACACTTTACCCTACGCCGTACCCTAATCCTAACCCGTGCGTCAGCATGTACCCTGACCCTAACACGTTTCCGTACCCTCACCTGTGCCCTAAACCTTACAGTTCCCTAACCCTAACCCTATCCCGAAACAGAAACCTACCACAAAACCTACACCTTACCCTATGCTGTACCCTAATCCTAATACCTAGGCTGACATTGAACCGTGCGTCAGCAAGTACCCTGACCCTAACACGTTTCCGTACCCTCACCTGTGCCCTAAACCTTGCCGTTCCCTAACCCTAACCCTAGTCCGGAATGGAAACCTACCACCAACCCTACACCTTACCCTATGCCGTACCCTAATCCTAATCCGTACGCTGACAATGACCCGTGCGTCAGCACGTACCCTGACCCTAACACGTTTCCGTACCCACACCTGTGTCCTAAACCTTGCCGTTCCCTAACCCTAAACCTAGCCCAAACGGAAACCTACCACCAACCCTACACCTTACCCTACGCCGTACCCTAATCCTAATCCGTACACTGACACTGACCCTTGCGTCAGCAAGTACCCTGACCCTAAACTTTTCCGTAGCCTCACCTGTGCCCTAAACCTTGCCGTTCCCTAAGCCTAACCCTAGGCCGGCACGGAATCCTAACTCCAACCCTACACGTTACCCTACGCCGTACCCTAATCCTAACCCGTGCGTCAGCATGTACCCTGACCCAAACACGTTTCCGTACCCTCACCTGTGCCCTAAACCTTGCAGTTCCCTAACCCTAACCCTAGCCCGGAATGGAAACCTACCACCAACCCTACACCTTACCCTACGCCGTACCCTAATCCTAATCCGTACGCTGACACTGACCCGTGCGTCAGCACGTACCCTGACCGTAACATGTTTCCGTACACTCACCTGTGCCCTAAACCTTGCCGTTCCCAAACCCTAACCCTAGCCTGGAACGGAAACCTACCACCATCCCTACACCTTACCCTATGCCGTACCCTCATCCTAATCTGTACGCTGACAATGACCCGTGCGTCAGCACATACCCAGACCCTAACACGTTTCCGTACCCTCACCTGTGCCCTAAACCTTGCCGTTCCCTAAGCCTAACACTAGGCCGGCACGGAATTCTACCACCAAACCTACACGTTACCCTACGCCGTACCCTAATCCTAATCCGTATGCTGACACTGACCCGTGCGTCAGCATGTACCCTGACCCTAACATGTTCCCGTACACTCACCGGTGCCCTAAACCTTGCCGTTCCCTAACCCTAACCCTAGCACGGAACGGAAACCTACCACCATCCCTACACCTTACCCTATGCCGTACCCTCATCCTAATCTGTACGCTGACAATGACCCGTGCGTCAGCACATACCCTGACCCTAACACGTTTCCGTACCCCCACCTGTGCCCTAAACCTTGCCGTTCCCTAAGCCTAACCCTAGGCCGGCACGGAAATCTATGACCAACCCTACACTTTACCCTATGCCGTACCCTAATATTAACCCGTGCGTCAGCATGTACCCTGACCCTAACACGTTTCCGTACCCTCACCTGTGCCCTAAACCTTACAGTTCCCTAACCCTAACCCTAGCCCGAAACAGAAACCTAACACAAAACCTACACCTTACCCTACGCTGTACCCTAATCCTAATACCTAGTCTGACATTGAACCGTGCGTCAGCAAGTACCCTGACCCTAACACGTTTCCGTACCCTCACCTGTGCCCTAAACCTTGCCGTTCCCTAACCCTAACCCTAGTCCTGAATGGAAACCTACCACCAACCCTACACCTTACCCTATGCCGTACCCTAATCCTAATCCGTACGCTGACAATGACCCGTGCGTCAGCATGTACCCTGACCCTAACATGTTTCCGTACACTCACTTGTGCCCTAAACCTTGCCGTTCCCTAAGCCTAACCCTAGGCCGGCACGGAATCCAACCTCCAACCCTACACGTTACCCTACGCCGTACCCTAATCCTAACCCGTGCGTCAGCATGTACCCTGACCCTAACACGTTTCCGTACCCTCACCTGTGCCCTAAACCTTGCCGTTCCCTAACCCTAACCCTAGCCCGGAATGGAAACCTACCACCAACCCTAAACCTTACCCTACGCCGTACCCTAATCCTAATCCGTACGCTGACACTGACCCGTGCGTCAGCACGTACCCTGACCGTAACATGTTTCCGTACACTCACCTGTGCCCTAAACCTTGCAGTTCCCTAACCCTAACCCTAGCCCGGAATGAAAACCTACCACCATCCCTACACCTTACCCTATGCCGTACCCTCATCCTAATCTGTACGCTGACAATGACCCGTGCGTCAGCACATACCCAGACCCTAACACGTTTCCGTACCCTCACCTGTGCCCTAAACCTTGCCGTTCCCTAAGCCTAACACTAGGCCGGCACGGAATTCTACCACCAAACCTACACGTTACCCTACGCCGTACCCTAATCCTAATCCGTACGCTGACACTGACCCGTGCGTCAGCATGTACCCTGACCCTAACATGTTCCCGTACACTCACCGGTGCCCTAAACCTTGCCGTTCCCTAACCCTAACCCTAGCACGGAACGGAAACCTACCACCATCCCTACACCTTAACCTATGCCGTACCCTCATCCTAATCTGTACGCTGACAATGACCCGTGCGTCAGCACATACCCTGACCCTAACACGTTTCCGTACCCCCACCTGTGCCCTAAACCTTGCCGTTCCCTAAGCCTAACACTAGGCCGGCACGGAATTCTACCACCAACCCTACACGTTACCCTATGCCGTACCCTAATCCTAACACGTGCGTCAGCAATTACCCTGACCCTAACACGTTTCCGTACCCTCACCTGTGCCCTAAACCTTGCCGTTCCCTAACCCTAACCCTAGCCCGGAATGGAAACCTACCACCAACCCTACACCTTACCCTATGCCGTAACCTAATCCTAATCCGTATGCTGACAATGACCCGTGCGTCAGCACGTACCCTGACCCTAACATGTTTCCGTACACTCACCTGTGCCCTAAACCTTGCCGTTCCCTAACCCTAACCCTAGCCCGGAACGGAAACCTACCACCATCCCTACACCTTACCCTACACCGTACCCTAATCCTAAACTGTACGCTGACAATGACCCGTGCGTCAGCACATACCCTGACCCTAACACGTTTCCGTACCCTCACCTGTGCCCTAAACCTTGCCATTCCCTAAGCCTAACCCTAGGCCGGCACGGAATTCTATGACCAACCCTACACTTTACCCTACGCCGTACCCTAATCCTAACCCGTGCGTCAGCATGTACCCTGACCCTAACACGTTTCCGTACCCTCACCTGTGCCCTAAACCTTACAGTTCCCTAACCCTAACCCTATCCCGAAACAGAAACCTACCACAAAACCTACACCTTACCCTATGCTGTACCCTAATCCTAATACCTAGGCTGACATTGAACCGTGCGTCAGCAAGTACCCTGACCCTAACACGTTTCCGTACCCTCACCTGTGCCCTAAACCTTGCCGTTCCCTAACCCTAACCCTAGTCCGGAATGGAAACCTACCACCAACCCTACACCTTACCCTATGCCGTACCCTAATCCTAATCCGTACGCTGACAATGACCCGTGCGTCAGCACGTACCCTGACCCTAACATGTTTCCGTACACTCACTTGTGCCCTAAACCTTGCCGTTCCCTAACCCTAACCCTAGCCCGGAACGGCAACCTACCACCATCCTTACACGTTACCCTACGCCGTACCCTAATCCTAAACTGTACGCTGACAATGACCCGTGCGTCAGCACATACCCTGACCCTAACACGTTTCCGTACCCTCACCTGTGCCCTAAACCTTGCCGTTCCCTAAGCCTAACCCTAGGCCGGCACGGAATTCTATGACCAACCCTACACGTTACCCTACGCTGTACCCTAATCCTAACCCGTGGGTCAGCATGTACCCTGACCCTAACACGTTTCCGTACCCTCACCTGTGCCCTAAAACTTGCCGTTCCCTAAGCCGAACCCTAGGCCGGCACGGAATTCTATGACCAACCCTACACGTTACCCTATGCCGTACCCTAATCCTAACCCGTGCGTCAGCATGTACCCTGACCCTAACACGTTTCCGTACCCTCACCTGTGCCCTAAACCTTGCCGTTCCCTAAGCCGAACCCTAGGCCGGCACGGAATTCTATGACCAACCCTACACGTTACCCTATGCCATACCCTAATCCTAACCCCTGCGTCAGCATGTACCCTGACCCTAACACGTTTCCATACGCTCACTTGTGCCCTAAACCTTGCAGTTCCCTAACCCTAACCCTAGCCCAGAATGGAAACCTACCACCAACCCTACACCTTACCCTACGCCGTACCATAATCCTAATCCGTACGCTGACACTGACCCATGCGTCAGCACATACCCTGACCCTAACACGTTTCCGTACCCCCACCTGTGCCCTAAACCTTGCCGTTCCCTAAGCCTAACACTAGGCCGGCACGTAAATCTACAACCAACCCTACACGTTACCCTACACCGTACCCTAATCCTAACCCGTGCGTCAGCAAGTACCCTGACCCTAACACATTTCCATACCCTCACCTGTGCCCTAAACCTTGCCGTTCCCTAACCCTAACCCTAGCCCGGAATGAAAACCTACCACCAACCCTACACCTTCCCCTACGCCGTACCCTAATCCTAATCTGTACGCTGACAGTGACCCGTGCGTCAGCACGTACCCTGACCCTAACACGTTTCCGTACCCACACCTGTGTCCTAAACCTTGCCGTTCCCTAACCCTAAACCTAGCCCAAACGGAAACCTACCACCAACCCTACACCTTACCCTACGCCGTACCCTAATCCTAATCCGTACGCTGACACTGACCCTTGCGTCAGCAAGTACCCTGACCCTAAACTTTTCCGTAGCCTCACCTGTGCCCTAAACCTTGCCGTTCCCTAAGCCTAACCCTAGGCCGGCACGGAATCCTAACTCCAACCCTACACGTTACCCTACGCCGTACCCTAATCCTAACCCGTGCGTCAGCATGTACCCTGACCCAAACACGTTTCCGTACCCTCACCTGTGCCCTAAACCTTGCAGTTCCCTAACCCTAACCCTAGCCCGGAATGGAAACCTACCACCAACCCTACACCTTACCCTACGCCGTACCCTAATCCTAATCCGTACGCTGACACTGACCCGTGCGTCAGCACGTACCCTGACCGTAACATGTTTCCGTACACTCACCTGTGCCCTAAACCTTGCCGTTCCCAAACCCTAACCCTAGCCTGGAACGGAAACCTACCACCATCCCTACACCTTACCCTATGCCGTACCCTCATCCTAATCTGTACGCTGACAATGACCCGTGCGTCAGCACATACCCAGACCCTAACACGTTTCCGTACCCTCACCTGTGCCCTAAACCTTGCCGTTCCCTAAGCCTAACACTAGGCCGGCACGGAATTCTACCACCAAACCTACACGTTACCCTACGCCGTACCCTAATCCTAATCCGTATGCTGACACTGACCGTGCGTCAGCATGTACCCTGACCCTAACATGTTCCCGTACACTCACCGGTGCCCTAAACCTTGCCGTTCCCTAACCCTAACCCTAGCACGGAACGGAAACCTACCACCATCCCTACACCTTACCCTATGCCGTACCCTCATCCTAATCTGTACGCTGACAATGACCCGTGCGTCAGCACATACCCTGACCCTAACACGTTTCCGTACCCCCACCTGTGCCCTAAACCTTGCCGTTCCCTAAGCCTAACCCTAGGCCGGCACGGAAATCTATGACCAACCCTACACTTTACCCTACGCCGTACCCTAATATTAACCCGTGCGTCAGCATGTACCCTGACCCTAACACGTTTCCGTACCCTCACCTGTGCCCTAAACCTTACAGTTCCCTAACCCTAACCCTAGCCCGAAACAGAAACCTAACACAAAACCTACACCTTACCCTACGCTGTACCCTAATCCTAATACCTAGTCTGACATTGAACCGTGCGTCAGCAAGTACCCTGACCCTAACACGTTTCCGTACCCTCACCTGTGCCCTAAACCTTGCCGTTCCCTAACCCTAACCCTAGTCCGGAATGGAAACCTACCACCAACCCTACACCTTACCCTATGCCGTACCCTAATCCTAATCCGTACGCTGACAATGACCCGTGCGTCAGCACGTACCCTGACCCTAACATGTTTCCGTACACTCACTTGTGCCCTAAACCTTGCCGTTCCCTAACCCTAACCCTAGCCCGGAACGGAAACCTACCACCATCCTTACACGTTACCCTACGCCGTACCCTAATCCTAAACTGTACGCTGACAATGACCCGTGCGTCAGCACATACCCTGACCCTAACACGTTTCCATACCCTCACCTGTGCACTAAACCTTGCCGTTCCCTAAGCCTAACCCTAGGCCGGCACGGAATTCTATGACCAACCCTACACGTTACCCTACGCTGTACCCTAATCCTAACCCGTGGGTCAGCATGTACCCTGACCCTAACACGTTTCCGTACCCTCACCTGTGCCCTAAAACTTGCCGTTCCCTAAGCCGAACCCTAGGCCGGCACGGAATTCTATGACCAACCCTACACGTTACCCTATGCCGTACCCTAATCCTAACCCGTGCGTCAGCATGTACCCTGACCCTAACACGTTTCCGTACCCTCACCTGTGCCCTAAACCTTGCCGTTCCCTAAGCCGAACCCTAGGCCGGCACGGAATTCTATGACCAACCCTACACGTTACCCTATGCCATACCCTAATCCTAACCCCTGCGTCAGCATGTACCCTGACCCTAACACGTTTCCATACGCTCACTTGTGCCCTAAACCTTGCAGTTCCCTAACCCTAACCCTAGCCCAGAATGGAAACCTACCACCAACCCTACACCTTACCCTACGCCGTACCATAATCCTAATCCGTACGCTGACACTGACCCATGCGTCAGCACATACCCTGACCCTAACACGTTTCCGTACCCCCACCTGTGCCCTAAACCTTGCCGTTCCCTAAGCCTAACACTAGGCCGGCACGTAAATCTACAACCAACCCTACACGTTACCCTACACCGTACCCTAATCCTAACCCGTGCGTCAGCAAGTACCCTGACCCTAACACATTTCCATACCCTCACCTGTGCCCTAAACCTTGCCGTTCCCTAACCCTAACCCTAGCCCGGAATGAAAACCTACCACCAACCCTACACCTTCCCCTACGCCGTACCCTAATCCTAATCTGTACGCTGACAGTGACCCGTGCGTCAGCACGTACCCTGACCCTAACACGTTTCCGTACCCACACCTGTGTCCTAAACCTTGCCGTTCCCTAACCCTAAACCTAGCCCAAACGGAAACCTACCACCAACCCTACACCTTACCCTACGCCGTACCCTAATCCTAATCCGTACGCTGACACTGACCCTTGCGTCAGCAAGTACCCTGACCCTAAACTTTTCCGTAGCCTCACCTGTGCCCTAAACCTTGCCGTTCCCTAAGCCTAACCCTAGGCCGGCACGGAATCCTAACTCCAACCCTACACGTTACCCTACGCCGTACCCTAATCCTAACCCGTGCGTCAGCATGTACCCTGACCCAAACACGTTTCCGTACCCTCACCTGTGCCCTAAACCTTGCAGTTCCCTAACCCTAACCCTAGCCCGGAATGGAAACCTACCACCAACCCTACACCTTACCCTACGCCGTACCCTAATCCTAATCCGTACGCTGACACTGACCCGTGCGTCAGCACGTACCCTGACCGTAACATGTTTCCGTACACTCACCTGTGCCCTAAACCTTGCCGTTCCCAAACCCTAACCCTAGCCTGGAACGGAAACCTACCACCATCCCTACACCTTACCCTATGCCGTACCCTCATCCTAATCTGTACGCTGACAATGACCCGTGCGTCAGCACATACCCAGACCCTAACACGTTTCCGTACCCTCACCTGTGCCCTAAACCTTGCCGTTCCCTAAGCCTAACACTAGGCCGGCACGGAATTCTACCACCAAACCTACACGTTACCCTACGCCGTACCCTAATCCTAATCCGTATGCTGACACTGACCGTGCGTCAGCATGTACCCTGACCCTAACATGTTCCCGTACACTCACCGGTGCCCTAAACCTTGCCGTTCCCTAACCCTAACCCTAGCACGGAACGGAAACCTACCACCATCCCTACACCTTACCCTATGCCGTACCCTCATCCTAATCTGTACGCTGACAATGACCCGTGCGTCAGCACATACCCTGACCCTAACACGTTTCCGTACCCCCACCTGTGCCCTAAACCTTGCCGTTCCCTAAGCCTAACCCTAGGCCGGCACGGAAATCTATGACCAACCCTACACTTTACCCTACGCCGTACCCTAATATTAACCCGTGCGTCAGCATGTACCCTGACCCTAACACGTTTCCGTACCCTCACCTGTGCCCTAAACCTTACAGTTCCCTAACCCTAACCCTAGCCCGAAACAGAAACCTAACACAAAACCTACACCTTACCCTACGCTGTACCCTAATCCTAATACCTAGTCTGACATTGAACCGTGCGTCAGCAAGTACCCTGACCCTAACACGTTTCCGTACCCTCACCTGTGCCCTAAACCTTGCCGTTCCCTAACCCTAACCCTAGTCCGGAATGGAAACCTACCACCAACCCTACACCTTACCCTATGCCGTACCCTAATCCTAATCCGTACGCTGACAATGACCCGTGCGTCAGCACGTACCCTGACCCTAACATGTTTCCGTACACTCACTTGTGCCCTAAACCTTGCCGTTCCCTAACCCTAACCCTAGCCCGGAACGGAAACCTACCACCATCCTTACACGTTACCCTACGCCGTACCCTAATCCTAAACTGTACGCTGACAATGACCCGTGCGTCAGCACATACCCTGACCCTAACACGTTTCCATACCCTCACCTGTGCACTAAACCTTGCCGTTCCCTAAGCCTAACCCTAGGCCGGCACGGAATTCTATGACCAACCCTACACGTTACCCTACGCTGTACCCTAATCCTAACCCGTGGGTCAGCATGTACCCTGACCCTAACACGTTTCCGTACCCTCACCTGTGCCCTAAACCTTGCAGTTCCCTAACCCTAGCCCTAGCCCGGAATGGAAACCTACCACCAACCCTACACCTTACCCTACGCCGTACCCTAATCCTAATCCGTACGCTGACACTGACCCGTGCGTCAACACGTACCCTGACCCTAACATGTTTCCGTACACTAACCTGTGCCCTAAACCTTGCCGTTCCCTAACCCTAACCCTAGCCCGGAACGGAAAACTACCACCATCCATACACCTTACCCTATGCCGTACCCTCATCCTAATCTGTACGCTGACAATGACCCGTGCGTCAGCACATACCCTGACCCTAACACGTTTCCGTACCCTCACCTGTGCCCTAAACCTTGCCGTTCCCTAAGCCTAACCCTAGGCCGGCACGGAATCCTAACTCCAACCCTACACGTTACCCTACGCCGTACCCTAATCCTAACACCTGCGGCAGCATGTACCCTGACCCTAACACGTTTCCGTACCCTCACTTGTGCCCTAAACCTTGCCGTTCCCTAAGCCGAACCCTAGGCCAGCACGGAATTCTATGACCAACCTTACACGTTACCCTATTCCGTACCCTAATCCTAACCCGTGCGTCAGCATGTACCCTGACCCTAACACGTTTCCGTACCCTCACCGGTGCCCTAAACATTACAGTTCCCTAACCCTAACCCTAGCCCGAAACAGAAACCTACCACAAAACCTACACCTTGCCCTACGCCGTACCCTAATCCTAATCCGTACGCTGACACTGACCCGTGCATCAGCACGTACCCAGACCCTAACATGTTTCCGTACACTCACCTGTGCCCTAAACCTTGCCGTTCCCTAACCCTAACCCTAGCACGGAACGGAAACCTACCACCATCCCTACACCTTACCCTATGCCGTACCCTCATCCTAATCTGTACGCTGACAATGACCCGTGCGTCAGCACATACCCTGACCCTAACACGTTTCCGTACCCTCACCTGTGCCCTAAACCTTGCCGTTCCCTAAGCCTAACCCTAGGCCGGCACGGAATTCTATGACCAACCATACACGTTACCCTACGCCGTACCCTAATCCTAACCCCTGCGGCAGCATGTACCCTGACCCTAACACGTTTCCGTACCCTCACCTGTACCCTAAACCTTGCAGTTCCCTAACCCTAACCCTAGCCCAGAATGGAAACCTACCACCAACCCTACACCTTACCCTACGCCGTTACCTAATCCTAATCCGTACGCTGACACTGACCCGTGCGTCAGCACGTACCCTGACCGTAACATGTTTCCGTACACCCACCTCTGCCCTAAACCTTGCCATTCCCTAACCCAATCCCTAGCACGGAACGGAAAACTACCACCATCCCTATACCTTACCCTATGCTGTACACTCATCCTAATCTGTACGCTGACAATGACACGTGCGTCAGCACATACCCTGACCCTAACACATTTCCATACCCTCACCTGTGCCCTAAACCTTGCCATTCCCTAAGCCTAACCCTAGGCCGGCACGGAATCCTACCTCCAACCCTACACGTTACCCTACGCCGTACCCTAATTCTAACCCCTGCGTCAGCATGTACCCTGACCCTAACACGTTTCCATACGCTCACTTGTGCCCTAAACCTTGCAGTTCCCTAACCCTAACCCTAGCCCAGAATGGAAACCTACCACCAACCCTACACCTTACCCTACGCCGTACCATAATCCTAATCCGTACGCTGACACTGACCCATGCGTCAGCACGTACCCTGACCGTAACATGTTTCCGTACACTTACCTGTGCCCAAAACCTTGCCGTTCCCTAACCCTAACCCTAGCCCGGAATGGAAACCTACCACCATCCCTACACCTTACGCTATGCCATACCCTCATCCTAATCTGTACGCTGACAATGACCCGTGCGTCAGCACATACCCTGACCCTAACACGTTTCCGTACCCTCACTTGTGCCCTAAACCTTGCCGTTCCCTAAGCCTAACCCTAGGCCAGCACGGAATTCTATGACCAACCCTACACGTTACCCTACGCTGTACCCTAATCCTAACCCGTGCGTCAGCATGTACCCTGACCCTAACACGTTTCCGTACCCTCACCTGTGCCCTAAAACTTGCAGTTCCCTAACCCTAACCCTAGCCCGGAATGGAAACCTACCACCAACCCTACACCTTACCCTACGCCGTACCCTAATCCTAATCCGTACGCTGACACTGACCCGTGCGTCAGCACGTACCCTGACCCTAACATGTTTCCGTACACTAACCTGTGCCCTAAACCTTGCCGTTCCCTAACCCTAACCCTAGCCCGGAATGGAAACCTACCCCCAACCCTACACCTTGCCCTACGCCGTACCCTAATCCTAATCCGTACGCTGACACTGACCCGTGCGTCAGCACGTACCCTGACCCTAACATGTTTCCGTACACTCACCTCTGCCCTAAACCTTGCCATTCACTAACCCTAACCCGAGCACGGAACGAAAACCTACCACCATCCCAACACCTTACCCTATGCCGTACAATCATCCTAATCTGTACGCTGACAATGATCCGTGCGTCAGCACATACCCTGACCCTAACACGTTTCCGTACCCTCACCTGTGCCCTAAACCTTGCCGTTCCCTAAGCCTAACCCTATGCCGGCACGGAATCCTACCTCCAACCCTACACGTTACCCTACGCCGTACCCTAATCCTAACACGTGCGTCAGAATGTACCCTGACCCTAACACGTTTCCATACCCTCACGTGTGCGCTAAACCTTGCAGTTCCCTAACCCTAACCCTAGCCCGGAATGAAAACCTACCACCAACCCTACACCTTACCCTACGCCGTACCCTAATCCTAATCTGTACGCTGACAGTTACCCGTGCGTCAGCACGTACCCTGACCCTAACACGTTTCCGTACCCACACCTGTGTCCTAAACCTTGCTGTTCCCTAACCCTAAACCTAGCCCAGAATGGCAACCTACCACCAACCCTACACCTTACCCTACGCCGTACCCTAATCCTAATCCGTACGCTGACACTGACCCGTGCGTCAGCACGTACCCTGACCCTAACATGTTTCCGAACACTCACCTCTGCCCTATACCTTGGGGTTCCCTAAGCCTAACCCTAGGCCGGCACGGAATTCTATGACCAACCCTACACCTTACCCTATGCCGTACCCTAATCCTTATCCGTAGGCTGACAATGACCCGTGCGTCAGCACGTACCCTGACCCTAACATGTTTCCGTACACTCACCTGTGCCCTAAAACTTGCCGTTCCCTAACCCTAACCCTAGCCCGGAACGGAAACCTACCACCATCCCTACACGTTACCCTACGCCGTACCCTAAGCCTAAACTGTACGCTGACAATGACCCGTGCGTCAGCACATACCCTGACCCTAACACGTTTCCGTACCCTCACCTGTGCCCTAAACCTTGCCGTTCCCTAAGCCTAACCCTAAGCCGGCACGGAATTCTATGATCAACCCTACATGTTACCCTACGCTGTACCCTAATCCTAACCCGTGCGTCAGCATGTACCCTGACCCTAACACGTTTCCGTACCCTCACCTGTGCCCTAAACCTTGCAGTTCCCTAACCCTAACCCTAGCCCGGAATGGAAACCTACCACCAACCCTACACCTTACCCTACGCCGTACCCTAATCCTAATCCGTACGCTGACACTGACCCGTGCGTCAGCACGTACCCTGACCCTAACATGTTTCCGTACACTAACCTGTGCCCTAAACCTTGCCGTTCCCTAACCCTAACCCTAGCCCGAATGGAAACCTACCACCAACCATACACCTTACCCTACGCCGTACCCTAATCCTAATCCGTACGCTGACACTGACCCGTGCGTCAGCACGTACCCTGACCCTAACATGTTTCCGTACACTCACCTCTGCCCTAAACCTTGCCATTCCCTAACCCTAACCCTAGCACGAAATGAAAACCTACCACCATCCCTACACCTTACCCTATGCCGTACAATCATCCTAATCTGTACGCTGACAATGATCCGTGCGTCAGCACATACCCTGACCCTAACACGTTTCCGTACCCTCACCTGTGCCCTAAACCTTGCCGTTCCCTAAGCCTAACCCTAGGCCGGCACGGAATCCTACCTCCAACCCTACACGTTACACTACGCCGTACCCTAATCCTAACACGTGCGTCAGCATGTACCCTGACACTAACACGTTTCCATACCCTCACCTGTGCCCTAAACCTTGCAGTTCCCTAACCCTAACCCTAGCCCGGAATGAAAACCTACCACCAACCCTACACCTTACCCTACGCCGTACCCTAATCCTAATCCGTACGCTGACAGTGACCCGTGCGTCAGCACGTACCCTGACCCTAACACGTTTCCGTACCCACACCTGTGTCATAAACCTTGCCATTCCCTAACCCTAAACCTAGCCCAAACGGAAACCTACCACCAACCCTACACCTTACCCTATGCCGTACCCTAATCCTAATCCGTACGCTGACACTGACCCGTGCGTCAGCAAGTACCCTGACCCTAAACTTTTCCGTACCCTCACCTGTGCCCTAAACCTTGCCGTTCCCTAAGCCTAACCCTAGGCCGGCACGGAATCCAACCTCCAACCCTACACGTTACCCTACGCCGTACCCTAATCCTAACCCGTGCGTCAGCATGTACCCTGACCCTAACACGTTTCCGTACCCTCACCTGTGCCCTAAACCTTGCCGTTCCCTAACCCTAACCCTAGCCCGGAATGGAAACCTACCACCAACCCTACACCTTACCCTACGCCGTACCCTAATCCTAATCCGTACGCTGACACTGACCCGTGCGTCAGCACGTACCCTGACCGTAACATGTTTCCGTACACTCACCTGTGCCCTAAACCTTGCAGTTCCCTAACCCTAACCCTAGCCCGGAATGAAAACCTACCACCATCCCTACACCTTACCCTATGCCGTACCCTCATCCTAATCTGTACGCTGACAATGACCCGTGCGTCAGCACATACCCAGACCCTAACACGTTTCCGTACCCTCACCTGTGCCCTAAACCTTGCCGTTCCCTAAGCCTAACACTAGGCCGGCACGGAATTCTACCACCAAACCTACACGTTACCCTACGCCGTACCCTAATCCTAATCCGTACGCTGACACTGACCCGTGCGTCAGCATGTACCCTGACCCTAACATGTTCCCGTACACTCACCGGTGCCCTAAACCTTGCCGTTCCCTAACCCTAACCCTAGCACGGAACGGAAACCTACCACCATCCCTACACCTTAACCTATGCCGTACCCTCATCCTAATCTGTACGCTGACAATGACCCGTGCGTCAGCACATACCCTGACCCTAACACGTTTCCGTACCCCCACCTGTGCCCTAAACCTTGCCGTTCCCTAAGCCTAACACTAGGCCGGCACGGAATTCTACCACCAACCCTACACGTTACCCTATGCCGTACCCTAATCCTAACACGTGCGTCAGCAAGTACCCTGACCCTAACACGTTTCCGTACCCTCACCTGTGCCCTAAACCTTGCCGTTCCCTAACCCTAACCCTAGCCCGGAATGGAAACCTACCACCAACCCTACACCTTACCCTATGCCGTAACCTAATCCTAATCCGTACGCTGACAATGACCCGTGCGTCAGCACGTACCCTGACCCTAACATGTTTCCGTACACTCACCTGTGCCCTAAACCTTGCCGTTCCCTAACCCTAACCCTAGCCCGGAATGGAAACCTACCACCATCCCTACACCTTACCCTACACCGTACCCTAATCCTAAACTGTACGCTGACAATGACCCGTGCGTCAGCACATACCCTGACCCTAACACGTTTCCGTACCCTCACCTGTGCCCTAAACCTTGCCGTTCCCTAAGCCTAACCCTAGGCCGGCACGGAATTCTATGACCAACCCTACACTTTACCCTACGCCGTACCCTAATCCTAACCCGTGCGTCAGCATGTACCCTGACCCTAACACGTTTCCGTACCCTCACCTGTGCCCTAAACCTTACAGTTCCCTAACCCTAACCCTAGCCCGAAACAGAAACCTACCACAAAACCTACACCTTACCCTATGCTGTACCCTAATCCTAATACCTAGGCTGACATTGAACCGTGCGTCAGCAAGTACCCTGACCCTAACACGTTTCCGTACCCTCACCTGTGCCCTAAACCTTGCCGTTCCCTAACCCTAACCCTAGTCCGGAATGGAAACCTACCACCAACCCTACACCTTACCCTATGCCGTACCCTAATCCTAATCCGTACGCTGACAATGACCCGTGCGTCAGCACGTACCCTGACCCTAACATGTTTCCGTACACTCACTTGTGCCCTAAACCTTGCCGTTCCCTAACCCTAACCCTAGCCCGGAACGGAAACCTACCACCATCCTTACACGTTACCCTACGCCGTACCCTAATCCTAAACTGTACGCTGACAATGACCCGTGCGTCAGCACATACCCTGACCCTAACACGTTTCCGTACCCTCACCTGTGCCCTAAACCTTGCCGTTCCCTAAGCCGAACCCTAGGCCGGCACGGAATTCTATGACCAACCCTACACGTTACCCTATGCCGTACCCTAATCCTAACCCGTGCGTCAGCATGTACCCTGACCCTAACACGTTTCCGTACCCTCACCTGTGCCCTAAACCTTGCCGTTCCCTAAGCCGAACCCTAGGCCGGCACGGAATTCTATGACCAACCCTACACGTTACCCTATGCCGTACCCTAATCCTAACCCCTGCGTCAGCATGTACCCTGACCCTAACACGTTTCCATACGCTCACTTGTGCCCTAAACCTTGCAGTTCCCTAACCCTAACCCTAGCCCAGAATGGAAACCTACCACCAACCCTACACCTTACCCTACGCCGTACCATAATCCTAATCCGTACGCTGACACTGACCCATGCGTCAGCACATACCCTGACCCTAACACGTTTCCGTACCCCCACCTGTGCCCTAAACCTTGCCGTTCCCTAAGCCTAACACTAGGCCGGCACGTAAATCTACAACCAACCCTACACGTTACCCTACACCGTACCCTAATCCTAACCCGTGCGTCAGCAAGTACCCTGACCCTAACACATTTCCATACCCTCACCTGTGCCCTAAACCTTGCCGTTCCCTAACCCTAACCCTAGCCCGGAATGAAAACCTACCACCAACCCTACACCTTCCCCTACGCCGTACCCTAATCCTAATCTGTACGCTGACAGTGACCCGTGCGTCAGCACGTACCCTGACCCTAACACGTTTCCGTACCCACACCTGTGTCCTAAACCTTGCCGTTCCCTAACCCTAAACCTAGCCCAAACGGAAACCTACCACCAACCCTACACCTTACCCTACGCCGTACCCTAATCCTAATCCGTACGCTGACACTGACCCTTGCGTCAGCAAGTACCCTGACCCTAAACTTTTCCGTAGCCTCACCTGTGCCCTAAACCTTGCCGTTCCCTAAGCCTAACCCTAGGCCGGCACGGAATCCTAACTCCAACCCTACACGTTACCCTACGCCGTACCCTAATCCTAACCCGTGCGTCAGCATGTACCCTGACCCAAACACGTTTCCGTACCCTCACCTGTGCCCTAAACCTTGCAGTTCCCTAACCCTAACCCTAGCCCGGAATGGAAACCTACCACCAACCCTACACCTTACCCTACGCCGTACCCTAATCCTAATCCGTACGCTGACACTGACCCGTGCGTCAGCACGTACCCTGACCGTAACATGTTTCCGTACACTCACCTGTGCCCTAAACCTTGCCGTTCCCAAACCCTAACCCTAGCCTGGAACGGAAACCTACCACCATCCCTACACCTTACCCTATGCCGTACCCTCATCCTAATCTGTACGCTGACAATGACCCGTGCGTCAGCACATACCCAGACCCTAACACGTTTCCGTACCCTCACCTGTGCCCTAAACCTTGCCGTTCCCTAAGCCTAACACTAGGCCGGCACGGAATTCTACCACCAAACCTACACGTTACCCTACGCCATACCCTAATCCTAATCCGTATGCTGACACTGACCCGTGCGTCAGCATGTACCCTGACCCTAACATGTTCCCGTACACTCACCGGTGCCCTAAACCTTGCCGTTCCCTAACCCTAACCCTAGCACGGAACGGAAACCTACCACCATCCCTACACCTTACCCTATGCCGTACCCTCATCCTAATCTGTACGCTGACAATGACCCGTGCGTCAGCACATACCCTGACCCTAACACGTTTCCGTACCCCCACCTGTGCCCTAAACCTTGCCGTTCCCTAAGCCTAACCCTAGGCCGGCACGGAAATCTATGACCAACCCTACACTTTACCCTACGCCGTACCCTAATATTAACCCGTGCGTCAGCATGTACCCTGACCCTAACACGTTTCCGTACCCTCACCTGTGCCCTAAACCTTACAGTTCCCTAACCCTAACCCTAGCCCGAAACAGAAACCTAACACAAAACCTACACCTTACCCTACGCTGTACCCTAATCCTAATACCTAGTCTGACATTGAACCGTGCGTCAGCAAGTACCCTGACCCTAACACGTTTCCGTACCCTCACCTGTGCCCTAAACCTTGCCGTTCCCTAACCCTAACCCTAGTCCGGAATGGAAACCTACCACCAACCCTACACCTTACCCTATGCCGTACCCTAATCCTAATCCGTACGCTGACAATGACCCGTGCGTCAGCACGTACCCTGACCCTAACATGTTTCCGTACACTCACTTGTGCCCTAAACCTTGCCGTTCCCTAAGCCTAACCCTAGGCCGGCACGGAATCCAACCTCCAACCCTACACGTTACCCTACGCCGTACCCTAATCCTAACCCGTGCGTCAGCATGTACCCTGACCCTAACACGTTTCCGTACCCTCACCTGTGCCCTAAACCTTGCAGTTCCCTAACCCTAACCCTAGCCCGGAATGGAAACCTACCACCAACCCTACACCTTACCCTACGCCGTACCCTAATCCTAATCCGTACGCTGACACTGACCCGTGCGTCAGCACGTACCCTGACCGTAACATGTTTCCGTACACTCACCTGTGCCCTAAACCTTGCCGTTCCCAAACCCTAACCCTAGCCTGGAACGGAAACCTACCACCATCCCTACACCTTACCCTATGCCGTACCCTCATCCTAATCTGTACGCTGACAATGACCCGTGCGTCAGCACATACCCAGACCCTAACACGTTTCCGTACCCTCACCTGTGCCCTAAACCTTGCCGTTCCCTAAGCCTAACACTAGGCCGGCACGGAATTCTACCACCAAACCTACACGTTACCCTACGCCGTACCCTAATCCTAATCCGTATGCTGACACTGACCGTGCGTCAGCATGTACCCTGACCCTAACATGTTCCCGTACACTCACCGGTGCCCTAAACCTTGCCGTTCCCTAACCCTAACCCTAGCACGGAACGGAAACCTACCACCATCCCTACACCTTACCCTATGCCGTACCCTCATCCTAATCTGTACGCTGACAATGACCCGTGCGTCAGCACATACCCTGACCCTAACACGTTTCCGTACCCCCACCTGTGCCCTAAACCTTGCCGTTCCCTAAGCCTAACCCTAGGCCGGCACGGAAATCTATGACCAACCCTACACTTTACCCTACGCCGTACCCTAATATTAACCCGTGCGTCAGCATGTACCCTGACCCTAACACGTTTCCGTACCCTCACCTGTGCCCTAAACCTTACAGTTCCCTAACCCTAACCCTAGCCCGAAACAGAAACCTAACACAAAACCTACACCTTACCCTACGCTGTACCCTAATCCTAATACCTAGTCTGACATTGAACCGTGCGTCAGCAAGTACCCTGACCCTAACACGTTTCCGTACCCTCACCTGTGCCCTAAACCTTGCCGTTCCCTAACCCTAACCCTAGTCCGGAATGGAAACCTACCACCAACCCTACACCTTACCCTATGCCGTACCCTAATCCTAATCCGTACGCTGACAATGACCCGTGCGTCAGCACGTACCCTGACCCTAACATGTTTCCGTACACTCACTTGTGCCCTAAACCTTGCCGTTCCCTAACCCTAACCCTAGCCCGGAACGGAAACCTACCACCATCCTTACACGTTACCCTACGCCGTACCCTAATCCTAAACTGTACGCTGACAATGACCCGTGCGTCAGCACATACCCTGACCCTAACACGTTTCCATACCCTCACCTGTGCACTAAACCTTGCCGTTCCCTAAGCCTAACCCTAGGCCGGCACGGAATTCTATGACCAACCCTACACGTTACCCTACGCTGTACCCTAATCCTAACCCGTGGGTCAGCATGTACCCTGACCCTAACACGTTTCCGTACCCTCACCTGTGCCCTAAACCTTGCAGTTCCCTAACCCTAGCCCTAGCCCGGAATGGAAACCTACCACCAACCCTACACCTTACCCTACGCCGTACCCTAATCCTAATCCGTACGCTGACACTGACCCGTGCGTCAACACGTACCCTGACCCTAACATGTTTCCGTACACTAACCTGTGCCCTAAACCTTGCCGTTCCCTAACCCTAACCCTAGCCCGGAACGGAAAACTACCACCATCCATACACCTTACCCTATGCCGTACCCTCATCCTAATCTGTACGCTGACAATGACCCGTGCGTCAGCACATACCCTGACCCTAACACGTTTCCGTACCCTCACCTGTGCCCTAAACCTTGCCGTTCCCTAAGCCTAACCCTAGGCCGGCACGGAATCCTAACTCCAACCCTAAACGTTACCCTACGCCGTACCCTAATCCTAACACCTGCGGCAGCATGTACCCTGACCCTAACACGTTTCCGTACCCTCACTTGTGCCCTAAACCTTGCCGTTCCCTAAGCCGAACCCTAGGCCAGCACGGAATTCTATGACCAACCTTACACGTTACCCTATTCCGTACCCTAATCCTAACCCGTGCGTCAGCATGTACCCTGACCCTAACACGTTTCCGTACCCTCACCGGTGCCCTAAACATTACAGTTCCCTAACCCTAACCCTAGCCCGAAACAGAAACCTACCACAAAACCTACACCTTGCCCTACGCCGTACCCTAATCCTAATCCGTACGCTGACACTGACCCGTGCATCAGCACGTACCCAGACCCTAACATGTTTCCGTACACTCACCTGTGCCCTAAACCTTGCCGTTCCCTAACCCTAACCCTAGCACGGAACGGAAACCTACCACCATCCCTACACCTTACCCTATGCCGTACCCTCATCCTAATCTGTACGCTGACAATGACCCGTGCGTCAGCACATACCCTGACCCTAACACGTTTCCGTACCCTCACCTGTGCCCTAAACCTTGCCGTTCCCTAAGCCTAACCCTAGGCCGGCACGGAATTCTATGACCAACCATACACGTTACCCTACGCCGTACCCTAATCCTAACCCCTGCGGCAGCATGTACCCTGACCCTAACACGTTTCCGTACCCTCACCTGTACCCTAAACCTTGCAGTTCCCTAACCCTAACCCTAGCCCAGAATGGAAACCTACCACCAACCCTACACCTTACCCTACGCCGTTACCTAATCCTAATCCGTACGCTGACACTGACCCGTGCGTCAGCACGTACCCTGACCGTAACATGTTTCCGTACACCCACCTCTGCCCTAAACCTTGCCATTCCCTAACCCAATCCCTAGCACGGAACGGAAAACTACCACCATCCCTATACCTTACCCTATGCTGTACACTCATCCTAATCTGTACGCTGACAATGACACGTGCGTCAGCACATACCCTGACCCTAACACATTTCCATACCCTCACCTGTGCCCTAAACCTTGCCATTCCCTAAGCCTAACCCTAGGCCGGCACGGAATCCTACCTCCAACCCTACACGTTACCCTACGCCGTACCCTAATTCTAACCCCTGCGTCAGCATGTACCCTGACCCTAACACGTTTCCATACGCTCACTTGTGCCCTAAACCTTGCAGTTCCCTAACCCTAACCCTAGCCCAGAATGGAAACCTACCACCAACCCTACACCTTACCCTACGCCGTACCATAATCCTAATCCGTACGCTGACACTGACCCATGCGTCAGCACGTACCCTGACCGTAACATGTTTCCGTACACTTACCTGTGCCCAAAACCTTGCCGTTCCCTAACCCTAACCCTAGCCCGGAATGGAAACCTACCACCATCCCTACACCTTACGCTATGCCATACCCTCATCCTAATCTGTACGCTGACAATGACCCGTGCGTCAGCACATACCCTGACCCTAACACGTTTCCGTACCCTCACTTGTGCCCTAAACCTTGCCGTTCCCTAAGCCTAACCCTAGGCCAGCACGGAATTCTATGACCAACCCTACACGTTACCCTACGCTGTACCCTAATCCTAACCCGTGCGTCAGCATGTACCCTGACCCTAACACGTTTCCGTACCCTCACCTGTGCCCTAAAACTTGCAGTTCCCTAACCCTAACCCTAGCCCGGAATGGAAACCTACCACCAACCCTACACCTTACCCTACGCCGTACCCTAATCCTAATCCGTACGCTGACACTGACCCGTGCGTCAGCACGTACCCTGACCCTAACATGTTTCCGTACACTAACCTGTGCCCTAAACCTTGCCGTTCCCTAACCCTAACCCTAGCCCGGAATGGAAACCTACCCCCAACCCTACACCTTGCCCTACGCCGTACCCTAATCCTAATCCGTACGCTGACACTGACCCGTGCGTCAGCACGTACCCTGACCCTAACATGTTTCCGTACACTCACCTCTGCCCTAAACCTTGCCATTCACTAACCCTAACCCGAGCACGGAACGAAAACCTACCACCATCCCAACACCTTACCCTATGCCGTACAATCATCCTAATCTGTACGCTGACAATGATCCGTGCGTCAGCACATACCCTGACCCTAACACGTTTCCGTACCCTCACCTGTGCCCTAAACCTTGCCGTTCCCTAAGCCTAACCCTATGCCGGCACGGAATCCTACCTCCAACCCTACACGTTACCCTACGCCGTACCCTAATCCTAACACGTGCGTCAGAATGTACCCTGACCCTAACACGTTTCCATACCCTCACGTGTGCGCTAAACCTTGCAGTTCCCTAACCCTAACCCTAGCCCGGAATGAAAACCTACCACCAACCCTACACCTTACCCTACGCCGTACCCTAATCCTAATCTGTACGCTGACAGTTACCCGTGCGTCAGCACGTACCCTGACCCTAACACGTTTCCGTACCCACACCTGTGTCCTAAACCTTGCTGTTCCCTAACCCTAAACCTAGCCCAGAATGGCAACCTACCACCAACCCTACACCTTACCCTACGCCGTACCCTAATCCTAATCCGTACGCTGACACTGACCCGTGCGTCAGCACGTACCCTGACCCTAACATGTTTCCGAACACTCACCTCTGCCCTATACCTTGGGGTTCCCTAAGCCTAACCCTAGGCCGGCACGGAATTCTATGACCAACCCTACACCTTACCCTATGCCGTACCCTAATCCTTATCCGTAGGCTGACAATGACCCGTGCGTCAGCACGTACCCTGACCCTAACATGTTTCCGTACACTCACCTGTGCCCTAAAACTTGCCGTTCCCTAACCCTAACCCTAGCCCGGAACGGAAACCTACCACCATCCCTACACGTTACCCTACGCCGTACCCTAAGCCTAAACTGTACGCTGACAATGACCCGTGCGTCAGCACATACCCTGACCCTAACACGTTTCCGTACCCTCACCTGTGCCCTAAACCTTGCCGTTCCCTAAGCCTAACCCTAAGCCGGCACGGAATTCTATGATCAACCCTACATGTTACCCTACGCTGTACCCTAATCCTAACCCGTGCGTCAGCATGTACCCTGACCCTAACACGTTTCCGTACCCTCACCTGTGCCCTAAACCTTGCAGTTCCCTAACCCTAACCCTAGCCCGGAATGGAAACCTACCACCAACCCTACACCTTACCCTACGCCGTACCCTAATCCTAATCCGTACGCTGACACTGACCCGTGCGTCAGCACGTACCCTGACCCTAACATGTTTCCGTACACTAACCTGTGCCCTAAACCTTGCCGTTCCCTAACCCTAACCCTAGCCCGAATGGAAACCTACCACCAACCATACACCTTACCCTACGCCGTACCCTAATCCTAATCCGTACGCTGACACTGACCCGTGCGTCAGCACGTACCCTGACCCTAACATGTTTCCGTACACTCACCTCTGCCCTAAACCTTGCCATTCCCTAACCCTAACCCTAGCACGAAATGAAAACCTACCACCATCCCTACACCTTACCCTATGCCGTACAATCATCCTAATCTGTACGCTGACAATGATCCGTGCGTCAGCACATACCCTGACCCTAACACGTTTCCGTACCCTCACCTGTGCCCTAAACCTTGCCGTTCCCTAAGCCTAACCCTAGGCCGGCACGGAATCCTACCTCCAACCCTACACGTTACACTACGCCGTACCCTAATCCTAACACGTGCGTCAGCATGTACCCTGACACTAACACGTTTCCATACCCTCACCTGTGCCCTAAACCTTGCAGTTCCCTAACCCTAACCCTAGCCCGGAATGAAAACCTACCACCAACCCTACACCTTACCCTACGCCGTACCCTAATCCTAATCCGTACGCTGACAGTGACCCGTGCGTCAGCACGTACCCTGACCCTAACACGTTTCCGTACCCACACCTGTGTCATAAACCTTGCCATTCCCTAACCCTAAACCTAGCCCAAACGGAAACCTACCACCAACCCTACACCTTACCCTATGCCGTACCCTAATCCTAATCCGTACGCTGACACTGACCCGTGCGTCAGCAAGTACCCTGACCCTAAACTTTTCCGTACCCTCACCTGTGCCCTAAACCTTGCCGTTCCCTAAGCCTAACCCTAGGCCGGCACGGAATCCAACCTCCAACCCTACACGTTACCCTACGCCGTACCCTAATCCTAACCCGTGCGTCAGCATGTACCCTGACCCTAACACGTTTCCGTACCCTCACCTGTGCCCTAAACCTTGCCGTTCCCTAACCCTAACCCTAGCCCGGAATGGAAACCTACCACCAACCCTACACCTTACCCTACGCCGTACCCTAATCCTAATCCGTACGCTGACACTGACCCGTGCGTCAGCACGTACCCTGACCGTAACATGTTTCCGTACACTCACCTGTGCCCTAAACCTTGCAGTTCCCTAACCCTAACCCTAGCCCGGAATGAAAACCTACCACCATCCCTACACCTTACCCTATGCCGTACCCTCATCCTAATCTGTACGCTGACAATGACCCGTGCGTCAGCACATACCCAGACCCTAACACGTTTCCGTACCCTCACCTGTGCCCTAAACCTTGCCGTTCCCTAAGCCTAACACTAGGCCGGCACGGAATTCTACCACCAAACCTACACGTTACCCTACGCCGTACCCTAATCCTAATCCGTACGCTGACACTGACCCGTGCGTCAGCATGTACCCTGACCCTAACATGTTCCCGTACACTCACCGGTGCCCTAAACCTTGCCGTTCCCTAACCCTAACCCTAGCACGGAACGGAAACCTACCACCATCCCTACACCTTAACCTATGCCGTACCCTCATCCTAATCTGTACGCTGACAATGACCCGTGCGTCAGCACATACCCTGACCCTAACACGTTTCCGTACCCCCACCTGTGCCCTAAACCTTGCCGTTCCCTAAGCCTAACACTAGGCCGGCACGGAATTCTACCACCAACCCTACACGTTACCCTATGCCGTACCCTAATCCTAACACGTGCGTCAGCAAGTACCCTGACCCTAACACGTTTCCGTACCCTCACCTGTGCCCTAAACCTTGCCGTTCCCTAACCCTAACCCTAGCCCGGAATGGAAACCTACCACCAACCCTACACCTTACCCTATGCCGTAACCTAATCCTAATCCGTACGCTGACAATGACCCGTGCGTCAGCACGTACCCTGACCCTAACATGTTTCCGTACACTCACCTGTGCCCTAAACCTTGCCGTTCCCTAACCCTAACCCTAGCCCGGAATGGAAACCTACCACCATCCCTACACCTTACCCTACACCGTACCCTAATCCTAAACTGTACGCTGACAATGACCCGTGCGTCAGCACATACCCTGACCCTAACACGTTTCCGTACCCTCACCTGTGCCCTAAACCTTGCCGTTCCCTAAGCCTAACCCTAGGCCGGCACGGAATTCTATGACCAACCCTACACTTTACCCTACGCCGTACCCTAATCCTAACCCGTGCGTCAGCATGTACCCTGACCCTAACACGTTTCCGTACCCTCACCTGTGCCCTAAACCTTACAGTTCCCTAACCCTAACCCTAGCCCGAAACAGAAACCTACCACAAAACCTACACCTTACCCTATGCTGTACCCTAATCCTAATACCTAGGCTGACATTGAACCGTGCGTCAGCAAGTACCCTGACCCTAACACGTTTCCGTACCCTCACCTGTGCCCTAAACCTTGCCGTTCCCTAACCCTAACCCTAGTCCGGAATGGAAACCTACCACCAACCCTACACCTTACCCTATGCCGTACCCTAATCCTAATCCGTACGCTGACAATGACCCGTGCGTCAGCACGTACCCTGACCCTAACATGTTTCCGTACACTCACTTGTGCCCTAAACCTTGCCGTTCCCTAACCCTAACCCTAGCCCGGAACGGAAACCTACCACCATCCTTACACGTTACCCTACGCCGTACCCTAATCCTAAACTGTACGCTGACAATGACCCGTGCGTCAGCACATACCCTGACCCTAACACGTTTCCGTACCCTCACCTGTGCCCTAAACCTTGCCGTTCCCTAAGCCGAACCCTAGGCCGGCACGGAATTCTATGACCAACCCTACACGTTACCCTATGCCGTACCCTAATCCTAACCCGTGCGTCAGCATGTACCCTGACCCTAACACGTTTCCGTACCCTCACCTGTGCCCTAAACCTTGCCGTTCCCTAAGCCGAACCCTAGGCCGGCACGGAATTCTATGACCAACCCTACACGTTACCCTATGCCGTACCCTAATCCTAACCCCTGCGTCAGCATGTACCCTGACCCTAACACGTTTCCATACGCTCACTTGTGCCCTAAACCTTGCAGTTCCCTAACCCTAACCCTAGCCCAGAATGGAAACCTACCACCAACCCTACACCTTACCCTACGCCGTACCATAATCCTAATCCGTACGCTGACACTGACCCATGCGTCAGCACATACCCTGACCCTAACACGTTTCCGTACCCCCACCTGTGCCCTAAACCTTGCCGTTCCCTAAGCCTAACACTAGGCCGGCACGTAAATCTACAACCAACCCTACACGTTACCCTACACCGTACCCTAATCCTAACCCGTGCGTCAGCAAGTACCCTGACCCTAACACATTTCCATACCCTCACCTGTGCCCTAAACCTTGCCGTTCCCTAACCCTAACCCTAGCCCGGAATGAAAACCTACCACCAACCCTACACCTTCCCCTACGCCGTACCCTAATCCTAATCTGTACGCTGACAGTGACCCGTGCGTCAGCACGTACCCTGACCCTAACACGTTTCCGTACCCACACCTGTGTCCTAAACCTTGCCGTTCCCTAACCCTAAACCTAGCCCAAACGGAAACCTACCACCAACCCTACACCTTACCCTACGCCGTACCCTAATCCTAATCCGTACGCTGACACTGACCCTTGCGTCAGCAAGTACCCTGACCCTAAACTTTTCCGTAGCCTCACCTGTGCCCTAAACCTTGCCGTTCCCTAAGCCTAACCCTAGGCCGGCACGGAATCCTAACTCCAACCCTACACGTTACCCTACGCCGTACCCTAATCCTAACCCGTGCGTCAGCATGTACCCTGACCCAAACACGTTTCCGTACCCTCACCTGTGCCCTAAACCTTGCAGTTCCCTAACCCTAACCCTAGCCCGGAATGGAAACCTACCACCAACCCTACACCTTACCCTACGCCGTACCCTAATCCTAATCCGTACGCTGACACTGACCCGTGCGTCAGCACGTACCCTGACCGTAACATGTTTCCGTACACTCACCTGTGCCCTAAACCTTGCCGTTCCCAAACCCTAACCCTAGCCTGGAACGGAAACCTACCACCATCCCTACACCTTACCCTATGCCGTACCCTCATCCTAATCTGTACGCTGACAATGACCCGTGCGTCAGCACATACCCAGACCCTAACACGTTTCCGTACCCTCACCTGTGCCCTAAACCTTGCCGTTCCCTAAGCCTAACACTAGGCCGGCACGGAATTCTACCACCAAACCTACACGTTACCCTACGCCATACCCTAATCCTAATCCGTATGCTGACACTGACCCGTGCGTCAGCATGTACCCTGACCCTAACATGTTCCCGTACACTCACCGGTGCCCTAAACCTTGCCGTTCCCTAACCCTAACCCTAGCACGGAACGGAAACCTACCACCATCCCTACACCTTACCCTATGCCGTACCCTCATCCTAATCTGTACGCTGACAATGACCCGTGCGTCAGCACATACCCTGACCCTAACACGTTTCCGTACCCCCACCTGTGCCCTAAACCTTGCCGTTCCCTAAGCCTAACCCTAGGCCGGCACGGAAATCTATGACCAACCCTACACTTTACCCTACGCCGTACCCTAATATTAACCCGTGCGTCAGCATGTACCCTGACCCTAACACGTTTCCGTACCCTCACCTGTGCCCTAAACCTTACAGTTCCCTAACCCTAACCCTAGCCCGAAACAGAAACCTAACACAAAACCTACACCTTACCCTACGCTGTACCCTAATCCTAATACCTAGTCTGACATTGAACCGTGCGTCAGCAAGTACCCTGACCCTAACACGTTTCCGTACCCTCACCTGTGCCCTAAACCTTGCCGTTCCCTAACCCTAACCCTAGTCCGGAATGGAAACCTACCACCAACCCTACACCTTACCCTATGCCGTACCCTAATCCTAATCCGTACGCTGACAATGACCCGTGCGTCAGCACGTACCCTGACCCTAACATGTTTCCGTACACTCACTTGTGCCCTAAACCTTGCCGTTCCCTAAGCCTAACCCTAGGCCGGCACGGAATCCAACCTCCAACCCTACACGTTACCCTACGCCGTACCCTAATCCTAACCCGTGCGTCAGCATGTACCCTGACCCTAACACGTTTCCGTACCCTCACCTGTGCCCTAAACCTTGCCGTTCCCTAACCCTAACCCTAGCCCGGAATGGAAACCTACCACCAACCCTACACCTTACCCTACGCCGTACCCTAATCCTAATCCGTACGCTTACACTGACCCGTGCGTCAGCACGTACCCTGACCGTAACATGTTTCCGTACACTCACCTGTGCCCTAAACCTTGCAGTTCCCTAACCCTAACCCTAGCCCGGAATGAAAACCTACCACCATCCCTACACCTTACCCTATGCCGTACCCTCATCCTAATCTGTGCGCTGACAATGACCCGTGCGTCAGCACATACCCAGACCCTAACACGTTTCCGTACCCTCACCTGTGCCCTAAACCTTGCCGTTCCCTAAGCCTAACACTAGGCCGGCACGGAATTCTACCACCAAACCTACACGTTACCCTACGCCGTACCCTAATCCTAATCCGTACGCTGACACTGACCCGTGCGTCAGCATGTACCCTGACCCTAACATGTTCCCGTACACTCACCGGTGCCCTAAACCTTGCCGTTCCCTAACCCTAACCCTAGCACGGAACGGAAACCTACCACCATCCCTACACCTTAACCTATGCCGTACCCTCATCCTAATCTGTACGCTGACAATGACCCGTGCATCAGCACATACCCTGACCCTAACACGTTTCCGTACCCCCACCTGTGCCCTAAACCTTGCCGTTCCCTAAGCCTAACACTAGGCCGGCACGGAATTCTACCACCAACCCTACACGTTACCCTATGCCGTACCCTAATCCTAACACGTGCGTCAGCAAGTACCCTGACCCTAACACGTTTCCGTACCCTCACCTGTGCCCTAAACCTTGCCGTTCCCTAACCCTAACCCTAGCCCGGAATGGAAACCTACCACCAACCCTACACCTTACCCTATGCTGTAACCTAATCCTAATCCGTACGCTGACAATGACCCGTGCGTCAGCACGTACCCTGACCCTAACATGTTTCCGTACACTCACCTGTGCCCTAAACCTTGCCGTTCCCTAACCCTAACCCTAGCCCGGAACGGAAACCTACCACCATCCCTACACCTTACCCTACACCGTACCCTAATCCTAAACTGTACGCTGACAATGACCCGTGCGTCAGCACATACCCTGACCCTAACACGTTTCCGTACCCTCACCTGTGCCCTAAACCTTGCCGTTCCCTAAGCCTAACCCTAGGCCGGCACGGAATTCTATGACCAACCCTACACTTTACCCTACGCCGTACCCTAATCCTAACCCGTGCGTCAGCATGTACCCTGACCCTAACACGTTTCCGTACCCTCACCTGTGCCCTAAACCTTACAGTTCCCTAACCCTAACCCTAGCCCGAAACAGAAACCTACCACAAAACCTACACCTTACCCTATGCTGTACCCTAATCCTAATACCTAGGCTGACATTGAACCGTGCGTCAGCAAGTACCCTGACCCTAACACGTTTCCGTACCCTCACCTGTGCCCTAAACCTTGCCGTTCCCTAACCCTAACCCTAGTCCGGAATGGAAACCTACCACCAACCCTACACCTTACCCTATGCCGTACCCTAATCCTAATCCGTACGCTGACAATGACCCGTGCGTCAGCACGTACCCTGACCCTAACATGTTTCCGTACACTCACTTGTGCCCTAAACCTTGCCGTTCCCTAACCCTAACCCTAGCCCGGAACGGAAACCTACCACCATCCTTACACGTTACCCTACGCCGTACCCTAATCCTAAACTGTACGCTGACAATGACCCGTGCGTCAGCACATACCCTGACCCTAACACGTTTCCGTACCCTCACCTGTGCCCTAAACCTTGCCGTTCCCTAAGCCTAACCCTAGGCCGGCACGGAATTCTATGACCAACCCTACACGTTACCCTACGCTGTACCCTAATCCTAACCCGTGGGTCAGCATGTACCCTGACCCTAACACGTTTCCGTACCCTCACCTGTGCCCTAAACCTTGCCGTTCCCTAACCCTAACCCTAGCCCGGAATGGAAACCTACCACCAACCATACACCTTACCCTACGCCGTACCCTAATCCTAATCCGTACGCTGACACTGACCCGTGCGTCAGCACGTACCCTGACCCTAACATGTTTCCGTACACTCACCTCTGCCCTAAACCTTGCCATTCCCTAACCCTAACCCTAGCACGAAATGAAAACCTACCACCATCCCTACACCTTACCCTATGCCGTACAATCATCCTAATCTGTACGCTGACAATGATCCGTGCGTCAGCACATACCCTGACCCTAACACGTTTCCGTACCCTCACCTGTGCCCTAAACCTTGCCGTTCCCTAAGCCTAACCCTAGGCCGGCACGGAATCCTACCTCCAACCCTACACGTTACACTACGCCGTACCCCAATCCTAACACGTGCGTCAGCATGTACCCTGACACTAACACGTTTCCATACCCTCACCTGTGCCCTAAACCTTGCAGTTCCCTAACCCTCACCCTAGCCCGGAATGAAAACCTACCACCAACCCTACACCTTACCCTACGCCGTACCCTAATCCTAATCCGTACGCTGACAGTGACCCGTGCGTCAGCACGTACCCTGACCCTAACACGTTTCCGTACCCACACCTGTGTCATAAACCTTGCCATTCCCTAACCCTAAACCTAGCCCAAACGGAAACCTACCACCAACCCTACACCTTACCCTACGCCGTACCCTAATCCTAATCCGTACGCTGACACTGACCCGTGCGTCAGCAAGTACCCTGACCCTAAACTTTTCCGTACCCTCACCTGTGCCCTAAACCTTGCCGTTCCCTAAGCCTAACCCTAGGCCGGCACGGAATCCAACGTCCAACCCTACACGTTACCCTACGCCGTACCCTAATCCTAACCCGTGCGTCAGCATGTACCCTGACCCTAACACGTTTCCGTACCCTCACCTGTGCCCTAAACCTTGCAGTTCCCTAACCCTAACCCTAGCCCGGAATGGAAACCTACCACCAACCCTACACCTTACCCTACGCCGTACCCTAATCCTAATCCGTACGCTGACAGTGACCCGTGCGTCAGCACGTACCCTAACCATAACACGTTTCCGTACCCACACCTGTGTCATAAACCTTGCCATTCCCTAACCCTAAACCTAGCCCAAACGGAAACCTACCACCAACCCTACACCTTACCCTACGCCGTACCCTAATCCTAATCCGTACGCTGACACTGACCCGTGCGTCAGCAAGTACCCTGACCCTAAACTTTTCCGTACCCTCACCTGTGCCCTAAACCTTGCCGTTCCCTAAGCCTAACCCTAGGCCGGCACGGAATCCAACCTCCAACCCTACACGTTACCCTACGCCGTACCCTAATCCTAACCCGTGCGTCAGCATGTACCCTGACCCTAACACGTTTCCGTACCCTCACCTGTGCCCTAAACCTTGCCGTTCCCTAAGCCTAACCCTAGCCCGGAATGGAAACCTACCACCAACCCTACACCTTACCCTACGCCGTACCCTAATCCTAATCCGTACGCTGACACTGACCCGTGCGTCAGCACGTACCCTGACCGTAACATGTTTCCGTACACTCACCTGTGCCCTAAACCTTGCAGTTCCCTAACCCTAACCCTAGCCCGGAATGAAAACCTACCACCATCCCTACACCTTACCCTATGCCGTACCCTCATCCTAATCTGTACGCTGACAATGACCCGTGCGTCAGCACATACCCAGACCCTAACACGTTTCCGTACCCTCACCTGTGCCCTAAACCTTGCCGTTCCCTAAGCCTAACACTAGGCCGGCACGGAATTCTACCACCAAACCTACACGTTACCCTACGCCGTACCCTAATCCTAATCCGTACGCTGACACTGACCCGTGCGTCAGCATGTACCCTGACCCTAACATGTTCCCGTACACTCACCGGTGCCCTAAACCTTGCCGTTCCTTAACCCTAACCCTAGCACGGAACGGAAACCTACCACCATCCCTACACCTTAACCTATGCCGTACCCTCATCCTAATCTGTACGCTGACAATGACCCGTGCGTCAGCACATACCCTGACCCTAACACGTTTCCGTACCCCCACCTGTGCCCTAAACCTTGCCGTTCCCTAAGCCTAACACTAGGCCGGCACGGAATTCTACCACCAACCCTACACGTTACCCTATGCCGTACCCTAATCCTAACACGTGCGTCAGCAAGTACCCTGACCCTAACACGTTTCCGTACCCTCACCTGTGCCCTAAACCTTGCCGTTCCCTAACCCTAACCCTAGCCCGGAATGGAAACCTACCACCAACCCTACACCTTCCCCTACGCCGTACCCTAATCCTAATCTGTACGCTGACAGTGACCCGTGCGTCAGCACGTACCCTGACCCTAACACGTTTCCGTACCCACACCTGTGTCCTAAACCTTGCCGTTCCCTAACCCTAAACCTAGCCCAAACGGAAACCTACCACCAACCCTACACCTTACCCTACGCCGTACCCTAATCCTAATCCGTACGCTGACACTGACCCTTGCGTCAGCAAGTACCCTGACCCTAAACTTTTCCGTAGCCTCACCTGTGCCCTAAACCTTGCCGTTCCCTAAGCCTAACCCTAGGCCGGCACGGAATCCTAACTCCAACCCTACACGTTACCCTACGCCGTACCCTAATCCTAACCCGTGGGTCAGCATGTACCCTGACCCTAACACGTTTCCGTACCCTCACCTGTGCCCTAAACCTTGCCGTTCCCTAAGCCGAACCCTAGGCCGGCACGGAATTCTATGACCAACCCTACACGTTACCCTATGCCGTACCCTAATCCTAACCCGTGCGTCAGCATGTACCCTGACCCTAACACGTTTCCGTACCCTCACCTGTGCCCTAAACCTTGCCGTTCCCTAAGCCGAACCCTAGGCCGGCACGGAATTCTATGACCAACCCTACACGTTACCCTATGCCGTACCCTAATCCTAACCCCTGCGTCAGCATGTACCCTGACCCTAACACGTTTCCATACGCTCACTTGTGCCCTAAACCTTGCAGTTCCCTAACCCTAACCCTAGCCCAGAATGGAAACCTACCACCAACCCTACACCTTACCCTACGCCGTACCATAATCCTAATCCGTACGCTGACACTGACCCATGCGTCAGCACATACCCTGACCCTAACACGTTTCCGTACCCCCACCTGTGCCCTAAACCTTGCCGTTCCCTAAGCCTAACACTAGGCCGGCACGTAAATCTACAACCAACCCTACACGTTACCCTACACCGTACCCTAATCCTAACCCGTGCGTCAGCAAGTACCCTGACCCTAACACATTTCCATACCCTCACCTGTGCCCTAAACCTTGCCGTTCCCTAACCCTAACCCTAGCCCGGAATGAAAACCTACCACCAACCCTACACCTTCCCCTACGCCGTACCCTAATCCTAATCTGTACGCTGACAGTGACCCGTGCGTCAGCACGTACCCTGACCCTAACACGTTTCCGTACCCACACCTGTGTCCTAAACCTTGCCGTTCCCTAACCCTAAACCTAGCCCAAACGGAAACCTACCACCAACCCTACACCTTACCCTAGGCCGTACCCTAATCCTAATCCGTACGCTGACACTGACCCTTGCGTCAGCAAGTACCCTGACCCTAAACTTTTCCGTAGCCTCACCTGTGCCCTAAACCTTGCCGTTCCCTAAGCCTAACCCTAGGCCGGCACGGAATCCTAACTCCAACCCTACACGTTACCCTACGCCGTACCCTAATCCTAACCCGTGCGTCAGCATGTACCCTGACCCAAACACGTTTCCGTACCCTCACCTGTGCCCTAAACCTTGCAGTTCCCTAACCCTAACCCTAGCCCGGAATGGAAACCTACCACCAACCCAAACCTTACCCTACGCCGTACCCTAATCCTAATCCGTACGCTGACACTGACCCGTGCGTCAGCACGTACCCTGACCGTAACATGTTTCCGTACACTCACCTGTGCCCTAAACCTTGCCGTTCCCAAACCCTAACCCTAGCCTGGAACGGAAACCTACCACCATCCCTACACCTTACCCTATGCCGTACCCTCATCCTAATCTGTACGCTGACAATGACCCGTGCGTCAGCACATACCCAGACCCTAACACGTTTCCGTACCCTCACCTGTGCCCTAAACCTTGCCGTTCCCTAAGCCTAACACTAGGCCGGCACGGAATTCTACCACCAAACCTACACGTTACCCTACGCCGTACCCTAATCCTAATCCGTATGCTGACACTGACCCGTGCGTCAGCATGTACCCTGACCCTAACATGTTCCCGTACACTCACCGGTGCCCTAAACCTTGCCGTTCCCTAACCCTAACCCTAGCACGGAACGGAAACCTACCACCATCCCTACACCTTACCCTATGCCGTACCCTCATCCTAATCTGTACGCTGACAATGACCCGTGCGTCAGCACATACCCTGACCCTAACACGTTTCCGTACCCCCACCTGTGCCCTAAACCTTGCCGTTCCCTAAGCCTAACCCTAGGCCGGCACGGAAATCTATGACCAACCCTACACTTTACCCTACGCCGTACCCTAATACTAACCCGTGCGTCAGCATGTACCCTGACCCTAACACGTTTCCGTACCCTCACCTGTGCCCTAAACCTTACAGTTCCCTAACCCTAACCCTAGCCCGAAACAGAAACCTAACACAAAACGTACACCTTACCCTACGCTGTACCCTAATCCTAATACCTAGTCTGACATTGAACCGTGCGTCAGCAAGTACACTGACCCTAACACGTTTCCGTACCCTCACCTGTGCCCTAAACCTTGCCGTTCCCTAACCCTAACCCTAGTCCGGAATGGAAACCTACCACCAACCCTACACCTTACCCTATGCCGTACCCTAATCCTAATCCGTACGCTGACAATGACCCGTGCGTCAGCACGTACCCTGACCCTAACATGTTTCCGTACACTCACTTGTGCCCTAAACCTTGCCGTTCCCTAACCCTAACCCTAGCCCGGAACGGAAACCTACCACCATCCTTACACGTTACCCTACGCCGTACCCTAATCCTAAACTCTACGCTGACAATGACCCGTGCGTCAGCACATACCCTGACCCTAACACGTTTCCATACCCTCACCTGTGCCCTAAACCTTGCCGTTCCCTAAGCCTAACCCTAGGCCGGCACGGAATTCTATGACCAACCCTACACGTTACCCTACGCTGTACCCTAATCCTAACCCGTGGGTCAGCATGTACCCTGACCCTAACACGTTTCCGTACCCTCACCTGTGCCCTAAACCTTGCAGTTCCCTAACCCTAGCCCTAGCCCGGAATGGAAACCTACCACCAACCCTACACCTTACCCTACGCCGTACCCTAATCCTAATCCGTACGCTGACACTGACCCGTGCGTCAACACGTACCCTGACCCTAACATGTTTCCGTACACTAACCTGTGCCCTAAACCTTGCCGTTCCCTAACCCTAACCCTAGCCCGGAACGGAAAACTACCACCATCCCTACACCTTACCCTATGCCGTACCCTCATCCTAATCTGTACGCTGACAATGACCCGTGCGTCAGCACATACCCTGACCCTAACACGTTTCCGTACCCTCACCTGTGCCCTAAACCTTGCCGTTCCCTAAGCCTAACCCTAGGCCGGCACGGAATCCTAACTCCAACCCTACACGTTACCCTACGCCGTACCCTAATCCTAACACCTGCGGCAGCATGTACCCTGACCCTAACACGTTTCCGTACCCTCACTTGTGCCCTAAACCTTGCCGTTCCCTAAGCCGAACCCTAGGCCAGCACGGAATTCTATGACCAACCTTACACGTTACCCTATTCCGTACCCTAATCCTAACCCGTGCGTCAGCATGTACCCTGACCCTAACACGTTTCCGTACCCTCACCGGTGCCCTAAACATTACAGTTCCCTAACCCTAACCCTAGCCCGAAACAGAAACCTACCACAAAACCTACACCTTGCCCTACGCCGTACCCTAATCCTAATCCGTACGCTGACACTGACCCGTGCATCAGCACGTACCCAGACCCTAACATGTTTCCGTACACTCACCTGTGCCCTAAACCTTGCCGTTCCCTAACCCTAACCCTAGCACGGAATGGAAACCTACCACCATCCCTACACCTTACCCTATGCCGTACCCTCATCCTAATCTGTACGCTGACAATGACCCGTGCGTCAGCACATACCCTGACCCTAACACGTTTCCGTACCCTCACCTGTGCCCTAAACCTTGCCGTTCCCTAAGCCTAACCCTAGGCCGGCACGGAATTCTATGACCAACCATACACGTTACCCTACGCCGTACCCTAATCCTAACCCCTGCGGCAGCATGTACCCTGACCCTAACACGTTTCCGTACCCTCACCTGTACTCTAAACCTTGCAGTTCCCTAACCCTAACCCTAGCCCAGAATGGAAACCTACCACCAACCCTACACCTTACCCTACGCCGTTACCTAATCCTAATCCGTACGCTGACACTGACCCGTGCGTCAGCACGTACCCTGACCGTAACATGTTTCCGTACACCCACCTCTGCCCTAAACCTTGCCATTCCCTAACCCAATCCCTAGCACGGAACGGAAACCTACCACCATCCCTATACCTTACCCTATGCGGTACACTCATCCTAATCTGTACGCTGACAATGACACGTGCGTCAGCACATACCCTGACCCTAACACATTTCCATACCCTCACCTGTGCCCTAAACCTTGCCATTCCCTAAGCCTAACCCTAGGCCGGCACGGAATCCTACCTCCAACCCTACACGTTACCCTACGCCGTACCCTAATTCTAACCCCTGCGTCAGCATGTACCCTGACCCTAACACGTTTCCATACGCTCACTTGTGCCCTAAACCTTGCAGTTCCCTAACCCTAACCCTAGCCCAGAATGGAAACCTACCACCAACCCTACACCTTACCCTACGCCGTACCATAATCCTAATCCGTACGCTGACACTGACCCATGCGTCAGCACGTACCCTGACCGTAACATGTTTCCGTACACTTACCTGTGCCCAAAACCTTGCCGTTCCCTAACCCTAACCCTAGCCCGGAATGGAAACCTACCACCATCCCTACACCTTACGCTATGCCATACCCTCATCCTAATCTGTACGCTGACAATGACCCGTGCGTCAGCACATGCCCTGACCCTAACACGTTTCCGTACCCTCACCTGTGCCCTAAACCTTGCCATTCCCTAAGCCTAACACTAGGCGGGCACGGAATTCTACCACCAACCCTACACGTTACCCTACGCCGTACCCTAATCCTAACCCGTGCGTCAGCATGTAACCTGATCCTAACACGTTTCCGTACACTCACCTGTGCCCTAAACCTTGCAGTTCCCTAACCCTAACCCTAGCCCGGAACGGAAACCTACCACCAAACCTACACCTTACCCTACGCCGTACCCTAATCCTAATCCGTACGCTGACACTGACCCGTGCGTCAGCAAGTACCCTGACCCTAACACGTTTCCGTACCCACACCTGTGTCCTAAACCTTGCCGTTCCCTAACCCTAAACCTAGCCCAAACGGAAACCTACCACCAACCCTACACCTTACCCTATGCCGTACCCTAATCCTAATCCATACGCTGACACTGACCCGTGCGTCAGCAAGTACCCTGACCCTAAACGTTTCTGTACCCTCACCTGTGTCCTAAACCTTGCCGTTCCCTAACCCTAACCCTAGCGCGGAATGGAAACCTACCACAAAACCTAAACCTTACCCTATGCCGTACCCTAATCCTAATCCGTACGCTGACACTGACCCGTGCGTCAGCACGTACACTGACCCTAACACATTTCCGTACACTCACCTGTGCCCTAAACCTTGCCGTTCCCTAACCCTAACCCTAGCCCAGAACGGAAACCTACCAACATCCCTACACCTTACACTACGCCGTACCCTAATCCTAATCTGTACGCTGACAATGACCCGTGCGTCAGCACATACCCTGACCCTAACACGTTTCCATACCCTGACCTGTGCCCTAAACCTTGCCGTTCCCTAAGCCTAACCCTAGGCCGGCAGGGAATCCTACCTCCAACCCTACACGTTACCCTACGCCGTACCCTAATCCTAACCCGTGCGACAGCATGTACCCTGACCATAACACGTTTCCGTACCCCCACCTGTGCCCTAAACCTTACAGTTCCCTAACCCTAACCCTAGCCTGAAACAGAAACCTACCACAAAACCTACATCTTACCCTATGCCGTACCCTAATCCTAATACGTACGCTGACATTGACCCGTGCGTCAGCAAGTACCCTGACCCTAACACGTTTCCGTACCCTCACCTGTGCTCTAAACCTTGCCGTTCCCTAACCCTAACCCTAGCCCGTAATGGAAACCTACCACCAACCCTACACCTTACCCTATGCCGTCACCTAATCCTAATCCGTACGCTGACAATGACCCGTGCGTCAGCACGTACCCTGACCCTAACATGTTTCCGTACACTCACCTGTGCCCTAAACCTTGCCGTTCCCTAACCCTAAACCTAGCCCAGAATGGCAACCTACCACCAACCCTACACCTTACCCTACGCCGTACCCTAATCCTAATCCGTACGCTGACACTGACCCGTGCGTCAGCACGTACCCTGACCCTAACATGTTTCCGAACACTCACCTCTGCCCTATACCTTGCGGTTCCCTAAGCCTAACCCTAGGCCGGCACGGAATTCTATGACCAACCCTACACCTTACCCTATGCCGTACCCTAATCCTTATCCGTAGGCTGACAATGACCCGTGCGTCAGCACGTACCCTGACCCTAACATGTTTCCGTACACTCACCTGTGCCCTAAAACTTGCCGTTCCCTAACCCTAACCCTAGCCCGGAACGGAAACCTACCACCATCCCTACACGTTACCCTACGCCGTACCCTAAGCCTAAACTGTACGCTGACAATGACCCGTGCGTCAGCACATACCCTGACCCTAACACGTTTCCGTACCCTCACCTGTGCCCTAAACATTGCCGTTCCCTAAGCCTAACCCTAAGCCGGCACGGAATTCTATGATCAACCCTACATGTTACCCTACGCTGTACCCTAATCCTAACCCGTGCGTCAGCATGTACCCTGACCCTAACACGTTTCCGTACCCTCACCTGTGCCCTAAACCTTGCAGTTCCCTAACCCTAACCCTAGCCCGGAATGGAAACCTACCACCAACCCTACACCTTACCCTACGCCGTACCCTAATCCTAATCCGTACGCTGACACTGACCCGTGCGTCAGCACGTACCCTGACCCTAACATGTTTCCGTACACTAACCTGTGCCCTAAACCTTGCCGTTCCCTAACCCTAACCCTAGCCCGGAATGGAAACCTACCACCAACCATACACCTTACCCTACGCCGTACCCTAATCCTAATCCGTACGCTGACACTGACCCGTGCGTCAGCACGTACCCTGACCCTAACATGTTTCCGTACACTCACCTCTGCCCTAAACCTTGCCATTCCCTAACCCTAACCCTAGCACGAAATGAAAACCTACCACCATCCCTACACCTTACCCTATGCCGTACAATCATCCTAATCTGTACGCTGACAATGATCCGTGCGTCAGCACATACCCTGACCCTAACACGTTTCCGTACCCTCACCTGTGCCCTAAACCTTGCCGTTCCCTAAGCCTAACCCTAGGCCGGCACGGAATCCTACCTCCAACCCTACACGTTACACTACGCCGTACCCTAATCCTAACACGTGCGTCAGCATGTACCCTGACACTAACACGTTTCCATACCCTCACCTGTGCCCTAAACCTTGCAGTTCCCTAACCCTAACCCTAGCCCGGAATGAAAACCTACCACCAACCCTACACCTTACCCTACGCCGTACCCTAATCCTAATCCGTACGCTGACAGTGACCCGTGCGTCAGCACGTACCCTGACCCTAACACGTTTCCGTACCCACACCTGTGTCATAAACCTTGCCATTCCCTAACCCTAAACCTAGCCCAAACGGAAACCTACCACCAACCCTACACCTTACCCTACGCCGTACCCTAATCCTAATCCGTACGCTGACACTGACCCGTGCGTCAGCAAGTACCCTGACCCTAAACTTTTCCGTACCCTCACCTGTGCCCTAAACCTTGCCGTTCCCTAAGCCTAACCCTAGGCCGGCACGGAATCCAACGTCCAACCCTACACGTTACCCTACGCCGTACCCTAATCCTAACCCGTGCGTCAGCATGTACCCTGACCCTAACACGTTTCCGTACCCTCACCTGTGCCCTAAACCTTGCAGTTCCCTAACCCTAACCCTAGCCCGGAATGGAAACCTACCACCAACCCTACACCTTACCCTACGCCGTACCCTAATCCTAATCCGTACGCTGACAGTGACCCGTGCGTCAGCACGTACCCTAACCCTAACACGTTTCCGTACCCACACCTGTGTCATAAACCTTGCCATTCCCTAACCCTAAACCTAGCCCAAACGGAAACCTACCACCAACCCTACACCTTACCCTACGCCGTACCCTAATCCTAATCCGTACGCTGACACTGACCCGTGCGTCAGCAAGTACCCTGACCCTAAACTTTTCCGTACCCTCACCTGTGCCCTAAACCTTGCCGTTCCCTAAGCCTAACCCTAGGCCGGCACGGAATCCAACCTCCAACCCTACACGTTACCCTACGCCGTACCCTAATCCTAACCCGTGCGTCAGCATGTACCCTGACCCTAACACGTTTCCGTACCCTCACCTGTGCCCTAAACCTTGCCGTTCCCTAACCCTAACCCTAGCCCGGAATGGAAACCTACCACCAACCCTACACCTTACCCTACGCCGTACCCTAATCCTAATCCGTACGCTGACACTGACCCGTGCGTCAGCACGTACCCTGACCGTAACATGTTTCCGTACACTCACCTGTGCCCTAAACCTTGCAGTTCCCTAACCCTAACCCTAGCCCGGAATGAAAACCTACCACCATCCCTACACCTTACCCTATGCCGTACCCTCATCCTAATCTGTACGCTGACAATGACCCGTGCGTCAGCACATACCCAGACCCTAACACGTTTCCGTACCCTCACCTGTGCCCTAAACCTTGCCGTTCCCTAAGCCTAACACTAGGCCGGCACGGAATTCTACCACCAAACCTACACGTTACCCTACGCCGTACCCTAATCCTAATCCGTACGCTGACACTGACCCGTGCGTCAGCATGTACCCTGACCCTAACATGTTCCCGTACACTCACCGGTGCCCTAAACCTTGCCGTTCCCTAACCCTAACCCTAGCACGGAACGGAAACCTACCACCATCCCTACACCTTAACCTATGCCGTACCCTCATCCTAATCTGTACGCTGACAATGACCCGTGCGTCAGCACATACCCTGACCCTAACACGTTTCCGTACCCCCACCTGTGCCCTAAACCTTGCCGTTCCCTAAGCCTAACACTAGGCCGGCACGGAATTCTACCACCAACCCTACACGTTACCCTATGCCGTACCCTAATCCTAACACGTGCGTCAGCAAGTACCCTGACCCTAACACGTTTCCGTACCCTCACCTGTGCCCTAAACCTTGCCGTTCCCTAACCCTAACCCTAGCCCGGAATGGAAAGCTACCACCAACCCTACACCTTACCCTATGCCGTAACCTAATCCTAATCCGTACGCTGACAATGACCCGTGCGTCAGCACGTACCCTGACCCTAACATGTTTCCGCACACTCACCTGTGCCCTAAACCTTGCCGTTCCCTAACCCTAACCCTAGCCCGGAACGGAAACCTACCACCATCCCTACACCTTACCCTACACCGTACCCTAATCCTAAACTGTACGCTGACAATGACCCGTGCGTCAGCACATACCCTGACCCTAACACGTTTCCGTACCCTCACCTGTGCCCTAAACCTTGCCGTTCCCTAAGCCTAACCCTAGGCCGGCACGGAATTCTATGACCAACCCTACACTTTACCCTACGCCGTACCCTAATCCTAACCCGTGCGTCAGCATGTACCCTGACCCTAACACGTTTCCGTACCCTCACCTGTGCCCTAAACCTTACAGTTCCCTAACCCTAACCCTATCCCGAAACAGAAACCTACCACAAAACCTACACCTTACCCTATGCTGTACCCTAATCCTAATACCTAGGCTGACATTGAACCGTGCGTCAGCAAGTACCCTGACCCTAACACGTTTCCGTACCCTCACCTGTGCCCTAAACCTTGCCGTTCCCTAACCCTAACCCTAGTCCGGAATGGAAACCTACCACCAACCCTACACCTTACCCTATGCCGTACCCTAATCCTAATCCGTACGCTGACAATGACCCGTGCGTCAGCACGTACCCTGACCCTAACATGTTTCCGTACACTCACTTGTGCCCTAAACCTTGCCGTTCCCTAACCCTAACCCTAGCCCGGAACGGAAACCTACCACCATCCTTACACGTTACCCTACGCCGTACCCTAATCCTAAACTGTACGCTGACAATGACCCGTGCGTCAGCACATACCCTGACCCTAACACGTTTCCGTACCCTCACCTGTGCCCTAAACCTTGCCGTTCCCTAAGCCTAACCCTAGGCCGGCACGGAATTCTATGACCAACCCTACACGTTACACTACGCTGTACCCTAATCCTAACCCGTGGGTCAGCATGTACCCTGACCCTAACACGTTTCCGTACCCTCACCTGTGCCCTAAACCTTGCCGTTCCCTAAGCCGAACCCTAGGCCGGCATGGAATTCTATGACCAACCCTACACGTTACCCTATGCCGTACCCTAATCCTAACCCGTGCGTCAGCATGTACCCTGACCCTAACACGTTTCCGTACCCTCACCTGTGCCCTAAACCTTGCCGTTCCCTAAGCCGAACCCTAGGCCGGCACGGAATTCTATGACCAACCCTACACGTTACCCTATGCCGTACCCTAATCCTAACCCCTGCGTCAGCATGTACCCTGACCCTAACACGTTTCCATACGCTCACTTGTGCCCTAAACCTTGCAGTTCCCTAACCCTAACCCTAGCCCAGAATGGAAACCTACCACCAACCCTACACCTTACCCTACGCCGTACCATAATCCTAATCCGTACGCTGACACTGACCCATGCGTCAGCACATACCCTGACCCTAACACGTTTCCGTACCCCCACCTGTGCCCTAAACCTTGCCGTTCCCTAAGCCTAACACTAGGCCGGCACGTAAATCTACAACCAACCCTACACGTTACCCTACACCGTACCCTAATCCTAACCCGTGCGTCAGCAAGTACCCTGACCCTAACACATTTCCATACCCTCACCTGTGCCCTAAACCTTGCCGTTCCCTAACCCTAACCCTAGCCCGGAATGAAAACCTACCACCAACCCTACACCTTCCCCTACGCCGTACCCTAATCCTAATCTGTACGCTGACAGTGACCCGTGCGTCAGCACGTACCCTGACCCTAACACGTTTCCGTACCCACACCTGTGTCCTAAACCTTGCCGTTCCCTAACCCTAAACCTAGCCCAAACGGAAACCTACCACCAACCCTACACCTTACCCTACGCCGTACCCTAATCCTAATCCGTACGCTGACACTGACCCTTGCGTCAGCAAGTACCCTGACCCTAAACTTTTCCGTAGCCTCACCTGTGCCCTAAACCTTGCCGTTCCCTAAGCCTAACCCTAGGCCGGCACGGAATCCTAACTCCAACCCTACACGTTACCCTACGCCGTACCCTAATCCTAACCCGTGCGTCAGCATGTACCCTGACCCAAACACGTTTCCGTACCCTCACCTGTGCCCTAAACCTTGCAGTTCCCTAACCCTAACCCTAGCCCGGAATGGAAACCTACCACCAACCCTACACCTTACCCTACGCCGTACCCTAATCCTAATCCGTACGCTGACACTGACCCGTGCGTCAGCACGTACCCTGACCGTAACATGTTTCCGTACACTCACCTGTGCCCTAAACCTTGCCGTTCCCAAACCCTAACCCTAGCCTGGAACGGAAACCTACCACCATCCCTACACCTTACCCTATGCCGTACCCTCATCCTAATCTGTACGCTGACAATGACCCGTGCGTCAGCACATACCCAGACCCTAACACGTTTCCGTACCCTCACCTGTGCCCTAAACCTTGCCGTTCCCTAAGCCTAACACTAGGCCGGCACGGAATTCTACCACCAAACCTACACGTTACCCTACGCCATACCCTAATCCTAATCCGTATGCTGACACTGACCCGTGCGTCAGCATGTACCCTGACCCTAACATGTTCCCGTACACTCACCGGTGCCCTAAACCTTGCCGTTCCCTAACCCTAACCCTAGCACGGAACGGAAACCTACCACCATCCCTACACCTTACCCTATGCCGTACCCTCATCCTAATCTGTACGCTGACAATGACCCGTGCGTCAGCACATACCCTGACCCTAACACGTTTCCGTACCCCCACCTGTGCCCTAAACCTTGCCGTTCCCTAAGCCTAACCCTAGGCCGGCACGGAAATCTATGACCAACCCTACACTTTACCCTACGCCGTACCCTAATATTAACCCGTGCGTCAGCATGTACCCTGACCCTAACACGTTTCCGTACCCTCACCTGTGCCCTAAACCTTACAGTTCCCTAACCCTAACCCTAGCCCGAAACAGAAACCTAACACAAAACCTACACCTTACCCTACGCTGTACCCTAATCCTAATACCTAGTCTGACATTGAACCGTGCGTCAGCAAGTACCCTGACCCTAACACGTTTCCGTACCCTCACCTGTGCCCTAAACCTTGCCGTTCCCTAACCCTAACCCTAGTCCGGAATGGAAACCTACCACCAACCCTACACCTTACCCTATGCCGTACCCTAATCCTAATCCGTACGCTGACAATGACCCGTGCGTCAGCACGTACCCTGACCCTAACATGTTTCCGTACACTCACTTGTGCCCTAAACCTTGCCGTTCCCTAAGCCTAAACCTAGGCCGGCACGGAATCCAACCTCCAACCCTACACGTTACCCTACGCCGTACCCTAATCCTAACCCGTGCGTCAGCATGTACCCTGACCCTAACACGTTTCCGTACCCTCACCTGTGCCCTAAACCTTGCCGTTCCCTAACCCTAACCCTAGCCCGGAATGGAAACCTACCACCAACCCTACACCTTACCCTACGCCGTACCCTAATCCTAATCCGTACGCTGACACTGACCCGTGCGTCAGCACGTACCCTGACCGTAACATGTTTCCGTACACTCACCTGTGCCCTAAACCTTGCAGTTCCCTAACCCTAACCCTAGCCCGGAATGAAAACCTACCACCATCCCTACACCTTACCCTATGCCGTACCCTCATCCTAATCTGTACGCTGACAATGACCCGGGCGTCAGCACATACCCAGACCCTAACACGTTTCCGTACCCTCACCTGTGCCCTAAACCTTGCCGTTCCCTAAGCCTAACACTAGGCCGGCACGGAATTCTACCACCAAACCTACACGTTACCCTACGCCGTACCCTAATCCTAATCCGTACGCTGACACTGACCCGTGCGTCAGCATGTACCCTGACCCTAACATGTTCCCGTACACTCACCGGTGCCCTAAACCTTGCCGTTCCCTAACCCTAACCCTAGCACGGAACGGAAACCTACCACCATCCCTACACCTTAACCTATGCCGTACCCTCATCCTAATCTGTACGCTGACAATGACCCGTGCGTCAGCACATACCCTGACCCTAACACGTTTCCGTACCCCCACCTGTGCCCTAAACCTTGCCGTTCCCTAAGCCTAACACTAGGCCGGCACGGAATTCTACCACCAACCCTACACGTTACCCTATGCCGTACCCTAATCCTAACACGTGCGTCAGCAAGTACCCTGACCCTAACACGTTTCCGTACCCTCACCTGTGCCCTAAACCTTGCCGTTCCCTAACCCTAACCCTAGCCCGGAATGGAAACCTACCACCAACCCTACACCTTACCCTATGCTGTAACCTAATCCTAATCCGTACGCTGACAATGACCCGTGCGTCAGCACGTACCCTGACCCTAACATGTTTCCGTACACTCACCTGTGCCCTAAACCTTGCCGTTCCCTAACCCTAACCCTAGCCCGGAACGGAAACCTACCACCATCCCTACACCTTACCCTACACCGTACCCTAATCCTAAACTGTACGCTGACAATGACCCGTGCGTCAGCACATACCCTGACCCTAACACGTTTCCGTACCCTCACCTGTGCCCTAAACCTTGCCGTTCCCTAAGCCTAACCCTAGGCCGGCACGGAATTCTATGACCAACCCTACACTTTACCCTACGCCGTACCCTAATCCTAACCCGTGCGTCAGCATGTACCCTGACCCTAACACGTTTCCGTACCCTCACCTGTGCCCTAAACCTTGCCGTTCCCTAAGCCTAACCCTAGGCCGGCACGGAATCCAACCTCCAACCCTACACGTTACCCTACGCCGTACCCTAATCCTAACCCGTGCGTCAGCATGTACCCTGACCCTAACACGTTTCCGTACCCTCACCTGTGCCCTAAACCTTGCCGTTCCCTAAGCCTAACCCTAGCCCGGAATGGAAACCTACCACCAACCCTACACCTTACCCTACGCCGTACCCTAATCCTAATCCGTACGCTGACACTGACCCGTGCGTCAGCACGTACCCTGACCGTAACATGTTTCCGTACACTCACCTGTGCCCTAAACCTTGCAGTTCCCTAACCCTAACCCTAGCCCGGAATGAAAACCTACCACCATCCCTACACCTTACCCTATGCCGTACCCTCATCCTAATCTGTACGCTGACAATGACCCGTGCGTCAGCACATACCCAGACCCTAACACGTTTCCGTACCCTCACCTGTGCCCTAAACCTTGCCGTTCCCTAAGCCTAACACTAGGCCGGCACGGAATTCTACCACCAAACCTACACGTTACCCTACGCCGTACCCTAATCCTAATCCGTACGCTGACACTGACCCGTGCGTCAGCAAGTACCCTGACCCTAAACTTTTCCGTACCCTCACCTGTGCCCTAAACCTTGCCGTTCCCTAAGCCTAACCCTAGGCCGGCACGGAATCCAACCTCCAACCCTACACGTTACCCTACGCCGTACCCTAATCCTAACCCGTGCGTCAGCATGTACCCTGACCCTAACACGTTTCCGTACCCTCACCTGTGCCCTAAACCTTGCCGTTCCCTAAGCCTAACCCTAGCCCGGAATGGAAACCTACCACCAACCCTACACCTTACCCTACGCCGTACCCTAATCCTAATCCGTACGCTGACACTGACCCGTGCGTCAGCACGTACCCTGACCGTAACATGTTTCCGTACACTCACCTGTGCCCTAAACCTTGCAGTTCCCTAACCCTAACCCTAGCCCGGAATGAAAACCTACCACCATCCCTACACCTTACCCTATGCCGTACCCTCATCCTAATCTGTACGCTGACAATGACCCGTGCGTCAGCACATACCCAGACCCTAACACGTTTCCGTACCCTCACCTGTGCCCTAAACCTTGCCGTTCCCTAAGCCTAACACTAGGCCGGCACGGAATTCTACCACCAAACCTACACGTTACCCTACGCCGTACCCTAATCCTAATCCGTACGCTGACACTGACCCGTGCGTCAGCATGTACCCTGACCCTAACATGTTCCCGTACACTCACCGGTGCCCTAAACCTTGCCGTTCCTTAACCCTAACCCTAGCACGGAACGGAAACCTACCACCATCCCTACACCTTAACCTATGCCGTACCCTCATCCTAATCTGTACGCTGACAATGACCCGTGCGTCAGCACATACCCTGACCCTAACACGTTTCCGTACCCCCACCTGTGCCCTAAACCTTGCCGTTCCCTAAGCCTAACACTAGGCCGGCACGGAATTCTACCACCAACCCTACACGTTACCCTATGCCGTACCCTAATCCTAACACGTGCGTCAGCAAGTACCCTGACCCTAACACGTTTCCGTACCCTCACCTGTGCCCTAAACCTTGCCGTTCCCTAACCCTAACCCTAGCCCGGAATGGAAACCTACCACCAACCCTACACCTTCCCCTACGCCGTACCCTAATCCTAATCTGTACGCTGACAGTGACCCGTGCGTCAGCACGTACCCTGACCCTAACACGTTTCCGTACCCACACCTGTGTCCTAAACCTTGCCGTTCCCTAACCCTAAACCTAGCCCAAACGGAAACCTACCACCAACCCTACACCTTACCCTACGCCGTACCCTAATCCTAATCCGTACGCTGACACTGACCCTTGCGTCAGCAAGTACCCTGACCCTAAACTTTTCCGTAGCCTCACCTGTGCCCTAAACCTTGCCGTTCCCTAAGCCTAACCCTAGGCCGGCACGGAATCCTAACTCCAACCCTACACGTTACCCTACGCCGTACCCTAATCCTAACCCGTGGGTCAGCATGTACCCTGACCCTAACACGTTTCCGTACCCTCACCTGTGCCCTAAACCTTGCCGTTCCCTAAGCCGAACCCTAGGCCGGCACGGAATTCTATGACCAACCCTACACGTTACCCTATGCCGTACCCTAATCCTAACCCGTGCGTCAGCATGTACCCTGACCCTAACACGTTTCCGTACCCTCACCTGTGCCCTAAACCTTGCCGTTCCCTAAGCCGAACCCTAGGCCGGCACGGAATTCTATGACCAACCCTACACGTTACCCTATGCCGTACCCTAATCCTAACCCCTGCGTCAGCATGTACCCTGACCCTAACACGTTTCCATACGCTCACTTGTGCCCTAAATCTTGCAGTTCCCTAACCCTAACCCTAGCCCAGAATGGAAACCTACCACCAACCCTACACCTTACCCTACGCCGTACCATAATCCTAATCCGTACGCTGACACTGACCCATGCGTCAGCACATACCCTGACCCTAACACGTTTCCGTACCCCCACCTGTGCCCTAAACCTTGCCGTTCCCTAAGCCTAACACTAGGCCGGCACGTAAATCTACAACCAACCCTACACGTTACCCTACACCGTACCCTAATCCTAACCCGTGCGTCAGCAAGTACCCTGACCCTAACACATTTCCATACCCTCACCTGTGCCCTAAACCTTGCCGTTCCCTAACCCTAACCCTAGCCCGGAATGAAAACCTACCACCAACCCTACACCTTCCCCTACGCCGTACCCTAATCCTAATCTGTACGCTGACAGTGACCCGTGCGTCAGCACGTACCCTGACCCTAACACGTTTCCGTACCCACACCTGTGTCCTAAACCTTGCCGTTCCCTAACCCTAAACCTAGCCCAAACGGAAACCTACCACCAACCCTACACCTTACCCTAGGCCGTACCCTAATCCTAATCCGTACGCTGACACTGACCCTTGCGTCAGCAAGTACCCTGACCCTAAACTTTTCCGTAGCCTCACCTGTGCCCTAAACCTTGCCGTTCCCTAAGCCTAACCCTAGGCCGGCACGGAATCCTAACTCCAACCCTACACGTTACCCTACGCCGTACCCTAATCCTAACCCGTGCGTCAGCATGTACCCTGACCCAAACACGTTTCCGTACCCTCACCTGTGCCCTAAACCTTGCAGTTCCCTAACCCTAACCCTAGCCCGGAATGGAAACCTACCACCAACCCAAACCTTACCCTACGCCGTACCCTAATCCTAATCCGTACGCTGACACTGACCCGTGCGTCAGCACGTACCCTGACCGTAACATGTTTCCGTACACTCACCTGTGCCCTAAACCTTGCCGTTCCCAAACCCTAACCCTAGCCTGGAACGGAAACCTACCACCATCCCTACACCTTACCCTATGCCGTACCCTCATCCTAATCTGTACGCTGACAATGACCCGTGCGTCAGCACATACCCAGACCCTAACACGTTTCCGTACCCTCACCTGTGCCCTAAACCTTGCCGTTCCCTAAGCCTAACACTAGGCCGGCACGGAATTCTACCACCAAACCTACACGTTACCCTACGCCGTACCCTAATCCTAATCCGTATGCTGACACTGACCCGTGCGTCAGCATGTACCCTGACCCTAACATGTTCCCGTACACTCACCGGTGCCCTAAACCTTGCCGTTCCCTAACCCTAACCCTAGCACGGAACGGAAACCTACCACCATCCCTACACCTTACCCTATGCCGTACCCTCATCCTAATCTGTACGCTGACAATGACCCGTGCGTCAGCACATACCCTGACCCTAACACGTTTCCGTACCCCCACCTGTGCCCTAAACCTTGCCGTTCCCTAAGCCTAACCCTAGGCCGGCACGGAAATCTATGACCAACCCTACACTTTACCCTACGCCGTACCCTAATACTAACCCGTGCGTCAGCATGTACCCTGACCCTAACACGTTTCCGTACCCTCACCTGTGCCCTAAACCTTACAGTTCCCTAACCCTAACCCTAGCCCGAAACAGAAACCTAACACAAAACGTACACCTTACCCTACGCTGTACCCTAATCCTAATACCTAGTCTGACATTGAACCGTGCGTCAGCAAGTACACTGACCCTAACACGTTTCCGTACCCTCACCTGTGCCCTAAACCTTGCCGTTCCCTAACCCTAACCCTAGTCCGGAATGGAAACCTACCACCAACCCTACACCTTACCCTATGCCGTACCCTAATCCTAATCCGTACGCTGACAATGACCCGTGCGTCAGCACGTACCCTGACCCTAACATGTTTCCGTACACTCACTTGTGCCCTAAACCTTGCCGTTCCCTAACCCTAACCCTAGCCCGGAACGGAAACCTACCACCATCCTTACACGTTACCCTACGCCGTACCCTAATCCTAAACTCTACGCTGACAATGACCCGTGCGTCAGCACATACCCTGACCCTAACACGTTTCCATACCCTCACCTGTGCCCTAAACCTTGCCGTTCCCTAAGCCTAACCCTAGGCCGGCACGGAATTCTATGACCAACCCTACACGTTACCCTACGCTGTACCCTAATCCTAACCCGTGGGTCAGCATGTACCCTGACCCTAACACGTTTCCGTACCCTCACCTGTGCCCTAAACCTTGCAGTTCCCTAACCCTAGCCCTAGCCCGGAATGGAAACCTACCACCAACCCTACACCTTACCCTACGCCGTACCCTAATCCTAATCCGTACGCTGACACTGACCCGTGCGTCAACACGTACCCTGACCCTAACATGTTTCCGTACACTAACCTGTGCCCTAAACCTTGCCGTTCCCTAACCCTAACCCTAGCCCGGAACGGAAAACTACCACCATCCCTACACCTTACCCTATGCCGTACCCTCATCCTAATCTGTACGCTGACAATGACCCGTGCGTCAGCACATACCCTGACCCTAACACGTTTCCGTACCCTCACCTGTGCCCTAAACCTTGCCGTTCCCTAAGCCTAACCCTAGGCCGGCACGGAATCCTAACTCCAACCCTACACGTTACCCTACGCCGTACCCTAATCCTAACACCTGCGGCAGCATGTACCCTGACCCTAACACGTTTCCGTACCCTCACTTGTGCCCTAAACCTTGCCGTTCCCTAAGCCGAACCCTAGGCCAGCACGGAATTCTATGACCAACCTTACACGTTACCCTATTCCGTACCCTAATCCTAACCCGTGCGTCAGCATGTACCCTGACCCTAACACGTTTCCGTACCCTCACCGGTGCCCTAAACATTACAGTTCCCTAACCCTAACCCTAGCCCGAAACAGAAACCTACCACAAAACCTACACCTTGCCCTACGCCGTACCCTAATCCTAATCCGTACGCTGACACTGACCCGTGCATCAGCACGTACCCAGACCCTAACATGTTTCCGTACACTCACCTGTGCCCTAAACCTTGCCGTTCCCTAACCCTAACCCTAGCACGGAATGGAAACCTACCACCATCCCTACACCTTACCCTATGCCGTACCCTCATCCTAATCTGTACGCTGACAATGACCCGTGCGTCAGCACATACCCTGACCCTAACACGTTTCCGTACCCTCACCTGTGCCCTAAACCTTGCCGTTCCCTAAGCCTAACCCTAGGCCGGCACGGAATTCTATGACCAACCATACACGTTACCCTACGCCGTACCCTAATCCTAACCCCTGCGGCAGCATGTACCCTGACCCTAACACGTTTCCGTACCCTCACCTGTACTCTAAACCTTGCAGTTCCCTAACCCTAACCCTAGCCCAGAATGGAAACCTACCACCAACCCTACACCTTACCCTACGCCGTTACCTAATCCTAATCCGTACGCTGACACTGACCCGTGCGTCAGCACGTACCCTGACCGTAACATGTTTCCGTACACCCACCTCTGCCCTAAACCTTGCCATTCCCTAACCCAATCCCTAGCACGGAACGGAAACCTACCACCATCCCTATACCTTACCCTATGCGGTACACTCATCCTAATCTGTACGCTGACAATGACACGTGCGTCAGCACATACCCTGACCCTAACACATTTCCATACCCTCACCTGTGCCCTAAACCTTGCCATTCCCTAAGCCTAACCCTAGGCCGGCACGGAATCCTACCTCCAACCCTACACGTTACCCTACGCCGTACCCTAATTCTAACCCCTGCGTCAGCATGTACCCTGACCCTAACACGTTTCCATACGCTCACTTGTGCCCTAAACCTTGCAGTTCCCTAACCCTAACCCTAGCCCAGAATGGAAACCTACCACCAACCCTACACCTTACCCTACGCCGTACCATAATCCTAATCCGTACGCTGACACTGACCCATGCGTCAGCACGTACCCTGACCGTAACATGTTTCCGTACACTTACCTGTGCCCAAAACCTTGCCGTTCCCTAACCCTAACCCTAGCCCGGAATGGAAACCTACCACCATCCCTACACCTTACGCTATGCCATACCCTCATCCTAATCTGTACGCTGACAATGACCCGTGCGTCAGCACATGCCCTGACCCTAACACGTTTCCGTACCCTCACCTGTGCCCTAAACCTTGCCATTCCCTAAGCCTAACACTAGGCGGGCACGGAATTCTACCACCAACCCTACACGTTACCCTACGCCGTACCCTAATCCTAACCCGTGCGTCAGCATGTAACCTGATCCTAACACGTTTCCGTACACTCACCTGTGCCCTAAACCTTGCAGTTCCCTAACCCTAACCCTAGCCCGGAACGGAAACCTACCACCAAACCTACACCTTACCCTACGCCGTACCCTAATCCTAATCCGTACGCTGACACTGACCCGTGCGTCAGCAAGTACCCTGACCCTAACACGTTTCCGTACCCACACCTGTGTCCTAAACCTTGCCGTTCCCTAACCCTAAACCTAGCCCAAACGGAAACCTACCACCAACCCTACACCTTACCCTATGCCGTACCCTAATCCTAATCCATACGCTGACACTGACCCGTGCGTCAGCAAGTACCCTGACCCTAAACGTTTCTGTACCCTCACCTGTGTCCTAAACCTTGCCGTTCCCTAACCCTAACCCTAGCGCGGAATGGAAACCTACCACAAAACCTAAACCTTACCCTATGCCGTACCCTAATCCTAATCCGTACGCTGACACTGACCCGTGCGTCAGCACGTACACTGACCCTAACACATTTCCGTACACTCACCTGTGCCCTAAACCTTGCCGTTCCCTAACCCTAACCCTAGCCCAGAACGGAAACCTACCAACATCCCTACACCTTACACTACGCCGTACCCTAATCCTAATCTGTACGCTGACAATGACCCGTGCGTCAGCACATACCCTGACCCTAACACGTTTCCATACCCTGACCTGTGCCCTAAACCTTGCCGTTCCCTAAGCCTAACCCTAGGCCGGCAGGGAATCCTACCTCCAACCCTACACGTTACCCTACGCCGTACCCTAATCCTAACCCGTGCGACAGCATGTACCCTGACCATAACACGTTTCCGTACCCCCACCTGTGCCCTAAACCTTACAGTTCCCTAACCCTAACCCTAGCCTGAAACAGAAACCTACCACAAAACCTACATCTTACCCTATGCCGTACCCTAATCCTAATACGTACGCTGACATTGACCCGTGCGTCAGCAAGTACCCTGACCCTAACACGTTTCCGTACCCTCACCTGTGCTCTAAACCTTGCCGTTCCCTAACCCTAACCCTAGCCCGTAATGGAAACCTACCACCAACCCTACACCTTACCCTATGCCGTCACCTAATCCTAATCCGTACGCTGACAATGACCCGTGCGTCAGCACGTACCCTGACCCTAACATGTTTCCGTACACTCACCTGTGCCCTAAACCTTGCCGTTCCCTAACCCTAAACCTAGCCCAGAATGGCAACCTACCACCAACCCTACACCTTACCCTACGCCGTACCCTAATCCTAATCCGTACGCTGACACTGACCCGTGCGTCAGCACGTACCCTGACCCTAACATGTTTCCGAACACTCACCTCTGCCCTATACCTTGCGGTTCCCTAAGCCTAACCCTAGGCCGGCACGGAATTCTATGACCAACCCTACACCTTACCCTATGCCGTACCCTAATCCTTATCCGTAGGCTGACAATGACCCGTGCGTCAGCACGTACCCTGACCCTAACATGTTTCCGTACACTCACCTGTGCCCTAAAACTTGCCGTTCCCTAACCCTAACCCTAGCCCGGAACGGAAACCTACCACCATCCCTACACGTTACCCTACGCCGTACCCTAAGCCTAAACTGTACGCTGACAATGACCCGTGCGTCAGCACATACCCTGACCCTAACACGTTTCCGTACCCTCACCTGTGCCCTAAACATTGCCGTTCCCTAAGCCTAACCCTAAGCCGGCACGGAATTCTATGATCAACCCTACATGTTACCCTACGCTGTACCCTAATCCTAACCCGTGCGTCAGCATGTACCCTGACCCTAACACGTTTCCGTACCCTCACCTGTGCCCTAAACCTTGCAGTTCCCTAACCCTAACCCTAGCCCGGAATGGAAACCTACCACCAACCCTACACCTTACCCTACGCCGTACCCTAATCCTAATCCGTACGCTGACACTGACCCGTGCGTCAGCACGTACCCTGACCCTAACATGTTTCCGTACACTAACCTGTGCCCTAAACCTTGCCGTTCCCTAACCCTAACCCTAGCCCGGAATGGAAACCTACCACCAACCATACACCTTACCCTACGCCGTACCCTAATCCTAATCCGTACGCTGACACTGACCCGTGCGTCAGCACGTACCCTGACCCTAACATGTTTCCGTACACTCACCTCTGCCCTAAACCTTGCCATTCCCTAACCCTAACCCTAGCACGAAATGAAAACCTACCACCATCCCTACACCTTACCCTATGCCGTACAATCATCCTAATCTGTACGCTGACAATGATCCGTGCGTCAGCACATACCCTGACCCTAACACGTTTCCGTACCCTCACCTGTGCCCTAAACCTTGCCGTTCCCTAAGCCTAACCCTAGGCCGGCACGGAATCCTACCTCCAACCCTACACGTTACACTACGCCGTACCCTAATCCTAACACGTGCGTCAGCATGTACCCTGACACTAACACGTTTCCATACCCTCACCTGTGCCCTAAACCTTGCAGTTCCCTAACCCTAACCCTAGCCCGGAATGAAAACCTACCACCAACCCTACACCTTACCCTACGCCGTACCCTAATCCTAATCCGTACGCTGACAGTGACCCGTGCGTCAGCACGTACCCTGACCCTAACACGTTTCCGTACCCACACCTGTGTCATAAACCTTGCCATTCCCTAACCCTAAACCTAGCCCAAACGGAAACCTACCACCAACCCTACACCTTACCCTACGCCGTACCCTAATCCTAATCCGTACGCTGACACTGACCCGTGCGTCAGCAAGTACCCTGACCCTAAACTTTTCCGTACCCTCACCTGTGCCCTAAACCTTGCCGTTCCCTAAGCCTAACCCTAGGCCGGCACGGAATCCAACGTCCAACCCTACACGTTACCCTACGCCGTACCCTAATCCTAACCCGTGCGTCAGCATGTACCCTGACCCTAACACGTTTCCGTACCCTCACCTGTGCCCTAAACCTTGCAGTTCCCTAACCCTAACCCTAGCCCGGAATGGAAACCTACCACCAACCCTACACCTTACCCTACGCCGTACCCTAATCCTAATCCGTACGCTGACAGTGACCCGTGCGTCAGCACGTACCCTAACCCTAACACGTTTCCGTACCCACACCTGTGTCATAAACCTTGCCATTCCCTAACCCTAAACCTAGCCCAAACGGAAACCTACCACCAACCCTACACCTTACCCTACGCCGTACCCTAATCCTAATCCGTACGCTGACACTGACCCGTGCGTCAGCAAGTACCCTGACCCTAAACTTTTCCGTACCCTCACCTGTGCCCTAAACCTTGCCGTTCCCTAAGCCTAACCCTAGGCCGGCACGGAATCCAACCTCCAACCCTACACGTTACCCTACGCCGTACCCTAATCCTAACCCGTGCGTCAGCATGTACCCTGACCCTAACACGTTTCCGTACCCTCACCTGTGCCCTAAACCTTGCCGTTCCCTAACCCTAACCCTAGCCCGGAATGGAAACCTACCACCAACCCTACACCTTACCCTACGCCGTACCCTAATCCTAATCCGTACGCTGACACTGACCCGTGCGTCAGCACGTACCCTGACCGTAACATGTTTCCGTACACTCACCTGTGCCCTAAACCTTGCAGTTCCCTAACCCTAACCCTAGCCCGGAATGAAAACCTACCACCATCCCTACACCTTACCCTATGCCGTACCCTCATCCTAATCTGTACGCTGACAATGACCCGTGCGTCAGCACATACCCAGACCCTAACACGTTTCCGTACCCTCACCTGTGCCCTAAACCTTGCCGTTCCCTAAGCCTAACACTAGGCCGGCACGGAATTCTACCACCAAACCTACACGTTACCCTACGCCGTACCCTAATCCTAATCCGTACGCTGACACTGACCCGTGCGTCAGCATGTACCCTGACCCTAACATGTTCCCGTACACTCACCGGTGCCCTAAACCTTGCCGTTCCCTAACCCTAACCCTAGCACGGAACGGAAACCTACCACCATCCCTACACCTTAACCTATGCCGTACCCTCATCCTAATCTGTACGCTGACAATGACCCGTGCGTCAGCACATACCCTGACCCTAACACGTTTCCGTACCCCCACCTGTGCCCTAAACCTTGCCGTTCCCTAAGCCTAACACTAGGCCGGCACGGAATTCTACCACCAACCCTACACGTTACCCTATGCCGTACCCTAATCCTAACACGTGCGTCAGCAAGTACCCTGACCCTAACACGTTTCCGTACCCTCACCTGTGCCCTAAACCTTGCCGTTCCCTAACCCTAACCCTAGCCCGGAATGGAAAGCTACCACCAACCCTACACCTTACCCTATGCCGTAACCTAATCCTAATCCGTACGCTGACAATGACCCGTGCGTCAGCACGTACCCTGACCCTAACATGTTTCCGCACACTCACCTGTGCCCTAAACCTTGCCGTTCCCTAACCCTAACCCTAGCCCGGAACGGAAACCTACCACCATCCCTACACCTTACCCTACACCGTACCCTAATCCTAAACTGTACGCTGACAATGACCCGTGCGTCAGCACATACCCTGACCCTAACACGTTTCCGTACCCTCACCTGTGCCCTAAACCTTGCCGTTCCCTAAGCCTAACCCTAGGCCGGCACGGAATTCTATGACCAACCCTACACTTTACCCTACGCCGTACCCTAATCCTAACCCGTGCGTCAGCATGTACCCTGACCCTAACACGTTTCCGTACCCTCACCTGTGCCCTAAACCTTACAGTTCCCTAACCCTAACCCTATCCCGAAACAGAAACCTACCACAAAACCTACACCTTACCCTATGCTGTACCCTAATCCTAATACCTAGGCTGACATTGAACCGTGCGTCAGCAAGTACCCTGACCCTAACACGTTTCCGTACCCTCACCTGTGCCCTAAACCTTGCCGTTCCCTAACCCTAACCCTAGTCCGGAATGGAAACCTACCACCAACCCTACACCTTACCCTATGCCGTACCCTAATCCTAATCCGTACGCTGACAATGACCCGTGCGTCAGCACGTACCCTGACCCTAACATGTTTCCGTACACTCACTTGTGCCCTAAACCTTGCCGTTCCCTAACCCTAACCCTAGCCCGGAACGGAAACCTACCACCATCCTTACACGTTACCCTACGCCGTACCCTAATCCTAAACTGTACGCTGACAATGACCCGTGCGTCAGCACATACCCTGACCCTAACACGTTTCCGTACCCTCACCTGTGCCCTAAACCTTGCCGTTCCCTAAGCCTAACCCTAGGCCGGCACGGAATTCTATGACCAACCCTACACGTTACACTACGCTGTACCCTAATCCTAACCCGTGGGTCAGCATGTACCCTGACCCTAACACGTTTCCGTACCCTCACCTGTGCCCTAAACCTTGCCGTTCCCTAAGCCGAACCCTAGGCCGGCATGGAATTCTATGACCAACCCTACACGTTACCCTATGCCGTACCCTAATCCTAACCCGTGCGTCAGCATGTACCCTGACCCTAACACGTTTCCGTACCCTCACCTGTGCCCTAAACCTTGCCGTTCCCTAAGCCGAACCCTAGGCCGGCACGGAATTCTATGACCAACCCTACACGTTACCCTATGCCGTACCCTAATCCTAACCCCTGCGTCAGCATGTACCCTGACCCTAACACGTTTCCATACGCTCACTTGTGCCCTAAACCTTGCAGTTCCCTAACCCTAACCCTAGCCCAGAATGGAAACCTACCACCAACCCTACACCTTACCCTACGCCGTACCATAATCCTAATCCGTACGCTGACACTGACCCATGCGTCAGCACATACCCTGACCCTAACACGTTTCCGTACCCCCACCTGTGCCCTAAACCTTGCCGTTCCCTAAGCCTAACACTAGGCCGGCACGTAAATCTACAACCAACCCTACACGTTACCCTACACCGTACCCTAATCCTAACCCGTGCGTCAGCAAGTACCCTGACCCTAACACATTTCCATACCCTCACCTGTGCCCTAAACCTTGCCGTTCCCTAACCCTAACCCTAGCCCGGAATGAAAACCTACCACCAACCCTACACCTTCCCCTACGCCGTACCCTAATCCTAATCTGTACGCTGACAGTGACCCGTGCGTCAGCACGTACCCTGACCCTAACACGTTTCCGTACCCACACCTGTGTCCTAAACCTTGCCGTTCCCTAACCCTAAACCTAGCCCAAACGGAAACCTACCACCAACCCTACACCTTACCCTACGCCGTACCCTAATCCTAATCCGTACGCTGACACTGACCCTTGCGTCAGCAAGTACCCTGACCCTAAACTTTTCCGTAGCCTCACCTGTGCCCTAAACCTTGCCGTTCCCTAAGCCTAACCCTAGGCCGGCACGGAATCCTAACTCCAACCCTACACGTTACCCTACGCCGTACCCTAATCCTAACCCGTGCGTCAGCATGTACCCTGACCCAAACACGTTTCCGTACCCTCACCTGTGCCCTAAACCTTGCAGTTCCCTAACCCTAACCCTAGCCCGGAATGGAAACCTACCACCAACCCTACACCTTACCCTACGCCGTACCCTAATCCTAATCCGTACGCTGACACTGACCCGTGCGTCAGCACGTACCCTGACCGTAACATGTTTCCGTACACTCACCTGTGCCCTAAACCTTGCCGTTCCCAAACCCTAACCCTAGCCTGGAACGGAAACCTACCACCATCCCTACACCTTACCCTATGCCGTACCCTCATCCTAATCTGTACGCTGACAATGACCCGTGCGTCAGCACATACCCAGACCCTAACACGTTTCCGTACCCTCACCTGTGCCCTAAACCTTGCCGTTCCCTAAGCCTAACACTAGGCCGGCACGGAATTCTACCACCAAACCTACACGTTACCCTACGCCATACCCTAATCCTAATCCGTATGCTGACACTGACCCGTGCGTCAGCATGTACCCTGACCCTAACATGTTCCCGTACACTCACCGGTGCCCTAAACCTTGCCGTTCCCTAACCCTAACCCTAGCACGGAACGGAAACCTACCACCATCCCTACACCTTACCCTATGCCGTACCCTCATCCTAATCTGTACGCTGACAATGACCCGTGCGTCAGCACATACCCTGACCCTAACACGTTTCCGTACCCCCACCTGTGCCCTAAACCTTGCCGTTCCCTAAGCCTAACCCTAGGCCGGCACGGAAATCTATGACCAACCCTACACTTTACCCTACGCCGTACCCTAATATTAACCCGTGCGTCAGCATGTACCCTGACCCTAACACGTTTCCGTACCCTCACCTGTGCCCTAAACCTTACAGTTCCCTAACCCTAACCCTAGCCCGAAACAGAAACCTAACACAAAACCTACACCTTACCCTACGCTGTACCCTAATCCTAATACCTAGTCTGACATTGAACCGTGCGTCAGCAAGTACCCTGACCCTAACACGTTTCCGTACCCTCACCTGTGCCCTAAACCTTGCCGTTCCCTAACCCTAACCCTAGTCCGGAATGGAAACCTACCACCAACCCTACACCTTACCCTATGCCGTACCCTAATCCTAATCCGTACGCTGACAATGACCCGTGCGTCAGCACGTACCCTGACCCTAACATGTTTCCGTACACTCACTTGTGCCCTAAACCTTGCCGTTCCCTAAGCCTAACCCTAGGCCGGCACGGAATCCAACCTCCAACCCTACACGTTACCCTACGCCGTACCCTAATCCTAACCCGTGCGTCAGCATGTACCCTGACCCTAACACGTTTCCGTACCCTCACCTGTGCCCTAAACCTTGCCGTTCCCTAACCCTAACCCTAGCCCGGAATGGAAACCTACCACCAACCCTACACCTTACCCTACGCCGTACCCTAATCCTAATCCGTACGCTGACACTGACCCGTGCGTCAGCACGTACCCTGACCGTAACATGTTTCCGTACACTCACCTGTGCCCTAAACCTTGCAGTTCCCTAACCCTAACCCTAGCCCGGAATGAAAACCTACCACCATCCCTACACCTTACCCTATGCCGTACCCTCATCCTAATCTGTACGCTGACAATGACCCGGGCGTCAGCACATACCCAGACCCTAACACGTTTCCGTACCCTCACCTGTGCCCTAAACCTTGCCGTTCCCTAAGCCTAACACTAGGCCGGCACGGAATTCTACCACCAAACCTACACGTTACCCTACGCCGTACCCTAATCCTAATCCGTACGCTGACACTGACCCGTGCGTCAGCATGTACCCTGACCCTAACATGTTCCCGTACACTCACCGGTGCCCTAAACCTTGCCGTTCCCTAACCCTAACCCTAGCACGGAACGGAAACCTACCACCATCCCTACACCTTAACCTATGCCGTACCCTCATCCTAATCTGTACGCTGACAATGACCCGTGCGTCAGCACATACCCTGACCCTAACACGTTTCCGTACCCCCACCTGTGCCCTAAACCTTGCCGTTCCCTAAGCCTAACACTAGGCCGGCACGGAATTCTACCACCAACCCTACACGTTACCCTATGCCGTACCCTAATCCTAACACGTGCGTCAGCAAGTACCCTGACCCTAACACGTTTCCGTACCCTCACCTGTGCCCTAAACCTTGCCGTTCCCTAACCCTAACCCTAGCCCGGAATGGAAACCTACCACCAACCCTACACCTTACCCTATGCTGTAACCTAATCCTAATCCGTACGCTGACAATGACCCGTGCGTCAGCACGTACCCTGACCCTAACATGTTTCCGTACACTCACCTGTGCCCTAAACCTTGCCGTTCCCTAACCCTAACCCTAGCCCGGAACGGAAACCTACCACCATCCCTACACCTTACCCTACACCGTACCCTAATCCTAAACTGTACGCTGACAATGACCCGTGCGTCAGCACATACCCTGACCCTAACACGTTTCCGTACCCTCACCTGTGCCCTAAACCTTGCCGTTCCCTAAGCCTAACCCTAGGCCGGCACGGAATTCTATGACCAACCCTACACTTTACCCTACGCCGTACCCTAATCCTAACCCGTGCGTCAGCATGTACCCTGACCCTAACACGTTTCCGTACCCTCACCTGTGCCCTAAACCTTACAGTTCCCTAACCCTAACCCTAGCCCGAAACAGAAACCTACCACAAAACCTACACCTTACCCTATGCTGTACCCTAATCCTAATACCTAGGCTGACATTGAACCGTGCGTCAGCACGTACCCTGACCCTAACACGTTTCCGTACCCACACCTGTGTCCTAAACCTTGCCGTTCCCTAACCCTAAACCTAGCCCAAACGGAAACCTACCACCAACCCTACACCTTACCCTAGGCCGTACCCTAATCCTAATCCGTACGCTGACACTGACCCTTGCGTCAGCAAGTACCCTGACCCTAAACTTTTCCGTAGCCTCACCTGTGCCCTAAACCTTGCCGTTCCCTAAGCCTAACCCTAGGCCGGCACGGAATCCTAACTCCAACCCTACACGTTACCCTACGCCGTACCCTAATCCTAACCCGTGCGTCAGCATGTACCCTGACCCAAACACGTTTCCGTACCCTCACCTGTGCCCTAAACCTTGCAGTTCCCTAACCCTAACCCTAGCCCGGAATGGAAACCTACCACCAACCCTACACCTTACCCTACGCCGTACCCTAATCCTAATCCGTACGCTGACACTGACCCGTGCGTCAGCACGTACCCTGACCGTAACATGTTTCCGTACACTCACCTGTGCCCTAAACCTTGCCGTTCCCAAACCCTAACCCTAGCCTGGAACGGAAACCTACCACCATCCCTACACCTTACCCTATGCCGTACCCTCATCCTAATCTGTACGCTGACAATGACCCGTGCGTCAGCACATACCCAGACCCTAACACGTTTCCGTACCCTCACCTGTGCCCTAAACCTTGCCGTTCCCTAAGCCTAACACTAGGCCGGCACGGAATTCTACCACCAAACCTACACGTTACCCTACGCCGTACCCTAATCCTAATCCGTATGCTGACACTGACCCGTGCGTCAGCATGTACCCTGACCCTAACATGTTCCCGTACACTCACCGGTGCCCTAAACCTTGCCGTTCCCTAACCCTAACCCTAGCACGGAACGGAAACCTACCACCATCCCTACACCTTACCCTATGCCGTACCCTCATCCTAATCTGTACGCTGACAATGACCCGTGCGTCAGCACATACCCTGACCCTAACACGTTTCCGTACCCCCACCTGTGCCCTAAACCTTGCCGTTCCCTAAGCCTAACCCTAGGCCGGCACGGAAATCTATGACCAACCCTACACTTTACCCTACGCCGTACCCTAATACTAACCCGTGCGTCAGCATGTACCCTGACCCTAACACGTATCCGTACCCTCACCTGTGCCCTAAACCTTACAGTTCCCTAACCCTAACCCTAGCCCGAAACAGAAACCTAACACAAAACGTACACCTTACCCTACGCTGTACCCTAATCCTAATACCTAGTCTGACATTGAACCGTGCGTCAGCAAGTACCCTGACCCTAACACGTTTCCGTACCCTCACCTGTGCCCTAAACCTTGCCGTTCCCTAACCCTAACCCTAGTCCGGAATGGAAACCTACCACCAACCCTACACCTTACCCTATGCCGTACCCTAATCCTAATCCGTACGCTGACAATGACCCGTGCGTCAGCACGTACCCTGACCCTAACATGTTTCCGTACACTCACTTGTGCCCTAAACCTTGCCGTTCCCTAACCCTAACCCTAGCCCGGAACGGAAACCTACCACCATCCTTACACGTTACCCTACGCCGTACCCTAATCCTAAACTCTACGCTGACAATGACCCGTGCGTCAGCACATACCCTGACCCTAACACGTTTCCATACCCTCACCTGTGCCCTAAACCTTGCCGTTCCCTAAGCCTAACCCTAGGCAGGCACGGAATTCTATGACCAACCCTACACGTTACCCTACGCTGTACCCTAATCCTAACCCGTGGGTCAGCATGTACCCTGACCCTAACACGTTTCCGTACCCTCACCTGTGCCCTAAACCTTGCAGTTCCCTAACCCTAGCCCTAGCCCGGAATGGAAACCTACCACCAACCCTACACCTTACCCTACGCCGTACCCTAATCCTAATCCGTACGCTGACACTGACCCGTGCGTCAACACGTACCCTGACCCTAACATGTTTCCGTACACTAACCTGTGCCCTAAACCTTGCCGTTCCCTAACCCTAACCCTAGCCCGGAACGGAAAACTACCACCATCCCTACACCTTACCCTATGCCGTACCCTCATCCTAATCTGTACGCTGACAATGACCCGTGCGTCAGCACATACCCTGACCCTAACACGTTTCCGTACCCTCACCTGTGCCCTAAACCTTGCCGTTCCCTAAGCCTAACCCTAGGCCGGCACGGAATCCTAACTCCAACCCTACACGTTACCCTACGCCGTACCCTAATCCTAACACCTGCGGCAGCATGTACCCTGACCCTAACACGTTTCCGTACCCTCACTTGTGCCCTAAACCTTGCCGTTCCCTAAGCCGAACCCTAGGCCAGCACGGAATTCTATGACCAACCTTACACGTTACCCTATTCCGTACCCTAATCCTAACCCGTGCGTCAGCATGTACCCTGACCCTAACACGTTTCCGTACCCTCACCGGTGCCCTAAACATTACAGTTCCCTAACCCTAACCCTAGCCCGAAACAGAAACCTACCACAAAACCTACACCTTGCCCTACGCCGTACCCTAATCCTAATCCGTACGCTGACACTGACCCGTGCATCAGCACGTACCCAGACCCTAACATGTTTCCGTACACTCACCTGTGCCCTAAACCTTGCCGTTCCCTAACCCTAACCCTAGCACGGAACGGAAACCTACCACCATCCCTACACCTTACCCTATGCCGTACCCTCATCCTAATCTGTACGCTGACAATGACCCGTGCGTCAGCACATACCCTGACCCTAACACGTTTCCGTACCCTCACCTGTGCCCTAAACCTTGCCGTTCCCTAAGCCTAACCCTAGGCCGGCACGGAATTCTATGACCAACCATACACGTTACCCTACGCCGTACCCTAATCCTAACCCCTGCGGCAGCATGTACCCTGACCCTAACACGTTTCCGTACCCTCACCTGTACCCTAAACCTTGCAGTTCCCTAACCCTAACCCTAGCCCAGAATGGAAACCTACCACCAACCCTACACCTTACCCTACGCCGTTACCTAATCCTAATCCGTACGCTGACACTGACCCGTGCGTCAGCACGTACCCTGACCGTAACATGTTTCCGTACACCCACCTCTGCCCTAAACCTTGCCATTCCCTAACCCAATCCCTAGCACGGAACGGAAACCTACCACCATCCCTATACCTTACCCTATGCGGTACACTCATCCTAATCTGTACGCTGACAATGACACGTGCGTCAGCACATACCCTGACCCTAACACATTTCCATACCCTCACCTGTGCCCTAAACCTTGCCATTCCCTAAGCCTAACCCTAGCCCAGAATGGAAACCTACCTCCAACCCTACACGTTACCCTACGCCGTACCCTAATTCTAACCCCTGCGTCAGCATGTACCCTGACCCTAACACGTTTCCATACGCTCACTTGTGCCCTAAACCTTGCAGTTCCCTAACCCTAACCCTAGCCCAGAATGGAAACCTACCACCAACCCTACACCTTACCCTACGCCGTACCATAATCCTAATCCGTACGCTGACACTGACCCATGCGTCAGCACGTACCCTGACCGTAACATGTTTCCGTACACTTACCTGTGCCCAAAACCTTGCCGTTCCCTAACCCTAACCCTAGCCCGGAATGGAAACCTACCACCATCCCTACACCTTACGCTATGCCATACCCTCATCCTAATCTGTACGCTGACAATGACCCGTGCGTCAGCACATACCCTGACCCTAACACGTTTCCGTACCCTCACCTGTGCCCTAAACCTTGCCATTCCCTAAGCCTAACACTAGGCGGGCACGGAATTCTACCACCAACCCTACACGTTACCCTACGCCGTACCCTAATCCTAACCCGTGCGTCAGCATGTAACCTGATCCTAACACGTTTCCGTACACTCACCTGTGCCCTAAACCTTGCAGTTCCCTAACCCTAACCCTAGCCCGGAACGGAAACCTACCACCAAACCTACACCTTACCCTACGCCGTACCCTAATCCTAATCCGTACGCTGACACTGACCCGTGCGTCAGCAAGTACCCTGACCCTAACACGTTTCCGTACCCACACCTGTGTCCTAAACCTTGCCGTTCCCTAACCCTAAACCTAGCCCAAACGGAAACCTACCACCAACCCTACACCTTACCCTATGCCGTACCCTAATCCTAATCCATACGCTGACACTGACCCGTGCGTCAGCAAGTACCCTGACCCTAAACGTTTCTGTACCCTCACCTGTGTCCTAAACCTTGCCGTTCCCTAACCCTAACCCTAGCGCGGAATGGAAACCTACCACAAAACCTAAACCTTACCCTATGCCGTACCCTAATCCTAATCCGTACGCTGACACTGACCCGTGCGTCAGCACGTACACTGACCCTAACACATTTCCGTACACTCACCTGTGCCCTAAACCTTGCCGTTCCCTAACCCTAACCCTAGCCCAGAACGGAAACCTACCAACATCCCTACACCTTACACTACGCCGTACCCTAATCCTAATCTGTACGCTGACAATGACCCGTGCGTCAGCACATACCCTGACCCTAACACGTTTCCATACCCTGACCTGTGCCCTAAACCTTGCCGTTCCCTAAGCCTAACCCTAGGCCGGCAGGGAATCCTACCTCCAACCCTACACGTTACCCTACGCCGTACCCTAATCCTAACCCGTGCGACAGCATGTACCCTGACCATAACACGTTTCCGTACCCTCACCTGTGCCCTAAACCTTACAGTTCCCTAACCCTAACCCTAGCCTGAAACAGAAACCTACCACAAAACCTACATCTTACCCTATGCCGTACCCTAATCCTAATACGTACGCTGACATTGACCCGTGCGTCAGCAAGTACCCTGACCCTAACACGTTTCCGTACCCTCACCTGTGCTCTAAACCTTGCCGTTCCCTAACCCTAACCCTAGCCCGTAATGGAAACCTACCACCAACCCTACACCTTACCCTATGCCGTAACCTAATCCTAATCCGTACGCTGACAATGACCCGTGCGTCAGCACGTACCCTGACCCTAACATGTTTCCGTACACTCACCTGTGCCCTAAACCTTGCCGTTCCCTAACCCTAACCCTACCCCGGAACGGAAACCTACCACCATCCCTACACCTTAACCTACGCCGTACCCTAATCCTAACCTGTACGCTGACAATGACCCGTGCGTCAGCACATACCCTGACCCTAACACGTTTCCGTACCCTCACCTGTGCCCTAAACCTTGCCGTTCCCTAAGCCTAACCCTAGGCCAGCACGGAATTCTATGACCAACCCTACACGTTACCCTACGCTGTACCCTAATCCTAACCCGTGCGTCAGCATGTACCCTGACCCTAACACGTTTCCGTACCCTCACCTGTGCCCTAAAACTTGCAGTTCCCTAACCCTAACCCTAGCCCGGAATGGAAACCTACCACCAACCCTACACCTTACCCTACGCCGTACCCTAATCCTAATCCGTACGCTGACACTGACCCGTGCGTCAGCACGTACCCTGACCCTAACATGTTTCCGTACACTAACCTGTGCCCTAAACCTTGCCGTTCCCTAACCCTAACCCTAGCCCGGAATGGAAACCTACCCCCAACCCTACACCTTGCCCTACGCCGTACCCTAATCCTAATCCGTACGCTGACACTGACGCGTGCGTCAGCACGTACCCTGACCCTAACATGTTTCCGTACACTCACCTCTGCCCTAAACCTTGCCATTCCCTAACCCTAACCCGAGCACAGAACGAAAACCTACCACCATCCCTACACCTTACCCTATGCCGTACAATCATCCTAATCTGTACGCTGACAATGATCCGTGCGTCAGCACATACCCTGACCCTAACACGTTTCCGTACCCTCACCTGTGCCCTAAACCTTGCCGTTCCCTAAGCCTAACCCTAGGCCGGCACGGAATCCTAACTCCAACCCTACACGTTACCCTACGCCGTACCCTAATCCTAACACCTGCGGCAGCATGTACCCTGACCCTAACACGTTTCCGTACCCTCACTTGTGCCCTAAACCTTGCCGTTCCCTAAGCCGAACCCTAGGCCAGCACGGAATTCTATGACCAACCTTACACGTTACCCTATTCCGTACCCTAATCCTAACCCGTGCGTCAGCATGTACCCTGACCCTAACACGTTTCCGTACCCTCACCGGTGCCCTAAACATTACAGTTCCCTAACCCTAACCCTAGCCCGAAACAGAAACCTACCACAAAACCTACACCTTGCCCTACGCCGTACCCTAATCCTAATCCGTACGCTGACACTGACCCGTGCATCAGCACGTACCCAGACCCTAACATGTTTCCGTACACTCACCTGTGCCCTAAACCTTGCCGTTCCCTAACCCTAACCCTAGCACGGAACGGAAACCTACCACCATCCCTACACCTTACCCTATGCCGTACCCTCATCCTAATCTGTACGCTGACAATGACCCGTGCGTCAGCACATACCCTGACCCTAACACGTTTCCGTACCCTCACCTGTGCCGTAAACCTTGCCGTTCCCTAAGCCTAACCCTAGGCCGGCACGGAATTCTATGACCAACCATACACGTTACCCTACGCCGTACCCTAATCCTAACCCCTGCGGCAGCATGTACCCTGACCCTAACACGTTTCCGTACCCTCACCTGTACCCTAAACCTTGCAGTTCCCTAACCCTAACCCTAGCCCAGAATGGAAACCTACCACCAACCCTACACCTTACCCTACGCCGTTACCTAATCCTAATCCGTACGCTGACACTGACCCGTGCGTCAGCACGTACCCTGACCGTAACATGTTTCCGTACACCCACCTCTGCCCTAAACCTTGCCATTCCCTAACCCAATCCCTAGCACGGAACGGAAACCTACCACCATCCCTATACCTTACCCTATGCGGTACACTCATCCTAATCTGTACGCTGACAATGACACGTGCGTCAGCACATACCCTGACCCTAACACATTTCCATACCCTCACCTGTGCCCTAAACCTTGCCATTCCCTAAGCCTAACCCTAGCCCAGAATGGAAACCTACCTCCAACCCTACACGTTACCCTACGCCGTACCCTAATTCTAACCCCTGCGTCAGCATGTACCCTGACCCTAACACGTTTCCATACGCTCACTTGTGCCCTAAACCTTGCAGTTCCCTAACCCTAACCCTAGCCCAGAATGGAAACCTACCACCAACCCTACACCTTACTCTACGCCGTACCATAATCCTAATCCGTACGCTGACACTGACCCATGCGTCAGCACGTACCCTGACCGTAACATGTTTCCGTACACTTACCTGTGCCCAAAACCTTGCCGTTCCCTAACCCTAACCCTAGCCCGGAATGGAAACCTACCACCATCCCTACACCTTACGCTATGCCATACCCTCATCCTAATCTGTACGCTGACAATGACCCGTGCGTCAGCACATACCCTGACCCTAACACGTTTCCGTACCCTCACCTGTGCCCTAAACCTTGCCATTCCCTAAGCCTAACACTAGGCGGGCACGGAATTCTACCACCAACCCTACACGTTACCCTACGCCGTACCCTAATCCTAACCCGTGCGTCAGCATGTAACCTGATCCTAACACGTTTCCGTACACTCACCTGTGCCCTAAACCTTGCAGTTCCCTAACCCTAACCCTAGCCCGGAACGGAAACCTACCACCAAACCTACACCTTACCCTACGCCGTACCCTAATCCTAATCCGTACGCTGACACTGACCCGTGCGTCAGCAAGTACCCTGACCCTAACACGTTTCCGTACCCACACCTGTGTCCTAAACCTTGCCGTTCCCTAACCCTAAACCTAGCCCAAACGGAAACCTACCACCAACCCTACACCTTACCCTATGCCGTACCCTAATCCTAATCCATACGCTGACACTGACCCGTGCGTCAGCAAGTACCCTGACCCTAAACGTTTCTGTACCCTCACCTGTGTCCTAAACCTTGCCGTTCCCTAACCCTAACCCTAGCGCGGAATGGAAACCTACCACAAAACCTAAACCTTACCCTATGCCGTACCCTAATCCTAATCCGTACGCTGACACTGACCCGTGCGTCAGCACGTACACTGACCCTAACACATTTCCGTACACTCACCTGTGCCCTAAACCTTGCCGTTCCCTAACCCTAACCCTAGCCCAGAACGGAAACCTACCAACATCCCTACACCTTACACTACGCCGTACCCTAATCCTAATCTGTACGCTGACAATGACCCGTGCGTCAGCACATACCCTGACCCTAACACGTTTCCATACCCTGACCTGTGCCCTAAACCTTGCCGTTCCCTAAGCCTAACCCTAGGCCGGCAGGGAATCCTACCTCCAACCCTACACGTTACCCTACGCCGTACCCTAATCCTAACCCGTGCGACAGCATGTACCCTGACCATAACACGTTTCCGTACCCCCACCTGTGCCCTAAACCTTACAGTTCCCTAACCCTAACCCTAGCCTGAAACAGAAACCTACCACAAAACCTACATCTTACCCTATGCCGTACCCTAATCCTAATACGTACGCTGACATTGACCCGTGCGTCAGCAAGTACCCTGACCCTAACACGTTTCCGTACCCTCACCTGTGCTCTAAACCTTGCCGTTCCCTAACCCTAACCCTAGCCCGTAATGGAAACCTACCACCAACCCTACACCTTACCCTATGCCGTAACCTAATCCTAATCCGTACGCTGACAATGACCCGTGCGTCAGCACGTACCCTGACCCTAACATGTTTCCGTACACTCACCTGTGCCCTAAACCTTGCCGTTCCCTAACCCTAACCCTACCCCGGAACGGAAACCTACCACCATCCCTACACCTTAACCTACGCCGTACCCTAATCCTAACCTGTACGCTGACAATGACCCGTGCGTCAGCACATACCCTGACCCTAACACGTTTCCGTACCCTCACCTGTGCCCTAAACCTTGCCGTTCCCTAAGCCTAACCCTAGGCCAGCACGGAATTCTATGACCAACCCTACACGTTACCCTACGCTGTACCCTAATCCTAACCCGTGCGTCAGCATGTACCCTGACCCTAACACGTTTCCGTACCCTCACCTGTGCCCTAAAACTTGCAGTTCCCTAACCCTAACCCTAGCCCGGAATGGAAACCTACCACCAACCCTACACCTTACCCTACGCCGTACCCTAATCCTAATCCGTACGCTGACACTGACCCGTGCGTCAGCACGTACCCTGACCCTAACATGTTTCCGTACACTAACCTGTGCCCTAAACCTTGCCGTTCCCTAACCCTAACCCTAGCCCGGAATGGAAACCTACCCCCAACCCTACACCTTGCCCTACGCCGTACCCTAATCCTAATCCGTACGCTGACACTGACGCGTGCGTCAGCACGTACCCTGACCCTAACATGTTTCCGTACACTCACCTCTGCCCTAAACCTTGCCATTCCCTAACCCTAACCCGAGCACAGAACGAAAACCTACCACCATCCCTACACCTTACCCTATGCCGTACAATCATCCTAATCTGTACGCTGACAATGATCCGTGCGTCAGCACATACCCTGACCCTAACACGTTTCCGTACCCTCACCTGTGCCCTAAACCTTGCCGTTCCCTAAGCCTAACCCTATGCCGGCACGGAATCCTACCTCCAACCCTACACGTTACCCTACGCCGTACCCTAATCCTAACACGTGCGTCAGCATGTACCCTGACCCTAACACGTTTCCATACCCTCACGTGTGCGCTTAACCTTGCAGTTCCCTAACCCTAACCCTAGCCCGGAATGAAAACCTACCACCAACCCTACACCTTACCCTACGCCGTACCCTAATCCTAATCTGTACGCTGACAGTGACCCGTGCGTCAGCACGTACCCTGACCCTAACACGTTTCCGTACCCACACCTGTGTCCTAAACCTTGCTGTTCCCTAACCCTAAACCTAGCCCAGAATGGCAACCTACCACCAACCCTACACCTTACCCTACGCCGTACCCTAATCCTAATCCGTATGCTGACACTGACCCGTGCGTCAGCACGTACCCTGACCCTAACATGTTTCCGAACACTCACCTCTGCCCTATACCTTGCGGTTCCCTAAGCCTAACCCTAGGCCGGCACGGAATTCTATGACCAACCCTACACCTTACCCTATGCCGTACCCTAATCCTTATCCGTAGGCTGACAATGACCCGTGCGTCAGCACGTACCCTGACCCTAACATGTTTCCGTACACTCACCTGTGCCCTAAAACTTGCCGTTCCCTAACCCTAACCCTAGCCCGGAACGGAAACCTACCACCATCCCTACACGTTACCCTACGCCGTACCCTAAGCCTAAACTGTACGCTGACAATGACCCGTGCGTCAGCACATACCCTGACCCTAACACGTTTCCGTACCCTCACCTGTGCCCTAAACCTTGCCGTTCCCTAAGCCTAACCATAAGCCGGCACGGAATTCTATGATCAACCCTACATGTTACCCTACGCTGTACCCTAATCCTAACCCGTGCGTCAGCATGTACCCTGACCCTAACACGTTTCCGTACCCTCACCTGTGCCCTAAACCTTGCAGTTCCCTAACCCTAACCCTAGCCCGGAATGGAAACCTACCACCAACCCTACACCTTACCCTACGCCGTACCCTAATCCTAATCCGTACGCTGACACTGACCCGTGCGTCAGCACGTACCCTGACCCTAACATGTTTCCGTACACTAACCTGTGCCCTAAACCTTGCCGTTCCCTAACCCTAACCCTAGCCCGGAATGGAAACCTACCACCAACCATACACCTTACCCTACGCCGTACCCTAATCCTAATCCGTACGCTGACACTGACCCGTGCGTCAGCACGTACCCTGACCCTAACATGTTTCCGTACACTCACCTCTGCCCTAAACCTTGCCATTCCCTAACCCTAACCCTAGCACGAAATGAAAACCTACCACCATCCCTACACCTTACCCTATGCCGTACAATCATCCTAATCTGTACGCTGACAATGATCCGTGCGTCAGCACATACCCTGACCCTAACACGTTTCCGTACCCTCACCTGTGCCCTAAACCTTGCCGTTCCCTAAGCCTAACCCTAGGCCGGCACGGAATCCTACCTCCAACCCTACACGTTACACTACGCCGTACCCTAATCCTAACACGTGCGTCAGCATGTACCCTGACACTAACACGTTTCCATACCCTCACCTGTGCCCTAAACCTTGCAGTTCCCTAACCCTAACCCTAGCCCGGAATGAAAACCTACCACCAACCCTACACCTTACCCTACGCCGTACCCTAATCCTAATCCGTACGCTGACAGTGACCCGTGCGTCAGCACGTACCCTGACCCTAACACGTTTCCGTACCCACACCTGTGTCATAAACCTTGCCATTCCCTAACCCTAAACCTAGCCCAAACGGAAACCTACCACCAACCCTACACTTTACCCTACGCCGTACCCTAATCCTAATCCGTACGCTGACACTGACCCGTGCGTCAGCAAGTACCCTGACCCTAAACTTTTCCGTACCCTCACCTGTGCCCTAAACCTTGCCGTTCCCTAAGCCTAACCCTAGGCCGGCACGGAATCCAACGTCCAACCCTACACGTTACCCTACGCCGTACCCTAATCCTAACCCGTGCGTCAGCATGTACCCTGACCCTAACACGTTTCCGTACCCTCACCTGTGCCCTAAACCTTGCAGTTCCCTAACCCTAACCCTAGCCCGGAATGGAAACCTACCACCAACCCTACACCTTACCCTACGCCGTACCCTAATCCTAATCCGTACGCTGACAGTGGCCCGTGCGTCAGCACGTACCCTAACCCTAACACGTTTCCGTACCCACACCTGTGTCATAAACCTTGCCATTCCCTAACCCTAAACCTAGCCCAAACGGAAACCTACCACCAACCCTACACCTTACCCTACGCCGTACCCTAATCCTAATCCGTACGCTGACACTGACCCGTGCGTCAGCAAGTACCCTGACCCTAAACTTTTCCGTACCCTCACCTGTGCCCTAAACCTTGCCGTTCCCTAAGCCTAACCCTAGGCCGGCACGGAATCCAACCTCCAACCCTACACGTTACCCTACGCCGTACCCTAATCCTAACCCGTGCGTCGGCATGTACCCTGACCCTAACACGTTTCCGTACCCTCACCTGTGCCCTAAACCTTGCCGTTCCCTAACCCTTACCCTAGCCCGGAATGGAAACCTACCACCAACCCTACACCTTACCCTACGCCGTACCCTAATCCTAATCCGTACGCTGACACTGACCCGTGCGTCAGCACGTACCCTGACCGTAACATGTTTCCGTACACTCACCTGTGCCCTAAACCTTGCAGTTCCCTAACCCTAACCCTAGCCCGGAATGAAAACCTACCACCATCCCTACACCTTACCCTATGCCGTACCCTCATCCTAATCTGTACGCTGACAATGACCCGTGCGTCAGCACATACCCAGACCCTAACACGTTTCCGTACCCTCACCTGTGCCCTAAACCTTGCCATTCCCTAAGCCTAACACTAGGCCGGCACGGAATTCTACCACCAAACCTACACGTTACCCTACGCCGTACCCTAATCCTAATCCGTACGCTGACACTGACCCGTGCGTCAGCATGTACCCTGACCCTAACATGTTCCCGTACACTCACCGGTGCCCTAAACCTTGCCGTTCCCTAACCCTAACCCTAGCACGGAACGGAAACCTACCACCATCCCTACACCTTAACCTATGCCGTACCCTCATCCTAATCTGTACGCTGACAATGACCCGTGCGTCAGCACATACCCTGACCCTAACACGTTTCCGTACCCCCACCTGTGCCCTAAACCTTGCCGTTCCCTAAGCCTAACACTAGGCCGGCACGGAATTCTACCACCAACCCTACACGTTACCCTATGCCGTACCCTAATCCTAACACGTGCGTCAGCAAGTACCCTGACCCTAACACGTTTCCGTACCCTCACCTGTGCCCTAAACCTTGCCGTTCCCTAACCCTAACCCTAGCCCGGAATGGAAAGCTACCACCAACCCTACACCTTACCCTATGCCGTAACCTAATCCTAATCCGTACGCTGACAATGACCCGTGCGTCAGCACGTACCCTGACCCTAACATGTTTCCGCACACTCACCTGTGCCCTAAACCTTGCCGTTCCCTAACCCTAACCCTAGCCCGGAACGGAAACCTACCACCATCCCTACACGTTACCCTACGCCGTACCCTAAGCCTAAACTGTACGCTGACAATGACCCGTGCGTCAGCACATACCCTGACCCTAACACGTTTCCGTACCCTCACCTGTGCCCTAAACCTTGCCGTTCCCTAAGCCTAACCCTAAGCCGGCACGGAATTCTATGATCAACCCTACACGTTACCCTACGCTGTACCCTAATCCTAACCCGTGCGTCAGCATGTACCCTGACCCTAACACGTTTCCGTACCCTCACCTGTGCCCTAAACCTTGCAGTTCCCTAACCCTAACCCTAGCCCGGAATGAAAACCTACCACCAACCCTACACCTTACCCTACGCCGTACCCTAATCCTAATCCGTACGCTGACAGTGACCCGTGCGTCAGCACGTACCCTGACCCTAACACGTTTCCGTACCCACACCTGTGTCCTAAACCTTGCCGTTCCCTAACCCTAAACCTAGCCCGGAATGGCAACCTACCACCAACCCTACACCTTACCCTACGCCGTACCCTAATCCTAATCCGTACGCTGACACTGACCCGTGCGTCAGCACGTACCCTGACCCTAACATGTTTCCGAACACTCACCTCTGCCCTATACCTTGCGGTTCCCTAAGCCTAACCCTAGGCCGGCACGGAATTCTATGACCAACCCTACACCTTACCCTATGCCGTACCCTAATCCTTATCCGTAGGCTGACAATGACCCGTGCGTCAGCACGTACCCTGACCCTCACATGTTTCCGTACACTCACTTGTGCCCTAAACCTTGCCGTTCCCTAACCCTAACCCTAGCCCGGAACGGAAACCTACCACCATCCCTACACGTTACCCTACGCCGTACCCTAAGCCTAAACTGTACGCTGACAATGACCCGTGCGTCAGCACATACCCTGACCCTAACACGTTTCCGTACCCTCACCTGTGCCCTAAACCTTGCCGTTCCCTAAGCCTAACCCTAAGCCGGCACGGAATTCTATGATCAACCCTACACGTTACCCTACGCTGTACCCTAATCCTAACCCGTGCGTCAGCATGTACCCTGACCCTAACACGTTTCCGTACCCTCACCTGTGCCATAAAACTTGCAGTTCCCTAACCCTAACCCTAGCCCGGAATGGAAACCTACCACCAACCCTACACCTTACCCTACGCCGTACCCTAATCCTAATCCGTACGCTGACACTGACCCGTGCGTCAGCACGTACCCTGACCCTAACATGTTTCCGTACACTAACCTGTGCCCTAAACCTTGCCGTTCCCTAACCCTAACCCTAGCCCGGAACGGAAACCTACCACCAAACATACACCTTACCCTACGCCGTACCCTAATCCTAATCCGTACGCTGACACTGACCCATGCGTCAGCACGTACCCTGACCCTAACATGTTTCCGTACACTCACCTCTGCCCTAAACCTTGCCATTCCCTAACCCTAACCCTAGCACGAAATGAAAACCTACCACCATCCCTACACCTTACCCTATGCCGTACAATCATCCTAATCTGTTCGCTGACAATGATCCGTGCGTCAGCACATACCCTGACCCTAACACGTTTCCGCACCCTCACCTGTGCCCTAAACCTTGCCGTTCCCTAAGCCTAACCCTAGGCCGGCACGGAATCCTACCTCCAACCCTACACGTTACACTACGCCGTACCCTAATCCTAACACGTGCGTCAGCATGTACCCTGACACTAACACGTTTCCATACCCTCACCTGTGCCCTAAACCTTGCAGTTCCCTAACCCTAACCCTAGCCCGGAATGAAAACCTACCACCAACCCTACACCTTACCCTACGCCGTACCCTAATCCTAATCCGTACGCTGACAGTGACCCGTGCGTCAGCACGTACCCTGACCCTAACACGTTTCCGTACCCACACCTGTGTCATAAACCTTGCCATTCCCTAACCCTAAACCTAGCCCAAACGGAAACCTACCACCAACCCTACACCTTACCCTACGCCGTACCCTAATCCTAATCCGTACGCTGACACTGACCCTTGCGTCAGCAAGTACCCTGACCCTAAACTTTTCCGTACCCTCACCTGTGCCCTAAACCTTGCCGTTCCCTAAGCCTAACCCTAGGCCGGCACGGAATCCAACCTCCAACCCTACACGTTACCCTACGCCGTACCCTAATCCTAACCCGTGCGTCAGCATGTACCCTGACCCTAACACGTTTCCGTACCCTCACCTGTGCCCTAAACCTTGCAGTTCCCTAACCCTAACCCTAGCCCGGAATGGAAACCTACCACCAACCCTACACCTTACCCTACGCCGTACCCTAATCCTAATCCGTACGCTGACACTGACCCGTGCGTCAGCACGTACCCTGACCGTAACATGTTTCCGTACACTCACCTGTGCCCTAAACCTTGCAGTTCCCTAACCCTAACCCTAGCCCGGAATGAAAACCTACCACCATCCCTACACCTTACCCTATGCCGTACCCTCATCCTAATCTGTACGCTGACAATGACCCGTGCGTCAGCACATACCCAGACCCTAACACGTTTCCGTACCCTCACCTGTGCCCTAAACCTTGCCGTTCCCTAAGCCTAACACTAGGCCGGCACGGAATTCTACCACCAAACCTACACGTTACCCTACGCCGTACCCTAATCCTAATCCGTACGCTGACACTGACCCGTGCGTCAGCATGGACCCTGACCCTAACATGTTCCCGTACACTCACCGGTGCCCTAAACCTTGCCGTTCCCTAACCCTAACCCTAGCACGGAACGGAAACCTACCACCATCCCTACACCTTAACCTATGCCGTACCCCCATCCTAATCTGTACGCTGACAATGACCCGTGCGTCAGCACATACCCTGACCCTAACACGTTTCCGTACCCCCACCTGTGCCCTAAACCTTGCCGTTCCCTAAGCCTAACCCTAGGCCGGCACGGAATTCTATGACCAAACCTACACTTTACCCTACGCCGTACCCTAATCCTAACCCGTGCGTCAGCATGTACCCTGACCCTAACACGTTTCCGTACCCTCACCTGTGCCCTAAACCTTACAGTTCCCTAACCCTAACCCTAGCCCGAAACAGAAACCTACCACAAAACCTACACCTTACCCTATGCTGTACCCTAATCCTAATACCTAGGCTGACATTGAACCGTGCGTCAGCAAGTACCCTGACCCTAACACGTTTCCGTACCCTCACCTGTGCCCTAAACCTTGCCGTTCCCTAACCCTAACCCTAGTCTGGAATGGAAACCTACCACCAACCCTACACCTTACCCTATGCCGTACCCTAATCCTAATCCGTACGCTGACAATGACCCGTGCGTCAGCACGTACCCTGACCCTAACATGTTTCCGTACACTCACTTGTGCCCTAAACCTTGCCGTTCCCTAACCCTAACCCTAGCCCGGAACGGAAACCTACCACCATCCTTACACGTTACCCTACGCCGTACCCTAATCCTAAACTGTACGCTGACAATGACCCGTGCGTCAGCACATACCCTGTCCCTAACACGTTTCCGTACCCTCACCTGTGCCCTAAACCTTGCCGTTCCCTAAGCCTAACCCTAGGCCGGCACGGAATTCTATGACCAACCCTACACGTTACCCTACGCTGTACCCTAATCCTAACCCGTGGGTCAGCATGTACCCTGACCCTAACACGTTTCCGTACCCTCACCTGTGCCCTAAACCTTGCCGTTCCCTAAGCCGAACCCTGGGGCGGCACGGAATTCTATGACCAACCCTACACGTTACCCTATGCCGTACCCTAATCCTAACCCGTGCGTCAGCATGTACCCTGACCCTAACACGTTTCCGTACCCTCACCTGTGCCCTAAACCTTGCCGTTCCCTAAGCCGAACCCTAGGCCGGCACGGAATTCTATGACCAACCCTACACGTTACCCTATGCCGTACCCTAATCCTAACCCCTGCGTCAGCATGTACCCTGACCCTAACACGTTTCCATACGCTCACTTGTGCCCTAAACCTTGCAGTTCCCTAACCCTAACCCTAGCCCAGAATGGAAACCTACCACCAACCCTACACCTTACCCTACGCCGTACCATAATCCTAATCCGTACGCTGACACTGACCCATGCGTCAGCACGTACCCTGACCGTAACATGTTTCCGTACACTTACCTGTGCCCAAAACCTTGCCGTTCCCTAACCCTAACCCTAGTCCGGAATGGAAACCTACCACCATCCCTACACCTTACGCTATGCCATACCCTCATCCTAATCTGTACGCTGACAATGACCCGTGCGTCAGCACATACCCTGACCCTAACACGTTTCCGTACCCTCACCTGTGCCCTAAACCTTGCCATTCCCTAAGCCTAACACTAGGCGGGCACGGAATTCTACCACCAACCCTACACGTTACCCTACGCCATACCCTAATCCTAACCCGTGCGTCAGCATGTAACCTGATCCTAACACGTTTCCGTACACTCACCTGTGCCCTAAACCTTGCAGTTCCCTAACCCTAACCCTAGCCCGGAACGGAAACCTACCACCAAACCTACACCTTACCCTACGCCGTACCCTAATCCTAATCCGTACGCTGACACTGACCCGTGCGTCAGCAAGTACCCTGACCCTAACACGTTTCCGTACCCACACCTGTGTCCAAAACCTTGCCGTTCCCTAACCCTAAACCTAGCCCAAACGGAAACCTACCACCAACCCTACACCTTACCCTATGCCGTACCCTAATCCTAATCCATACGCTGACACTGACCCGTGCGTCAGCAAGTACCCTGACCCTAAACGTTTCTGTACCCTCACCTGTGTCCTAAACCTTGCCGTTCCCTAACCCTAACCCTAGCGCGGAATGGAAACCTACCACAAAACCTAAACCTTACCCTATGCCGTACCCTAATCCTAATCCGTACGCTGACACTGACCCGTGCGTCAGCACGTACACTGACCCTAACACATTTCCGTACACTCACCTGTGCCCTAAACCTTGCCGTTCCCTAACCCTAACCCTAGCCCAGAACGGAAACCTACCAACATCCCTACACCTTACACTACGCCGTACCCTAATCCTAATCTGTACGCTGACAATGACCCGTGCGTCAGCACATACCCTGACCCTAACACGTTTCCATACCCTGACCTGTGCCCTAAACCTTGCCGTTCCCTAAGCCTAACCCTAGGCCGGCAGGGAATCCTACCTCCAACCCTACACGTTACCCTACGCCGTACCCTAATCCTAACCCGTGCGACAGCATGTACCCTGACCCTAACACGTTTCCGTACCCTCACCTGTGCCCTAAACCTTACAGTTCCCTAACCCTAACCCTAGCCTGAAACAGAAACCTACCACAAAACCTACATCTTACCCTATGCCGTACCCTAATCCTAATACGTACGCTGACATTGACCCGTGCGTCAGCAAGTACCCTGACCCTAACACGTTTCCGTACCCTCACCTGTGCCCTAAAACTTGCAGTTCCCTAACACTAACCCTAGCCCGGAATGGAAACCTACCACCAACCCTACACCTTACCCTACGCCGTACCCTAATCCTAATCTGTACGCTGACACTGACCCGTGCGTCAGCACGTACCCTGACCCGAACATGTTTCCGTACACTAACCTGTGCCCTAAACCTTGCCGTTCCCTAACCCTAACCCTAGCCCGGAATGGAAACCTACCACCAACCCTACACCTTGCCCTACGCCGTACCCTAATCCTAATCCGTACGCTGACACTGACCCGTGCGTCAGCACGTACCCTGACCCTAACATGTTTCCGTACACTCACCTCTGCCCTAAACCTTGCCATTCCCTAACCCTAACCCGAGCACGGAACGAAAACCTACCACCATCCCTACACCTTAGCCTATGCCGTACAATCATCCTAATCTGTACGCTGACAATGATCCGTGCGTCAGCACATACCCTGACCCTAACACGTTTCCGTACCCCCACCTGTGCCCTAAACCTTACAGTTCCCTAACCCTAACCCTAGCCTGAAACAGAAACCTACCACAAAACCTACATCTTACCCTATGCCGTACCCTAATCCTAATACATACGCTGACATTGACCCGTGCGTCAGCAAGTACCCTGACCCTAACACGTTTCCGTACCCTCACCTGTGCCCTAAAACTTGCAGTTCCCTAACACTAACCCTAGCCCGGAATGGAAACCTACCACCAACCCTACACCTTACCCTACGCCGTACCCTAATCCTAATCTGTACGCTGACACTGACCCGTGCGTCAGCACGTACCCTGACCCGAACATGTTTCCGTGCACTAACCTGTGCCCTAAACCTTGCCGTTCCCTAACCCTAACCCTAGCCCGGAATGGAAACCTACCACCAACCCTACACCTTGCCCTACGCCGTACCCTAATCCTAATCCGTACGCTGACACTGACCCGTGCGTCAGCACGTACCCTGACCCTAACATGTTTCCGTACACTCACCTCTGCCCTAAACCTTGCCATTCCCTAACCCTAACCCGAGCACGGAACGAAAACCTACCACCATCCCTACACCTTACCCTATGCCGTACAATCATCCTAATCTGTACGCTGACAATGATCCGTGCGTCAGCACATACCCTGACCCTAACACGTTTCCGTACCCTCACCTGTGCCCTAAACCTTGCCGTTCCCTAAGCCTAACCCTATGCCGGCACGGAATCCTACCTCCAACCCTACACGTTACCCTACGCCGTACCCTAATCCTAACACGTGCGTCAGCATGTACCCTGACCCTAACACGTTTCCATACCCTCACGTGTGCGCTAAACCTTGCAGTTCCCTAACCCTAACCCTAGCCCGGAATGAAAACCTACCACCAACCCTACACCTTACCCTACGCCGTACCCTAATCCTAATCTGTACGCTGACAGTGACCCGTGCGTCAGCACGTACCCTGACACTAACACGTTTCCGTACCCACACCTGTGTCCTAAACCTTGCCGTTCCCTAACCCTAAACCTAGCCCGGAATGGCAACCTACCACCAACCCTACACCTTACCCTACGCCGTACCCTAATCCTAATCCGTACGCTGACACTGACCCGTGCGTCAGCACGTACCCTGACCCTAACATGTTTCCGAACACTCACCTCTGCCCTATACCTTGCGGTTCCCTAAGCCTAACCCTAGGCCGGCACGGAATTCTATGACCAACCCTACACCTTACCCTATGCCGTACCCTAATCCTTATCCGTAGGCTGACAATGACCCGTGCGTCAGCACGTACCCTGACCCTCACATGTTTCCGTACACTCACTTGTGCCCTAAACCTTGCCGTTCCCTAACCCTAACCCTAGCCCGGAACGGAAACCTACCACCATCCCTACACGTTACCCTACGCCGTACCCTAAGCCTAAACTGTACGCTGACAATGACCCGTGCGTCAGCACATACCCTGACCCTAACACGTTTCCGTACCCTCACCTGTGCCCTAAACCTTGCCGTTCCCTAAGCCTAACCCTAAGCCGGCACGGAATTCTATGATCAACCCTACACGTTACCCTACGCTGTACCCTAATCCTAACCCGTGCGTCAGCATGTACCCTGACCCTAACACGTTTCCGTACCCTCACCTGTGCCCTAAACCTTGCAGTTCCCTAACCCTAACCCTAGCCCGGAATGAAAACCTACCACCAACCCTACACCTTACCCTACGCCGTACCCTAATCCTAATCCGTACGCTGACAGTGACCCGTGCGTCAGCACGTACCCTGACCCTAACACGTTTCCGTACCCACACCTGTGTCATAAACCTTGCCATTCCCTAACCCTAAACCTAGCCCAAACGGAAACCTACCACCAACCCTACACCTTACCCTACGCCGTACCCTAATCCTAATCCGTACGCTGACACTGACCCGTGCGTCAGCAAGTACCCTGACCCTAAACTTTTCCGTACCCTCACCTGTGCCCTAAACCTTGCCGTTCCCTAAGCCTAACCCTAGGCCGGCACGGAATCCAACCTCCAACCCTACACGTTACCCTACGCCGTACCCTAATCCTAACCCGTGCGTCAGCATGTACCCTGACCCTAACACGTTTCCGTACCCTCACCTGTGCCCTAAACCTTGCAGTTCCCTAACCCTAACCCTAGCCCGGAATGGAAACCTACCACCAACCCTACACCTTACCCTACGCCGTACCCTAATCCTAATCCGTACGCTGACACTGACCCGTGCGTCAGCACGTACCCTGACCGTAACATGTTTCCGTATACTCACCTGTGCCCTAAACCTTGCAGTTCCCTAACCCTAACCCTAGCCCGGAATGAAAACCTACCACCATCCCTACACCTTACCCTATGCCGTACCCTCATCCTAATCTGTACGCTGACAATGACCCGTGCGTCAGCACATACCCAGACCCTAACACGTTTCCGTACCCTCACCTGTGCCCTAAACCTTGCCGTTCCCTAAGCCTAACACTAGGCCGGCACGGAATTCTACCACCAAACCTACACGTTACCCTACGCCGTACCCTAATCCTAATCCGTACGCTGACACTGACCCGTGCGTCAGCATGTACCCTGACCCTAACATGTTCCCGTACACTCACCGGTGCCCTAAACCTTGCCGTTCCCTAACCCTAACCCTAGCACGGAACGGAAACCTACCACCATCCCTACACCTTAACCTATGCCGTACCCTCATCCTAATCTGTACGCTGACAATGACCCGTGCGTCAGCACATACCCTGACCCTAACACGTTTCCGTACCCCCACCTGTGCCCTAAACCTTGCCGTTCCCTAAGCCTAACACTAGGCCGGCACGGAATTCTACCACCAACCCTACACGTTACCCTATGCCGTACCCTAATCCTAACACGTGCGTCAGCAAGTACCCTGACCCTAACACGTTTCCGTACCCTCACCTGTGCCCTAAACCTTGCCGTTCCCTAACCCTAACCCTAGCCCGGAATGGAAACCTACCACCAACCCTACACCTTACCCTATGCCGTAACCTAATCCTAATCCGTACGCTGACAATGACCCGTGCGTCAGCACGTACCCTGACCCTAACATGTTTCCGTACACTCACCTGTGCCCTAAACCTTGCCGTTCCCTAACCCTAACCCTAGCCCGGAACGGAAACCTACCACCATCCCTACACCTTACCCTACACCGTACCCTAATCCTAAACTGTACGCTGACAATGACCCGTGCGTCAGCACATACCCTGACCCTAACACGTTTCCGTACCCTCACCTGTGCCCTAAACCTTGCCGTTCCCTAAGCCTAACCCTAGGCCGGCACGGAATTCTATGACCAACCCTACACTTTACCCTACGCCGTACCCTAATCCTAACCCGTGCGTCAGCATGTACCCTGACCCTAACACGTTTCCGTACCCTCACCTGTGCCCTAAACCTTACAGTTCCCTAACCCTAACCCTAGCCCGAAACAGAAACCTACCACAAAACCTACACCTTACCCTATGCTGTACCCTAATCCTAATACCTAGGCTGACATTGAACCGTGCGTCAGCAAGTACGCTGACCCTAACACGTTTCCGTACCCTCACCTGTGCCCTAAACCTTGCCGTTCCCTAACCCTAACCCTAGTCCGGAATGGAAACCTACCACCAACCCTACACCTTACCCTATGCCGTACCCTAATCCTAATCCGTACGCTGACAATGACCCGTGCGTCAGCACGTACCCTGACCCTAACATGTTTCCGTACACTCACTTGTGCCCTAAACCTTGCCGTTCCCTAACCCTAACCCTAGCCCGGAACGGAAACCTACCACCATCCTTACACGTTACCCTACGCCGTACCCTAATCCTAAACTGTACGCTGACAATGACCCGTGCGTCAGCACATACCCTGACCCTAACACGTTTCCGTACCCTCACCTGTGCCCTAAACCTTGCCGTTCCCTAAGCCTAACCCTAGGCCGGCACGGAATTCTATGACCAACCCTACACGTTACCCTACGCTGTACCCTAATCCTAACCCGTGGGTCAGCATGTACACTGACCCTAACACGTTTCCGTACCCTCACCTGTGCCCTAAACCTTGCCGTTCCCTAAGCCGAACCCTAGGCCGGCACGGAATTCTATGACCAACCCTACACGTTACCCTATGCCGTACCCTAATCCTAACCCATGCGTCAGCATGTACCCTGACCCTAACACGTTTCCGTACCCTCACCTGTGCCCTAAACCTTACAGTTCCCTAACCCTAACCCTAGCCCGAAACAGAAACCTACCACAAAACCTACACCTTGCCCTACGCCGTACCCTAATTCTAATCCGTACGCTGACACTGACCCGTTCATCAGCACGTACCCAGACCCTAACATGTTTCCGTACACTCACCTGTGCCCTAAACCTTGCCGTTCCCTAACCCAAACCCTAGCACGGAACGGAAACCTACCACCATCCGTACACCTTACCCTATGCCGTACCCTCATCCTAATCTGTACGCTGACAATGACCCGTGCGTCAGCACATACCCTGACCCTAACACGTTTCCGTACCCTCACCTGTGCCCTAAACCTTGCCGTTCCCTAAGCCTAACCCTAGGCCGGCACGGAATTCTATGACCAACCCTACACGTTACCCTACGCCGTACCCTAATCCTAACCCGTGCGGCAGCATGTACCCTGACCCGAACACGTTTCCGTAACGTCACCTGTACCCTAAACCTTGCAGTTCCCTAACCCTAACCCTAGCCCAGAATGGAAAACAACCACCAACCCTACACCTTACCCTACTCCGTACCCTAATCCTAATCCGTATGCTGACACTGAACCCTGCGTCAGCACGTACCCTGACCGTAACATGTTTCCGTACACTCACCTCTGCCCTAAACCTTGCCATTCCCTAACCCAAACCCTAGCACGGAACGGAAACCTACCACCATCCCTACACCTTACCCTATGCCGTACACTCATCCTAATCTGTACGCTGACAATGACACGTGCGTCAGCACATACCCTGACCCAAACACGTTTCCGTACCCTCACCTGTGCCCTAAACCTTGCCATTCCCTAAGCCTAACCCTAGGCCGGCACGGAATCCTACCTCCAACCCTACACGTTACCGTACACCGTACCCTAATCCTAACCCGTGCGTCAGCATGTACCCTGACCCTAACACGTTTCCGTACGCTCACTTGTGCCCTAAACCTTGCCGTTCCCTAACCCTAACCCTAGCCCGGAACGGAAACCTACCACCATCCTTACACGTTACCCTACGCCGTACCCTAATCCTAAACTGTACGCTGACAATGACCCGTGCGTCAGCACATACCCTGACCCTAACACGTTTCCATACCCTCACCTGTGCCCTAAACCTTGCCGTTCCCTAAGCCTAACCCTAGGCCGGCACGGAATTCTATGACCAACCCTACACGTTACCCTACGCTGTACCCTAATCCTAACCCGTGGGTCAGCATGTACCCTGACCCTAACACGTTTCCGTACCCTCACCTGTGCCCTAAACCTTACAGTTCCCTATCCCTAGCCCTAGCCCGGAATGGAAACCTACCACCAACCCTACACCTTACCCTACGCCGTACCCTAATCCTAGTCCGTACGCTGACACTGACCCATGAGTCAGCACGTACCCTGACCCTAACATGTTTCCGTACACTAACCTGTGCCCTAAACCTTGCCGTTCCCTAACCCTAACCCTAGCCCGGAACGGAAAACTACCACCATCCCTACACCTTACCCTATGCCGTACCCTCATCCTAATCTGTACGCTGACAATGACCCGTGCGTCAGCACATACCCTGACCCTAACACGTTTCCGTACCCTCACCTGTGCCCTAAACCTTGCCGTTCCCTAAGCCTAACCCTAGGCCGGCACGGAATTCTATGACCAACCATACACGTTACCCTACGCCGTACCCTAATCCTAACCCCTGCGGCAGCATGTACCCTGACCCTAACACGTTTCCGTACCCTCACCTGTACCCTAAACCTTGCAGTTCCCTAACCCAAACCCTAGCCCAGAATGGAAACCTACCACCAACCCTACACCTTACCCTACGCCGTTACCTAATCCTAATCCGTACGCTGACACTGACCCGTGCGTCAGCACGTACCCTGACCGTAATATTTTTCCGTACACCCACCTCTGCCCTAAACCTTGCCATTCCCTAACCCAATCCCTAGCACGGAACGGAAACCTACCACCATCCCTATACCTTACCCTATGCTGTACACTCATCCTAATCTGTACGCTGACAATGACACGTGCGTCAGCACATACCCTGACCCTAACACATTTCCATACCCTCACCTGTGCCCTAAACCTTGCCATTCCCTAAGCCTAACCCTAGGCCGGCACGGAATCCTACCTCCAACCCTACACGTTACCCTACGCCGTACCCTAATCCTAACCCCTGCGTCAGCATGTACCCTGACCCTAACACGTTTCCATACGCTCACTTGTGCCCTAAACCTTGCAGTTCCCTAACCCTAACCCTAGCCCAGAATGGAAACCTACCACCAACCCTACACCTTACCCTACGCCGTACCATAATCCTAATCCGTACGCTGACACTGACCCATGCGTCAGCACGTACCCTGACCGTAACATGTTTCCGTACACTTACCTGTGCCCAAAACCTTGCCATTCCCTAACCCTAACCCTCGCCCGGAATGGAAACCTACCACCATCCCTACACCTTACGCTATGCCATACCCTCATCCTAATCTGTACGCTGACAATGACCCGTGCGTCAGCACATACCCTGACCCTAACACGTTTCCGTACCCTCACCTGTGCCCTAAACCTTGCCATTCCCTAAGCCTAACACTAGGCGGGCACGGAATTCTACCACCAACCCTACACGTTACCCTACGCCATACCCTAATCCTAACCCGTGCGTCAGCATGTAACCTGATCCTAACACGTTTCCGTACACTCACCTGTGCCCTAAACCTTGCAGTTCCCTAACCCTAACCCTAGCCCGGAACGGAAACCTACCACCAAACCTACACCTTACCCTACGCCGTACCCTAATCCTAATCCGTACGCTGACACTGACCCGTGCGTCAGCAAGTACCCTGACCCTAACACGTTTCCGTACCCACACCTGTGTCCTAAACCTTGCCGTTCCCTAACCCTAAACCTAGCCCAAACGGAAACCTACCACCAACCCTACACCTTACCCTATGCCGTACCCTAATCCTAATCCATACGCTGACACTGACCCGTGCGTCAGCAAGTACCCTGACCCTAAACGTTTCTGTACCCTCACCTGTGTCCTAAACCTTGCCGTTCCCTAACCCTAACCCTAGCGCGGAATGGAAACCTACCACAAAACCTAAACCTTACCCTATGCCGTACCCTAATCCTAATCCGTACGCTGACACTGACCCGTGCGTCAGCACGTACACTGACACTAACACATTTCCGTACACTCACCTGTGCCCTAAACCTTGCCGTTCCCTAACCCTAACCCTAGCCCAGAATGGAAACCTACCAACATCCCTACACCTTACACTACGCCGTACCCTAATCCTAATCTGTACGCTGACAATGACCCGTGCGTCAGCACATACCCTGACCCTAACACGTTTCCATACCCTGACCTGTGCCCTAAACCTTGCCGTTCCCTAAGCCTAACCCTAGGCCGGCAGGGAATCCTACCTCCAACCCTACACGTTACCCTACGCCGTACCCTAATCCTAACCCGTGCGACAGCATGTACCCTGACCCTAACACGTTTCCGTACCCCCACCTGTGCCCTAAACCTTACAGTTCCCTAACCCTAACCCTAGCCTGAAACAGAAACCTACCACAAAAACTACATCTTACCCTATGCCGTACCCTAATCCTAATACGTACGCTGACATTGACCCGTGCGTCAGCAAGTACCCTGACCCTAACACGTTTCCGTACCCTCACCTGTGCTCTAAACCTTGCCGTTCCCTAACCCTAACCCTAGCCCGTAATGGAAACCTACCACCAACCCTACACCTTACCCTATGCCGTAACCTAATCCTAATCCGTACGCTGACAATGACCCGTGCGTCAGAACGTACCCTGACCCTAACATGTTTCCGTACACTCACCTGTGCCCTAAACCTTGCCGTTCCCTAACCCTAACCCTAGCCCGGAACGGAAACCTACCACCATCCCTACACCTTAACCTACGCCGTACCCTAATCCTAACCTGTACGCTGACAATGACCCGTGCGTCAGCACATACCCTGACCCTAACACGTTTCCGTACCCTCACCTGTGCCCTAAACCTTGCCGTTCCCTAAGCCTAACCCTAGGCCAGCACGGAATTCTATGACCAACCCTACACGTTACCCTACGCTGTACCCTAATCCTAACACGTGCGTCAGCATGTACCCTGACCCTAACACGTTTCCGTACCCTCACCTGTGCCCTAAAACTTGCAGTTCCCTAACCCTAACCCTAGCCCGGAATGGAAACCTACCACCAACCCTACACCTTACCCTACGCCGTACCCTAATCCTAATCCGTACGCTGACACTGACCCGTGCGTCAGCACGTACCCTGACCCTAACATGTTTCCGTACACTAACCTGTGCCCTAAACCTTGCCGTTCCCTAACCCTAACCCTAGCCCGGAATGGAAACCTACCACCAACCCTAAACCTTGCCCTACGCCGTACCCTAATCCTAATCCGTACGCTGACACTGACCCGTGCGTCAGCACGTACCCTGACCCTAACATGTTTCCGTACACTCACCTCTGCCCTAAACCTTGCCATTCCCTAACCCTAACCCGAGCACGGAACGAAAACCTACCACCATCCCTACACCTTACCCTATGCCGTACAATCATCCTAATCTGTACGTTGACAATGATCCGTGCGTCAGCACATACCCTGACCCTAACACGTTTCCGTACCCTCACCTGTGCCCTAAACCTTGCCGTTCCCTAAGCCTAACCCTATGCCGGCACGGAATCCTACCTCCAACCCTACACGTTACCCTACGCCGTACCCTAATCCTAACACGTGCGTCAGCATGTACCCTGACCCTAACACGTTTCCATACCCTCACGTGTGCGCTAAACCTTGCAGTTCCCTAACCCTAACCCTAGCCCGGAATGAAAACCTACCACCAACCCTACACCTTACCCTACGCCGTACCCTAATCCTAATCTGTACGCTGACAGTGACCCGTGCGTCAGCACGTACCCTGACCCTAACACGTTTCCGTACCCACACCTGTGTCCTAAACCTTGCCGTTCCCTAACCCTAAACCTAGCCCAGAATGGCAACCTACCACCAACCCTACACCTTACCCTACGCCGTACCCTAATCCTAATCCGTACGCTGACACTGACCCGTGCGTCAGCACGTACCCTGACCCTAACATGTTTCCGAACACTCACCTCTGCCCTATACCTTGCGGTTCCCTAAGCCTAACCCTAGGCCGGCACGGAATTCTATGACCAACCCTACACCTTACCCTATGCCGTACCCTAATCCTTATCCGTAGGCTGACAATGACCCGTGCGTCAGCACGTACCCTGACCCTAACATGTTTCCGTACACTCACCTGTGCCCTAAAACTTGCCGTTCCCTAACCCTAACCCTAGCCCGGAACGGAAACCTACCACCATCCCTACACGTTACCCTACGCCGTACCCTAAGCCTAAACTGTACGCTGACCATGACCCGTGCGTCAGCACATACCCTGACCCTAACACGTTTCCGTACCCTCACCTGTGCCCTAAACCTTGCCGTTCCCTAAGCCTAACCCTAAGCCGGCACGGAATTCTATGATCAACCCTACATGTTACCCTACGCTGTACCCTAATCCTAACCCGTGCGTCAGCATGTACCCTGACCCTAACACGTTTCCGTACCCTCACCTGTGCCCTAAACCTAGCAGTTCCCTAACCCTAACCCTAGCCCGGAATGGAAACCTACCACCAACCCTACACCTTACCCTACGCCGTACCCTAATCCTAATCCGTACGCTGACACTGACCCGTGCGTCAGCACGTACCCTGACCCTAACATGTTTCCGTACACTAACCTGTGCCCTAAACCTTGCCGTTCCCTAACCCTAACCCTAGCCCGGAATGGAAACCTACCACCAACCATACACCTTACCCTACGCCGTACCCTAATCCTAATCCGTACGCTGACACTGACCCGTGCGTCAGCACGTACCCTGACCCTAACATGTTTCCGTACACTCACCTCTGCCCTAAACCTTGCCATTCCCTAACCCTAACCCTAGCACGAAATGAAAACCTACCACCATCCCTACACCTTACCCTATGCCGTACAATCATCCTAATCTGTACGCTGACAATGATCCGTGCGTCAGCACATACCCTGACCCTAACACGTTTCCGTACCCTCACCTGTGCCCTAAACCTTGCCGTTCCCTAAGCCTAACCCTAGGCCGGCACGGAATCCTACCTCCAACCCTACACGTTACACTACGCCGTACCCTAATCCTAACACGTGCGTCAGCATGTACCCTGACACTAACACGTTTCCATACCCTCACCTGTGCCCTAAACCTTGCAGTTCCCTAACCCTAACCCTAGCCCGGAATGAAAACCTACCACCAACCCTACACCTTCCCCTACGCCGTACCCTAATCCTAATCCGTACGCTGACAGTGACCCGTGCGTCAGCACGTACCCTGACCCTAACACGTTTCCGTACCCACACCTGTGTCATAAACCTTGCCATTCCCTAACCCTAAACCTAGCCCAAACGGAAACCTACCACCAACCCTACACCTTACCCTACGCCGTACCCTAATCCTAATCCGTACGCTGACACTGACCCGTGCGTCAGCAAGTACCCTGACCCTAAACTTTTCCGTACCCTCACCTGTGCCCTAAACCTTGCCGTTCCCTAAGCCTAACCCTAGGCCGGCACGGAATCCAACCTCCAACCCTACACGTTACCCTACGCCGTACCCTAATCCTAACCCGTGCGTCAGCATGTACCCTGACCCTAACACGTTTCCGTACCCTCACATGTGCCCTAAACCTTGCCGTTCCCTAAGCCTAACCCTAGCCCGGAATGGAAACCTACCACCAACCCTACACCTTACCCTACGCCGTACCCTAATCCTAATCCGTACGCTGACACTGACCCGTGCGTCAGCACGTACCCTGACCGTAACATGTTTCCGTACACTCACCTGTGCCCTAAACCTTGCAGTTCCCTAACCCTAACCCTAGCCCGGAATGAAAACCTACCACCATCCCTACACCTTACCCTATGCCGTACCCTCATCCTAATCTGTACGCTGACAATGACCCGTGCGTCAGCACATACCCAGACCCTAACACGTTTCCGTACCCTCACCTGTGCCCTAAACCTTGCCGTTCCCTAAGCCTAACACTAGGCCGGCACGGAATTCTACCACCAAACCTACACGTTACCCTACGCCGTACCCTAATCCTAATCCGTACGCTGACACTGACCCGTGCGTCAGCATGTACCCTGACCCTAACATGTTCCCGTACACTCACCGGTGCCCTAAACCTTGCCGTTCCCTAACCCTAACCCTAGCACGGAACGGAAACCTACCACCATCCCTACACCTTAACCTATGCCGTACCCTCATCCTAATCTGTACGCTGACAATGACCCGTGCGTCAGCACATACCCTGACCCTAACACGTTTCCGTACCCCCACCTGTGCCCTAAACCTTGCCGTTCCCTAAGCCTAACACTAGGCCGGCACGGAATTCTACCACCAACCCTACACGTTACCCTATGCCGTACCCTAATTCTAACACGTGCGTCAGCAAGTACCCTGACCCTAACACGTTTCCGTACCCTCACCTGTGCCCTAAACCTTGCCGTTCCCTAACCCTAACCCTAGCCCGGAATGGAAACCTACCACCAACCCTACACCTTACCCTATGCCGTAACCTAATCCTAATCCGTACGCTGACAATGACCCGTGCGTCAGCACGTACCCTGACCCTAACATGTTTCCGTACACTCACCTGTGCCCTAAACCTTGCCGTTCCCTAACCCTAACCCTAGCCCGGAACGGAAACCTACCACCATCCCTACACCTTACCCTACACCGTACCCTAATCCTAAACTGTACGCTGACAATGACCCGTGCGTCAGCACATACCCTGACCCTAACACGTTTCCGTACCCTCACCTGTGCCCTAAACCTTGCCGTTCCCTAAGCCTAACCCTAGGCCGGCACGGAATTCTATGACCAACCCTACACTTTACCCTACGCCGTACCCTAATCCTAACCCGTGCGTCAGCATGTACCCTGACCCTAACACGTTTCCGTACCCTCACCTGTGCCCTAAACCTTACAGTTCCCTAACCCTAACCCTAGCCCGAAACAGAAACCTACCACAAAACCTACACCTTACCCTATGCTGTACCCTAATCCTAATACCTAGGCTGACATTGAACCGTGCGTCAGCAAGTACCCTGACCCTAACACGTTTCCGTACCCTCACCTGTGCCCTAAACCTTGCCGTTCCCTAACCCTAACCCTAGTCCGGAATGGAAACCTACCACCAACCCTACACCTTACCCTATGCCGTACCCTAATCCTAATCCGTACGCTGACAATGACCCGTGCGTCAGCACGTACCCTGACCCTAACATGTTTCCGTACACTCACTTGTGCCCTAAACCTTGCCGTTCCCTAACCCTAACCCTAGCCCGGAACGGAAACCTACCACCATCCTTACACGTTACCCTATGCCGTACCCTCATCCTAATCTGTACGCTGACAATGACCCGTGCGTCAGCACATACCCTGACCCTAACACGTTTCCGTACCCTCACCTGTGCCCTAAACCTTGCCGTTCCCTAAGCCTAACCCTAGGCCGGCACGGAATTCTATGACCAACCCTACACGTTACCCTACGCCGTACCCTAATCCTAACCCGTGCGGCAGCATGTACCCTGACCCGAACACGTTTCCGTAACGTCACCTGTACCCTAAACCTTGCAGTTCCCTAACCCTAACCCTAGCCCAGAATGGAAAACAACCACCAACCCTACACCTTACCCTACTCCGTACCCTAATCCTAATCCGTATGCTGACACTGAACCCTGCGTCAGCACGTACCCTGACCGTAACATGTTTCCGTACACTCACCTCTGCCCTAAACCTTGCCATTCCCTAACCCAAACCCTAGCACGGAACGGAAACCTACCACCATCCCTACACCTTACCCTATGCCGTACACTCATCCTAATCTGTACGCTGACAATGACACGTGCGTCAGCACATACCCTGACCCAAACACGTTTCCGTACCCTCACCTGTGCCCTAAACCTTGCCATTCCCTAAGCCTAACCCTAGGCCGGCACGGAATCCTACCTCCAACCCTACACGTTACCGTACACCGTACCCTAATCCTAACCCGTGCGTCAGCATGTACCCTGACCCTAACACGTTTCCGTACGCTCACTTGTGCCCTAAACCTTGCCGTTCCCTAACCCTAACCCTAGCCCGGAACGGAAACCTACCACCATCCTTACACGTTACCCTACGCCGTACCCTAATCCTAAACTGTACGCTGACAATGACCCGTGCGTCAGCACATACCCTGACCCTAACACGTTTCCATACCCTCACCTGTGCCCTAAACCTTGCCGTTCCCTAAGCCTAACCCTAGGCCGGCACGGAATTCTATGACCAACCCTACACGTTACCCTACGCTGTACCCTAATCCTAACCCGTGGGTCAGCATGTACCCTGACCCTAACACGTTTCCGTACCCTCACCTGTGCCCTAAACCTTACAGTTCCCTATCCCTAGCCCTAGCCCGGAATGGAAACCTACCACCAACCCTACACCTTACCCTACGCCGTACCCTAATCCTAGTCCGTACGCTGACACTGACCCATGAGTCAGCACGTACCCTGACCCTAACATGTTTCCGTACACTAACCTGTGCCCTAAACCTTGCCGTTCCCTAACCCTAACCCTAGCCCGGAACGGAAAACTACCACCATCCCTACACCTTACCCTATGCCGTACCCTCATCCTAATCTGTACGCTGACAATGACCCGTGCGTCAGCACATACCCTGACCCTAACACGTTTCCGTACCCTCACCTGTGCCCTAAACCTTGCCGTTCCCTAAGCCTAACCCTAGGCCGGCACGGAATTCTATGACCAACCATACACGTTACCCTACGCCGTACCCTAATCCTAACCCCTGCGGCAGCATGTACCCTGACCCTAACACGTTTCCGTACCCTCACCTGTACCCTAAACCTTGCAGTTCCCTAACCCAAACCCTAGCCCAGAATGGAAACCTACCACCAACCCTACACCTTACCCTACGCCGTTACCTAATCCTAATCCGTACGCTGACACTGACCCGTGCGTCAGCACGTACCCTGACCGTAATATTTTTCCGTACACCCACCTCTGCCCTAAACCTTGCCATTCCCTAACCCAATCCCTAGCACGGAACGGAAACCTACCACCATCCCTATACCTTACCCTATGCTGTACACTCATCCTAATCTGTACGCTGACAATGACACGTGCGTCAGCACATACCCTGACCCTAACACATTTCCATACCCTCACCTGTGCCCTAAACCTTGCCATTCCCTAAGCCTAACCCTAGGCCGGCACGGAATCCTACCTCCAACCCTACACGTTACCCTACGCCGTACCCTAATCCTAACCCCTGCGTCAGCATGTACCCTGACCCTAACACGTTTCCATACGCTCACTTGTGCCCTAAACCTTGCAGTTCCCTAACCCTAACCCTAGCCCAGAATGGAAACCTACCACCAACCCTACACCTTACCCTACGCCGTACCATAATCCTAATCCGTACGCTGACACTGACCCATGCGTCAGCACGTACCCTGACCGTAACATGTTTCCGTACACTTACCTGTGCCCAAAACCTTGCCATTCCCTAACCCTAACCCTCGCCCGGAATGGAAACCTACCACCATCCCTACACCTTACGCTATGCCATACCCTCATCCTAATCTGTACGCTGACAATGACCCGTGCGTCAGCACATACCCTGACCCTAACACGTTTCCGTACCCTCACCTGTGCCCTAAACCTTGCCATTCCCTAAGCCTAACACTAGGCGGGCACGGAATTCTACCACCAACCCTACACGTTACCCTACGCCATACCCTAATCCTAACCCGTGCGTCAGCATGTAACCTGATCCTAACACGTTTCCGTACACTCACCTGTGCCCTAAACCTTGCAGTTCCCTAACCCTAACCCTAGCCCGGAACGGAAACCTACCACCAAACCTACACCTTACCCTACGCCGTACCCTAATCCTAATCCGTACGCTGACACTGACCCGTGCGTCAGCAAGTACCCTGACCCTAACACGTTTCCGTACCCACACCTGTGTCCTAAACCTTGCCGTTCCCTAACCCTAAACCTAGCCCAAACGGAAACCTACCACCAACCCTACACCTTACCCTATGCCGTACCCTAATCCTAATCCATACGCTGACACTGACCCGTGCGTCAGCAAGTACCCTGACCCTAAACGTTTCTGTACCCTCACCTGTGTCCTAAACCTTGCCGTTCCCTAACCCTAACCCTAGCGCGGAATGGAAACCTACCACAAAACCTAAACCTTACCCTATGCCGTACCCTAATCCTAATCCGTACGCTGACACTGACCCGTGCGTCAGCACGTACACTGACACTAACACATTTCCGTACACTCACCTGTGCCCTAAACCTTGCCGTTCCCTAACCCTAACCCTAGCCCAGAATGGAAACCTACCAACATCCCTACACCTTACACTACGCCGTACCCTAATCCTAATCTGTACGCTGACAATGACCCGTGCGTCAGCACATACCCTGACCCTAACACGTTTCCATACCCTGACCTGTGCCCTAAACCTTGCCGTTCCCTAAGCCTAACCCTAGGCCGGCAGGGAATCCTACCTCCAACCCTACACGTTACCCTACGCCGTACCCTAATCCTAACCCGTGCGACAGCATGTACCCTGACCCTAACACGTTTCCGTACCCCCACCTGTGCCCTAAACCTTACAGTTCCCTAACCCTAACCCTAGCCTGAAACAGAAACCTACCACAAAAACTACATCTTACCCTATGCCGTACCCTAATCCTAATACGTACGCTGACATTGACCCGTGCGTCAGCAAGTACCCTGACCCTAACACGTTTCCGTACCCTCACCTGTGCTCTAAACCTTGCCGTTCCCTAACCCTAACCCTAGCCCGTAATGGAAACCTACCACCAACCCTACACCTTACCCTATGCCGTAACCTAATCCTAATCCGTACGCTGACAATGACCCGTGCGTCAGAACGTACCCTGACCCTAACATGTTTCCGTACACTCACCTGTGCCCTAAACCTTGCCGTTCCCTAACCCTAACCCTAGCCCGGAACGGAAACCTACCACCATCCCTACACCTTAACCTACGCCGTACCCTAATCCTAACCTGTACGCTGACAATGACCCGTGCGTCAGCACATACCCTGACCCTAACACGTTTCCGTACCCTCACCTGTGCCCTAAACCTTGCCGTTCCCTAAGCCTAACCCTAGGCCAGCACGGAATTCTATGACCAACCCTACACGTTACCCTACGCTGTACCCTAATCCTAACACGTGCGTCAGCATGTACCCTGACCCTAACACGTTTCCGTACCCTCACCTGTGCCCTAAAACTTGCAGTTCCCTAACCCTAACCCTAGCCCGGAATGGAAACCTACCACCAACCCTACACCTTACCCTACGCCGTACCCTAATCCTAATCCGTACGCTGACACTGACCCGTGCGTCAGCACGTACCCTGACCCTAACATGTTTCCGTACACTAACCTGTGCCCTAAACCTTGCCGTTCCCTAACCCTAACCCTAGCCCGGAATGGAAACCTACCACCAACCCTAAACCTTGCCCTACGCCGTACCCTAATCCTAATCCGTACGCTGACACTGACCCGTGCGTCAGCACGTACCCTGACCCTAACATGTTTCCGTACACTCACCTCTGCCCTAAACCTTGCCATTCCCTAACCCTAACCCGAGCACGGAACGAAAACCTACCACCATCCCTACACCTTACCCTATGCCGTACAATCATCCTAATCTGTACGTTGACAATGATCCGTGCGTCAGCACATACCCTGACCCTAACACGTTTCCGTACCCTCACCTGTGCCCTAAACCTTGCCGTTCCCTAAGCCTAACCCTATGCCGGCACGGAATCCTACCTCCAACCCTACACGTTACCCTACGCCGTACCCTAATCCTAACACGTGCGTCAGCATGTACCCTGACCCTAACACGTTTCCATACCCTCACGTGTGCGCTAAACCTTGCAGTTCCCTAACCCTAACCCTAGCCCGGAATGAAAACCTACCACCAACCCTACACCTTACCCTACGCCGTACCCTAATCCTAATCTGTACGCTGACAGTGACCCGTGCGTCAGCACGTACCCTGACCCTAACACGTTTCCGTACCCACACCTGTGTCCTAAACCTTGCCGTTCCCTAACCCTAAACCTAGCCCAGAATGGCAACCTACCACCAACCCTACACCTTACCCTACGCCGTACCCTAATCCTAATCCGTACGCTGACACTGACCCGTGCGTCAGCACGTACCCTGACCCTAACATGTTTCCGAACACTCACCTCTGCCCTATACCTTGCGGTTCCCTAAGCCTAACCCTAGGCCGGCACGGAATTCTATGACCAACCCTACACCTTACCCTATGCCGTACCCTAATCCTTATCCGTAGGCTGACAATGACCCGTGCGTCAGCACGTACCCTGACCCTAACATGTTTCCGTACACTCACCTGTGCCCTAAAACTTGCCGTTCCCTAACCCTAACCCTAGCCCGGAACGGAAACCTACCACCATCCCTACACGTTACCCTACGCCGTACCCTAAGCCTAAACTGTACGCTGACCATGACCCGTGCGTCAGCACATACCCTGACCCTAACACGTTTCCGTACCCTCACCTGTGCCCTAAACCTTGCCGTTCCCTAAGCCTAACCCTAAGCCGGCACGGAATTCTATGATCAACCCTACATGTTACCCTACGCTGTACCCTAATCCTAACCCGTGCGTCAGCATGTACCCTGACCCTAACACGTTTCCGTACCCTCACCTGTGCCCTAAACCTAGCAGTTCCCTAACCCTAACCCTAGCCCGGAATGGAAACCTACCACCAACCCTACACCTTACCCTACGCCGTACCCTAATCCTAATCCGTACGCTGACACTGACCCGTGCGTCAGCACGTACCCTGACCCTAACATGTTTCCGTACACTAACCTGTGCCCTAAACCTTGCCGTTCCCTAACCCTAACCCTAGCCCGGAATGGAAACCTACCACCAACCATACACCTTACCCTACGCCGTACCCTAATCCTAATCCGTACGCTGACACTGACCCGTGCGTCAGCACGTACCCTGACCCTAACATGTTTCCGTACACTCACCTCTGCCCTAAACCTTGCCATTCCCTAACCCTAACCCTAGCACGAAATGAAAACCTACCACCATCCCTACACCTTACCCTATGCCGTACAATCATCCTAATCTGTACGCTGACAATGATCCGTGCGTCAGCACATACCCTGACCCTAACACGTTTCCGTACCCTCACCTGTGCCCTAAACCTTGCCGTTCCCTAAGCCTAACCCTAGGCCGGCACGGAATCCTACCTCCAACCCTACACGTTACACTACGCCGTACCCTAATCCTAACACGTGCGTCAGCATGTACCCTGACACTAACACGTTTCCATACCCTCACCTGTGCCCTAAACCTTGCAGTTCCCTAACCCTAACCCTAGCCCGGAATGAAAACCTACCACCAACCCTACACCTTCCCCTACGCCGTACCCTAATCCTAATCCGTACGCTGACAGTGACCCGTGCGTCAGCACGTACCCTGACCCTAACACGTTTCCGTACCCACACCTGTGTCATAAACCTTGCCATTCCCTAACCCTAAACCTAGCCCAAACGGAAACCTACCACCAACCCTACACCTTACCCTACGCCGTACCCTAATCCTAATCCGTACGCTGACACTGACCCGTGCGTCAGCAAGTACCCTGACCCTAAACTTTTCCGTACCCTCACCTGTGCCCTAAACCTTGCCGTTCCCTAAGCCTAACCCTAGGCCGGCACGGAATCCAACCTCCAACCCTACACGTTACCCTACGCCGTACCCTAATCCTAACCCGTGCGTCAGCATGTACCCTGACCCTAACACGTTTCCGTACCCTCACATGTGCCCTAAACCTTGCCGTTCCCTAAGCCTAACCCTAGCCCGGAATGGAAACCTACCACCAACCCTACACCTTACCCTACGCCGTACCCTAATCCTAATCCGTACGCTGACACTGACCCGTGCGTCAGCACGTACCCTGACCGTAACATGTTTCCGTACACTCACCTGTGCCCTAAACCTTGCAGTTCCCTAACCCTAACCCTAGCCCGGAATGAAAACCTACCACCATCCCTACACCTTACCCTATGCCGTACCCTCATCCTAATCTGTACGCTGACAATGACCCGTGCGTCAGCACATACCCAGACCCTAACACGTTTCCGTACCCTCACCTGTGCCCTAAACCTTGCCGTTCCCTAAGCCTAACACTAGGCCGGCACGGAATTCTACCACCAAACCTACACGTTACCCTACGCCGTACCCTAATCCTAATCCGTACGCTGACACTGACCCGTGCGTCAGCATGTACCCTGACCCTAACATGTTCCCGTACACTCACCGGTGCCCTAAACCTTGCCGTTCCCTAACCCTAACCCTAGCACGGAACGGAAACCTACCACCATCCCTACACCTTAACCTATGCCGTACCCTCATCCTAATCTGTACGCTGACAATGACCCGTGCGTCAGCACATACCCTGACCCTAACACGTTTCCGTACCCCCACCTGTGCCCTAAACCTTGCCGTTCCCTAAGCCTAACACTAGGCCGGCACGGAATTCTACCACCAACCCTACACGTTACCCTATGCCGTACCCTAATTCTAACACGTGCGTCAGCAAGTACCCTGACCCTAACACGTTTCCGTACCCTCACCTGTGCCCTAAACCTTGCCGTTCCCTAACCCTAACCCTAGCCCGGAATGGAAACCTACCACCAACCCTACACCTTACCCTATGCCGTAACCTAATCCTAATCCGTACGCTGACAATGACCCGTGCGTCAGCACGTACCCTGACCCTAACATGTTTCCGTACACTCACCTGTGCCCTAAACCTTGCCGTTCCCTAACCCTAACCCTAGCCCGGAACGGAAACCTACCACCATCCCTACACCTTACCCTACGCCGTACCCTAATCCTAATCCGTACGCTGACACTGACCCGTGCGTCAGCAAGTACCCTGACCCTAACACGTTTCCGTACCCACACCTGTGTCCTAAACCTTGCCGTTCCCTAACCCTAAACCTAGCCCAAACGGAAACCTACCACCAACCCTACACCTTACCCTATGCCGTACCCTAATCCTAATCCATACGCTGACACTGACCCGTGCGTCAGCAAGTACCCTGACCCTAAACGTTTCTGTACCCTCACCTGTGTCCTAAACCTTGCCGTTCCCTAACCCTAACCCTAGCGCGGAATGGAAACCTACCACAAAACCTAAACCTTACCCTATGCCGTACCCTAATCCTAATCCGTACGCTGACACTGACCCGTGCGTCAGCACGTACACTGACACTAACACATTTCCGTACACTCACCTGTGCCCTAAACCTTGCCGTTCCCTAACCCTAACCCTAGCCCAGAATGGAAACCTACCAACATCCCTACACCTTACACTACGCCGTACCCTAATCCTAATCTGTACGCTGACAATGACCCGTGCGTCAGCACATACCCTGACCCTAACACGTTTCCATACCCTGACCTGTGCCCTAAACCTTGCCGTTCCCTAAGCCTAACCCTAGGCCGGCAGGGAATCCTACCTCCAACCCTACACGTTACCCTACGCCGTACCCTAATCCTAACCCGTGCGACAGCATGTACCCTGACCCTAACACGTTTCCGTACCCCCACCTGTGCCCTAAACCTTACAGTTCCCTAACCCTAACCCTAGCCTGAAACAGAAACCTACCACAAAAACTACATCTTACCCTATGCCGTACCCTAATCCTAATACGTACGCTGACATTGACCCGTGCGTCAGCAAGTACCCTGACCCTAACACGTTTCCGTACCCTCACCTGTGCTCTAAACCTTGCCGTTCCCTAACCCTAACCCTAGCCCGTAATGGAAACCTACCACCAACCCTACACCTTACCCTATGCCGTAACCTAATCCTAATCCGTACGCTGACAATGACCCGTGCGTCAGAACGTACCCTGACCCTAACATGTTTCCGTACACTCACCTGTGCCCTAAACCTTGCCGTTCCCTAACCCTAACCCTAGCCCGGAACGGAAACCTACCACCATCCCTACACCTTAACCTACGCCGTACCCTAATCCTAACCTGTACGCTGACAATGACCCGTGCGTCAGCACATACCCTGACCCTAACACGTTTCCGTACCCTCACCTGTGCCCTAAACCTTGCCGTTCCCTAAGCCTAACCCTAGGCCAGCACGGAATTCTATGACCAACCCTACACGTTACCCTACGCTGTACCCTAATCCTAACACGTGCGTCAGCATGTACCCTGACCCTAACACGTTTCCGTACCCTCACCTGTGCCCTAAAACTTGCAGTTCCCTAACCCTAACCCTAGCCCGGAATGGAAACCTACCACCAACCCTACACCTTACCCTACGCCGTACCCTAATCCTAATCCGTACGCTGACACTGACCCGTGCGTCAGCACGTACCCTGACCCTAACATGTTTCCGTACACTAACCTGTGCCCTAAACCTTGCCGTTCCCTAACCCTAACCCTAGCCCGGAATGGAAACCTACCACCAACCCTAAACCTTGCCCTACGCCGTACCCTAATCCTAATCCGTACGCTGACACTGACCCGTGCGTCAGCACGTACCCTGACCCTAACATGTTTCCGTACACTCACCTCTGCCCTAAACCTTGCCATTCCCTAACCCTAACCCGAGCACGGAACGAAAACCTACCACCATCCCTACACCTTACCCTATGCCGTACAATCATCCTAATCTGTACGTTGACAATGATCCGTGCGTCAGCACATACCCTGACCCTAACACGTTTCCGTACCCTCACCTGTGCCCTAAACCTTGCCGTTCCCTAAGCCTAACCCTATGCCGGCACGGAATCCTACCTCCAACCCTACACGTTACCCTACGCCGTACCCTAATCCTAACACGTGCGTCAGCATGTACCCTGACCCTAACACGTTTCCATACCCTCACGTGTGCGCTAAACCTTGCAGTTCCCTAACCCTAACCCTAGCCCGGAATGAAAACCTACCACCAACCCTACACCTTACCCTACGCCGTACCCTAATCCTAATCTGTACGCTGACAGTGACCCGTGCGTCAGCACGTACCCTGACCCTAACACGTTTCCGTACCCACACCTGTGTCCTAAACCTTGCCGTTCCCTAACCCTAAACCTAGCCCAGAATGGCAACCTACCACCAACCCTACACCTTACCCTACGCCGTACCCTAATCCTAATCCGTACGCTGACACTGACCCGTGCGTCAGCACGTACCCTGACCCTAACATGTTTCCGAACACTCACCTCTGCCCTATACCTTGCGGTTCCCTAAGCCTAACCCTAGGCCGGCACGGAATTCTATGACCAACCCTACACCTTACCCTATGCCGTACCCTAATCCTTATCCGTAGGCTGACAATGACCCGTGCGTCAGCACGTACCCTGACCCTAACATGTTTCCGTACACTCACCTGTGCCCTAAAACTTGCCGTTCCCTAACCCTAACCCTAGCCCGGAACGGAAACCTACCACCATCCCTACACGTTACCCTACGCCGTACCCTAAGCCTAAACTGTACGCTGACCATGACCCGTGCGTCAGCACATACCCTGACCCTAACACGTTTCCGTACCCTCACCTGTGCCCTAAACCTTGCCGTTCCCTAAGCCTAACCCTAAGCCGGCACGGAATTCTATGATCAACCCTACATGTTACCCTACGCTGTACCCTAATCCTAACCCGTGCGTCAGCATGTACCCTGACCCTAACACGTTTCCGTACCCTCACCTGTGCCCTAAACCTAGCAGTTCCCTAACCCTAACCCTAGCCCGGAATGGAAACCTACCACCAACCCTACACCTTACCCTACGCCGTACCCTAATCCTAATCCGTACGCTGACACTGACCCGTGCGTCAGCACGTACCCTGACCCTAACATGTTTCCGTACACTAACCTGTGCCCTAAACCTTGCCGTTCCCTAACCCTAACCCTAGCCCGGAATGGAAACCTACCACCAACCATACACCTTACCCTACGCCGTACCCTAATCCTAATCCGTACGCTGACACTGACCCGTGCGTCAGCACGTACCCTGACCCTAACATGTTTCCGTACACTCACCTCTGCCCTAAACCTTGCCATTCCCTAACCCTAACCCTAGCACGAAATGAAAACCTACCACCATCCCTACACCTTACCCTATGCCGTACAATCATCCTAATCTGTACGCTGACAATGATCCGTGCGTCAGCACATACCCTGACCCTAACACGTTTCCGTACCCTCACCTGTGCCCTAAACCTTGCCGTTCCCTAAGCCTAACCCTAGGCCGGCACGGAATCCTACCTCCAACCCTACACGTTACACTACGCCGTACCCTAATCCTAACACGTGCGTCAGCATGTACCCTGACACTAACACGTTTCCATACCCTCACCTGTGCCCTAAACCTTGCAGTTCCCTAACCCTAACCCTAGCCCGGAATGAAAACCTACCACCAACCCTACACCTTCCCCTACGCCGTACCCTAATCCTAATCCGTACGCTGACAGTGACCCGTGCGTCAGCACGTACCCTGACCCTAACACGTTTCCGTACCCACACCTGTGTCATAAACCTTGCCATTCCCTAACCCTAAACCTAGCCCAAACGGAAACCTACCACCAACCCTACACCTTACCCTACGCCGTACCCTAATCCTAATCCGTACGCTGACACTGACCCGTGCGTCAGCAAGTACCCTGACCCTAAACTTTTCCGTACCCTCACCTGTGCCCTAAACCTTGCCGTTCCCTAAGCCTAACCCTAGGCCGGCACGGAATCCAACCTCCAACCCTACACGTTACCCTACGCCGTACCCTAATCCTAACCCGTGCGTCAGCATGTACCCTGACCCTAACACGTTTCCGTACCCTCACATGTGCCCTAAACCTTGCCGTTCCCTAAGCCTAACCCTAGCCCGGAATGGAAACCTACCACCAACCCTACACCTTACCCTACGCCGTACCCTAATCCTAATCCGTACGCTGACACTGACCCGTGCGTCAGCACGTACCCTGACCGTAACATGTTTCCGTACACTCACCTGTGCCCTAAACCTTGCAGTTCCCTAACCCTAACCCTAGCCCGGAATGAAAACCTACCACCATCCCTACACCTTACCCTATGCCGTACCCTCATCCTAATCTGTACGCTGACAATGACCCGTGCGTCAGCACATACCCAGACCCTAACACGTTTCCGTACCCTCACCTGTGCCCTAAACCTTGCCGTTCCCTAAGCCTAACACTAGGCCGGCACGGAATTCTACCACCAAACCTACACGTTACCCTACGCCGTACCCTAATCCTAATCCGTACGCTGACACTGACCCGTGCGTCAGCATGTACCCTGACCCTAACATGTTCCCGTACACTCACCGGTGCCCTAAACCTTGCCGTTCCCTAACCCTAACCCTAGCACGGAACGGAAACCTACCACCATCCCTACACCTTAACCTATGCCGTACCCTCATCCTAATCTGTACGCTGACAATGACCCGTGCGTCAGCACATACCCTGACCCTAACACGTTTCCGTACCCCCACCTGTGCCCTAAACCTTGCCGTTCCCTAAGCCTAACACTAGGCCGGCACGGAATTCTACCACCAACCCTACACGTTACCCTATGCCGTACCCTAATTCTAACACGTGCGTCAGCAAGTACCCTGACCCTAACACGTTTCCGTACCCTCACCTGTGCCCTAAACCTTGCCGTTCCCTAACCCTAACCCTAGCCCGGAATGGAAACCTACCACCAACCCTACACCTTACCCTATGCCGTAACCTAATCCTAATCCGTACGCTGACAATGACCCGTGCGTCAGCACGTACCCTGACCCTAACATGTTTCCGTACACTCACCTGTGCCCTAAACCTTGCCGTTCCCTAACCCTAACCCTAGCCCGGAACGGAAACCTACCACCATCCCTACACCTTACCCTACACCGTACCCTAATCCTAAACTGTACGCTGACAATGACCCGTGCGTCAGCACATACCCTGACCCTAACACGTTTCCGTACCCTCACCTGTGCCCTAAACCTTGCCGTTCCCTAAGCCTAACCCTAGGCCGGCACGGAATTCTATGACCAACCCTACACTTTACCCTACGCCGTACCCTAATCCTAACCCGTGCGTCAGCATGTACCCTGACCCTAACACGTTTCCGTACCCTCACCTGTGCCCTAAACCTTACAGTTCCCTAACCCTAACCCTAGCCCGAAACAGAAACCTACCACAAAACCTACACCTTACCCTATGCTGTACCCTAATCCTAATACCTAGGCTGACATTGAACCGTGCGTCAGCAAGTACCCTGACCCTAACACGTTTCCGTACCCTCACCTGTGCCCTAAACCTTGCCGTTCCCTAACCCTAACCCTAGTCCGGAATGGAAACCTACCACCAACCCTACACCTTACCCTATGCCGTACCCTAATCCTAATCCGTACGCTGACAATGACCCGTGCGTCAGCACGTACCCTGACCCTAACATGTTTCCGTACACTCACTTGTGCCCTAAACCTTGCCGTTCCCTAACCCTAACCCTAGCCCGGAACGGAAACCTACCACCATCCTTACACGTTACCCTACGCCGTACCCTAATCCTAAACTGTACGCTGACAATGACCCGTGCGTCAGCACATACCCTGACCCTAACACGTTTCCGTACCCTCACCTGTGCCCTAAACCTTGCCGTTCCCTAAGCCTAACCCTAGGCCGGCACGGAATTCTATGACCAACCCTACACGTTACCCTACGCTGTACCCTAATCCTAACCCGTGGGTCAGCATGTACCCTGACCCTAACACGTTTCCGTACCCTCACCTGTGCCCTAAACCTTGCCGTTCCCTAAGCCGAACCCTAGGCCGGCACGGAATTCTATGACCAACCCTACACGTTACCCTATGCCGTACCCTAATCCTAACCCGTGCGTCAGCATGTACCCTGACCCTAACACGTTTCCGTACCCTCACCTGTGCCCTAAACCTTGCCGTTCCCTAAGCCGAACCCTAGGCCGGCACGGAATTCTATGACCAACCCTACACGTTACCCTATGCCGTACCCTAATCCTAACCCCTGCGTCAGCATGTACCCTGACCCTAACACGTTTCCATACGCTCACTTGTGCCCTAAACCTTGCAGTTCCCTAACCCTAACCCTAGCCCAGAATGGAAACCTACCACCAACCCTACACCTTACCCTACGCCGTACCATAATCCTAATCCGTACGCTGACACTGACCCATGCGTCAGCACATACCCTGACCCTAACACGTTTCCGTACCCCCACCTGTGCCCTAAACCTTGCCGTTCCCTAAGCCTAACACTAGGCCGGCACGTAAATCTACAACCAACCCTACACGTTACCCTACACCGTACCCTAATCCTAACCCGTGCGTCAGCAAGTACCCTGACCCTAACACATTTCCATACCCTCACCTGTGCCCTAAACCTTGCCATTCCCTAACCCTAACCCTAGCCCGGAATGAAAACCTACCACCAACCCTACACCTTCCCCTACGCCGTACCCTAATCCTAATCTGTACGCTGACAGTGACCCGTGCGTCAGCACGTACCCTGACCCTAACACGTTTCCGTACCCACACCTGTGTCCTAAACCTTGCCGTTCCCTAACCCTAAACCTAGCAAAAACGGAAACCTACCACCAACCCTACACCTTACCCTACGCCGTACCCTAATCCTAATCCGTACGCTGACACTGACCCTTGCGTCAGCAAGTACCCTGACCCTAAACTTTTCCGTAGCCTCACCTGTGCCCTAAACCTTGCCGTTCCCTAAGCCTAACCCTAGGCCGGCACGGAATTCTATGACCAACCCTACACGTTACCCTACGCTGTACCCTAATCCTAACCCGTGGGTCAGCATGTACCCTGACCCTAACACGTTTCCGTACCCTCACCTGTGCCCTAAACCTTGCCGTTCCCTAAGCCGAACCCTAGGCCGGCACGGAATTCTATGACCAACCCTACACGTTACCCTATGCCGTACCCTAATCCTAACCCGTGCGTCAGCATGTACCCTGACCCTAACACGTTTCCGTACCCTCACCTGTGCCCTAAACCTTGCCGTTCCCTAAGCCGAACCCTAGGCCGGCACGGAATTCTATGACCAACCCTACACGTTACCCTATGCCGTACCCTAATCCTAACCCCTGCGTCAGCATGTACCCTGACCCTAACACGTTTCCATACGCTCACTTGTGCCCTAAACATTGCAGTTCCCTAACCCTAACCCTAGCCCAGAATGGAAACCTACCACCAACCCTACACTTTACCCTACGCCGTACCATAATCCTAATCCGTACGCTGACACTGACCCATGCGTCAGCACATACCCTGACCCTAACACGTTTCCGTACCCCCACCTGTGCCCTAAACCTTGCCGTTCCCTAAGCCTAACACTAGGCCGGCACGTAAATCTACAACCAACCCTACACGTTACCCTACACCGTACCCTAATCCTAACCCGTGCGTCAGCAAGTACCCTGACCCTAACACATTTCCATACCCTCACCTGTGCCCTAAACCTTGCCGTTCCCTAACCCTAACCCTAGCCCGGAATGAAAACCTACCACCAACCCTACACCTTCCCCTACGCCGTACCCTAATCCTAATCTGTACGCTGACAGTGACCCGTGCGTCAGCACGTACCCTGACCCTAACACGTTTCCGTACCCACACCTGTGTCCTAAACCTTGCCGTTCCCTAACCCTAAACCTAGCCCAAACGGAAACCTACCACCAACCATACACCTTACCCTACGCCGTACCCTAATCCTAATCCGTACGCTGACACTGACCCTTGCGTCAGCAAGTACCCTGACCCTAAACTTTTCCGTAGCCTCACCTGTGCCCTAAACCTTGCCGTTCCCTAAGCCTAACCCTAGGCCGGCACGGAATCCTACCTCCAACCCTACACGTTACCCTACGCCGTACCCTAATCCTAACCCGTGCGTCAGCATGTACCCTGACCCAAACACGTTTCCGTACCCTCACCTGTGCCCTAAACCTTGCAGTTCCCTAACCCTAACCCTAGCCCGGAATGGAAACCTACCACCAACCCTACACCTTACCCTACGCCGTACCCTAATCCTAATCCGTACGCTGACACTGACCCGTGCGTCAGCACGTACCCTGACCGTAACATGTTTCCGTACCCTCACCTGTGCCCTAAACCTTGCCGTTCCCAAACCCTAACCCTAGCCTGGAACGGAAACCTACCACCATCCCTACACCTTACCCTATGCCGTACCCTCATCCTAATCTGTACGCTGACAATGACCCGTGCGTCAGCACATACCCAGACCCTAACACGTTTCCGTACCCTCACCTGTGCCCTAAACCTTGCCGTTCCCTAAGCCTAACACTAGGCCGGCACGGAATTCTACCACCAAACCTACACGTTACCCTACGCCGTACCCTAATCCTAATCCGTACGCTGACACTGACCCGTGCGTCAGCAAGTACCCTGACCCTAACACGTTTCCGTACCCACACCTGTGTCATAAACCTTGCCGTTCCCTAACCCTAAACCTAGCCCAAACGGAAACCTACCACCAACCCTACACCTTACCCTATGCCGTACCCTAATCCTAATCCATACGCTGACACTGACCCGTGCGTCAGCAAGTACCCTGACCCTAAACGTTTCTGTACCCTCACCTGTGTCCTAAACCTTGCCGTTCCCTAACCCTAACCCTAGCGCGGAATGGAAACCTACCACAAAACCTAAACCTTACCCTATGCCGTACCCTAATCCTAATCCGTACGCTGACACTGACCCGTGCGTCAGCACGTACACTGACCCTAACACATTTCCGTACACTCACCTGTGCCCTAAACCTTGCCGTTCCCTAACCCTAACCCTAGCCCAGAACGGAAACCTACCAACATCCCTACACCTTACACTACGCCGTACCCTAATCCTAATCTGTACGCTGACAATGACCCGTGCGTCAGCACATACCCTGACCCTAACACGTTTCCATACCCTGACCTGTGCCCTAAACCTTGCCGTTCCCTAAGCCTAACCCTAGGCCGGCAGGGAATCCTACCTCCAACCCTACACGTTACCCTACGCCGTACCCTAATCCTAACCCGTGCGACAGCATGTACCCTGACCCTAACACGTTTCCGTACCCCCACCTGTGCCCTAAACCTTACAGTTCCCTAACCCTAACCCTAGCCTGAAACAGAAACCTACCACAAAACCTACATCTTACCCTATGCCGTACCCTAATCCTAATACGTACGCTGACATTGACCCGTGCGTCAGCAAGTACCCTGACCCTAACACGTTTCCGTACCCTCACCTGTGCTCTAAACCTTGCCGTTCCCTAACCCTAACCCTAGCCCGTAATGGAAACCTACCACCAACCCTACACCTTACCCTATGCCGTAACCTAATCCTAATCCGTACGCTGACAATGACCCATGCGTCAGCACGTACCCTGACCCTAACATGTTTCCGTACACTCACCTGTGCCCTAAACCTTGCCGTTCCCTAACCCTAACTCTAGCCCGGAACGGAAACCTACCACCATCCCTACACCTTAACCTACGCCGTACCCTAATCCTAACCTGTACGCTGACAATGACCCGTGCGTCAGCACATACCCTGACCCTAACACGTTTCCGTACCCTCACCTGTGCCCTAAACCTTGCCGTTCCCTAAGCCTAACCCTAGGCCAGCACGGAATTCTATGACCAACCCTACACGTTACCCTACGCTGTACCCTAATCCTAACCCGTGCGTCAGCATGTACCCTGACCCTAACACGTTTCCGTACCCTCACCTGTGCCCTAAAACTTGCAGTTCCCTAACCCTAACCCTAGCCCGGAATGGAAACCTACCACCAACCCTACACCTTACCCTACGCCGTACCCTAATCCTAATCCGTACGCTGACACTGACCCGTGCGTCAGCACGTACCCTGACCCTAACATGTTTCCGTACACTAACCTGTGCCCTAAACCTTGCCGTTCCCTAACCCTAACCCTAGCCCGGAATGGAAACCTACCACCAACCCTACACCTTGCCCTACGCCGTACCCTAATCCTAATCCGTACGCTGACACTGACCCGTGCGTCAGCACGTACCCTGACCCTAACATGTTTCCGTACACTCACCTCTGCCCTAAACCTTGCCATTCCCTAACCCTAACCCGAGCACGGAACGAAAACCTACCACCATCCCTACACCTTACCCTATGCCGTACAATCATCCTAATCTGTACGCTGACAATGATCCGTGCGTCAGCACATACCCTGACCCTAACACGTTTCCGTACCCTCACCTGTGCCCTAAACCTTGCCGTTCCCTAAGCCTAAACCTATGCCGGCACGGAATCCTACCTCCAACCCTACACGTTACCCTACGCCGTACCCTAATCCTAACACGTGCGTCAGCATGTACCCTGACCCTAACACGTTTCCATACCCTCACGTGTGCGCTAAACCTTGCAGTTCCCTAACCCTAACCCTAGCCCGGAATGAAAACCTACCACCAACCCTACACCTTACCCTACGCCGTACCCTAATCCTAATCTGTACGCTGACAGTGACCCGTGCGTCAGCACGTACCCTGACCCTAACACGTTTCCGTACCCACACCTGTGTCCTAAACCTTGCCGTTCCCTAACCCTAAACCTAGCCCAGAATGGCAACCTACCACCAACCCTACACCTTACCCTACGCCGTACCCTAATCCTAATCCGTACGCTGACACTGACCCGTGCGTCAGCACGTACCCTGACCCTAACATGTTTCCGAACACTCACCTCTGCCCTATACCTTGCGGTTCCCTAAGCCTAACCCTAGGCCGGCACGGAATTCTATGACCAACCCTACACCTTACCCTATGCCGTACCCTAATCCTTATCCGTAGGCTGACAATGACCCGTGCGTCAGCACGTACCCTAACCCTAACATGTTTCCGTACACTCACCTGTGCCCTAAAACTTGCCGTTCCCTAACCCTAACCCTAGCCCGGAACGGAAACCTACCACCATCCCTACACGTTACCCTACGCCGTACCCTAAGCCTAAACTGTACGCTGACCATGACCCGTGCGTCAGCACATACCCTGACCCTAACACGTTTCCGTACCCTCACCTGTGCCCTAAACCTTGCCGTTCCCTAAGCCTAACCCTAAGCCGGCACGGAATTCTATGATCAACCCTACATGTTACCCTACGCTGTACCCTAATCCTAACCCGTGCGTCAGCATGTACCCTGACCCTAACACGTTTCCGTACCCTCACCTGTGCCCTAAACCTTGCAGTTCCCTAACCCTAACCCTAGCCCGGAATGGAAACCTACCACCAACCCTACACCTTACCCTACGCCGTACCCTAATCCTAATCCGTACGCTGACACTGACCCGTGCGTCAGCACGTACCCTGACCCTAACATGTTTCCGTACACTAACCTGTGCCCTAAACCTTGCCGTTCCCTAACCCTAACCCTAGCCCGGAATGGAAACCTACCACCAACCATACACCTTACCCTACGCCGTACCCTAATCCTAATCCGTACGCTGACACTGACCCGTGCGTCAGCACGTACCCTGACCCTAACATGTTTCCGTACACTCACCTCTGCCCTAAACCTTGCCATTCCCTAACCCTAACCCTAGCACGAAATGAAAATCTACCACCATCCCTACACCTTACCCTATGCCGTACAATCATCCTAATCTGTACGCTGACAATGATCCGTGCGTCAGCACATACCCTGACCCTAACACGTTTCCGTACCCTCACCTGTGCCCTAAACCTTGCCGTTCCCTAAGCCTAACCCTAGGCCGGCACGGAATCCTACCTCCAACCCTACACGTTACACTACGCCGTACCCTAATCCTAACACGTGCGTCAGCATGTACCCTGACACTAACACGTTTCCATACCCTCACCTGTGCCCTAAACCTTGCAGTTCCCTAACCCTAACCCTAGCCCGGAATGAAAACCTACCACCAACCCTACACCTTCCCCTACGCCGTACCCTAATCCTAATCCGTACGCTGACAGTGACCCGTGCGTCAGCACGTACCCTGACCCTAACACGTTTCCGTACCCACACCTGTGTCATAAACCTTGCCATTCCCTAACCCTAAACCTAGCCCAAACGGAAACCTACCACCAACCCTACACCTTACCCTACGCCGTACCCTAATCCTAATCCGTACGCTGACACTGACCCGTGCGTCAGCAAGTACCCTGACCCTAAACTTTTCCGTACCCTCACCTGTGCCCTAAACCTTGCCGTTCCCTAAGCCTAACCCTAGGCCGGCACGGAATCCAACCTCCAACCCTACACGTTACCCTACACCGTACCCTAATCCTAACCCGTGCGTCAGCATGTACCCTGACCCTAACACGTTTCCGTACCCTCACCTGTGCCCTAAACCTTGCCGTTCCCTAACCCTAACCCTAGCCCGGAATGGAAACCTACCACCAACCCTACGCCGTACCCTAATCCTAATCCGTACGCTGACACTGACCCGTGCGTCAGCACGTACCCTGACCGTAACATGTTTCCGTACACTCACCTGTGCCCTAAACCTTGCAGTTCCCTAACCCTAACCCTAGCCCGGAATGAAAACCTACCACCATCCCTACACCTTACCCTATGCCGTACCCTCATCCTAATCTGTACGCTGACAATGACCCGTGCGTCAGCACATACCCAGACCCTAACACGTTTCCGTACCCTCACCTGTGCCCTAAACCTTGCCGTTCCCTAAGCCTAACACTAGGCCGGCACGGAATTCTACCACCAAACCTACACGTTACCCTACGCCGTACCCTAATCCTAATCCGTACGCTGACACTGACCCGTGCGTCAGCATGTACCCTGACCCTAACATGTTCCCGTACACTCACCGGTGCCCTAAACCTTGCCGTTCCCTAACCCTAACCCTAGCACGGAACGGAAACCTACCACCATCCCTACACCTTAACCTATGCCGTACCCTCATCCTAATCTGTACGCTGACAATGACCCGTGCGTCAGCACATACCCTGACCCTAACACGTTTCCGTACCCCCACCTGTGCCCTAAACCTTGCCGTTCCCTAAGCCTAACACTAGGCCGGCACGGAATTCTACCACCAACCCTACACGTTACCCTATGCCGTACCCTAATCCTAACACGTGCGTCAGCAAGTACCCTGACCCTAACACGTTTCCGTACCCTCACCTGTGCCCTAAACCTTGCCGTTCCCTAACCCTAACCCTAGCCCGGAATGGAAACCTACCACCAACCCTACACCTTACCCTATGCCGTAACCTAATCCTAATCCGTACGCTGACAATGACCCGTGCGTCAGCACGTACCCTGACCCTAACATGTTTCCGTACACTCACCTGTGCCCTAAACCTTCCCGTTCCCTAACCCTAACCCTAGCCCGGAACGGAAACCTACCACCATCCCTACACCTTACCCTACACCGTACCCTAATCCTAAACTGTACGCTGACAATGACCCGTGCGTCAGCACATACCCTGACCCTAACACGTTTCCGTACCCTCACCTGTGCCCTAAACCTTGCCGTTCCCTAAGCCTAACCCTAGGCCGGCACGGAATTCTATGACCAACCCTACACTTTACCCTACGCCGTACCCTAATCCTAACCCGTGCGTCAGCATGTACCCTGACCCTAACACGTTTCCGTACCCTCACCTGTGCCCTAAACCTTACAGTTCCCTAACCCTAACCCTAGCCCGAAACAGAAACCTACCACAAAACCTACACCTTACCCTATGCTGTACCCTAATCCTAATACCTAGGCTGACATTGAACCGTGCGTCAGCAAGTACCCTGACCCTAACACGTTTCCGTACCCTCACCTGTGCCCTAAACCTTGCCGTTCCCTAACCCTAACCCTAGTCCGGAATGGAAACCTACCACCAACCCTACACCTTACCCTATGCCGTACCCTAATCCTAATCCGTACGCTGACAATGACCCGTGCGTCAGCATGTACCCTGACCCTAACATGTTTCCGTACACTCACTTGTGCCCTAAACCTTGCCGTTCCCTAACCCTAACCCTAGCCCGGAACGGAAACCTACCACCATCCTTACACGTTACCCTACGCCGTACCCTAATCCTAAACTGTACGCTGACAATGACCCGTGCGTCAGCACATACCCTGACCCTAACACGTTTCCGTACCCTCACCTGTGCCCTAAACCTTGCCGTTCCCTAAGCCTAACCCTAGGCCGGCACGGAATTCTATGACCAACCCTACACGTTACCCTACGCTGTACCCTAATCCTAACCCGTGGGTCAGCATGTACCCTGACCCTAACACGTTTCCGTACCCTCACCTGTGCCCTAAACCTTGCCGTTCCCTAAGCCGAACCCTAGGCCGGCACGGAATTCTATGACCAACCCTACACGTTACCCTATGCCGTACCCTAATCCTAACCCGTGCGTCAGCATGTACCCTGACCCTAACACGTTTCCGTACCCTCACCTGTGCCCTAAACCTTGCCGTTCCCTAAGCCGAACCCTAGGCCGGCACGGAATTCTATGACCAACCCTACACGTTACCCTATGCCGTACCCTAATCCTAACCCCTGCGTCAGCATGTACCCTGACCCTAACACGTTTCCATACGCTCACTTGTGCCCTAAACCTTGCAGTTCCCTAACCCTAACCCTAGCCCAGAATGGAAACCTACCACCAACCCTACACCTTACCCTACGCCGTACCATAATCCTAATCCGTACGCTGACACTGACCCATGCGTCAGCACATACCCTGACCCTAACACGTTTCCGTACCCCCACCTGTGCCCTAAACCTTGCCGTTCCCTAAGCCTAACACTAGGCCGGCACGTAAATCTACAACCAACCCTACACGTTACCCTACACCGTACCCTAATCCTAACCCGTGCGTCAGCAAGTACCCTGACCCTAACACATTTCCATACCCTCACCTGTGCCCTAAACCTTGCCATTCCCTAACCCTAAACCTAGCCCGGAATGAAAACCTACCACCAACCCTACACCTTCCCCTACGCCGTACCCTAATCCTAATCTGTACGTTGACAGTGACCCGTGCGTCAGCACGTACCCTGACCCTAACACGTTTCCGTACCCACACCTGTGTCCTAAACCTTGCCGTTCCCTAACCCTAAACCTAGCAAAAACGGAAACCTACCACCAACCCTACACCTTACCCTACGCCGTACCCTAATCCTAATCCGTACGCTGACACTGACCCTTGCGTCAGCAAGTACCCTGACCCTAAACTTTTCCGTAGCCTCACCTGTGCCCTAAACCTTGCCGTTCCCTAAGCCTAACCCTAGGCCGGCACGGAATTCTATGACCAACCCTACACGTTACCCTACGCTGTACCCTAATCCTAACCCGTGGGTCAGCATGTACCCTGACCCTAACACGTTTCCGTACCCTCACCTGTGCCCTAAACCTTGCCGTTCCCTAAGCCGAACCCTAGGCCGGCACGGAATTCTATGACCAACCCTACACGTTACCCTATGCCGTACCCTAATCCTAACCCGTGCGTCAGCATGTACCCTGACCCTAACACGTTTCCGTACCCTCACCTGTGCCCTAAACCTTGCCGTTCCCTAAGCCGAACCCTAGGCCGGCACGGAATTCTATGACCAACCCTACACGTTACCCTATGCCGTACCCTAATCCTAACCCCTGCGTCAGCATGTACCCTGACCCTAACACATTTCCATACGCTCACTTGTGCCCTAAACCTTGCAGTTCCCTAACCCTAACCCTAGCCGAGAATGGAAACCTACCACCAACCCTACACCTTACCCTACGCCGTACCATAATCCTAATCCGTACGCTGACACTGACCCATGCGTCAGCACATACCCTGACCCTAACACGTTTCCGTACCCCCACCTGTGCCCTAAACCTTGCCGTTCCCTAAGCCTAACACTAGGCCGGCACGTAAATCTACAACCAACCCTACACGTTACCCTACACCGTACCCTAATCCTAACCCGTGCGTCAGCAAGTACCCTGACCCTAACACATTTCCATACCCTCACCTGTGCCCTAAACCTTGCCGTTCCCTAACCCTAACCCTAGCCCGGAATGAAAACCTACCACCAACCCTACACCTTCCCCTACGCCGTACCCTAATCCTAATCTGTACGCTGACAGTGACCCGTGCGTCAGCACGTACCCTGACCCTAACACGTTTCCGTACCCACACCTGTGTCCTAAACCTTGCCGTTCCCTAACCCTAAACCTAGCCCAAACGGAAACCTACCACCAACCATACACCTTACCCTACGCCGTACCCTAATCCTAATCCGTACGCTGACACTGACCCTTGCGTCAGCAAGTACCCTGACCCTAAACTTTTCCGTAGCCTCACCTGTGCCCTAAACCTTGCCGTTCCCTAAGCCTAACCCTAGGCCGGCACGGAATCCTACCTCCAACCCTACACGTTACCCTACGCCGTACCCTAATCCTAACCCGTGCGTCAGCATGTACCCTGACCCAAACACGTTTCCGTACCCTCACCTGTGCCCTAAACCTTGCAGTTCCCTAACCCTAACCCTAGCCCGGAATGGAAACCTACCACCAACCCTACACCTTACCCTACGCCGTACCCTAATCCTAATCCGTACGCTGACACTGACCCGTGCGTCAGCACGTACCCTGACTGTAACATGTTTCCGTACACTCACCTGTGCCCTAAACCTTGCCGTTCCCAAACCCTAACCCTAGCCTGGAACGGAAACCTACCACCATCCCTACACCTTACCCTATGCCGTACCCTCATCCTAATCTGTACGCTGACAATGACCCGTGCGTCAGCACATACCCAGACCCTAACACGTTTCCGTACCCTCACCTGTGCCCTAAACCTTGCCGTTCCCTAAGCCTAACACTAGGCCGGCACGGAATTCTACCACCAAACCTACACGTTACCCTACGCCGTACCCTAATCCTAATCCGTACGCTGACACTGACCCGTGCGTCAGCAAGTACCCTGACCCTAACACGTTTCCGTACCCACACCTGTGTCATAAACCTTGCCGTTCCCTAACCCTAAACCTAGCCCAAACGGAAACCTACCACCAACCCTACACCTTACCCTATGCCGTACCCTAATCCTAATCCATACGCTGACACTGACCCGTGCGTCAGCAAGTACCCTGACCCTAAACGTTTCTGTACCCTCACCTGTGTCCTAAACCTTGCCGTTCCCTAACCCTAACCCTAGCGCGGAATGGAAACCTACCACAAAACCTAAACCTTACCCTATGCCGTACCCTAATCCTAATCCGTACGCTGACACTGACCCGTGCGTCAGCACGTACACTGACCCTAACACATTTCCGTACACTCACCTGTGCCCTAAACCTTGCCGTTCCCTAACCCTAACCCTAGCCCAGAACGGAAACCTACCAACATCCCTACACCTTACACTACGCCGTACCCTAATCCTAATCTGTACGCTGACAATGACCCGTGCGTCAGCACATACCCTGACCCTAACACGTTTCCATACCCTGACCTGTGCCCTAAACCTTGCCGTTCCCTAAGCCTAACCCTAGGCCGGCAGGGAATCCTACCTCCAACCCTACACGTTACCCTACGCCGTACCCTAATCCTAACCCGTGCGACAGCATGTACCCTGACCCTAACACGTTTCCGTACCCCCACCTGTGCCCTAAACCTTACAGTTCCCTAACCCTAACCCTAGCCTGAAACAGAAACCTACCACAAAACCTACATCTTACCCTATGCCGTACCCTAATCCTAATACGTACGCTGACATTGACCCGTGCGTCAGCAAGTACCCTGACCCTAACACGTTTCCGTACCCTCACCTGTGCTCTAAACCTTGCCGTTCCCTAACCCTAACCCTAGCCCGTAATGGAAACCTACCACCAACCCTACACCTTACCCTATGCCGTAACCTAATCCTAATCCGTACGCTGACAATGACCCATGCGTCAGCACGTACCCTGACCCTAACATGTTTCCGTACACTCACCTGTGCCCTAAACCTTGCCGTTCCCTAACCCTAACCCTAGCCCGGAACGGAAACCTACCACCATCCCTACACCTTAACCTACGCCGTACCCTAATCCTAACCTGTACGCTGACAATGACCCGTGCGTCAGCACATACCCTGACCCTAACACGTTTCCGTACCCTCACCTGTGCCCTAAACCTTGCCGTTCCCTAAGCCTAACCCTAGGCCAGCACGGAATTCTATGACCAACCCTACACGTTACCCTACGCTGTACCCTAATCCTAACCCGTGCGTCAGCATGTACCCTGACCCTAACACGTTTCCGTACCCTCACCTGTGCCCTAAAACTTGCAGTTCCCTAACCCTAACCCTAGCCCGGAATGGAAACCTACCACCAACCCTACACCTTACCCTACGCCGTACCCTAATCCTAATCCGTATGCTGACACTGACCCGTGCGTCAGCACGTACCCTGACCCTAACATGTTTCCGTACACTAACCTGTGCCCTAAACCTTGCCGTTCCCTAACCCTAACCCTAGCCCGGAATGGAAACCTACCACCAACCCTACACCTTGCCCTACGCCGTACCCTAATCCTAATCCGTACGCTGACACTGACCCGTGCGTCAGCACGTACCCTGACCCTAACATGTTTCCGTACACTCACCTCTGCCCTAAACCTTGCCATTCCCTAACCCTAACCCGAGCACGGAACGAAAACCTACCACCATCCCTACACCTTACCCTATGCCGTACAATCATCCTAATCTGTACGCTGACAATGATCCGTGCGTCAGCACATACCCTGACCCTAACACGTTTCCGTACCCTCACCTGTGCCCTAAACCTTGCCGTTCCCTAAGCCTAACCCTATGCCGGCACGGAATCCTACCTCCAACCCTACACGTTACCCTACGCCGTACCCTAATCCTAACACGTGCGTCAGCATGTACCCTGACCCTAACACGTTTCCATACCCTCACGTGTGCGCTAAACCTTGCAGTTCCCTAACCCTAACCCTAGCCCGGAATGAAAACCTACCACCAACCCTACACCTTACCCTACGCCGTACCCTAATCCTAATCTGTACGCTGACAGTGACCCGTGCGTCAGCACGTACCCTGACCCTAACACGTTTCCGTACCCACACCTGTGTCCTAAACCTTGCCTTTCCCTAACCCTAAACCTAGCCCAGAATGGCAACCTACCACCAACCCTACACCTTACCCTACGCCGTACCCTAATCCTAATCCGTACGCTGACACTGACCCGTGCGTCAGCACGTACCCTGACCCTAACATGTTTCCGAACACTCACCTCTGCCCTATACCTTGCGGTTCCCTAAGCCTAACCCTAGGCCGGCACGGAATTCTATGACCAACCCTACACCTTACCCTATGCCGTACCCTAATCCTTATCCGTAGGCTGACAATGACCCGTGCGTCAGCACGTACCCTGACCCTAACATGTTTCCGTACACTCACCTGTGCCCTAAAACTTGCCGTTCCCTAACCCTAACCCTAGCCCGGAACGGAAACCTACCACCATCCCTACACGTTACCCTACGCCGTACCCTAAGCCTAAACTGTACGCTGACCATGACCCGTGCGTCAGCACATACCCTGACCCTAACACGTTTCCGTACCCTCACCTGTGCCCTAAACCTTGCCGTTCCCTAAGCCTAACCCTAAGCCGGCACGGAATTCTATGATCAACCCTACATGTTACCCTACGCTGTACCCTAATCCTAACCCGTGCGTCAGCATGTACCCTGACCCTAACACGTTTCCGTACCCTCACCTGTGCCCTAAACCTTGCAGTTCCCTAACCCTAACCCTAGCCCGGAATGGAAACCTACCACCAACCCTACACCTTACCCTACGCCGTACCCTAATCCTAATCCGTACGCTGACACTGACCCGTGCGTCAGCACGTACCCTGACCCTAACATGTTTCCGTACACTAACCTGTGCCCTAAACCTTGCCGTTCCCTAACCCTAACCCTAGCCCGGAATGGAAACCTACCACCAACCATACACCTTACCCTACGCCGTACCCTAATCCTAATCCGTACGCTGACACTGACCCGTGCGTCAGCACGTACCCTGACCCTAACATGTTTCCGTACACTCACCTCTGCCCTAAACCTTGCCATTCCCTAACCCTAACCCTAGCACGAAATGAAAATCTACCACCATCCCTACACCTTACCCTATGCCGTACAATCATCCTAATCTGTACGCTGACAATGATCCGTGCGTCAGCACATACCCTGACCCTAACACGTTTCCGTACCCTCACCTGTGCCCTAAACCTTGCCGTTCCCTAAGCCTAACCCTAGGCCGGCACGGAATCCTACCTCCAACCCTACACGTTACACTACGCCGTACCCTAATCCTAACACGTGCGTCAGCATGTACCCTGACACTAACACGTTTCCATACGCTCACCTGTGCCCTAAACCTTGCAGTTCCCTAACCCTAACCCTAGCCCGGAATGAAAACCTACCACCAACCCTACACCTTCCCCTACGCCGTACCCTAATCCTAATCCGTACGCTGACAGTGACCCGTGCGTCAGCACGTACCCTGACCCTAACACGTTTCCGTACCCACACCTGTGTCATAAACCTTGCCATTCCCTAACCCTAAACCTAGCCCAAACGGAAACCTACCACCAACCCTACACCTTACCCTACGCCGTACCCTAATCCTAATCCGTACGCTGACACTGACCCGTGCGTCAGCAAGTACCCTGACCCTAAACTTTTCCGTACCCTCACCTGTGCCCTAAACCTTGCCGTTCCCTAAGCCTAACCCTAGGCCGGCACGGAATCCAACCTCCAACCCTACACGTTACCCTACGCCGTACCCTAATCCTAACCCGTGCGTCAGCATGTACCCTGACCCTAACACGTTTCCGTACCCTCACCTGTGCCCTAAACCTTGCCGTTCCCTAACCCTAACCCTAGCCCGGAATGGAAACCTACCACCAACCCTACGCCGTACCCTAATCCTAATCCGTACGCTGACACTGACCCGTGCGTCAGCACGTACCCTGACCGTAACATGTTTCCGTACACTCACCTGTGCCCTAAACCTTGCAGTTCCCTAACCCTAACCCTAGCCCGGAATGAAAACCTACCACCATCCCTACACCTTACCCTATGCCGTACCCTCTTCCTAATCTGTACGCTGACAATGACCCGTGCGTCAGCACATACCCAGACCCTAACACGTTTCCGTACCCTCACCTGTGCCCTAAACCTTGCCGTTCCCTAAGCCTAACACTAGGCCGGCACGGAATTCTACCACCAAACCTACACGTTACCCTACGCCGTACCCTAATCCTAATCCGTACGCTGACACTGACCCGTGCGTCAGCATGTACCCTGACCCTAACATGTTCCCGTACACTCACCGGTGCCCTAAACCTTGCCGTTCCCTAACCCTAACCCTAGCACGGAACGGAAACCTACCACCATCCCTACACCTTAACCTATGCCGTACCCTCATCCTAATCTGTACGCTGACAATGACCCGTGCGTCAGCACATACCCTGACCCTAACACGTTTCCGTACCCCCACCTGTGCCCTAAACCTTGCCGTTCCCTAAGCCTAACACTAGGCCGGCACGGAATTCTACCACCAACCCTACACGTTACCCTATGCCGTACCCTAATCCTAACACGTGCGTCAGCAAGTACCCTGACCCTAACACGTTTCCGTACCCTCACCTGTGCCCTAAACCTTGCCGTTCCCTAACCCTAACCCTAGCCCGGAATGGAAACCTACCACCAACCCTACACCTTACCCTATGCCGTAACCTAATCCTAATCCGTACGCTGACAATGACCCGTGCGTCAGCACGTACTCTGACCCTAACACGTTTCCGTACACTCACCTGTGCCCTAAACCTTGCCGTTCCCTAACCCTAACCCTAGCCCGGAACGGAAACCTACCACCATCCCTACACCTTACCCTACACCGTACCCTAATCCTAAACTGTACGCTGACAATGACCCGTGCGTCAGCACATACCCTGACCCTAACACGTTTCCGTACCCTCACCTGTGCCCTAAACCTTGCCGTTCCCTAAGCCTAACCCTAGGCCGGCACGGAATTCTATGACCAACCCTACACTTTACCCTACGCCGTACCCTAATCCTAACCCGTGCGTCAGCATGTACCCTGACCCTAACACGTTTCCGTACCCTCACCTGTGCCCTAAACCTTACAGTTCCCTAACCCTAACCCTAGCCCGAAACAGAAACCTACCACAAAACCTACACCTTACCCTATGCTGTACCCTAATCCTAATACCTAGGCTGACATTGAACCGTGCGTCAGCAAGTACCCTGACCCTAACACGTTTCCGTACCCTCACCTGTGCCCTAAACCTTGCCGTTCCCTAACCCTAACCCTAGTCCGGAATGGAAACCTACCACCAACCCTACACCTTACCCTATGCCGTACCCTAATCCTAATCCGTACGCTGACAATGACCCGTGCGTCAGCACGTACCCTGACCCTAACATGTTTCCGTACACTCACTTGTGCCCTAAACCTTGCCGTTCCCTAACCCTAACCCTAGCCCGGAACGGAAACCTACCACCATCCTTACACGTTACCCTACGCCGTACCCTAATCCTAAACTGTACGCTGACAATGACCCGTGCGTCAGCACATACCCTGACCCTAACACGTTTCCGTACCCTCACCTGTGCCCTAAACCTTGCCGTTCCCTAAGCCTAACCCTAGGCCGGCACGGAATTCTATGACCAACCCTACACGTTACCCTACGCTGTACCCTAATCCTAACCCGTGGGTCAGCATGTACCCTGACCCTAACACGTTTCTGTACCCTCACCTGTGCCCTAAACCTTGCCGTTCCCTAAGCCGAACCCTAGGCCGGCACGGAATTCTATGACCAACCCTACACGTTACCCTATGCCGTACCCTAATCCTAACCCGTGCGTCAGCATGTACCCTGACCCTAACACGTTTCCGTACCCTCACCTGTGCCCTAAACCTTGCCGTTCCCTAAGCCGAACCCTAGGCCGGCACGGAATTCTATGACCAACCCTACACGTTACCCTATGCCGTACCCTAATCCTAACCCCTGCGTCAGCATGTACCCTGACCCTAACACGTTTCCATACGCTCACTTGTGCCCTAAACCTTGCAGTTCCCTAACCCTAACCCTAGCCCAGAATGGAAACCTACCACCAACCCTACACCTTACCCTACGCCGTACCATAATCCTAATCCGTACGCTGACACTGACCCATGCGTCAGCACATACCCTGACCCTAACACGTTTCCGTACCCCCACCTGTGCCCTAAACCTTGCCGTTCCCTAAGCCTAACACTAGGCCGGCACGTAAATCTACAACCAACCCTACACGTTACCCTACACCGTACCCTAATCCTAACCCGTGCGTCAGCAAGTACCCTGACCCTAACACATTTCCATACCCTCACCTGTGCCCTAAACCTTGCCATTCCCTAACCCTAACCCTAGCCCGGAATGAAAACCTACCACCAACCCTACACCTTCCCCTACGCCGTACCCTAATCCTAATCTGTACGCTGACAGTGACCCGTGCGTCAGCACGTACCCTGACCCTAACACGTTTCCGTACCCACACCTGTGTCCTAAACCTTGCCGTTCCCTAACCCTAAACCTAGCAAAAACGGAAACCTACCACCAACCCTACACCTTACCCTACGCCGTACCCTAATCCTAATCCGTACGCTGACACTGACCCTTGCGTCAGCAAGTACCCTGACCCTAAACTTTTCCGTAGCCTCACCTGTGCCCTAAACCTTGCCGTTCCCTAAGCCTAACCCTAGGCCGGCACGGAATTCTATGACCAACCCTACACGTTACCCTACGCTGTACCCTAATCCTAACCCGTGGGTCAGCATGTACCCTGACCCTAACACGTTTCCGTACCCTCACCTGTGCCCTAAACCTTGCCGTTCCCTAAGCCGAACCCTAGGCCGGCACGGAATTCTATGACCAACCCTACACGTTACCCTATGCCGTACCCTAATCCTAACCCGTGCGTCAGCATGTACCCTGACCCTAACACGTTTCCGTACCCTCACCTGTGCCCTAAACCTTGCCGTTCCCTAAGCCGAACCCTAGGCCGGCACGGAATTCTATGACCAACCCTACACGTTACCCTATGCCGTACCCTAATCCTAACCCCTGCGTCAGCATGTACCCTGACCCTAACACGTTTCCATACGCTCACTTGTGCCCTAAACCTTGCAGTTCCCTAACCCTAACCCTAGCCCAGAATGGAAACCTACCACCAACCCTACACCTTACCCTACGCCGTACCATAATCCTAATCCGTACGCTGACACTGACCCATGCGTCAGCACATACCCTGACCCTAACACGTTTCCGTACCCCCACCTGTGCCCTAAACCTTGCCGTTCCCTAAGCCTAACACTAGGCCGGCACGTAAATCTACAACCAACCCTACACGTTACCCTACACCGTACCCTAATCCTAACCCGTGCGTCAGCAAGTACCCTGACCCTAACACATTTCCATACCCTCACCTGTGCCCTAAACCTTGCCGTTCCCTAACCCTAACCCTAGCCCGGAATGAAAACCTACCACCAACCCTACACCTTCCCCTACGCCGTACCCTAATCCTAATCGGTACGCTGACAGTGACCCGTGCGTCAGCACGTACCCTGACCCTAACACGTTTCCGTACCCACACCTGTGTCCTAAACCTTGCCGTTCCCTAACCCTAAACCTAGCCCAAACGGAAACCTACCACCAACCCTACACCTTACCCTACGCCGTACCCTAATCCTAATCCGTACGCTGACACTGACCCTTGCGTCAGCAAGTAGCCTGACCCTAAACTTTTCCGTAGCCTCACCTGTGCCCTAAACCTTGCCGTTCCCTAAGCCTAACCCTAGGCCGGCACGGAATCCTACCTCCAACCCTACACGTTACCCTACGCCGTACCCTAATCCTAACCCGTGCGTCAGCATGTACCCTGACCCAAACACGTTTCCGTACCCTCACCTGTGCCCTAAACCTTGCAGTACCCTCACCCTAACCCTAGCCCGGAATGGAAACCTACCACCAACCCTACACCTTACCCTACGCCGTACCCTAATCCTAATCCGTACGCTGACACTGACCCGTGCGTCAGCACGTACCCTGACCGTAACATGTTTCCGTACACTCACCTGTGCCCTAAACCTTGCCGTTCCCAAACCCTAACCCTAGCCTGGAACGGAAACCTACCACCATCCCTACACCTTACCCTATGCCGTACCCTCATCCTAATCTGTACGCTGACAATGACCCGTGCGTCAGCACATACCCAGACCCTAACACGTTTCCGTACCCTCACCTGTGCCCTAAACCTTGCCGTTCCCTAAGCCTAACACTAGGCCGGCACGGAATTCTACCACCAAACCTACACTTTACCCTACGCCGTACCCTAATCCTAATCCGTATGCTGACACTGACCCGTGCGTCAGCATGTACCCTGACCCTAACATGTTCCCGTACACTCACCGGTGCCCTAAACCTTGCCGTTCCCTAACCCTAACCCTAGCACGGAACGGAAACCTACCACCATCCCTACACCTTACCCTATGCCGTACCCTCATCCTAATCTGTACGCTGACAATGACCCGTGCGTCAGCACATACCCTGACCCTAACACGTTTCCGTACCCCCACCTGTGCCCTAAACCTTGCCGTTCCCTAAGCCTAACCCTAGGCCGGCACGGAAATCTATGACCAACCCTACACTTTACCCTACGCCGTACCCTAATACTAACCCGTGCGTCAGCATGTACCCTGACCCTAACACGTTTCCGTACCCTCACCTGTGCCCTAAACCTTACAGTTCCCTAACCCTAACCCTAGCCCGAAACAGAAACCTACCACAAAACCTACACCTTACCCTACGCTGTACCCTAATCCTAATACCTAGTCTGACATTGAACCGTGCGTCAGCAAGTACCCTGACCCTAACACGTTTCCGTACCCTCACCTGTGCCCTAAACCTTGCCGTTCCCTAACCCTAACCCTAGTCCGGAATGGAAACCTACCACCAACCCTACACCTTACCCTATGCCGTACCCTAATCCTAATCCGTACGCTGACAATGACCCGTGCGTCAGCACGTACCCTGACCCTAACATGTTTCCGTACACTCACCTGTGCCCTAAACCTTGCAGTTCCCTAACCCTAACCCTAGCCCGGAATGAAAACCTACCACCATCCCTACACCTTACCCTATGCCGTACCCTCATCCTAATCTGTACGCTGACAATGACCCGTGCGTCAGCACATACCCAGACCCTAACACGTTTCCGTACCCTCACCTGTGCCCTAAACCTTGCCGTTCCCTAAGCCTAACACTAGGCCGGCACGGAATTCTACCACCAAACCTACACGTTACCCTACGCCGTACCCTAATCCTAATCCGTACGCTGACACTGACCCGTGCGTCAGCATGTACCTTGACCCTAACATGTTCCCGTACACTCACCGGTGCCCTAAACCTTGCCGTTCCCTAACCCTAACCCTAGCACGGAACGGAAACCTACCACCATCCCTACACCTTAACCTATGCCGTACCCTCATCCTAATCTGTACGCTGACAATGACCCGTGCGTCAGCACATACCCTGACCCTAACACGTTTCCGTACCCCCACCTGTGCCCTAAACCTTGCCGTTCCCTAAGCCTAACACTAGGCCGGCACGGAATTCTAACACCAACCCTACACGTTACCCTATGCCGTACCCTAATCCTAACACGTGCGTCAGCAAGTACCCTGACCCTAACACGTTTCCGTACCCTCACCTGTGCCCTAAACCTTGCCGTTCCCTAACCCTAACCCTAGCCCGGAATGGAAACCTACCACCAACCCTACACCTTACCCTATGCCGTAACCTAATCCTAATCCGTACGCTGACAATGACCCGTGCGTCAGCACGTACCCTGACCCTAACATGTTTCCGTACACTCACCTGTGCCCTAAACCTTGCCGTTCCCTAACCCTAACCCTAGCCCGGAACGGAAACCTACCACCATCCCTACACCTTACCCTACACCGTACCCTAATCCTAAACTGTACGCTGACAATGACCCGTGCGTCAGCACATACCCTGACCCTAACACGTTTCCGTACCCTCACCTGTGCCCTAAACCTTGCCGTTCCCTAAGCCTAACCCTAGGCCGGCACGGAATTCTATGACCAACCCTACACTTTACCCTACGCCGTACCCTAATCCTAACCCGTGCGTCAGCATGTACCCTGACCCTAACACGTTTCCGTACCCTCACCTGTGCCCTAAACCTTACAGTTCCCTAACCCTAACCCTAGCCCGAAACAGAAACCTACCACAAAACCTACACCTTACCCTATGCTGTACCCTAATCCTAATACCTAGGCTGACATTGAACCGTGCGTCAGCAAGTACCCTGACCCTAACACGTTTCCGTACCCTCACCTGTGCCCTAAACCTTGCCGTTCCCTAACCCTAACCCTAGTCCGGAATGGAAAACTACCACCAACCCTACACCTTACCCTATGCCGTACCCTAATCCTAATCCGTACGCTGACAATGACCCGTGCGTCAGCACGTACCCTGACCCTAACATGTTTCCGTACACTCACTTGTGCCCTAAACCTTGCCGTTCCCTAACCCTAACCCTAGCCCGGAACGGAAACCTACCACCATCCTTACACGTTACCCTACGCCGTACCCTAATCCTAAACTGTACGCTGACAATGACCCGTGCGTCAGCACATACCCTGACCCTAACACGTTTCCGTACCCTCACCTGTGCCCTAAACCTTGCCGTTCCCTAAGCCTAACCCTAGGCCGGCACGGAATTCTATGACCAACCCTACACGTTACCCTACGCTGTACCCTAATCCTAACCCGTGGGTCAGCATGTACCCTGACCCTAACACGTTTCCGTACCCTCACCTGTGCCCTAAACCTTGCCGTTCCCTAAGCCGAACCCTAGGCCGGCACGGAATTCTATGACCAACCCTACACGTTACCCTATGCCGTACCCTAATCCTAACCCGTGCGTCAGCATGTACCCTGACCCTAACACGTTTCCGTACCCTCACCTGTGCCCTAAACCTTACAGTTCCCTAACCCTAACCCTAGCCCGAAACAGAAACCTACCACAAAACCTACACCTTGCCCTACGCCGTACCCTAATCCTAATCCGTACGCTGACACTGACCCGTGCATCAGCACGTACCCAGACCCTAACATGTTTCCGTACACTCACCTGTGCCCTAAACCTTGCCGTTCCCTAACCCTAACCCTAGCACGGAACGGAAACCTACCACCATCCCTACACCTTACCCTATGCCGTACCCTCATCCTAATCTGTACGCTGACAATGACCCGTGCGTCAGCACATACCCTGACCCTAACACGTTTCCGTACCCTCACCTGTGCCCTAAACCTTGCCGTTCCCTAAGCCTAACCCTAGGCCGGCACGGAATTCTATGACCAACCCTACACGTTACCCTACGCCGTACCCTAATCCTAACCCGTGCGGCAGCATGTACCCTGACCCGAACACGTTTCCGTACCCTCACCTGTACCCTAAACCTTGCAGTTCCCTAACCCTAACCCTAGCCCAGAATGGAAAACAACCACCAACCCTACACCTTACCCTACTCCGTACCCTAATCCTAATCCGTACGCTGACACTGACCCCTGCGTCAGCACGTACCCTGACCGTAACATGTTTCCGTACACTCACCTCTGCCCTAAACCTTGCCATTCCCTAACCCAAACCCTAGCACGGAACGGAAACCTACCACCATCCCTACACCTTACCCTATGCCGTACACTCATCCTAATCTGTACGCTGACAATGACATGTGCGTCAGCACATACCCTGACCCAAACACGTTTCCGTACCCTCACCTGTGCCCTAAACCTTGCCATTCCCTAAGCCTAACACTAGGCGGGCACGGAATTCTACCACCAACCCTACACGTTACCCTACGCCGTACCCTAATCCTAATCCGTACGCTGACACTGACCCGTGCGTCAGCACGTACCCTGACCCTAACATGTTTCCGTACACTAACCTGTGCCCTAAACCTTGCCGTTCCCTAACCCTAACCCTAGCCCGGAATGGAAACCTACCACCAACCCTACACCTTGCCCTACGCCGTACCCTAATCCTAATCCGTACGCTGACACTGACCCGTGCGTCAGCACGTACCCTGACCCTAACATGTTTCCGTACACTCACCTCTGCCCTAAACCTTGCCATTCCCTAACCCTAACCCGAGCACGGAACGAAAACCTACCACCATCCCTACACCTTACCCTATGCCGTACAATCATCCTAATCTGTACGCTGACAATGATCCGTGCGTCAGCACATACCCTGACCCTAACACGTTTCCGTACCCTCACCTGTGCCCTAAACCTTGCCGTTCCCTAAGCCTAACCCTATGCCGGCACGGAATCCTACCTCCAACCCTACACGTTACCCTACGCCGTACCCTAATCCTAACACGTGCGTCAGCATGTACCCTGACCCTAACACGTTTCCATACCCTCACGTGTGCGCTAAACCTTGCAGTTCCCTAACCCTAACCCTAGCCCGGAATGAAAACCTACCACCAACCCTACACCTTACCCTACGCCGTACCCTAATCCTAATCTGTACGCTGACAGTGACCCGTGCGTCAGCACGTACCCTGACCCTAACACGTTTCCGTACCCACACCTGTGTCCTAAACCTTGCCGTTCCCTAACCCTAAACCTAGCCCAGAATGGCAACCTACCACCAACCCTACACCTTACCCTACGCCGTACCCTAATCCTAATCCGTACGCTGACACTGACCCGTGCGTCAGCACGTACCCTGACCCTAACATGTTTCCGAACACTCACCTCTGCCCTATACCTTGCGGTTCCCTAAGCCTAACCCTAGGCCGGCACGGAATTCTATGACCAACCCTACACCTTACCCTATGCCGTACCCTAATCCTTATCCGTAGGCTGACAATGACCCGTGCGTCAGCACGTACCCTGACCCTAACATGTTTCCGTACACTCACCTGTGCCCTAAAACTTGCCGTTCCCTAACCCTAACCCTAGCCCGGAACGGAAACCTACCACCATCCCTACACGTTACCCTACGCCGTACCCTAAGCCTAAACTGTACGCTGACCATGACCCGTGCGTCAGCACATACCCTGACCCTAACACGTTTCCGTACCCTCACCTGTGCCCTAAACCTTGCCGTTCCCTAAGCCTAACCCTAAGCCGGCACGGAATTCTATGATCAACCCTACATGTTACCCTACGCTGTACCCTAATCCTAACCCGTGCGTCAGCATGTACCCTGACCCTAACACGTTTCCGTACCCTCACCTGTGCCCTAAACCTTGCAGTTCCCTAACCCTAACCCTAGCCCGGAATGGAAACCTACCACCAACCCTACACCTTACCCTACGCCGTACCCTAATCCTAATCCGTACGCTGACACTGACCCGTGCGTCAGCACGTACCCTGACCCTAACATGTTTCCGTACACTCACCTCTGCCCTAAACCTTGCCATTCCCTAACCCTAACCCTAGCACGAAATGAAAATCTACCACCATCCCTACACCTTACCCTATGCCGTACAATCATCCTAATCTGTACGCTGACAATGATCCGTGCGTCAGCACATACCCTGACCCTAACACGTTTCCGTACCCTCACCTGTGCCCTAAACCTTGCCGTTCCCTAAGCCTAACCCTAGGCCGGCACGGAATCCTACCTCCAACCCTACACGTTACACTACGCCGTACCCTAATCCTAACACGTGCGTCAGCATGTACCCTGACACTAACACGTTTCCATACCCTCACCTGTGCCCTAAACCTTGCAGTTCCCTAACCCTAACCCTAGCCCGGAATGAAAACCTACCACCAACCCTACACCTTCCCCTACGCCGTACCCTAATCCTAATCCGTACGCTGACAGTGACCCGTGCGTCAGCACGTACCCTGACCCTAACACGTTTCCGTACCCACACCTGTGTCATAAACCTTGCCATTCCCTAACCCTAAACCTAGCCCAAACGGAAACCTACCACCAACCCTACACCTTACCCTACGCCGTACCCTAATCCTAATCCGTACGCTGACACTGACCCGTGCGTCAGCAAGTACCCTGACCCTAAACTTTTCCGTACCCTCACCTGTGCCCTAAACCTTGCCGTTCCCTAAGCCTAACCCTAGGCCGGCACGGAATCCAACCTCCAACCCTACACGTTACCCTACGCCGTACCCTAATCCTAACCCGTGCGGCAGCATGTACCCTGACCCGAACACGTTTCCGTACCCTCACCTGTGCCCTAAACCTTGCCGTTCCCTAACCCTAACCCTAGCCCGGAATGGAAACCTACCACCAACCCTACGCCGTACCCTAATCCTAATCCGTACGCTGACACTGACCCGTGCGTCAGCACGTACCCTGACCGTAACATGTTTCCGTACACTCACCTGTGCCCTAAACCTTGCAGTTCCCTAACCCTAACCCTAGCCCGGAATGAAAACCTACCACCATCCCTACACCTTACCCTATGCCGTACCCTCATCCTAATCTGTACGCTGACAATGACCCGTGCGTCAGCACATACCCAGACCCTAACACGTTTCCGTACCCTCACCTGTGCCCTAAACCTTGCCGTTCCCTAAGCCTAACACTAGGCCGGCACGGAATTCTACCACCAAACCTACACGTTACCCTACGCCGTACCCTAATCCTAATCCGTACGCTGACACTGACCCGTGCGTCAGCATGTACCCTGACCCTAACATGTTCCCGTACACTCACCGGTGCCCTAAACCTTGCCGTTCCCTAACCCTAACCCTAGCACGGAACGGAAACCTACCACCATCCCTACACCTTAACCTATGCCGTACCCTCATCCTAATCTGTACGCTGACAATGACCCGTGCTTCAGCACATACCCTGACCCTAACACGTTTCCGTACCCCCACCTGTGCCCTAAACCTTGCCGTTCCCTAAGCCTAACACTAGGCCGGCACGGAATTCTACCACCAACCCTACACGTTACCCTATGCCGTACCCTAATCCTAACACGTGCGTCAGCAAGTACCCTGACCCTAACACGTTTCCGTACCCTCACCTGTGCCCTAAACCTTGCCGTTCCCTAACCCTAACCCTAGCCCGGAATGGAAACCTACCACCAACCCTACACCTTACCCTATGCCGTAACCTAATCCTAATCCGTACGCTGACAATGACCCGTGCGTCAGCACGTACCCTGACCCTAACACGTTTCCGTACACTCACCTGTGCCCTAAACCTTCCCGTTCCCTAACCCTAACCCTAGCCCGGAACGGAAACCTACCACCATCCCTACACCTTACCCTACACCGTACCCTAATCCTAAACTGTACGCTGACAATGACCCATGCGTCAGCACATACCCTGACCCTAACACGTTTCCGTACCCTCACCTGTGCCCTAAACCTTGCCGTTCCCTAAGCCTAACCCTAGGCCGGCACGGAATTCTATGACCAACCCTACACTTTACCCTACGCCGTACCCTAATCCTAACCCGTGCGTCAGCATGTACCCTGACCCTAACACGTTTCCGTACCCTCACCTGTGCCCTAAACCTTACAGTTCCCTAACCCTAACCCTAGCCCGAAACAGAAACCTACCACAAAACCTACACCTTACCCTATGCTGTACCCTAATCCTAATACCTAGGCTGACATTGAACCGTGCGTCAGCAAGTACCCTGACCCTAACACGTTTCCGTACCCTCACCTGTGCCCTAAACCTTGCCGTTCCCTAACCCTAACCCTAGTCCGGAATGGAAACCTACCACCAACCCTACACCTTACCCTATGCCGTACCCTAATCCTAATCCGTACGCTGACAATGACCCGTGCGTCAGCACGTACCCTGACCCTAACATGTTTCCGTACACTCACTTGTGCCCTAAACCTTGCCGTTCCCTAACCCTAACCCTAGCCCGGAACGGAAACCTACCACCATCCTTACACGTTACCCTACGCCGTACCCTAATCCTAAACTGTACGCTGACAATGACCCGTGCGTCAGCACATACCCTGACCCTAACACGTTTCCGTACCCTCACCTGTGCCCTAAACCTTGCCGTTCCCTAAGCCTAACCCTAGGCCGGCACGGAATTCTATGACCAACCCTACACGTTACCCTACGCTGTACCCTAATCCTAACCCGTGGGTCAGCATGTACCCTGACCCTAACACGTTTCCGTACCCTCACCTGTGCCCTAAACCTTGCCGTTCCCTAAGCCGAACCCTAGGCCGGCACGGAATTCTATGACCAACCCTACACGTTACCCTATGCCGTACCCTAATCCAAACCCGTGCGTCAGCATGTACCCTGACCCTAACACGTTTCCGTACCCTCACCTGTGCCCTAAACCTTACAGTTCCCTAACCCTAACCCTAGCCCGAAACAGAAACCTACCACAAAACCTACACCTTGCCCTACGCCGTACCCTAATCCTAATCCGTACGCTGACACTGACCCGTGCATCAGCACGTACCCAGACCCTAACATGTTTCCGTACACTCACCTGTGCCCTAAACCTTGCCGTTCCCTAACCCTAACCCTAGCACGGAACGGAAACCTACCACCATCCCTACACCTTACCCTATGCCGTACCCTCATCCTAATCTGTACGCTGACAATGACCCGTGCGTCAGCACATACCCTGACCCTAACACGTTTCCGTACCCTCACCTGTGCCCTAAACCTTGCCGTTCCCTAAGCCTAACCCTAGGCCGGCACGGAATTCTATGACCAACCCTACACGTTACCCTACGCCGTACCCTAATCCTAACCCGTGCGGCAGCATGTACCCTGACCCGAACACGTTTCCGTACCCTCACCTGTACCATAAACCTTGCAGTTCCCTAACCCTAACCCTAGCCCAGAATGGAAAACAACCACCAACCCTACACCTTACCCTACTCCGTACCCTAATCCTAATCCGTACGCTGACACTGACCCCTGCGTCAGCACGTACCCTGACCGTAACATGTTTCCGTACACTCAACACTGCCCTAAACCTTGCCATTCCCTAACCCAAACCCTAGCACGGAACGGAAACCTACCACCATCCCTACACCTTACCCTATGCCGTACACTCATCCTAATCTGTACGCTGACAATGACACGTGCGTCAGCACATACCCTGACCCAAACACGTTACCGTACCCTCACCTGTGCCCTAAACCTTGCCATTCCCTAAGCCTAACCCTAGGCCGGCACGGAATCGTACCTCCAACCCTACACGTTACCCTACACCGTACCCTAATCCTAACCCGTGCGTCAGCATGTACCCTGACCCTAACACGTTTCCGTACGCTCACTTGTGCCCTAAAGCTTGCAGTTCCCTAACCCTAACCCTAGCCCAGAATGGAAACCTACCACCAACCCTACACCTTACCCTACGCCGTACCCTAATCCTAATCCGTACGCTGACACTGACCCGTGCGTCAGCACGTACCCTGACCGTAACATGTTTCCGTACACTTACCTGTGCCCTAAACCTTGCCTTTCCCTAACCCTAACCCTAGCCCGGAATGGAAACCTACCACCATCCCTACACCTTACGCTATGCCATACCCTCATCCTAATCTGTACGCTGACAATGACCCGTGCGTCAGCACATACCCTGACCCTAACACGTTTCCGTACCCTCACCTGTGCCCTAAACCTTGCCATTCCCTAAGCCTAACACTAGGCGGGCACGGAATTCTACCACCAACCCTACACGTTACCCTACGCCGTACCCTAATCCTAACCCGTGCGTCACCATGTAACCTGATCCTAACACGTTTCCGTACACTCACCTGTGCCCTAAACCTTGCAGTTCCCTAACCCTAACCCTAGCCCGGAACGGAAACCTACCACCAAACCTACACCTTACCCTACGCCGTACCCTAATCCTAATCCGTACGCTGACACTGACCCGTGCGTCAGCAAGTACCCTGACCCTAACACGTTTCCGTACCCTCACCTGTGTCCTAAACCTTGCGGTTCCCTAACCCTAACCCTAGCCCGTAATGGAAACCTACCACCAACCCTACACCTTACCCTACGCCGTAACCTAATCCTAATCCGTACGCTGACACTGACCCGTGCGTCAGCAAGTACCCTGACCCTAAACGTTTCTGTACCCTCACCTGTGTCCTAAACCTTGCCGTTCCCTAACCCTAACCCTAGCGAGGAATGGAAACCTACCACAAAACCTAAACCTTACCCTACGCCGTACCCTAATCCTAATCCGTACGCTGACACTGACCCGTGCGTCAGCACGTACACTGACCCTAACACATTTCCGTACACTCACCTGTGCCCTAAACCTTGCCGTTCCCTAACCCTAACCCTAGCCCAGAACGGAAACCTACCACCATCCCTACACCTTACCCTACACCGTACCCTAATCCTAATCTCTAGGCTGACAATGACCCGTGCGTCAGCACATACCCTGACCCTAACACGTTTCCGTACCCTCACCTGTGCCCTAAACCTTGCCGTTCCCTAAGCCTAACCCTAGGCCGGCACGGAATGCTACCTCCAACCCTACACGTTACCCTACGCCGTACCCTAATCCTAACCCGTGCGTCAGCATGTACCCTGACCCTAACACGTTTCCGTACCCTCACCTGTGCCCTAAACCTTACAGTTCCCTAACCCTAACCCTAGCCTGAAACAGAAACCTACCACAAAACCTACACCTTACCCTATGCCGTACCCTGATCCTAATACGTACGCTGACATTGACCCGTGCGTCAGCAAGTACCCTGACCCTAACACGTTTCCGTACCCTCACCTGTGCTCTAAACTTTGCCGTTCCCTAACCCTAACCCTAGCCCGGAATGGAAACCTACCATCAACCCTACACCTTACCCTATGCCGTAACCTAATCCTAATCCGTACGCTGACAATGACCCGTGCGTCAGCACGTACCCTGACCCTAACATGTTTCCGTACACTCACCTGTGCCCTAAACCTTGCTGTTCCCTAACCCTAACCCTAGCCCGGAACGGAAACCTACCACCATCCCTACACCTTACCCTACGCTGTACCCTAATCCTAAACTGTACGCTGACAATGACCCGTGCGTCAGCACATACCCTGACCCTAACACGTTTCCGTACCCTCACCTGTGCGCTAAACCTTGCCGTTCCCTAAGCCTAACCCTAGGCCGGCACGGAATTCTATGACCAACCCTACACCGTACCCTATGCCATACCCTAATCCTAATCCGTAGGCTGACAATGACCCGTGCGTCAGCACGTACCCTGACCCTAACATGTTTCCGTACACTCACTTGTGCCCTAAACCTTGCCATTCCCTAACCCTAACCCTAGCCCGGAACGGAAACCTACCACCATCCCTAAACGTTACCCTACGCCGTACCCTAAGCCTAAACTGTACGCTGACAATGACCCGTGCGTCAGCACATACCCTGACCCTAACACGTTTCCGTACCCTCACCTGTGCCCTAAACCTTGCCGTTCCCTAACCCTAACCCTAGCCCGGAATGGAAACCTACCACCAACCCTACACCTTACCCTACGCCGTACCCTAATCCTAATCCGTACGCTGACACTGACCCGTGCGTCAGCACGTACCCTGACCCTAACATGTTTCCGTACACTCACCTCTGCCCTAAACCTTGCCATTCCCTAACCCTAACCCTAGCACGGAACGAAAACCTACCACCATCCCTACACCTTACCCTATGCCGTACAATCATCGTAATCTGTACGCTGACAATGATCCGTGCGTCAGCACATACCCTGACCCTAACACGTTTCCGTACCCTCACCTGTGCCCTAAACCTTGCCGTTCCCTAAGCCTAACCCTAGGCCGGCACGGAATCCTACCTCCAACCCTACACGTTACCCTACGCCATACCCTAATCCTAACACATGCGTCAGCATGTACCCTGACCCTAACACGTTTCCGTACCCTCACCTGTGCCCTAAACCTTGCCATTCCCTAACCATAACCCTAGCCCGGAATGGAAACCTACCACCAACCCTACACCTTACCCTATGCCGTAACCTAATCCTAATCCGTACGCTGACAATGACCCGTGCGTCAGCACGTACCCTGACCCTAACATGTTTCCGTACACTCACCTGTGCCCTAAACCTTGCCGTTCCCTAACCCTAACCCTAGCCCGGAATGAAAACCTACCACCAACCCTACACCTTACCCTACGCCGTACCCTAATCCTAATCTGTACGCTGACACTGACCCGTGCGTCAGCAAGTACCCTGACGATAACAAGTTTCTGTACCCACACCTGTGTCTTAAACCTTGCCGTTCCCTAACCCTAACCCTAGCCCAAACGGAAACCTACCACCAACCCTACACCTTACCCTATGCCGTAACCTAATCCTAATCCGTACGCTGACACTGACCCGTGCGTCAGCAAGTACCCTGACACTAACACGATTCCGTACCCTCACCTGTGTCCTAAACCTTGCCGTTCCCTAACCCTAACCCTAGTGTGGAATGGAAACCTACCACAAAATCTACACCTTACCCTACGCCATACCCTAATCTTAATCCGTACGCTGACACTGGACCGTGCGTCAGCACGTACCCTGACCCTAACATGTTTCTGTACACTCACCTGTGCCCTAAACCTTGCCATTCCCTAACCCTAACCCTAGCCCGGAACGGAAACCTACCACCATCCCTACACCTTACCGTACGCCGTACCCTAATCCTAATATGTACGCTGACAATGACCCGTGCGTCAGCACATACCCTGACACTAACACGTTTCCGTACCCTCACCTGTGCCCTAAACCTTGCCGTTCCCTAAGCCTAACCCTAGGCCGGCACGGAATCCTACCTCCAACCCTACACGTTACCCTACGCCGTACCCTAATCCTAACCCGTGCGTCAGCATGTACCCTGACCCTAACACGTTTCCGTACCCTCACCTGTGCCCTAAACCTTGCTGTTCCCTAACCCTAACCCTAGCCCGGAACGGAAACCTACCACCATCCCTACACCTTACCCTACGCCGTACCCTAATCCTAAACTGTACGCTGACAATGACCCGTGCGTCAGCACATACCCTGACCCTAACACGTTTCCGTACCCTCACCTGTGCGCTAAACCTTGCCGTTCCCTAAGCCTAACCCTAGGCCGGCACGGAATTCTATGACCAACCCTACACCTTACCCTATGCCATACCCTAATCCTAATCCGTAGGCTGACAATGACCCGTGCGTCAGCACGTACCCTGACCCTAACATGTTTCCGTACACTCACTTGTGCCCTAAACCTTGCCGTTCCCTAACCCTAACCCTAGCCCGGAACGGAAACCTACCACCATCCCTACACGTTACCCTACGCCGTACCCTAAGCCTAAACTGTACGCTGACAATGACCCGTGCGTCAGCACATACCCTGACCCTAACACGTTTCCGTACCCTCACCTGTGCCCTAAACCTTGCCGTTCCCTAACCCTAACCCTAGCCCGGAATGGAAACCTACCACCAACCCTACACCTTACCCTACGCCGTACCCTAATCCTAATCCGTACGCTGACACTGACCCGTGCGTCAGCACGTACCCTGACCCTAACATGTTTCCGTACACTCACCTCTGCCCTAAACCTTGCCATTCCCTAACCCTAACCCTAGCACGGAACGAAAACCTACCACCATCCCTACACCTTACCCTATGCCGTACAATCATCGTAATCTGTACGCTGACAATGATCCGTGCGTCAGCACATACCCTGACCCTAACACGTTTCCGTACCCTCACCTGTGCCCTAAACCTTGCCGTTCCCTAAGCCTAACCCTAGGCCGGCACGGAATCCTACCTCCAACCCTACACGTTACCCTACGCCATACCCTAATCCTAACACATGCGTCAGCATGTACCCTGACCCTAACACGTTTCCGTACCCTCACCTGTGCCCTAAACCTTGCCATTCCCTAACCATAACCCTAGCCCGGAATGGAAACCTACCACCAACCCTACACCTTACCCTATGCCGTAACCTAATCCTAATCCGTACGCTGACAATGACCCGTGCGTCAGCACGTACCCTGACCCTAACATGTTTCCGTACACTCACCTGTGCCCTAAACCTTGCCGTTCCCTAACCCTAACCCTAGCCCGGAATGAAAACCTACCACCAACCCTACACCTTACCCTACGCCGTACCCTAATCCTAATCTGTACGCTGACACTGACCCTTGCGTCAGCAAGTACCCTGACGATAACAAGTTTCTGTACCCACACCTGTGTCTTAAACCTTGCCGTTCCCTAACCCTAACCCTAGCCCAAACGGAAACCTACCACCAACCGTACACCTTACCCTACGCCGTACTCTAATCCTAATCCGTACGCTGACACTGACCCGTGCGTCAGCAAGTACCCTGACACTAACACGATTCCGTACCCTCACCTGTGTCCTAAACCTTGCCGTTCCCTAACCCTAACCCTAGTGTGGAATGGAAACCTACCACAAAATCTACACCTTACCCTACGCCATACCCTAATCTTAATCCGTACGCTGACACTGGACCGTGCGTCAGCACGTACCCTGACCCTAACATGTTTCTGTACACTCACCTGTGCCCTAAACCTTGCCATTCCCTAACCCTAACCCTAGCCCGGAACGGAAACCTACCACCATCCCTACACCTTACCGTACGCCGTACCCTAATCCTAATATGTACGCTGACAATGACCCGTGCGTCAGCACATACCCTGACACTAACACGTTTCCGTACCCTCACCTGTGCCCTAAACCTTGCCGTTCCCTAAGCCTAACCCTAGGCCGGCACGGAATCCTACCTCCAACCCTACAGGTTACCCTACGCCGTACCCTAATCCTAACCCGTGCGTCAGCATGTACCCTGACCCTAACACGTTTCCGTACCCTCACCTGTGCCCTAAACCTTGCAGTTCCCTAACCCTAACCCTAGCCCAGAATGGAAACCTACCACCAACCCTACACCTTACCCTACGCCGTACCCTAATCCTAATCCGTACGCTGACACTGACCCGTGCGTCAGCACGTACCCTGACCGTAACATGTTTCCGTACACTTACCTGTGCCCTAAACCTTGCCGTTCCCTAACCCTAACCCTAGCCCGGAATGGAAACCTACCACCATCCCTACACCTTACGCTATGCCATACCCTCATCCTAATCTGTACGCTGACACAGACCCGTGCGTCAGCACATACCCTGACCCTAACACGTTTCCGTACCCTCACCTGTGTCCTAAACCTTGCCGTTCCCTAACCCTAACCCTAGCGCGGAATGGAAACCTACCACAAAACCTACACCTTGCCCTACGCCATACCCTAATCCTAATCCATACGCTGACATTGACCCTTGCGTCAGCAAGTACCCTGACCCTAACTCGTTTCCGTACTCTCACCAGTGCCCTATAACTTGCCGTTCCCTAACCCTAACCCTAACCCTAACCCTAACCGTAACCCTAACCCTACAACTTACCCTACGCCGTACCCTAATCCTAATCCGTACGCTGACACTGACCCGTGCGTCAGCACGTACCCTGACCCTAACATGTTTCCGTACACTCACCTGTGCCCTAAACCTTGCCGTTCCCTAACCCTAACCCTAGCCCAGATCGGAAACCTACCACCATCCCTACACCTTACCCTACGCCGTACCCTAATCCTAATCTGTACGCTGACAATGACCCGTGCGTCAGCACATACCCTGACCCTAACACGTTTCCGTACCCTCACCTGTGCCCTAAACCTTGCCATTCCCTGAGCCTAACCCTAGGCCGGCACGGAATTCTATGACCAACCCTACACGTTACCCTACGCCGTACCCTAATCCTAACCCGTGCGTCAGCATGTACCCTGACCCTAACACGTTTCCGTACCCTCACCTGTGCCCTAAACCTTACAGTTCCCTAACCCTAACCCTAGCCCGAAACAGAAACCTACCACAAAACCTACACCTTACCCTACGCCGTACCCTAATCCTAATACGTACGCTGACATTGACCCGTGCGTCAGCAAGTACCCTGACCCTAACACGTTTCCGTACCCTCACCTGTGCCCTATACCTTGCCGTTCCCTATCCCTAACCCTAGCCCGGAATGGAAACCTACCGCCAACCCTACACCTTACCCTATGACGTACCCTAATCCTAATCCGTACGCTGACACAGACCCGTGCGCCAGCACGTACCCTGACCCTAACATGTTTCCGTACACTCACCTGTGCCCTAAACCTTGCTGTTCCCTACCCCTAACCCTAGCCCGGAACGGAAACCTACCACCATCCCTACACCTTACCCTACGCCGTACCCTAATCCTAATCTGTACGCTGACAATGACACGTGCGTCAGCACATACCCTGACCCTAACACGTTTCCGTACCCTCACCTGTGCCCTAAACCTTGCCTTTCCCTAAGCCTAACCCTAGGCCAGCACGGAATCCTACCACCAACCCTACACGTTACCCTACGCCGTACCCTAATCCTAACCCGTGCGTCAGCATATACCCTGACCCTAACACGTTTCCGTACCCTCACCTGTGCCCTAAACCTTGCAGTTCCCTAACCCTAACCCTAGCCCGGAACGGAAACCTACAACCAACCCTACACCTTACCCTACGCCGTACCCTAATCCTAATCCGTACGCTGACACTGACCCGTGCGTCAGCAAGTACCCTGACCATAACAAGTTTCTGTACCCACACCTGTGTCTTAAACCTTGCCGTTCCCTAACCCTAACCCTAGCCCAAACGGAAAGCTACCACCAACCGTACACCTTACCCTACGCCGTACTCTAATCCTAATCCGTATGCTGACAGTGACCCGTGCGTCAGCAAGTACCCTGACACTAACACGATTCCGTACCCTCACCTGTGTCCTAAACCTTGCCGTTCCCTAACCCTAACCCTAGTGTGGAATGGAAACCTACCACAAAACCTACACCTTACCCTACGCCATACCCTAATCTTAATCCGTACGCTGACACTGGACCGTGCGTCAGCACGTACCCTGACCCTAACATGTTTCTGTACACTCACCTGTGCCCTAAACCTTGCCATTCCCTAACCCTAACCCTAGCCCGGAACGGAAACCTACCACCATCCCTACACCTTACCGTACGCCGTACCCTAATCCTAATATGTACGCTGACAATGACCCGTGCGTCAGCACATACCCTGACACTAACACGTTTCCGTACCCTCACCTGTGCCCTAAACCTTGCCGTTCCCTAAGCCTAACCCTAGGCCGGCACGGAATCCTACCTCCAACCCTACAGGTTACCCTACGCCGTACCCTAATCCTAACCCGTGCGTCAGCATGTACCCTGACCCTAACACGTTTCCGTACCCTCACCTGTGCCCTAAACCTTGCAGTTCCCTAAACCTAACCTTAGCCCGGAACGGAAACCTACCACCAACCCTACACCTTACCCTACGCCGTACCCTTATTCTAATCCGTACACTGACACTGACCCGTGTGTCATCAAGTACCCTGACCCTAACACTTTTCCGTACCCACACCTGTGTCCTAAACCTTGCCGTTCCCTAACCCAAACCCTAGCGCAAACGGAAACCTACCACCAACCCTACACCTTACCCTACGCCGTACCCTAATCCTAATATGTATGCTAACACTGACCCGTGCGTCACCAAGTACCCTGACCATAACACGTTTCCGTACCCTCACCTGTGCCTTAAACCTTGCCGTTTCCTAAGCCTAACCCTAGGCCGGCACGGAATCCTACCACCAACCCTACACATTACCCTACGCCGTACCCTAAGCCTAACCCTTGCGTCAGCATGTACCCTGACCCTAACACGTTTCCGTACCCTCACCTGTGCCCTAAACCTTGCCGTTCCCTAACCCTAACGCTAGCCCGGATTGGGGCTAGACCTGGGCCTAGGGCTGGGGCTGGGGCTGGGGCTGGGGCTGGGGCTAGGTTTAGGGCTAGGCCCTTAGTTAGTTATAGGGTCAAGGCCTTACTTAGGGACAGTGTCAGGGCAAGGCCTAGGAGGAGCACAAAGGCCTCTACAGGATCAGCATCAGGGGATGGGGCTGTGGCTGGGGCTGGACCTGTTGCCTTAGTTAGAAATAGTGTCAAGGGCTAGTTACCACATTGTCAGGGGAAGGCCTAGGAGAATCGCAAGGGCCTCTATAGGATCAGCATAAGGGGCTGGGGCTGGGGCTGGGGCTGGGGCTGGGGCTGGGGTTGGGGCTAAGGCTAGGGCTGGGTCTGGGCCTAGTGCTGGGGCTGGGGCTGGGGCTGAGGCTAGGTTTAGGGCTAGGCCCTTAGTTGGGTATAGGGTCAAGGCCTTACTTAAGGACAGTGTCAGGGCAAGGACTAGGAGGAGCACAAAGGCCTATATAGGATCAGCATCAGGGGATGGGGCTGCGGCTGGGGCTGGACCTGGGGCCTTAGTTAGAAATAGTGTCAAGGCCTTAGTTACCACATTGTCAGGGGAAGGCCTAGGAGGATCGCAAGGGCCTCTATAGCATCAGCATAATGGGCTGGGGCTGGGGCTAGTGCTGGGGCTGAGGCTGGGGCTGGGACTGGGGCTAGGGCTAGGGCTGGGGCTGGGGCTGGGGCTGGGGCTGGGGCTAGTGCTGGGGCTGGGGCTAGTGCTGGGGCTGGGGCTGGGGCTAGGGCTAGGGCTGCGGCTAGGGCTGGGACTGGGGTTGGGACTGGGCCTAGGGCTAGGGCTGCGTCTACGGCTGGGGCTAGGGTTGGGGCTGGGGCTGGGCCTGGGGCTAGAGATGGGTCTGGGTCTAGTGCTGGGGCTGGGGCTGGGACAGGGGCTAGGGCTACGGCTAGGGCTGTGGCTAGGCCTGGAGCTGTGGCTGGAGCTGGGGCTAGGGCTTGGTCTGGGACTGGGTCTAGGGCTAGTGCTGTGGCTAGGGCTGGGCCTGGGGCTGAGGCTGGGACTGGGGCTAGGGCTGGGTCTGGGGATAATGCAGGGACTGGGGCAGGCACTGAGGCTAGGGCTAGGGCTGTGGCTACGGCTGGGGCTAGGGTAGGGGCTGGAGCTGGGGCTAGAGATGGGTCTGGGGCTAGTGCTGGGGCTGGGGCTGGGACTGCGGCTAGGGCTACGGCTAGGGCTGGGGCTGTGGCTGGAGCTGGGGCTAGGGTTTGTTCTGGGGCTAGTTCTAGGGCTGTGACTGGGGCTGGGGCTGTGACTGGGGCTAGGGCTAGGGCTGGGGCTGGGACTGGGGCTAGGGCTAGGGCTGCGGCTAGGGCTGGGGCTGGGGCTGGGGCTGGGGCTGGGGCTGGGACTGCGGCTAGGGCTGGGTCTGGGACTAGTGCTGGGACTGGGGCAGGGACTGGGGCTAGGGCTAGGTCTGCAGCTACAGCTGGGGCTAGGGTTGGGGCTGGAGCTGGGGCTGGGGCTAGAGATGGGTCTGGGGCTAGTGCTGGGGCTGGGGATGGGGCTGGGGCTAGGGCTGGGTCTGGGGGTGGGGCTGGGGCTGGGGCTGGGGCTGGGACTGGGGCTAGGGCTACGGCTAGGGCTGCGGCTAGGGCTGGGGCTGTGGCTGGAGCTGGGGCTAGGGCTTGGTCTGGGGCTAGTGCTAGAGCTGGGGCTGGGAATGGGGCTAGGGCTACGGCTGCAGCTAGGGCTGGGGCTGGGGCTGGGGATGGGACTGGGGCTAGGGCTGGGTCTGGGGCTAGTGCTGGGGCTGGGGCTGGGGCTGGGGCTAGGGCTAGGGCTGCGACAAGGGCTGGGACCCGGGCAGGGACTGGGGCTAGGGCTAGGGCTGCGGCTACGTCTGGGGCTAGGTTTGGGTCTGGGGCTGGGTCTGGGGCTAGAGATGGGTCTGGGTCTAGTGCTGGGGCTGGGGCTGGGACTGGGGCTAGGGCTACGGCTAGGGCTGTGGATAGGGCTGGGGCTGTCCCTGGAGCTGGGGCTAGGGCTTGGTCTGGGGCTAGTGCTAGGGCTGGGCCTGGGAATAGGGCTAGGGCTGGGGCTGTGGCTAGGGCTGGGGATGGGGCTGGGACTGGGACTGGGACTGGGGCTAGGGCTGGGTCTGGGGCTAGTGCTGGGCGTGGGCCTGGGAATAGGGCTAGGGCTGGGACTGGGGCTAGGGCTGTGGCTAGGGCAGGGGCTGGGGCTGGGGCTGGGGCTGGGACTGGGGCTGGGGATGGGTCTGGGACTGGGGCTGGGGATGGGGCTGGGACTGGGGCTGGGGATGGGGATGGGGCTGGGGCTGGGACTGGGGCTGGGGATGGGGCTGGGACTGGGGCTGGGACTGGGGCTGGGGATGGGGCTGGGACTGGGGCTGGGGATGGGGCTGGGACTGGGGCTGGGGATGGGTCTGGGGCTGGGCCTGGGGCTGGGGCCGGGGCTAGGAATGGGTCTAGGGCTTTGCCTGAGGCTGGGGCTGGGGCTGGGGCCGGGGCTGGGGCTGGGGCCAAGGCTGGGGCTGTGGCTGCGCCTAGGCCTGGGGCTGAGACTGGGGCTAGGGCTAGGGCTGTGGCTGAGGCTGGGGCTGGGGCTTGGGCTCCCGCTGGGGCCGGGGCTAGGGCTAGGGCTAGGGCTGGGGCCGGGGCTAGGGCTGGGTCTGGGGTTAGTGCTGGGGCTGGGGCTGGGGCTAGGGCTGGGGCTGGGGCTAGGCCTAGGGCTGCGGCTAGGGCTGGGACTGGGGCTGGGACTGGGGCTAGGGCTGCGGCTACGGCTGGGGCTGGGGCTAGAGATGGGTCTGGGTCTAGTGCTGGGGCTGGGGCTGGGACTGGGGCTAGGGCTAGAGATGGGTCTGGGTCTAGTGCTGGGGCTGGGGCTGGGACTGGAGCTACGGCTACGGCTAGGGCTGTGGCTAGGGCTGGAGCTGTGGCTGGAGCTGGGGCTAGGGCTTGGTCTGGGGCTAGTGCTGGGGCTGTGGCTAGGACTGGGGCTAGGGCTACGGCTAGGGCTGTGGCTAGGGTGGGGCTGTGCCTGGAGCTGGGGCTAGGGCTTGGTCTGGGGCTAGTGCTAGGGCTGGGGCTGGGGCTGGGGATGGGGATGGGGATGGGGATGGGTCTAGGGCTGTGCCTGGGGCTGGGGCTGGGGCCAAGCCTGGGGCTGTGGCTCCACCTAGGGCTGGGGCTGGGACTGGGGCTAGGGCTAGGGCTGCGGCTAGGGCCGGGGCTTGGGCTCGGGCTGGGGCCGGGGCTGGGTCTAGGACTGGGGTTAGGGCTGGTTCTAGGGCTAGTGCTGGGGCTGGGCCTGGTGCTGGGACTGGGGCTAGGGCTAGGGCTGCAGCTAGGGCTGGGGCTGGGGCTGGGACTGGGGCTAGGGCTGCGGCTGGGGCTGGGGCTAGAGATGGGTCTGGGGCTACTTCTGGGGCTGGGACTGGGGCTAGGGCTGGGCCTGTGGTTGGAGCTGGGGCTAGGGCTTGGTCTGGGGCTAGTGCTAGGGCTGGGGCTGGGACTGGGGCTAGGGCTGCGGCTAGGGCTGGGGCTGGGCCTGGGACTGGGGCTAGGGTTGGTACTGGGGCTGGGGCTAGGGCTGTGGCTGGTGCTGGGGCTGGGGCTGGGGCTAGGGTTGGGCCTGGGGCTGGGGCTAGGGCTGGGGCTGGGGCTTGGGCTCGGGCTGGGGCTGGGGCTAGGGCTGGGTTTAGGGCTAGGGATCAGCTGGGGCTGGGGCTGGGTCTAGGACTGGGGCTAGTGCCGGGCCTGGGCCTGGGGCTGGGGATGGGACTGGGGCTAGGTCTAGGACTGCAGTTAGGGCTGGGGCTGGGGCTGGGGCTGGGACTGGGGCTAGGGCTGGGTCTGGGACTAGTGCTGGGACTGGGGCAGGGACTGGGACTCGTGCTGGGACTGGGGCAGGGACTGTGGCTAGGTCTAGGGCTGCGGCTAGGGCTGGGGCTGGGACTGGGGCTAGGGTTGGTTCTGGGGCTAGTGCTGGGGCTGGAGCTAGGGCTGTGGCTGGCGCTGGGGCTGGGGCTGGGGCTGGGAATGGGGCTAGGGCTAGGGCTGCAGCTAGGGCTGGGGCTTGGACTGGGGCTAGGGCTAGGGCTGCGGCTAGGGCTGGGGCTGGGACTGGGGCTAGGGCTGGGGCTGCGGCTAGGGCTGGGGCTAGTGCTGGGGCTGGGGTTAGGGCTGGGGCTGGCGCTAGGGCTGGGTCTGGGGCTAGTGCTGGGGCTGGGACTGGGGCTAGGGCTACGGCTAGGGCTGTGGCTAGGGCTGGGGCTGTCCCTGGGGCTGGGGCTAGGGCTTGGTCTGGGGCTAGTGCTAGGGCTGGGGCTGGGGCTGGGGCTGGGGTTAGGGCTGGGGCTGGCACTATGGCTGGGTCTGGGGCTAGTGCTGGGGCTGGGACTGGGGCTAGGGCTACGGCTAGGGCTGTGGCTAGGGCTGGGGCTGTCCCTGGAGCTGGGGCTAGGGCTTGGTCTGGGGCTAGTGCTAGGGCTGGGGCTGGGGCTGGGGCTGGGGCTGGGGATGGGGATGGGTCTAGGGCTGTGCCTGGGGCTGGGGCTGGGGCCAAGCCTGGGGCTGTGGCTCCACCTAGGGCTGGGGCTGGGACTGGGGCTAGGGCTAGGGCTGCGGCTAGGGCTGGGGCTTGGGCTCGGGCTGGGGCCGGGGCTGGGTCTAGGACTGGGGTTAGGGCTGGTTCTAGGGCTAGTGCTGGGGCTGGGCCTGGTGCTGGGACTGGGGCTAGGGCTAGGGCTGCAGCTGGGGCTGGGGCTGGGACTGGGGCTAGGGCTGCGGCTGGGGCTGGGGCTAGAGATGGGTCTGGGGCTACTTCTGGGGCTGGGACTGGGGCTAGGGCTGGGCCTGTGGTTGGAGCTGGGGCTAGGGCTTGGTCTGGGGCTAGTGCTAGGGCTGGGGCTGGGACTGGGGCTAGGGCTGCGGCTAGGGCTGGGGCTGGGCCTGGGACTGGGGCTAGGGTTGGTACTGGGGCTGGGGCTAGGGCTGTGGCTGGTGCTGGGGCTGGGGCTGGGGCTAGGGTTGGGCCTGGGGCTGGGGCTAGGGCTGGGGCTGGGGCTTGGGCTCAGGCTGGGGCTGGGGCTAGGGCTGGGTTTAGGGCTAGGGATCAGCTGGGGCTGGGGCTGGGTCTAGGACTGGGGCTAGTGCCGGGCCTGGGCCTGGGGCTGGGGATGGGACCGGGGCTAGGTCTAGGACTGCAGTTAGGGCTGGGGCTGGGGCTGGGGCTGGGACTGGGGCTAGGGCTGGGTCTGGGACTAGTGCTGGGACTGGGGCAGGGACTGGGACTCGTGCTGGGACTGGGGCAGGGACTGTGGCTAGGTCTAGGGCTGCGGCTAGGGCTGGGGCTGGGACTGGGGCTAGGGTTGGTTCTGGGGCTAGTGCTGGGCCTGGGGCTAGGGCTGTGGCTGGCGCTGGGGCTGGGGCTGGGGCTGGGAATGGGGCTAGGGCTAGGGCTGCAGCTAGGGCTGGGGCTTGGACTGGGGCTAGGGCTAGGGCTGCGGCTAGGGCTGGGGCTGGGACTGGGGCTAGGGCTGGGGCTGCGGCTAGGGCTGGGGCTAGTGCTGGGGCTGGGGTTAGGGCTGGGGCTGGCGCTAGGGCTGGGTCTGGGGCTAGTGCTGGGGCTGGGACTGGGGCTAGGGCTACGGCTAGGGCTGTGGCTAGGGCTGGGGCTGTCCCTGGAGCTGGGGCTAGGGCTTGGTCTGGGGCTAGTGCTAGGGCTGGGGCTGGGACTAGGGCTAGGGCTGGGGCAGGGGCTAGGGCTGGGGATGTGGCTGGGGCTGGGACTGGGGCTGGGGATGGGTCTAGGGCTGGGCCTGGGGCTGGGGCCGGGGCTAGGGATGGGTCTAGGGCTGGGCCTGGGCCTGGGGCTGGTGCTGGGGCCAAGGCTGGGGCTGTGGCTGCGCCTAGGGTTGGGGCTGGGACTGGGGCTAGGGCTAGGGCTAGGGCTGTGGCTAGGGCTGGGGCTGGGGCTTGGGCTCGGGCCGGGGCTAGGGCTAGGGCTGGGGCTGGGGCTAGGCCTAGGGCTGCGGCTAGGGCTGGGACTGGGGCTGCGGCTACGGCTGGGGCTGGGGCTAGAGATGGGTCTGGGTCTAGTGCTGGGGCTGGGGCTGGGACTGGGGCTAGGGCTAGAGATGGGTCTGGGTCTAGTGCTGGGGCTGGGGCTGGGACTGGAGCTAGGGCTACGGCTATGGCTGTGGCTAGGGCTGGAGCTGTGGCTGGAGCTGGGGCTAGGGCTTGGTCTGGGGGTAGTGCTAGGGCTGGGGCTCGGGCTGGGGCTGGGACTGGGGCTAGGGCTAGGGCTGCGGCTAGGGCTGGGGCTGGGACTGGGGCTAGGGCTGGGGCTGGGGCTAGTGCTGGGGCTGGGCCTGGGGCTGGGCCTGGGGCTAGGCCTAGTGATGCGGCTAGGGCTGGGGCTGGGACTGGGGCTAGGGCTAGGGCTGCGGCTAGGGCTGGGGCTGGGGCTGGGGCTGGGGCTGGGGCTGGGGCTAGGGCTGGGGTTAGGGCTAGGGATTAGCTGGGGCTGGGGCTGGGGCTGGGACTGGGGCTAGGGCTAGGGCTAGGGCTGCGGTTAGGGCTGGGGCTGGGGCTAGATTTAGGGCTAGGGCCTTATTTAGGTATAGGGTCAAGGCCTTACTTAAGGACTGTGTCTGGGCAAAGCCTAGGAGGAGCATCAGGGTCTGGGGCTGCGGCTGGGGCTGGACCTGGGGCCTTAGTTAGAAATAGTGTCAAGGTCTTAGTTACCACATTGTCAGGGGAAGGCCTAGGAGGATCGCAAGGGCCTCTATAGGATCAGCATAAGGGGCTGGGGCTAGGGCTCGGGTTGAGCTGGGGCTGGGTCTGGGACTGGGGCTAGGGCTGGGTTTAGGGCTAGTGCTGGGGCTGGGACTGGGGCTGGGACTGGGGCTAGGGCTAGGGCTGCGGCTACGGCTGGAGCTAGGTTTGCGGCTGGGGCTGGGGCTAGAGATGGGTATGGGGCTAGTGCTTGGGCTGGGGCTGGGACTGGGGCTAGGGCTACGGCTAGGGCTGCGGCTAGGGCTTGGTCTGGTGCTAGTGCTAGGGCTGGTGCTGGGGCTGGGCCTGGGACTGGGGCTAGGGCTGCGGCTAGGCCTGGGGCTGGGTCTAGGACTGGGGTTAGGGCTGGGTCTAGGGCTAGTGCTGGGGCTGGGCCTGGTGCTGGGACTGGGGCTGCGGCTAGGGCTGGGGCTAGTGCTGGGCCTGGGGTTAGGGCTGAGGCTAGTGCTAGGGCTGGGTCTGGGGCTAGTGCTGGGGCTGGGGCTGTGGCTAGGGCTGGGGCTGTGCCTGGAGCTGGGGCTAGGGCTTGGTCTGGGGCTAGTGCTAGGGCTCGGCTACGGCTGGGGCTAGGGTTGGGGCTGGAGCTGGGGCTAGAGATGGGTCTGGGGCTAGTGCTTGGGCTGGGGCTGGGGCTGGGACTGCGGCTGGGACTGCGGCTAGGGCTGGGGCTGGGGCTGCGCCTAGGGCTGGGGCTGGGGGTGGGACTGGGGCTAGGGCTGCGGCTAGGGCAGGGGCTGGGGCTGGGACTGGGGCTGGGGATGGGTCTAGGGCTGGGCCTGGGGCTGCGGCTGGGGCTAGGGCTGGGGCTGTGGCTGAGCTTAGGGCTGGGGCTGGGACTGGGCTAGGGCTAGGGCTAGGGCTGCAGCTAGGGCTGGGGCTGGGGCTTGGGATCGGGATGGGGCCGGGGCTAGGGCTGGGGCTGGGGCTAGGGCTCGAGCTGGGGCTAGGGTTGGGTGTGGGGCTAGTGCTGGGGCTGGGGCTGGGGCTGGGGCTGGGGCTGGGACTGGTGCTAGGGCTAGGGCTGCGGCTACGTCTGGGGCTAGGTTTGGGTCTGGGGCTGGGTCTGGGGCTAGGGCTGTGGCTGGTGCTGGGGCTGGGGCTGGGGCTAGGGTTGGGCCTGGGGCTGGGGCTAGGGCTGGGGCTGGGGCTTGGGCTCGGGCTGGGGCTGGGGCTAGGGCTGGGTTTAGGGCTAGGGATCAGCTGGGGCTGGGGCTGGGTCTAGGACTGGGGCTAGTGCCGGGCCTGGGCCTGGGGCTGGGGATGGGACTGGGGCTAGGTCTAGGACTGCAGTTAGGGCTGGGGCTGGGGCTGGGGCTGGGACTGGGGCTAGGGCTGGGTCTGGGACTAGTGCTGGGACTGGGGCAGGGACTGGGACTCGTGCTGGGACTGGGGCAGGGACTGTGGCTAGGTCTAGGGCTGCGGCTAGGGCTGGGGCTGGGACTGGGGCTAGGGTTGGTTCTGGGGCTAGTGCTGGGGCTGGAGCTAGGGCTGTGGCTGGCGCTGGGGCTGGGGCTGGGGCTGGGAATGGGGCTAGGGCTAGGGCTGCAGCTAGGGCTGGGGCTTGGACTGGGGCTAGGGCTAGGGCTGCGGCTAGGGCTGGGGCTGGGACTGGGGCTAGGGCTGGGGCTGCGGCTAGGGCTGGGGCTAGTGCTGGGGCTGGGGTTAGGGCTGGGGCTGGCGCTAGGGCTGGGTCTGGGGCTAGTGCTGGGGCTGGGACTGGGGCTAGGGCTACGGCTAGGGCTGGGGCTAGGGCTGGGGCTGTCCCTGGGGCTGGGGCTAGGGCTTGGTCTGGGGCTAGTGCTAGGGCTGGGGCTGGGGCTGGGGCTGGGGTTAGGGCTGGGGCTGGCACTATGGCTGGGTCTGGGGCTAGTGCTGGGGCTGGGACTGGGGCTAGGGCTACGGCTAGGGCTGTGGCTAGGGCTGGGGCTGTCCCTGGAGCTGGGGCTAGGGCTTGGTCTGGGGCTAGTGCTAGGGCTGGGGCTGGGGCTGGGGCTGGGGCTGGGGATGGGGATGGGTCTAGGGCTGTGCCTGGGGCTGGGGCTGGGGCCAAGCCTGGGGCTGTGGCTCCACCTAGGGCTGGGGCTGGGACTGGGGCTAGGGCTAGGGCTGCAGCTAGGGCTGGGGCTTGGGCTCGGGCTGGGGCCGGGGCTGGGTCTAGGACTGGGGTTAGGGCTGGTTCTAGGGCTAGTGCTGGGGCTGGGCCTGGTGCTGGGACTGGGGCTAGGGCTAGGGCTGCAGCTGGGGCTGGGGCTGGGACTGGGGCTAGGGCTGCGGCTGGGGCTGGGGCTAGAGATGGGTCTGGGGCTACTTCTGGGGCTGGGACTGGGGCTAGGGCTGGGCCTGTGGTTGGAGCTGGGGCTAGGGCTTGGTCTGGGGCTAGTGCTAGGGCTGGGGCTGGGACTGGGGCTAGGGCTGCGGCTAGGGCTGGGGCTGGGCCTGGGACTGGGGCTAGGGTTGGTACTGGGGCTGGGGCTAGGGCTGTGGCTGGTGCTGGGGCTGGGGCTGGGGCTAGGGTTGGGCCTGGGGCTGGGGCTAGGGCTGGGGCTGGGGCTTGGGCTCAGGCTGGGGCTGGGGCTAGGGCTGGGTTTAGGGCTAGGGATCAGCTGGGGCTGGGGCTGGGTCTAGGACTGGGGCTAGTGCCGGGCCTGGGCCTGGGGCTGGGGATGGGACCGGGGCTAGGTCTAGGACTGCAGTTAGGGCTGGGGCTGGGGCTGGGGCTGGGACTGGGGCTAGGGCTGGGTCTGGGACTAGTGCTGGGACTGGGGCAGGGACTGGGACTCGTGCTGGGACTGGGGCAGGGACTGTGGCTAGGTCTAGGGCTGCGGCTAGGGCTGGGGCTGGGACTGGGGCTAGGGTTGGTTCTGGGGCTAGTGCTGGGCCTGGGGCTAGGGCTGTGGCTGGCGCTGGGGCTGGGGCTGGGGCTGGGAATGGGGCTAGGGCTAGGGCTGCAGCTAGGGCTGGGGCTTGGACTGGGGCTAGGGCTAGGGCTGCGGCTAGGGCTGGGGCTGGGACTGGGGCTAGGGCTGGGGCTGCGGCTAGGGCTGGGGCTAGTGCTGGGGCTGGGGTTAGGGCTGGGGCTGGCGCTAGGGCTGGGTCTGGGGCTAGTGCTGGGGCTGGGACTGGGGCTAGGGCTACGGCTAGGGCTGTGGCTAGGGCTGGGGCTGTCCCTGGAGCTGGGGCTAGGGCTTGGTCTGGGGCTAGTGCTAGGGCTGGGGCTGGGACTAGGGCTAGGGCTGGGGCAGGGGCTAGGGCTGGGGATGTGGCTGGGGCTGGGACTGGGGCTGGGGATGGGTCTAGGGCTGGGCCTGGGGCTGGGGCCGGGGCTAGGGATGGGTCTAGGGCTGGGCCTGGGCCTGGGGCTGGTGCTGGGGCCAAGGCTGGGGCTGTGGCTGCGCCTAGGGTTGGGGCTGGGACTGGGGCTAGGGCTAGGGCTAGGGCTGTGGCTAGGGCTGGGGCTGGGGCTTGGGCTCGGGCCGGGGCTAGGGCTAGGGCTGGGGCTGGGGCTAGGCCTAGGGCTGCGGCTAGGGCTGGGACTGGGGCTGCGGCTACGGCTGGGGCTGGGGCTAGAGATGGGTCTGGGTCTAGTGCTGGGGCTGGGGCTGGGACTGGGGCTAGGGCTAGAGATGGGTCTGGGTCTAGTGCTGGGGCTGGGGCTGGGACTGGAGCTAGGGCTACGGCTATGGCTGTGGCTAGGGCTGGAGCTGTGGCTGGAGCTGGGGCTAGGGCTTGGTCTGGGGGTAGTGCTAGGGCTGGGGCTCGGGCTGGGGCTGGGACTGGGGCTAGGGCTAGGGCTGCGGCTAGGGCTGGGGCTGGGACTGGGGCTAGGGCTGGGGCTGGGGCTAGTGCTGGGGCTGGGCCTGGGGCTGGGCCTGGGGCTAGGCCTAGTGATGCGGCTAGGGCTGGGGCTGGGACTGGGGCTAGGGCTAGGGCTGCGGCTAGGGCTGGGGCTGGGGCTGGGGCTGGGGCTGGGGCTGGGGCTAGGGCTGGGGTTAGGGCTAGGGATTAGCTGGGGCTGGGGCTGGGGCTGGGACTGGGGCTAGGGCTAGGGCTAGGGCTGCGGTTAGGGCTGGGGCTGGGGCTAGATTTAGGGCTAGGGCCTTATTTAGGTATAGGGTCAAGGCCTTACTTAAGGACTGTGTCTGGGCAAAGCCTAGGAGGAGCATCAGGGTCTGGGGCTGCGGCTGGGGCTGGACCTGGGGCCTTAGTTAGAAATAGTGTCAAGGTCTTAGTTACCACATTGTCAGGGGAAGGCCTAGGAGGATCGCAAGGGCCTCTATAGGATCAGCATAAGGGGCTGGGGCTAGGGCTCGGGTTGAGCTGGGGCTGGGTCTGGGACTGGGGCTAGGGCTGGGTTTAGGGCTAGTGCTGGGGCTGGGACTGGGGCTGGGACTGGGGCTAGGGCTAGGGCTGCGGCTACGGCTGGAGCTAGGTTTGCGGCTGGGGCTGGGGCTAGAGATGGGTATGGGGCTAGTGCTTGGGCTGGGGCTGGGACTGGGGCTAGGGCTACGGCTAGGGCTGCGGCTAGGGCTTGGTCTGGTGCTAGTGCTAGGGCTGGTGCTGGGGCTGGGCCTGGGACTGGGGCTAGGGCTGCGGCTAGGCCTGGGGCTGGGTCTAGGACTGGGGTTAGGGCTGGGTCTAGGGCTAGTGCTGGGGCTGGGCCTGGTGCTGGGACTGGGGCTGCGGCTAGGGCTGGGGCTAGTGCTGGGCCTGGGGTTAGGGCTGAGGCTAGTGCTAGGGCTGGGTCTGGGGCTAGTGCTGGGGCTGGGGCTGTGGCTAGGGCTGGGGCTGTGCCTGGAGCTGGGGCTAGGGCTTGGTCTGGGGCTAGTGCTAGGGCTCGGCTACGGCTGGGGCTAGGGTTGGGGCTGGAGCTGGGGCTAGAGATGGGTCTGGGGCTAGTGCTTGGGCTGGGGCTGGGGCTGGGACTGCGGCTGGGACTGCGGCTAGGGCTGGGGCTGGGGCTGCGCCTAGGGCTGGGGCTGGGGGTGGGACTGGGGCTAGGGCTGCGGCTAGGGCAGGGGCTGGGGCTGGGACTGGGGCTGGGGATGGGTCTAGGGCTGGGCCTGGGGCTGCGGCTGGGGCTAGGGCTGGGGCTGTGGCTGAGCTTAGGGCTGGGGCTGGGACTGGGCTAGGGCTAGGGCTAGGGCTGCAGCTAGGGCTGGGGCTGGGGCTTGGGATCGGGATGGGGCCGGGGCTAGGGCTGGGGCTGGGGCTAGGGCTCGAGCTGGGGCTAGGGTTGGGTGTGGGGCTAGTGCTGGGGCTGGGGCTGGGGCTGGGGCTGGGGCTGGGACTGGTGCTAGGGCTAGGGCTGCGGCTACGTCTGGGGCTAGGTTTGGGTCTGGGGCTGGGTCTGGGGCTAGAGATGGGTCTGGGTCTAGTGCTGGGGCTGGGGCTGTGACTGGGGCTAGGGCTACGGCTAGGGCTGTGGCTAGGGCTGGGGCTGTCCCTGGAGCTGGGGCTAGGGCTTGGTCTGGGGCTAGTGCTAGGGATGGGCCTGGGAATAGGGCTAGGGCTGGGGCTGTGGCTAGGGCTGGGGATGGGGCTGGGGCTGAGACTGGGGCTAGGGCTGGGTCTGGGGCTAGTGCTGGGGCTGGGCCTGGTGCTGGGACTGGGGCTAGGGCTGTGGCTAGGGCAGGGGCTGGGGCTGGGACTGGGGCTAGTGCTGGGGCTGGGCCTGGTGCTGGGACTGGGGCTAGGGCTGTGGCTAGGGCAGGGGCTGGGGCTGGGACTGGGGCTGGGGCTGGGGCTGGGACTGGGGCTGGGGATGGGTCTAGGGCTGGGCCTGGGGCTGGGGCCGGGGCTAGGAATGGGTCTAGGGCTGGGCCTGGGGCTGGGGCTGGGGCCGGGGCTGGGGCTGGGGCCAAGGCTGGGGCTGTGGCTGCGCCTAGGCCTGGGGCTGAGACTGGGGCTAGGGCTAGGGCTGGGGCTGGGGCTGGGGCTTGGGCTCGGGCTGGGGCCGGGGCTAGGGCTAGGGCTAGGGCTGGGGCTAGGGCTCGGGCTGGGGCCGGGGCTAGGGCTGGGTCTGGGGTTAGTGCTGGGGCTGGGGCTGGGGCTAGGGCTGGGGCTGGGGCTAGGCCTAGGGCTGCGGCTAGGGCTGGGACTGGGGCTGGGACTGGGGCTAGGGCTGCGGCTACGGCTGGGGCTGGGGCTAGAGATGGGTCTGGGTCTAGTGCTGGGGCTGGGGCTGGGACTGGGGCTAGGGCTAGAGATGGGTCTGGGTCTAGTGCTGGGGCTGGGGCTGGGACTGGAGCTAGGGCTACAGCTAGGGCTGGGGCTAGTGCTGGGGCTGGGGTTAGGGCTGGGGCTGGGGCTAGGGATTGGTCTGGGGCTAGTGCTGGGGCTGTGGCTAGGACTGGGGCTAGGGCTACGGCTAGGGCTGTGGCTAGGGTGGGGCTGTGCCTGGAGCTGGGGCTAGGGCTTGGTCTGGGGCTAGTGCTAGGGCTGGGGCTGGGGCTGGGGATGGGGCTGGGGATGGGGATGGGTCTAGGGCTGTGCCTGGGGCTGGGGCTGGGGCCAAGCCTGGGGCTGTGGCTCCACCTAGGGCTGGGGCTGGGACTGGGGCTAGGGCTAGGGCTGCGGCTAGGGCTGGGGCTTGGGCTCGGGCTGGGGCCGGGGCTGGGTCTAGGACTGGTGTTAGGGCTGGTTCTAGGGCTAGTGCTGGGGCTGGGCCTGGTGCTGGGACTGGGGCTAGGGCTAGGGCTGCAGCTAGGGCTGGGGCTGGGGCTGGGACTGGGGCTAGGGCTGCGGCTGGGGCTGGGGCTAGAGATGGGTCTGGGGCTACTTCTGGGGCTGGGACTGGGGCTAGGGCTGGGCCTGTGGTTGGAGCTGGGCCTAGGGCTTGGTCTGGGGCTAGTGCTAGGGCTGGGGCTGGGACTGGGGCTAGGGCTGCGGCTAGGGCTGGGGCTGGGCCTGGGACTGGGGCTAGGGTTGGTACTGGGGCTGGGGCTAGGGCTGTGGCTGGTGCTGGGGCTGGGGCTGGGGCTAGGGTTGGGCCTGGGGCTGGGGCTAGGGCTGGGGCTGGGGCTTGGGCTCGGGCTGGGGCTGGGGCTAGGGCTGGGTTTAGGGCTAGGGATCAGCTGGGGCTGGGGCTGGGTCTAGGACTGGGGCTAGTGCCGGGCCTGGGCCTGGGGCTGGGGATGGGACTGGGGCTAGGTCTAGGACTGCAGTTAGGGCTGGGGCTGGGGCTGGGGCTGGGACTGGGGCTAGGGCTGGGTCTGGGACTAGTGCTGGGACTGGGGCAGGGACTGGGACTCGTGCTGGGACTGGGGCAGGGACTGTGGCTAGGTCTAGGGCTGCGGCTAGGGCTGGGGCTGGGACTGGGGCTAGGGTTGGTTCTGGGGCTAGTGCTGGGCCTGGGGCTAGGGCTGTGGCTGGCGCTGGGGCTGGGGCTGGGGCTGGGGCTGCAGCTAGGGCTGGGGCTTGGACTGGGGCTAGGGCTAGGGCTGCGGCTAGGGCTGGGGCTGGGACTGGGGCTAGGGCTGGGGCTGCGGCTAGGGCTGGGGCTAGTGCTGGGGCTGGGGTTAGGGCTGGGGCTGGCGCTAGGGCTGGGTCTGGGGCTAGTGCTGGGGCTGGGACTGGGGCTAGGGCTACGGCTAGGGCTGTGGCTAGGGCTGGGGCTGTCCCTGGGGCTGGGGCTAGGGCTTGGTCTGGGGCTAGTGCTAGGGCTGGGGCTGGGGCTGGGGCTGGGGTTAGGGCTGGGGCTGGCGCTATGGCTGAGTCTGGGGCTAGTGCTGGGGCTGGGACTGGGGCTAGGGCTACGGCTAGGGCTGTGGCTAGGGCTGGGGCTGTCCCTGGAGCTGGGGCTAGGGCTTGGTCTGGGGCTAGTGCTAGGGCTGGGGCTGGGGCTGGGGCTGGGGCTGGGGATGGGGATGGGTCTAGGGCTGTGCCTGGGGCTGGGGCTGGGGCCAAGCCTGGGGCTGTGGCTCCACCTAGGGCTGGGGCTGGGACTGGGGCTAGGGCTAGGGCTGCGGCTAGGGCTGGGGCTTGGGCTCGGGCTGGGGCCGGGGCTGGGTCTAGGACTGGGGTTAGGGCTGGTTCTAGGGCTAGTGCTGGGGCTGGGCCTGGTGCTGGGACTGGGGCTAGGGCTAGGGCTGCAGCTGGGGCTGGGGCTGGGACTGGGGCTAGGGCTGCGGCTGGGGCTGGGGCTAGAGATGGGTCTGGGGCTACTTCTGGGGCTGGGACTGGGGCTAGGGCTGGGCCTGTGGTTGGAGCTGGGGCTAGGGCTTGGTCTGGGGCTAGTGCTAGGGCTGGGGCTGGGACTGGGGCTAGGGCTGCGGCTAGGGCTGGGGCTGGGCCTGGGACTGGGGCTAGGGTTGGTACTGGGGCTGGGGCTAGGGCTGTGGCTGGGGCTGGGGCTGGGGCTGGGGCTAGGGTTGGGCCTGGGGCTGGGGCTAGGGCTGGGGCTGGGGCTTGGGCTCAGGCTGGGGCTGGGGCTAGGGCTGGGTTTAGGGCTAGGGATCAGCTGGGGCTGGGGCTGGGTCTAGGACTGGGGCTAGTGCCGGGCCTGGGCCTGGGGCTGGGGATGGGACCGGGGCTAGGTCTAGGACTGCAGTTAGGGCTGGGGCTGGGGCTGGGGCTGGGACTGGGGCTAGGGCTGGGTCTGGGACTAGTGCTGGGACTGGGGCAGGGACTGGGACTCGTGCTGGGACTGGGGCAGGGACTGTGGCTAGGTCTAGGGCTGCGGCTAGGGCTGGGGCTGGGACTGGGGCTAGGGTTGGTTCTGGGGCTAGTGCTGGGCCTGGGGCTAGGGCTGTGGCTGGCGCTGGGGCTAGGGCTGGGGCTGGGAATGGGGCTAGGGCTAGGGCTGCAGCTAGGGCTGGGGCTTGGACTGGGGCTAGGGCTAGGGCTGCGGCTAGGGCTGGGGCTGGGACTGGGGCTAGGGCTGGGGCTGCGGCTAGGGCTGGGGCTAGTGCTGGGGCTGGGGTTAGGGCTGGGGCTGGCGCTAGGGCTGGGTCTGGGGCTAGTGCTGGGGCTGGGACTGGGGCTAGGGCTACGGCTAGGGCTGTGGCTAGGCCTGGGGCTGTCCCTGGAGCTGGGGCTAGGGCTTGGTCTGGGGCTAGTGCTAGGGCTGGGGCTGGGACTAGGGCTAGGGCTGGGGCAGGGGCTAGGGCTGGGGATGTGGCTGGGGCTGGGACTGGGGCTGGGGATGGGTCTAGGGCTGGGCCTGGGGCTGGGGCCGGGGCTAGGGATGGGTCTAGGGCTGGGCCTGGGCCTGGGGCTGGTGCTGGGGCCAAGGCTGGGGCTGTGGCTGCGCCTAGGGTTGGGGCTGGGACTGGGGCTAGGGCTAGGGCTAGGGCTGTGGCTAGGGCTGGGGCTGGGGCTTGGGCTCGGGCCGGGGCTAGGGCTAGGGCTGGGGCTGGGGCTAGGCCTAGGGCTGCGGCTAGGGCTGGGACTGGGGCTGCGGCTACGGCTGGGGCTGGGGCTAGAGATGGGTCTGGGTCTAGTGCTGGGGCTGGGGCTGGGACTGGGGCTAGGGCTAGAGATGGGTCTGGGTCTAGTGCTGGGGCTGGGGCTGGGACTGGAGCTAGGGCTACGGCTATGGCTGTGGCTAGGGCTGGAGCTGTGGCTGGAGCTGGGGCTAGGGCTTGGTCTGGGGGTAGTGCTAGGGCTGGGGCTCGGGCTGGGGCTGGGACTGGGGCTAGGGCTAGGGCTGCGGCTAGGGCTGGGGCTGGGACTGGGGCTAGGGCTGGGGCTGGGACTGGGGCTAGGGCTGGGCCTGGGGCTGGGCCTGGGGCTAGGCCTAGGGATGCGGCTAGGGCTGGGGCTGGGACTGGGGCTAGGGCTAGGGCTGCGGCTAGGGCTGGGGCTGGGGCTGGGGCTGGGGCTGGGGCTGGGGCTGGGGCTAGGGCTGGGGTTAGGGCTAGGGATTAGCTGGGGCTGGGGCTGGGGCTGGGACTGGGGCTAGGGCTAGGGCTAGGGCTGCGGTTAGGGCTGGGGCTGGGGCTAGATTTAGGGCTAGGGCCTTATTTAGGTATAGGGTCAAGGCCTTACTTAAGGACTGTGTCTGGGCAAAGCCTAGGAGGAGCATCAGGGTCTGGGGCTGCGGCTGGGGCTGGACCTGGGGCCTTAGTTAGAAATAGTGTCAAGGTCTTAGTTACCACATTGTCAGGGGAAGGCCTAGGAGGATCGCAAGGGCCTCTATAGGATCAGCATAAGGGGCTGGGGCTAGGGCTCGGGTTGAGCTGGGGCTGGGTCTGGGACTGGGGCTAGGGCTGGGTTTAGGGCTAGTGCTGGGGCTGGGACTGGGGCTGGGACTGGGGCTAGGGCTAGGGCTGCGGCTACGGCTGGAGCTAGGTTTGCGGCTGGGGCTGGGGCTAGAGATGGGTATGGGGCTAGTGCTTGGGCTGGGGCTGGGACTGGGGCTAGGGCTACGGCTAGGGCTGCGGCTAGGGCTTGGTCTGGTGCTAGTGCTAGGGCTGGTGCTGGGGCTGGGCCTGGGACTGGGGCTAGGGCTGCGGCTAGGCCTGGGGCTGGGTCTAGGACTGGGGTTAGGGCTGGGTCTAGGGCTAGTGCTGGGGCTGGGCCTGGTGCTGGGACTGGGGCTGCGGCTAGGGCTGGGGCTAGTGCTGGGCCTGGGGTTAGGGCTGAGGCTAGTGCTAGGGCTGGGTCTGGGGCTAGTGCTGGGGCTGGGGCTGTGGCTAGGGCTGGGGCTGTGCCTGGAGCTGGGGCTAGGGCTTGGTCTGGGGCTAGTGCTAGGGCTCGGCTACGGCTGGGGCTAGGGTTGGGGCTGGAGCTGGGGCTAGAGATGGGTCTGGGGCTAGTGCTTGGGCTGGGGCTGGGGCTGGGACTGCGGCTGGGACTGCGGCTAGGGCTGGGGCTGGGGCTGCGCCTAGGGCTGGGGCTGGGGGTGGGACTGGGGCTAGGGCTGCGGCTAGGGCAGGGGCTGGGGCTGGGACTGGGGCTGGGGATGGGTCTAGGGCTGGGCCTGGGGCTGCGGCTGGGGCTAGGGCTGGGGCTGTGGCTGAGCTTAGGGCTGGGGCTGGGACTGGGCTAGGGCTAGGGCTAGGGCTGCAGCTAGGGCTGGGGCTGGGGCTTGGGATCGGGATGGGGCCGGGGCTAGGGCTGGGGCTGGGGCTAGGGCTCGAGCTGGGGCTAGGGTTGGGTGTGGGGCTAGTGCTGGGGCTGGGGCTGGGGCTGGGGCTGGGGCTGGGACTGGTGCTAGGGCTAGGGCTGCGGCTACGTCTGGGGCTAGGTTTGGGTCTGGGGCTGGGTCTGGGGCTAGGGCTGTGGCTGGTGCTGGGGCTGGGGCTGGGGCTAGGGTTGGGCCTGGGGCTGGGGCTAGGGCTGGGGCTGGGGCTTGGGCTCGGGCTGGGGCTGGGGCTAGGGCTGGGTTTAGGGCTAGGGATCAGCTGGGGCTGGGGCTGGGTCTAGGACTGGGGCTAGTGCCGGGCCTGGGCCTGGGGCTGGGGATGGGACTGGGGCTAGGTCTAGGACTGCAGTTAGGGCTGGGGCTGGGGCTGGGGCTGGGACTGGGGCTAGGGCTGGGTCTGGGACTAGTGCTGGGACTGGGGCAGGGACTGGGACTCGTGCTGGGACTGGGGCAGGGACTGTGGCTAGGTCTAGGGCTGCGGCTAGGGCTGGGGCTGGGACTGGGGCTAGGGTTGGTTCTGGGGCTAGTGCTGGGGCTGGAGCTAGGGCTGTGGCTGGCGCTGGGGCTGGGGCTGGGGCTGGGAATGGGGCTAGGGCTAGGGCTGCAGCTAGGGCTGGGGCTTGGACTGGGGCTAGGGCTAGGGCTGCGGCTAGGGCTGGGGCTGGGACTGGGGCTAGGGCTGGGGCTGCGGCTAGGGCTGGGGCTAGTGCTGGGGCTGGGGTTAGGGCTGGGGCTGGCGCTAGGGCTGGGTCTGGGGCTAGTGCTGGGGCTGGGACTGGGGCTAGGGCTACGGCTAGGGCTGTGGCTAGGGCTGGGGCTGTCCCTGGGGCTGGGGCTAGGGCTTGGTCTGGGGCTAGTGCTAGGGCTGGGGCTGGGGCTGGGGCTGGGGTTAGGGCTGGGGCTGGCACTATGGCTGGGTCTGGGGCTAGTGCTGGGGCTGGGACTGGGGCTAGGGCTACGGCTAGGGCTGTGGCTAGGGCTGGGGCTGTCCCTGGAGCTGGGGCTAGGGCTTGGTCTGGGGCTAGTGCTAGGGCTGGGGCTGGGGCTGGGGCTGGGGATGGGGATGGGGATGGGTCTAGGGCTGTGCCTGGGGCTGGGGCTGGGGCCAAGCCTGGGGCTGTGGCTCCACCTAGGGCTGGGGCTGGGACTGGGGCTAGGGCTAGGGCTGCGGCTAGGGCTGGGGCTTGGGCTCGGGCTGGGGCCGGGGCTGGGTCTAGGACTGGGGTTAGGGCTGGTTCTAGGGCTAGTGCTGGGGCTGGGCCTGGTGCTGGGACTGGGGCTAGGGCTAGGGCTGCAGCTGGGGCTGGGGCTGGGACTGGGGCTAGGGCTGCGGCTGGGGCTGGGGCTAGAGATGGGTCTGGGGCTACTTCTGGGGCTGGGACTGGGGCTAGGGCTGGGCCTGTGGTTGGAGCTGGGGCTAGGGCTTGGTCTGGGGCTAGTGCTAGGGCTGGGGCTGGGACTGGGGCTAGGGCTGCGGCTAGGGCTGGGGCTGGGCCTGGGACTGGGGCTAGGGTTGGTACTGGGGCTGGGGCTAGGGCTGTGGCTGGTGCTGGGGCTGGGGCTGGGGCTAGGGTTGGGCCTGGGGCTGGGGCTAGGGCTGGGGCTGGGGCTTGGGCTCAGGCTGGGGCTGGGGCTAGGGCTGGGTTTAGGGCTAGGGATCAGCTGGGGCTGGGGCTGGGTCTAGGACTGGGGCTAGTGCCGGGCCTGGGCCTGGGGCTGGGGATGGGACCGGGGCTAGGTCTAGGACTGCAGTTAGGGCTGGGGCTGGGGCTGGGGCTGGGACTGGGGCTAGGGCTGGGTCTGGGACTAGTGCTGGGACTGGGGCAGGGACTGGGACTCGTGCTGGGACTGGGGCAGGGACTGTGGCTAGGTCTAGGGCTGCGGCTAGGGCTGGGGCTGGGACTGGGGCTAGGGTTGGTTCTGGGGCTAGTGCTGGGCCTGGGGCTAGGGCTGTGGCTGGCGCTGGGGCTGGGGCTGGGGCTGGGAATGGGGCTAGGGCTAGGGCTGCAGCTAGGGCTGGGGCTTGGACTGGGGCTAGGGCTAGGGCTGCGGCTAGGGCTGGGGCTGGGACTGGGGCTAGGGCTGGGGCTGCGGCTAGGGCTGGGGCTAGTGCTGGGGCTGGGGTTAGGGCTGGGGCTGGCGCTAGGGCTGGGTCTGGGGCTAGTGCTGGGGCTGGGACTGGGGCTAGGGCTACGGCTAGGGCTGTGGCTAGGGCTGGGGCTGTCCCTGGAGCTGGGGCTAGGGCTTGGTCTGGGGCTAGTGCTAGGGCTGGGGCTGGGACTAGGGCTAGGGCTGGGGCAGGGGCTAGGGCTGGGGATGTGGCTGGGGCTGGGACTGGGGCTGGGGATGGGTCTAGGGCTGGGCCTGGGGCTGGGGCCGGGGCTAGGGATGGGTCTAGGGCTGGGCCTGGGCCTGGGGCTGGTGCTGGGGCCAAGGCTGGGGCTGTGGCTGCGCCTAGGGTTGGGGCTGGGACTGGGGCTAGGGCTAGGGCTAGGGCTGTGGCTAGGGCTGGGGCTGGGGCTTGGGCTCGGGCCGGGGCTAGGGCTAGGGCTGGGGCTGGGGCTAGGCCTAGGGCTGCGGCTAGGGCTGGGACTGGGGCTGCGGCTACGGCTGGGGCTGGGGCTAGAGATGGGTCTGGGTCTAGTGCTGGGGCTGGGGCTGGGACTGGGGCTAGGGCTAGAGATGGGTCTGGGTCTAGTGCTGGGGCTGGGGCTGGGACTGGAGCTAGGGCTACGGCTATGGCTGTGGCTAGGGCTGGAGCTGTGGCTGGAGCTGGGGCTAGGGCTTGGTCTGGGGGTAGTGCTAGGGCTGGGGCTCGGGCTGGGGCTGGGACTGGGGCTAGGGCTAGGGCTGCGGCTAGGGCTGGGGCTGGGACTGGGGCTAGGGCTGGGGCTGGGGCTAGTGCTGGGGCTGGGCCTGGGGCTGGGCCTGGGGCTAGGCCTAGTGATGCGGCTAGGGCTGGGGCTGGGACTGGGGCTAGGGCTAGGGCTGCGGCTAGGGCTGGGGCTGGGGCTGGGGCTGGGGCTGGGGCTGGGGCTGGGGCTAGGGCTGGGGTTAGGGCTAGGGATTAGCTGGGGCTGGGGCTGGGGCTGGGACTGGGGCTAGGGCTAGGGCTAGGGCTGCGGTTAGGGCTGGGGCTGGGGCTAGATTTAGGGCTAGGGCCTTATTTAGGTATAGGGTCAAGGCCTTACTTAAGGACTGTGTCTGGGCAAAGCCTAGGAGGAGCATCAGGGTCTGGGGCTGCGGCTGGGGCTGGACCTGGGGCCTTAGTTAGAAATAGTGTCAAGGTCTTAGTTACCACATTGTCAGGGGAAGGCCTAGGAGGATCGCAAGGGCCTCTATAGGATCAGCATAAGGGGCTGGGGCTAGGGCTCGGGTTGAGCTGGGGCTGGGTCTGGGACTGGGGCTAGGGCTGGGTTTAGGGCTAGTGCTGGGGCTGGGACTGGGGCTGGGACTGGGGCTAGGGCTAGGGCTGCGGCTACGGCTGGAGCTAGGTTTGCGGCTGGGGCTGGGGCTAGAGATGGGTATGGGGCTAGTGCTTGGGCTGGGGCTGGGACTGGGGCTAGGGCTACGGCTAGGGCTGCGGCTAGGGCTTGGTCTGGTGCTAGTGCTAGGGCTGGTGCTGGGGCTGGGCCTGGGACTGGGGCTAGGGCTGCGGCTAGGCCTGGGGCTGGGTCTAGGACTGGGGTTAGGGCTGGGTCTAGGGCTAGTGCTGGGGCTGGGCCTGGTGCTGGGACTGGGGCTGCGGCTAGGGCTGGGGCTAGTGCTGGGCCTGGGGTTAGGGCTGAGGCTAGTGCTAGGGCTGGGTCTGGGGCTAGTGCTGGGGCTGGGGCTGTGGCTAGGGCTGGGGCTGTGCCTGGAGCTGGGGCTAGGGCTTGGTCTGGGGCTAGTGCTAGGGCTCGGCTACGGCTGGGGCTAGGGTTGGGGCTGGAGCTGGGGCTAGAGATGGGTCTGGGGCTAGTGCTTGGGCTGGGGCTGGGGCTGGGACTGCGGCTGGGACTGCGGCTAGGGCTGGGGCTGGGGCTGCGCCTAGGGCTGGGGCTGGGGGTGGGACTGGGGCTAGGGCTGCGGCTAGGGCAGGGGCTGGGGCTGGGACTGGGGCTGGGGATGGGTCTAGGGCTGGGCCTGGGGCTGCGGCTGGGGCTAGGGCTGGGGCTGTGGCTGAGCTTAGGGCTGGGGCTGGGACTGGGCTAGGGCTAGGGCTAGGGCTGCAGCTAGGGCTGGGGCTGGGGCTTGGGATCGGGATGGGGCCGGGGCTAGGGCTGGGGCTGGGGCTAGGGCTCGAGCTGGGGCTAGGGTTGGGTGTGGGGCTAGTGCTGGGGCTGGGGCTGGGGCTGGGGCTGGGGCTGGGACTGGTGCTAGGGCTAGGGCTGCGGCTACGTCTGGGGCTAGGTTTGGGTCTGGGGCTGGGTCTGGGGCTAGAGATGGGTCTGGGTCTAGTGCTGGGGCTGGGGCTGTGACTGGGGCTAGGGCTACGGCTAGGGCTGTGGCTAGGGCTGGGGCTGTCCCTGGAGCTGGGGCTAGGGCTTGGTCTGGGGCTAGTGCTAGGGATGGGCCTGGGAATAGGGCTAGGGCTGGGGCTGTGGCTAGGGCTGGGGATGGGGCTGGGGCTGAGACTGGGGCTAGGGCTGGGTCTGGGGCTAGTGCTGGGGCTGGGCCTGGTGCTGGGACTGGGGCTAGGGCTGTGGCTAGGGCAGGGGCTGGGGCTGGGACTGGGGCTAGTGCTGGGGCTGGGCCTGGTGCTGGGACTGGGGCTAGGGCTGTGGCTAGGGCAGGGGCTGGGGCTGGGACTGGGGCTGGGGCTGGGGCTGGGACTGGGGCTGGGGATGGGTCTAGGGCTGGGCCTGGGGCTGGGGCCGGGGCTAGGAATGGGTCTAGGGCTGGGCCTGGGGCTGGGGCTGGGGCCGGGGCTGGGGCTGGGGCCAAGGCTGGGGCTGTGGCTGCGCCTAGGCCTGGGGCTGAGACTGGGGCTAGGGCTAGGGCTGGGGCTGGGGCTGGGGCTTGGGCTCGGGCTGGGGCCGGGGCTAGGGCTAGGGCTAGGGCTGGGGCTAGGGCTCGGGCTGGGGCCGGGGCTAGGGCTGGGTCTGGGGTTAGTGCTGGGGCTGGGGCTGGGGCTAGGGCTGGGGCTGGGGCTAGGCCTAGGGCTGCGGCTAGGGCTGGGACTGGGGCTGGGACTGGGGCTAGGGCTGCGGCTACGGCTGGGGCTGGGGCTAGAGATGGGTCTGGGTCTAGTGCTGGGGCTGGGGCTGGGACTGGGGCTAGGGCTAGAGATGGGTCTGGGTCTAGTGCTGGGGCTGGGGCTGGGACTGGAGCTAGGGCTACAGCTAGGGCTGGGGCTAGTGCTGGGGCTGGGGTTAGGGCTGGGGCTGGGGCTAGGGATTGGTCTGGGGCTAGTGCTGGGGCTGTGGCTAGGACTGGGGCTAGGGCTACGGCTAGGGCTGTGGCTAGGGTGGGGCTGTGCCTGGAGCTGGGGCTAGGGCTTGGTCTGGGGCTAGTGCTAGGGCTGGGGCTGGGGCTGGGGATGGGGCTGGGGATGGGGATGGGTCTAGGGCTGTGCCTGGGGCTGGGGCTGGGGCCAAGCCTGGGGCTGTGGCTCCACCTAGGGCTGGGGCTGGGACTGGGGCTAGGGCTAGGGCTGCGGCTAGGGCTGGGGCTTGGGCTCGGGCTGGGGCCGGGGCTGGGTCTAGGACTGGTGTTAGGGCTGGTTCTAGGGCTAGTGCTGGGGCTGGGCCTGGTGCTGGGACTGGGGCTAGGGCTAGGGCTGCAGCTAGGGCTGGGGCTGGGGCTGGGACTGGGGCTAGGGCTGCGGCTGGGGCTGGGGCTAGAGATGGGTCTGGGGCTACTTCTGGGGCTGGGACTGGGGCTAGGGCTGGGCCTGTGGTTGGAGCTGGGCCTAGGGCTTGGTCTGGGGCTAGTGCTAGGGCTGGGGCTGGGACTGGGGCTAGGGCTGCGGCTAGGGCTGGGGCTGGGCCTGGGACTGGGGCTAGGGTTGGTACTGGGGCTGGGGCTAGGGCTGTGGCTGGTGCTGGGGCTGGGGCTGGGGCTAGGGTTGGGCCTGGGGCTGGGGCTAGGGCTGGGGCTGGGGCTTGGGCTCGGGCTGGGGCTGGGGCTAGGGCTGGGTTTAGGGCTAGGGATCAGCTGGGGCTGGGGCTGGGTCTAGGACTGGGGCTAGTGCCGGGCCTGGGCCTGGGGCTGGGGATGGGACTGGGGCTAGGTCTAGGACTGCAGTTAGGGCTGGGGCTGGGGCTGGGGCTGGGACTGGGGCTAGGGCTGGGTCTGGGACTAGTGCTGGGACTGGGGCAGGGACTGGGACTCGTGCTGGGACTGGGGCAGGGACTGTGGCTAGGTCTAGGGCTGCGGCTAGGGCTGGGGCTGGGACTGGGGCTAGGGTTGGTTCTGGGGCTAGTGCTGGGCCTGGGGCTAGGGCTGTGGCTGGCGCTGGGGCTGGGGCTGGGGCTGGGGCTGCAGCTAGGGCTGGGGCTTGGACTGGGGCTAGGGCTAGGGCTGCGGCTAGGGCTGGGGCTGGGACTGGGGCTAGGGCTGGGGCTGCGGCTAGGGCTGGGGCTAGTGCTGGGGCTGGGGTTAGGGCTGGGGCTGGCGCTAGGGCTGGGTCTGGGGCTAGTGCTGGGGCTGGGACTGGGGCTAGGGCTACGGCTAGGGCTGTGGCTAGGGCTGGGGCTGTCCCTGGGGCTGGGGCTAGGGCTTGGTCTGGGGCTAGTGCTAGGGCTGGGGCTGGGGCTGGGGCTGGGGTTAGGGCTGGGGCTGGCACTATGGCTGAGTCTGGGGCTAGTGCTGGGGCTGGGACTGGGGCTAGGGCTACAGCTAGGGCTGTGGCTAGGGCTGGGGCTGTCCCTGGAGCTGGGGCTAGGGCTTGGTCTGGGGCTAGTGCTAGGGCTGGGGCTGGGGCTGGGGCTGGGGCTGGGGATGGGGATGGGTCTAGGGCTGTGCCTGGGGCTGGGGCTGGGGCCAAGCCTGGGGCTGTGGCTCCACCTAGGGCTGGGGCTGGGACTGGGGCTAGGGCTAGGGCTGCGGCTAGGGCTGGGGCTTGGGCTCGGGCTGGGGCCGGGGCTGGGTCTAGGACTGGGGTTAGGGCTGGTTCTAGGGCTAGTGCTGGGGCTGGGCCTGGTGCTGGGACTGGGGCTAGGGCTAGGGCTGCAGCTGGGGCTGGGGCTGGGACTGGGGCTAGGGCTGCGGCTGGGGCTGGGGCTAGAGATGGGTCTGGGGCTACTTCTGGGGCTGGGACTGGGGCTAGGGCTGGGCCTGTGGTTGGAGCTGGGGCTAGGGCTTGGTCTGGGGCTAGTGCTAGGGCTGGGGCTGGGACTGGGGCTAGGGCTGCGGCTAGGGCTGGGGCTGGGCCTGGGACTGGGGCTAGGGTTGGTACTGGGGCTGGGGCTAGGGCTGTGGCTGGGGCTGGGGCTGGGGCTGGGGCTAGGGTTGGGCCTGGGGCTGGGGCTAGGGCTGGGGCTGGGGCTTGGGCTCAGGCTGGGGCTGGGGCTAGGGCTGGGTTTAGGGCTAGGGATCAGCTGGGGCTGGGGCTGGGTCTAGGACTGGGGCTAGTGCCGGGCCTGGGCCTGGGGCTGGGGATGGGACCGGGGCTAGGTCTAGGACTGCAGTTAGGGCTGGGGCTGGGGCTGGGGCTGGGACTGGGGCTAGGGCTGGGTCTGGGACTAGTGCTGGGACTGGGGCAGGGACTGGGACTCGTGCTGGGACTGGGGCAGGGACTGTGGCTAGGTCTAGGGCTGCGGCTAGGGCTGGGGCTGGGACTGGGGCTAGGGTTGGTTCTGGGGCTAGTGCTGGGCCTGGGGCTAGGGCTGTGGCTGGCGCTGGGGCTAGGGCTGGGGCTGGGAATGGGGCTAGGGCTAGGGCTGCAGCTAGGGCTGGGGCTTGGACTGGGGCTAGGGCTAGGGCTGCGGCTAGGGCTGGGGCTGGGACTGGGGCTAGGGCTGGGGCTGCGGCTAGGGCTGGGGCTAGTGCTGGGGCTGGGGTTAGGGCTGGGGCTGGCGCTAGGGCTGGGTCTGGGGCTAGTGCTGGGGCTGGGACTGGGGCTAGGGCTACGGCTAGGGCTGTGGCTAGGCCTGGGGCTGTCCCTGGAGCTGGGGCTAGGGCTTGGTCTGGGGCTAGTGCTAGGGCTGGGGCTGGGACTAGGGCTAGGGCTGGGGCAGGGGCTAGGGCTGGGGATGTGGCTGGGGCTGGGACTGGGGCTGGGGATGGGTCTAGGGCTGGGCCTGGGGCTGGGGCCGGGGCTAGGGATGGGTCTAGGGCTGGGCCTGGGCCTGGGGCTGGTGCTGGGGCCAAGGCTGGGGCTGTGGCTGCGCCTAGGGTTGGGGCTGGGACTGGGGCTAGGGCTAGGGCTAGGGCTGTGGCTAGGGCTGGGGCTGGGGCTTGGGCTCGGGCCGGGGCTAGGGCTAGGGCTGGGGCTGGGGCTAGGCCTAGGGCTGCGGCTAGGGCTGGGACTGGGGCTGCGGCTACGGCTGGGGCTGGGGCTAGAGATGGGTCTGGGTCTAGTGCTGGGGCTGGGGCTGGGACTGGGGCTAGGGCTAGAGATGGGTCTGGGTCTAGTGCTGGGGCTGGGGCTGGGACTGGAGCTAGGGCTACGGCTATGGCTGTGGCTAGGGCTGGAGCTGTGGCTGGAGCTGGGGCTAGGGCTTGGTCTGGGGGTAGTGCTAGGGCTGGGGCTCGGGCTGGGGCTGGGACTGGGGCTAGGGCTAGGGCTGCGGCTAGGGCTGGGGCTGGGACTGGGGCTAGGGCTGGGGCTGGGACTGGGGCTAGGGCTGGGCCTGGGGCTGGGCCTGGGGCTAGGCCTAGGGATGCGGCTAGGGCTGGGGCTGGGACTGGGGCTAGGGCTAGGGCTGCGGCTAGGGCTGGGGCTGGGGCTGGGGCTGGGGCTGGGGCTGGGGCTAGGGCTGGGGTTAGGGCTAGGGATTAGCTGGGGCTGGGGCTGGGGCTGGGACTGGGGCTAGGGCTAGGGCTAGGGCTGCGGTTAGGGCTGGGGCTGGGGCTAGATTTAGGGCTAGGGCCTTATTTAGGTATAGGGTCAAGGCCTTACTTAAGGACTGTGTCTGGGCAAAGCCTAGGAGGAGCATCAGGGTCTGGGGCTGCGGCTGGGGCTGGACCTGGGGCCTTAGTTAGAAATAGTGTCAAGGTCTTAGTTACCACATTGTCAGGGGAAGGCCTAGGAGGATCGCAAGGGCCTCTATAGGATCAGCATAAGGGGCTGGGGCTAGGGCTCGGGTTGAGCTGGGGCTGGGTCTGGGACTGGGGCTAGGGCTGGGTTTAGGGCTAGTGCTGGGGCTGGGACTGGGGCTGGGACTGGGGCTAGGGCTAGGGCTGCGGCTACGGCTGGAGCTAGGTTTGCGGCTGGGGCTGGGGCTAGAGATGGGTATGGGGCTAGTGCTTGGGCTGGGGCTGGGACTGGGGCTAGGGCTACGGCTAGGGCTGCGGCTAGGGCTTGGTCTGGTGCTAGTGCTAGGGCTGGTGCTGGGGCTGGGCCTGGGACTGGGGCTAGGGCTGCGGCTAGGCCTGGGGCTGGGTCTAGGACTGGGGTTAGGGCTGGGTCTAGGGCTAGTGCTGGGGCTGGGCCTGGTGCTGGGACTGGGGCTGCGGCTAGGGCTGGGGCTAGTGCTGGGCCTGGGGTTAGGGCTGAGGCTAGTGCTAGGGCTGGGTCTGGGGCTAGTGCTGGGGCTGGGGCTGTGGCTAGGGCTGGGGCTGTGCCTGGAGCTGGGGCTAGGGCTTGGTCTGGGGCTAGTGCTAGGGCTCGGCTACGGCTGGGGCTAGGGTTGGGGCTGGAGCTGGGGCTAGAGATGGGTCTGGGGCTAGTGCTTGGGCTGGGGCTGGGGCTGGGACTGCGGCTGGGACTGCGGCTAGGGCTGGGGCTGGGGCTGCGCCTAGGGCTGGGGCTGGGGGTGGGACTGGGGCTAGGGCTGCGGCTAGGGCAGGGGCTGGGGCTGGGACTGGGGCTGGGGATGGGTCTAGGGCTGGGCCTGGGGCTGCGGCTGGGGCTAGGGCTGGGGCTGTGGCTGAGCTTAGGGCTGGGGCTGGGACTGGGCTAGGGCTAGGGCTAGGGCTGCAGCTAGGGCTGGGGCTGGGGCTTGGGATCGGGATGGGGCCGGGGCTAGGGCTGGGGCTGGGGCTAGGGCTCGGGCTGGGGCTAGGGTTGGGTGTGGGGCTAGTGCTGGGGCTGGGGCTGGGGCTGGGGCTGGGGCTGGGACTGGTGCTAGGGCTAGGGCTGCGGCTACGTCTGGGGCTAGGTTTGGGTCTGGGGCTGGGTCTGGGGCTAGAGATGGGTCTGGGTCTAGTGCTGGGGCTGGGGCTGTGACTGGGGCTAGGGCTACGGCTAGGGCTGTGGCTAGGGCTGGGGCTGTCCCTGGAGCTGGGGCTAGGGCTTGGTCTGGGGCTAGTGCTAGGGATGGGCCTGGGAATAGGGCTAGGGCTGGGGCTGTGGCTAGGGCTGGGGATGGGGCTGGGGCTGAGACTGGGGCTAGGGCTGGGTCTGGGGCTAGTGCTGGGGCTGGGCCTGGTGCTGGGACTGGGGCTAGGGCTGTGGCTAGGGCAGGGGCTGGGGCTGGGACTGGGGCTAGTGCTGGGGCTGGGCCTGGTGCTGGGACTGGGGCTAGGGCTGTGGCTAGGGCAGGGGCTGGGGCTGGGACTGGGGCTGGGGCTGGGGCTGGGACTGGGGCTGGGGATGGGTCTAGGGCTGGGCCTGGGGCTGGGGCTGGGGCCAAGCCTGGGGCTGTGGCTCCACCTAGGGCTGGGGCTGGGACTGGGGCTAGGGCTAGGGCTGCGGCTAGGGCTGGGGCTTGGGCTCGGGCTGGGGCCGGGGCTGGGTCTAGGACTGGGGTTAGGGCTGGTTCTAGGGCTAGTGCTGGGGCTGGGCCTGGTGCTGGGACTGGGGCTAGGGCTAGGGCTGCAGCTAGGGCTGGGGCTGGGGCTGGGACTGGGGCTAGGGCTGCGGCTGGGGCTGGGGCTAGAGATGGGTCTGGGGCTACTTCTGGGGCTGGGACTGGGGCTAGGGCTGGGCCTGTGGTTGGAGCTGGGCCTAGGGCTTGGTCTGGGGCTAGTGCTAGGGCTGGGGCTGGGACTGGGGCTAGGGCTGCGGCTAGGGCTGGGGCTGGGCCTGGGACTGGGGCTAGGGTTGGTACTGGGGCTGGGGCTAGGGCTGTGGCTGGTGCTGGGGCTGGGGCTGGGGCTAGGGTTGGGCCTGGGGCTGGGGCTAGGGCTGGGGCTGGGGCTTGGGCTCGGGCTGGGGCTGGGGCTAGGGCTGGGTTTAGGGCTAGGGATCAGCTGGGGCTGGGGCTGGGTCTAGGACTGGGGCTAGTGCCGGGCCTGGGCCTGGGGCTGGGGATGGGACTGGGGCTAGGTCTAGGACTGCAGTTAGGGCTGGGGCTGGGGCTGGGGCTGGGACTGGGGCTAGGGCTGGGTCTGGGACTAGTGCTGGGACTGGGGCAGGGACTGGGACTCGTGCTGGGACTGGGGCAGGGACTGTGGCTAGGTCTAGGGCTGCGGCTAGGGCTGGGGCTGGGACTGGGGCTAGGGTTGGTTCTGGGGCTAGTGCTGGGCCTGGGGCTAGGGCTGTGGCTGGCGCTGGGGCTGGGGCTGGGGCTGGGGCTGCAGCTAGGGCTGGGGCTTGGACTGGGGCTAGGGCTAGGGCTGCGGCTAGGGCTGGGGCTGGGACTGGGGCTAGGGCTGGGGCTGCGGCTAGGGCTGGGGCTAGTGCTGGGGCTGGGGTTAGGGCTGGGGCTGGCGCTAGGGCTGGGTCTGGGGCTAGTGCTGGGGCTGGGACTGGGGCTAGGGCTACGGCTAGGGCTGTGGCTAGGGCTGGGGCTGTCCCTGGGGCTGGGGCTAGGGCTTGGTCTGGGGCTAGTGCTAGGGCTGGGGCTGGGGCTGGGGCTGGGGTTAGGGCTGGGGCTGGCACTATGGCTGAGTCTGGGGCTAGTGCTGGGGCTGGGACTGGGGCTAGGGCTACAGCTAGGGCTGTGGCTAGGGCTGGGGCTGTCCCTGGAGCTGGGGCTAGGGCTTGGTCTGGGGCTAGTGCTAGGGCTGGGGCTGGGGCTGGGGCTGGGGCTGGGGATGGGGATGGGTCTAGGGCTGTGCCTGGGGCTGGGGCTGGGGCCAAGCCTGGGGCTGTGGCTCCACCTAGGGCTGGGGCTGGGACTGGGGCTAGGGCTAGGGCTGCGGCTAGGGCTGGGGCTTGGGCTCGGGCTGGGGCCGGGGCTGGGTCTAGGACTGGGGTTAGGGCTGGTTCTAGGGCTAGTGCTGGGGCTGGGCCTGGTGCTGGGACTGGGGCTAGGGCTAGGGCTGCAGCTGGGGCTGGGGCTGGGACTGGGGCTAGGGCTGCGGCTGGGGCTGGGGCTAGAGATGGGTCTGGGGCTACTTCTGGGGCTGGGACTGGGGCTAGGGCTGGGCCTGTGGTTGGAGCTGGGGCTAGGGCTTGGTCTGGGGCTAGTGCTAGGGCTGGGGCTGGGACTGGGGCTAGGGCTGCGGCTAGGGCTGGGGCTGGGCCTGGGACTGGGGCTAGGGTTGGTACTGGGGCTGGGGCTGGGGCTGGGGCTAGGGTTGGGCCTGGGGCTGGGGCTAGGGCTGGGGCTGGGGCTTGGGCTCAGGCTGGGGCTGGGGCTAGGGCTGGGTTTAGGGCTAGGGATCAGCTGGGGCTGGGGCTGGGTCTAGGACTGGGGCTAGTGCCGGGCCTGGGCCTGGGGCTGGGGATGGGACCGGGGCTAGGTCTAGGACTGCAGTTAGGGCTGGGGCTGGGGCTGGGGCTGGGACTGGGGCTAGGGCTGGGTCTGGGACTAGTGCTGGGACTGGGGCAGGGACTGGGACTCGTGCTGGGACTGGGGCAGGGACTGTGGCTAGGTCTAGGGCTGCGGCTAGGGCTGGGGCTGGGACTGGGGCTAGGGTTGGTTCTGGGGCTAGTGCTGGGCCTGGGGCTAGGGCTGTGGCTGGCGCTGGGGCTAGGGCTGGGGCTGGGAATGGGGCTAGGGCTAGGGCTGCAGCTAGGGCTGGGGCTTGGACTGGGGCTAGGGCTAGGGCTGCGGCTAGGGCTGGGGCTGGGACTGGGGCTAGGGCTGGGGCTGCGGCTAGGGCTGGGGCTAGTGCTGGGGCTGGGGTTAGGGCTGGGGCTGGCGCTAGGGCTGGGTCTGGGGCTAGTGCTGGGGCTGGGACTGGGGCTAGGGCTACGGCTAGGGCTGTGGCTAGGGCTGGGGCTGTCCCTGGAGCTGGGGCTAGGGCTTGGTCTGGGGCTAGTGCTAGGGCTGGGGCTGGGGCTGGGGCTGGGGCTGGGGATGGGGATGGGTCTAGGGCTGTGCCTGGGGCTGGGGCTGGGGCCAAGCCTGGGGCTGTGGCTCCACCTAGGGCTGGGGCTGGGACTGGGGCTAGGGCTAGGGCTGCGGCTAGGGCTGGGGCTTGGGCTCGGGCTGGGGCCGGGGCTGGGTCTAGGACTGGGGTTAGGGCTGGTTCTAGGGCTAGTGCTGGGGCTGGGCCTGGTGCTGGGACTGGGGCTAGGGCTAGGGCTGCAGCTGGGGCTGGGGCTGGGACTGGGGCTAGGGCTGCGGCTGGGGCTGGGGCTAGAGATGGGTCTGGGGCTACTTCTGGGGCTGGGACTGGGGCTAGGGCTGGGCCTGTGGTTGGAGCTGGGGCTAGGGCTTGGTCTGGGGCTAGTGCTAGGGCTGGGGCTGGGACTGGGGCTAGGGCTGCGGCTAGGGCTGGGGCTGGGCCTGGGACTGGGGCTAGGGTTGGTACTGGGGCTGGGGCTAGGGCTGTGGCTGGGGCTGGGGCTGGGGCTGGGGCTAGGGTTGGGCCTGGGGCTGGGGCTAGGGCTGGGGCTGGGGCTTGGGCTCAGGCTGGGGCTGGGGCTAGGGCTGGGTTTAGGGCTAGGGATCAGCTGGGGCTGGGGCTGGGTCTAGGACTGGGGCTAGTGCCGGGCCTGGGCCTGGGGCTGGGGATGGGACCGGGGCTAGGTCTAGGACTGCAGTTAGGGCTGGGGCTGGGGCTGGGGCTGGGACTGGGGCTAGGGCTGGGTCTGGGACTAGTGCTGGGACTGGGGCAGGGACTGGGACTCGTGCTGGGACTGGGGCAGGGACTGTGGCTAGGTCTAGGGCTGCGGCTAGGGCTGGGGCTGGGACTGGGGCTAGGGTTGGTTCTGGGGCTAGTGCTGGGCCTGGGGCTAGGGCTGTGGCTGGCGCTGGGGCTAGGGCTGGGGCTGGGAATGGGGCTAGGGCTAGGGCTGCAGCTAGGGCTGGGGCTTGGACTGGGGCTAGGGCTAGGGCTGCGGCTAGGGCTGGGGCTGGGACTGGGGCTAGGGCTGGGGCTGCGGCTAGGGCTGGGGCTAGTGCTGGGGCTGGGGTTAGGGCTGGGGCTGGCGCTAGGGCTGGGTCTGGGGCTAGTGCTGGGGCTGGGACTGGGGCTAGGGCTACGGCTAGGGCTGTGGCTAGGCCTGGGGCTGTCCCTGGAGCTGGGGCTAGGGCTTGGTCTGGGGCTAGTGCTAGGGCTGGGGCTGGGACTAGGGCTAGGGCTGGGGCAGGGGCTAGGGCTGGGGATGTGGCTGGGGCTGGGACTGGGGCTGGGGATGGGTCTAGGGCTGGGCCTGGGGCTGGGGCCGGGGCTAGGGATGGGTCTAGGGCTGGGCCTGGGCCTGGGGCTGGTGCTGGGGCCAAGGCTGGGGCTGTGGCTGCGCCTAGGGTTGGGGCTGGGACTGGGGCTAGGGCTAGGGCTAGGGCTGTGGCTAGGGCTGGGGCTGGGGCTTGGGCTCGGGCCGGGGCTAGGGCTAGGGCTGGGGCTGGGGCTAGGCCTAGGGCTGCGGCTAGGGCTGGGACTGGGGCTGCGGCTACGGCTGGGGCTGGGGCTAGAGATGGGTCTGGGTCTAGTGCTGGGGCTGGGGCTGGGACTGGGGCTAGGGCTAGAGATGGGTCTGGGTCTAGTGCTGGGGCTGGGGCTGGGACTGGAGCTAGGGCTACGGCTATGGCTGTGGCTAGGGCTGGAGCTGTGGCTGGAGCTGGGGCTAGGGCTTGGTCTGGGGGTAGTGCTAGGGCTGGGGCTCGGGCTGGGGCTGGGACTGGGGCTAGGGCTAGGGCTGCGGCTAGGGCTGGGGCTGGGACTGGGGCTAGGGCTGGGGCTGGGACTGGGGCTAGGGCTGGGCCTGGGGCTGGGCCTGGGGCTAGGCCTAGGGATGCGGCTAGGGCTGGGGCTGGGACTGGGGCTAGGGCTAGGGCTGCGGCTAGGGCTGGGGCTGGGGCTGGGGCTGGGGCTGGGGCTGGGGCTGGGGCTAGGGCTGGGGTTAGGGCTAGGGATTAGCTGGGGCTGGGGCTGGGGCTGGGACTGGGGCTAGGGCTAGGGCTAGGGCTGCGGTTAGGGCTGGGGCTGGGGCTAGATTTAGGGCTAGGGCCTTATTTAGGTATAGGGTCAAGGCCTTACTTAAGGACTGTGTCTGGGCAAAGCCTAGGAGGAGCATCAGGGTCTGGGGCTGCGGCTGGGGCTGGACCTGGGGCCTTAGTTAGAAATAGTGTCAAGGTCTTAGTTACCACATTGTCAGGGGAAGGCCTAGGAGGATCGCAAGGGCCTCTATAGGATCAGCATAAGGGGCTGGGGCTAGGGCTCGGGTTGAGCTGGGGCTGGGTCTGGGACTGGGGCTAGGGCTGGGTTTAGGGCTAGTGCTGGGGCTGGGACTGGGGCTGGGACTGGGGCTAGGGCTAGGGCTGCGGCTACGGCTGGAGCTAGGTTTGCGGCTGGGGCTGGGGCTAGAGATGGGTATGGGGCTAGTGCTTGGGCTGGGGCTGGGACTGGGGCTAGGGCTACGGCTAGGGCTGCGGCTAGGGCTTGGTCTGGTGCTAGTGCTAGGGCTGGTGCTGGGGCTGGGCCTGGGACTGGGGCTAGGGCTGCGGCTAGGCCTGGGGCTGGGTCTAGGACTGGGGTTAGGGCTGGGTCTAGGGCTAGTGCTGGGGCTGGGCCTGGTGCTGGGACTGGGGCTGCGGCTAGGGCTGGGGCTAGTGCTGGGCCTGGGGTTAGGGCTGAGGCTAGTGCTAGGGCTGGGTCTGGGGCTAGTGCTGGGGCTGGGGCTGTGGCTAGGGCTGGGGCTGTGCCTGGAGCTGGGGCTAGGGCTTGGTCTGGGGCTAGTGCTAGGGCTCGGCTACGGCTGGGGCTAGGGTTGGGGCTGGAGCTGGGGCTAGAGATGGGTCTGGGGCTAGTGCTTGGGCTGGGGCTGGGGCTGGGACTGCGGCTGGGACTGCGGCTAGGGCTGGGGCTGGGGCTGCGCCTAGGGCTGGGGCTGGGGGTGGGACTGGGGCTAGGGCTGCGGCTAGGGCAGGGGCTGGGGCTGGGACTGGGGCTGGGGATGGGTCTAGGGCTGGGCCTGGGGCTGCGGCTGGGGCTAGGGCTGGGGCTGTGGCTGAGCTTAGGGCTGGGGCTGGGACTGGGCTAGGGCTAGGGCTAGGGCTGCAGCTAGGGCTGGGGCTGGGGTTAGGGCTGGGGCTGGCACTATGGCTGAGTCTGGGGCTAGTGCTGGGGCTGGGACTGGGGCTAGGGCTACAGCTAGGGCTGTGGCTAGGGCTGGGGCTGTCCCTGGAGCTGGGGCTAGGGCTTGGTCTGGGGCTAGTGCTAGGGCTGGGGCTGGGGCTGGGGCTGGGGCTGGGGATGGGGATGGGTCTAGGGCTGTGCCTGGGGCTGGGGCTGGGGCCAAGCCTGGGGCTGTGGCTCCACCTAGGGCTGGGGCTGGGACTGGGGCTAGGGCTAGGGCTGCGGCTAGGGCTGGGGCTTGGGCTCGGGCTGGGGCCGGGGCTGGGTCTAGGACTGGGGTTAGGGCTGGTTCTAGGGCTAGTGCTGGGGCTGGGCCTGGTGCTGGGACTGGGGCTAGGGCTAGGGCTGCAGCTGGGGCTGGGGCTGGGACTGGGGCTAGGGCTGCGGCTGGGGCTGGGGCTAGAGATGGGTCTGGGGCTACTTCTGGGGCTGGGACTGGGGCTAGGGCTGGGCCTGTGGTTGGAGCTGGGGCTAGGGCTTGGTCTGGGGCTAGTGCTAGGGCTGGGGCTGGGACTGGGGCTAGGGCTGCGGCTAGGGCTGGGGCTGGGCCTGGGACTGGGGCTAGGGTTGGTACTGGGGCTGGGGCTGGGGCTGGGGCTAGGGTTGGGCCTGGGGCTGGGGCTAGGGCTGGGGCTGGGGCTTGGGCTCAGGCTGGGGCTGGGGCTAGGGCTGGGTTTAGGGCTAGGGATCAGCTGGGGCTGGGGCTGGGTCTAGGACTGGGGCTAGTGCCGGGCCTGGGCCTGGGGCTGGGGATGGGACCGGGGCTAGGTCTAGGACTGCAGTTAGGGCTGGGGCTGGGGCTGGGGCTGGGACTGGGGCTAGGGCTGGGTCTGGGACTAGTGCTGGGACTGGGGCAGGGACTGGGACTCGTGCTGGGACTGGGGCAGGGACTGTGGCTAGGTCTAGGGCTGCGGCTAGGGCTGGGGCTGGGACTGGGGCTAGGGTTGGTTCTGGGGCTAGTGCTGGGCCTGGGGCTAGGGCTGTGGCTGGCGCTGGGGCTAGGGCTGGGGCTGGGAATGGGGCTAGGGCTAGGGCTGCAGCTAGGGCTGGGGCTTGGACTGGGGCTAGGGCTAGGGCTGCGGCTAGGGCTGGGGCTGGGACTGGGGCTAGGGCTGGGGCTGCGGCTAGGGCTGGGGCTAGTGCTGGGGCTGGGGTTAGGGCTGGGGCTGGCGCTAGGGCTGGGTCTGGGGCTAGTGCTGGGGCTGGGACTGGGGCTAGGGCTACGGCTAGGGCTGTGGCTAGGGCTGGGGCTGTCCCTGGAGCTGGGGCTAGGGCTTGGTCTGGGGCTAGTGCTAGGGCTGGGGCTGGGGCTGGGGCTGGGGCTGGGGATGGGGATGGGTCTAGGGCTGTGCCTGGGGCTGGGGCTGGGGCCAAGCCTGGGGCTGTGGCTCCACCTAGGGCTGGGGCTGGGACTGGGGCTAGGGCTAGGGCTGCGGCTAGGGCTGGGGCTTGGGCTCGGGCTGGGGCCGGGGCTGGGTCTAGGACTGGGGTTAGGGCTGGTTCTAGGGCTAGTGCTGGGGCTGGGCCTGGTGCTGGGACTGGGGCTAGGGCTAGGGCTGCAGCTGGGGCTGGGGCTGGGACTGGGGCTAGGGCTGCGGCTGGGGCTGGGGCTAGAGATGGGTCTGGGGCTACTTCTGGGGCTGGGACTGGGGCTAGGGCTGGGCCTGTGGTTGGAGCTGGGGCTAGGGCTTGGTCTGGGGCTAGTGCTAGGGCTGGGGCTGGGACTGGGGCTAGGGCTGCGGCTAGGGCTGGGGCTGGGCCTGGGACTGGGGCTAGGGTTGGTACTGGGGCTGGGGCTAGGGCTGTGGCTGGGGCTGGGGCTGGGGCTGGGGCTAGGGTTGGGCCTGGGGCTGGGGCTAGGGCTGGGGCTGGGGCTTGGGCTCAGGCTGGGGCTGGGGCTAGGGCTGGGTTTAGGGCTAGGGATCAGCTGGGGCTGGGGCTGGGTCTAGGACTGGGGCTAGTGCCGGGCCTGGGCCTGGGGCTGGGGATGGGACCGGGGCTAGGTCTAGGACTGCAGTTAGGGCTGGGGCTGGGGCTGGGGCTGGGACTGGGGCTAGGGCTGGGTCTGGGACTAGTGCTGGGACTGGGGCAGGGACTGGGACTCGTGCTGGGACTGGGGCAGGGACTGTGGCTAGGTCTAGGGCTGCGGCTAGGGCTGGGGCTGGGACTGGGGCTAGGGTTGGTTCTGGGGCTAGTGCTGGGCCTGGGGCTAGGGCTGTGGCTGGCGCTGGGGCTAGGGCTGGGGCTGGGAATGGGGCTAGGGCTAGGGCTGCAGCTAGGGCTGGGGCTTGGACTGGGGCTAGGGCTAGGGCTGCGGCTAGGGCTGGGGCTGGGACTGGGGCTAGGGCTGGGGCTGCGGCTAGGGCTGGGGCTAGTGCTGGGGCTGGGGTTAGGGCTGGGGCTGGCGCTAGGGCTGGGTCTGGGGCTAGTGCTGGGGCTGGGACTGGGGCTAGGGCTACGGCTAGGGCTGTGGCTAGGCCTGGGGCTGTCCCTGGAGCTGGGGCTAGGGCTTGGTCTGGGGCTAGTGCTAGGGCTGGGGCTGGGACTAGGGCTAGGGCTGGGGCAGGGGCTAGGGCTGGGGATGTGGCTGGGGCTGGGACTGGGGCTGGGGATGGGTCTAGGGCTGGGCCTGGGGCTGGGGCCGGGGCTAGGGATGGGTCTAGGGCTGGGCCTGGGCCTGGGGCTGGTGCTGGGGCCAAGGCTGGGGCTGTGGCTGCGCCTAGGGTTGGGGCTGGGACTGGGGCTAGGGCTAGGGCTAGGGCTGTGGCTAGGGCTGGGGCTGGGGCTTGGGCTCGGGCCGGGGCTAGGGCTAGGGCTGGGGCTGGGGCTAGGCCTAGGGCTGCGGCTAGGGCTGGGACTGGGGCTGCGGCTACGGCTGGGGCTGGGGCTAGAGATGGGTCTGGGTCTAGTGCTGGGGCTGGGGCTGGGACTGGGGCTAGGGCTAGAGATGGGTCTGGGTCTAGTGCTGGGGCTGGGGCTGGGACTGGAGCTAGGGCTACGGCTATGGCTGTGGCTAGGGCTGGAGCTGTGGCTGGAGCTGGGGCTAGGGCTTGGTCTGGGGGTAGTGCTAGGGCTGGGGCTCGGGCTGGGGCTGGGACTGGGGCTAGGGCTAGGGCTGCGGCTAGGGCTGGGGCTGGGACTGGGGCTAGGGCTGGGGCTGGGACTGGGGCTAGGGCTGGGCCTGGGGCTGGGCCTGGGGCTAGGCCTAGGGATGCGGCTAGGGCTGGGGCTGGGACTGGGGCTAGGGCTAGGGCTGCGGCTAGGGCTGGGGCTGGGGCTGGGGCTGGGGCTGGGGCTGGGGCTGGGGCTAGGGCTGGGGTTAGGGCTAGGGATTAGCTGGGGCTGGGGCTGGGGCTGGGACTGGGGCTAGGGCTAGGGCTAGGGCTGCGGTTAGGGCTGGGGCTGGGGCTAGATTTAGGGCTAGGGCCTTATTTAGGTATAGGGTCAAGGCCTTACTTAAGGACTGTGTCTGGGCAAAGCCTAGGAGGAGCATCAGGGTCTGGGGCTGCGGCTGGGGCTGGACCTGGGGCCTTAGTTAGAAATAGTGTCAAGGTCTTAGTTACCACATTGTCAGGGGAAGGCCTAGGAGGATCGCAAGGGCCTCTATAGGATCAGCATAAGGGGCTGGGGCTAGGGCTCGGGTTGAGCTGGGGCTGGGTCTGGGACTGGGGCTAGGGCTGGGTTTAGGGCTAGTGCTGGGGCTGGGACTGGGGCTGGGACTGGGGCTAGGGCTAGGGCTGCGGCTACGGCTGGAGCTAGGTTTGCGGCTGGGGCTGGGGCTAGAGATGGGTATGGGGCTAGTGCTTGGGCTGGGGCTGGGACTGGGGCTAGGGCTACGGCTAGGGCTGCGGCTAGGGCTTGGTCTGGTGCTAGTGCTAGGGCTGGTGCTGGGGCTGGGCCTGGGACTGGGGCTAGGGCTGCGGCTAGGCCTGGGGCTGGGTCTAGGACTGGGGTTAGGGCTGGGTCTAGGGCTAGTGCTGGGGCTGGGCCTGGTGCTGGGACTGGGGCTGCGGCTAGGGCTGGGGCTAGTGCTGGGCCTGGGGTTAGGGCTGAGGCTAGTGCTAGGGCTGGGTCTGGGGCTAGTGCTGGGGCTGGGGCTGTGGCTAGGGCTGGGGCTGTGCCTGGAGCTGGGGCTAGGGCTTGGTCTGGGGCTAGTGCTAGGGCTCGGCTACGGCTGGGGCTAGGGTTGGGGCTGGAGCTGGGGCTAGAGATGGGTCTGGGGCTAGTGCTTGGGCTGGGGCTGGGGCTGGGACTGCGGCTGGGACTGCGGCTAGGGCTGGGGCTGGGGCTGCGCCTAGGGCTGGGGCTGGGGGTGGGACTGGGGCTAGGGCTGCGGCTAGGGCAGGGGCTGGGGCTGGGACTGGGGCTGGGGATGGGTCTAGGGCTGGGCCTGGGGCTGCGGCTGGGGCTAGGGCTGGGGCTGTGGCTGAGCTTAGGGCTGGGGCTGGGACTGGGCTAGGGCTAGGGCTAGGGCTGCAGCTAGGGCTGGGGCTGGGGCTTGGGATCGGGATGGGGCCGGGGCTAGGGCTGGGGCTGGGGCTAGGGCTCGAGCTGGGGCTAGGGTTGGGTGTGGGGCTAGTGCTGGGGCTGGGGCTGGGGCTGGGGCTGGGGCTGGGACTGGTGCTAGGGCTAGGGCTGCGGCTACGTCTGGGGCTAGGTTTGGGTCTGGGGCTGGGTCTGGGGCTAGGGCTGTGGCTGGTGCTGGGGCTGGGGCTGGGGCTAGGGTTGGGCCTGGGGCTGGGGCTAGGGCTGGGGCTGGGGCTTGGGCTCGGGCTGGGGCTGGGGCTAGGGCTGGGTTTAGGGCTAGGGATCAGCTGGGGCTGGGGCTGGGTCTAGGACTGGGGCTAGTGCCGGGCCTGGGCCTGGGGCTGGGGATGGGACTGGGGCTAGGTCTAGGACTGCAGTTAGGGCTGGGGCTGGGGCTGGGGCTGGGACTGGGGCTAGGGCTGGGTCTGGGACTAGTGCTGGGACTGGGGCAGGGACTGGGACTCGTGCTGGGACTGGGGCAGGGACTGTGGCTAGGTCTAGGGCTGCGGCTAGGGCTGGGGCTGGGACTGGGGCTAGGGTTGGTTCTGGGGCTAGTGCTGGGGCTGGAGCTAGGGCTGTGGCTGGCGCTGGGGCTGGGGCTGGGGCTGGGAATGGGGCTAGGGCTAGGGCTGCAGCTAGGGCTGGGGCTTGGACTGGGGCTAGGGCTAGGGCTGCGGCTAGGGCTGGGGCTGGGACTGGGGCTAGGGCTGGGGCTGCGGCTAGGGCTGGGGCTAGTGCTGGGGCTGGGGTTAGGGCTGGGGCTGGCGCTAGGGCTGGGTCTGGGGCTAGTGCTGGGGCTGGGACTGGGGCTAGGGCTACGGCTAGGGCTGTGGCTAGGGCTGGGGCTGTCCCTGGGGCTGGGGCTAGGGCTTGGTCTGGGGCTAGTGCTAGGGCTGGGGCTGGGGCTGGGGCTGGGGTTAGGGCTGGGGCTGGCACTATGGCTGGGTCTGGGGCTAGTGCTGGGGCTGGGACTGGGGCTAGGGCTACGGCTAGGGCTGTGGCTAGGGCTGGGGCTGTCCCTGGAGCTGGGGCTAGGGCTTGGTCTGGGGCTAGTGCTAGGGCTGGGGCTGGGGCTGGGGCTGGGGCTGGGGATGGGGATGGGTCTAGGGCTGTGCCTGGGGCTGGGGCTGGGGCCAAGCCTGGGGCTGTGGCTCCACCTAGGGCTGGGGCTGGGACTGGGGCTAGGGCTAGGGCTGCGGCTAGGGCTGGGGCTTGGGCTCGGGCTGGGGCCGGGGCTGGGTCTAGGACTGGGGTTAGGGCTGGTTCTAGGGCTAGTGCTGGGGCTGGGCCTGGTGCTGGGACTGGGGCTAGGGCTAGGGCTGCAGCTGGGGCTGGGGCTGGGACTGGGGCTAGGGCTGCGGCTGGGGCTGGGGCTAGAGATGGGTCTGGGGCTACTTCTGGGGCTGGGACTGGGGCTAGGGCTGGGCCTGTGGTTGGAGCTGGGGCTAGGGCTTGGTCTGGGGCTAGTGCTAGGGCTGGGGCTGGGACTGGGGCTAGGGCTGCGGCTAGGGCTGGGGCTGGGCCTGGGACTGGGGCTAGGGTTGGTACTGGGGCTGGGGCTAGGGCTGTGGCTGGTGCTGGGGCTGGGGCTGGGGCTAGGGTTGGGCCTGGGGCTGGGGCTAGGGCTGGGGCTGGGGCTTGGGCTCAGGCTGGGGCTGGGGCTAGGGCTGGGTTTAGGGCTAGGGATCAGCTGGGGCTGGGGCTGGGTCTAGGACTGGGGCTAGTGCCGGGCCTGGGCCTGGGGCTGGGGATGGGACCGGGGCTAGGTCTAGGACTGCAGTTAGGGCTGGGGCTGGGGCTGGGGCTGGGACTGGGGCTAGGGCTGGGTCTGGGACTAGTGCTGGGACTGGGGCAGGGACTGGGACTCGTGCTGGGACTGGGGCAGGGACTGTGGCTAGGTCTAGGGCTGCGGCTAGGGCTGGGGCTGGGACTGGGGCTAGGGTTGGTTCTGGGGCTAGTGCTGGGCCTGGGGCTAGGGCTGTGGCTGGCGCTGGGGCTGGGGCTGGGGCTGGGAATGGGGCTAGGGCTAGGGCTGCAGCTAGGGCTGGGGCTTGGACTGGGGCTAGGGCTAGGGCTGCGGCTAGGGCTGGGGCTGGGACTGGGGCTAGGGCTGGGGCTGCGGCTAGGGCTGGGGCTAGTGCTGGGGCTGGGGTTAGGGCTGGGGCTGGCGCTAGGGCTGGGTCTGGGGCTAGTGCTGGGGCTGGGACTGGGGCTAGGGCTACGGCTAGGGCTGTGGCTAGGGCTGGGGCTGTCCCTGGAGCTGGGGCTAGGGCTTGGTCTGGGGCTAGTGCTAGGGCTGGGGCTGGGACTAGGGCTAGGGCTGGGGCAGGGGCTAGGGCTGGGGATGTGGCTGGGGCTGGGACTGGGGCTGGGGATGGGTCTAGGGCTGGGCCTGGGGCTGGGGCCGGGGCTAGGGATGGGTCTAGGGCTGGGCCTGGGCCTGGGGCTGGTGCTGGGGCCAAGGCTGGGGCTGTGGCTGCGCCTAGGGTTGGGGCTGGGACTGGGGCTAGGGCTAGGGCTAGGGCTGTGGCTAGGGCTGGGGCTGGGGCTTGGGCTCGGGCCGGGGCTAGGGCTAGGGCTGGGGCTGGGGCTAGGCCTAGGGCTGCGGCTAGGGCTGGGACTGGGGCTGCGGCTACGGCTGGGGCTGGGGCTAGAGATGGGTCTGGGTCTAGTGCTGGGGCTGGGGCTGGGACTGGGGCTAGGGCTAGAGATGGGTCTGGGTCTAGTGCTGGGGCTGGGGCTGGGACTGGAGCTAGGGCTACGGCTATGGCTGTGGCTAGGGCTGGAGCTGTGGCTGGAGCTGGGGCTAGGGCTTGGTCTGGGGGTAGTGCTAGGGCTGGGGCTCGGGCTGGGGCTGGGACTGGGGCTAGGGCTAGGGCTGCGGCTAGGGCTGGGGCTGGGACTGGGGCTAGGGCTGGGGCTGGGGCTAGTGCTGGGGCTGGGCCTGGGGCTGGGCCTGGGGCTAGGCCTAGTGATGCGGCTAGGGCTGGGGCTGGGACTGGGGCTAGGGCTAGGGCTGCGGCTAGGGCTGGGGCTGGGGCTGGGGCTGGGGCTGGGGCTGGGGCTGGGGCTAGGGCTGGGGTTAGGGCTAGGGATTAGCTGGGGCTGGGGCTGGGGCTGGGACTGGGGCTAGGGCTAGGGCTAGGGCTGCGGTTAGGGCTGGGGCTGGGGCTAGATTTAGGGCTAGGGCCTTATTTAGGTATAGGGTCAAGGCCTTACTTAAGGACTGTGTCTGGGCAAAGCCTAGGAGGAGCATCAGGGTCTGGGGCTGCGGCTGGGGCTGGACCTGGGGCCTTAGTTAGAAATAGTGTCAAGGTCTTAGTTACCACATTGTCAGGGGAAGGCCTAGGAGGATCGCAAGGGCCTCTATAGGATCAGCATAAGGGGCTGGGGCTAGGGCTCGGGTTGAGCTGGGGCTGGGTCTGGGACTGGGGCTAGGGCTGGGTTTAGGGCTAGTGCTGGGGCTGGGACTGGGGCTGGGACTGGGGCTAGGGCTAGGGCTGCGGCTACGGCTGGAGCTAGGTTTGCGGCTGGGGCTGGGGCTAGAGATGGGTATGGGGCTAGTGCTTGGGCTGGGGCTGGGACTGGGGCTAGGGCTACGGCTAGGGCTGCGGCTAGGGCTTGGTCTGGTGCTAGTGCTAGGGCTGGTGCTGGGGCTGGGCCTGGGACTGGGGCTAGGGCTGCGGCTAGGCCTGGGGCTGGGTCTAGGACTGGGGTTAGGGCTGGGTCTAGGGCTAGTGCTGGGGCTGGGCCTGGTGCTGGGACTGGGGCTGCGGCTAGGGCTGGGGCTAGTGCTGGGCCTGGGGTTAGGGCTGAGGCTAGTGCTAGGGCTGGGTCTGGGGCTAGTGCTGGGGCTGGGGCTGTGGCTAGGGCTGGGGCTGTGCCTGGAGCTGGGGCTAGGGCTTGGTCTGGGGCTAGTGCTAGGGCTCGGCTACGGCTGGGGCTAGGGTTGGGGCTGGAGCTGGGGCTAGAGATGGGTCTGGGGCTAGTGCTTGGGCTGGGGCTGGGGCTGGGACTGCGGCTGGGACTGCGGCTAGGGCTGGGGCTGGGGCTGCGCCTAGGGCTGGGGCTGGGGGTGGGACTGGGGCTAGGGCTGCGGCTAGGGCAGGGGCTGGGGCTGGGACTGGGGCTGGGGATGGGTCTAGGGCTGGGCCTGGGGCTGCGGCTGGGGCTAGGGCTGGGGCTGTGGCTGAGCTTAGGGCTGGGGCTGGGACTGGGCTAGGGCTAGGGCTAGGGCTGCAGCTAGGGCTGGGGCTGGGGCTTGGGATCGGGATGGGGCCGGGGCTAGGGCTGGGGCTGGGGCTAGGGCTCGAGCTGGGGCTAGGGTTGGGTGTGGGGCTAGTGCTGGGGCTGGGGCTGGGGCTGGGGCTGGGGCTGGGACTGGTGCTAGGGCTAGGGCTGCGGCTACGTCTGGGGCTAGGTTTGGGTCTGGGGCTGGGTCTGGGGCTAGAGATGGGTCTGGGTCTAGTGCTGGGGCTGGGGCTGTGACTGGGGCTAGGGCTACGGCTAGGGCTGTGGCTAGGGCTGGGGCTGTCCCTGGAGCTGGGGCTAGGGCTTGGTCTGGGGCTAGTGCTAGGGATGGGCCTGGGAATAGGGCTAGGGCTGGGGCTGTGGCTAGGGCTGGGGATGGGGCTGGGGCTGAGACTGGGGCTAGGGCTGGGTCTGGGGCTAGTGCTGGGGCTGGGCCTGGTGCTGGGACTGGGGCTAGGGCTGTGGCTAGGGCAGGGGCTGGGGCTGGGACTGGGGCTAGTGCTGGGGCTGGGCCTGGTGCTGGGACTGGGGCTAGGGCTGTGGCTAGGGCAGGGGCTGGGGCTGGGACTGGGGCTGGGGCTGGGGCTGGGACTGGGGCTGGGGATGGGTCTAGGGCTGGGCCTGGGGCTGGGGCCGGGGCTAGGAATGGGTCTAGGGCTGGGCCTGGGGCTGGGGCTGGGGCCGGGGCTGGGGCTGGGGCCAAGGCTGGGGCTGTGGCTGCGCCTAGGCCTGGGGCTGAGACTGGGGCTAGGGCTAGGGCTGGGGCTGGGGCTGGGGCTTGGGCTCGGGCTGGGGCCGGGGCTAGGGCTAGGGCTAGGGCTGGGGCTAGGGCTCGGGCTGGGGCCGGGGCTAGGGCTGGGTCTGGGGTTAGTGCTGGGGCTGGGGCTGGGGCTAGGGCTGGGGCTGGGGCTAGGCCTAGGGCTGCGGCTAGGGCTGGGACTGGGGCTGGGACTGGGGCTAGGGCTGCGGCTACGGCTGGGGCTGGGGCTAGAGATGGGTCTGGGTCTAGTGCTGGGGCTGGGGCTGGGACTGGGGCTAGGGCTAGAGATGGGTCTGGGTCTAGTGCTGGGGCTGGGGCTGGGACTGGAGCTAGGGCTACAGCTAGGGCTGGGGCTAGTGCTGGGGCTGGGGTTAGGGCTGGGGCTGGGGCTAGGGATTGGTCTGGGGCTAGTGCTGGGGCTGTGGCTAGGACTGGGGCTAGGGCTACGGCTAGGGCTGTGGCTAGGGTGGGGCTGTGCCTGGAGCTGGGGCTAGGGCTTGGTCTGGGGCTAGTGCTAGGGCTGGGGCTGGGGCTGGGGATGGGGCTGGGGATGGGGATGGGTCTAGGGCTGTGCCTGGGGCTGGGGCTGGGGCCAAGCCTGGGGCTGTGGCTCCACCTAGGGCTGGGGCTGGGACTGGGGCTAGGGCTAGGGCTGCGGCTAGGGCTGGGGCTTGGGCTCGGGCTGGGGCCGGGGCTGGGTCTAGGACTGGTGTTAGGGCTGGTTCTAGGGCTAGTGCTGGGGCTGGGCCTGGTGCTGGGACTGGGGCTAGGGCTAGGGCTGCAGCTAGGGCTGGGGCTGGGGCTGGGACTGGGGCTAGGGCTGCGGCTGGGGCTGGGGCTAGAGATGGGTCTGGGGCTACTTCTGGGGCTGGGACTGGGGCTAGGGCTGGGCCTGTGGTTGGAGCTGGGCCTAGGGCTTGGTCTGGGGCTAGTGCTAGGGCTGGGGCTGGGACTGGGGCTAGGGCTGCGGCTAGGGCTGGGGCTGGGCCTGGGACTGGGGCTAGGGTTGGTACTGGGGCTGGGGCTAGGGCTGTGGCTGGTGCTGGGGCTGGGGCTGGGGCTAGGGTTGGGCCTGGGGCTGGGGCTAGGGCTGGGGCTGGGGCTTGGGCTCGGGCTGGGGCTGGGGCTAGGGCTGGGTTTAGGGCTAGGGATCAGCTGGGGCTGGGGCTGGGTCTAGGACTGGGGCTAGTGCCGGGCCTGGGCCTGGGGCTGGGGATGGGACTGGGGCTAGGTCTAGGACTGCAGTTAGGGCTGGGGCTGGGGCTGGGGCTGGGACTGGGGCTAGGGCTGGGTCTGGGACTAGTGCTGGGACTGGGGCAGGGACTGGGACTCGTGCTGGGACTGGGGCAGGGACTGTGGCTAGGTCTAGGGCTGCGGCTAGGGCTGGGGCTGGGACTGGGGCTAGGGTTGGTTCTGGGGCTAGTGCTGGGCCTGGGGCTAGGGCTGTGGCTGGCGCTGGGGCTGGGGCTGGGGCTGGGGCTGCAGCTAGGGCTGGGGCTTGGACTGGGGCTAGGGCTAGGGCTGCGGCTAGGGCTGGGGCTGGGACTGGGGCTAGGGCTGGGGCTGCGGCTAGGGCTGGGGCTAGTGCTGGGGCTGGGGTTAGGGCTGGGGCTGGCGCTAGGGCTGGGTCTGGGGCTAGTGCTGGGGCTGGGACTGGGGCTAGGGCTACGGCTAGGGCTGTGGCTAGGGCTGGGGCTGTCCCTGGGGCTGGGGCTAGGGCTTGGTCTGGGGCTAGTGCTAGGGCTGGGGCTGGGGCTGGGGCTGGGGTTAGGGCTGGGGCTGGCACTATGGCTGAGTCTGGGGCTAGTGCTGGGGCTGGGACTGGGGCTAGGGCTACAGCTAGGGCTGTGGCTAGGGCTGGGGCTGTCCCTGGAGCTGGGGCTAGGGCTTGGTCTGGGGCTAGTGCTAGGGCTGGGGCTGGGGCTGGGGCTGGGGCTGGGGATGGGGATGGGTCTAGGGCTGTGCCTGGGGCTGGGGCTGGGGCCAAGCCTGGGGCTGTGGCTCCACCTAGGGCTGGGGCTGGGACTGGGGCTAGGGCTAGGGCTGCGGCTAGGGCTGGGGCTTGGGCTCGGGCTGGGGCCGGGGCTGGGTCTAGGACTGGGGTTAGGGCTGGTTCTAGGGCTAGTGCTGGGGCTGGGCCTGGTGCTGGGACTGGGGCTAGGGCTAGGGCTGCAGCTGGGGCTGGGGCTGGGACTGGGGCTAGGGCTGCGGCTGGGGCTGGGGCTAGAGATGGGTCTGGGGCTACTTCTGGGGCTGGGACTGGGGCTAGGGCTGGGCCTGTGGTTGGAGCTGGGGCTAGGGCTTGGTCTGGGGCTAGTGCTAGGGCTGGGGCTGGGACTGGGGCTAGGGCTGCGGCTAGGGCTGGGGCTGGGCCTGGGACTGGGGCTAGGGTTGGTACTGGGGCTGGGGCTAGGGCTGTGGCTGGGGCTGGGGCTGGGGCTGGGGCTAGGGTTGGGCCTGGGGCTGGGGCTAGGGCTGGGGCTGGGGCTTGGGCTCAGGCTGGGGCTGGGGCTAGGGCTGGGTTTAGGGCTAGGGATCAGCTGGGGCTGGGGCTGGGTCTAGGACTGGGGCTAGTGCCGGGCCTGGGCCTGGGGCTGGGGATGGGACCGGGGCTAGGTCTAGGACTGCAGTTAGGGCTGGGGCTGGGGCTGGGGCTGGGACTGGGGCTAGGGCTGGGTCTGGGACTAGTGCTGGGACTGGGGCAGGGACTGGGACTCGTGCTGGGACTGGGGCAGGGACTGTGGCTAGGTCTAGGGCTGCGGCTAGGGCTGGGGCTGGGACTGGGGCTAGGGTTGGTTCTGGGGCTAGTGCTGGGCCTGGGGCTAGGGCTGTGGCTGGCGCTGGGGCTAGGGCTGGGGCTGGGAATGGGGCTAGGGCTAGGGCTGCAGCTAGGGCTGGGGCTTGGACTGGGGCTAGGGCTAGGGCTGCGGCTAGGGCTGGGGCTGGGACTGGGGCTAGGGCTGGGGCTGCGGCTAGGGCTGGGGCTAGTGCTGGGGCTGGGGTTAGGGCTGGGGCTGGCGCTAGGGCTGGGTCTGGGGCTAGTGCTGGGGCTGGGACTGGGGCTAGGGCTACGGCTAGGGCTGTGGCTAGGCCTGGGGCTGTCCCTGGAGCTGGGGCTAGGGCTTGGTCTGGGGCTAGTGCTAGGGCTGGGGCTGGGACTAGGGCTAGGGCTGGGGCAGGGGCTAGGGCTGGGGATGTGGCTGGGGCTGGGACTGGGGCTGGGGATGGGTCTAGGGCTGGGCCTGGGGCTGGGGCCGGGGCTAGGGATGGGTCTAGGGCTGGGCCTGGGCCTGGGGCTGGTGCTGGGGCCAAGGCTGGGGCTGTGGCTGCGCCTAGGGTTGGGGCTGGGACTGGGGCTAGGGCTAGGGCTAGGGCTGTGGCTAGGGCTGGGGCTGGGGCTTGGGCTCGGGCCGGGGCTAGGGCTAGGGCTGGGGCTGGGGCTAGGCCTAGGGCTGCGGCTAGGGCTGGGACTGGGGCTGCGGCTACGGCTGGGGCTGGGGCTAGAGATGGGTCTGGGTCTAGTGCTGGGGCTGGGGCTGGGACTGGGGCTAGGGCTAGAGATGGGTCTGGGTCTAGTGCTGGGGCTGGGGCTGGGACTGGAGCTAGGGCTACGGCTATGGCTGTGGCTAGGGCTGGAGCTGTGGCTGGAGCTGGGGCTAGGGCTTGGTCTGGGGGTAGTGCTAGGGCTGGGGCTCGGGCTGGGGCTGGGACTGGGGCTAGGGCTAGGGCTGCGGCTAGGGCTGGGGCTGGGACTGGGGCTAGGGCTGGGGCTGGGACTGGGGCTAGGGCTGGGCCTGGGGCTGGGCCTGGGGCTAGGCCTAGGGATGCGGCTAGGGCTGGGGCTGGGACTGGGGCTAGGGCTAGGGCTGCGGCTAGGGCTGGGGCTGGGGCTGGGGCTGGGGCTGGGGCTGGGGCTGGGGCTAGGGCTGGGGTTAGGGCTAGGGATTAGCTGGGGCTGGGGCTGGGGCTGGGACTGGGGCTAGGGCTAGGGCTAGGGCTGCGGTTAGGGCTGGGGCTGGGGCTAGATTTAGGGCTAGGGCCTTATTTAGGTATAGGGTCAAGGCCTTACTTAAGGACTGTGTCTGGGCAAAGCCTAGGAGGAGCATCAGGGTCTGGGGCTGCGGCTGGGGCTGGACCTGGGGCCTTAGTTAGAAATAGTGTCAAGGTCTTAGTTACCACATTGTCAGGGGAAGGCCTAGGAGGATCGCAAGGGCCTCTATAGGATCAGCATAAGGGGCTGGGGCTAGGGCTCGGGTTGAGCTGGGGCTGGGTCTGGGACTGGGGCTAGGGCTGGGTTTAGGGCTAGTGCTGGGGCTGGGACTGGGGCTGGGACTGGGGCTAGGGCTAGGGCTGCGGCTACGGCTGGAGCTAGGTTTGCGGCTGGGGCTGGGGCTAGAGATGGGTATGGGGCTAGTGCTTGGGCTGGGGCTGGGACTGGGGCTAGGGCTACGGCTAGGGCTGCGGCTAGGGCTTGGTCTGGTGCTAGTGCTAGGGCTGGTGCTGGGGCTGGGCCTGGGACTGGGGCTAGGGCTGCGGCTAGGCCTGGGGCTGGGTCTAGGACTGGGGTTAGGGCTGGGTCTAGGGCTAGTGCTGGGGCTGGGCCTGGTGCTGGGACTGGGGCTGCGGCTAGGGCTGGGGCTAGTGCTGGGCCTGGGGTTAGGGCTGAGGCTAGTGCTAGGGCTGGGTCTGGGGCTAGTGCTGGGGCTGGGGCTGTGGCTAGGGCTGGGGCTGTGCCTGGAGCTGGGGCTAGGGCTTGGTCTGGGGCTAGTGCTAGGGCTCGGCTACGGCTGGGGCTAGGGTTGGGGCTGGAGCTGGGGCTAGAGATGGGTCTGGGGCTAGTGCTTGGGCTGGGGCTGGGGCTGGGACTGCGGCTGGGACTGCGGCTAGGGCTGGGGCTGGGGCTGCGCCTAGGGCTGGGGCTGGGGGTGGGACTGGGGCTAGGGCTGCGGCTAGGGCAGGGGCTGGGGCTGGGACTGGGGCTGGGGATGGGTCTAGGGCTGGGCCTGGGGCTGCGGCTGGGGCTAGGGCTGGGGCTGTGGCTGAGCTTAGGGCTGGGGCTGGGACTGGGCTAGGGCTAGGGCTAGGGCTGCAGCTAGGGCTGGGGCTGGGGCTTGGGATCGGGATGGGGCCGGGGCTAGGGCTGGGGCTGGGGCTAGGGCTCGGGCTGGGGCTAGGGTTGGGTGTGGGGCTAGTGCTGGGGCTGGGGCTGGGGCTGGGGCTGGGGCTGGGACTGGTGCTAGGGCTAGGGCTGCGGCTACGTCTGGGGCTAGGTTTGGGTCTGGGGCTGGGTCTGGGGCTAGAGATGGGTCTGGGTCTAGTGCTGGGGCTGGGGCTGTGACTGGGGCTAGGGCTACGGCTAGGGCTGTGGCTAGGGCTGGGGCTGTCCCTGGAGCTGGGGCTAGGGCTTGGTCTGGGGCTAGTGCTAGGGATGGGCCTGGGAATAGGGCTAGGGCTGGGGCTGTGGCTAGGGCTGGGGATGGGGCTGGGGCTGAGACTGGGGCTAGGGCTGGGTCTGGGGCTAGTGCTGGGGCTGGGCCTGGTGCTGGGACTGGGGCTAGGGCTGTGGCTAGGGCAGGGGCTGGGGCTGGGACTGGGGCTAGTGCTGGGGCTGGGCCTGGTGCTGGGACTGGGGCTAGGGCTGTGGCTAGGGCAGGGGCTGGGGCTGGGACTGGGGCTGGGGCTGGGGCTGGGACTGGGGCTGGGGATGGGTCTAGGGCTGGGCCTGGGGCTGGGGCTGGGGCCAAGCCTGGGGCTGTGGCTCCACCTAGGGCTGGGGCTGGGACTGGGGCTAGGGCTAGGGCTGCGGCTAGGGCTGGGGCTTGGGCTCGGGCTGGGGCCGGGGCTGGGTCTAGGACTGGGGTTAGGGCTGGTTCTAGGGCTAGTGCTGGGGCTGGGCCTGGTGCTGGGACTGGGGCTAGGGCTAGGGCTGCAGCTAGGGCTGGGGCTGGGGCTGGGACTGGGGCTAGGGCTGCGGCTGGGGCTGGGGCTAGAGATGGGTCTGGGGCTACTTCTGGGGCTGGGACTGGGGCTAGGGCTGGGCCTGTGGTTGGAGCTGGGCCTAGGGCTTGGTCTGGGGCTAGTGCTAGGGCTGGGGCTGGGACTGGGGCTAGGGCTGCGGCTAGGGCTGGGGCTGGGCCTGGGACTGGGGCTAGGGTTGGTACTGGGGCTGGGGCTAGGGCTGTGGCTGGTGCTGGGGCTGGGGCTGGGGCTAGGGTTGGGCCTGGGGCTGGGGCTAGGGCTGGGGCTGGGGCTTGGGCTCGGGCTGGGGCTGGGGCTAGGGCTGGGTTTAGGGCTAGGGATCAGCTGGGGCTGGGGCTGGGTCTAGGACTGGGGCTAGTGCCGGGCCTGGGCCTGGGGCTGGGGATGGGACTGGGGCTAGGTCTAGGACTGCAGTTAGGGCTGGGGCTGGGGCTGGGGCTGGGACTGGGGCTAGGGCTGGGTCTGGGACTAGTGCTGGGACTGGGGCAGGGACTGGGACTCGTGCTGGGACTGGGGCAGGGACTGTGGCTAGGTCTAGGGCTGCGGCTAGGGCTGGGGCTGGGACTGGGGCTAGGGTTGGTTCTGGGGCTAGTGCTGGGCCTGGGGCTAGGGCTGTGGCTGGCGCTGGGGCTGGGGCTGGGGCTGGGGCTGCAGCTAGGGCTGGGGCTTGGACTGGGGCTAGGGCTAGGGCTGCGGCTAGGGCTGGGGCTGGGACTGGGGCTAGGGCTGGGGCTGCGGCTAGGGCTGGGGCTAGTGCTGGGGCTGGGGTTAGGGCTGGGGCTGGCGCTAGGGCTGGGTCTGGGGCTAGTGCTGGGGCTGGGACTGGGGCTAGGGCTACGGCTAGGGCTGTGGCTAGGGCTGGGGCTGTCCCTGGGGCTGGGGCTAGGGCTTGGTCTGGGGCTAGTGCTAGGGCTGGGGCTGGGGCTGGGGCTGGGGTTAGGGCTGGGGCTGGCACTATGGCTGAGTCTGGGGCTAGTGCTGGGGCTGGGACTGGGGCTAGGGCTACAGCTAGGGCTGTGGCTAGGGCTGGGGCTGTCCCTGGAGCTGGGGCTAGGGCTTGGTCTGGGGCTAGTGCTAGGGCTGGGGCTGGGGCTGGGGCTGGGGCTGGGGATGGGGATGGGTCTAGGGCTGTGCCTGGGGCTGGGGCTGGGGCCAAGCCTGGGGCTGTGGCTCCACCTAGGGCTGGGGCTGGGACTGGGGCTAGGGCTAGGGCTGCGGCTAGGGCTGGGGCTTGGGCTCGGGCTGGGGCCGGGGCTGGGTCTAGGACTGGGGTTAGGGCTGGTTCTAGGGCTAGTGCTGGGGCTGGGCCTGGTGCTGGGACTGGGGCTAGGGCTAGGGCTGCAGCTGGGGCTGGGGCTGGGACTGGGGCTAGGGCTGCGGCTGGGGCTGGGGCTAGAGATGGGTCTGGGGCTACTTCTGGGGCTGGGACTGGGGCTAGGGCTGGGCCTGTGGTTGGAGCTGGGGCTAGGGCTTGGTCTGGGGCTAGTGCTAGGGCTGGGGCTGGGACTGGGGCTAGGGCTGCGGCTAGGGCTGGGGCTGGGCCTGGGACTGGGGCTAGGGTTGGTACTGGGGCTGGGGCTAGGGCTGTGGCTGGGGCTGGGGCTGGGGCTGGGGCTAGGGTTGGGCCTGGGGCTGGGGCTAGGGCTGGGGCTGGGGCTTGGGCTCAGGCTGGGGCTGGGGCTAGGGCTGGGTTTAGGGCTAGGGATCAGCTGGGGCTGGGGCTGGGTCTAGGACTGGGGCTAGTGCCGGGCCTGGGCCTGGGGCTGGGGATGGGACCGGGGCTAGGTCTAGGACTGCAGTTAGGGCTGGGGCTGGGGCTGGGGCTGGGACTGGGGCTAGGGCTGGGTCTGGGACTAGTGCTGGGACTGGGGCAGGGACTGGGACTCGTGCTGGGACTGGGGCAGGGACTGTGGCTAGGTCTAGGGCTGCGGCTAGGGCTGGGGCTGGGACTGGGGCTAGGGTTGGTTCTGGGGCTAGTGCTGGGCCTGGGGCTAGGGCTGTGGCTGGCGCTGGGGCTAGGGCTGGGGCTGGGAATGGGGCTAGGGCTAGGGCTGCAGCTAGGGCTGGGGCTTGGACTGGGGCTAGGGCTAGGGCTGCGGCTAGGGCTGGGGCTGGGACTGGGGCTAGGGCTGGGGCTGCGGCTAGGGCTGGGGCTAGTGCTGGGGCTGGGGTTAGGGCTGGGGCTGGCGCTAGGGCTGGGTCTGGGGCTAGTGCTGGGGCTGGGACTGGGGCTAGGGCTACGGCTAGGGCTGTGGCTAGGCCTGGGGCTGTCCCTGGAGCTGGGGCTAGGGCTTGGTCTGGGGCTAGTGCTAGGGCTGGGGCTGGGACTAGGGCTAGGGCTGGGGCAGGGGCTAGGGCTGGGGATGTGGCTGGGGCTGGGACTGGGGCTGGGGATGGGTCTAGGGCTGGGCCTGGGGCTGGGGCCGGGGCTAGGGATGGGTCTAGGGCTGGGCCTGGGCCTGGGGCTGGTGCTGGGGCCAAGGCTGGGGCTGTGGCTGCGCCTAGGGTTGGGGCTGGGACTGGGGCTAGGGCTAGGGCTAGGGCTGTGGCTAGGGCTGGGGCTGGGGCTTGGGCTCGGGCCGGGGCTAGGGCTAGGGCTGGGGCTGGGGCTAGGCCTAGGGCTGCGGCTAGGGCTGGGACTGGGGCTGCGGCTACGGCTGGGGCTGGGGCTAGAGATGGGTCTGGGTCTAGTGCTGGGGCTGGGGCTGGGACTGGGGCTAGGGCTAGAGATGGGTCTGGGTCTAGTGCTGGGGCTGGGGCTGGGACTGGAGCTAGGGCTACGGCTATGGCTGTGGCTAGGGCTGGAGCTGTGGCTGGAGCTGGGGCTAGGGCTTGGTCTGGGGGTAGTGCTAGGGCTGGGGCTCGGGCTGGGGCTGGGACTGGGGCTAGGGCTAGGGCTGCGGCTAGGGCTGGGGCTGGGACTGGGGCTAGGGCTGGGCCTGGGGCTGGGCCTGGGGCTAGGCCTAGGGATGCGGCTAGGGCTGGGGCTGGGACTGGGGCTAGGGCTAGGGCTGCGGCTAGGGCTGGGGCTGGGGCTGGGGCTGGGGCTGGGGCTAGGGCTGGGGTTAGGGCTAGGGATTAGCTGGGGCTGGGGCTGGGGCTGGGACTGGGGCTAGGGCTAGGGCTAGGGCTGCGGTTAGGGCTGGGGCTGGGGCTAGATTTAGGGCTAGGGCCTTATTTAGGTATAGGGTCAAGGCCTTACTTAAGGACTGTGTCTGGGCAAAGCCTAGGAGGAGCATCAGGGTCTGGGGCTGCGGCTGGGGCTGGACCTGGGGCCTTAGTTAGAAATAGTGTCAAGGTCTTAGTTACCACATTGTCAGGGGAAGGCCTAGGAGGATCGCAAGGGCCTCTATAGGATCAGCATAAGGGGCTGGGGCTAGGGCTCGGGTTGAGCTGGGGCTGGGTCTGGGACTGGGGCTAGGGCTGGGTTTAGGGCTAGTGCTGGGGCTGGGACTGGGGCTGGGACTGGGGCTAGGGCTAGGGCTGCGGCTACAGCTGGAGCTAGGTTTGCGGCTGGGGCTGGGGCTAGAGATGGGTATGGGGCTAGTGCTTGGGCTGGGGCTGGGACTGGGGCTAGGGCTACGGCTAGGGCTGCGGCTAGAGCTTGGTCTGGTGCTAGTGCTAGGGCTGGTGCTGGGGCTGGGCCTGGGACTGGGGCTAGGGCTGCAGCTAGGCCTGGGGCTGGGTCTAGGACTGGGGTTAGGGCTGGGTCTAGGGCTAGTGCTGGGGCTGGGCCTGGTGCTGGGACTGGGGCTGCGGCTAGGGCTGGGGCTAGTGCTGGGCCTGGGGTTAGGGCTGAGGCTAGTGCTAGGGCTGGGTCTGGGGCTAGTGCTGGGGCTGGGGCTGTGGCTAGGGCTGGGGCTGTGCCTGGAGCTGGGGCTAGGGCTTGGTCTGGGGCTAGTGCTAGGGCTCGGCTACGGCTGGGGCTAGGGTTGGGGCTGGAGCTGGGGCTAGAGATGGGTCTGGGGCTAGTGCTGGGGCTGGGGCTGGGGCTGGGACTGCGGCTGGGACTGCGGCTAGGGCTGGGGCTGGGGCTGCGCCTAGGGCTGGGGCTGGGGGTGGGACTGGGGCTAGGGCTGCGGCTAGGGCAGGGGCTGGGGCTGGGACTGGGGCTGGGGATGGGTCTAGGGCTGGGCCTGGGGCTGCGGCTGGGGCTAGGGCTGGGGCTGTGGCTGAGCTTAGGGCTGGGGCTGGGACTGGGCTAGGGCTAGGGCTAGGGCTGCAGCTAGGGCTGGGGATGGGGCTTGGGATCGGGATGGGGCCGGGGCTAGGGCTGGGGCTGGGGCTAGGGCTCGAGCTGGGGCTAGGGTTGGGTGTGGGGCTAGTGCTGGGGCTGGGGCTGGGGCTGGGGCTGGGGCTGGGACTGGTGCTAGGGCTAGGGCTGCGGCTACGTCTGGGGCTAGGTTTGGGTCTGGGGCTGGGTCTGGGGCTAGAGATGGGTCTGGGTCTAGTGCTGGGGCTGGGGCTGTGACTGGGGCTAGGGCTACGGCTAGGGCTGTGGCTAGGGCTGGGGCTGTCCCTGGAGCTGGGGCTAGGGCTTGGTCTGGGGCTAGTGCTAGGGCTGGGCCTGGGAATGGGAATAGGGCTAGGGCTGGGGCTGTGGCTAGGGCTGGGGATGGGGCTGGGGCTGAGACTGGGGCTAGGGCTGGGTCTGGGGCTAGTGCTGGGGCTGGGCCTGGTGCTGGGACTGGGGCTAGGGCTGTGGCTAGGGCAGGGGCTGGGGCTGGGACTGGGGCTGCGGCTGGGGCTGGGACTGGGGCTGGGGATGGGTCTAGGGCTGGGCCTGGGGCTGGGGCCGGGGCTAGGAATGGGTCTAGGGCTGGGCCTGGGGCTGGGGCTGGGGCCGGGGCTGGGGCTGGGGCCAAGGCTGGGGCCAAGGCTGGGGCTGTGGCTGCGCCTAGGCCTGGGGCTGAGACTGGGGCTAGGGCTAGGGCTGGGGCTGGGGCTGGGGCTTGGGCTCGGGCTGGGGCCGGGGCTAGGGCTAGGGCTAGGGCTGGGGCTAGGGCTCGGGCTGGGGCCGGGGCTAGGGCTGGGTCTGGGGTTAGTGCTGGGGCTGGGGCTGGGGCTAGGGCTGGGGCTAGGCCTAGGGCTGCGGCTAGGGCTGGGACTGGGGCTGGGACTGGGGCTAGGGCTGCGGCTACGGCTGGGGCTGGGGCTAGAGATGGGTCTGGGTCTAGTGCTGGGGCTGGGGCTGGGACTGGAGCTAGGGCTACAGCTAGGGCTGGGGCTAGTGCTGGGGCTGGGGTTAGGGCTGGGGCTGGGGCTAGGGCTTGGTGTGGGGCTAGTGCTGGGGCTGTGGCTAGGACTGGGGCTAGGGCTACGGCTAGGGCTGTGGCTAGGGTGGGGCTGTGCCTGGAGCTGGGGCTAGGGCTTGGTCTGGGGCTAGTGCTAGGGCTGGGGCTGGGGATGGGGATGGGGATGGGTCTAGGGCTGTGCCTGGGGCTGGGGCTGGGGCCAAGCCTGGGGCTGTGGCTCCACCTAGGGCTGGGGCTGGGACTGGGGCTAGGGCTAGGGCTGCGGCTAGGGCTGGGGCTTGGGCTCGGGCTGGGGCCGGGGCTGGGTCTAGGACTGGGGTTAGGGCTGGTTCTAGGGCTAGTGCTGGGGCTGGGCCTGGTGCTGGGACTGGGGCTAGGGCTAGGGCTGCAGCTAGGGCTGGGGCTGGGGCTGGGACTGGGGCTAGGGCTGCGGCTGGGGCTGGGGCTAGAGATGGGTCTGGGGCTACTTCTGGGGCTGGGACTGGGGCTAGGGCTGGGCCTGTGGTTGGAGCTGGGGCTAGGGCTTGGTCTGGGGCTAGTGCTAGGGCTGGGGCTGGGACTGGGGCTAGGGCTGCGGCTAGGGCTGGGGCTGGGCCTGGGACTGGGGCTAGGGTTGGTACTGGGGCTGGGGCTAGGGCTGTGGCTGGTGCTGGGGCTGGGGCTGGGGCTAGGGTTGGGCCTGGGGCTGGGGCTAGGGCTGGGGCTGGGGCTTGGGCTCGGGCTGGGGCTGGGGCTAGGGCTGGGTTTAGGGCTAGGGATCAGCTGGGGCTGGGGCTGGGTCTAGGACTGGGGCTAGTGCCGGGCCTGGGCCTGGGGCTGGGGATGGGACTGGGGCTAGGTCTAGGACTGCAGTTAGGGCTGGGGCTGGGGCTGGGGCTGGGGCTGGGACTGGGGCTAGGGCTGGGTCTGGGACTAGTGCTGGGACTGGGGCAGGGACTGGGACTCGTGCTGGGACTGGGGCAGGGACTGTGGCTAGGTCTAGGGCTGCGGCTAGGGCTGGGGCTGGGACTGGGGCTAGGGTTGGTTCTGGGGCTAGTGCTGGGCCTGGGGCTAGGGCTGTGGCTGGCGCTGGGGCTGGGGCTGGGGCTGGGAATGGGGCTAGGGCTAGGGCTGCAGCTAGGGCTGGGGCTTGGACTGGGGCTAGGGCTAGGGCTGCGGCTAGGGCTGGGGCTGGGACTGGGGCTAGGGCTGGGGCTGCGGCTAGGGCTGGGGCTAGTGCTGGGGCTGGGGTTAGGGCTGGGGCTGGCGCTAGGGCTGGGTCTGGGGCTAGTGCTGGGGCTGGGACTGGGGCTAGGGCTACGGCTAGGGCTGTGGCTAGGGCTGGGGCTGTCCCTGGAGCTGGGGCTAGGGCTTGGTCTGGGGCTAGTGCTAGGGCTGGGGCTGGGACTAGGGCTAGGGCTGGGGCAGGGGCTAGGGCTGGGGATGTGGCTGGGGCTGGGACTGGGGCTGGGGATGGGTCTAGGGCTGGGCCTGGGGCTGGGGCCGGGGCTAGGGATGGGTCTAGGGCTGGGCCTGGGCCTGGGGCTGGTGCTGGGGCCAAGGCTGGGGCTGTGGCTGCGCCTAGGGTTGGGGCTGGGACTGGGGCTAGGGCTAGGGCTAGGGCTGTGGCTAGGGCTGGGGCTGGGGCTTGGGCTCGGGCCGGGGCTAGGGCTGGGGCTGGGGCTGGGGCTGCGGGTAGGGCTGGGGTTGGGGCTAGGCCTAGGGCTGCGGCTAGGGCTGGGACTGGGGCTGCGGCTACGGCTGGGGCTGGGGCTAGAGATGGGTCTGGGTCTAGTGCTGGGGCTGGGGCTGGGACTGGGGCTAGGGCTAGAGATGGGTCTGGGTCTAGTGCTGGGGCTGGGGCTGGGACTGGAGCTAGGGCTACGGCTATGGCTGTGGCTAGGGCTGGAGCTGTGGCTGGAGCTGGGCCTAGGGCTTGGTCTGGGGGTAGTGCTAGGGCTGGGGCTCGGGCTGGGGCTGGGGCTGGGACTGGGGCTAGGGCTAGGGCTGCGGCTAGGGCTGGGGCTGGGACTGGGGCTAGGGCTGGGGCTAGGGCTGGGGCTGGGGCTGGGGCTAGTGCTGGGGGTGGGCCTGGGGCTAGGCCTAGGGATGCGGCTAGGGCTGGGGCTGGGGCTGGGACTGGGGCTAGGGCTAGGGCTGCGGCTAGGGCTGGGGCTGGGGCTCGGGCTGGGGCTGGGGCTAGGGCTGGGGTTAGGGCTAGGGATTAGCTGGGGCTGGGGCTTGGGCTGGGACTGGGGCTAGGGCTAGGGCTAGGGCTGCGGTTAGGGCTGGGGCTGGGGCTAGATTTAGGGCTAGGGCCTTATTTAGGTATAGGGTCAAGGCCTTACTTAAGGACTGTGTCTGGGCAAAGCCTAGGAGGAGCATCAGGGTCTGGGGCTGCGGCTGGGGCTGGACCTGGGGCCTTAGTTAGAAATAGTGTCAAGGTCTTAGTTACCACATTGTCAGGGGAAGGCCTAGGAGGATCGCAAGGGCCTCTATAGGATCAGCATAAGGGGCTGGGGCTAGGGCTCGGGTTGGGCTGGGGCTGGGTCTGGGACTGGGGCTAGGGCTGGGTTTAGGGCTAGTGCTGGGGCTGGGACTGGGGCTGGGACTGGGGCTAGGGCTAGGGCTGCGGCTACGGCTGGAGCTAGGTTTGCGGCTGGGGCTGGGGCTAGAGATGGGTATGGGGCTAGTGCTTGGGCTGGGGCTGGGACTGGGGCTAGGGCTACGGCTAGGGCTGCGGCTAGGGCTTGGTCTGGTGCTAGTGCTAGGGCTGGTGCTGGGGCTGGGCCTGGGACTGGGGCTAGGGCTGCGGCTAGGCCAGGGGCTGGGTCTAGGACTGGGGTTAGGGCTGGGTCTAGGGCTAGTGCTGGGGCTGGGCCTGGTGCTGGGACTGGGGCTGCGGCTAGGGCTGGGGCTAGTGCTGGGCCTGGGGTTAGGGCTGAGGCTAGTGCTAGGGCTGGGTCTGGGGCTAGTGCTGGGGCTGGGGCTGTGGCTAGGGCTGGGGCTGTGCCTGGAGCTGGGGCTAGGGCTTGGTCTGGGGCTAGTACTAGGGCTCGGCTACGGCTGGGGCTAGGGTTGGGGCTGGAGCTGGGGCTAGAGATGGGTCTGGGGCTAGTGCTGGGGCTGGGGCTGGGGCTGGGACTGCGGCTGGGACTGCGGCTAGGGCTGGGGCTGGGGCTGGGGCTTGGGCTCGGGGTGGGGCTGGGACTGGGGCAGAAGAAAACAAAATACACAGACAAAAGGATAGGGCCGGGACCTGCACCAGTGGGAGGGAGCCGTGAAGGAGAAACCGTTTCCACACACTAGGAGCCCCTTCGCGGGCGGAGACTGCAGGTGGCGGAGGGGGAAACCTTCGGAGCCGCGGAGGAGAGCGCAGCCACAGGGGTACGGAGGGCAAAGCAGAGAGATTCCCGCACAGAGGACCGGTGCCGACCGCCACTCACCAGCCCGAGAGGCTTGTCTCCTCACCGACCGGGGCGGGCGGGGCTGGGAGCTGAGGCTCGGGCTTCAGTCAGAGCGCGCTGGCGGCGTGAACACAGCCTGAAGGGAGTTAGTGCGCCACGGCCGGCCGGGAGGGAGTCCGGGGAAAAGTCTGGAGCTGCCGAAGAGGCAAGAGACTTTTCCTTCCCTCTTTGTTTCCTGGTGCGTGAGGAGAGGGGATTCAGAGCGCTGCTGAAAGGAGGAGCTCCAGAGACGGGCGCGAGGCGCGCCTGAAAGCGCGGACCCCAGAGACGGGCGTGGGACGCTGGGGCTGCTGCTGCCGCCACCAAGAAACCCGTGTGCGAGAGCAGGTCACTCTCCACACCTCCCCTCCCGGGAGCCTGTGCTGCCCGCCACTGCCACGGTCCCGGGCTCCACAGAAAACATCCCCGGGAGAACGCACGGGCGCGCCTCGTGCTGACGCAACGTCACGCCGGCCTCCGCCGACGCACGCTCGCCCCGCCTCCGTGCCCCTCCCTCCCCCGCGGCCTGAGGGAGCCAGAGCGCCCGAATCAGCGGCTCCTTTAACCCCGTCCTGTCTGAGCGAAGAACAGACGTCCTCCGGCGACCTACACGCAGAGGCGGGGCCGAATCCAAAGCTGAGCCCCGGGAGCTGTGCGAACAAAGAAGACAAAGGGGAATCTCTCCCAGCGGCCTCAGAAGCAGCGGATTAAAGCTCCGCAATCAACTTGATGTACCCTGCGTCTGTGGAATACCTGAATAGACAACGAATCATCCCAAATTGAGGAGGTGGACTTTGAGAGCAAGATTTATGATTTTTTTCCCCTTTTCCTCTTTTTGTGAGTGTGTACGTGTATGCTTCTGTGTGAGATTTTGTCTGTATACCTTTGCTTTCACCATTTGTCCTAGGGTTCTATCCGCCCGTTTTTTGGGGGGTTTTGTTTTTCTTACTTAAAATTTTTTTTCTTAATAATTCTTTATTTTAATAACTTTATTTTATTTGACCTTACTTTATTTTCTTTTATCCTCTTTCTTTCTTTCTTTCTACTTTTCCTCCCTTTTATTTTGAGCCGTGTGGATGAAAGGCTCTTGGTGCTGCAGCCAGGAGTCAGTGCTGTGCCTCTGAGGTGGGAGAGCCAACTTCAGGACGCGGGTCCAAAAGAGACCTCCGAGCTCCACGTAATATCCAACGGCGAAAACCTCCCAGAGATCTCCATCTCAACACCAACACCCAGCTTATCTCAATGACCAGCAAGCTACAGTGCTGGACTCCCTGTGCCAAACAACTAGCAAGACAAGAACACAACCCCACCCATTAGCAGAGAGGCTGCCTAAAATCATAATAAGTCCAAGACACCCCAAAACACACCACCAGACGTGGACCTGCCCACCAGAAAGACAAGATCCAGCCTCATCCACCGGAACACAGGCACCCTCCACCAGGAAGCCTACACAACCCACTGAACCAACTTTAGCCACTGGGGACAGACACCAAAAACGATGGGAACTATGAACCTGCAGCCTGCAAAAAGGAGACCCCCAAACACAGTAAGAGAAGCAAAATGAGAAGACAGAAAAACACACAGCAGATGAAGGAGCAAGATGAAAACCCACCAGACCTAACAAATGAAGAGGAAATAGGCAGTCTCCCTGAAAAAGAATTCAGAATAATGATAGTCAAGATGATCCAAAATCTTGGAAATAGAATAGAGAAAATGCAAGAAACATTTAACAAGGACCTAGAAGAACTAAAGATGAAACAAGCAACGATGAACACCACAATAAATGAAATTAAAAATACTCTAGAAGGGATCAATAGCTGAATAACTGAGGCAGAAGAACGGATAAGTGACCTGGAAGATAAAATAGTGGAAATAACTACTTCAGAGCAGAATAGAGAAAAAAGAATGAAAAGAACTGAGGACAGTCTCAGAGACCTCTGGGACAACATTAAACGCACCAACATTTGAATTATAGGTGTTCCAGAAGAAGAAGAGAAAAGGAAAGGGACTGAGAAAATATTTGAAGAGATTATAGTTGAAAACTTCCCTAATATGGGAAAGGAAATAGTTCATCAAGTCCAGGAAGCACAGAGAGTACCATACAGGATAAATCCAAGGAGAAACATGCCAAGACACATATTAATCAAACTGTCAAAAATTAAATGCAAAGAAAACATATTAAAAGCAGCAAGGGAAAAACAACACATAACACACAAGGGAATCCCCATAAGGTTAACAGCTGATCTTTCAGCAGAAACTCTGCAAGCCAGAAGGGACTGGCAGGACATATTTAAAGTGATGAAGGAGAACAACCTACAGCCAAGATTACTCTACCCAGCAAGGATCTCATTCAGATTGGATGGAGAAATTAAAACCGTCACAGACAAGCAAAAGCTGAGAGAGTTCAGCACCACCAAACCAGCTTTACAACAAATGCTAAAGGATCTTCTCTAGGCAAGAAACACAAGAGAAGGAAAAGACCTATAATAACAGACCCACGCACATATGGTCATCTTATCTTTGATAAAGTGGCAGGAATGTACAGTGGAGAAAGGACAGCCTCTTCAATAAGTGGTGCTGGGAAAACTGGACAGGTACGTGTAAAAGTAGGAGATTAGATCATTCCCTAACACCATACACAAAAATAAGCTCAAAATGGACTAAAGACCTAAATGTAAGGCCAGACACTATCAAACTCTTAGGGGAAAAACATAGGCAGAACACTCTATGACATAAATCACATCAAGATCCTTTCTGACCCACCGCCTAGAGAAATGGAAATAAAAACAAAAACAAACAAATGGGACCTAATGAAACTTCAAAGCTTTTGCACAGCAAAGGAAACCATAAACAAGATGAAAAGACAACCCTCAGAATGGGAGAAAATATTTGCAAATGAAGCAACTGTCAAAGGATTAATCTCCAAAATTTACAAGCAGCTCATGCAGCTCAATAACAAAAAAACAAACAACCCAATCCAATAATGGGCAGAAGACCTAGACATTTCACCAAAGATATACAGACTGCCAACAAACACATGAAAGAATGCTCAACATCATTAATCATTAGAGAAATGCAAATCAAAACTAGAATGAGATATCACCTCACGCCAGTCAGAATGGCCATCATCAAAAAATCTAGAAGCAATAAATGTTGGAGAGGATGTGGAGAAAAATGAACACTCTTGCACTGCTGGTGGGAATGTGAATTGGTACAGCCACTGTGGCGAGCAGTATGGAGGTTCCTTAAATAACTACAAATAGAACTACCATATGACCCAGCAATCCAACTACTGGGCATATACCCTGAGAAAACCATAATTCAAAAAGAGTCATGTACCAAAATGTTCACTGCAGCTCTATTTACAATAGCCCGGAGATGGAAACAACCTAAGTGTCCATCATCGGATGAATGGGTAAAGAAGATGTGGCACATATATACAATGGAAGATTACTCAGCCACAAAAAGAAACGAAATTGAGCTATTTGTAATGAGGTGAATGGAGCTAGAGTCTGTCATACACAGTGAAGTCAGTCAGAAAGAGAAAGACAAATACCGTATGCTGACACATATATATGGAATTTAAGGGAAAAAATGTCATGAAGAACCTAGGGGTAAGACAGGAATAAAGACACAGACCTACTAGAGAATGGACTTGAGGATATGGGGAGGGGGAAGGGTAAGCTGTGACAAAGTGAGAGAGTGGCTTGGACATATATACACTACCAAACGTAAAATAGATAGCTAGTGGGAAGCAGCCGCGTAGCACAGGGAGATCAGCTTGGTGCTCTGTGACCACCTAGAGGGGTGGGATAGGGAGGGTGGGAGGGAGGGAGATGCAACAGGGAAGAGATATGGGGACATATGTATATGTATAACTGATTCACTCTGTTATAAAGCAGAAACTAACACACCATTGTAAAGCAATTAGACTCCAATAAAGATGTTAAAAAAATGATTCTTTGGCAAAATCCTGCACCTTGTTGCTACTTGTTCATTCCTCATTGCTTTCAATTCCTAGAAAGCATCTGTGCAAGGCAACATGGACATTCACACCTGTATGCTGCTGTTTCTACAGAAGGCCCTGACACTGCCCCTAAATAACGGCCTGACACTGGTCCCAAGTATGGACCTGATCCTGTCCATAACTAAGGCCCTGAAGATGTCCCTCATGAAGTCTCTGACACTGCCCTTAATAAGCCCCTGACACTGTCCCTAGCTAATGGCCTAAGCTATAACTTACAAAGTCCCTAACACTATCCCCAGGACGCTGACACCCTCCCTGAGGCTTTGATGCTGTCCTTTAGTGCCTAAGCGGTGACAAAATAACACCCTGATTCTATTACTAAGGCCCTGAATATATCCCCAAGAAAGTCTCTGAAGTGTCCCTAACTAACGGCCTGAACTGTCTCTTACGAAGGCCCTCAAGTGATCTCTGAGGGCCTCACAACACTGTCCCTAACTAAGGCCCCGTTGCTGGCCCTAACGAACGTCCTGATGCTGAAGCTAACTGAGGCCCTGATGCTCTTCCCAACTAAGGCCTTGATGCCCATTCTACCTGAGGCCCTAAAACTGTCTGTCACTAATGACCTGACTCTTTTCCTAACTAACACCCTCATTTTGTCCCTCATTAATGCCCTGACACTGGTCGACACCACAGCCCTGATGCTGGCCCAGTCTAAGGCCTTGACGATGTCCCTAATCGTCTTAGATGTCCCTCACCATTGTCCTGACCCTGTCCCTCACCAAGGCCCTGACCCTCTTCCTAACTAAGGCCCGGATGCTGTCTCTACCTCAGAATCTGAAATTCTCATGTCCCGACGCTCCCTAACATCCTGACGCTGCCCCTAAGTGGGCCCTGACACTCTTCATAACTAAGGACTTGCCGCCGTCCCCACCTAAAACCCTGACACTGTCTGTAACTAATGACCTCTTTCCCTAACTAACACCACAGTTTTGGCCCTACCTAACGCCCTCACACTGGTTCTAATTATGGCCACGATGCTGGCTCTAAGGCCCTGAAGAGACCCCTAAGTAACAGCCCGAACTGTGTCGAGCTAAGGCTCTCACGTTCTCTCTAACGGAAGCACGGACACTGTCCCTAACTTAGGCCCTGATGCTGTCCCCTAGAGTCTCAGCTGTCACTAAATAATGCCCCGATCCTGTCCACAACTAAGGCCATGAATACGTCCCTAAGTGCATCTCTGACGATGTCCTTAACGGCCTGAACTCTCTTCAGGTTATCTCTGAGGCTCTGACACTGGCCCTTCCTAAGGCCTCACCCCGGCGTTGTCCCAGGCTGCTGGGCAGTTCTCTCTTGTCCGCATCTCTGGCCAGTGGCCTGCCATTGGCCACTCTGAGATTCTGCGATGCAGTGGTCCCACGTGGGATGTGCCTGTGTAGGCTCACCTGTGGGAGGAGAGTCATGGCCACTCCGCCCTCCAGGGGACTGCGGCTCAGGGTAGGAATCTCTCAGCCAGTGTCTGGAGAACGGGTTCTGTGTCCTTGTTTGTTGTAAATCCCTTGGAGTTACCTCTAACATGTTTTAAATGGATATCCCCCTCAGGATAATTTGATAATAATTTGATTGTAGCAATAATCAAATTACTGATAAATAATATAAATTACTTACCACATAAAAATTCAGGAATGACATCATGAGAATGAGCAGGAAAACACTGGATGCCCCCCACCCCCAATGATCTATTACTTGCAGGATTTAAAATTCTAATGAGAAAACACTCACTCTCCTCACCCTCTTGGGTGTCAGCACAAGGCGGGAAGCAGCTGCATCCTTTATTTATCCCTCTGATTTTCCAGAACCTTTCCTTCAAGGAGAAATCTCTGGGCTCTGCGGGAGCTGTGAGTGGTGACCATCAGGTAAATCTGAGACTGAAAAGCAAGAGGAAAAGAGATAGAGGAGGAGATGAGAATCGGTGATGGGGAGAAGGAGGGGCATCCCCGTTCAATCGCAGGCCGAGGGTCTGGGTTAATCTCCAACGAAGCTAACGGCCACCAGGATCTGGCCCCACTGGCCTTGTCACCTGGTGTGGGGACTGGGGACAGCCAAACCACCATGGCCACTCTCAGAGAAATAAAGAAGGTGGGAGGGCACCCCGAGAGCCAGACTGAAAATGGTCCTGCTGTGAGATAGTAAGATGCCCTTTTCAGAAAAGTGAAGACTGTTATCTTGGCTCTCAAAGACTTGCAAATACTCTGTGTCCTTCTGGAGGCATGCTGAAGGCTTCAGCCTTTGAGGGCAGTAATGGGAGTGCATCGGGGCTCAAAACCATCCAGCGCTCACTCACTCCTTGAGGGTGCCGAGGATGACCAGTGACCACCCCTCGGGTGCCGTGGGGTCTGAAATTCCCTGATCACCGAGGACGGGAGGGGCCGCACAGAGACTCCACTGGACCACCGTGGGCTTGGCCGGTGGGCTACATACAGTCCTTTATCAGATACATGGTTTGCAAACATCCTGCGCCATTTTGGATGGTGGATTATCTTATTCCTTGCTCCTTTTACACACAACTCCTTTTCATTTTGAGGAAGTCTAATTCATCTATTTTGTCTTTTGTTGCTTGTGCTCTCGGTAGATCTAAGATATCATGACCAAATCCAAGGTCGTGAAGATTTACTCTCATGTTTTCTTCTACGAGTTTTATAATTTTGGCTCTTGCACCTAGGCCTTTGGTCCATTTTGTGTTGATTTTGCATATGGGGTGGGGGGAGATAAGGGTCCAACTTTACTCTTCTGCAGGTGGGTATCCAGTTGTTCCACTACCTGTGCTAACTGTTTGGGAGAAAATACCTGCAAATGATGCGACCAACAAGGTCTTAATTCTGAAGTATACAAACGGCTCATACAGCTCAAAAAAGGAAAAAAAAGGTCAAAAAATAAGCAGAAGGTCTAAACAGACATTTCTCCAAAGACATACAGATAGCCAATAGGCACATGAAAAGATGCTCCACATCGCTAATTATTAGAGAACGCAAATCAAAACTACAGTGAGTTATCACCTCATAGTGGTCAGAATGGCCATCATTAAAATGTCTAGAAAGAAATGCTGGAAGCGGTGTGGTGTACTACATACACTACCGGTGGGAATGTAAATTGATGCAGCCACTATGGAAAACAGTATGGAGGTTCCTCAAAAACTAAAACTAGAATTACCATATGACCCAGCAATCCCACTCCTGGGCACATATCCAGACAAAACTATAATTCGAAAAGATACATGCACCCCAGCATTCACAGCAGCACTATTCACAATAGCCAAGACATGGAAGCAACCTGAATGTCCCTCAGCAGATGAATGGATATAGAAGATGTGGTACATATATACAACGGAATATTACTCAGCCATAAAACAGAATGAAATAATGCCATTTGCAGCTACATGGATGGACCTAGAGATTATCATACAAAGTAAGTCAGACAGAGAACAACAAATACCATATGATATCACTTATATGTGGATTATAAAATGAGACCCAAATGAACCTATCTAAAGAACAAAAACAGACTCACAAATATAGAAAACAGACTTGTGGTTGTCAAGGGGAAGACAGGGGAGAGGGATGGATTGGGAGTTTGGTATTAGTAGATGCAAATTATTATATATAGGATGGATACATAAGGTCTTCCTGTACAGCACAGGGAACTGTATTCAATACCCTGTAATGAACCATAATGGAAAAGAATATGAAAAATATGTACATATGTATGTACGTATGTATGAATCACTTTGCTGTGCAGCAGAAATTAACACAACATTGTAGGTTAACTATACGTCAGTATCAATTAGTTTGAAGGCACTTTTATAAATTAGGTCTTAGTTCTCTTGTCCTTTCATCCTGGGACAAATGTATAACAGAAACTAACCTGGATTACTCCCGGATGAACTCATATCACACAGACCTTTAACTGTTGAACAAACCGTGAATACCAGTTACACCAGGGGATGTCCTGATCCAATATGAAGCTTGTAAACCTTGTAACAAGCCTGCAGAATCCACTAAATTTGGAAATTCAAACTGAAATGAAGCCACCTATCCCATGACTTCTCCACAACTACTTATACAACATCAATTGGAAACCATATACAATCAAGTGACTGTAGACAAAAACAACTATAGCCTTCCTTTTTTTCCCTTTCAGATGAATACGGTATTTAAGGTGATGTCTTGGGCCGTTTCAGGGTGTTACTCAATTTCCTGGCTATCTGCCATGCACACAGGAGGTACACATGTTAGTTAACTTGTTTGTGCAACTAAATTAAGGTAGTTAATACCACAAAACTGTATACATAAAGTGAATTAAATGCTAAAGTCGTGTTTTGTATTTTTAATGACAATGGAAAAAAAAACTGTAGCACTGGTATTTGTTACAAAAATGAACGTTAAAAACATTCTTAGTGAAAAAAGCCATACAGAAAAGGCCCCCTAGATCCCATACTCATCTTGTCTGCTTCAAATCCATCAAGGTTGTCCAAATGAGGGAGAAACTCAGTCATGGTTCCAGAAAAAGAAAACTGGATCAGGACGGAAAAAGACATTTTCATACCGTTCGGACAGTAGGTGAAGGTTGAAGTGGGGCTGAGTATTAAATTATAATGTGGACATCAGGATTTCTTCATTTAGGGGTTATGTGCTGGTGCCTTGGGCAAAACACACTGAGCATTTTGTGTCAAGTGGCAAATGTGAGTACTTTTTGACATTATTGCAACTTTTCTGTACATTTTAAATTAGTGGAAAGTAAATTACTTTTCTAGACAACCATGTCAGGATCATGCCAGAAAATCAGAGAAGACAGACATCAAATTTTTCTTATAGAGGCCAAGACTTACCCAGACCACGTTCAACCAAAGTTGTGATACTTATTTCCCTTGTAGGAGTCCGCACGGTATCAAGAGGCACCGTGGGAAGAGTGTATTAGTAGCTACCATGTCGTGGGTCCTGTGGATCACCTGGGGGGCAGTAGAAACGGTGAGATTTTAGTATTGCAATTGTTCACATTACTTCAAAAACTATGTTAAAAAATAAATTCAGTAAAGTTGCAAAATATGCACTCAATATACACAAATCAGTTTCGTTTCTATACACTAATAATGAACCACCAGCAAGAAACATTAAGAAAACAATCCCATTTACAATTCCATCCAAAAGAACGAACTATTTAGCAATAAATTTAACCAAGGACACGAAAGACCTATACTCAGAAAACTATAAAGCACTGGTAAAGAAACTGAAGGCACAATAGGAAACAATATTCCATGCTCATGCGTCAGAAAAATTACTATTATTAAAATGTTTGGGAGAGGGGGAAGGTGGCGGAAGAGTACGACACGCAGATCACCTTCCTCTCCACAGATACATCAGAAATACAGCTACACGGGGAACCACCCCTACAGAACACCCACTGAACGCTGGCAGAAGACCTCAGACCTCCCAAAAGGCAAGAAACTCCCCACGGGGCTTCCCTGGTGGCGCAGTGGTTCAGAGTCCGCCTGCCGATGCAGGGGACACGGGTTCATGCCCCGGGCCGGGAAGATCCCACATGCCGCGGAGCGGCTAGGCCCGTGAGCCATGGCCGCTGAGCCTGCGCGTCCGGAGCCTGTGCTCCGCAACGGGAGAGGCCACAACAGTGAGAGACCCGTGTACCGAAAAAAAAAAAAAGAAAGAAAAGAAAAGAAACTCCCCACGTACCTGGGTAGGGCAAAAGAAAACAGAATAAACAGAGACAAAAGGATAGGGCCGGGACCTGCACCAGTGGGAGGGAGCCGTGAAGGAGAAACGGTTTCCACACACTAGGAGCCCCTTCGCGGGCGGAGACTGCGGGTGGCGGAGGGGGAAAGCTTCGGAGCCGCGGAGGAGACCGCAGCCACAGGGGTACGGAGGGCAAAGCAGAGAGATTCCCGCACAGAGGACCGGTGCCGACCGCCACTCACCAGCCCGAGAGGCTTGTTTCCTCACCCGCCGGGGCGGGCGGGGCTTCAGTCAGAGCGCACTGGCGGCGTGAACACAGCCTGAAGGGAGTTAGTGCGCCACGGCCGGCCGGGAGGGAGTCCGGGGAAAAGTCTGGAGCTGCCGAAGAGGCAAGAGACTTTTCCTTCCCTCTTTGTTTCCTGGTGCGTGAGGAGAGGGGATTCAGTGCGCTGCTGAAAGGAGCTCCAGAGACGGGCGCGAGGCGCGCCTGAAAGTGCGGACCCCAGAGACGGGCGTGGGACGCTGGGGCTGCTGCTGCCGCCACCAAGAAGCCCTTGTGCGAGAGCAGGTCACTCTCCACACCTCCCCTCCCGGGAGCCTGTGCTGCCCGCCACCGCCACGATGCCCGACTCCACAGACCACATCCCCGGGAGAACGCACGGGCACGCCTCGTGCTGACGCAACGTCACGCCGGCCTCCGCCGACGCACGCTCGCCCCGCCTCCGTGCCCCTCCCTCCCCCGCGGCCTGAGGGAGCCAGAGCGCCCGAATCAGCGGCTCCTTTAACCCCGTCCTGTCTGAGCGAAGAACAGACGTCCTCCGGCGACCTACACGCAGAGGCGGGGCCGAATCCAAAGCTGAGCCCCGGGAGCTGTGCGAACAAAGAAGAGAAAGGGGAATCTCTCCCAGCAGCCTCAGAAGCAGCGGATTAAAGCTCCGCAATCAACTTGATGTACCCTGCGTCTGTGGAATACCTGAATAGACAACGAATCATCCCAAATTGAGGAGGTGGACTTTGAGAGCAAGATTTATGATTTTTTTCCCCTTTTCCTTTTTGTGAGTGTGTACGTGTATGCTTCTGTGTGAGATTTTGTCTGTATACCTTTGCTTTCACCATTTGTCCTAGGGTTCTATCCGCCCGTTTTTTTGGGGGGGTTTTGTTTTTCTTACTTAAAAAATTTTTTCTTAATAATTCTTTATTTTAATAACTTTATTTTATTTGACCTTACTTTATTTTCTTTTATCCTCTTTCTTTCTTTCTTTCTCCTTTTTCTCCCTTTTATTCTGAGCCGTGTGGATGAAAGGCTCTTGGTGCTGCAGCCAGGAGTCAGTGCTGTGCCTCTGAGGTGGGAGAGCCAACTTCAGGACACGGGTCCAAAAGAGACCTCCGAGCTCCACGTAATATCCAACGGCGAAAATCTCCCAGAGATCTCCATCTCAACACCAACACCCAGCTTATCTCAATGACCAGCAAGCTACAGTGCTGGACTCCCTATGCCAAACAACTAGCAAGACAGGAACACAACCCCACCCATTAGCAGAGAGGCTGCCTAAAATCATAATAAGTCCAAGACACCCCAAAACACACCACCAGACGTGGACCTGCCCACCAGAAAGACAAGATCCAGCCTCATCCACGAGAACACAGGCACCCTCCACCAGGAAGCCTACACAACCCACTGAACCAACTTTAGCCACTGGGGACAGACACCAAAAACGACGGGAACTATGAACCTGCAGCCTGCAAAAAGGAGACCCCCAAACACAGTAAGAGAAGCAAAATGAGAAGACAGAAAAACACACAGCAGATGAAGGAGCAAGATGAAAACCCACCAGACCTAACAAATGAAGAGGAAATAGGCAGTCTCCCTGAAAAAGAATTCAGAATAATGATAGTCAAGATGATCCAAAATCTTGGAAATAGAATAGAGAAAATGCAAGAAACATTTAACAAGGACCTAGAAGAACTAAAGATGAAACAAGCAACGATGAACACCGCAATAAATGAAATTAAAAATACTCTAGAAGGGATCAATAGCTGAATAACTGAGGCAGAAGAACGGATAAGTGACCTGGAAGATAAAATAGTGGAAATAACTACTTCAGAGCAGAATAGAGAAAAAAGAATGAAAAGAACTGAGGACAGTCTCAGAGACCTCTGGGACAACATTAAACGCACCAACATTTGAATTATAGGTGTTCCAGAAGAAGAAGAGAAAAGGAAAGGGACTGAGAAAATATTTGAAGAGATTATAGTTGAAAACTTCCCTAATATGGGAAAGGAAATAGTTCATCAAGTCCAGGAAGCACAGAGAGTACCATACAGGATAAATCCAAGGAGAAACATGCCAAGACACATATTAATCAAACTGTCAAAAATTAAATGCAAAGAAAACATATTAAAAGCAGCAAGGGAAAAACAACACATAACACACAAGGGAATCCCCATAAGGTTAACAGCTGATCTTTCAGCAGAAACTCTGCAAGCCAGAAGGGACTGGCAGGACATATTTAAAGTGATGAAGGAGAACAACCTACAGCCAAGATTACTCTACCCAGCAAGGATCTCATTCAGATTGGATGGAGAAATTAAAACCGTCACGGACAAGCAAAAGCTGAGAGAGTTCAGCACCACCAAACCAGCTTTACAACAAATGCTAAAGGATCTTCTCTAGGCAAGAAACACAAGAGAAGGAAAAGACCTATAATAACAGACCCACGCACATATGGTCACCTTATCTTTGATAAAGTGGCAGGAATGTACAGTGGAGAAAGGACAGCCTCTTCAATAAGTGGTGCAGGGAAAACTGGACAGGTACATGTAAAAGTAGGAGATTAGATCACTCCCTAACACCATACACAAAAATAAGCTCAAAATGGACTAAAGACCTAAATGTAAGGCCCAGACACTATCAAACTCTTAGGGGAAAAACATAGGCAGAACACTCTATGACATAAATCACATCAAGATCCTTTCTGACCCACCGCCTAGAGAAATGGAAATAAAAACAAAAACAAACAAATGGGACCTAATGAAACTTCAAAGCTTTTGCACAGCAAAGGAAACCATAAACAAGATGAAAAGACAACCCTCAGAATGGGAGAAAATATTTGCAAATGAAGCAACTGACAAAGGATTAATCTCCAAACTTTACAAGCAGCTCATGCAGCTCAATAACAAAAAAACAAACAACCCAATCCAAAAATGGGCAGAAGACCTAAATAGACATTTCTCCAAAGAAGATATACAGACTGCCAACAAACACATGAAAGAATGCTCAACATCATTAATGATTAGAGAAATGCAAATCAAAACTAGAATGAGATATCACCTCACACCAGTCAGAATGGCCATCATCAAAAAATCTAGACACAGTAAATGCTGCAGAGGATGTGGAGAAAAGGGAACACTCTTGCACTGCTGGTGGGAATGTGAATTGGCACAGCCACTATGGCGAGCAGTATGGAGGTTCCTTAAAAAACTACAAATAGAACTACCATATGACCCAGCAATCCAACTACTGGGCATATACCCTGAGAAAACCATAATTCAAAAAGAGTCATGTACCAAAATATTCACTGCAGCTCTATTTACAATAGCCCGGAGATGGAAACAACCTAAGTGTCCATCATCGGATGAATGGATAAAGAAGACGTGGCACATATATACAATGGAATATTACTCAGCCACAAAAAGAAACGAAATTGAGCTATTTGTAATGAGGTGGATGGACCTAGAGTCTGTCATACAGAGTGAAGTAAGTCAGAAAGGGAAAGACAAATACTATATGCTGACACATATATATGGAATTTAAGGAAGAAAATGTCATGAAGAACCAAGGGGTAAGACAGGAATAAAGACACAGACCTACTAGAGAATGGACTTGTGGATATGGGGAGGGGAAGGATAAGCTGTGACAAAGTGAGAGAGTGGCTTGGACATATATACACTACCAAACGTAAAATAGATAGCTAGTGGAAGCAGCCGCATAGCACAGGGAGATCAGCTTGGTGCTTTGTGACCACCTAGAGGGGTGGGATAGGGAGGGTGGGAGGGAGGGAGACGCAAGAGGGAAGAGATATGGGAACATATGTATATGTTTTACCGATTCACTTTGTTATAAAGCAGAAACTAACACACCATTGTAAAGCAATTATACTCCAATAAAGTTGTAAAAAAATGTTTATTCTACCTAAAGCCATCAACAACCAGTGCCTGGAAAACTAGACACCGGACTCCAAAGAACGACAGTGGTCACCATCTACACTGCATATAAAGCTAACTAAAAGCACACAGTATTCCACATTAAACTCTTTCTCTCCTGAGTCCCCTGAAGATGCACCCACCCAGCCAGCAGTCAGTTTCACAGGAAGATTCTCCACACTTGCTCATTTTTTCCTCTTGCAGAGTCTCCTCACCAGTGGCTCCTGAGAAAACCTAGCTCCTGTCAGTGTGGACAATGCCTCATGGTCCAGAAACCTAAGCCCTGACAGGAGACAAAGCTCCCGTCTGCTTGTCACAGAGCGAAGTCTGTGGGAAGGGTGCACCTGTGTCCCCAGGGTCAGACAGGTGGGTTTGGCGCCCCCTGTGGGACGTGAGAAAAGTGCCGGGAGTGCCGCACTCACAAACCCAGAGGCCTCATCCGGAAGGCAGTTCTGCTGTATATACTAAGTTTGGAAATCCAAACTGAAATGGAGCCAAGTGTCTCACTGTATCTTCTCTAAAATTGGTTAAGGAGCAATTAATTACAAACCATATGTAATGAAATGAATGTAGACACAAACATTACAACTTAAACCAAAATTCACTCAAAATTGCCCATAGACAAATTTAAATTACCAAACTATAAAAATCCTAGACAAAAAAAAGGTAATCTACATGACTTTGGGTCTGGTGACCTTATTCAGAAAACAGGAAGACAAACCACAAACTGCAAGAAACTATTTCCAAAACACATATCTGATAAAGGATTTGTACTCAAATTATGCCAACAGCGCCATTAAAATTTAGTAAAAATTGAAACACACACCTAGCCCAGGAAGATAAACAGGCAGTAAATAAGCATACAAGAATATACTCAAGATGCTGGTGGAATGCATGTACAACCAACTTTGGAAGACAGTTTGGCAGTTTTTTCCAAATCTAAAAAGTCTCACCTTAGGATCCAAGAAGTGTACCTCTTGTATTTAGACAACTGCTTTGAAAAACTGTGTTCAAACCAAAACTAGCATCAAGTAATGCACAGCAGCTCTATTCATAATGGCTAAATACTTAAGATATCAGGATGTCCTTCTGTAGATGAATTCATAAGCAAATTAGGGCACATACATGTCAAGGGGAGCAGAATACACCACCCCAAAATATGCCCATTTGACAAAAGGATTATTTTGGACTGGTTAATTTAAGAAACAGCAGACCCAGGAGAATCTTTCAAAAGCAAGTAGATGGCTTCCCTGGTGGCACAGTGGTTGAGAGTCTGCCTGCCGATGCAGGGGACACGGGTTCGTGCCCTAGTGTGGGAAGATCCCACATGCCGCGGAGTGGTTGGGCCCATGAGCCATGGCCGCTGAGCCTGCACGTCCAGAGCCTGTGCTCCGCAACGGGAGAGGCCACAACAGTGAGAGGCCCATGTACCGCAAAAAAATAAATAAATAAATAAAGTAGAAAATGCCCTTTTAGGAGGTAAATTTTCATTTATTAAGGATATCTCCATTTGTAAGCGTATGTCCCTCTTTGGACCAGGAATTGAAAGATGACTAAATATCAAGAAAAGTTTGTTGGGACTTCCCTGCTGGTCCAGTGGTTAAGACTCCACACTCCCAATGCAGGGGACCAGGGTTCAATCCCTGGTCAGGGAACTAGATCCCACATGCTGCAATTAAGGGCCTGCATGCTGCCACTAAAGATTACACAGGTTGCAACTAAGACCCAGTGCAGCCAAATAAATAAATGTTTAAAAAAAAAAACAAAGCTTGTCAATGAAATAAGCCTGGATGTAAATCTGTGTAACAACCATACCCTTGTTTACTGGGCTTTGACTAATAACATCCCTTAAATGGCTTCCTCCATTCCCTAACATCTTTCTTTTGTTCTCAGCAGAAGATAGCATTTAAGGTAATGGCTTGGGCCATTTCAGGGAGTGACTAAGTTTTCCTGGGTATCTTTCAAGTATACAGGAGGTACGCATGGTATATATTAAACTTCTGATTGCTTTCTCCAGTTCGTCTCTTTTTCATTACAAGGGAGATCTCAATAAAGAACATAGAAGTGTAGAGGGAAAATTATTTTTCCTCTCATATACATGCAGTGCAATAGTATTCAGAGATATAAAGGAATGGATCATCAACCCATGCAAATATATATAGATTCAAATAACACGTACATTGCTAAGTGAAAGAATCCAGTCTGAAGTGCTACACACTGTATGACCTCATTTATATGACATTCTAGAAAAGGTAAAACTGACACTGGTAAACAGTTTAAGGAATATGTGGTAGAAATAGTCCATATGATACTTTAGTGGTGAATACCTGTCACTATGAATTTGTCTACACCCACAGATTTTTACAACACAACAAGTAATTTACAATCTATTCAAACTTAGCTACTTAGGACATGGGAGTGTCAAAGCCTGGAATACAGAATGTAACAAAGAATCTAACTGATTCAGAAATGTATGGAAAAACTCACTGTTGGTAGTGGGACAAATGGGCTGACCTAAGTTAACTTTGGAAATGTACAGAATCTGTAGGCCAAAGACAAAATGTGCCATACATACACAGTGGACTCTAAGTTCTTTCCCATGAGGGGTAGTAGCTAACAGTACTGAAACTACTATATCAGTAATCGAATGGAACAAGCACTGAATTTAATAAATGACAAATGGTGGAAGCCAGGTTTCTTACCACTGGAGTGGGATGTTACAGTCAAACAAAGGGAAAAGGTTACGATATCCATGTCATAACAGATCCGGTTGGAGACATCGGTATAAACTATCTTTAGCCTACACATAGTTCCACATGGATATCTTTATAATTATGTGTATATGCATAGGCTGGGATACATGCATGTATTTCTATGTACTGTCAGCTGAGCATATTGAGCTCCCACATGTAAGTTTTTAATACCATTCTCTAATAAAAGGAACAAGGGCTCTTTGAAGAAAGGGCTGATGCTAGGACTGAGACAGTAAATATATGAAGCAGCATAATCTTAAAATATCAGAAAGTAAAGAAGTACCCAAAATTTTAAAAACCCACAAAAGGAAAATTATGTAAAATGAAAACAGGAGCAAATGGAAAAAGCTCTCAACAGCCAAAGCAAGAATGAACTAAGCAGTCTAATAATGTAGTGCTGGATTATAACCAAAAGTTTACAGTAATCATTCACGTGTCCAAACTGGTAAAAATAAATTACATAGTTTTCGATGAATGGTGTTAAATAGAAATCTCCTATGCACAAAGCTTCTAAACAATTCATATAGACACTCAGCTGTAACACCTCTCTCCTCAAGTGTGGCTTCTGCATTATGACTTCCTCCTAAATAAGACACACAGGATGGACATGGGAAAAAAATTAACCTGTGGGAAAACTTGACAAACACTACTTCAGCTAGGTGACCAAAGTTAAGAATATAAGTGAGAAGTTTCCTTAAGAGCCTGTCCTCTTGATATATAGTGAAGAGGAAGCACTTCACCTCTGTGATCTGCTTTTTCAAAGCCAAGTCTAACCACGACAAAAACACCAAGCAAATCCCAGTGCCCGGCAGTCTATAAAATACCTGACCAGTCCTCCTCCACACTGTCAAGGTCATGGAAACAAGGAGAGTCTGAGCAACTGTCAGAGCCCAGAAGAGACTAAACAGACATGATGACCCCATGTCCTTTGAGACCCTGGAACAAGGAAAGGTATAACAAAGGGAAAGTGAATAGGGACTTCAGTTAATAGTAAAGTATCAGTATTTGTTCATTATTTGTCATGATTCTGTAGAAAATTAGACAGGAAAAAGTAAACGTCAAATAAGAGAAACCTACTGTAACAAACTGGAAACCTAGAGGAAAAGGGGGATTTCTTTGTAAAAACACATTACCAAAATGGTCCCTAAATTAAGGAAAACACAAAAAGGCCAATTAATCACTGAGGAACCTCTTCCTCTACTGGTTATCCTATCACTGTTCCAGGGTTTCCCTCTCCTGGGACAGGGAAGGAGCAGGGACAGAGATGTCTGGCAGGTCCCCTAGTATATGACCCCACTCAGTGTCTTCACCTCCCCCAGCCACGCCTACCCAGTGAGGACACCTGAGGAAGGATCAGGGATTATTGACTTAGATGTATCAACCAGGAGTTTTTCTTTTCCCAGCGACTGGACACACGGAAGTAAAATAAATTAGTATTTATTGTAAGGGTAGAAATACATTAATACTTGCAAGTGACAAGTTGAAGAATGGGTTTGGACCTGGCAGTTCCAGCGGCTCACACTGTCTCACTGTGATCTTGCTTCCCTCCAAACCTTTGTCCCACTCAGTGCCTTTGGGGGACCCCGTTCACAGGCACAGGCTCTCTCACTGCCCTTGGGCCAACAGCAGTTCTAGGCTGACAACCACTCACCATCCATTTTCCGAGAAAGAGTTTCTCCTTTTCTTGGATTCCAAAACGTCATGGTTTTAAATGCCTTTGATCTGGCTTGGGTTGCATTCTCATCCTTGACCCAACACCAGAAGATGGAAAATGGGACTGGCTAGATGTGGGTTGTAAACCCTTCTTCGAGCTGGGTGGAACATGGGGTCATCCTTCTGCAACTGTTTGGACTGGAAGCAGGTGAGATGTAATTCCCAAAGGAAAACTGAGGTACTTGGGCCGGAGAACAGATGTTCGCTGGGAGAAAGCAACAGATTCTAAGTCAATGACAGCTCACTGCACAGCACAGAATCTGACACAAAAGGAAGAAAGGGGTTCACTTAGGGTCAGGGGCTGCAGCTATGTATCCAGTGCTCTTACTGTCCCTCCCAAGACTGCAAGAAGTTCTTTCACTTGCTGAAAAGTCAGGATCATTGGTGGTGGTAAACTCAAGTCTCTTTCCTTGGGCATCAGGTCCTCACATCTCAGAGGCTGGCCCAGGACAGCCCATGTGCCCTCAGAAGACCCACAGACCTCATTCCTGCCCCTGAGATATGGGATCCCGTGAGTTATGCCATCTCCCTGGCCATATTAACTACCCATCCCTGAAAAACAATACTGCTCCTTTTCCAGTTTCTTCTCTCTCCTTTTCTAAGGGAAGAAACCAAATGCTAGGGTGGTAAGGAAACTCTTGTGCAATGAAGTAACGGGAGGCTCAAGAATTATTCCATGCCATGGAACCCATAATTGGCAGGCTTCCAGAGGCCACATGGATGCATATGGCTCTCCAAGACAATGGCAGTGTCAGTGTAAACCTCCCACTGGGCGGTCCAGGTGCTTCCATATCTTTGATTCTTAATGAATATGCATGTCAAAAGTTTCTAACGACTGAAAGGACAAAGGATTGCAGGGCCATGGTCTACTGTATGGGTGTTGTGTCAGGGACACACTCCAATGTTTAGAGGATTATTACTTCTCTTGGCAGCCTATGAGGCTGTGAGCGGGAGGCCTTTTTCTCAGCCACATGCATGTTAGTAGTTGAAACTTCTCAAAGAAATGTCTACACTGCCCAGGTAGCTCTTGAATTGCCCAGCATCATGGTCAGCTCCGTAACTGTACATGAGGGCCTGACAATGCCCAGGCTGGACTGAGCTAGAGGACCACAGATGCCTGCCTGGATAGTCAGAGGTTAAAGGCTGTCCTGCCTGAGACTTGATCATCTATTCATGCCCACTCAGATGGAACAAAGGATGCCTCCAGGGCCAGGAGGGCCCCACCAGCCCTTAAGAAGGCGGCATCTGGGGGCTGGCAGGTCACTGCCCCCAGTCCTGTATAAATCCACACGTGTCCGCTGAGTGCCCTCCTGTCTTGGCTGTGCTGGAACCTGGGGCTGCCCAGGCAGAGTAGGGCCAGCATCACCCTTCCCAGGTAGGAGCGCAGAAGGAAACCATGCATGACTTCTGACACCCTCGCCAATCCTTGACAGAGGTTGAGTTGGATAAGAAACAGTCCGAGACAAGAACAGACATTTCATTCTTCTCTCAGAGCCCAGGACTGGGGGAAGGGATGCCAGAAAACCAGTTATTGACCTCAGCTCCCTGACTCCTGTTTGACCCTGGGCAAGTCCTACCCATTCTGGAGGCTTCAGAGAGAAAGAGAGGGGAGGGCAATGAGGGCCAATTGTGCTTAAACCTAACTCTAACCTTTACCCTAAGAACCCTAACCTCTAACCGTAACCCCCTAACAACCCTAGCCCCAGACCCCTAGACCCTTGCCCCGACCCCTAAACTCTAACCCCCGACCCTTTAGCCACAGCCCTCTACCAGGATGCTCCAACAATGACCCCTAACCCTAAACTGTGACCCCTGAACCCTCACACTGACTCAAACCTAGGCCTAAAGCCTGGCCTAGTGGGTACCGAGGGATGACTGTATGAACTCTCAAATAAACCAAGGAATTAAATCTTCCTGACCATGAATTTAGCAATGGTTTCTTAGATTTGACAGTAAAGCATAAGAAATGAAAGAAAAAAATAGATAAATTGGATTTCCTCAAAATTACAAACCTTTATGCATCAAAAGAGGCTATCCAGAAAGGAAGAAGACAGCCCACAGAATGGAAGACAATATTGGCACATTCTATATCTGATAAGACTCTTTACCTAGAATATACCCAGGACTTTTCCAACTCATCAACACAAAGACAACAACATTTTTGAAACAGACAAATGGCTGCATGGACTGCTCTCCAGGAAAGACATACAAATGGTCAACAAGGACATGGAAAGATGTCAAACGTCAGTAGTCATGATGAAAATGCAAATGAAAGCCACAGTGTGATGCCCCTTCACACACACTAGAATAAAAATAAACTTTAAAATCAATTTTAAAATATATAAATAAAAATAACAAATGGCAGCAATGCAGAGAAATTGGAACCCTTAAAAGTTACTTGTGGAGATGCACAATGGTGCAGTCTATGCGTACAAACCTTTACCATTTACTTAAAAATATAAAATATAATTACCATGTGGTTCAACAACTCCACTCCTAGATATATACCAAAAAAATGGAAAACAGGCATTCAAACAAAAACTTGTAAACCAATTATTCATAGCAGCACTGTTCACAATAGCCCAGGATAGAAAAGAATTAAATGTCCATCACCAGGTAAACGGATAAGCAAAATAAGGTAGATTCATAAGCTACATTATTCTGTCATATAAAGGAATAAAGTAAAATTATACAGCCGCTGTGGAAAACTGTATGGTGGCTCCTAAAAAACATGGATGTGATCCCTTGATTCCACTCCAGGGTGTACACCCAGAATATTAGAAAGCAAGGGCTGGAACAGACATTTGTACCCCATATTCATAGCAACGTTATTCACAATAGCCAAAAGGTGGAAGCAACACAACACATCCTTCAACAGATGAATGGATAAGTACAGTGTAGTAATATACACAATGGAATATGATTCAACCTTTAAAACTAAGATAATTCTCACACATGCTACAATGTGGATGAACCTTGAAGTCATTATGCTAAGTGAAACCAGCCAGACACAAAAAGGACAAATGTTCTATGATTCCACTAGTATGAGGTATCCAGATAAGTCAAACTCAAAGACAAAGTAGAATAAGGTTGCCAGGGGTTGAGATGAGTTCGTGTTTAATGGTTACGGTTTCACATGGGGAAAATAAAGCTCTGGAGATGGATGGTGAGGATATTTTTACAACAATGTGAATGTAGTTAATGCCACAGAACTGTGTACTTACAAATGGTTTAAATGGGGCTTTCCCCTTGGCACAGTGGTTAAGAATCTGCCTGCCAATGCAGGGGACATGAGTTTAAGCGCTGGTCCTGGAAGATCCCACATGCTGCAGAGCAACTAAGCCCGTGAGCCACAGCTACTGAGCCCTCGTGCCACAACTACTGAAACCTGTGCGCCTAGAGCCCGTGCTCCATAACAAGAGAAGCCACCGCAATGAGAAGCCTGCACACAGCAACGAAGAGTAGCCCCGCTCGCCGCAACTAGAGAAAGCCTGCGTGCAGCAACAAAGACCCGACACAGCCAAAAAATAGAAAATAAAATAAAATAATTTTTTAAAAAGTTTTTTAAAAATGATTTAAATGGTAAATGTTATGTGTTTTTAATCACAATGGAAAAAATGAATGAAATAATGATCAATGTTACAATGTGGATAAACACTGAAAACATCCTAAGTGAAAGAAGCCATATAGAAAAACCACCCAGATCATGCTCATCTTGTACACTTTAAACCCAGCAAGGTTTTTTAAGTGAGGAAAAGCCCCAGTGATGGTTCCAAGAAAAGAAAACTGGATTCGAATAGAAAAATACATTTCCACAAAGCTGGGGCAGCTGGTGAAAGTTGAAGCAGGTCTGTAGATAGGATTATAATGTGGAAACCATAATTATTCCTCATTTGGGGGTTATGTGCTCGTTCCCTGGGAGAGTGGCCCTCCTACTCTCACAGGATAAAACAAACTGGAGTATTTTGTGAATGTGGAAAACTTTATACTGCTATTTAAAGTTTTTTATACACTTGAAATTTACTAGAAAATAAAGTACTTATCAAAACAGCCATGTCATACCATGCCAGAAATACAGACAGAGCTATAGGGACTTGCCTGGGGGCGCGGTGGTTAAGAATCCAACTGCCAATGCAGAGGACATGGGTTCGAGCCCTGGTCCAGAAAGATAACACATGCTGCGGAGCAACTAAGCCCGTGCACCACAACTACTGAGCCTGTGCTCTAGAGCCCGTGAGCCACAAATACTGAAGCCCGAAGCCTAGAGCCCATGCTCTGCAAGAAGAGAAGGCAGTGAAATGAGAAGCCCATGCACTTCAACGAAGAGTAGCCCCAACTTGCTGCAACTACAGAAAGCCCACGTGCAATAACAAAGACCCAACACAGGCCAAGAAAATTAATTAATTTAAAAAAATAGAGCTACAGAGCATACAGCACTTCCACTCCTGGGTGTGTATCTCGGGAGAACCATAAACCCATAGGACACAGGCACTTCAACTATTAGTGCAGCCCTTTTGCAGGAGCCTCGACTTGGAAACAATATAAATGTCCTTGGAAGGAAAAAATGGATAAAGATGATATGGTACTTATGTACAATGGAATATTACTCAGCCATGAGATCAATGAAATAAGGCCAGTTGCAGCAACTCAGGTTAACTTAGGTACAATCATTCTAAGTGACATAAGTCAGACACAAAAAGACACTTAGCATAAGATATCACTTATAGGTGGAATCTAAAAATGGCTACACATGAACTAAATTACAAAAGAGAGTCACACATTTAGAAAACAAACTTAAGGCTGCTAAAGGGGAAAGGTGGGGTGGGGTGAGGCATAAACCAGAGGGTTGAAATTAGCACAGATAGGGTTCCAAAGACCAAATAGGTAATTGACAAGACCTACTCTATAGCTCAAAAAACTAGACTGGGCACACTCTAGTCACCATAAAAGAATATATACGACTGGTAAGAATCTGAAAAAGAATTTATGGATGTCTCTCTGTAAGTGAATCAAGTGGATGTGCAGCAGCAAGAAAGACAGCATTGAAAATCAGCTATACCCCATTATAAAAATAAATTACAAAAAAAAAAACCAAGGAGAAACTGTTACAAAATTCGTTCAGGAGCTGTGATGAAACCTGCATTGACCCCATCTAGATCCACAGTTAAACGGGACAAGAGCAGAGGGCTCCATCTCTGTCTTTACGTTTACAGTCTAATGCGAGCTCAAGTCATTTTACCTCTGTTCATACACTGCTGATTATTTTCAACAAATCACAAAGATATCGGTGTTTTATACTTACTATTTGGTGCTTGAGCTGGAGTAGCAGGCAGCGCCTTGAGTATATTAATCCTGGCTGAGCTATGCTAACCTGGAGCGCTACTTGGAAATGCCCAAATCTTTAACATAGTCATAACAGTCCCTGCACTTGTAATAATTTTCTTTATAGTTGTACCCATTATACTGCAGGGTTCAGAAACTGACTTGGGCCACTAATAACTGGGACACCTGAGGTAACATTTCCCCAAATAAATCATGTAAACTTTTGACTACTTCCCCCACCATTCTTACTCCTACTCATATTACCAATAGTAGAAGCTGGTTCTGGTAAAAGTGGAACTGTATATTCAGCTCTAGCCTGCAATCTGGCCCACGCAGGAGCCTCTGTCGACCTAACCATTTCCTCCTTACCTTTAGCAGGTGTCTCTTCAATTCTTCGTGCTATTTCTTGTATTACTATAGTCTTTAATCCAAAACCAGCAGTCAAATCCCAATACCAAACACCAGTATTTGTTTACTCTTCCCTAACTATAGCCATATTACTATAATTACCACTCTCAGTCCAAGCAGCCAGAATTGCCACACTGTTAAGAGATAGAAATCTCAACACTACATTCTTTGACCCTGCAGGAGGAAACCGAATCCTATAGCAACACCTAGTTTGATTCTTTGGTCACCCTGAAGTGTGTATTCATGGCCTACCAGGGTTTGTTATAATTTCACATATCATTACATACGATTTAGGACAAAAACTGCCTTTCAGCTATTTGGGAATATTATGAGTCATGTCCACTGGCCTTTTAGGATTTCTCTTGTGGGCCCATCTTATATTTACCATAAGGATAGCTGTCGACTCAGTAGCATACTTTGCATCAGCTACCATAATTACTTCTATCCCTACAGGAGTAAAAGTATCTAGCCGATTAGAAACTCTTTATTTAATTTTTTTATTTTTTTATTTTTGGCTGCGTTGGGTCTTCGTTGCTGCGCACCGGCTTTCTCTCGTTGCGGTGAGCGGGAGCTACTCTTCGTCGCCATGCACAGGCTTCTCATGGTGGTGGCTTCTCTTGTTGCAGAGCACAGGCTCTAGGCATGTGGCCTTCAGTAGTTGTGGCTCACGGGCTCTAGAAGGCAGGCTCTGTAGTTGTGGCGCACGGGCTTTTTGCTCCGCGGCATGTGGAATCTTCCTGGACCGGGGATCAAACCCGTTTCACCTATATTGGCAGGCCAATTCTTTACCACTGCATCACCAGGGAAGTCCCTGATTAGCAACTCTTCACGGAGGTAATATTATATGAGATCCCACTCTATTATGAGTTTTAGGCTTTATTTTCCTTTTTACAGTAGGTGGTTTGACAGGAATCATCTTAGCCAACTCATCCCCAGACATTGTCCTCCAGGATACATACTACGTAGTAGCACACTTCCATGACGTAGTGCCCATGGGAGCAGTCTTCACTATTATAGGAGGCTTCCTACACTGATTCCCACTATTCTCAGCTTACACAGTTAACTCAGCAGTAGCAAAACTCACTTCACAGGTATATTTGTAGTAGTAAATATGACTTCCTGCAGCACTTTCTTGGCCTCTCAGGGAGGTTACTACATTCCTCTGAGGCACACACAACATGAAATATTTTGTCTTTAGGCTCATTCGTCTCAGTAGCAGCAGTAATGCTAATAATCTTCATACTGTGAAAACCATTCGTGTCCAAACGAGAAGTCTCAGCAGTGGAAACTGCTGCTCCTAACCTAGAATGGTTGCACGGATGCCCTCCACCATATCCTATATTTGAAGTCCTACCTATGTAAATGTAAAATAAGGTAGGACTCAAGTCCTTTTCAAGCAGTTTGAAGCCAACAGCATAACAATTATGTCTTTCTCAATAAATGAGATAAAAGTAAAAAGTGATGTAAAATTTTCAAAGTGAAATTATAGGCTAAAATAGTGTTTATCACGAAGGCGTATCAATTTCATCTAGGCTCTCAAGATACAACATCACCGATTATGGAAGAACTTTTACATTTTCATCACACACATTAATAGTGATTTTTAAAAGAAGTTCTCTAGTCCTCTATATTATTTCACTAATATTGACAATTAAACTAACTCATATGTGTACAATAGATGCACAGGTAGAGAAAATTTGAACATTTTACCAGCCATTACTGTAATCTTAGCTGCTCTATCATCATTGTGAATCCTTTACATGATACATGAAATCAATTACTCTTCCCAAAGCATAAAAACTATGGGTCAGTAATGATACTGATGCTACAAATACACAGATTATGAAGATTTAAATGTTGACTGCTCTGTAATCCCCACATCAGAGCTAAAACCAGGAGAATAGTGATTAATAGAAGTCAACAACCTAGCACTATAGAGATAGTCATTGAATATTAGTTTCATCTGAAATTGTTGTACACTCCTGAGCTGTTCCTTCTCAGGCCTAAAAAGAGCTGCTCTCCCAGGACGCCTAAATTAAAGAATCCTAATACCGACAGGACCAGGCCTATGTTGTGGACAATGATCAGTAGAGGTCGTTTTCCTGAGTTCAAAGACAGGACAGAGGGATATGGCTGAGATATGGGGTGAATCTGGAGCCCATGGGGATGCACCCTCCAAGCTCCAGGATAGGAATGGGGCCTCTGGGGTCCCAGGCCACCCACCACGCCCCCCCGAGCAGCATCTTGGCAACATTCCCTGTCGGTGATGGGGCAGCCCCAGCACTTGTCACGCCCCAATGCTGTGTCCTATGTGGGTCCCCTGCTCTTGGGGCCACACCCACACTCTGCAGGTCCACGCTGCAGGGTCCTTCCTGCCTCAGGAGTACAGACCCCACAGCAAGCAGTTTCCTCCCCAACCAGCAGGAGGAGGGGAGGAGAGCAGGGGCACCAGGGGAATCTCACTCAGACAGCACCCCAGGGGTGCCAGCGGGAACAGTGATGATGCAGATGAGGCACAGACCAAGAGATGGATCCAGAGGACCCAAAAGGCAGCTGGTCAGGTCCTGGCTCATCTGCACCCCAGACACCTTTGTCCCTCATACAGCCCCTTCCTCATACACCCTCTCCTTAAATGCAGATTCTTCAGATGCAAACAGGCAGAGCTTCAGGCTGAAAGTCAGCTCTTCCAAAGTGACCCCTCAGCAAACACGGCAGGATTCCACTCCAGTGGGTGCCCTGGAGTCCACAACTCAGGGACTGAAGTGGATATCGGTGCCAGGGGCAGTGGGAGAGAATGGGGAGTGAGACGTTCGTGGTTGTGGAATTTTGGTTTTGCAAGATGAAAAGTTCTAGGAATGGTGGTGATGGCTCCACGAGAAAGTGAATAGATCTGATGCCTCAGAAACGTGCACTTAAAATGGTGAAGATGGTAAAGGGTATGTGACGTGTGTTTTATTTCACTTAAAATAAATTCTTAAAATAATGTCTTGTTCGCTGTGATTCCATTTCGACTCCCCTTCATCACAGATGTCGGAGGCCCAGACACAGTCCCCTACCTTAGGGGCCATCACGGTACCCTCACATGGCACATGGGAGGCCATTCTTAGGGGGGGTTAGTCTGTGCTCACCTGACCTCTGTCCAGGGGGACCCAGGCAGTGGTGACCCCCATAGATTAGACATATGATATGATATGTTATTAATATGATACTACCAAGCATTGTCACTCACCAGAACACAGAGCAGCAACCCACTCAAACATGCCTGACCTCACATGAATGTGAGAAGACTAAGAGAAGAAAAGGTACCACAGGTTAATCAGGTCAACACCCTTAATGTAGAGGTTGGAAATCTCAAAGGGGAAAAGACACACTGCAGGCAAAGAGCACATATGGGCTCTCCCCGTACATGTGATCCTGACCCATGCAGATGTGGTGAGAGCCACACAGTCCCCACACCCTTTACCTGGGGTCGCACGTCCACACTCACCACGGTGACCCCACCTCCCTAGACCCTGCACCTAAAGTCACACGTTCTCTCTCAACAGGTGACCCCTCCTACCCAGACCTCTCCACCGGAGTCACATGTCCACAGTCCCAGGGTGAACCGCCCTCCCCAGACTCCCCCAACTGGGGTCACACGTGCACAGTCTCCAGGGTGACCTCACCTCCCCAGACCCTGCACCTGGGGTGACATGTCCCCTTGGTCAGGACACCATGGCTCTGCTGGTGGATCCCCTCATGTGGAAACAAGCTGTGTTCCTGGGGCCTCCTGGGATGGGAAAATGTGGCAGGTGGGTCTCCTCTCCCCACACTTGTACCAGAGAAGTCCTCCTCTTTTCAGTTTGATTCTGTTGATTTTACCTGTTTTTAAAGCTTTCATGCTAAAGTTGAACACACTACTTGGTTCTGGCAGGCTCAGTCCTTTCTTGTCTCACATGCTTGTTGAGATAACTCACAGGACAGCAGGGCTGAAAGCAGAGGGGCAGCTCTGGACGCTTCTGAGTAGGGACGGTAGAATGGAAGGAGAGCTCAGCAGCAGCCTCAGCTGTTACCCATCGGGCTTTTGCCCGATCTGCGTGCCCTGCAATCAATTCACCAGCTAAACCTGCCTCCCTACGCACCATGCACATGCTGGTGAATTGGAATTATTGCCAGGTAGCCCTCCTGTGGATTCTCCACGAGCCCCAGGGAAGGTGAACCTTACAGGGATTAAGACTAAGGCCCCGACCACAGCACTGACCCTTGGGAGGACCAAGTAACCACACTCAGAAGAGAGGCTGTTACTTAGAGAAGCCCACCTCAGTTCCAGACCCCAGACATTTAAGCACTCACCTTCAGATGCAGGCACGGAGCTTCCCAGTCCTGAGGCCAGGCAGGGTTTCTACCCAGGTTCCTATAGTCCTAGCGTACACAGAACATGGTCAGGCCTAAATCTTCTTCTTATAGACAACGCATGGTCAGCTCTGAACATAATCAGTAGAAAGGACATGCAGAGGTCTAAATCTACCGTGTAGACAGAACTTGACCATGTTTAAACTAGCTTAGGGCTGATCTCATAGGAGGTACAGATCACACACATGGGTCTCTCATCTTTGGACACCCACATCAGGAAACTGAACAAAATATTTGTCATTAAACATTTCAACAGGCAAAACCAAAATGTTACCAATATCTCTGGCCACCTGATGGTCAGGATCCATGGGTGAGCCACGAACTTCTGAGAGTGCAGCCCCATCTGCTGCCAGGACAGACAAGAAGTGGCCTGATTCCAGCCTCCCAGGCTTCCAGAAGGAGGCGGCCGCACTGGAAGCCCAGGCAGGACAGTCCTGCATGGTCCGGGCCGGGAGATCCAGTCTGTCCATTCCACTGGCCGATTCCGGGCGGGGCGCTCAGGGCCACTGAGAGCCCTGCACTCAGGTCCTGCTTCCCTGCAGGGTGTGCATGTGCATGTGCGTGTGCATGTGTGTGTGCATGTGCATGTGGGTGTGTGTAGAGGGGGCGGTGGCTGACGGCTCCCATGGCTCCCATCCCGGGCACCGCGCTGTCTTCGAGGGGAGTCACGGGGAGAGGTAGGGGCACAGAAGCTGTTGGAGAGGAGAACCCACCGCGGAGCTCCTTGCACACTGGCTCACCCCACCTTTTGACCCGCCTGCCCATCGTGGGCCGCATGTCACCCCCCAGCCCCCACCCCCGAGGGCAGGGCGCCTGCTCTTTCAAAAGGACAAGGTCTCACATGAAGGAGACCCAGTGGGGACTGTCACGCCCCCACTCCTGATGCTGACTTTGGGAGAATGAACCCCCTTGACTGGGCAATGGGACACTGTGAGGAAAGAGGTGGTGGCCCCATCCAAGTCGGGGCCTGGCTGAGAGATGGGAACACAGGAGCCAAGTGCAGGGCCTGGAGGCCAGGCCAACAGGAGGGGCATCCCCAGCCTTGGCCGGGCTCTCCAACTGTGACATTGTAGCTTTAGGGGACCTGGGGCAGGTGACTGAATGTAATGGGGGTCTAAACTGCACCCTGAATGGGGCTTAAAGAAGGTGTGAAGGATGTTACTGAGACCGTGACAGTCATTGGAAGACAGACTCTGTGTCAGGACATCCTGCTCCATCCATTTAAATCCCTGAGATCTGTGACCTTTACGTGGCTACGCAGGATTGTTAGAGCTGCTGCGTGTGGATATATCTGCAAGTGGTTCCAGCAAACACACAGTTGTGCACACAGGCGGGCACAGCACACACATAAACATATGTAGGTGCACAACACAAATATATTCACACACTAGCATATGAACACACATGCACGCATATGCCCATGCACACACTAACGTGAGCAAGTGCACACTAACGAACGTGTGCAAGTGCACATACCTATGCACATGCACAGCATAGGTATGCAAACAGGCACATGCACACGCATGTACATAGCACACACACAGGGAATAAAGTGAATCCATAAAGTGAGTCCGTAAAGCATTAAGTCCTGAACACAAGTGAAGCTGACATGTATTTTTCCCTTTTCTTAGCTTTGATGTTTTTCACAATAAAAAGTTTAAGGAAAAAGTTAATGGCAAATGACTTTTGATTCATAGGACTTTCTGACGTTATTCCACAAATATTATGACAGGAGAAATGAATGTAGATAGTACATGTGTCCACTAATGGATGAATGGAGAAGAAAAACATGGTCCATCAATACAAGGGAATGTTATTCAGCCTAAAAGGGAAGGCAGTTCTGACACAGGCTGCAGCAGGGATGAACCTTGAGGGCATTAATGCTCAGTGATGTAAGCTAGACACAGACAAACAAACAGTGCTTGATCCACTCATACAAGGCCCCTAGAGCAGTCGGAAACATAGAGACAGAAAGTAGGATGGTGAGTGCCAGGGGCTGAGGGAGGGACAATGGCGACTGAGTGTTTAATGGGGACTGTTTCAATTTTGCAGGATGAAAAAATTCTGGAGGGCGATGGCGGTCAGGTTTGCACAACAGTGCGAATTACTTCTGGACCCTGAAATGTGCACTTAAAAACGGTTAAGATAGTAAAGTTTATGTTTTGTGTATTGGACCACAATTTTTAAAACTTTAAAAAAAAAACAACAGGAAGTAGTCCGTGAATAACACAAGATGCACAACTTCACTAACAACCGAGGGATTAAAACCGTAAGAAAACTACTGTGCACACACCTACCAGAATGGCAGACATGAAGACACAGTATCAAATATCAGCAGGATGTGGAGCAAGGAAAGCCTGGTGCGCAGCGGGGGGTGCAACCACTTCTGAAACAATCGGGCCTCAGAGAGCGAAGTCCGTGCACACAGACCCACAGTGTTCCTCCCAGCTGAACACAACCCCCCCAGCCCTGCACCAGGACACACGGACATGGACTCTGCAGCCACAGGAGCCAAACCTGAAAGAACCTGAAGACCATCACAAGCAGATGCAGAAATGAACCATGCACGCTCCTATGAAGGAATATTCCACAGCAATGGAGTACATTTTGTTTAAAGGCAGTAAAACTATAAAAAATTATTTTTTAAAAAAAACTACATTCACAAGATGAAAGAATCTATAATTCTGGCACCTAAGGATTGTCGAATGCTCCTAAAAATAGATTGTTGTGGAAACGTTTATTATAAGGAAATTGACATATTCTCTAGGAAGGACGGGGTGAATGGGCCTGCTACATTTTCTACATTGAAGACATATACAGGTTTTGATTCTACTTCTGTTAACTCAAGTGGGGCTTCATTGGATTTCTGCTACCGCGGAGATAATCAAATTCTGGGTAGGGGTCAGGAGAAAACTAGTCATAGGCGTTCTCGTGTAATAATTACTGTTGAAAGTGTAAATGATCCATTTATCAGTAAGACTGAGAGTAGAATAACTGCTACATTACTTCATATGAGAGTGTGTGTGCTACTGTCCCTAGGGCTCCAGTGAGTGAGTATTTTGAATGTGAAGCTCATCCAGATCTGAGAATGGAATAAATGGCTAGGGGTGATATGGCTAATATAAATAATATGCCAACATTTATATTAATTAGTGGGTAAGATATGGGAAGAGGAATTCATGTTTTGAGAGCCAGGGTTAAGGTTAGCATTGGGGCAATAATATATAAATTGATGATGTTGATGGACATAGTGGTTCTTTAAGAAGTAATTTGTATGCCTCAGCAATGGTTTGTAATCATCCATGGGGGCTGAGGATTGTTGGCCCTTTCTGGATTTGTATATAGCCTAGGATTTTCCATTTAATTAATATGAGGAATGCTATGGTGAATTAAATTGGGTCATTTGTGAAAGAATGTTGATTATAAACATATTCTTAGGAAGAGGACTTGAACCAGTGCAGATAAAGGTTTCAGTTTTACATAATTACCGGGCTCTGCCACCTTAACAAACATGGTTCTACAGTAGGGTATGTATAAATTAATTGAATGTAGAGTATATCATCATTTAGTTTCCAGACATTTTGTAAAGTAAGCCGTAATGCTCTTGTCCTTTCCTACTGGCAGAAATCTGCAATAGACAGAAAGCAACCAGGATGACTCCAGTCTGAACTCAGATCACGTGAGACTTTAATCGTTGAACAATTAAAAGCAGTTATACCATTGAAATGTCGTGATCCAGCATCAAGGTCATAAACCATATTGCCGCTATGAACTCCAGAATACAATTACACTGTTATCCCTAGTAAAACTTGTTCTGTTGATCAGTGTTTTAGAACAGGTGATAAAGCATTTTGACTAGTTGGTCTAAATTTTGATCACTCAGAGGTGGTTGCTTCTCCAAAAAATAAATGACACACGGGCCCAAGGCGCACCAGCTTCAGTAGTTGTGGCACACAGGCTCAGAAGTTGTAGCCCACTGGCTTAGTTGCTCTGTGGCAACTGGGATCTTCCCAGACCAGGGATCGAACCCGTGTCCCCTGCATTGGCAGGCAAATTCTTAACCACTTCATCACCAGGGAAGTCCCAGAATCGCAGTCTCCCTTTTAGTATACCTTAAGCCCAAAGAATCCATGGAGAATTGTTACAGAAAATAAGACAATAAAATATTGTAAGGACTCTAACAGAAGCATATAGTACACAGTTCATATAGACACAGCCCAAGCAGTTACAAAGTATATTAAAAGGGAGGCTGCAATTTTATTTTATTATTTTTATTATTTTTTAACATCTTTATTGGAGTATAATTCCTTTACAATGATGTGTTATTTTCTGCTTTATAACAAAGTGAGTCAGTTATACATAAGCATATGTTCCCATATTTCTTCCCTCTTGCATCTCCCTCCCTCCCACCCTCCCTATCCCACCCCTCTAGGTGGTCACAAAGCACTGAGCTGGTCTCCCTGTGCTATGCGGCTGAGGGAGGCTGCAATGTTAAAAGAATAAGATAAATTATACCCACAAACTCCCAATCTTTCCTGAAACGTTGCAATCTGGAACCCTATTGTAGGAAGCAGAAGATTCCAGGAGACATTCTACAAATGAAGGACTCTAAACCCTGTGGTTGGATAAGGAATTCTGGAAGGAAGGTATCCTCACCCGAGGAGAGCAGGTTCCTATACTTGTCTAACATCACATACCTGGACAGTTCCCACTGATCTTGGTCCAGGCATTGCCTGTCCTCTTGAGAGAAAACTATGGCCATATTCTGGAATGTCAGCAGTCCCTGAAATTAAAAGTACACATACCGTGTGGCCACGGGAAGAGTTCATAATGTGACCCAAGAAGAAAAGAGCAAGTTAAGAGAACTGGTTTTAATTTAGAAGAGTGTCTTCAATTACCCACTAATATATATATATATATATATATATTTTTTTTTTTTACAAAGTAAGTTTCTCTATCTTATTTCTAACTACAAGAAAAGAGTGTGGCATGTGATCCACAAAACCAGTATAGAGACTATACTTATCTGGAAAAGAAATGATAAAATGATGGTTTCAACACAGGCATATGCATTTTTGAGTGTTTTATTTATATCAAATTGGATAAAATGTGTGTATTTCTCAGACAGAAAAGACGTGTCGAGGTAGAAATGTACCTTTCAACTATTCATGGGTACACAAGGACACTGGGGAGATTGTAAACGTTCAGATTGTGATTCAGTAGGTCCGGTGGGCCTGAGTTCTATTTTTTTAACAAGCTCACTTTTAACTAGTGATGCCACAGTCTCTGATTCATTAACGACAATTGTGAATAGCAGAGACATAATTAGAAAGGTAAAATTTCATATTTAATTTTGAACTTAAAGTGTTTTATGGATTTTACACCTTTAATAGGATAGTAAGCACAGCAGCAACAATCATTTGTGAATATTTACTATAGACCGTGTATCTTTCTAACTTTGTAGTGTAGGACTCCAGGAAAAATGCCTGGGCTGCGGTCACAGTGGGCGGGGCCGCCCCTCCAGGACCCCCGACGGGGCCCTGCGCTCCTGGCGGCTCCCTCCCCCGGCGCCTCCGTCCCTCCCAGAAGGCCTCGGGGCAGAGCGGTCCCACCCGCTGCGCCCAGAACGGAGCCCGCGTTTCCGCAGAGCTGGAGCTCCCGGCTCGGGGTCTCTTCCCTCCGCCTTCACGGAACTGCCCCGGAGCCCGCGGCGAGGGCGGCCTCACTGACGCTGCCGGCTCTGGAGGGGCCCCGGAGGCCGAAGCCGCGACAGTCGTGCGGACGGCGGGCCGGGTAAGTGGGCGCCGACCCTCCGCCTGGTACGGTGCCCTGGCGGCAGGGCAAGACCAGCTTCTGAGGGGCAGGGGTTCGCTGCCACCCGCCGCTGCTGTGCAGAAAGGGCGGCCCCCAGCTTCTGGTCCCGGGAACTTCGGTCCCTCCTCTCGCCCCTGCCCTCGGCCTGGCTCGCGGGGCCTGGGGGGCGTGGGGAGGGGGTCGGCCTGAGTGTCCTGAGGGGAAACGGGGCAAGGGAGGCGCAGGGCCCGGCTGCAGCGTCAGCGCGCCTCCCCCCGACTGCGGGGAAAGCGGCTAAAAACTCCTCCCGAGGTTCGCAGGCCCCTTATTCAGCGGAGTCCCTCTGCCCTCCTTCCTCCCTGAGCTAAAGGACCGGGGGGAGGGGATAGGGCAGGGCACTGGCGCAGGTAATGGGGACCATCAGCAGGTGATTGTTAACTAAGGAAAACCGGCTCTCCCAACGTGAGGAATGCAGCGCTTTTCTTTGTTTGCGGAGACGCCAGAGTCTGGGCTCCCTGAATTCCTTCCTTTCATATGCACCTCAGCGCTCTGGGGCCTGCATTCTCTATTTGCATATCCTGAGATCCTCAGGGCTCGCGGCTCACACTGGAGGGCTGCAAGGGCTGATGACTGTGATATCCTTTGTTTACTGAGATGGCAAGAAATATTCCATTTCTCACAGGCTTGAGGGGCACAGAGTGAAAAGGGTAGGAGAATCTCACTCGGCATGTACTTTGGTTTACACATAGATAATATTTACACTTAACTGTGCTACTAGAGGTTCTCAAGTGTGATCAATTGTACTACTGCCCTCTATGGATTCATTTCATGAATATCATAAGATACATGCCTATAGAATTGACTTAATCCATTTAAATAGGATAATGGTTTTTAAAGGAAACATAATAGAAATATAACAACAAACCCCTTACCACTAAAGGCTGGGTCTGGAGCAACCTAAATAAATGTTCCATTGTTAAAATTTTGAAAGATGTATTCAATAGAAATATCAACAAAAATGACAAATAATGAGGGCAGCAGAATGTTGAAATGTTCTATCTTTATCCTTAAAGTGGCAGAACATCATGTATTAGTAGGCGCTGGGGGCAGAAGATGCCTGATTTTATACCTTTGTCATATTTGTACAGTTGTTTCAACAAGTAACTTAAAGACCAAATGGAAAAAAAGGAGGTTTGTGCCTGAGATCATGTTGATGTGAAACCAGGGATGGCCACCTTGTCCCAGGTGAGTTAAGTTTACCTGGCAGGTAGACCACAGAGCTCCTGAGAAGCAAGGGCTGGAATTTTTCTGCTGGGTGCCCCTTAGGTTCTGTGACTTGACTGATTGTGAGTCATGTTTCGGGAAAGACCTGATCACAGGAAAAGGGTGGGGAAGAGTGATTTGGGGAGCAGCTAACAACATGCATCACGGCTCATGGCTTGAATGAATTTTAAAGAAACAGGAAAACAAATGCTTCCTATGGAATCAGAGAATGTCCAGCCGGACAATCCCAGAAAATGAGGAACACCCATTTTCCAGATGAGAAAACAGAGGCCCAGCAAGGTGAAATCCCTCAACCAAGTTGCACCCGTCTCTCCTCCCCACTACATGGTTCATGAAAGCACGACTTTTCCTGTCGTGATCACTGCTGAACCCCAAAAAGGACCAGGCATCTAGCCGCCGCTCCAAAAATTTTGGTTGACTGTAGGAACAATGCTATTTCTTTCTTTCTCACTCTTATTCAGGATTGTGCCAAGAACTCCCCAGGCTGCAATGTAATTCGATAAATGTAAATATTAATTGAGTTTTGTTGTGATGAGGACTTAGGCTTTGGAGGTAACAGACTTGGTTCAGATCTTGGTTCTGCCACTCAATAGCTGTTTGGCTTTGGGAAAATTACTAAACCTCTCTGAGCTTATTTCCTCCTTTGTAAAGTGGGGATAAATGTATCTGAGCCAGCAGAGCACCTGCATGAGAGATGTGCACTAAATATTGGTCTTTCTCACTCTCCCACGCCATCTCTGTTCTTCCCAGAGAAGTTGTACAGAAGGATATAGTACTTTTTAAAATTAATTAATTAATTAATTAATTTTTAGCTGTATTGGGTCTTCGTTGCTGTGTGCGGGCTTTCTCCAGTTGCGGCGAGCGGGGGGCTACTCTTTGTTGTGGTGCGCGGGCTTCTCATTGCAGTGGCTTCTCTTGCTGCACTTGTTGTGGAACACCGGCTCTAGGCACACGGGCTTCAGTAGTTGTGGCCTGCAGGTTCACTAGTTGTGGCGCATGGGCATAGCTGCTCCTCAGCATGTGAGATCTTCCCTGACCAGGGCTCGAACCCATGTCCCCTGCGTTGGCAGGCATATGCTTAACCACTGCACCACCAGGGAAGTCCAATATAGTACTTTATAAAGAGGGGTTTTAATTGATTTCAGATAGTGTACATGTTTCTTGTAGAAAAGATATTTCCACTATAGAAACATTAACATGCAATACCACTACAAATGCAGTATTCTATGGGTTAGATACTATCAGTAAATTTTATAAGTAATTGGGCAAAGGCCAAAGCACTAGGTACTGGGGAATAAGAAGTCTCAAGTCTGGTGTGCCCCCCCACCCCAATTTCAAGAGCAGGGTGTGTTTTTCAACTCCATATTTCATCTGGTCTTTGTTTCTCATCCATCCTCTGTGTCTGCCTTTCACAAAAGGCTCAGATCCTCCACTTTCACACCCTCCTGGCTGGCTGTGCCCCAGCTCCCGTCCTGGAACCTCTGCACGCATGGGTGTGTCTGCTCTCCCTGGGCCTCACCAGCTTTGCCAGGGAGCTGCTGTATCGTGCACTGCTAGCTGTACCCCAGAGTGCCTAGACCCTTCTGGTACATGAAGTACACCCTCATCACCATGAGTGCACGCCCATCCCCTTACCTTATATTCTGCCTCTAAGCCAGGCTTGGGGGTGACTAGTGTGCATTCAGCTATGTGAGGTGCTGGGATCAAAGTGAAGTTCCCACCTTTTTTTTTTTTTTTTTTTTTTACACAGAATTCCTTCCTTCCCCTCTGTGGTAATGCCCCCTACTTTTTTTATATATATATAAATTTATTTATTTGTTTATTTATTTATGGCTGTGTTGGGTCTTCGTTTCTGTGCGAGGGCTTTCTCCAGTTGCGGCGAGCGGGGGCCACCCTTCATCGCGGTGCGCGGGCCCCTCACCATCGCGGCCTCTCCCGTTGCAGAGCACAGGCTCCAGACGCGCAGTCTCAGCAGCTGTGGCGCACAAGCCCAGCTGCTCCGCGGCATGCGGGATCCTCCCAGACCAGGGCTCGAACCCGCGTCCCCTGCACCGGCAGGCAGACTCCCAACCACTGCACCACCAGGGAAGCCCGAAGTTCCCACCTTTTGAAGTTGCAGGCTTGAGGGGCACACAGTGATTTAAAGTCGGGTCACCTGACCTAAAGGGGGGGCTGATTGCTTTAAAGCCAGGGCAGCTGGCTTAAACCCTCCGTCCCTCCGCTGCAGGACGAGACCAACTTTGGCACTGCTCGGGTTTGCTCCAAGCCAGCACTGCTGTGCAGGAAGAGCTTCCAGTAGCGCCTTAGTGCGGGGGGACTTGGTCCGTTGTCTTGCCGCTGCCCTCAGAGCGGGACCACCTGCTCTTCTGGAGGAGAATCAGGGAGGGGGAAGTGCAGAGTCCCAGCTGGAGTTGCGGCACCCCTTGTCTGATGGCAGGGAAGGGGGGACGGGGCTGTGTGGTGTCCTGGGGCTGGACTCACCAGGTCGACTCAGCCTCTCAGCCTCCTAACCTCACCCCACACACCCCACAAGAGTCTCCAATAATATGTAATTGTGCCTTAGGTTCTCGGTCTTCAAACTCATACCCAGGTTCCCAGGTCCCTTGATTTAGCCAATTCCTCTGTGCTCTTTCTTCTATTAGATACAGACCCAGAGGGAGGGGCTGGGGGATGGGACTGGAGGGACCCCGGCAGCACTGGCCTAGGCTGACTAAAGAGATCCAGGGCCTGCGCTATGACACATGTGCGAGGACCCTTAAGGCGCAATCGAGGGGGCCAGTTAGAGGCAGTCCTTGTTGCCTCAAGTGAGTATGGATCACCGTCGGGTGGGGAGCATGCTGACCCCTGAGAAGTACTGTTAGAAGGATGTGTTCCTCCCTCGGCTTCAAGGACGTGGGTGGGCTTCAGGGCTCCATTTCCCCTCCAGACCTCCAGGGCTGACTGCACCCCAGCGGCCTTGCAGACCTGGCTTCCTGTCCCAGAACTTGCCAGGCTCCAGGAAGAATCCAGACTGCAGAGATGGTGCTTGAGCGCTCCAGCTTAAGAAGTGCTGTCCCTGGGGACCCGACAGTGGAGGGAGGAAGGGTGAAGGGAGTAGGGGGGTGGGGTTGGGAGGGGTGGCTGCCCTGGGAGACGTTGAGATAGAAATATCGCCCCCCACACCCCCTGCCTCCTGCAACTGACTGACCCACTGATGCCATAGGATCTCAGGCCCTTTTAGTCAGGGATGCCTCGGTTTCTTTACTCCTGCGTTCAAAACTATGCAAAACCAACTCTTCATCCTCTTGCTGCCTGGCCAGGACTTGTAAAGCACTGTTCTTTTGGAGCACTCGTTCCCTAAACTGCAGTTTGGAGCTGTCCCAGCTATTTAAAGGTGTTCTCCTTAAACTGAGACTAAATCCTACTCTTTTGGAAAAACGCCCTGCACTTCTGAGGAGATCATGTTTTCTGCCCATTCCTTCCTTCTACTTCCCTCTTAAGAAGCCCTGTGCTCAAAGGGCTTGGTGACTTATTTTTTGCTTGATGTCAAAAAGAAACCTTCCCCATGCACCGCAAAAATCTTTCCTGGAGCATAGGTGTTTCAAAACCATGACCGTGTTTTGCAGTCAGTATACACTGGGTAGACTGCCTAGCAGTCCCTCCAAGAGCCATAGGTGAGCGTAATCAACTTATCTGATTGGATGCCCTTCAAGTTTAGGAAGGTCCCATTCTTATGTCCCAGCAGATAAGACAGGGCCCTGGATGGCTGTGGCTGTGATTAGATAACTTCTGATGATTTTATTTCCCTTACTGAGCTGCTGCTTCTAGGTTACATTCATTTTATTACCTGTCCTTTTTTTTTTTTTTTTTTTTTTTTTTTTTTTTTTTTTTGCGGTACGCGGGCCGCTCACTGTTGTGGTTTCTCCAGTCGTGGAGCACAGACTCTGGACGCACAGGCTCAGCGACCATGGCTCATGGGCCTAGCCGCTCCACGGCATGTGGGATCCTCCCATACTGGGGCATGAACCTGTGTCCCCCGCATTGCAGGCGGACTCTCAACCACTGCGCCACCAGAGAAACCCTACCTGTACATTTTTAAAGAAAGACTGAAAAAGTCACTGTAATAGGTCAGGAGTCTGAGCTCAGGGTTAATCAAAGGTACTCACAGGGAGGAAGGTGGATAAACATAGGTGCGTAAAATAGGAGGGTTGGCAAGTACAGCCAGGACGACCGGGCTCACCGTGCGCACTAATAAAGGCCAGAATCTCCTCATTTATCTCTGGTGGGAAGTTCTGATGGTTTCTCAGGATCAAACTCAAATCATCTTCAAACTAGGGGGCTTCCCAGAAGGCGCTGAAGCACCGGCAGAGCCCACCTGCGCTCCCACCTTGGCACTCCAGGATCAGAGTTGGGTTTGGAGATGGGGTTGCTGTAACCCCAAGGAGGTGAGCAGAGAGGAGGAGTTGATTACCGGTCTCCTCTGACTCTCTGGCCCAAATTGCCTGGCTTCACGGTGGGGGGGGGGCAGAGTTTTGCTTTGAGCAACTTATGGGGCACTTCCAGACTGGTGGGGTTGCCCAGTGGCCCGACAGTCTGACAGGCTGGCTGCGGTGTGACCGCCCTTTGTTTCTTCAGAATCTGTTCATCAGGAGGTGCATGGTTGCGGAAGCCCATTCACCGCCCCCCCCTCCCCGAGGGTGATGGCACCTTCCCTGGCTGTACCCTATGATCACCAGGTACTTGAAATGAATGCAAGGTTTTTGACTTCAAGGAAGAGCTCACATAACCCCTTCTGCCTCATAATGTGTGGGATTTACGATAATGGAAGGACATTATAAAGAACAGGTAGAAAACTCACCTGTTGGTCTCCATGTAGGAGTTTATTTTGCATGAATCTCTCCTACATGAGTAGATAGCAGAGGTTTATTTTTGTTCCCGTGTGTGTAGTTGTGGCAGAGGACATAGGTATGGTGGTTTGAAGCCCTCAAAGAAATATTCTCAGAATTCTCAAGACTTCTCTTGATTGGAACCGAAAGAGACCTGGGAAAGGAGGAAAAGCAAAGGAGGAGGGAGAACGAATGGCTGTTTCTCAGTAAATTCACCTTCCTGGTTGATTTTTCTGTCTTCTCATTTCTTTTAACTTCTATGTATGTCTAATGGAATGATGTAGAAAGGCTGATTTTTATACTTTAAAAGATTTTACATCACAAAGAAACTAGAAGTGGCTAACAGAACTTATTCACATCAATGTTACATAGAGACTTTGATATTAAATTTGTATACTAAAATGGGTTAATCCAAATTTTCTCTTCCTTTTTGAGTGAATATTTGTAACATATTTTTGTAGATAATAATTTATCCTAGATATACAAAATTGTGAGAATGGGTACCATTTTTCAACACTTAAATGATTTCTTTTAAATGAATAGATCGTACACTTTAAAGGCCAATGTTGTCTTACATGTTGTTTTTTAATTCCTTGATTTCCAAAACTTGTGTTTATTTAATTGATTTCTATCTAATAATCTGTCTCTCCTTTATTGTTTCTTACTTTATATTTTATTGATCTATAGTTAATTTACATTATTATATTAGTTTCAGAGGTACAACATGGTGACTCATAAATGTTTAGGTTCTTCTCCATTTATACTTATTATAAAAGAGTGGCTCTATTCCCCATGCTATACAGAACGTCACTGTAGATTATTGATTTTATACATAGTGGATTCTTCCTCAGAATCTCCTACCACTATTTTGCTCCTCCACCCTGTCTCTCCCTGCTGGTAACCACTAGTCTGTTCTTTAATCTGTGAGTCTGTTTCATTGTTGTTGTTGTTGTATTCAATGTTTTAGATGCCACGTGTAAGTGATAACCTACCAGGCTTGTTTTCTCTGCGGCTTATTTTACTAAGCATAATACCCTCCAAGTCCATCCATGTTCTTGCAAATAGCAAAATTTCATTTTTTGCTGAAGTCATCATAAATATCATTTTTTATCCCCTAACCTATTGATGAACACTTAGTTTGACTCTATATCTTGGCTATGGCAAATAATGCTGTTATGAACATTGGTGTGCAGTTATTTTTTTTTTAAATAGTGTTTTTGTTTTCTTCTGATATACCCAAGAGGGAAATTGCTGGATATTATGGTAGTTCTATTTTTAGTTTTTTGTGGAACCTCCATTCTTCTTTCCACAGTAGCTGCACTACTTCACATTCACATCAAGAGTTTACAAGAGTTTCCCTTTCTCCACATCCTCACTAACCTTTGTTATTTGTGACCTTTTTGACAGCCATTCTGACAAGACTGAGGTGATATATCTCATAGTTTTGATTTGCATTTTATTGCCGATTAGCTATGTTTAGCATCTTTGTGCATTCTGGCTGTCTATCTGTATTTTTTCCTTGGAAAAATGTCTATTTAGGTCTTCTCATTTTTAAAAAAAAATATTTTGGGTGCAGTTCTGATATTGAGTTGTATGTGCTGTTTCTGTAGTTTAGATATGAACCCTTGCTTGGTCATCTTTTTGGTGTTAACCTCTTATCATGTGCAAATATTGTCTCTCCTTCAGCAGGTTGTCTTTTCATTTTGTCTTTGGTTTCCTTTGCTGTGCAAAATCTTTTAAGTTTAGTGAAGTCCCATTTGTTTATTTTTGCTTTTGTTTCATTTGCCTTAGTAGACTGAACGCAAAACTGTTGCTATCATTTATGTTGAAGAATGTTCTGTATTTTCCTCTCAGGGTTTTGTGGTCCTACATTTAGGTCTTTATTCATTTTTGCGTTAATTTTATATACGGTGTGCTAAAATACTCTAATTTTTATTCTTTTCCATGTAGCTGACCAGTTTTCCTAGTACCACTTATTGAAGAGACAGTTCTTTCTCCATATTGCCTGCTTTGTCATAAATCAATTAAATATACGCGTGTGGGCTTATTTCTGGGATCTCTATTCTATTCCAGTGATCTTTGTGTCTGTTTTTGCTCCGGTCCGTTGCTCTTTGATTACTGTCGCTTTGCAGTATAATCTGAAGTAAAGGTGCCTGATGCCTCCAGCTCTGTTCTTTCTCAAGATTGTTTGGCTATTTGGGGTCTTTGTGTTTCTATACAAATTTTAAAATTACTTTTTCAAGGTCTATGAAAATGCTTTGGTATTCTGATAGGGATTGCATTAAATCTGTAGATTGTCTTTGGCAGTATGGTTATTTTAACAGTATTAATTCTTCCAGTCCATGCACCTGCTATATTTTCTCATCTTTTTCTGTTGCCTTCAACTTCTTTCACCAATGGCTGATACATTTCTGAGTACATGTCTTTTACCTGCTTAGGTGTGTTTGTTCTTAGGTATCTTATTATTTTTAGTGTGATTGCCTATGGTATTGTTTTCTTAATTTTTTTCTTTCTGACAGCTTTGAGTTTTGTTTTTTTCTTCTTTTTCTAATTCCTTCAGGTGTAATGTTAGGTTGTTTATTTGATATTTTTCTTGTTTCCTAAGAATAAGCTTGTATCACTATAACTTCCCCCTGTGAACTGCGTTGGCTGTGTCCCATAGATTTTGGATCACTGTGTGTTCATTTTCATTTCTCTTTGGTATTTTTAGAATCCCTCTTTAATTTCTTCACTGTTCCTTTCTTCCCCTTTTATTCATCTGTGATGTGAGGACTATCTTTAATATTATGTTTGGATTTCTTTCAGTTGTGTGTGTGTGTGTGTGTGTGTGTGTGTGTGTGTGATTATTTAAGTTGCTGAGCTCTTAATTTTACATGGACACTAACAACCCTGCATTGTTACCCTGCTCCCCCACAGTTACTGAATTTGACCTTATATTTTACATCTACTTGTTTTGTGTGTCCCTTAACTTCTTACTGTGAATATAGATGATTTTATTACTGTTTTCTTTCATCCTTCCTGTTAGCTGTGTACATGGTTGATTTACTGCTTTTGTTGAATATTTGCCTTATCCAATGAGGTTTTTCCTTTAGTAAGTTTCCTTTCCTAATTTTTATGTTTCAGTCGTGGTCTTTTCTTTTTCACTGAGAAAAGCCCCTTTAAGATTTCTCATAAAGCTGGTTTGGCGATGCTGAGCTCTTTTAGTTTTGCTTCTCTGTAAAACTTTAGATCTCACCATCAAATCTGAAGGAGAGCCTTGCTGGGTAGAGTATGTTTGGTTATAGGCTTTTCCCTTTCATGACTTTAAATATACCATGCCACTCCCTTCTGGCATGCAGAGGTTATCCTGAAAAGTCAGCTGATAACTTAATGCAAGTTCGCACGTTTGTAACTTGTTGCTTTTCCTTTGCTCCTTTTAATAGTGTCTTTTTATCTTTATTTTTTTGCCATTTTAATTACAATGAGTCTTGGTGTGGTCCTCTTTGGGTTGATCCTGTTTTGGCCTTACTGTGTTTACTGGACTTGGATGTCTGTTTTCTTTCCCAGGTTATGGAAGTTTTCAGCTCTTATGTCTTCAGGTATGCTCTACACTGCTTTCTCTTTCCTTTTTGCTTCTGGGACCAGTATAATGCAAATATTAGTACACTTGATGTTGCACATGTCTGTTCAACTTTCTTCATTTCATTTTAATCTATTGTTTTACAGTTCATCTTCAGTGATTGCCAGTACTCTGTCCTTCAGTTTTCTGATTCATTTCTCTGTGTCATTTAGTCTACAGTAGTTTCCTTTTAGTGTATTTTTCATTTCGGTTATTGTATTCCTCATCTCTGTTTTGTTGTTCTTTAGTGCTCTAACTCTTTTTAAAAAAATTCTACCTTCTTGCTCTGGTCGTCCATTCTTCTCCTGAGTTCTTTGGTCATCTTTATAGTCATTACCTTGAACTACTTTTTGAGGAGATTGGCTACCTCCACTTCACGTAGATCTTCTCCTGAGTTCTTTGGTCATCTTTATAGTCATTACCTTGAACTACTTTTTGAGGAGATTGGCTACCTCCACTTCACGTAGATCTTCCTCTGAGTTCTTTGATCATCTTTGTAGTCATTACCTTGAACTACTTTTTGAGGAGATTGGCTACCTCCACTTCACTTAGATCCTCTTCTGAGTTCTTTGATCATCTTTGTAGTCATTACCTTGAACTACTTTTTGAGGAGATTGGCTACCTCCACTTCACGTAGATCCTCTTCTGAGTTCTTTGGTCATCTTTATAGTCATTACCTTGAACTACTTTTTGAGGAGATTGGCTACCTCCACTTCACGCAGATCTTCTTCTGAGTTCTTTGGTCATCTTTATAGTCATTACCTTGAACTACTTTTTGAGGAGATTGGCTACCTCCACTTCACGTAGATCTTCCTCTGAGTTCTTTGATCATCTTTGTAGTCATTACCTTGAACTACTTTTTGAGGAGATTGGCTACCTCCACTTCACTTAGATCCTCTTCTGAGTTCTTTGATCATCTTTGTAGTCATTACCTTGAACTACTTTTTGAGGAGATTGGCTACCTCCACTTCACGTAGATCTTCTCCTGAGTTCTTTGATCATCTTTGTAGTCATTACCTTGAACTACTTTTTGAGGAGATTGGCTACCTCCACTTCACGTAGATCTTCTCCTGAGTTCTTTGATCATCTTTGTAGTCATTACCTTGAAGTACTTTTTGAGGAGATTGGCTACCTCCACTTCACGTAGATCCTCTTCTGAGTTCTTTGGTCATCTTTGTAGTCATTACCTTGAACTACTTTTTGAGGAGATTGGCTACCTCCACTTCACTTAGATCCTCTTCTGAGTTCTTTGATCATCTTTGTAGTCATTACCTTGAACTACTTTTTGAGGAGATTGGCTACCTCCACTTCACGTAGATCCTCTTCTGAGTTCTTTGATCATCTTTATAGTCATTACCTTGAACTATTTTTTGAGGAGATTGGCTACCTCCACTTCACGTAGATCTTCTCCTGAGTTCTTTGATCATCTTTGTAGTCATTACCTTGAAGTACTTGTTGAGGAGATTGCCTACCTCCACTTCACGTAGATCTTCTCCTGAGTTCTTTGGTCATCTCTGTAGTCATTACCTTGAACTACTTTTTGAGGAGATTGGCTACCTCCACTTCACGTAGATCCTCTTCTGAGTTCTTTGGTCATCTTTGTAGTCATTACCTTGAACTACTTTTTGAGGAGGTTGGCTACCTCCACTTCACGTAGATCCTCTTCTGAGTTCTTTGGTCATCTTTGTAGTCATTACCTTGAACTACTTTTTGAGGAGATTGGCTACCTCCACTTCACTTAGATCCTCTTCTGAGTTCTTTGGTCATCTTTGTAGTCATTACCTTGAACTACTTGTTGAGGAGATTGGCTACCTCCACTTCACGTATATCCTCTTCTGAGTTCTTTGATCATCTTTGTAGTCATTACCTTGAACTACTTGTTGAGGAGATTGGCTACCTCCACTTCACGTAGATCCTCTTCTGAGTTCTTTGGTCATCTTTGTAGTCATTACCTTGAACTACTTTTTGAGGAGATTGGCTACCTCCACTTCACGTAGATCTTCTCCTGAGTTCTTTGGTCATCTTTGTAGTCATTACCTTGAACTACTTTTTGAGGAGGTTGGCTACCTCCACTTCACGTAGATCCTCTCCTGAGTTCTTTGGTCATCTTTGTAGTCATTACCTTGAACTACTTTTTGAGGAGATTGGCTACCTCCACTTCACTTAGATCTTCTTCTGAGTTCTTTGGTCATCTGTATAGTCATTACCTTGAACTACTTTTTGAGGAGATTGGCTACCTCCACTTCACTTAGATCCTCTTCTGAGTTCTTTGATCATCTTTGTAGTCATTACCTTGAACTACTTTTTGAGGAGATTGGCTACCTCCACTTCACGTAGATCCTCTTCTGAGTTCTTTGATCATCTTTCTAGTCATTACCTTGAACTACTTTTTGAGGAGGTTGGCTACCTCCACTTCACGTAGATCCTCTTCTGAGTTCTTTGGTCATCTTTGTAGTCATTACCTTGAACTACTTTTTGAGGAGATTGGCTGCCTCCACTTCACGTAGATCCTCTCCTGAGTTCTTTGGTCATCTTTGTAGTCATTACCTTGAACTACTTTTTGAGGAGGTTGGCTACCTCCACTTCACGTAGATCCTCTTCTGAGTTCTTTGGTCATCTTTGTAGTCATTACCTTGAACTACTTGTTGAGGAGATTGGCTACCTCCACTTCACGTAGATCCTCTTCTGAGTTCTTTGATCATCTTTGTAGTCATTACCTTGAACTACTTGTTGAGGAGATTGGCTACCTCCACTTCACGTAGATCCTCTTCTGAGTTCTTTGGTCATCTTTGTAGTCATTACCTTGAACTACTTTTTGAGGAGATTGGCTACCTCCACTTCACGTAGATCTTCTCCTGAGTTCTTTGGTCATCTTTGTAGTCATTACCTTGAACTACTTTTTGAGGAGGTTGGCTACCTCCACTTCACGTAGATCCTCTCCTGAGTTCTTTGGTCATCTTTGTAGTCATTACCTTGAACTACTTTTTGAGGAGATTGGCTACCTCCACTTCACTTAGATCTTCTTCTGAGTTCTTTGGTCATCTGTATAGTCATTACCTTGAACTACTTTTTGAGGAGATTGGCTACCTCCACTTCACTTAGATCCTCTTCTGAGTTCTTTGATCATCTTTGTAGTCATTACCTTGAACTACTTTTTGAGGAGATTGGCTACCTCCACTTCACGTAGATCCTCTTCTGAGTTCTTTGATCATCTTTCTAGTCATTACCTTGAACTACTTTTTGAGGAGATTGGCTACCTCCCCTTCACGTAGATCCTCTTCTGAGTTCTTTGGTCATCTTTGTAGTCATTACCTTGAACTACTTTTTGAGGAGATTGGCTGCCTCCACTTCACGTAGATCCTCTCCTGAGTTCTTTGGTCATCTTTGTAGTCATTACCTTGAACTACTTTTTGAGGAGGTTGGCTACCTCCACTTCACGTAGATCCTCTTCTGAGTTCTTTGGTCATCTCTGTAGTCATTACCTTGAACTACTTTTTGAGGAGGTTGGCTACCTCCACTTCACGTAGATCCCCTTCTGAGTTCTTTGGTCATCTTTGTAGTCATTACCTTGAACTACTTGTTGAGGAGGTTGGCTACCTCCCCTTCACGTAGATCCTCTTCTGAGTTCTTTGGTCATCTTTGTAGTCATTACCTTGAACTACTTTTTGAGGAGATTGGCTACCTCCACTTCACTTAGATCCTCTTCTGAGTTCTTTGATCATCTCTGTAGTCATTACCTTGAACTACTTTTTGAGTAGATTGGCTACCTCCCCTTCACGTAGATCCTCTTCTGAGTTCTTTGGTCATCTTTGTAGTCATTACCTTGAACTACTTGTTGAGGAGGTTGGCTACCTCCACTTCACGTAGATCCTCTTCTGAGTTCTTTGATCATCTCTGTAGTCATTACCTTGAACTACTTTTTGAGGAGGTTGGCTGCCTCCACTTCACGTAGATCCTCTTCTGAGTTCTTACCTTGTTCCTTCATTTGGATCGTGTTTCTGTGTCACCTCATTTTTCTTAACTTGCTGTTTTTATTGCTGTGTATGTAGTAGGTTCGTTACATTTCCTGACCTTCGAGAAGTGGCCTTTTGTAGGAGAGGTCCTATGTGTCCCAGAAGCCCACTGTCCCCTGGTCACTAGAACTATATGTTCTAGGTGTACCCCCTATGTGGGCTACTTGGGCTCTTCTATTGTGGTGGGCTGACTGCTGTGGGTGGTCTGGTAGGCTTGGCTGCCCCCAGACGGCTTGTTTGACAGACTCTGCCTTGTATGGAGGCTGTCTGTGCTGCTTGGTGAGGCTAAATCATAAGGCAGTTGGCTGCACGACTCTGTGGGACACCAAATCTAGTGCTGGTTCACTTATGGGTAGAATTGCAGCCCAGGTGATATCAGGGCTAGTGCCCAGTCACTGGGGTGATGCTGGCTACTGGGAGGAAGACACAGGTCCTGAGTTCTGGCTGCAGGGCCCAGGAGTCTCAGAGTTGGTGTTGGATCACTGTTCCTGACACAGCTATCTGCAGGGTCTGGGGTATCCCTAATCTTGTGCTGTCATTCTGATGGGCAGGGTCAAGACCCAAGCGAGTCCATGGCTGCTTCTGGCCTGCAAGTGAGTGTTCTGGTCACACAGGCTGCTGGGCTGTGGTGTTCCTGGAGCTGGTGTGTGCCTGTTGGTGTATGAGGCTGATCCCACTGCTAGAGCAGGTTTTCTGTTGGGTAGGTCCAAGCTCCATCCAGTCCCTGTGCAGTAATCACCTGCCGACGGTGAGACTAATTCCAAGGCCAGAGCAGGCTCACTTGTCAGAGGGGCCAAGGACTCTGGGGCTGGTGCCTCTCCACTTAGGTGTGGAGGCTGGTCCTGGGGCTTTTGGTGGCTGGGCCCATGTCCAGCGGCAGCTGTGCATTGAGAGGGTCTGAAAGCAGCCTGTTTGCTGGTGGATGGGGCTATGCCCCTGCTCAGTCAGTTGCTTGGCCTGCAGCATCCTAGTACTTGTGTCTATAGTCTGGTGGAAATGGGTAGGGCTAGACCCTGAGGCTAAAAAGATAGAGGGAGGACTCTGAAATTACGCTTGCTGGTACCAGTGGCCACGAGGTAGAAGGAGCTCCCCCGAGTGGCTGCTGCCAGTGTCTGTGTCCCTGAGGCTGTGCTGTAGTTGCCTCTGGACTCTCTGGGAGACTCGCCAAGACCAGGAGGCAGGTGTGACCCAGGATCCGTTCAAATGACTGCTTCCGTTCTGATTCTCGGGTCATGTGGGATTTTGTGAGCATTTTTTTTTTTTTTTTTTTGCAGTACGCGGGCCTCTCACTGCTGTGGCCTCTCCCGTTGCGGAGCACAGGCTCCGGACGTGCAGGCTCAGCGGCCATGGCTCACGGGCCCAGCCGCCCCGCGGCATGTGGGATCCTCCCGGAACGGGGCACGAACCCGTGTCCCCTGCATCAGCAGGTGGACTCTCAACCACTGAGCCACCAGGGAAGCCCTGTGAGCATCTTTTAAGTGTGGAATCTCTATTTCCCACAACCCTCTGGCTCTCTGGAAAATAAGCACCACTGGTCTTCAAAGCCCAACTTTCTAGGAACCCTTCTTTCCAGCACAGGGTCCCTGGGCTTGGGAGCCTGATGTTGGGTTCATACCCCTTGCCACCTGGGTGCACCTCAGAAATTGTAATTATTCTCCCATCTGTGGGCCACCCACCTGGGGGGATGGGTCTTGACTCTGTTGAGATTTTGCCCTTCCTTCCTGTCTTGCCGAGGTGCCTTCCTTATATCTTTAGCTCTAAAACATCTTTTATGGTAGGTCCCGGCCTTTTTCATCAATTGCTCTTCTGTAAACAGTTGTGACTTTGGTGTGCCCATGAGAGGCATCAAGCTCTGGGTCTTTGAATGCTACCATCTTAGACAATCTCTCCACTTCATTCTTAAATCATATGATTTAATTTTTCTTAGTATCTTATTTGACTAGCGACAGTTTAAAATTTATTATCACTCATGTTTACTTCTCCTGTTTTAAAAAAAAATTGAATAGTGCATTCATTCATTTTGAAATGAAGGTAGTGACCTGTGAATTTCCATACCTCAAAAATCAAGGATAGAACAAAAGCATTTTCTACTGGTTTTACCCTCAAACTCTGCACCCCACACCAGACTGGGGATTAACCTCTTGCACCCATGCTCACCTTCTTTTTCTGGACCGTTAACCATCGCTGCATCTGTATGTGTGTTGACAAAGTGAACTCTAGGCTTTCCAGTTTTTGTGTTTTGTTTTTTGGATTAGGGAACAGTCCTACTATCAATGTACATTTACTGGTCTGCTGAAGTTCATATTAAACCTGTCAAGCACATTACCAGAATTGGAATTGCTTGTATATACACTTTGGTAAATTTTAGAGACAATGGTAGAACAGAAGTAAATTGTATTTCAAATCCCACAATATTCTCACACCATGAAAACCCTTCCCTTTTTAATATATTTGTGTGTAGTTTATCTTTTTGCCTATACTGTATTTCCCAGAGATGGGTAAGTGTTACGTTTCTTGCTAGCACATTTACGGTATTGTTCAAAGTCAGGCGTTTAGTGATTTAACATGATCATATTTCCATGAACTTGCAAGTACAAGATCTTCTCTCACACTGTCTTTTACTCCCTGCTTTTTTATATTGCCCTCCTAATTCTCAGTCCTGGTCTTTCTTTATGTTCTTCATCAACCTGGATAGGTTATACTATTTTTTCCCTTATTCAAGACCAATAGAATAGAATAGAACACCCAGAAATAAACCCTGATATATGGCCAAATGGGTTTTGACAAGTTGCCAAGTCTTTTCAAAGTAGAAAGGATAGTATTTTCAACAAATGATGCTGAGAAGTCTTGTTGTCAACATGCAAAAGAAGGAAGACGGACTCTTACCTAACATCATATGCAAAAATTAATGAAAACATATCAAAAAACTAAATATAAGACCTAATAAAATAAAAAGTCTTAGAAGAAGACACAGGAGAAGAGCTTCATGACATTGTATTTGGCAGTGATTTCCTCAATATGAAACGAAGGAACAACAAAGGTACAGCTAACAAAAAAATAAACAATTTGCAGTACATATTTAAAAAAATGTGTATCAAAGGAATGTAAACAGAATAAAATGGCAACCCACAAGATGGGAGAAAATATTTGAAAGCCATCTATCTGACAAGAGATTTCTATTCAGAATATACAGAGAACTCCTACAACTCAACAAGAAGCAAACACCCTGATTCAAAAATGGATAAAAGACTTGAATAGATGGTTCTTCAAAAAGATGTACAAATGACTAAGCACTTGAATAGATGCTCCATATCATTAAATGCATGTTTATATATTTGTGTGCATGCATACACACACAAGCACACACACACATACACAAGCAGAAAACAAGTATTGGTGAGGATGTGAGGGAGTTGGAAGCTTTGTGCTCTGTCAGTGGGAATGTAGAATGATACAGCGGCTTTGCAAAAGAGTATGGCAATTTTTCAGATATTGAAAAATAGAATTACTACATGATCCAGGAAATTTTTACTATGAGGTATACCCAAAGGAATTGAAATCGGGGTCTTAAAGTAATATTTGTACTGCAGTGTATAGAGCAGTAATAATCACAGTAGCTAAAATATGAAAGCAACCTAAATGTTCATCCACTAGTTCCTGGATAAGCAAAGTGTGGTATACCCATATAATACAATATTATTCAGCGTTAAGAAGGAAAACATCTAGGAATATGCTACAACATGGATGAATCCTGAGGAAATTTAGCTACCAAATATGCCATTTTTGTGACTTTTAGTGAGTCATAACAATGCAACTACTTATTTCAATTATATGGGGTACTTAGTGTAGTCAAAACCATAGAAATTGGGAGGGTAATGATGCTTTTCAGGTGGTTATGGAACAAAAAGGAAAGTTATGTTTAAAGGATATAGAGTTACAGTTTTAAAATGTAGAAAAGAATTAGAAAGATAAATGGCGATGTTGATCGCCCAATAATATGAATGTATTTAATATCACTGAACGGTGCACTTTATAATAATTAACATGTTATACTTTATGTTATTTGATGTTACTAACATACAAAATTGGGAAAGAATGTAATATCAGGAAAGGGAGTGGCCCTGGGATACAGCAGAGAGTAATCAGAAGGGTGAGACACTGCATATGTTGAAGAAGAAGAGCTGAGAGTCTTCATTGGACAGAAGAGACTTTATAAAAAAGAAAAAAAATTCCTCTGAGGGTGTATTAAATAGACATCTGTGGGTGTACTGCTATCTCCCATGGGTTATCTTTAAGAGTCTTTACTAAAGTCCATAAGGCTTGCTGAGGCTTTTTTAAAAACTGGATTCCCTAGGAGATAATTAGAGGGTGGTACTTAAGTCTATGTCTAAGTTGACAGATTTTGCAGGGAGGACGAACCTGAGAACAGTGGAGGTCCTGAGAGTGTAAGTACATGGAAATTGGAAAAAATAATAATAAAGGGAATTAGGAAAACTTTTGACTTCGAAGGTCATGTATTACTGAGTCATACCTGAGGTTTCTAAGGAGTTATATACACAGTTGCTATTTGGCTTGCTTGTTGATGAAGATCAGTGGAAAAACTAGAGTCTTTTCCAAGTGTAGGTAAGCTATAATGAGAGGATGGAGGTGGGAAGTAGGGAGGCCCAGAGAAAAGTGGGAAGGTCATACTGGGCCAAGATGGTGGTAATATCCAGCAGAACGGATGGTAGGGCAGACTGTGGTTTCATCTTTTTTATTTCGGCTCCCCACCTCATCCTTAATAATTCTTTGGGAATATTTCATTGCTCTGTGATGCAGGTACAGAATTCGAGTGAGGAGACTACACCCTCAGTGTCCAGCTGTCTGAGTCCTCAGTGTGCTTCAAATGATGGAGAACTATTGCTGCTTTATGAGAAGAGTTAGTACCTCGTAGCTAAGCTTTAGCTGGAGCTTATGCAGGATTGATTCCAATTTATATATACTGTTGGCATGGAGGTTCCTCCTCCTCTTTTCTTGACCATTATGAAATGAATCTATATTTCTCAATATTTGTGTATATCAGATAAATACATTAAGTAAAGGAATCTTATATATTGCTCCCTGCATAGTTTGCTCTTTCTTGTTTCTCTTTTACCTTTACTAAATTAGCACAGTGAGAGACTGTGCAATGTTCTAATCAGGAGAGATTAGAACATCATATTTCTAGAGAGGTTGGTTGGACAGAGCAGGGGTCCCAGTGAGAATCAAAGCTTCTGTTTCTACTTGGAAGTGTACCTGTATAGAGTAGAGGGCTCCAGGAAATATCCTAGAATATTGCAATGTCCCTGCGGGAGATCATTAAGAGAGGCAGGATCTGGTCCCAGATCAGTGTACTATGACATGTTTGTCAGTCATCTGGTGTGAGATTCTCAGAGCCAATCCCATATGGTAAGGCTGAGTGCAGAGTATGAAGAACCTGTGAAAGCCTTTGATTGAATGTTAGAGATGAAGCTCTGATTTTGGGGAGAATTTTCTTACCTGACTGAATGTCACCCTTCTGTGGGGATGAGATTTTGTGCTTTTCTTCTCTTGATGACCACTGACTGAAAGTCATTAGAGGATCATGTCTAGACAGCATTCTTTATTTAATTTCTTAAAGAAGAAAACATAGAAAACATTTTTATCCACTTTCAAATTGAGGGTCAAGGGGAATGACATCAGTGAAAATGTCAGAGTAGGGAGCTCTAGCTTGTGTCCATCACCAGAAGCACTGACATACGTGGTAAAACCTGTCAGAATGATCTTATCAACACATGTAAGTTTTCTTTTCTTTTCACCCTGTAGATTTATCTTTCACTGAAACTTAACTTACTACAAGATGTGGAGAATAAACAGGGAAGTAGAAACTGCATTTCCTGATGGGAGAATCACTAAGTCACATTAGTTGTTCTGAGCTATGTCTTACTCACTGTGACTGTAATTAAAACAAACAAACAAACAAAACACTTTTTTTTGGTAAGTCAGTTCTGACATTTCCTCGTTAAAGACAAGGTAACAGATACAGATTTAGATCTACCAGAATTGAGCAAAATGTTGATTGTACCTGTGCTGCATATATGAGCATGACCTGCTACAAATCTTCATTATACTTATTGCCACAACTGACAAATTCACTTTGGCCACTCCTGATATGTTGCATGTAAGGAATGCATAGGACACTAACCCCAGCTGGTCACAGGTAAACTCGGCCATGTGGATTACTGCATGTTTTCCTGCTGGAAGACCACACATTCTCGAGTATCATGACTGCAGAGTATGTGGGCTCTTCTTTTTTCTGGATAAAGGTTAGATAATCACCTAATTTTATGAGAAATATATAAATTGTATTTGCATATTCTTCAGGTTTTTATTTATCCATTCTCTTTCAAGTCCTAAGTGCAAATATTAAAGTGATTTCCAAGAGGGTGGTAAATAAGACAGCTACGTTTATGCTCCAAAATTAGCAATAAAGCATAATACAATTGTAAATGCATTAATGTGTGATTAATATGTAGATACTATGTAAATGCAATTTTAGTAATGCTTTGTGGAGAGCTTCAGAATCTGGGTATTTAAAAAAAAAAGAAGAAGGAGTTTTTGAAACTCTCAGGGAATTATATAGAAGTCTTTGTGTCTATAATTATCAATCTGGAATAATGCATTTTCTCAGAAATAAACTAGGCATAAAATTGTAGGAAAAAACTTCATGAAATGAAAGAGCATGTGAGATGGGCATACAAGAAAAAGAATATTCTCAGAGAATAATGAACAGTGTGAAGTTCAGCAGAAGTGTAATACAGATTCAAAGAGTAAAACTTTGGAGAGCCTAATTATGAGTTCCTCATATTGCATCTTTGGAGAGATGGTAGTCATTTGAAATATGATGTTATAAGATGACGTTAACATACTTAAATACTTTCGCTTAGAAATGACCACTTAGAACCAGAATAAATGAAAGAGAGCACAAAATTATGTTTTTGTTGATTTTTGAAGATCTCAGGTGAGTGCTGATAATTTAAATATATATGATGTCAGGCTTCCCTGGTGGTGCAGTGGTTGAGAGTCCGCCTGCCGATGCAGGGGACACGGGTTCGTGCCCTGGTCCGGGAAGATCCCACATGCCACGAAGCAGCTAGGCCCGTGAGCCATGGCCGCTGAGCCTGCACGTCCGGAGCCTATGCTCCACAATGGGAGAGCCCACAACACTGATAGGCCCGCGTACTGCAAAAAACAAACAAACAAAAAAGTGGTGTCTTTCACTGCAAAATAAAGGAGCTGTGGAGGATTCCTGGAATGAATGTCAGTATTATGACAATAGTATGAGTGTGTTTCATGTTTGGTAATTACAATCATTGTTGCTTTTGCTGTGGTCATCCATTTACAATGTTTGGTGTCAGTTGATTTTTCTCTTGTAAAAATAAAATGCAGTCTGTGTGTGTGGAAAAAAACATACATGATGTCGTGATAAAGTTGTATGTAATTTGAGATCTGGCAAAAAACATTTCTTTTCTGTAATGCTAGGATGCTAATTGGACATTTTTGCAAGAAAGAGATTTCAGGATGTAAATCTCGTGTCTCTAAGGTGGGAAGCCAGTTCATGGTGGAACATTCTATTAAACTTGTGTGAGTGCAGAAATATTTCTTTGGAAGAAAGAGGTCATGAATCCCTTTTTAACAGTTAGTGGTTTATAGTATACTGAATGAGCAAAATGGGTATTTCTGAACTTTAGAAAAAAAATATAGTTTTTCTGCATTTATATTATGCAGCTGATGTAGAATATCAAAAATTCTTTATTTTGAAAAACAATGTAATCAATTTGACATAATTCATATATATTGAACCTGTGGTACACACACACAATAAAACATACATTCAAAAAATCTTTTTCACTTAAGAAGTATTTTCTAGTGTAGTTGATTTACAACGTTGTGGTATTTTAAAATACATGTTTATTAGAGTATAATTGCTTTATAACACTGTATTAGTTTCTGCTTTACAACAAAGTGAATCACCTGTATGTATACATATATCCCCATATCCCCCCGTCTTGAGGCTCCCTCCCAGACTCCCTATCCCACCCCTGTGGGGGACATAAAGCACCGAGCTGATCTCCCTGTGCTATGCGGCAGCTTCCCACTAGCTCTTTTACATTTGGTCGTGTATATATGTCAGTGCTATTCTCTCACTACGTCCCTGTCTCCCCTTCAGCCCTGTGTCCTGAAGTCCGTTCTCTACATCTGTGTCTTTATTCCTGCCCTGTCACTAGGTTCTTCAGTACCATTTTTCTGAATTCCATATATATGTGTTAGCATACGGTATTTGTTTTTCTCTTTCTGACTTACTTCACTCTGTATGACCGACTCTAGGTCCAACAACCTCACTACAAATAACTCAATTTTGTTCCTTTTTATGGCTGAGTAATACTCCATTGTATATATGTGCCACATCTTCTTTCTATATTCATCTGTTGATGGACATTTAGGTTGGTTCTATGTCCTGGCTCTTGTAAATAGTGCTACAGTGAATATTGTGATACATGTATCTTTTTGAATTATGGTTTTCTCCGGGTATATGCTCAGTAGTGGGATTGCTGGGTCATATGGTAGTTCTATTTTTAGCTTTTAAGGAACCTCCATATTGTTCTCCAGAGTGGCTGTATCAGTTTACATTCCCACCAACAGTGCAGGAGGGTTCCCTTTTCTCCACACCCTCTGCAGCCTTTATACATTATTGTATTAATTTCTGCTGTGCAGCAAAGTGATTCAGTCATATATATATTCTTTTCCATTATGATTTATCACAGGATACTGAATATAGTTTCCCCTGCTGTACAGTAGGTCTTTGTGGCTTGTCCATCCTATGTAGAATAGTTTGCTTCTGCTATTCCAAAACTCCCAATCTTTCCATCGCTCTCTCCTTGGCAACCACAACTCTGTTTTCTATATCTGTGTGTTTGTTTCTGTTTTGCTGACATGTTCATTTGTGTCCTGTTTTCGATTCCACATGTAAGTGATATTATATGGTATTTATCTTTCCCTTTATGACTTACCTCAGTTAGTATCATTATCTCTATGTCCATCCATGTTGCTGCAAATGGCATTATTTCATTCTTTTTTATGTCTGAGTAATATCTATTGTATACGTATACCACACTTTCTTTATACATTCATTTTTTAATGAACATTTAGGTTGTTTCCATGTCTTGTCTATTATAAATAGTGCGTCTATGAACATAGGGTTTTATATATTTTTTTGAATTATAATTTTGTCTAGATATATGTCCAGAAGTGGGATTGCTAGATCATATGGCAACTCTCTTTATAGTTTTTTTGCGGAACCTCCATACTGTTTTCCATAGTGGCTGCACCAACTTACATGGCCACCAACAGTGCTGAAGGGTTCCCTTTTCTCCATACCCCATCCAGCATTTGTTAATTGTAGATTTTTTTTAATGATGGCCATTCTGATCTGTGTGAAGTGATACCTCATTGTAATTTGGATTTGCATTTCTCTAATAATTAGTGATGATTAGCATCTTTTCATGTGCCTATTGGCTATCTGTATGTCTTCTTTAGAGAAATGTTTATTTAGGTCTTCTACCCATTTTTCCATTGAGTTATTTGTTATATTGTTATTGAGTTGTAGGAGCTGTTTGTATAGTTTGTAAATTAAGCCGTTGTCAGTCTCATCATTTGCTAATATTTTCTCCCAGCCCATAGGTTGTATTTTCATTTTGATTATGGTTTCCTTTGCTGTGCAAAAGCTTATAAGTTTGATTAGTTCCTGTTTCTTTTTTGCTTTTACTGTAAGTCCGCTACGTATGAACAAGTTCTGTTCCAAGAGTGCATTTGTAAGTCCAACTTGTTTGTAAGTCCAACAAAGTTAGCCGAGGTACCCAGGTTACACAGTCGGCTATATGGTATTGTACCATAATAGGTTTATAATACTTTTCACACAAACAGTATATAAGAAACAAGCACAAAAACAAAGAAGACATTTTTAGTCTTACAGTACAGTAACTTGAAAAGTACAGTAATACAGTACAACAGCTGGGATACTGGGGCTGGCATCGAGGGAACAGGCGAGAAGAGTTACTGATTGGAGGAGGGGGAGGAGGTGGGAGATGGTAGAGGTGAAGGATTATCAGCAGTGGGAGACAGGGGGCAAGCTCCAATTTCACTCATACCTGACATTGATGACACAGGTTCTGGTTCCTTGCTGGATTTAATTCTATCTACCCTCTTGAAAAAATGATCCATTGATGTCTGGGTTTTAGCTCGCTTCTTCTCATCATAGATGATGACATGGTAGCACTGGTTTGCATTCTGAACGGCTGCTGCCACCTTTGGGTTCCATTGTAGGTTCGAGCCCTGTGCCTCCAAAACTAACAGTGCCTCCTCAAATTTAGAAGATGCCCTTGGCATTTTCTGTGTCGTGAATCTCTTCAGTTCTTCAGTTACTTCTTCCTCCTGTCCCTCTTCATCCTTTCTCTGCGCCTCCAATTCCATCAGTAAGCTCCTCATGTTGCACAGCAAGGAGTTCAGTGAAATCGTCCTCTTGCAGATCTAGCTCCAGCTTCTCGTTGAGGGTCACTACGTTGCTGAAGACCTCTTCAGACTTCTCATCTGCCTTCTCAAGTCCACAAACATCATGAACAAACTGTGGGCAAAGGTTCTTCCAAACCCCATTCATGGTGACCAACATACACTCACACCATGCAAAGTCAATGTTTTTTATGGCCTTGTAGATGTTATAGTCCTTCCAAAATTGTCCCTAGGTTCTTCCTGATTTCTCACTTACCTTTACTGCCTGACAAAAAGTGTGACATAAATAATATTTCTTGAAAGTCTCTATAACTTCCTGGTCCATAGGATGGATGAGCAATGCAGTATTCGGTGACAGATGCACTACTTTGACGTTGGGAAAAGTCATCCATGAAAGGGGCGTGGCCCAGAGCATTGTCAAGCAGCAAAAGAATGTTTTTCTGGGACGTCCTTCTCCGAGCAATATTTCTCTACATCTGGGATAAAGTGTGGGCAAAACCAGTCCTGGAACGTGGCCTGTGTAATCCAGGATTTGGGGTTACACTTCCACACAATAGGAAGAGAGTCATTGGCTATGTTTTTAAGGGTTCTTGGGTTCTCTGAATGATAAACTAAGAGAGGCTTCAGCTTCATATCACTGGAAGAATTGCCACCAAACAACAGTTAGCCTATCCGTTGCTGCTTTACAGCCCGGCATCAACTTTTCCTTCTTACTGATGTAGCTTCGGTCTGGCATCCTCTTCCAGTGCAGTTGTGTCTCATCCACATTAAACACCTGGTTGGGTAAATGCACACCATCATCAATAATTTCTCAAAGTGTTTCAGGAAGTTCCTGGACAGCTACCCTATCTGCACCTGCTGCCTCTCCACTTACTTTTACCTTGTTGAGGTTGGCTCTACTCTTGAACCGATGAAACCAGCCATGGCTGGCATTAAAAAATATGCCCTCTGATTCTTTCCCGTGTTTCTTCTTCAAGTCTTCATAAAGGCTTTTAGCTTTTTCTTGAATCACCATAAGCTGAGCAGGATTTAGCGCTGATGTCGATCCTGCACCTGCACACTGAGAAGTTTCTCCATCTCCTCCATCACTTTTCCGTGCTTCTTTGATATTTTGTCATGAGCATTGAATATTATATTGGCTGTGGGTTTGTCATAAATAGCTTTTATTATGTTGAGATATGTTTCCTTTATACCCATTTTGGTAAGCGTTTTTATCATGAATGGATGTTGAAGTTTCTCAAATGTTTTTTCGGCATCTATTGAGATGATCATTTTTTTGTGTTTTTCCTTTGTTGATGGAGTGTATCATGTTGATTGATTGGCATATGTGGAAACAACTTTGTGACACGGGGGTGAATCAAATACGATCATGGTGTATGATCCTCTTATGTGCTGTCAGATTCGGTTTTCTAATATTCAGTTGAGAATTTTTGCATCCATATTGATCAGAGATATTGGCCTGCAATTTTCTTTTTTGCTAGTGTCTTTCTCTGTGTTGTTTTTTTTTAAGTCTTTATTGAATTTGTTACAGTATTGCTTCTGTTTTATGTTTTGGTTTCTTATTTGTGAGGCATGTGGGATCTTAGCTCCACCACTAGCCATTGAACCCACACCCCCTGCACTGGAAGGCAAAATCTTAACTGCAGGACCACCAGAAAAGTCCCCATCTGTGTTTTTTTATTTTTCAGTAAATTTCTTTATTTATTTATTTTTGGATGCATTGGGTGTTTGTTGCTGTGAACGGGCTCTCTCTAGTTGTGGCAAGTATGGGTTACTCTTCGTTGTGGTGTGCGGGCTATTCACTGCACTGGCTTCTTTTTTGCAGAGCATGGACTCTAGGTGCGTGGGCTTCAGTAGTTGTGGCTATCAGGCTCAGTAGTTATGGCTCGTGGGCTGTAGATCACAGGCTCAGTAGTTGTGGCACACAGGCTTAGTTGCTCCACGGCATGTGAGATCTTCCCGGACCAGGGCTTGAAACTATGTCCCCTGCATTGGCAGATGGATTCTTAACCACTGTGCCAGCAGGGAAGTCCCCCCCACCATCTGGTTTTTTTTTTTTTTTTTTTTTTTTTTGCGGTATGCGGGCCTCTCACTGTTGTGGCCTCTCCCGTCGCGGAGCACAGGCTCCGGATACGCAGGCCCAGCGGCCATGGCTCACGGGCCCAGCCGCTCCGCGGCATATGGGATCCTCCCAGACCGGGGCACGAACCCGTATCCCCTGCATCGGCAGGCGGACTCTTAACCACTGCGCCACCAGGGAGGCCCCCCATCTGGTTTTGATATCAGGGTGATGGTGGCTTCATAGAATGTCATTGGATGTATTCCTTAATCTTCAATCTTTTCGAAGAGCTTGAGAAGAATCAGTGTAAGTTTTGCTTTGTATATTTGGTAGAATTTGCCTGTGAAACCATCTGATCCTGGATTTTTGTTGGTAGGGAGTTTTTGTAAATTACAGTTTCTATTTTGCTTGTAGTGATCAGTCTGTTCAAGTTATCTATTTCTTCTTGATTCCGTTTTGTTTGGCTGTAAAAAACAACATATATTTTTAAGTTATGTTAGCAGCTAAATACTTACCATGTATTAGACCACAAAAGAGCAAAGAAAAAAATATTAAAGTATTTTTTCAAATAGAAAAAGTATTGAAATATTTTTAAGAAATTGGGATAATAGTACTAGTTACAATAATGACAAATTGTTCTGAAATTAAACACTACTTTATCTAAGATGCATATCATATGCTTATCGTTTTACTGTTTTTAAATACATGGAATGTTTTCACCTTTCTAAAGTAATTATTTTATTTTACCTGTATATTGGGAAAAATTTTTAGTTGCACATAATATAAAAAATTACAGTTTAACAGGAGACATTAATCCATTTACCTTTGCTGTAGTATTGAAAATACTTAGGTTTAGAGTTACCATGTTATTGAGTACCCTTATTTATTTATTTATTTATTTATTTATTTATTGCGGTGCGCGGGCTTCTCACTGTTGTGGCCTCTCCCGTTGCGGAGCACAGGCTCCAGACCGGGGCACGAGCCCGCGTCCCCTGCATCGGCAGGCGGACTCTCAACCACTGCGCCACCAGGGAAGCCCTATTTATTTATTTTTAAAAAGACTTAATTTGGGGGAGGTACAAATTATTTATTTATTTATTTATTTTTAGCATCTTTATTGGACTATAATTGCTTTACAATGGTGTGTTAGTTTCTGCTGTATAACAAAGTGAATCAGCTATACATATAAATATATCCCGATTTCTCCTCCCTCTTGCATCTCCCTCCCACCCTCCGTTTCCCACCCCTCTAAGTGGTCACAAAGCACTGAGCTGATCTCCCCATGCTATGCAGCTGTTTCCTACTAGCTATCTATTTTACATTTGGTAGTATATATAAGTTAATGCCACTCTCTCACTTCGTCCCGGCTTACCCTTCCCCCTCCCCATGTCCTCAAGTCCATTCTCTACAGTCTGCGTCTGTATTCCTGTCCTGCCCGTAGTTTCTTCCCAACCATTTTTTTCTTTTTTTAGATTCCATATATATGTGTTAGCATACAGTATTTGTTTTTGTCTTTCTGACTTACTTCACTCTGTATGACAGACTCTAGGTCCATCCGCCTCACTATAAATAACTCAATTTCATTTATTTTTATGGCTGATAATATTCCATTTTATATTGAAGATGTGCAAAATCTTTTTTATCCATTCATCAGTTGATGGATACTTAGGTTGCTTCCATGTCCTGGCTATTGCAAATAGAGTTGCAGTGAACATTGTGGAACATGATTCTTTTTGAATTATGGTTTTCTCCAGGTATATGCCCAGTAGTGGGATTGCTGTGTCATATGGTAGCTCTATTTTTAGTTTTTTAAGGAACCTCCATACTGTTCTCCATAGTGTCTGTGTATCAATTTACATTCCCACCAACGGTGCAAGAGGGTTCCCTTTTCTCCACACCTCTGCAGCATTTATTGTTTGTAGATTTTTTGATTGATGGCCATTCTTACCTGTGTGGGATGATACCTCATTGTAATTTTGATTTGCAATTCTCTAATGATCAGTGATGTTGAGCATTCTTTCATGTGTTTCCTGGCAATCTGTATATCTTCTTTGGAGAAATGTCTAATAGGTCTTCTGCCCATTTATGGACTGGCTTGTTTGTTTCTTTGATATTGAGCTGCAGGGGGTGCTTGTAAAGTTTGGAGATTAATCCTTTGTCAGTTGCTTCATTGGCAAAGAGTTTCTCCCATTTTGGAGGTTGTCTTTTCATCTTGTTTACGTTTTCCTTTGCTGTGCAAAAGCTTTTAAGTCTCATTAGGTCCCATGTTTTTATTTTTATTTTTATTTCCATTTCTCTAGGAGGTGGGTCAAAAAGGATCTTGCTGTGATTGATGTCATAGAGTGTTCTGCCTATGTTTTCCTTAAGAATTTTATAGTGTCTGGCTTTACATTAAGTCTTTTATCCATTTTGAGCTTATTTTTGTGTATGGTGTTAGGGAGTCTTTTAATTTAATTCTTTTACCTGTAGCTGTCCAGTTTTCCCAGCACCACTTATTGAAGAGGCCGTGATTTCTCCATTCTATATTCTTGCCTCCTTTAACAAAAATAAGGTGACCATATGTGTCTGGGTTTATCTCTGGGCTTTCTCTCCTGTTCCATTGATATATATTTCTGTCTTTGTGCCAGTACCATACTGTGTTGATTACTGTAGCTTTGTAGTATAGTCTGAAGTCAGGGATTCTGATTACTCCAGCTCTGTTTTTCTTCTCAAGATTGCTTTGTCTGTTCGGGGTCTTTTGTGTTTCCATACAAATTGGGAAATATTTTGTTGTAGTTTTCTGAAAAATGCCATTGGTATTTTGATAGGGATTGCATTGAATCTGTAGATTGCTTTGTGTAGTATAGTCATTTCACAGTGTTGATTCTTCCAATCCAACAACATGGTATATCTCTCCACCTGTTTGTGTCATCTTTGATTTATTTCGTCAGTGTCTTATAGTTTTCTGAGTAAAAGTCTTTTGTCTCCTTAGGTAGGTTTATTCCTAGGTATTTTATTCCTTTTGTTGCATGGGTAAATGGGAGTGTTTCCTTAATTTCTCTTTCAGATTTTTCATCTTTAGTGTATGGGAATGAAAGGGATATCTGTACATTAATTTTGTATCCTGCAGCCTTACAAACTTCATTGATTAACTCTAGTAGGTTTCTGGTAGCACCTTTAGGATTCTCTATATATAGTATCATGTCATCTAGTGGCAAACAGTGACAGCTTAACTTCTTCTTTTCCGAGTTGGATTCCTTTTATTTCTTTTTCTTATCTGATTGTTGTAGGTAAAAATTCCAAAAGTGTGTTGAATAATAGTGGTGAGAGTGGGCAACGTTGTCTTGTTCCTGATCTTAGTGGAAATGGTTTCACTTTTTCACCATTGAGAACAATGATGACTGTGGGTTTGTCATATATGGCCTTTACTATGTTGAAGAAAGTTCCCTCTATGCCTAGTTTCTAGAGGTTTATCATAAATGGCTGTTTAATAGTGTCGAAAGCATTTTCTGCATGTATTGAGATAATCATATGGTTTTTATCCTTCAGGTTTTTTAATACGGTGTATCACATTGATTTGCATGTATTGAAGAATCCTTGCATCACTGGGATAAACCCAGCTTGATTATGGTGTATGATCCTTTTAATGTGCTGTTGGATTCTTTTTGCTAGTATTTTGCTGAGAATTTTTGCATGTATGTTCATCAGTAATATTGGCCTGTAGTTTTCATTATTTGTGACATCTTTGTCTGGTTTTGGTATCAGGGAGGTGGTGGTCTCATAGAATAAGTTTGGGAGTGTTCCTCCCTCTGCTATATTTTGGAAGAGTTTGAGAAGGCTAGGTGTTAACTCTTCTCTAAATATTTGTTAGAATTTGCCTTTGAAGCCATCTGGTCCTGGGCTTTTGTTTGTTGGAAGATTTTAATGACAGTCTCAATTTCAGTGCTTCGGATTGGTTTGTTTATAGTTTCTATTTCTTCCTGGTTCAGTCTTGGAAGTTTGTGCTTTTCTAAGAATTTGTCCATTTCTTCCAGGTTGTCCATTTTACTGGCATATAGTTGCTTGCAGTAACCTCTCATAATCCTTTGTATTTCTGCAGTGTCAGTTGTTACTTCTCCTTTTTCATTTGTAATTTTATTGATTTGAGTCTTCTCCCTTTTTTTCTTGATGACTCTGGCTAATGGTTTTATCACTTTTGTTTATCTTCTCAAAGAATCAGCTTTTAGGTTTTTTTATCTTTGCTATTGTTTCCTTCATTTCTTTTTCATTTATTTCTGATCTGACCGTTATGATTTCTTTCCTCTGCTGACTTTGGGTTTTTTTTTTCTTTCTTTCTCTAATTGCTTTAGGTGTAAGTTTAGCTTGTTTATTTGAGATATTTCTTGTTTCTTGAGGCAGGATTGTATTGCTATAAACTTCCCTCTTAGAACTGCTTTTGCTGCATCCCATAGGTTTGGGGTCATCATGTTTTCATTGCCATTTGTTTCTAGGTATTTTTTAATTTCCTCTTTGATTTCTTCAGTGATCTCTTGGTTATAAAGTAGTGTATTGTTTAGCGTCCATGTGGTTGTATTCTTTTACAGATTTTTTCCTGTAATTGATATCTATTCTGATAGCGTTGTCGGAAAAGATACATGATACAATTTCAATTTTCTTAAATTTACCAATGCTTGATTTGTGACCCAAGATATGATCTATCCTGAAGAATGTTCCTCAAACACTTGAGAAAGAGTGTATTCTGTTGTGTTTGGATGGAATGTCCTATAAATATCAATTAAGTCCATCTTGTTTAATGTATCATTTAAAGCTTGTGTTTCCTTATTTATTTTCATTTTGGATGATCTGTTCATTGGTGAAAGAGGGGTGTTAAAGTCCCCTACTACGATTGTGTTACTTTCGATTTCCCCTTTTATGGCTGTTAGCCTTTTCCTTATGTATGGAGGTGCTCCTATATTGGGTGCATAAATATGTACAATTGTTATGTCTTCTTCTTAGGTTGATCCCTTGATGATTATGTAGTGTCCTTCTTTGTCTCCTGTAATAGTCTTTATTTTAAAGTCTCTTTTTTCTGATATGAAAATTGCTACTCTAGCTTTCTTCTGATTTCCATTTGCATGGAATATTTTATTCCATCCCCTCACTTTCAGTCTGTATGTGTCCCTAGGTCTGAAGTGGGTCTCTTGTAGACCGCATATATACCGGTCGTGTTTTCAGATCCATTCAGCCAGTCTATGTCTTTTGGTTGGAGCATTTAATCCATTTACATTTAAGGTAATTATTGATATGTATGTTCCTATTACCATTTTCTTAATTGTTTTGGGTTTGTTATTGTACGTCTTTTTCTTCTCTTGTGTTTCCTGCCTAGAGAAGTTCCTTTAGCATTTGTTGTAAAGCTGGTTTGGTGGTGCTGCATTCTCTTAGATTTTGCTTGTCTGTAAAGGTTTTAATTTCTCTGTCGAATCTGAATGAGATCCTTGCTGGGTAGAGTAATCTTGGTTGTAGCTTCTCCCCTTTCTTCACTTTAAATATGTACTGCCTGTCCCTTCTGGCTTGCAGAGTTTCTGCTGAAAGATCAGCTGTTAACCTTATGGGGATTCCCTTGTATGTTTTTTGTTGTTTTTCCCTTGCTGCTTTTAATATTATTTCTTTGCATTTAATTTTTGATAGTTTGATTAATATATGTTTTGGCATGTTTCTCCTTGGGTGTATCTTGTATGGGACTCTCTGCACTTCCTGGACTTGATTAATGATTTCCTTTCACATATTAGGGAAGTTTTCAACTATAATCTCTTCAAATATTTTCTCTGTCTCTTTCTTTTTCTGTTCTACTTCTGTGACCCCTATATTCGAATGTTGGTGTGTTTAACATTGTCCCAGAGGTGTCTCAGATTGTCCTCAATTCTTTTCATTCTTTTTTCTTTATTCTGCTCTGTGGTAGTTATTTCCACTATTTTATCTTCCAGGTCATTTATCCATTCTTCTGCCTCAGTTATTCTGCTATTGTTTCCTTCTAGAAAATTTTTAATTCCATTTACTGTGTTGTTCATCATTGTTTGTTTGCTCTTTAGTTCTTCTAGGTCCTTGTTAAACATGTCTTGTATATTCTCCATTCCAGTTCCAAGATTTGGGATCATATTTAGTATCATTACTCTGAATTCTCTTTCAGGTAGACTGCCTATTTCCTCTACATTTGTTTGGTCTGGTGGGTTTTTACCTTGTTCCTTCATCTGCTCTGTGTTTCTCTGTCTTCTCATTTGGCTTTGTGGACGGTGTTTGGGGTCTCCTTTACACAGGCTGAAGATTCGTAGTTCCCGTTGTTTTTGGTGTCTGCCCCCAGTGGCTAAGGTTGGTTCAGTGGGTTGTGTATGCTTTCTGGTGGAGAGGACTGGTGCCTGTGTTCTGGTGGGTTTGTCTGGATCTTGTCTTTCTGTTGGGCAGGTCCGCATCCGGTGTTGTGTTTTGGGGTGTCTGTGACCTATTATGATTTTAGGCAGCCTCTCTGATAATTGGTGGGCCTGCATTCCTGTCTTGCTAGTTGTTTGGCATTGGATGTCCAGCACGGGATCTTACTGGTCTTTGAGTGGAGCTGGGTCTTAGCATTGAGATGGATATCTCTGGGAGGCTTTTGCCATTTTGATATTACAAGGTGCCCAAGGTCTCTGGTAGACCAATATTCTGAACTCTGCTCTCCCAACTCAGAGGCACAGGCCTGACACCCGGCTGGAGCACCAAGACCCTCTCAGCCACACAGCTGGGGGTGAGAGCAAGAGCTAGCTTTGGTACATCTCAAAGAACACCAATGAGATTCACTCACCATTTTCTCTCCATAAGTGAAGAAAACAAAATTCAGTGTTCGGTGAGTCAGCCACCTTGGTAGCCAGCCTCCAAGAAGGCCCTAATCATACCCTAATTATCTCCCAGTCATCATGCACCTGTGTGCCTCCTCACAGTTGAAAAGGGCTGATGTTTTAACTAATAAGACATTGCAGAAATGACAAAGTGCAGCTTCCAAAGGTATAAAAGATATTGGAGCTTCTGCTTTGGTTTCTGCTAGATCACTCTTCCTGTGGTAAGCCAGCTGCCATGTCATGAGGACACTCAAGCAGCCCTAAGGAGAGATTCATGTGGCAAGGAGCTGAGGCCTCTTACTTACAGCCACCTGAGTGAGTCATCTCACAAGTCACAATACTTAATTTTATTTATTTATGGTTGTGTTGGGTCTTCGATGCTGCACAGGGTTTCTCTAGTTGTGTCGAGCAGGGGCTACTCATCATTGTGGTGCATGGGTTTCTCCTTGCTGTGGTTTCTCTTCTTGTGGAGTATGGGCTCTAGGTGCATGGACTTCAGTAGTTGTGTCACGCAGGCTCAGTAGTTGTTGCTTGCAGGTTCTAGAACGCAGGCCAAGTAGTCGTGGCACACGGGCTTAGTTGCTCTACAGCCTGTGGGATCTTCCCAGACCAGGGATTGAACCCCTGTCCCCTGCATTGGCAGGCAAATTCTTACCCACTGAGCTACCAGGGAAGTCCAGTGTGCTCTTTTTTAAACCTAGTCTGTTTTCATTATTTTCTATCTTAACTGTTCTATATTAAATAAAAAAAAATAATACTCCTTTCTACCCCTCCTCTTTGAGGATGATATATGAAGAAGTATGTCTTATTTATTAATCTGAAATTTTCACCTTACTTTTAAGAAGTAATCACAGTGTCAAGTATTTAATACCTTTCACTTCCACCTTGAAAAGCATGGATATTAAAGTGCTAATATAATTACCTTCCCTAGTCTATCATTTTTACTTCTTGTTATGTATAAAAAACAACTAAAAATATGCATGGTTTGTAAGGAAATGACAAATTTCAGAAAATTCAGAATCTGCATACACTCTATACATAGCTTCTAGATACAGACACAGAAAATTGCCAGATACTCAGAGCCCCCCTTGTCCAATTCTAGTGACTCCCCTTAAGGTTTAATATTGTTCTGGTATCTAACAAAAAGATCACTTTACCTGTATTTTGTATTTTATATAAATGTAATGGCAGAGTAAAATCACTTTTGGATTGGGCTTTTTAATTTTATGTTGTTTATGAATATGCCTATATGGTTGCCTGTTGTTGTTGTCATGCGCTGACACTGTTGCATAGGATTCCATAGTGTAAATATTTAACTATTAATTAATTTTTTCCAAAATGTATTACAATATGAGTGATTTTCAGTTTGGGTCTATTGAGAATTGCACTGGTATATACATACTAGAACTTGAGCTTTGGTGGTATGTGTATAAATTATTGTTCAATATACATGTAGTAGTAAAATTTTTGACTCATAGCTTTCATCTGTTTATCTTTTTAGATATTTCTAAATATTTTCAAAACATTTGTATGATTTTTCATCCTCAGCAGCAGTGAATGAGATTCAAGGATTACACACATTCTTGTCAAACTTGATAATACCTGTCATTTTCATTTGAACTTTCTGGTTGGTGAGTGATAATTCCAGGTATGACTTTTTTTGCATTTAATTGACTACTAAGAAGCCAAGCATCTTTTGATATGTTTAATTAACGTTCTGTACTCTCTTTCTTGAAATATCTTTTGGTATATTTTTCTCATCTTTGCTATTACATTATCTTCTTATTGAAGACTTTTTTTTTTTAACATCTGAAGACTTCTTATTTAGGAGTTTTAAATATATACTTGATATAAGTTCTTCTCTCTTTCTGTCTCTCCTCTTTCTTTAGATGAGTGTCAGTTTTTAATGTTAATAACATCTAATTTGTTATTTTCCTCTATTTAGTCTTATTTCTATTTATTTATGTAATCTTCTTATCTGTTGCAGAACACATTATATATTCTAAACCACAAATATGTTTTTGTTTCTTCAATAAATCTAATTGTTAAGCTTTAAATTTAAGTTAACTTTCTGAATTAAATATGTTGTATTATAGTGAGCATTAATTTGTCTATGACAGCTGCAAGGTTACATTTATTCAGAAAATGTTGTATTCAGCTCTCTTTTCATTTGCTCCTACTTCTTATTGATTCACAGAGGTAAACATCACTTCATCCATGGATCTGACTTTTCTTGATTTCTCATGGTCATTTTCATTAATTCTTCTTGCCTCATGAAATCTTTAGGCAATGCATTATTCCACAAAAGCAAAAAGCTTCCTTGGGCCTTTTTCCTCAGAAGATTGATTATTCCCACATTTTAAATGGGAGATTGCAATAAGTTAGGAGAAAATGCCACAGGGGTCTCTCTCTCTCTCTTTTTTTTTTCTTTCACATCTTGTATCAGCCTCTGCTTGCACTCTGTGTTCAAAGATTTTTGTACAACACATTGATAGAAGTGCCAGGTGTTTCTCTCCTTGGGGCAAAAGACAGATTAATTACCTGACAAATAAAATAAAAACAGTGTCTTTCTCTGTTCAAATGTTGGAAAGGATTGCTTGCATCCTAATTTAAAAGTTTCAGGTGAGTGAAGCTTAAGATTCCAAAGCTTTAATCCATATTTGCACCATGCACAGCATCCAACAGGACTGCTTTACATAACCCCATGAGACTTTTGTGTGCAAGTGAAATAGATAAAAATATAAAACTATTGCTGTCTTTTTGGGTCATAAAAAAGATTTTTTGTCTCATTTAAAATATTTTTTTTTCTAAAATCCAAAAACGTGTCAGGCTAAAATATTGGAATTTCAAACATGGTAAAACCCCTTTTGAACGATGCGAAGTGAGACTTCTTTGTAGTGCTGATTTGCATTGCCCACTTGCTTGGTTGGCCAAAAAGGGCCTACGCGTTTTTTCCTGAATATATTCAGGAAAAAAAAAACGTACGCCCTTTTTGGCCAACTGCATCATTGTCGAAGTTCTGCCGCTTTTCATGTGCTTTAAAGGCGACTCCGATCTACCTCTTGAAAACGGTTTCCTGCAATTCTGCCTTGTTTTCAAATCCTCTTCGTTGCCTTACCTCAATAAGGTACGAAAGTTATCATTTATTATCCTGCAGGTTTGTGAATTTTAGTGCCTCTGAGATCCATTTTTCAACTCGCCTTTTTAGGAGCTGGCCTCCAAACCGCAGGACTGCTTCAGGCCCTATTTTGGTTCCGGGGGGCAGTCAGAGCCTTTGGTTAATTCTTCTTCCTGATTGGAAATTAGAGTGACATGTGTCTGTCCAAACACCTAGAGCTGACCTCTCATTGGTTCCCCCTCTACCCATTCAACCTCTGGACAAATTGCAAACTGTACAAAACAGGAGGTTAAAGGTGCTGATTCTCCAAGTGGGGAGCTTGTTGGTAAAGCAGCTTGAATGGCGAACCCAAGCACCACGAGATGAAAAATGAGGTGCGTTTTAGAAACGTTTCCCGATCATATGGTGTACCATCCTCTGGGTTTCCCATGCATGTTTTAGCTGTAGGAAGATTCCCTTGAACCTGGAGATTTCTGACCCATGGAATGGGTAGCACGCAGTATTACTTTAAAGGGTCTGCATTTGCTCACACAACCTCACCAATCCGGTCGCCCCCAAGAGTTTCCAGCCTTATGTCTCTTCCAGCTGTGGGTCTAGATGTGGTCAATCCAGGTTGCATCACAGCCACTGAACGAATTTTGTAAGAATTTCTCTCTCTTTCACTATCTTTGCTTTTTTTTGTAATTTGTATTTATAATGGGATTTAGCTGATTTTCAATGCTGTGTTTGTGCCCCTTTACACCCACTATATTCACTTACCGAGAAATATCAATAAATACTTTTTAAGATTCTTACTACGCGGATATATTCTTCTGTGGTGAATAAGGTGTGTTGAGTCCAGTTCACTGAGCAATGAGTAGGTCTTTTCTATTACATATTTGGTTGATGGAACGGTATCTGTGCTAATTTCAAACTATTGTTTTATGCATCACTCCACCTCACCTTTCCCCTTAAGCAGCCATAAGTGTGTTTTCTAAATGTGTGACTCTGTTCTGTTTTGTAATTTAGTTCATGTAGCGATTTTTACATTCCGTCTATAACTGATATCTTATGATAAGTTTCTTTATCTGTGTGACGTATTTCTCTTAGAATCATCGTACCTAAATCCACTCATTATGCTGCTACTAGCCTTAGGACATTGATTTCATGGCTGAGTGATATTCCATTGTACATAAGTACTACAACTTGTTTATCCATTTTTCTCTTTCATGAGATACTTAAGGTGTACCCGAGTCGAGGATTTTGTGAACACAGCAGCCCTAAAATTTGGGGTGCCTGTGTCTTGTCGATTTTTTGTTTTCTCAAGATATAAGCCCATGAGTGGAAGTGCCCTGTGCTCTGTAGCTCTGTTTTTTAGATGTTTTAGGAAACACAATACAATTTTCGAGAGTGGCCGTTGGCAATTTATATCACGCCCATCAGCGTAAAAAAGCTCCCTTTTCTCCTTGACTTGCCCTGCATTTCTGGTTTTTACACTTTTTCAGCATGGCCCTTTTGACCGATGCCTAGTGAGACTTCTTTGCAGTGTTGATTTGCATTGCCCGCTTGTTTGGTTGGCCAAAAAGGACGAATGCGTTTTTTCCTGAATATATTCAGGTGCTCACCAGGGCATGTAGCAGGTGTGGGTGAGTGTCACGTAGCGCACACCCAGCGCATAGAAGGTACGCAAGATGGAGAGGCTACTGTCCAGTGAGTGGCCGCCCTCCACACCAGTAAGGCAAGCCAACTTCCGGGTATTGTTGAGAGCTGGGGGCACGTAGGTCAGATGATCATTTTCAGAGGCAGGGGTAGCTTACTGAAGTCCCTAACACCCACTACCACCAGTCTGTTTACCTTTTTTTTTGGCCGTGCCACGCAGCATGAGGGCTCTTAGTTCCCCCACCGGGGATCAAACCCGACCCCCCTGCAGTGGAAGCGTGGAGTCTTAACCTCTAGACTACCACGGAAGTCCCCCGTCTACCTTTAACTGAGGTCACAAGCTCCAGCTCAGAATAGGAGGCACACAAGAGGCGGATGAGGTCAATTTGTTCCAGGGTGAGGCGCACAGCATCCCGTTCGTGGGTCTGGCATGGGACGTAGGCTGACCAGAACTGAGGGAAGGCCAGGGCTTAGTTTGGGCTTTGGAACTCCTTGGGCTTCTCATAGCCTCCTCAGCTGGCACAGCACTTACCGTGCCCAGAAGTCACATGTAATGCGTTGCTTTTTCTGTGGTACTTGGAAGCCCGTCAGGTTGGCTCACTGTGACCCCTGTAGCCCCCAGCATCCATGGCATGGCACTTTCTAGGTCACTATGGTAACTTCGTTCCAATGTGACTAACCTGTGGTCTCTGTGGCCCCCAAACTGCCCCACATTCCCCAGCAGCCATGGTGGCACCTTGTGTGTCACTTTGGTACCTGGCCACCCACGAGACCATCTTTCAACCTGTCCAAGCTGTTCTAGCCATGGCTGAAATTGCGCAGATTAACATGCTATAGCCCATTGTGGTAAAACTGCCTCAGGACCAGGGGCATGTTGTTGTGGCTGGAGGGAGGTCAAGGCAAATGGGTGGGCTCCTTAGGTCTTGGGATCGGGCAGGACACATTGCCTGGCCTGGGCCAGCCTTGGGGTCCCCCACCTCACACTGTCACACAGACTATACTAGGAGCAGCTGAGGCCTGGGCTGAGGGTTTCCCACCAGGGAAGGGATGACAGAGAAGGGGAAGGGCATCCATAGATGATGGAGAGGACATCCAGGGGTGGTGTGAGGGAGCCTCCCCACTAGCGCTACATGCTCCGGACCTCCTCCCCTGCCCAGGGACAGGCTAGGCCCCCACCGGCCCCCAGCAGCCCGCACACACTGCAGCCACCCTTCCACAAGCGGGAAGTTCCGCATCAGGGCCCGCGTGCACTCCCGCAGACTTGGGGTGCTGGAGGTGCCCAGCGTGGTCTGCACGAGGGTTACCGATCACAGCAGCAGACCCAGCAGGAGCAGCAGGCACAGCAGAGGCCGCTGGCTGTGTGCACGGGGACCTTCGAGGCCCCCGGGCCGCAAGCTGTGCAGGGCAAGGCAGGCGGGCAGAGGTGGGTCTGAGAGGGGCGGGTGATGGGGTTCTGCCCGTCGACACAGGCCACCCAGCGGCGCGGCCTCGCGAGGGGGGCGGGGTGAGGGAGGGGATACAGAGTCACAGGACCCTGCGACCTGTGTGCGGAGAGCCGCGATCCGGGAAGCCCGGCAGCCACAGGGCGGCACTGCCCTCCCGCCCCCTGCTCAGAGGCAGCTCCCGCGGGCTAAGCTGGCCTCTGCTGAGAGCCCACTCGCCTCCCATCGCGGGTTCCCTCCGCCCCCGCCCCTCTTCCCACACCCACTGCTCCGAGGGGGCGCCCTAGGTTGCTCTCCCCCGCCTCTAACCTTCCTGTCCAAGCTGGGGTGCTTCTCTCAGAGGGCCACCTGCAGCCCGTGGCCTCCCGGGAGCACACCTCGTCCCCATCTGCCCGCAGCCGGCCCCGCCCACCCCGAGGGCTGCGTGTGAGGGTCTCTGTGGCCACAAGTGCTCTGGGCTCCCGGTTTCCCGGTACTGGGCCATGGGGGCTGGTGTGGGGGAAGAGATAGTTTCTGGAAATGGGGGGTGGTAACCATGTGAGCTCTGGATTCAGGAAGGGGCCCTCTGCCCCCAACCTTCTCTCTCCTCCTACTTGACTCCTCAACCTGCCTGACCATTCTCTGGGGACTTGAACCAGCAGCACCTGGGAACTATCAGGAACCTCCCCCACTTCTGTCAGCCAGCCTCAGGAGAGCGCCCTCAGGAGCTGCTACACCTCCCCAGGGCCTGAATAGAGGGACTTTTGGGATGTGAACTGAACACCCTTCTGGGGAGAGTCAACGACCCTTTTACTCAACAGAGCAGGAACTCAGTCAGTAGGCTATTTGTGTGGAAGGAAATGAAGTCGCTTCCATGGCAGAAGAGCCCCCACCGCAGCAACCTTCGTCCCAGAGCTGCTGGCTGACCTTCTGGCCAGGATCCCTCCTACCTCAGCGTGGAAGGCCCGGCCTCGTGGAGAAGTGTAGGTTCTGAAGAAAGACCTGGCACCTGGGTTCTGCTGCTACACTTGCCTTATCTCGTGGCCCTTGTGGCTCTAGCTTTCCCAGAAACCTCAAGGGCTAAGTGCCTGTGCTTGCTCAGGGGCCGCACGCCATTCCCCATTTCCAGCCTCAGGCCCTCCCGCTAGCTGCCTCCTCTAGGGACCCCCTCCCCCCAACACACACACACACACACACACACACACACACGCACGCACACTGGGGATGTGCCTTCTCACAGCAGCTCAACCACTGAGATGATTTAGGGACTGTACCCAAACTCCTGCATCCCCAGCCTCTCAAGTTTTTGCTCTGATCCCTGGCGCCCCCTGGAGCTGTTCCACCTTTGGAACCTTTCCCAGGTGGCAGGAGTGCCTAGCACAGGGGTAGTGACCTAAGTCTGAGCACTGGCGACCCTAGAAATCTGTTACAGAAAAGCATTTTATTGAGCAGTAAGGGACGCCACTGGGGACGGAAAGGCCTGGCAATAAAGGAGCATGTGAACCTCGGGACAGGGTGCGTGCTGCTTGACTCTCCATCCTGTTCTTGCTTCAGGGAGCAGGGCTTCCTGGGCCTCTCTATCCTGCCTCCTGAGACCCCAGGCAGGAGGATCTTTGGGAAGCCACAGATTGCTGCTTTCAGTTTCAAAAAGCCCAGCTCCCCACTGGTTTGTGGTGGTGGCCGCTGACAATGGCTCAGGGCAGGAGCCCATGTGGTAGACTGCTAAGGCTTCTCTGCACCCTGTCTCTGCTCCTGCATCCTCCTCGGCTCGCAGAGTGCAGACTTCACTTTCTTCAGCTCACAAAGGGGCCCGTGAGGATTGAGCAGAGGAATGCCAGGTTTTCTTCCAGGCCAGCTTCCGCCCTGGGATGTTCAGGGCAGGCTCTCATTTCAAACCTCACTTTCTGAGGCTCCTGGCTTATGGCCATTTAGTGTGCAGGGAGGCTCCTGGCTGAGGAAGGCTCAGACAGAACGACGCAGGTTCTAATCTGTGGTAGTGGGCAGTGGGGGGGCGGGGCGGGAGGGGTCACTGCAGGAAGAGGCATTCGCTGTCTTAGGCAGTTAAACCATTGCCCCGTCTTCAGAATGGTTCAGCCAGCAAGATTCTGTGGAGTCCGCCTCCTGGCACCATGCTACAATCGCCGGATTTTGGGTCTGGAGCAACCGAGATCTTCGTCTGACTCTTCCGGAGCTTGCTTTCTCTCGGGAGCACATCTGGGGACTGGCTTCTCGGCTTCCGCCTTTGCTGGCATGGCCAAAGGAGCATCCCCGTAGGCCCGGTAGCCACCAACCAGGCAGTATGTCTCCCCATACCGGCCCAACTGCGTTTCTCCACACCCTCGGTTGAGGACATGGTAGTGACCAGGTGTAGGAGGAGAAATGGGAGCCACAGCTGCTGCAAAGAAAATCAGAACTGATCAGTCACTTCTGCTGTACACAGTCTCCTGCCAGAATTTCCTTCTCTCATGTCTCTCCCAGTTTCTGGCTGAAGACCTTTAATCTACTTGACATCCAAAACACAGACTTGGCCCATCACCTCTATGAGTCCCTAGAGAAGGGACACTGGCTGCAAAAGCAATTCCTAGAGCCTACGGCTGCATCAGGTGAGGTAGTCTCTTCACCGTTGCCAGGGAAAACAGTAGAACCTGAAAGAAATTGCAATCATGATCCTCTCCATCTCTCCCTTCCACAACAGAGAAAACATTTCTTGCAGTGTGTGTCACTTCTGAGGCTTTAATGGAAATGTCTTTCAAGTTTTGGAAAAAGATAATCTAATATAAATTGGTTAAGGACCCCTCCCACTTTGGCAACCCCTCGGGCCCCATTTATAATGCCTGTTACAACCACACTGAACTCTAGCCCTCTGATACTTTTATCTAGATTAGAACAAGGCCAAATACTGAGGCAGAGTGATCAGGAGACTCAGAACCGGGTTCTGGGTACCAAGTGTAGGCTCACATCCACCCAGCCTCCTGGGACACCATCTGCTCAGCCCTCCAGTCTCACTAGCACTTCATCACCCCCCTTGGTTCTTCCGGTCTTCCCATGAATATGGCACCACCCTCTCCCCTAGTACTCAGCAGCTCAGTATGGGATGTGTCTGAGGGGACCGAAATAGATGTGTACATGACAGCACAGAGGTGCCTGGGTTTGAAGGTGCGGTTCAAGAGTGGCCCTCTTCCTCAAACTGCTCCGTTTACCATCTGCCAACAAAAATGCACTTGCCTTTTGCTAAGAGGCCAACCAGGAAAGGGTCTGAATGGAAGCATCCTGTAGCCCAAAGCGGAAGGCAACATTTATAAAGATCAGAAGCTTCCTGCACACTAGTTCAGGGATGACCTTTCACTTGTCCTCAGCAGTGAGCACTGTGGGACCCTGAAGGTGTCCCAGGTCACTGGTATTACTTACAGCTGGGAAAGTGCTGAGGTTTACGTAGTGGGCAAGCCCCACAGGAACATGTGGCAGCCAGGTGAGGTTTTGTGTACACCATGCCTCTTCTACAGATGCCCGGTCTCAGTGTACCTGCTGCACTGCCCAGCCAGGGAACAGAGCACAGGTTTGAGTAAATATAGACGATCCGGTCAGACATTCTCAGACAACCAAAGAGATTGGTATCTGGTGGAGAACTGGTAGGGAAGTTTCTCTGAGGGCAGCACATTTCCATAGTTATGCTGCCATGGAAACTGTGAGAAGGCCTGTGAGGTCATCACTACCCAGTGAGGTCATAATAAGGAACCTGTGACTTGCGGGTCAGGCTTCAGGAGGAGGGGCAGTTTTGTGGAGGAGAGCAGGGTGGAGGCAGAGGTACTCTGCCTGGCCCCTCACACCTGGGCTTCCCCACCCATGCCCTAGTCTAGTAGACACCCCACATGGGGCGTGCAGGTGGGCTGGTACAGCCCCATGGGCCCCAGGAGGGCAAGAGAGACCCACATTCTGAAATTGGCTTGAGAGGCAAGATTAACGTTAAGAGACAGCTAGGTTGTATGGCACTGACCCTAAGAGGCAGAGAATTGTGTGGACTGGGGAACCAGGGAAGGCTCCTTGGCAGTGGGCCTGAAGGACAAGTGAGATCTGGACCCATGGGGAAGAGAGGGAAGACATTCCAGTTTGGAAGAATACAAGCAAAGACACACTCTTCTCGACCTTGTCCTGCCCCAAATATAAATTCATAGAACCCTCACATTTTTACATCTGAGGGCTTAGAAAAACCAAGATGTTAAGGAGCCTACCCAGTGTTACACAGCTAGTGGAGAGGGGTTCTGCTCAATGGTTATGTTCGTGTCGGGTCTCCGGATTTACAGCTGATAGGAATGTGAGGACGAGCTCATGCCGTTTCAAACATTTCCAAGTGATACTGAGAGAGATGTTAAAGGTGCAAAATGAGGGTGCTGAATGACCTCACAAAGTGGGAATGGTGGGCCCATTTTAATATGAAATTCAAAACAAATTCATGACAAAAGGACATAATACAAAATGACAACATAATCATTACACTCCCCTCTCCCCTAGAAGTAAAAATCATTATAATCCTCTCTCTCTCCACCATGAAAGGATGAGATAAAGGCTCAGCAGCAGCCCCCGTGAAAATCATGGTCAACACTGTGAAGAGGGGTTAGTAAGACGACTTGGTCCGACTCAGAGAAGGAAAGAGACAACTCTGCCCTTAGCCTGATCAGGCCCACAGGAAGGAACCACATTTGGGGCAGCTTTTGATAGTGTGGCAATGAGAGAGAACCTTCTTTAGGAGGGGACTCCCTGTTGCCGACCTTGAGAAAGCAAAGATGGGACCTTCGTTTACTGGGGCTGTTGTAGAGGGGATGTGCCCAGGAGGTAGAGACTGCTTGGACTACCCTTTTAGAGGTTGGGCCACCCTGGATGAGAACCACAGCACCTTCTATCCCTAAACTGCTTGAATCAGTGGGTGCCCGTTAGGACAGACGAAGTCAGGCCTCATTGGAGCAGACTGCCTTTTGGAGTGGTAGAAGGTAAATGTGAAGGGGAATGCTCTGGCGGAGGTTTGTCACGGCAGGTGGGCCAGCATGAGACCATTCAGAATCTCCAAGGCTCCAGAGATTACTTGGCTGGGAGCATCCCTCTGATGTGGTGTGGGGACCCCTACCTTAACAGGACCTGGCTGGGCATCTGGGGGAGGCAGAATAAACGGTTTATTAACTTAAGAGAGCGAGAGAATCACCTGGGGGGTTCCACCAAACCACTTAAAAAGCCTTGTACCTGGATTCTTGAGCCAACCCTCAGAAAGCTTATCTAGATCTGGAGTAGGGCTCAGGAAGCTGCACTTTTAATAAGCTTCCTGGGCAGTCCCACCACAGTGGTCCATGGATAGAGAGACCAAATTATTGTGTATTCTCGGTTGCTTTTGGGAGTCAAAGTGGGCAATATTAAAAACTGCAGCAGGCATATGTATAAACAGGGAATATTCAAGGCAAGCAGAGGTGTATAGTTATTCTATGCATGAATCAGATTTGAGAAAAGCTAGCCTGGTGGTTAAAGAACACAACCCTGAGGACAGACAAACCAGATTCTTTCCTACTGACTTGTGTGATTTTGACCAAGTTCTTTTATCCTTCTGTTTCTTCAAATGGAAAAGAGTTATGACTGTACATTTAGCACAATATTCTCTTTCGGCAAAGGTTGCTCTGGGTCCATCTGTGTTCTCTGCAACTTAACCCTTTCCAGTGCGCAAGCATTTTTAAGTTGTTTGGTGAAGTATTACATTTGACTTTCAACAGTTCATTACTTTGGGCAAAGCTTATATAATGCTGCAGAGACTAGAACCTATGCAGAGATAGTGAGAGGATGTTATAAGCTTATTCTGCTGGTTTATAAAAAAGTTTAACCTTTTCTTCTCTTCCTCCACCTGCCACCAAGAGATGAGAAAGAAGGCAGAGCCTGGAAATGCACACCAAGCAATATTTCTGTGTCAGTTTGCCTTTTATTCCTCTGCCAGTACTTCCCAGAGAGATTTCACCAAAAGTGCCTAAGCTTGCCATGGCCATTGTTGTGAAGAAAATTTCTCTTTATTGCTAGTCACATCCCCTTTTCCTTCTCCTGGAGGCTTAATGGATGTTTGGGGGCAGGAAACAAAATTTAAATTGAAAGAGCCTTCGTCCTAAGTGTGGTAGTTTGGAGTGTGAATCTTCTCAGGGTCTACTGAATTCTGCCCCAGTGGAAACTGTTATTAAGGGGCACCCATAGAAACATCGCTTATTGTTAGAAACCATGACATAATACAGAGCCAAGATCGACATTATTCTTCACGTGAAAGACTACAGAGAGCCAAGCTCAGTAGTTCACCCTCAAGTGTTGGCCAGCAACTTACCTTTTGAAGCCAGACAGCAGCCCGGGTCTTCAGAAGGTGACTAGGCAGCCCAGAGCACCCTACTGACAAGTGTGCTCACCCATCCAGCACAGAGGGAAAGGTCCCTGTTATGGCATCATATATAAGCCTGCTGCAATAAGGTTTGCTGGTGCAAAGGCTCTCTTCACTGAGGACCCCAGTCCTGGAAGGCTTCTCCTCCAGCGAGCTGCCAGTTCAATCTTCTGAGCCAGGCTCACGTCCCAGGGATGGGTCACAAAGCTGATGACAGTAACTGGCACCTCGATCCCCACCCGGTCCACCCTCCCTGCTCTGTGGATGTAGTCTTGCAGGGTGAGAGGGAAATCATAATTGATGACTAGCTCCACCTGGGTGCTGTCCAGGCCCTGAGAGGCGATGTCTGTGCAGAGAAGAATGTCTCGGGAGCCCTTCTGGAAGGACTGGAAGATGCCTGCTCTCATTGAGGCTGGCATTTGTCCCTGCAGTCTTAAGTGTTGGATTTTGTGGTCATCCAGAATATATACCCCAGCCAGTTCACAGTGCTGTAGCAATTACAGAACACCAGAACAGTTCCTGCGGTGCCAGTCCTATATGCTCTGTCATGCTGCCTAAGGATCTGTACCAACCCAGTCACCTCCTCTGTTCCCTTCGGCCTCATGAATGTCTGTCTGACATGAGGCATGATGCAGTGGAGCTTGTCACTGGTAACGGGGGTTAGAGAGTCTAAGCTGGCAACTTTACTCAGCAGCTGGCCTACACCTTCGGGAAATGTGGCACCCACCAGCACTAACTGAGCTTTGGGATTGAAGGGGTCTTTTATGTCAGCTGAGCCTTCTGCTATATGGCTCCCCTCCAAGATGTAATCCACCAGTTCCAGGAAGATTTCATCCAACAGCATGTCTGCATCATCCAACACCAAGAAGGAGAGCTGCTCCAGGCTGATCAGTTGAGTTTTCAGGGCCTTCCACAGAGCCCCTGGAGTGGCCACCAGAATATCTGCTGGAGGTTGTTTGGACAGTTGCAGCCTGATCCTCCTCATGCCATGGCCTCCCCCTAACTCCCGCACCTGGAGGTCCAAGGAGCTGCCCAAGGCCTGGGCCACGGCACGCACCAGTTCGGCTAATTCTCGAGAAGGCACAAGAACCAAGCCTCGAGGAGTGGGGATACGATAGGGGTCCAGGCTTGGCTGGCCCAACAGCCGTTGAAGGAGAGGTAGCATGTAGCTGAGAGTTTTGCCACTGCCGGTTTTTGCGGCGCAGAGAATGTGGCGGCCACGAAGAAGTGGGGGAATGGTACTCGACTGCACGTTTGTGGGCCGAACAACTTCGGGAGCAGCCTCTTGTAGTGCGCTCAGAACGCGGAGCTCCAGACCCAGTTCGGTTCAGCAGCCGTTGGGCGAGAGGTTCCGCAGCGCTGGAGCCTCATGTTGCGCGCACTCGATGGAGAAATGGTCCGCGTGGGTGCACCGATTCCTCCAGCCCCACGAAGAGAGTGGCGCGGGTTCCAAGAGCCCAGCGTGAGGTGAGCCGGCTGGTTCAAGTCGGGTCGCCGCACTGACATCAGCATCAGCCCAGGACGCGCCAGCATCGGCCGCGGGGGGGCTACGCTGGCCGCTATGCCGCTCTTCCTGCTGCCGCTGTAGAGCCCGCAGGATGCGCACCACGGGCAGCGGCTCGTTGGGGCAGCAAAGCGCCAGAAGCAACCGAGCCGCGAGCGACAACAGCCGCAGCTGCTGTGCCAGAGCCATACTCCACTTGCTGCAGGAGAGGCGCACGACAGTGACGTCACAGGCGCGCCAAGGCCTCGCGGACGGTGGCCGGCGCGGCTCAGTAAGGCCCGCGGACTCGGCGAACTGTGTGGAAGGAGCGGGACCTGTAGAGCTCAGCAGCGGCGAGGTCTGTAGGTCCGAACCAGGGATGGTGACTCCAGACCCCGGCCAACCTTGGGGAAGGGTGCGCGGCGGAGGCAGGACCGGGGTCCGGCGATACGCGGCGATGGGGCCCTGGCATTACGAACCAGGAGGGCGGAGGGCTTCTGGCGATCCGATGTCCGATCCCTGCCGTGCTCTTTTGTCGCCCTCACAGCTCCTGTCATGGCTTGGCCAGTTCGGGTCTCCCCCTGTGACTTATGATGAGGGTGCGGCGATGTTTTTCCAGATGTGGTCCCCGTGTAAGGTCTTTGAATACAAGTACTTATCGAAAGTCTGAGTGAATGGTCAGGCCTGGGGGCCAAGACCAGGAGTCCGGAGTCGTAGGTCCAGGCTCACCCTTCCCTTAGAGCTCCCCAGAGAGCTGAGGGCCCCGAGGGCAAGCTGATGGCTTTCAGCGTATCTTCTCTTCAGTCAAGAGAACTCACCTCTTGGTACTTTTCCCCTTTCTTTTCAGCTGAGGTTCATTCTCCCCTCCCTTGTCACCCTTTCCAAATTCTCATCCTGAACCCACTGCTTTCTTGGGTAGTTCACCTCCAATGGCTTTCCAGTCACATACCTCAATTCCGTAAATAGCAGAGAGGAGGGTCCTGCTACAGGTTTGTGTCTTGTCTCACAAAGCCACGGTCAGGCAGAATATTTTACTTTAATTCAGTTGTTCAGGTTGCCAAAAAGCCTTAGACAACAGGTACTTCCTGAACGGATACCGAAAATGGGTGTCCGATCATTTCTGTAATTTCCAGTGTCTTGGGTAGGAGATAAGGTAAACGTGGATTAATCAAATCACCTGGGAGGTTATTAACATCTGGCGAAAGAGTTTTACTTTCATCAGATACCATTATAGAGATAAATACTATCAAATTTCAAATAGCATTTTGATACACGATAGACGTTCTGGAGAGTTGAATGCTAAGCCAGCAGAGGAGAGGGTTTTGAGTCCTCATGGGTGAACAGAGTCATTGGAAAGAGCAGTGGCTCTTGAGTGAGGGTGATCTTGCCATCACCCGTCCTCCAGAACGTTTGACAATGGCTGGAGACATTTTCCTTGGTCACATCCAGGGTGTGTGTGTGGGGGGGGGCGGTGCTGCAGACATCTAGTGGGTAGTGGCCAGGATGCTACTACATATCGTACAAGGCATAGGACAGCTCTCCCCACCACCCCAAAAGAATTATCTGGCCCAAAATGTCAATAGTGTGCTATGGAGAAACCTTGGATAGAGGCTGAGGACTGAAGAGAGGCTGAGGTTCTCACATGTACTCTCACATCAGGTTGTCAGTCACATTTGCCAGACCCTTGTGTGGCCCTGCCACTTTCCTAGAATCTGTAGCAGGCACACTGATGCCATTGCTTGTCATGGCCTTGGGATGAGAAAACCTTGGGGGCTCCTCAAGGTCATAAACACAGGAAGGAAGGAGTGATTTAGGAGGGTGACGTGGGAGAAGAGAGCTTTAGGAAGAACAAAATTGTCCTCATGTGTTTGGGAAATGTGCCAGATGGAAAAGAGATGAGGTGTGCCATGGGGTGTACCATTGCAGAAGGCAGACTGGGACTGATGCATGACAGGGAGTCAGATTCTGAATTTGATATAGACTGCTGTAGCAACTAGAAGTGCCTAGACCTGTCTAGACAGTTCTGGGTTTTCTGTCACTGCAAAGTTCATGTATAGGCTGATGACCAGTGACTGGTGATATGAAAGAGGGGATTTCATATAAAGGATGCTCTAAGATATTGTGATTCTACACCACTTTTATGATTCTTTCCCAGAACTTGGAGCTCCTCGTTCGTTAGCTGAAGAGCTCCTTGGATGTCTGCTCTGACAAGTTTCATCCATTTACATGTGCCACTCATTTTTCAGGTACAAAACAAAGAATCGCTCTGCACAAAGCCAGAAGGGATACACTCAAAGAATGATCAGAAAAGAATAATACATAGGTAAGCATTTACATTGACTTTCTCCACATATTTGAGACAGGGTAGCTGGTTAGTGGCTGCTTTCTCGTGCTCGAGCCCTTACAAAGTGATCTCCTCAGAATGTCATAGAGATTGGAGCCTATCTAAGCCTGTGTGTCTCTGCCCGTGGCCCCTAGTTTCTTCATGTCATTGCTTTAGATACTGTGTAAGGCCCTTCTCTTTTCCTCCGATCACAGCAGACATTGAGTAACCTCTAGTTCTGACTGAGATGCATATTTCACATTATAGTACTTTGAAATGAGAAAGGTTTACCTATTGTGGAAACAAATGTAGGCTCCTGGGAATGTTAGTGTCACATGGTAATGTTTTTCCCAGGGCTGCCATGGTAACTGACGTTGCCTGGTTACTCCCTAAGTTTTGAAAAGAATGTCTCCTTGGATCTCAGGTGATAGTGGTACATTCCTTCCTTCATTTATTCACTCAGTATATATTTTCTGAGCACCATGTATGTCCCAGGTACTTTTCATATGGACAGTGAACGAAACAGACAAAATTCCTGCCCTAGTGAAGTGTATATTCTGATTTAATTGGCTTGGGGTGAGGTCTGGTCATTGGTAGTTTTAAAAATCTCTCCAGATGATTCTAATGCACAGTTAGGTTTGAGAATCACAGTTATAAATGAAGTACTTGGGGAATTGCAAAGGCATTGCAGAAATAAAAAGTGGCTGGCTATTGGTATTCCTTCGCTATTCCTGCATTCTCCTGCCTGCATCCGGACTGTTGTACAAGTGCTGATCATTTTCTATTCAGCCCTTTTCGCTGTTTGCCTAGACCCTTTATACCTCTTTCTAACCTAACACCCTACCTCCTTCTGGTCTTTCAACATCCAGTCCATCATCTGTTTGGGATTTATCCTAAAGTTGGTGGGAAGCCATTGCAGGGTATAAACAGGGAAGTGGTGTTAGCAGAGATGCCTTTTTCAGACACCATACTGGCTATTGTAAGAGAATGGATAGGAGGGGGCAGGAGAAGATTTGGGGAGACTCATTAGGAGACTGGCTTTGTGCACAGTGGTGGCCTTGGAGGTGGAGTAAAGCAGGCAGGTGAGAGTCATATTTGGAAGGTTAGTGATGGCTTGGAGGCGAATAGGAGTAAGCGATGAATTGGATGTGGGGAATGTGGGTTAATGGTGTGTAATTGCGTAAATGGAGGTGCTACTTACTGAAATGGGAAAAATTTTCTCCCCACATATTGGCCTGATAAACACCTCACCCTTTAGACCTTGAATCAGAGATCCTTTCTTTTTTTATTTTAATATATTTTATTTTATTTCATTTTTATTTGGGCTGCGGTGCCGGCTTTCAGGATCTTAGTTCCCCAACCAGGGATTGAACCCAGGCCCCCTGAACTGGAGGCACAGGGTCCTAACCAGAGGACCACCGGGGAATTCCCAGCAGAGATTTTTTTGTTTTTTTTTTTAATATAAGATTTAATTAATTAATTTTTGGTCGCGTTGGGTCTTCGTTGCTGCGCGTGGGCTTTCGGTCGTTGCGGCGAGGAGGGGCTACCCTTCGTCGTGGGGCACGGGCTTCTCACTGCAGGGGCTTCTCTTGTTGCGGAGCACGGGCTCTATGTGCGCGGGCTTCAGAAGTTGTGGCGCACGGGCTCAGTAGCGGTGGCTCATGGGCTTAGTTGCTCCGAGGCATGCGGGATCTTCCTGGAGCAGGGAGCAAACCCCTGTCCCCTGCATTGGCAGGTGGATTCTTGTTTTTGTTTTTGTTTTGTTTTGTTTTAAACATATTTATTGGAGTATAATTGCTTTACAATGGTGTGTTAGTTTCTGCTGTATAACAAAGTGAATCAGCTCTATGCATACGTATATCCCCATATCCCCTCCCTCTCGAGTCTGCCTCCACCCTCCTGATCCCACCCCTCTAGGTGGTGGCAAGGCACTGAGCTGATCTCCCTTTGCGATGCCGCTGCTTCCCACTACCTAGCTATTTTACATTTGGTATTGTATATACGTCAGTGCTACTCTATTACTTCATCACAGCTTACCCTTCCCCCTCCCCGTGTCCTCAAGTCCATTCCCTACGTCTGCGTCTTTATTCCTGTCCTGCCCCTAGCTTCATCAGAACTCTTTTATTTTTTTAGATTCCATACATGTGTGTTAGCGTACGGTATTTGTTTTTCTTTCTGACTTACTTCACTCTGTATGACAGACTCTAGGTCTATCCACCTCAGTACAAGTAACTCAATTTTGTTTCTTTTTAAGGCTGAGTAATATTCCATTGTATATATGTGCCACATCTTCTTATCTATTCGTCTGTCGATGGACACTTGGGTTGCTTCCATGTCCTGGCTATTGTAAATAGTGCTGGCTGGCGGATTCTGAGCCGCTGCGCCACCAGGAAAGTCCACAGAGATTATTTTTTGAGGGAGGCCCTCCTCAACCCCCATCAGTCTCTTCGCTGCTGAGCTGGACTCCTACAGCCTTACATAAGTGCTCCATCATAGCACCATGCACACTTTTATTTTCACACATATCTGTAAGTTCCCTTTTTATAACCCTCTGTTCTATTGAACCTTACCCTCCTGCCTCATCTTTCTGTCTCTAGTGCCTAGCAGTGCTTGGCATATCTTAGGGGCTCAGTCAGTGTCCGTTGAATAAATAATTGGAGACAGAGTACGAGGCTTAGGAAGGTTGATCAAGGCTTTGTCTTCTACACGTGGAGTAGGAGATGCCCTTAATACATCCGAGTGGGGATGTGTTTTGAGCAGTTGGTGTGAGGTTGGGATGCCTTTGGAGATGATCGTGGCCAGTAGTTTATACCATGGGAGTGAATAAATTTGTGGGGCAGGATGTGTGAAATTAGCAGGGAAGAGGGCCCACGACTGAGGAGCAACCTCAACATGTGAGGGCAGGAGGTGAAACCAGGAAAAGAGACTGCAAAGCAGGGGTAGAGAGAAAAACTGGGAGAGTGTGCGGTCGACGAACCCAGGGAGGAGAGAGATCAAGCAAGAGGGGAGGCTTCACCGTGCCATGTGCTGCTAGCAGAACATGATTGAGGACAGGTCAGTGTCTCATAGATTGAGCCACTTCGAGGTAATTGGTGACTTGAATCAGAGCGGTTTTGGGAGAGTGGCAGAGGGGGAGGGCATGCCGGAGTGGACTGAGTAGTACAAAGGTAGTACCTCTGAGAAGAGCATGCTTGGCAAGCTTTGTGGTTTTTAGGAGGGACCGAGTTTACTTAGAATAAATTAATTAACAGTTATCTCTGGGCCACGGGATTTGGATTTTCTTCGTTTTACTCCTGTTGCTCTCCCTTCAAAATATTTTTAGAATGTGACCACTTCTCGCCACCTCCCCTACTATCTCTCCGTCCTGAGCCACCATCATCTCTGACATCGGTGGCAGAAGAGCCTTCTGGTGATCTGCCAGTGTCTACCGTGGCCCCCACAGTCTGTTTTTCATACAGCAGTCAGCGTGATCATGGGGAATGTGATCCGTCATGCCACTCCTCTCCTTAAAAGCCTTCACTGGCTCCTATCGTGAAGCGCTAACACAGCCCGCAGAGCGTCCGACAAGGCCATTCGGGGTCTGACCACTGTGTCCTACCTGCTCACTGCTCTCCATCCATTGTGTATCTGACTTCCGTTACCCTCTTCTCCTTTCTGTGCTGCAACCACAGTGGCCTCCTTCCTGTTCTTCTAACACACCAGACAAGCTCCGGCCCCAGGGTCTTTGCACCGGCCCTTACCTCTCCTGTGCGCTTTTCCATTAGATACCAAGTTGGCTAACTCAAATCTCTGCTCAGATGTCACCTTCTCATTGAAGCTTATCTGGGCTTCTCTATTTAAAATTTTAACCTATGGGGATGAGGTCGGGGTGGCGGGGGGGAAATGGGTGCGTGTGGTCAGAGGATACAAACTTCCAGTTACAAGACAAATACGTTCTGGGATGTAATGTGCAGCATGGCAACTATGGTTAAAAATACTGTATTGTATCTTTTTTCATTCTATTTATTTTTTTACTTTTGGCTGTGTTGGGTCTTCGTTGCTGCACGTGGGCTTTCTCTAGTTGCGGTGAGCGGGGGCTCCTCTTCGTTGCGGTGCACCGGCTTCTCATTGTGGTGGCTTCTCTTGTTGGGGGCCACCGGCTCTAGGCGTGTGGGCTTCAGTAGTTGCGGCACGTGAGCTCAGTCGTTGTGGCAGCGGCCCAGGTCGCGCCAGCACCGGCCGCGGGGGGCTCCGCTGCCCACTCTGCCGCTCTTCCTGCCGCCGCTGTAGAGCCCGCAGGATGCGCACCACGGGCAGGGGCTCGATGGGACCGCAGACCGTCAGGTCCCGGCGAGGCGCCAGAAGCAACCGAGCCGCGAGCGACAACAGCCGCAGCCGCCGTGCGAGAGCCGTACCCGCCTTGTTGCAGGAGAGGCGCACGACAGTGACGTCACAGGCGCGCCAAGGCCTCGCGGACGGTGGCCGGCGCGGCTCAGTAAGGCCCGCGGACTCGGCGAACTGTGTGGAAGGAGCGGGACCTGTAGAGCTCAGCAGCGGCGAGGTCTGTAGGTCCGAACCAGGGATGGTGACTCCAGACCCCGGCCAACCTTGGGGAAGGGTGCGCGGCGGAGGCAGGACCGGGGTCCGGCGATACGCGGCGATGGGGCCCTGGCATTACGAACCAGGAGGGCGGAGGGCTTCTGGCGATCCGATGTCCGATCCCTGCCGTGCTCTTTTGTCGCCCTCACAGCTCCTGTCATGGCTTGGCCAGTTCGGGTCTCCCCCTGTGACTTATGATGAGGGTGCGGCGATGTTTTTCCAGATGTGGTCCCCGTGTAAGGTCTTTGAATACAAGTACTTATCGAAAGTCTGAGTGAATGGTCAGGCCTGGGGGCCAAGACCAGGAGTCCGGAGTCGTAGGTCCAGGCTCACCCTTCCCTTAGAGCTCCCCAGAGAGCTGAGGGCCCCGAGGGCAAGCTGATGGCTTTCAGCGTATCTTCTCTTCAGTCAAGAGAACTCACCTCTTGGTACTTTTCCCCTTTCTTTTCAGCTGAGGTTCATTCTCCCCTCCCTTGTCACCCTTTCCAAATTCTCATCCTGAACCCACTGCTTTCTTGGGTAGTTCACCTCCAACGGCTTTCCAGTCACATACCTCAATTCCGTAAATGGCAGAGAGGAGGGTCCTGCTACAGGTTTGTGTCTTGTCTCACAAAGCCACGGTCAGGCAGAATATTTTACTTTAGTTCAGTTGTTCAGGTTGCCAAAAAGCCTTAGACAACAGGTCTTCCTGAACAATTCCCAAAAATGGGTGTCCGATCATTTCTGTAATTTCCAGGGCCTGGGGTAGGAGATAAGGTAAACTTGGATTAACCACCTGGGAGGTTCTTAACATCTGGAGAAAGGGTTTTACTTTCATCAGATACCGTTATAGAGATAAATACTATTAAATTTCAAATAGCATTTTGATACCCGATAAACTTCCTGGAGAGTTACCTGTTAAGCCAGCGGAGGAGAGAGTTTTGAGTCCTCATGGGTGAACAGAGTCATTGGATAGAGCAGTGGCTCTTGAGTGAGGGTGATTTTGCCCTCACCCTTCCTCCAGGACGTTTGACAATGGCTGGAGACAATTTTCATTGTCACATCCAGGGTGTGGGGGTGGTGGTGCTGCAGGCATCTAGTGGGTAGTGGTCAGGATGCTATTACATATCGTACAAGGCATAGGACAGCTCTCCCCACCACCCCAAAAGAATTATCTGGCCCAAAATGTCAATAGTGTGCTATGGAGAAACCTTGGATAGAGGCTGAGGACTGAAGAGAGGCTGAGGTTCTCACATGTACTCTCACCTCAGGTAGTCAGTCACATTTGCCAGACCCTTGTGTGGCCCTGCCCCTTTCCTAGAATCTGTAGCAGGCACACTGATGCCATTGCTTGTCATGGCCTTGGGATGAGAAAACCTTGGGGGCTCCTCAAAGTCATAAACACAGGAAGGAGTGATTTAGGAGGGTGACGTGGGAGAGCTTTAGGAAGAACAAAATTGTCCTCATGTGTTTGAGAAATGTGCCAGATGGAAAAGAGATGAGGTGTGCCATGGGGTGTACCATTGCAGAAGGCAGACTGGGACTGATGCGTGACAGGGAGTCACATTCTGAATTTGATATAGACTGCTGTAGCAACTAGAAATGCCTAGATCTGTCTAGACAGTGCTGGGTTTTCTGTCACTGCAAAGTTCATGTATAGGCTGATGACCACTGATTGGTGATATGATAGAGGGGAGTTGATATAAAGGATGCTCTAAGATATTGTGATTGTACACTACTTTTACGATTCTTTCCCAGAACTCGGAGCTCCTCGTTCGTTAGCTGAAGTGCTCGTTGGATGTCTGCTGTGACATGTTTCATCCATTTACATGTGCCACTCATTTTTCAGGTACAAAACAAAGAATCGCTTTGCACAAAGCCATAAGGGCTACACTGAAAGAATGATCAGAAAAGAATAATACATAGGTATGTATTTGCATTGACTTTCTCCACATATTTGAGACAGGGTAGCTCTTTAGTGGCTGTTTTCTCGTGCTCGAGCCCTTACAACGTGAATCTCCTCAGAATGTCATAGAGATTGGAGCCTATCTAAGACTGTGTGTCTCTGCCCGTGGCCCCTAGTTCCTTCTTGTCATTGCTTTAGATACTGTGTAAGGCCCTTCTCTTTTCCTCCGATCACAGCAGACATTGAGTAACCTCTAGTTCTGACTGAGATGCATATTTCACATTATAGTACTTTGAAATGAGAAAAGTTTACCTATTGTGGAAACAAATGTAGGCTCCTGGGAGTGCTAGTGTCACTTGGTAATGTTTTTCCCAGGGCTGCCATGGTAACTGACTTTGCCTGGTTACTCCCTACGTTTTCCATTCGACGCAGCAGGCCCACCGTTAGGCCTCTCACCTGAGAAGTCCAGAATCGGGAAGACACAGGCTGTATCAGTTGCACTGCAGCCTTATTCACAATAGCCAAGATGGTGAAGCAACCAAAATGTCCATCAACAGGTGAATGGATAAAGAAGAAGAGGTCCATGTGCACAATGGAATATTCACCATGGAGAACAATGAATTACTGCTCTTTGAGGCACCACAGATGAGCCTAGAGATAATCATGGAACATGAGGTAAGTTGGAAATCAAAAGACCTATATCCTATGATATTACTTATAGGCGTTATCTAATAACTGACCCACAGGAAAATATTTCCACAGAGAAAGACTCACAGATGTAGGAAAAAACTATACTTATCTAAAAGGAAAGGTGGGAGGAATGGATAAATTAAGATCAGTGTTACAGGGCCTCCCTGGTGGCGCAAGTGGTTGAGAGTCCGCCTGCCGATGCAGGGGATACGGGTTCGTGCCCCGGTCTGGGAGGATCCCATATGCCGCGGAGCGGCTGGGCCCGTGAGCCATGGCCGCTGAGCCTGCGCGTCCGGAGCCTGTGCTCCGCAACGGGAGAGGCCACAACAGTGAGAGGCCCGCATACCGCAAAAAAAAAAAAAAAAAGATCAGTGTTACATATACCAATACATATTATATACATGTGTCACAAAGACCGACCATATAGCAAGGGAGGTCTACGGAACACTGTGTAATATTTTGCATGGGAAGAGGATCTGTATATGAATAGACATATATAATGTACAAATGATCCAGATTGTGTACAGCTAGGACAAACAATATTCTAATAATTACCCCGATTACAAAAATTAAGACAACCAGTAAGAAGTAATGAGACATAAACGTATGGGGGTTTCTCCTGGCACATTCCATTCTAATTTACAACCTAGGAACACGACTTCCAGAAAGGCTCTCCTGCCCTACTACCCAGGATTGGGGAATGGAGAAATGCTGCCTCCTTGTGACACACAACAGCAGCTTTAAACCCACTGCTAATGGTCACTAACTATTCACCAAGCATGCAGTTCTGTAATGGCACCTGTCCACCAAAAAATTCCTGGGGTCGAAAACCGAATAAGAAATTCAAAAGAGGGCAACCTTCCAAGAAGACAATTTCAAGAGGTATATTGTATGCACACTTTGTTCTCCTTTTTTTTAAACAGAAACAAAAACGGCTTGGAAAAATGATGAATTTTAGGTATTTGTAAAGACACGCAAACCCAAATTACAAAAACCTATCAGCTCACAGCAGTCAGAATGGCCATTAGCAAAAATGCTGCAAGCAATAAATGCTGAAGCGATTGTGGAGAAGTGCGTACCCTCCGTTCTAAGGGGGACGTGGTAAGAGCCACTAATGAAAACACAATGGAGGTGCTTTGAAAAGGGAAACATTGCGCTACCAGGCAATCAATCATACCCACTGCTGGATCTGTCACCTGAGAAAATGAGAATCAAAACCTCATAGACTGGCAATTCTGCACTCCAGCAATACTTACCATAGCCAACACTTGGAAGCAACGAAAATGTCCATCAACAGAGGAGTGCACCAAGAAGCAGTGGTCCATGTACACAATGGAATATTACTCCAATAAAAAGTATAAATTAAATTTAAAAACAAACATAAGTAAGGAGATGTAAGCATTTGGGGGTTTATCCGGGCACATTCCTCTCTAATTTATAACCGAGGAACACCACTGGCAGGAAGGTCTGTTTCCCTAGTACCAGCGTGGGGAACGTAGAAAGGCTGCCACCCTCTGGCCGTTACCTGCAAAAGCAGCTTTAAAGCCTGTGCTAATGGTCACTTCATGTGAACAAGTACTGCATGGCTGTAAATGAGACCTGCCCACAAAATGCCTTGAAGGAGGTAATGGCCAATAAATTTCAAAATGTGACACATACTTTAAGAAAACACTTTGAAGAGCTAAGCTGTAATCACAGTTTGAAAAATAAAATGGACATGCCTTAAAGCTTAATTTCAACGGATTATGAGACACACGCAAATTCAGCTACAAAGAGGTTTCAGCTAGTACACCTCAGAATAACCATCAGCAAGAAACCTATAAACAATAAATGCTGAAGTGTTTGTGGAGAAATGCATAACCTCAACTTTCAGTTGGACGTACCCTTGAAAGATCCACTAATGAGAACAGAATGGAGATGCCTTTAAAAGGTACACGTTGAGCTACAATATCATTCAGCAGGCCCATTCCTGGACCTATAACCAAAGAAGACAGAATTGGAAAGGCACAGGAAGGCAAATGTGCACTGCACAGTATTACAATAGCCAAGATATGGAAGTAACCAAAAAGTCCATCAGCAGATGAGTGGACAAAGAAGAACTGGTACAAGTACAGACAAAATATTAGCCAAGGAAAAAAAGGACACATTGCCCTGTGCAGCACCGTAGATGATTCTAGATGTAATCACACAACCTGGAGTAAGTCAGAAAGAGAAAGACACATATCGTATGATATCACTTATAGGTGTTACCTAAAAATGGATACCAGTGAAGATATTCCCACAGAGAAGGGCTATCAGAGATTCATTAAACAAATTTATGGTTCACCAATGGAAAGGTGTGAGGATTGGATACATTAGGATATTGGGGTTAACAGACGTATACAAACACAGGTGAAATATATAATCACCAAAGACCTACGGAATACCAAGAGAAGACTATTCAACATTCTGTCATAACGTACATGGGATAAGGATCCCAGGAAGAATAGACATATGTTTATGTGTAAAAGAACCACATCTTGCACACCTAGAACAAGACAAACCCTGTAATCAAACTTGCTGTGATAAAAAATAAAGATTAAATAAAAACAACGAACAAGAAGTAGTGAGACATAAACTTAAGGGGCTTTCTCCTGGCACATTCCATTCTAAATTCCAATCTAGAACACGACTTCCATTGAGGCTCTGTTGCCCTAGTAACCAGATTTGGTAAGGGAGAACTGCTGCCACCTTGTGGCCGTTTCACACAACAGCAGCTTTAATCCCAGTGCTAATGGTCAGTTGATATTCAAAATAATTTCAGGCCTGTAAATGACACCTGCCCTGAAAACAAATCCTGGGGTCGTATATCGAACAAAAAATTCAAAAGACGTCCATATTTCAAACCGACAGTTTCAAGAGGCATAATTTATGCACATTTGGCTTCTGTTTCTTTTCCTTTCTTTTTTTGTTAAAAAAATGGGAACGGAAAAGGGCTGAACATCAGGAATTAATAAAGCCATGCAAGTCCAGTGTACGAAAACGTTCACCTCACAGCCGTCAGAATGATTATCAGCAAAAAAAGTCTAAAAGAATAAATGCTGAAGGGGTTTTAGAGAACTGTGTACCCTTTAGCTGCTGGTGGGATGAAACCTGGTAACAGCCAGTAGTGAGACCAGATTGGAGGTGCGTTTAGGGGTAAAAATGGAGCTACCATGTGATCTTGTAGGCCCACTCATGGGGTTATCACCTGATTAGACCAGAATCAAAAAGACACAGGCTGGCAATCCTGCACTGCAGCAACATGTACCATCCCAAGACCTGGAAGAAACCAAAATATCCATCAACAGAAAAATGCATCAAGAAGTCGTCGTCCATGTACACAATGGAATATTAGCCATGAAAAAGCATGGAACAGTGCCGTTGGCACCACCATATAAGGATCTACAGATAATCACCCAACATGAAGTAAGAAAGAAACCGAAAGACAGACATCCTATGACATCACTTATAGGTGTTACCTAAAAATTGATATCCATGAAATAATTTCCAAGAGAAGGACACACATAGATTCAGAAAACCAAATTATGTTTAACCAAATGGAAAGGTGTAAGGAATGTATGAATTAGGATATGGGGGTTAACAGACATGTACTAATACATATGAAATATATAATCACACAATTCCTATGGAATACGAAGAGAGGTCTACTCAACACTCTATAATAACATACACGGGAAAGGATCCAAAGAGGAATAGACAGATACATTGATAGGATGAACCGGAGACTGTACACCTAGGATAATCTACATTTTTATCAAATTTGCTCTGATAATTAATAAAAATTAAATTTAAAAAGCAAACAACAATTTAGGATATATATGCTTTTGGGGCTTTGCGCTGGCACATTCCACTCTACTTTGCTGCTTACTAACACAATTTCCAGGAAAGCTCTGTTGCCCAAAAACCCAGAGTTGGAAATGTAGAAATGCTGCCGCCTTGTGGCCGTTTCCCACAAGAGTGGCTTTAAACCCACCGCTAATGGTCACTTAACATTCAGAAGGACTCAGGGCTGTAAAGGACACCTGCCCTAAACAACTGTGCGGAGGTAGGGAATGGCCAAAAAAATTCAAAACTGCAAATTTTTCAAGAAAATAATATGAAGAGGTTAATTTGGCTCACTCTCTTTTAAAAAAAGGAAAATGGATAAAAGCCCAACCTCAGTAATTATTAGACTCATGCAAATCTAATCTACAAAAAGGTTTCAACTCACACCAGTCAACTGGCCATCAGCAAAAAGACTACAAACAATAAATATTGAAGGGGTTTTAGAGAACACTGAACCCTCTAGCTTCTGGTGAGATGTAAAGTGGTAACAGCCAATGATGAGAACAGAAGGGAGCTGCAATTAAAATAAAAATTGAGGTACCATTCAATCCAGCAGTCACACCACTGGGCCTCTCACCTGAGACCTGAATCGAGAAGACCCGGGCTGCAAAATCTGCACTGCAGCCTTATTCACAATAGCCAAGACAGTGAAGCAACCAAAATGTCCATCAACAGATGAACAGATAAAGAAGAAGTGGTCTATTTATACAACAGAATATTAGCCATGGAAAACAATGAAACACTGCTATTTGAGGCACCATAGATGAGCTTGGAGATAATCACAGAACATGAGGTAAGTCAGAAAGCAAAAACCTATATCCTATGATATCACTTATAGGTGTTAACTAATAACTAACACAAATGAACATATTTCCACAAAGAAAGACACTCACAGACTTAGAAGTATGCTTATCTAAAAGGATAGGTGGGGTGAATGGAAAAATTAAGATTAGAGTTACCAAACGTGTACAAATACCTATTAAATACATATACCAAAAGACCGACCATATAGCAAGTGAGGTCTATGGAACTGTGGAGACGTCCCAATCACCTGACTGCCCTCCGACCTGCCGTGAATTGGAGACTGAGACCAGGCACGCCTCTCTCCTTCTCCATTCACTCAGGGACAGACTGGGGGTCATGGGAACCTCAGACTCGAAACCAGATTCTAAGACACCCCTGGGGTGTCTCCTAGCCAATTTTACAGCCCTCGGTTTCTCCCAAGTTCTCCATTGCCGACAGCTTATTTTCTATTCCACTGTGGCCAGGCCACAATATCCTCTAGACAATCAATCCAAATGGCCTCCTGAAGGGACTTTCAATTTTAACATTCTCCGTGATCTAGATAATTACTGCCGCAGGATGGGCAAATGATCCGAGGTCCCCTATGTTCAGGCCTTCTGGTATTTACGCTCCCGCCCCTCCCTCTACGTCGATTGTTCCACTTCCCAGATCTTTCTTGCCAAACAGACATCTCCTACATCCAAGCCCCTAATTTCCTTTGATGATGACTCCTCTCCACTAGGCGACCCACCCGAATCTCTCGCCTCTCCCCCCTCCAGAGCTCCTCTCCAGCCTCCACCCAACCCTGAAGCGGTCCCTCCTCATCCCGCAGCCGCTCCGGCCCATCCAACCGCTCCCCCGCCTCCCTCAACGGTTTCTCCTCCCTCGCCCCTTGCTTCGCCAATTAGTGCACATACTCGCTCTCATGACTCCCAAGATCCAAATCTCCTCTGTCCTCTTGAGGGAGGGAGAAGGAGCGGAAGGATTAGTTAGAGTTCATGTTCCCTTTTCCCTCCAAGTTCTCTCTCAAATAGAAACGCGATTAGGCTCCTTTTCAGCCGACTCTTCCCGCTACATCAAATAATTTCGCTACCTCTCTCAAGCTTACGATCTAACCTGGTATGATATCTCTGTGATCCTATCTTCTACTCTGACCCCTGATGAGAGGGAAAGAGAATTCAAACTGCTGCCCGAAACCATGCAGATCAGGTTCACCTTACCGACAACTCCATGCCTGTCGGAGTGACTGCTGTACCTGGTACCAATCCAGGCTGGACTTAGGATGGCCAGGATGGCCGTCATAAACACGACCTCATGATCCAGTGCCTCCTGGCTGGCATGCAGGCTGCTGCTCATAAGGTAGTCAATTTTGAAAAACTAAAGAGATAATCCAAGAACCTAACGAAAATCCAGCTATCTTTCTCAATCGCCTTACAGTGGCCTTAACTTTCTACACCCAGCTGGATCCCGACACCCCGGCAGGGGCAGCGGTCCTAGCCACCCATTTTATCACCCAATCAGCCCCGGACATCCGAAAGAAATTAAAACGGGCAGAAGATGGCCCTCAAACCCCTATTCGAGATCTGGTAAAGATGGCCTTTAAAGTCTACAATGGCCGTGAGGATTTGGCAGGATCCAGCTGACAGGCTCGGATGCACCAGGAGGTGGCCCTCCAAACCCAACCTCTTGTAGCCGCCCTAAGGTCGGCCATCTCCCATGTATCACAGCATCCATGGGGTCCTCAAAAGGCAACCCCGCCGGGGGCCTGCTTCAAATGCAGAAAAGAAGGCCACTGGGCTCGCCAATGTCCCAATCCCCGACCTCCTTCTAAGCCCCGTCCCAGCTGCAGGTTAACGGGCCACTGGAAGAGTGACTGCCTTACGACTGGCCCTCCCTCAGCGTCTCCACGTGGGGGGCAGGCCGACCCAATGGCATTACCACTCGAACTGCTGGGATTGGCTGACGACTGACGGCACCCGGACTCGAAGACCCCCATCACCCTCGCCAAGCCCAGGGTAACGCTACAGGTAGCGGATAAGTCCATTTCATTTCTGGTGGACACGGGGGCTGCCTATTCGGTCCTGCCTACTTATTCTGGGCCAGTTACTCCTTCCCAGATCTCGGTCATGGGTATTGATGGCAAACCATCCTTCCCACTCCAGACCGGTCCACTCCCATGTCATATCGAAGGACTCCCTTTTACTCATTCCTTCTTAGTGATACCATCCTGCCCAGTTCCCTTGCTAGGCCGAGATGTCCTTTTCCACTTAGGGGCCTCCCTCCAGCTGGTTAGACTTGACCCTAAGGTCCCCTCCTCCCAACTCCTGCTTCCTCTTCTCGGCCTGTCTCTAGAACCCTCCCCCACCTATCCCCCTCTTCCAATCACACCAACCCCATCAATCCCCAAGTCTGGGATACTTCTAAGCCCATAATAGCAACACACCATTCCCCCGTCCTCATCCGCCTAAAGAACCCCTCCAAATTTCCATCAAGGCCCCAATTTCCCATCTCTGAGACTCACCTTAGAGGCCTACAACCTATTATCACCAGACTCCTAAGCCAGGGACTCCTTATCCCCACTGACTCTCCCTGCAATACCCCCATCCTGCCTGTCCACAAAGCCTCTGAGGATTATCGCCTGGTCCAGGACCTCCGACTAATCAATGAGGCCATAATTCTTCTGCACCCAGTAGTACCAAACCCATACACCGTGCTCTCCCATATCCCCCCATCCACAACCCAGTTTACGGTTCTGGATCTCAAAGATGCCTTTTTCACTATCCCCCTACATCCCGACTCCTATTTCCTCTTCGCCTTTACCTGGACGGATCCGCATACTCATACTTCCAGTCAGCTCACCTGGACGCTTCTTCCCCGGGACTTCTGCGACAGTCCTCACCTCTTCGGTCAGGCGCTGGCACAGGACCTCACTTCCTGCTCCGGTACCCCCAGCACACTCCTTCAATATGTAGATGACCTCCTCCTTTGTAGCCCATCTCTCAGCCTCTCAAGACAACATACTGCAGATCTCCTCAATTACCTTGGCTCTTGCGGTTATCGGGTCTCCCCAGCCAAGGCTCAGTTATCTGTATCTTCTGTAACCTACCTGGGGCTCCATCTTACCCCTACCACAAAAGATCTAACAGCCGATCGCACCCGGATTATCCGTGAACTCCAGCCTCTGGAAACAGCGGAACAAATTCCCTCCTTTTTGGGCCTTATAGGATTTTTCCGACACTGGATCCCTAACTTTGCTCTCCTCGCTAAACCCTTATATCTAGACGCTAAGGAAACCCCTCAAGGACTCCTCACCTCTCCTTCCGCCGTTCAACAGGCCTTTCTCACCCTCCGTAACGCTCTGATATCTTCTCCCCTTTCTCTGCCCAACCCAAACCGACCTTTTCACCTTTTTGTGGATGAAAGGGCCGGAATAGCCATTGGACTCCTTGCCCAGCCTGTAGAGCCTTCCTACCGCCCCGTGGCTTACCTCTCCAAACAGCTAGACCCAACCATTCAGGGATGGCAACCATGCCTTCGGGCCCTAGCAGCAGCAGCCGAACTGACCAAACAAACACTACAGATACTCAACCACACAGGAATAGGCAACATCTCCGACTGCTTTCTATGTGCCTCGCTTGGCCGGCCACCCTTGGCTGCTGTCCCACTCGACCAGCCCTTCAATTCTACTTCCTACACATCCCCAAACCCACCTTTTTCCCCGTTAAAAGTCCCCATATTCCTTGATTCAAAAAAAATCTCATTATCTGTTAGGGCAGCCGCCCAAATCTACCTGATACTGGGTTTCTTTGCAACACATCCCTCACGGTAAACACATCAATTGAAGCACCACCAGGCATGTTTTTGTGATGCAATGGTTCCCTCACAAAAGAGATCAATTCTTCCTCCCCCTTCCCATGTATCCCCGTTACTCTCGTCCCACAACTCACACTGTATAGCCAAGACGAATTTTCCTCGCTAATCACGCCGCCCTTTACCCGACAGAAAAGAGCTATCTTTCTTCCTCTAGTCGCAGGCATCTCTCTCGCCTCCTCCCTGGTCGCTGCAGGCCTCGGGGGGGCGGGGGGGAGCTCTAACACATAGTGTTTCAACATCCCGCGACTTAGAACATAAACTCCAGCTAGCCATTGAAGGCTCCGCCGCCTCCATCTCCTCTCTCCAGTGCCAAATCACCTCCATAGCCCGAGTCGCTCTCAAGAATCGACGAGCCCTGGATCTCCTGACGGCCGACAAAGGAGGTACCTGCCTCTTCCTACAGGAGGAATGCTGCTGTAAACGCCCTCCATCGCTTAAGAGAAGAACTCCAACGCAAACACCAACAGTCCGCCTCCCCAATTCCCGATTGGGGGCGATCCACCCTCTATACCTGGCTAACACCAATCTGAGGCCCCTTAATTCTCATCTGTATCTTGCTCATGTTTGCCCCGTTTTCTTAGGTTCCTTCGCCGGCGCATGGAGGAAGTCTCTCGGGTGGCCACAAACCAAATGTTCCTCGGTCCTTACACCTTGCTTCCTACAGAAACCCCCACTGGTCTCCCCTAAGCCTCGGACCTCTGGTCGCCCGACTCCCCTTTCGACGCCCCCATTCAGCATGAAGTAGCCAGAGGTTGTAACGCCGCCCCATTACACCAAAGATGTCGGGATGTAAGGCCAACTGGCCCGAGGGAGGGGAACGCAATCAGATTCACAGGTTGCATCAGACCGAAACTCTCCAGACCACCCCGTTCCAGAAACTGACCTGGAGACATTCTGGACCACCCCGTTCCAGGAACTGACCTGGGGGCTTTCCACCCGGCCCAGCCTTCCCGCCTTTCGAGGGACGGGACTAGCGCTCCCAAGACTGATGTAACCGGCACCAGATAGTGCCACGACACCCCAAGAGACCACCAGATAAGGAATACCCTGCGCCCTCCCAGATTCACCACACCCCTTTCCCTTCTTCCCCTATAAAATCTTGCCCAGCCCTCGCCCGGGGGCGACTTCTCTGGCCCCTTTCTCTCGGACCAGTGAACCTCGCCCGGCAGCGCCCCCTAATAAAGCTCACTTGAAGCTTTCCTCTGTTTCGCGATGCCGTTTGTTAAGATCCGACCTTACACTTACACATCAAGGATGGCTCTGAGCTGAATTTCTGCAAAACAAGACTATCCCGTGCAAAGAACAACCCAGTAGAGCTTAGTATCCCATCAGCTACAGGAAGAGAATGGCTGCAGGATACTGAAAGCCAGCAGCATTTACAACTTAACTCCCATGGCCTCTGCAGTGGTACGTCTGAGTTTTCTGTTTCTGCCCCTGTACCAAACAGCTCTGGTGTAATTCCTCGTTCCTTCCTCCACCCACCCCCACCAACCCCTGTCCCCTTACCTGCGGTCCGCAGCCCTCCGCTCCGCGCTCGGATGCCGCTGGGGTGCCAGGGACCCACGGGACAGGTCGTTCCCAGCCGCCGGGCGCTGGCTCCCTAGACTCCCTCCGCTCCGCGCTCGGATGCCTCTGGGGTGCCTGGGACCCACGGGACGGGTCATTCCCAGCCGCCGGGCGCTGGCCCTCTAGACCCCCGCCGGCTCACGTGGCGCCGACGGGGAGGAGCCCCAAGGAGGCCCCGCGCCAGGTGCGCTCTGGCTGGAACGCCCACTTCCGGGACACGCTCCTCCGGGAGAGGCGCGCAGACCGCCGCCGCGCTCAGGTGACCCGCAGCCAATGCCGAGCAAGACCCGCCCCGCCGTCGCCGCGTCCGCGCGGCGCAGCACAATCACGGCGCTCCAGGCACGGGCGCCGGAACGCCCACTTCCGGGACACTCTCCTCCTGGAGAAGCGCGCAGAACGCCGCCGCCCTCAGGTGACCCGCAGCCAATGCCGAGCAAGACCCGCCCCGTTAGGCGCAGCACGATCTCGGCGCTCCAGGCACGGGCGCCGGGATGCGGGCGTCTCCTCTCCTGAGAGGCAGCTAGCGATGCCCCGGGGCGCGGGCCCCTGCGGCGCGGAGACCGCTCCAGGCTGGACTCATCGACACCAACGCCGCCAGGAGGAGCGCTTGGCGGGACTCGGCAAACAACCCAATGTTTTAAATGGAAAAAGGACTTCAAAAGACCCTTCTCCAGATAAGACATACAAATGGTCAGCAAGCACATGAAGAGATGTTAATCGTCATTAGTCGTGATGAAATGCAAGTTAACACCACAACGACGACCCCTCCACACACTAGAAGGCCTACAATCAAGAAAGCTAAAAATAACAAATGTTGGCAAAAATTTAGAGAAACTGATACAAAATTTCCCATAGGGAAAATGAGTAAGTTCCGGAGGTGGATGCTGAGAATATTTGTACAACAACATAAATGTAGTTAATACCATAGAAGTGTATGCTCAAAATGATTTAAATGGTAAATGTTATGTTATGTGGGCGGTTTTAACATAATTTAGCCCCTGCTTTATACCAGACCCCAGAGTCGAAGCTTCTCATCCATTTTCTCACTTTTACTTAACCTCCTAGGATCTTCACATTCCCATTTAACAGAAGAAGCTGAGCCTGAGAGGTTAAACTAAGTGACTTGCCCAAGGCTCACTCGGCCAAGTCTACACTGTTCAATGTTACTGTATTTACTGAACACCTACTAGAGCACCTACTGAGCAATACCTCCAGCACCTGCCAGAGACATTGTGGAAAGACCAGGATGAACGGGGGCTGAAAGCAGATTACAAAACATGGGTAGATCCTGGGGCCCTGCTCTCAAACACTTAAGTTTCTTGGAGTGGAGAGGATGGCTTGTGTCACACTTGCAGAGCCTTTTATTCCACCCCACCGCACCCCCACGGAGGAGGGAAGCAGCTGGCCTGATACTGAATATTAGCTCAGCTGGGGAGGAGTCCTGGGGCTTTGAAGAAGGCATCTCCTGCCCCACTCCCCACATTGCCCCCTAGAGTCCAGTATGTGGGCACAAGCATCCCTGTGGTGGGGCAGGAGGCACGTCTCATGGCACCCCTCTTCTCCCGCCCTGCAGTAATGACACTGTACCCATACACCCGCCAGAAGGACAATGAACTCTCCTTCTCTGAGGGCACCATTATCTGCATCACCCGCCACTACTCCGATGGCTGCTGTGAGGGCATCGGCTCAGAGGGGTCTGGATTCTTCCCCGGGAACTATGTGCAGCCCAGCTGCTGACAGCCTGGGATCTCTGGGATGCTGACCCAAGCACCGCCTTGAGTGAGCCTCTTGAGTCCCACACCAAAGCCTGCTCAAGACTGGACCAGCCCGGCACGCCTCCTGGGCTGTGAGCTGTGTCTGTTCCTTCCCCCCATTGCAGTGGGAAGGCGTCCTGGTAAAGACAGAGGAGGTACCCAGAGGCCTGCTGGAGACAGGAAAAAACTGGAAGCCAAGGAGTTTGGTGACCTTACCTACAGGGAACCCTTACGCCATGCAAGACAGGATCTCCAGCTGCAAGTGCCAACTTTGAATAAACTTCTGATGACCTCCTGATGATTGCCCTGCAGGGCTAGCGGGCCGAGGGACTGAAAGGCAACACACTTGTAAGGCTCCCGCTCATTGAGCCTCCTCTGCCTGCCCTAAGCAGCAGTTATCTCCCATCTCCTCGGTGCTCACTGAGCCCTCCACACTAGACCCCTGTGCCCCTCTGCAAAGGTGGGCCGCACCCTGCTCTTTTGCCTGTTGCCTGCTTTGTTATGTATTCAGTCTTGGTTCTCCAGGCTGGGCACTCCTCCCAGAGTGGGGACCAGCTCCATCACTTAGGTGGGGCTGAGAGCAGAGCTCACCTCGCCCTCGTCCCCCAGACTGCAGCGTGAGACATCTCGCTCACCTCCGCCCCTTCACCTCCTTCACAGCTCTGAAACTCCACAAGAGGGAGGTGGGCCTTGGGTTTCCACTGGCTCTGCTTTAAAGCATCATGGCTTTCTGTTCCATACGGGAGGAGAGGGACTCAAAAGGGCCCAGTCAGTGGGGCGACTTTGGTTAAGTCCCTGCTTTCTTGCTGCATAGACGAGGCTGGGGTGCAAGGAGACATCTTCGGGCTCTGTGAGGTCCCTGGCTGGCCAGACCCGAGCCCCGGAACAGTGTGCTCTTTCCACCAACAGGAGGTGACTGTTCCCTCTAGCTTTTTATCCTGTGGGGATGCTAACAGGGTGGGCGGGGCGGGGGGGGAGGCAAGGAGTGTAGTGTACAGACACAGTAGGTAAAGCACGATCTAGGCCTGGGACCATCAGCAAGGAGCGCCACCTCTCCCCACGGGGAGTCCGGTGCGGGGGAGGTCAGGGGGTACATTTCGGGGCCTAGGTCCTCTGGACAGAAGACTGGAGGAGGGAGGCCACGCAGCCCAAGGCAACAGTTAACCGCAACGTGGCGGGACATGTTCCTTCTCGACCCTGACAGGGAACCCCGTCCTCCCAACTGAGAGGACAAGGTGTGTGGAAACACTGCTGCCTGCTAAGATATGCGTGCCACGCTGCTGCGGCCAGACTCCAGAATTCGCTTGCAGTGGAACTGGGGGAGGCAGCTGACCTCGGTTAACTGCACAGATGGGGACAGCTCCCAACTCCCTCCTCCAGTCCCCAAATGGACCAACCTGGGATTCCGGGAAATCCTGGAGGGATATACCAAAACGCAAGGGAAAGGGAGTAATAAAACTAGCTTTCTCTTTCCCGACCCCCACCGCCCCACCCCCTCCCCGCCCGGGTGGGCCCTGCAGGCCACGTCCTCAGCACCTGATGCAGGTGTAGGCGCACTTCGGTGGAGGTTTCCCAGGGCACCACCCTGGCGCGGAAGGAGCTGGGCTCGGCCTGCGCCTCCTGCATAAGGCGGTGCATGGGGTAGCGCTGGCGCGGGAAGGCCACGTCGCCGCCTGCCAGCAGCCCCGTGGGGCAGAAGTCGTTGGCGCCGTCGCTCACGTAGAAAAGGTGCTCGAAGGGCACGCCGTCGTGGGCCTGCTCGCGCAGATAGTCGCTGAGCACCTTGTGCTGGCACATGTTGGCGGGGTAGCGAGCGCAGCTGTGCGCATGGAAGGGCCACAGCGCCAGCAGCCCCCAAGGGTCGGGCCCCGACGGGTTGCTGAAGATGCGGCAGAACAGGCCTTGGTGGCCAGTGGCGCGCAGCGCACTCTCCACGCCAAATGTGTTGGCGTCTGAGATGAGAATAACCTCAAAGCAGGCGCCCTGCTTGGCCACAAACTGCAGCAGCTCGCCCGTGCCGGGCGACAGGGAGATGGCCTCGTAGATGGCGCGCAAGTCCCGCGGCCGCACGCCCTGCTCGCCCAGGTACTGGAAGACGCGCTGCATGTACTTGTCGTAGAAGCCCTCGCGCTAGGTGGCACGCAGGCTCTCAGGCAGCCGCTGGCCCGCCGCGGCACGCGCACGACGGAGTCGTCGCTGTTTTCATCCACGATAGTCGATAGTCTCGTCCAAGTCGAAGGTCAGGAGGAAGCGTGGCGCGCCGGGCGCAGCCATCCCGCTGTCCTCTACCAGCTTTGTCCTGAGCGACCAAATCCTTTTGTGGTCACCAAAAAGAGTCCCTCAGAGGAAAGGGGGACAGGACCTCTGAGCTTCTCCTGCAGGGTGGGGAGTGGCGGCTGCGGAGGTCTGTCCCCGCTGAGTCTGGAGTGTAAAGAGTGGGGAGAGGGCCTAGCTGAGGTATTTGGGCACAGGATGGAGCAAGGGGTGCTCACGGGAATTGGAGGGGGACGCTGCATCTTATCCATTCCTGGATTTCTGGGCTCCGGCTCTCACGAGTCCCTCCAGTCCAGAGGGTCCATGAATGGTGTGCATCTGGGCCGTTCCCTCCACTTGCCCCCCATCCCCATGTTATGTATTTTTAACCACAATTTAAAAAATGAATGAAGCACTGATAATCCATGTTACAACATGGATAAACATTGAAAACATTCTAAGTCAAAGAAGTCATACTGAAAAGGCCACTCATATCACAACCATCTTGTGTGCTTTAAATCCATAGCAGTTTTGAAAATGAGGGGATGGGACTTCCCTGGTGGTCCAGTGGTTAAGACTCTGAGCTCCCAATGTAAGGGGCACAGGTTCGATCCTTGGTCAGGGAACTAAAACCCCGCGTGCACAGTATGGCCAAAAAATAAAATAAAATAAAGGTCATTGGCCTGGTTTGGGTCATAGCATCATCCTTGAACCCATCAGAGCACCCATAGGATGGAACATGGGATTGGCTAAATGTGGATCATATGCCCATCTTCAAGGTGGGTGGAACGTAGCATCAGCCCTCTGGAACTCTTTGGACTGGAAACAGGTAAGAAGTTCCCAAAGAAAAGCTGAGGTTCTGGACTTTGGCATGAGAACAGACACTGGATAGGGGAAAGTGGCAGATTCCACATCACTGACGGCCCACTGCACAGCTGTGGGATCTGAAGGCCAAGGAAGGAAGGGGCTGATTTCGGGTCAGGGGCTGCAGCCACCCATCCAGTGCTCTTGCTGTCCGTCCACAACAGCAAGAACCTCTTCCTCTTGCAAAAGGAACAGCCCTCCTTGATGTCTCTGGTAGGGGAGCCCAGGAGTCACACCTGCCCCCTGGCCACATGACTCACCCATCCCCCAAGAACAATACTGCTCATTTATCCAGTCTCCTCCCTCCTTTACAATGAGCAGAGACTAAATGCTATGGTGGTTAGGAAATTCTTGCTCAGTGAAGCAGTGGGAGGCTCAAGGATTATGCCGTATCATGGAATCCATCATTGGCAGCTTTCAGAGACCACATGGGTGCACGTGGCTCTCCAAGACCATGCAGCCTCAGAGTGAAACTGTCCACTGGGTGGCCCAGTTGCTCCCGTATCTTTGACTCTTAATGAGTATGAATATCAAAAGTTTGTTACAGCTGGAAGCACAAAGGATTGCAAGGCCATGGTCTGCTGTATGGTTGTTGTGTCAGGAACACACTCAAATGTTTAGACGGTTATTACCTCGCTTGGCCGGCTATGAGCCTGTGAGGGGGAGGCCCTTTTCTCAACAAGGATGTTAGTAACTGAAACATCCCAAAGGGCTGTCTGTGCTGCCCAGGTAGCTGTTCAATTGCCCAGTGGCAAGGTCAGCTCAGTAATTGGCCACAGGGGCTTGACAGGGACCAGACTGGCCTGAGCTGGAGGACCACAGATGACTGCCTGGATGGTCAGAGATCAAGGGCTGTCCTGAGACTTGATGTCTATTGATGCCCACTCAGATGGGACAAAGGATGCCTGCAGTCCCAGGAGGGCCCCACCAGCCCTCAGGAGGCAGCACCTGGGGGCTGGTAGGTCGCTGCACCAAGTTCTGTATAAATTCATAACATGACCATGGAGTGAGCTCAGTCAGGCCTGTGCTGGACCCGGGCTGCCCAGGCCAAGTGGGGCCAGCACTACTCTCTCCAGTTCAGATGGTAGGAGGAAGCCCTGTGGGCTTCTGAGGCCCTAACAGCCGTTGACTGAGGTTGAGGTGGATTTGAAACAGTCAGTGACCCGAGCAGACGTTTCGTTCTTCTGCTCTCAGGTTCCAGGATGGGGGTAGATAACCAGCGGCCCAGGTGAACCCCCACTCGTGAGTGACCCCGGGCAAGTCCTGTCCATCCTACAGGACTCAGAGGTGTGGGGTTAGGGGGGCCGTGGGCCAGTTGTGCTTAACACTAACCCACTAACCCTAACGCCCAAATCTCTACTGTTCCCTCCCTAACCCTAACCTCCTCATCTCTAATCCTAAACCCTAATGCTCCTAACCCCTAGCCCCTAGATACTCGACCTTGACCTGTAAACTCCTAACCCTTACCCTGACTATGACTCAGACCATCTAACCTGACCCTCTAGCCTGCATCCTTTAACTGTAATTCCTCAAAACCTGGGCTCAGCTGAGTGGCTCCATCCAGAGGTGAAGCAGGACCTGTCTTTGGGCCTCCACTGCCTCTGCCCTCTCCTCCCCGCAGGAACCAGAAAGCCCTGGGTTGTTGGACTCTCCTGACCAGAGGGGCAGCTGCTCCTGGTCTACCTGCGCCCACACCCCCCTCCTCTGGGGCCCTTGGCCTCTGGACTCTCTGACCTTCACTCCACCTTCAAGAGCCAGGAGACAAATCCAGGTGAGACGCCTGCTTCATTGGCACAGGTGGGACCTGGTCCCCATCCTCACAGCCCGGCCAGAAACCTTTGTGCACACTGTGTCATGAGGCTGCCTGTCCCCAGCCAGCTGGAGGGGTCGGGAGTCAGATGGGGAACCGAAGTGTCCTTGAGGTTGGAGTGTGGGCAGGACAGGGTAGGAGGGGCGAGAGGTGAGGTGTCATCATTCCCAAACCAGGCAGGGAGTGTGTGCTGTGTCTGCATTTCGGACAGGGAAGAGTATGTCAGATGGAGGCTCTTAAGTAGCACACCTTGCAGGCCAACCTACTAGGGCAGTTCTTCCCTAAGCCAACGGGTGGCGCAAAACAACGCAACAAACTGTACATATATCCTTATAATGAATCTGGCAACTGGAAAGGAAACGTCACAGGTCATGGCAACTGAGACACGAGGAGCCCATCCCGCCCGCCCAGCCTTGCGCAGTCTGGAGGTGGAGCCGGGGTAGGCTGGACAGGCAGCTCCCGGCTAGGGACTGGGCCGGAGAGCCCCAGGAGGCATGGCAACCTGCAGACAATTTCCAGAGCCCACTGTAGCCGGGAGACGTTCCCGACAGAACAGCCTGGGGCCCTGTGTGTCCACCCTGCACACAGCACGACCCCGTCGACCCCTGGGCCTCATTCCCGGCTGTCTGGCCGCCCCTCCCCTCACTCCCTGAGTGCCTGAGCCCCCAGGGCCCCCTTGGCCGAGCCTTCTCTGCACACCTGGCTCTCCTGACTATCCCTGCCCCTCTGAGCACACCGTGTCCTTCCCTGGGGTCTGCGGGTCTGGCTAAGGGTTCCCCCTTGACCCCGGGTGGGCACCCCAGCCAACGCTGACGCTTGCCCCTCAGTCTCACCAACTCCAAACTGTGTTGCATTTACTTCTGGGACAGAGGGAGTGAAGAGGAAGCCCCATTCCGGCCTCACACAAGGTGTGTGCTAACCTTGTGGACCCAAGGGACCACCACAAAGAGGCTGGAAGCCTGGCAGAGGCACAGCCCCTACTGTCACCCCTGTTCCTCGGCCCAGCTTCTCTCTTCTACCATCAAACCCCTCAGCCGCCACCAGAGGAAAAATGTGGGCTTGATCCTGTCACTCTGGTTCCAAAACTGTTCTCTGTCTATAAAACAAAGTCAAAGCTAGCTGTCTGGACACCCTTGCAGCCCCTCTGCGATGCGTCCTCCCCGCGAGCCAGGCACCCAGCCCCTTCCCCTGCCCCCTGCCCCCACCCTCCTCTAGAGCGAGCTCCGTCCTTCCCGCTCCTTCAGTTCAGCTCAGCTGCCACCTCCGCTGACCCACCAGCCAGAGGTAACCTCTCCCTCTGCAGACACACCTGGCCTGCAGCTTCTCTGCCCTGCGCCCGGCTGGGCCGAGCAGAGCTGAGAGCATGCGCCTGCTTCACTGTGGACCCCAGGCCCCAGCACATGGCACACGCTCAGGGATGTTTACTGGACAGATGGATGACCATGAGGATGAGCAGGCAGATCACTCACGGTAGCAGGTAGTGGTCCTCCTTGAGTCTCTACACTTCACCACAAAATGCTGAGGCCACAGCAAAAGGGAGGGTGGGGGAAGGTGGCACCAGAAAGCAACAACCCCGTGCCTTCCTCATCCCCCCACAGCACGCATGTGTACACACATGTGCACGTACATGCCCAAGCATACCGGCATTCACACACATGTACACACACACATGAAAAGATGGACTGCAGTCACACACAGGCACACAATCACACGTGCTGCACATGCAAAAACACGTGCATACACACATGTGCCTGCCTGCACATAAACACTCACATGCACTCGGGTGTACACAGACCTGTGCACAGACAGCACACACATGCACGTGCTTGTGCACACTCACGTAATACACACACATACACACACAAGCTCAGGAAATTTCACAAAGTTTGTTTTTGTTTCAGCCTCCCCAAGAACGAGGAGACACCAGATGGTCCCTGGGAACTAAAGATGGTTACGGCCCTGCATCTGTCACAGAGGCTCGTTGAAGGCTCAAGCACGCTCTGCCCTGCCCAGTCGTGGGGTACAGACCCAGCCTGCTCAGCTGCCTCAGCCGAGCCTTCCGCTGTCCCAGCCGCTCGTGGGAGAAGCAAGTCTGAGTGTCACTTGCAGGTCATGTCTGTGCTACTTCCGGACTGGGGGTCTTGTGTTATCTTGCATGGTACCTTGCTCTGGGCTGAGGCTTACATTTTGCTATCTACTCTTCCATAAGCACTTCACCGTATTCCTGAATGCCTACGTCCTCCAGAGGCCCCAGTTCTAGAACCCTGGAGTTGGGAAACAGTCAGCCGTCTCTGTGCACAATCACAAAGCTGCAGTCTGACCCAAGTCCACTTCTTCTATGTCTTAATGCTGCTCCACCTGGGGCTGATTGCAGAGGTGCTGGGTCTACAGTCCATGAAGATCTGAGAGACATGATCCCCCTCTCGCAGGCCTCCACGGACTTGCCTTTGCCTGTTAGTCCAAGTCATGCTCTATACAACATCTCTGTTTTTCTCCTCTAGAAAAAAATATTCCCAGAAGCAGCAGCATCTCTTTAGACCACAGTCAGGATGACCCTCCTGGAATGAGCCTCAATCCTACCTCAACTGGACTATCTCCTGCCCTCTGCCTGACAAGGACCAGGCCTTGGGTATGGTCAGTCTCCCCTCCAGTCTGACAGGGCCTTCCTGACCAGAGAACCCAGGAATACCCCCTGAGCCTGTGGACTCAAGCACGTGCTGTGGGAAAATGTGCTGATGCATACAAAAATGATAGGACTCTCCAAGACCATAAAAAATCACACACAACACAAACCATAAATAACCGCCAGGCTTGTTCTACACTGTGTGAAAACTGTCAATTTTTCACTACACTGGAACATACTCAGAGATGCTCTGGGCCTGGAAGAGCCCCAGGGCCCTGGTGCTGCCCAGACTGGAAAGGGCCTCACAAAGCACCTTCTGGATCCTCACCATGGTGGGATGGGGGATCCAGGGAGACTGCATAAGAAGTGGGTACGGAAGCCCAGCCAAGCTCCCAGGCTTCTGGTGCCTGGAGGGTCAGAAAGTTCCAGAGTATTCTCCTTGCTGAACTTGGATTCAGAGTCCCAGGTGCTCTGTGGGCAGCAGGATCCTCCCATGAGGACACTGACCATCTCCTCCAGGCCTCTACCACACAAAGGGTGACCAAACACAGAGCTGTGCCACAGGGACGCGGGCAGGCCAAGGAGCCTGAGGGAGAGGAGGCAGGAAGTGGCAGCACCCCAGTTGCATGGTCTTCTCGTCCCCCTGGAGCCCCTGCCCTGGTGCACAGTTCACTCCCGGGCTCACCGTGAGTGACGCGCTGAGCAGGCCTTAGTCTTACCGATGGCCAGATCTCTCGGGCCCTCTGCATCCTGTGTTTTGCTGCAGACAGTACACCCTTAGTAACTGCTCAAGTCACGGATCGAGAGGGTCAATGAACGAATGAGCAAGGGAATGAGTGAGCGATGAAGGAACAGAAAAATGGGCAGATGGTGGATCCGCGCTGCCGTGCGGACCCCGAGAACGAAATGTCACAGGTGTGCAAGACTCTCCCACGAAACACAGTCTCCACCGCCTCCTGACCCCAAGCCACTCCCTTAAGGACACCCTTGCTCCACACCCTAAACTGTACCATAGCCCTAGCCCATACCCTAACCTGTACCCTAACCAATACCCTAACCCTAACCCGTAGCCATACCCTAACCCATACCGGAATCATAAAACTAAGGCATACCATACCCTAACCCATACCAACCCTAACCCATACGCTAACACTAAACCATAACCTAACCCATACCCTAACCCATACTCTAACCCTAACCTAACCCTTACCTAACCCTAACCCTGAACCTGACCCTGACCCTAACCCTAAAGCTAACCCTAACCCAACACTAACACTAGCCCTAACCCTAACCCGTAACCCTAAACCTAAACCTTACCCTAACCCTAAACCTAACCTTAACGCTATCCTAACACTCACCTTTACCATAAACCTTACTCGTTCGCTAACCCTAACCTTAACCCTAAACCCTAAACCCTAACCCTAACCCGACCCTGACCCTAACCCATACCCCGACCCTAACCCGTGCCCTAACCTTAAACTGTACCCTAAGCTGTATCCTAACCCTTATCCATACCCTAAGCCTAACCTGTACCCTAACACATACCCTAAGCCTAAGCCGTAGCCATACCCTAACCTGTACCGTAACCCGTATGATAACCCTAAGCCTACCCTCTTACCCTAACCATCACTGTAACCTTTAAACCCTAACCCCAAAACCCTAGTCTTGACCCTGACCCTGACCCTAACCCTAAACCCTAACTCTGAAAGCCTAAAACCCTAAAACCCTAAAGCTAACCCTAAACCCTAAACCTTAATCCCTAACCCTAAACCTAACCCTACCCCAACCCTAACCCTAACTAACCCTACCCATAACTAACACTAACGCTAACCCTAACCCTAACACCTAACCCTAAACCTCTAACCCAAAACCTCTATCCATAACCCTAACCCTAACCCTAACCCTAACCTAACAAAAGCACCGATGCTACTCCTATCTCAGGCCCTGACACTGTCCCTATATAAAGACCTGCTGCTGTCAATATCTATATCCTGACACAATCCTGAGCTTATATCCTGACCCATCTCTTACTGAAGTCCTGAAACTCTCCCTAAGTGAACCTTGACGCTGTCCCTAAGTGAGGCCCCGAGGCTGTCCGTAACAGACACCCCGATACTATCTTTAACCAACACCCTGATGCTGATCCTGCAGAGGCACTTGTGGTGCGACTAAGCCTTTCCCGGACACTGTCCCTCGATAAGGCCCTGACGCTGCTTCTAAATAAGGCCCTGATGCTCTGAGTAACTAAAGCCCTCAAACCATCCCTTGCTCATTTACTGACATTATCCCTAGCCCTTAACCTGACTCGATCCATAGCTAATGTCCTGCCTCTGATCCTACCTGAAGCCCTAATGCTGTCCCTAACTAAGGCCCTGACTAGTCCTAACTCAGGCCCTGACACGACACCTAACAAAGGCTCTGATGCTACGCCTAACTAAGGCCCTGACACTCTCCGTAACTAAGGCCCTGACACTACACCTAACACAGGCCCTGACACTGTCCCTAACTCAGGCCCTGACACTGGCCCTAACTAAAGCACTGACACCACTCCTAACACAGGCCCTCACACGAGTCCTTTGAAGGCTCTGATGCTAGTCCTAAGGCCCTGACACTGACCCTAACTAAGGCCCTGCTGCCGTCAATACCTAAAGTCCTAACACTATCCTGAGAATATATTCTAACAAATGTCTTAATAACGTCCTAGAACTCTCCTGATGTAAGCCTTGACGCTGTCCCTAAGTGAGGCCCTGAGGCTGTCCCTAACACAGGCCCTGAGAATGTCTTTAACAAAGACCCTGATGCTCATCCTACAGAGGCAATTGTGCTGCTCCTAAGCCTGGCCTGACACTTTCCCTAGATAAGGCCCTGACGCTGGTCCTAAATAAGGCCCTGATGCTCTGAGTAACTAAGGCCTTCAAACTATCCCTCGCTCATTTCCTAACATTTTCCGTAACCCATAACCTGACTCGATCTGTAGATAATGTCCTGCCTCTTATCCTACCTGAAGCCCTAATACTGTCCCTAACTAAGTCACTGACTACTCCTAACTCAGGCCCTGACACTGGCCCTAACTAAAGCCTTCAAACTACTCCTAACTCAGGTCAGACACTGTCCCTAACAAAGACCCTGACACTACACATAACACAGGCCCTGACATGATGCCTAACAAAGGCTCTCATGCTAGTCTTAACTAAGGCCCTGACACTCTCCCTACCTAAGGCCCTGAACCTACTCCTAACTCAGGCCCTGATCATGTCTTTAACAAAGACCCTAGTGCTCATCCTAGAAAGGCCCTGATGCTGCTCTGAAGTCATGACCTGACAGTGTCCCCAGCTAAGGACCTGATGCTAGGCCTCACTCGGGCCCTGTCGCTCTCCCTAGGTCAGGCTGTGACACTGTCCCTACCTGAAGCCCTGACACTGGTTCTAAACAAGGCCCCTGGTACTCTCAGTAACTATGGTATTCACACTATCCCCAGGTCATTTCCTGACACTATACCTAGATATTAACCTAACTCTATCTTTAGCTAAAGTCGAGCCTCTTATGCCCACTAAAGCCCTGATGCTGTGCCTAAATCAGGCCGTGAATTTAGCCCCAAGGCCATGACACTGTCCCTAACTAAGGCCTAGATGCTGGTCCAACGTCAGGGCCTGATACTGTCCCTAACAAAGGCCCTAACACTATTCCTAACTCAGGCCCTGACACTGTACCTAACAGAAGGCTCTGATGCTACTCCTAACCAAGGCCCTGACACTGTCCCAAACTAAGGCCTAGATGCTGGTCCAAAGTCAGGACCTGATACTGTCTCCATCTAAGGACCTAGCACTATGGCTAACTCAGTCCCTGACACTACCTAACAGAAGGCCCTGACCCCAGTCCTAATTAAGACCCTGACACTGTCCCTAACAAAGGCTCTGATGCTAGTCCTAACCAAGGCAATGACACTGTCCCTAAGTAAGGCCTGAGATTACTAATAACTCAGGCCATGACACGATACCTAAGAAAGGCTCTGATGCTGTTCCTAACTAAGGCACTGACACTGTCCCTAACTAAGGCCCTGACACTACTCCTAACTCTGCCCTGACATTATAACTAACAAAGGCTCTGACGCTAGTCCTAACTCAGGCCCTGACACGGTACCTAACGAAGGCTCTGATGCTAATCCTAACTAAGGCCCTGACACTGACCCTAACTAAGCCCTTGACACTACTCCTAACTAAGGCCCTGATGCTACACCTAACTCAGGCCCTGACACTGTCCTTAACGAAGGCCTTGACACTACTAATGACTCAGGCCCTGACACTGTCCCTAAGGCCCTGACACTACTACTAACTCAGGCGCTGACACGATACCTAACGAAGGCACTGACGGTAACCCTAACTAAGGCCTTGACAGTGACCCTAACTAAGGCCTTGACACTGTCCCTAAATAAGGCCCTGATACTACACCTAAATCAGGCCCTGACACTGTCCCTAATAAAGGCCCTGCTGCTGTCAATATTGAAAGTCCTGACACTATCCTAAGCTTATATCCCGACCAATCTCTTACTAAGTTCCTGAAACTGTCCCTAAGAGAGGCCCTGAGGCTGTCCCTAACAGAGGTCCTGATAATGTCTTTAACAAAGACCCTGATGCTGATCTTACAGAAGTACTGGTGCTACTCCTAAGCCTTGCATGGACACTGCCCCTAGATAAGGCCCTGACGCAGGTCCTAAATAAGGCCCTGATGATCTGAATAACTAAGGCCTTCAAACTATCCCTCGCTCATTTCCTGACGTCATGCCGAGCCTGTAACCTGACTCAGTCCGTAGCTAATGTCCTGCCTCTTATCCTACCTGAAGCCCTAATGCTGTCCCTAACTAAGGCCCTGACTACTGCTAAATCAGGCCCTGACACTGGCCCTAACTAAAGCCTTCACACTACTCCTATCTCAGGTCCTGACACTGTCCCTAACTAAGGCCCTGACACTACTCATAACTCAGGCCCTGAGACGATACCTAACAAAGGCTCTCATGCTAGTCTTAACTAAGGCCCTGACACTCTCCTTACCTAAGGCGCCGAATGTATTCCTAACTCAGGCCCTGATCATGTCTTTAACTAAGACCCTACTGCTCATCCTACAAAGGCCCCGATGCTGCTCCTAAGTCATGCCCTGAGAGTGTCCCTAGCTAAGGGCCTGATGCTAGGCCTCACTCAGGCCCTGTCGCTCTCCCTAAGACAGGCTCCCAGGCGATCCCTACCTGAACCCCTGACACTGGTTCTAAACAAGGACCTGATACTCTCAGTAACTGTGGTATTCACACTATCCCCAGGTCATTTCCTGACACTATACCTATACCTTAACATAACCCTGTCTTTAGCTAAAGTTGAGCCTCTTATGCCAACTAAAGGCCTGAGGCTGTGCGTAACTCAGGCCCTGACTTAGTCCCAAGGCCTTGACACTGTCCCTAACTAAGGCCTAGATGCTGGTTGAACGTCAGGGCCTGATACTGTCCCTAACAAAGGCCCTAACACTAATCCTAACTCAGGCCCTGACAGTGTACCTAACAGAAGGTCCTGACGTTAGTCCTAACTAAGACCCTGACACTGTCCCTAACAAAGGCTCAGATGCTAGTCCTAACCAAGGCCCTCACACTGTCCCTAACTAAGACCCTGACAGTACTCCTAACTTAGGCCCTGACACGATACCTAACAAAGGTTCTGATGCTATTCCTAACTAAGGTGCTGAAACAGGACCTAACTAAGGCCCTTGACTTAGGAGTAGTGTCAAGGCTTTAGTTAGGGACAGTGTTGGGCCTTAGTTCGGACTAGCATCACAGCCTTTGTTAGGTATCATGTCAAGGCCTGAGTTAGGAGTAGTGTCAGGGCCTTAGTTGGGGACAGTGTCAGGTCCTTAGTTAGGACTAGCAACAGAGCCTTTGTTAGTAATCGTGTGAGGGCCTGAGTTAGGAGCAATGTCAAGGCCTTAGATAGGGACAGTGTGTGTCAGGGCCTTGGTTAGGACTAGCATCAGAGTCTTTGTTAGGTATCGTGTCAGGGCCTGAGTTAAGAGTAGTATCAGAGCCTTAGTTAGGAACAATGTCATGGCCTGAGTTAGGAGTAGTATCAGGGCGTTATTTAGGGACACTGTCAGGGCCTGAGTTAGCAGTAGTGTCAAGGACTTCGTTAGGGATTGTGTCAGGGCCTCAGTTAGGAATAGTGTCAGGGCCCTAGGTAGGGACAGTATGAGGCCCTGACTTAGGATGAGCATCTAGGCCTTAGTTAGGGACAGTGTCACGGCCTTGGGACTAAAGTCAGGGCCTCAGTTAGGCACAGCATCAGGGCTTTAGTTGGCATAAGAAGTTCAACTTTAGCTAAAGAAATGGTTAGGTTAAAGTCTAGGTATAGTATCAGGAAATAACCTAGGGATAGTGTCAAACTTTAGTTACTGAGAGGATCAGGGCCTTGTTCAGAATGAGTGTCAGGGCTTCAGGTAGGGACAGCGTCAGAGCCTGACAGAGAGATGGTCAGAGCATGACTGAGGCCTAGCGTCAGGCCCTTAGCTAGGGACACTGTCAGGGCATGACTCAGGAGCAGCATCAGGGCCTCTGTAGAATCAGCATTATGGTCTTAAGACATGATCAGAGACTGAGTTAGGGAGAGCGTTAGGGCCTCAGTTACGGGTAGCTTCCGGGCCTATGTTAGCGACAACCTCACGGCTTTATTTGGGGACAGCATCAGAGCTGACTTAGGAATAGTGTCAGGACCTTGATTAGACATGGGTCAGTATGTTAGCTCAGTATAGTGTCAGGCCTTTAGTTATTACTATCGGCAGGGCCTACATTAGGGACAGCTTCCGGGCCTTACTTACAGACAGTGTCAGGGCCTTAACAGGACTATTCAGGGCCTTAGTTAGGGACAGCATTAGGGCTTTACGTAGGATGAGAGGCAGGATATTAACTATGGACTGAGTCAGGTTACAGGCTAGGGATAAGGTCAGGAAAGGACCGAGGGACAGTTTGAAGGCCTTAGTTACTGAGAGAACCTGGGCCTTCTTTACGACCAGTGTCATGGCCTTCGGTAGGGACAGTGCCAGGGCAAGGCCTAGGAGGAGCATAAGGGCCTCTGTAGGATCAGCATCAGGGTCTTGGTTAAAGACATTCTCAGGGCCTCACTTAGGGACAAGCTCAGGGCCTCACTTAGGGACAGCGTCAAGGCTCACGTAGGGATAGTTTCACGACCTTAGTAAGAGATGGGACAGGATATATGCTCAGGATAATGTCAAAACTTTAGATATTGACAGCAGCAGGGCCTTTGTTAGGGACAGTGTCAGGGCCTGAGTTAGGGACAGTGTCAGGGACTGAGCTAGGGTCAGTGTCAGGGCCTTAGTTAGGATTAGCATCAGAGTCTTCGTTAGGTATCGTGTCTGGGCCTGAGTTAGGAGTAGTGTCAGGGCCTTAGTTATGGACAGTGTCAGGGCCTTAGGAAGGTATAGTGTCAGGGCCTTAGTTAGGACTAGCATCAGAGCCTTTGTTAGGTATCGTGGCAGGGCCTATATTAGGAGTACAACAAGGGCTTTAGTTGGGGACACATTCACAGGTTGTGCTAGGAGTAATGTCAGGGCGTTATTTAGGGAGAGTGTCAGGGCGTGAATTAGGAGTAGTCTCAGGGCCTTAGTTAGGAGTAGCACCAGAGCCTTTCTTAGGAATAGTGTGAGGGCCTGAGTTAGGACCAGCATCAGAACCTCTGTTCGGTATCGTGTCACGGCCTGAGTTAGCCGTAGTCTCAGGCTCTACTTAGGGACGGTGTCCGGGCATTGGTTAGGAGCAACAGAGCCTTTGTTACGGACACTGTCAGGACCTTGGTTGGGACTAGTGTCAGAGCCTTCTGTTAGGTACACTGTCAGGGCTTTAGTTAGGAATAGTATTATAGCCTCAGTTAAGGACAGTTATCAGGAGCTGACTTAGAGCATCAAGGCCTTAGTTGGGGACAGTGTCACAGCCTTGGGGCTGAATTCAGGGCCTGAGTTAGGGACAGCATCAATGCTTTAGTTGCCATAAGAGGCCTGACATTACCTAAAGACAGGGTTAAATTATGATCTAGGTATAGTGTCAGGAAATGACCCAGGTATAGTGTCAACACCTTAGTTACTGAGAGTATCAGGGCCTTGTTTAGAACCAGTGTCAGGGCTTCAGGTAGGGACAGCGTCAGAGCCTGACGTAGGGAGAGCAACAGGGCCTGAGTGAGGCCTAGCATCAGTCCCTTAGCTGGGGACACTGTCAGGTCATGACTCAGGAGAAGCATCAGGGCCTCTGTAGGATGAGCATTACGGTCTTAGTTAAAGACATGGGGGCTTCCCTGGTGGTGCAGTGGTTGAGAGTCCACCTGCCGATGCAGGGGACACGGGTTCATGCCCCGGTCCGGGAAGATCCCACATGCCATGGAGCGGCTGGGCCCGTGAGCCATGGCCACTGAGCCTGCGCATCCGGAGCCTGTGTTCCACAACGGGAGAGGCCACAACAGTGAGAGGCCGGTGTACCGCAAAAAAAAAAAAAAAAAAAAAAAAAAAAGACATGGTCAGGGCCTGAATTAGGCAGAGCGTCAAGGCCTCAGTTAGGGATAGCTTCAGGGCCTGTCTTAGGGACAGCCTCAGGGATTTAGGGCCAGCATCAGGGCTGACTTAGGGATAGTGTCAGGACCTTGGTTAGAGATGGGTCAGTATATTAGCTCAGGATAGTGTCAGGCCATTAGTTATTGCCGGCAGCAGGGCCTGCATTAGGGACAGCTTCCGGGCCTTACTTACAAACAGTGTCAGGGCCTTACTGACGACTAGTCAGGAACTTAGTTAGGGACAGCATTAGGGCTTCAGGTAGGGTAAGAGGCAGGACATTAACTACGGACTGAGTCAGGTTACGGGCTAGGGATAAAGTCAGGAACGTAGCGAGGGACAGTTTGAAGGCCTTAGTTACTGAGAGAACCTGGGCCTTCTTTAGGACCAGCGTCACAGCCTTCGGTAGGGACAGTGTCAGGGCAAGGCCTAGGAGGAGTATGAGGGCCTCTGTAGGATCAGCATCAGGGTCTTGGTTAAAGACATTCTCAGGGCCTCACTTAAGGACAGGCTCAGGGTCTCACTTAGGGACAGCGTCAAGGCTCACTTAGGGACAGTTTCAGGACCTTAGTAAGAGATGGGACAGGATATATGCTCAGGATAATGTCAAAACTTTAGATATTGACAGCAGCAGGGCGTTTGTTACGGACAGTGTCAGGGCCTGAGTTAGGACTAGCATCAGTGCCTCTGTTAGGAACAGTGTCAGGGCCTGTTGTAGGTGTAGTATCAGGGCCTTATTTAGGGACAGTGTCAGGGCCTGAGTTAAGTGTAGCTTCAGGGCCTAGTTAGGAATAGTGTCAAGGCCTTAGTCAAGGTCACTGTCACGGCATTAGTTAGGGTTAGCATCAGATCCTTTGTTAGGAATAATCTCAGGGCCTGAGTTAGAAGTTGTATCAAGGCCTTAGGAAGGGACAGTGTCAGGGCCATGGATAGGACGAGCGTCAGAGCCTGTATTATGTAAAATGGCAAGGAAAGTGTTAGGAGGAGAGTCAGGCCCTTAGTTAGGGACACTTTCAGGGTCTTAGTTAGGGACACTATCACGGCCTGAGTTAGTAGTAGTGTCAAGGCCTTAGTTAAGGACAGTGTCAGGGCAAGACCTAGGAGGAGCATAAGGGCCTCTTTAGGATCAGCATCAGGAGCTGGAGCTCGGGCTGGGGCTGGCGCTAGGGCTGGGGCTGGGGCTAGGGCGATGGTTAGGGCTAGGGTCTTAGTTAGGAAAAGTGTCAAGGCCTTAGTTAGGGTCACTGTCAGGGCCTTAGTTAGGGTTAGCATCAGAGCCTTCGTTAGGTATAATGTCAGGGCCTGAGTTAGAAGTAGTGTCAGGGCCTTAGTTAGAACGAGCGTCAGAGACTTTGTTATGTATAATGGCAGGGCCAGAGTTAGGAGCATAGTCAGGCCCTTAGTTAGGGACACTGTCAGGGCCTTAGTTAGGGACAGTATCATGGCCTGAGTTAGTAGTAGTGTCAAGGCCTTAGTTAAGGACAGTGTCAGGGCAAGGCCTACGAGGAGCATAAGGGCCTCTGTATGATCAGCATCAGGGGCAGGGTTAGGGGCAGAGGCACAGGCAGGGGCAGGGGCAGGGGCCGGAGCCGGGGCCGGAGCAAGTGCTAGGACTAGGGTTAGGGCTAGGGCTTAGGAATACTGTCAAGGCCCTAGTTAGGGTCACTGTCAGGGCCTTAGTTAGGGTTAGCATCAGAGCCTTCGTTAGGTATAATGTCAGGGACTGACTTAGAAGTAGTGTCAGGGCCTTAGTTAGGGACAGTGTCAGGGCCTTGGTTAGGACGAGCGTCAGAGCCTTTGTTATGTATAATAGCAGGGCCAGATTTAGGAGGAGAGTCAGGCCCATAGTTAGGGACACTGTCAGGGCCTTAGTTAGGGATACTATCACCGCCTGAGTTAGTAATAGTGTCAAGGACTTAGTTAAGGACAGTGTCAAGGTCTTACTCACAACTAGCATCAGAGCCTTTGTTCGGTATCGTGTCAGGGCCTGATTTAGGAGTCCTGTCAAGGCCTTAGTTAGGGTCAGTGTAAGGGAATTAGTTAGCAGTACTGTCAAGGCCTTACTTAGGATTAGTGTCAGAGACTTAGTTAGGATTAGCATCAGAGCCTTCATTAGGTATCATGTCAGGGCCTGAGTTAGGAGTGGAATCAGAGCCTCTCTTAGGAACAGGGTCAGGGTCTGCGTTAGCTGTAGTGTCAGGGCATAAGTTAGGACAGTGTCAGGGCCTTAGGTAGGACTAGCATCAGAGCCTTTGTTAGGGACAGTGTCAGGGTCTTGGTTACGACTGGCGTCAGGGCCTTCTGTTTTGTATACAGTCAGGGCCTGACTCAGGCATAGTGTTAGGGACTTTGTTAGGGACAGTATCACGCCCTGATGTTGGACCAGCATCTAGGCCTTAATTAGGGACAGTGTCACGGACTTGGAGCTAAATTCAGGGCATGAGGTAAGTACAGCATGAGGGCTTTAGTTGCCATAAGAGGCTCGACTTTAGCTAAAGAAAGGGTTAAATTATGATCTAGGCATACTGTCAGGAAATGACCCAGGTATAGTGTCAACACCTTAGTTACTGAGAGTATCAGGACCTTGCTTAGAACCAGTGTCAGGGCTTCAGGTAGGGACAGCGTCAGAGCCTGACGTAGGGAGAGTGACAGGGCCCGAGTGAGGCCTAGTATCAGGCCCTCAGCTGTGGACACTGTCAGGTCATGACTCAGGAGCAGCAACAGGGCCTCCGTAGGATGAGCATTACGGTCTTAGTTAAAGACATGATCAGGGCCTGAGTTAGGCGGCACGTCAAGGCCTCACTTAGGGATACCTTCAGGACCTGTGTTAGGGACAGCATCAGAACTTTATTTAGGGCCAGAATAAGGGCTAACTTAGGGATAGTGTCAGGAACTTGGTTAGAGATGGGTCAGTATATTAGCTCAGGATAGTGTCAGGCCTTTAGTTATTGCTGGCAGCAGGGCCTGAATTAGGGACAGCTTCCAGGCCTTACGTACAAACAGAGTCAGGGCCTTAGTGATGACTAGTCAGGGCCTTAGTTAGGTACAACATTAGGGCTTCAGGTAGGGTAAGGGGCAGGACATTAACTACGGACTAGGGATAAAGTCAGGAACGGAGCGAGGGACACTTTGAAGGTCTTACTTATCGAGAGCACCTGGGCCTTCTTTAGGACCAGTATCACGGTTTTCAGTAGGGACAGTGTCAGGGCAAGGCCTAGTAGGAGCAAAAGGCCCTCTGTAGAATCAGGGGCTGGGGCTAGTGTCAAGCACTTAGTTAGGGTCACAGTTAAGGCCTTACTTAGGAACAGTATCATGGCCTGAGTTAGTAGTATTTCAAGGCGTTAGTTAGTGTCACTGTCAGGGCCTTAGTTAGGTTTAGCATCAGAGCTTTCGTTAGGTATAATGACAGGGCCTGAGTTAGTAGTAGTGTCAAGGCCTGAGTCAAGGACAGTGTCAGGGCAAGGCCTAGGAGGAGCATAAGGGCCTCTGTAGGATCAGCATCAGGGGATGGGGTTCGGCCTGGGGCTGTGGCTGGGGCTAGGGCTAGGGCTAGGTCTGTGGCTGGGGCTGGGGCTGGGCCTGGGCCTGGGCCTGGGCCTGGGCCTGGAGCTGGGGCTGAGGCTAAGGCTAGGGCTGGGTCTGGGGCTAGTGCTAGGGCTGGGGCTGGGGCTGAGGCTAAGGCTAGCGCTTGGTCTGGGGCTAGTGCTAGGGCTGGGGCTGGGGCTGGGGCTGGGACTGGGGTAGGGCTAGGGCTCGGGCTAGGGCTGGGGCTGGGGCTGGGGCTAGGTTTAGGGCTAGGCCCTTAGTTAGAAATAGGGTCAAGGCCTTACTTAAGGACAGTGTCAGGGCAAGGCCTAGGAGGAGCACAAAGGCCTCTATATGATCAGCATCAGGGGATGGGGCTGCGGCTGGGGCTGGACCTGGGGCCTTAGTTAGAAATAGTGTCAAGGACTTAGTTACCACATTGTCAGGGGAAGGCCTAGGAGGATCGCAAGGGCCTCTATAGGATCAGCATAAGGGGCTAGGGCTGGGGCTGGGGCTAGGGCTGGGGTTGGGGCTAGGGCTAGGGCTGGGGCTGGGGCTGGGGCTGGGGCTGCGGCTAGGGCTGGGGCTGGGGCTGGGGCTGGGGTTAGGTTTAGGGCTAGGGCCTTAGTTAGGAATAGGGTCAAGGCCTTACTTAAGGACTGTGTCAGGGAAAGGCCTAAGAGGAGCATAAAGGCCTCTATAGGATCAGCATCAGGGGCTGGGGCTGCAGCTCGGGCTGGACCTGGGGCCTTAGTTAGAAATAGTGTCAAGGCCTTAGTTACCACATTGTCAGGGGAAGGCCTAGGAGGATCATAAGGGCCTCTATAGGATCAGCATCAGGGGCTAGGGCTGGGGCTGGGGCTAGGGCTAGGGGTCGGGCTAGGGCTGGGGCCTTAGTTAGTGTCACTGTCAGGGCCTTAGTTAGGTTTAGCATCAGAGCTTTCATTAGGCATAATGACAGGGCCTGAGTTAGTAGTAGTGTCAAGGCCTGAGTTAAGGACAGTGTCAGGGCAAGGCCTAGGAGGAGCATAAGGGCCTCTGTAGGATCAGCATCGGGGGCTTGGGTTGGGCCTGGGGCTGGACTTGGGGCCTTAGTTAGAAATAGTGTCAAGGCCTTAGTTCCCACATTGTCAGGGGAAGGCCTATGAGGATCGTAACGGCCTCCATAGGATCAGCATCAGGGGCTAGGGCTGTAGCTAGGGCTGGGACTGCGGCTGCGGCTGGGGCTAGGGCTGGGGCTGGGGCTTGGGCTAGCGCTGGAGCTGGGGCTAGGGGTCAGGCTAGGGCTGGGGCCTTAGTTAGGAATAGTGTCAAGGCCTTAGTTAGTGTCACTGTCAGGGCCTTAGTTAGGTTTAGCATCAGAGCTTTCCTTAGGTATAATGACAGGGCCTTAGTTAGTAGTAGTGTGAAGGCCTGAGTTAAGGACAGTGTCAGGGCAAGGCCTAGGAGGAGCATAAGGGCCTCTGTAGGATCAGGGGCTACAGCTGAGGCTGGGTCTGGGGCTGGGGCCGGGGCTACGGCCTTAGTTAGGAATATTGTCAAGGCCTTAGTTAAGGACAGTGTCAGGGCAAGGCCTAGGAGGAGTATAAGGGCCTCTGTAGGATCAGCAACACGAGCTCAGGCTGGGGCATGGGCTGCGGCTGCGGCTGGGGTTGGGGCTGGGGCTTAGGCTAGGGCTAGGACTAGGGCCTTAGCTAGGAATAGTGTCAAGGCCTTAGTTAGGGTTAGGATCAGAGCCTTCGTTAGGTATAATGTCAGGGCCTGAGTTAGAAGTAGTGTCAGGGCCTTAGCGAGGGACAGTGTCAGAGTCTTGGTTAGGACGGGCATCAGTGCCTTTTTTATATATAATGGCATGGCCAGAGTTAGGAGGAGAGTCAGGCCCTTAGTTAGGGACACTGTCAGGGCCTTAGTTAGGGACAATATCACAGCCTGAGTTAGTAGTAGTGTCAGGGCCTTAGTTAAGAACAGTGTCAAAGCCTTACTTTCAACTAGCATCAGAGCCTTTGTTCGGTAACATGTCAGGGCCTGATTTAGGAGTCCTGTCAAGGCCTTAATTAGGACAGTGTCAGGGCCTTAGTTAGGACTAGCATCAGAGCCTTGGTTAGGATTAGCATCACAGCCTTCATTAGGTATCGTGTCAGGGCCTGAGCTTGGAGTAGTATCAGGGCCTTAGTTAGGGACAGTGTCAGGGCCTGAGTTAAGACTAGCATCAGAGCCTTGGTTAGGTATCGTGTCACGGCCTGAGTTAGCCGTAGTCTCAGGCCCTACTTTGGGACTGTGTCAGGGCCTTGGTTAGCACTACCATCAGAGCCTTTGTTAGGCACAGTGTCAGGGTCTTGGTTAGGACTGGCGTCCGGGCCTTCTGTTAGGTACACTGTCAGGGCCTGAGTCAGGCATAGGGTTAGGGACTTTGTTAGAGACAGTATCAGGCCCTGATGCTGTCCCTTATAGTCTCAGCTGTCACTAAACAATGCCCTGATCCTGTCCACAACTAAGGCCCTGAATATGTCCCTAAGTGCATCTCTGACGATGTCCTCAACAGCCTGAACGCTCTTCAGGTTATCTCTGAGGCTCTCACACTGGCCCTTCCTAAGGCCTCACCCCGGCGTTGTCCCAGGCTGCTGGGCAGTTCTCTCTTGTCCGCATCTCTGGCCAGCTGCCTGCCATTGGCCACTCTTAAGACTCAGCGATGCAGTGGTCCCACGTGGGATGTGCCTGTGTAGGCTCACCTGTGGGAGGAGAGTCATGGCCACTCCGCCCTCCAGGGGACTGCGGCTCAGGGTAGGAATCTCTCAGCCAGTGTCTGGAGAACGGGTTCTGTGTCCTTGTTTGTTGTAAATCCCTTGGAGTTACCTCTAACATGTTTTAAATGGATATCCCCCTCAGGATAATTTGATAATAATTTGATTGTAGCAATAATCAAATTACTGATAAATAATATAAATTACTTACCACATAAAAATTCAGGAATGACATCATGAGAATGAGCAGGAAAACACTGGATGCCCCCCACCCCCAATGATCTATTACTTGCAGGATTTAAAATTCTAATGAGAAAACACTCACTCTCCTCACCCTCTTGGGTGTCAGCACAAGGCGGGAAGCAGCTGCATCCTTTATTTATCCCTCTGATTTTCCAGAACCTTTCCTTCAAGGAGAAATCTCTGGGCTCTGCGGGAGCTGTGAGTGGTGACCATCAGGTAAATCTGAGACTGAAAAGCAAGAGGAAAAGAGATAGAGGAGGAGATGAGAATCGGTGATGGGGAGAAGCAGGGGCATCCCCGTTCAATCGCAGGCCGAGGGTCTGGGTTAATCTCCAACGAAGCTAAGGGCCACCAGGATCTGGCCCCACTGGCCTTGTCACCTGGTGTGGGGACTGGGGACAGCCAAACCACCATGGCCACTCTCAGAGAAATAAAGAAGGTGGGAGGGCACCCCGAGAGCCAGATTGAAAATGGTCATGCTGTGAGACAGTAAGATGCCCTTTTCAGAAAAGTGAAGACTGTTCTCTTGGCTCTCAAAGACTTGCAAATACTCTGTGTCCTTCTGGAGGCATGCTGAAGGCTTCAGGCTTTGAGGGCAGTAATGGGAGTGCATCGGGGCTCAAAACCATCCAGCGCTCACTCACTCCTTGAGGGTGCCGAGGATGACCAGTGACCACCCCTTGGGTGCCGTGGGGCCTGAAATTCCCTGATCACCGAGGACGGGAGGGGCCGCACAGACACTCCACTGGACCACCGGGGGCTTGGCCGGTGGGCTACATACAGTCCTTTATCAGACACATGGTTTGCAAACATCCTGCGCCATTTTGGATGGTGGATTATCTTATTCCTTGCTCCTTTTATACACAACTCCTTTTCGTTTTGAGGAAGTCTAATTCATCTATTTTGTCCTTTGTTGCTTGTGCTTTTGGTAGATCTAAGATATCATGACCAAATCCAAGGTCATGAAGATCTACTCTCATGTTTTCTTCTACGAGTTTTATAATTTTGGCTCTTGCACCTAGGCCTTTGGTCCATCTTGTGTTGATTTTGTATATGGGGTGGGGGGAGGTAAGGGTCCAACTTTACTCTTCTGCAGGTGGGTATCCAGTTGTTCCACTACCTGTGCTAACTGTTTGGGAGAAAATACCTGCAAATGATGCGACCAACAAGGTCTTAATTCTAAAATATACAAACGGCTCATACAGCTCAAAAAAGAAAAAAAAATCAAAAAATAAGCAGAAGGTCTAAACAGACATTTCTCCAAAGACATACAGATAGCCAATAGGCACATGAAAAGATGCTCCACATCGCTAATTATTAGAGAACGCAAATCAAAACTACAGTGAGTTATCACCTCATAGTGGTCAGAATGGCCATCATTAAAATGTCTAGAAAGAAATGCTGGAAGCGGTGTGGTGTACTACATACACTACCGGTGGGAATGTAAATTGATGCAGCCACTATGGAAAACAGTATGGAGGTTCCTCAAAAACTAAAACTAGAATTACCATATGACCCAGCAATCCCACTCCTGGGCACATATCCAGACAGAACTATAATTCAAAAAGATACATGCACCCCAGCATTCACAGCAGCACTATTCACAATAGCCAAGACATGGAAGCAACCTGAATGTCCCTCAGCAGATGAATGGATATAGAAGATGTGGTACATATATACAACGGAATATTACTCAGCCATAAAACAGAATGAAATAATGCCATTTGCAGCTACATGGATGGACCTAGAGATTATCATACAAAGTAAGTCAGACAGAGAACAACAAATACCATACGATATCACTTATATGTGGATTATAAAATGAGACCCAAATGAACCTATCTACAGAACAAAAACAGACTCACAAATATAGAAAACAGACTTGTGGTTGTCAAGGGGAAGACAGGGGAGAGGGATGGAGTGGGAGTTTGGTATTAGTAGATGCAAATTATTATATATAGGATGGATACATAAGGTCTTCCTGTACAGCACAGGGAACTGTATTCAATACCCTGTAATGAACCATAATGGAAAAGAATATGAAAAATATGTACATATGTATGTACGTATATATGAATCACTTTGCTGTGCAGCAGAAACTAACACAACATTGTAGGTTAACTATACGTCAGTATCAATTAGTTTGAAGGCACTTTTATAAATTAGGTCTTAGTTCTCTTGTCCTTTCATCCTGGGACAAATGTATAACAGAAACTAACCTGGATTACTCCCGGATGAACTCATATCACACAGACCTTTAACTGTTGAACAAACCGTGAATACCAGTTACACCAGGGGATGTCCTGATCCAATATGAAGCTTGTAAACCTTGTAACAAGCCTGCAGAATCCACTAAATTTGGAAATTCAAACTGAAATGAAGCCACCTATCCCATGACTTCTCCACAACTAGTTATACAACATCAATTGGAAACCATATACAATCAAATGAATGTAGACAAAAACAACTATAGCCTTCCTTTTTTTCCCTTTTAGGTGAAGACGGCATTTAAGGTGATGTCTTGGGCCGTTTCAGGGTGTTACTCAATTTCCTGGGTGTCTGCCATGCACACAGGAGGTACGCATGTTAGTTAACTTGTTTGTGCAACTAAATTAAGGTAGTTAATACCACAAAACTGTATACATAAAGTGAATTAAATGCTAAAGTCGTGTTTTGTATTTTTAATGACAATGAAAAAAAAGTGTAGCGCTGATATTTGTTACAAAAATGAACGTTAAAAACATTCTTAGTGAAAAAAGCCATACAGAAAAGGCCCCCTAGATCCCATACTCATCTTGTCTGCTTCAAATCCATCAAGGTTGTCCAAATGAGGGAGAAACTCAGTCATGGTTCCAGAAAAAGAAAACTGGATCAGGATGGAAAAAGACATTTTCATACCGTTCGGACAGTAGGTGAAGGTTGAAGTGGGGCTGAGTATTAAATTATAATGTGGACATCAGGATTTCTTCATTTAGGGGTTATGTGCTGGTGCCTTGGGCAAAACACACTGAGCATTTTGTATCAAGTGGCAAATGTGAGTACTTTTTGACATTATTGCAACTTTTCTGTACATTTTAAATTAGTGGAAAGTAAATTACTTTTCTAGACAACCATGTCAGGATCATGCCAGAAAATCAGAGAAGACAGACATCAAATTTTTCTTATAGAGGCCAAGACTTACCCAGACCACGTTCAACCAAAGTTGTGATACTTGTTTCCCTTATAGGAGTCCGCACGGTATTAAGAGGCACCGTGGGAAGAGTGTATTAGTAGCTACCATGTCGTGGGTCCTGTGGATCACCTGGGGGGCAGTAGACACGGTGAGATTTTAGTATTGCAATATTTCACATTACTTCAAAAAATGTTAAAAAATAAATTCAGTAAAGTTGCAAAATATGCACTCAATATACACAAATCAGTTTCGTTTCTATACACTAATAATGAACCACCAGCAAGAAACATTAAGAAAACAATCCCATTTACAATTCCATCCAAAAGAACGAACTATTTAGCAATAAATTTAACCAAGGACACGAAAGACCTATACTCAGAAAACTATAAAGCACTGGTAAAGAAACTGAAGACACAATAGAAAACAGTATTCCGTGCTCATGCGTCAGAAAAATTACTGTTATTAAAATGTTTGGGAGAGGGGGAAGGTGGCGGAAGAGTACGACACGCAGATCACCTTCCTCTCCACAGATACATCAGAAATACAGCTACACGGGGAACCACCCCTACAGAACACCCACTGAACGCTGGCAGAAGACCTCAGACCTCCCAAAAGGCAAGAAACTCCCCACGGGGCTTCCCTGGTGGCGCAGTGGTTCAGAGCCCGCCTGCCGATGCAAGGGACACGGGTTCGTGCCCCGGGCCGGGAAGATCCCACATGCCGCTGAGCGGCTAGGCCCGTGAGCCATGGCCGCTGAGCCTGCGCGTCCGGAGCCTGTGCTCCGCAACGGGAGAGGCCACAACAGTGAGAGGCCCGTGTACCGAAAAAGAAAAAAAGAAAAAAGAAAAGAAACTCCCCACATACCTGGGTAGGGCAAAAGAAAACAGAATAAACAGAGACGAAAGGATAGGGCCGGGACCTGCACCAGTGGGAGGGAGCCGTGAAGGAGAAACGGTTTCCACACACTAGGAGCCCCTTCGCGGGCGGAGACTGCGGGTGGCGGAGGGGGAAACCTTCGGAGCCGCGGAGGAGACCGCAGCCACAGGGGTACGGAGGGCAAAGCAGAGAGATTCCCGCACAGAGGACCGGTGCCGACCGCCACTCACCAGCCCGAGAAGCTTGTCTCCTTACCCGCCGGGGCGGGCGGGGCTGGGAGCTGAGGCTCGGGCTTCAGTCAGAGCGCACTGGCGGCGTGAACACAGCCTGAAGGGAGTTAGTGCGCCACGGCCGGCCGGGAGGGAGTCCGGGGAAAAGTCTGGAGCTGCCGAAGAGGCAAGAGACTTTTCCTTCCCTCTTTGTTTCCTGGTGCGTGAGGAGAGGGGATTCAGAGCGCTGCTGAAAGGAGGAGCTCCAGAGACGGGCGCGAGGCGCGGCTGAAAGCGCGGACCCCAGAGACGGGCGTGGGACGCTGGGGCTGCTGCTGCCGCCACCAAGAAGCCCGTGAGCGAGCGCAGGTCACTCTCCACACCTCCCCTCCCGGGAGCCTGTGCTGCCCGCCACCGACACGGTCCCCGACTCCACAGACCACATCACCGGGAGAACGCACGGGCGCGCCTCGTGCTGACGCAACGTCACGCCGGCCTCCGCCGACGCACGCTCGCCCCGCCTCCGTGCCCCTCCCTCCCCCGCGGCCTGAGGGAGCCAGAGCGCCCGAATCAGCGGCTCCTTTAACCCCGTCCTGTCTGAGCGAAGAACAGACGTCCTCCGGCGACCTACATGCAGAGGCGGGGCCGAATCCAAAGCTGAGCCCCGGGAGCTGTGCGAACAAAGAAGAGAAAGGGGAATCTCTCCCAGCAGCCTCAGAAGCAGCGGATTAAAGCTCCGCAATCAACTTGATGTACCCTGCGTCTGTGGAATACCTGAATAGACAACGAATCATCCCAAATTGAGGAGGTGGGCTTTGAGAGCAAGCAAGATTTATGATTTTTTTCCCCTTTTCCTCTTTTTGTGAGTGTGTACGTGTATGCTTCTGTGTGAGATTTTGTCTGTATACCTTTGCTTTCACCATTTGTCCTAGGGTTCTATCCATCCGTTTTTTTTTTTGTTTTTGTTTTTTTTACTTAAAAATTTTTTTCTTAATAATTATTTATTTTAATAACTTTATTTTATTTGACCTTACTTTATTTTCTTTTATCCTCTTTCTTTCTTTCTTTCTTTCTACTTTTTCTCCCTTTTATTCTGAGCCGTGTGGATGAAAGGCTCTTGGTGCTGCAGCCAGGAGTCAGTGCTGTGCCTCTGAGGTGGGAGAGCCAACTTCAGGACACGGGTCCAAAAGAGACCTCCGAGCTCCACGTAATATCCAATGGCGAAAATCTCCCAGAGATCTCCATCTCAACACCAACACCCAGCTTATCTCAATGACCAGCAAGCTACAGTGCTGGACTCCCTATGCCAAACAACTAGCAAGACAGGAACACAACCCCACCCATTAGCAGAGAGGCTGCCTAAAATCATAATACGGCCACAGACAGCCCAAAACACACCACCAGACGTGGACCTGCCCACCAGAAAGACAAGGTCCAGCCTCATCCACCAGAACACAGGCACCCTCCACCAGGAAGCCTACACAACCCACTGAACCAAGTTTAGCCACTGGGGACAGACACCAAAAATGACGGGAACTACGAACCTGCAGCCTGCAAAAAGGAGACCCCAAACACAGTAAGAGAAGCAAAATGAGAAGACAGAAAAACACACAGCAGATGAAGGAGCAAGATGAAAACCCACCAGACCTAACAAATGAAGAGGAAATAGGCAGTCTCCCTGAAAAAGAATTCAGAATAATGATAGTAAAGATGATCCAAAATCTTGGAAATGGAATAGAGAAAATGCAAGAAACATTTAACAAGGACCTAGAAGAACTAAAGATGAAACAAGCAACGATGAACAACACAATAAATGAAATTAAAAATACTCTAGAAGGGATCAATAGCAGAATAACTGAGGCAGAAGAACGGATAAGTGACCTGGAAGATAAAATAGTGGAAATAACTACTGCAGAGTAGAATAGAGAAAAAAGAATGAAAAGAACTGAGGACAGTCTCAGAGACCTCTGGGACAACATTAAACGCACCAACATTTGAATTATAGGGGTTCCAGAAGAAGAAGAGAAAAGGAAAGGGACTGAGAAAATATTTGAAGAGATTATAGTTGAAAACTTCCCTAATATGGGAAAGGAAATAGTTAATCAAGTCCAGGAAGCACAGAGAGTACCATACAGGATAAATCCAAGGAGAAACATGCCAAGACACATATTAATCAAACTTTCAAAAATTAAATGCAAAGAAAACATATTAAAAGCAGCAAGGGAAAAACAACAAATAACACACAAGGGAATCCCCATAAGGTTAACAGCTGATCTTTCAGCAGAAACTCTGCAAGCCAGAAGGGACTGGCAGGACATATTTAAAGTGATGAAGGAGAACAACCTACAGCCAAGATTACTCTACCCAGCAAGGATCTCATTCAGATTGGATGGAGAAATTAAAACCTTCACAGACAAGCAAAAGCTGAGAGAGTTCAGCACCACCAAACCAGCCTTACAACAAATGCTAAAGGATCTTCTCTAGGCAAGAAACACAAGAGAAGGAAAAGACCTATAATAACAAACCCATGCACATATGGTCATCTTATCTTTGATAAAGTGGCAGGAATGTACAGTGGAGAAAGGACAGCCTCTTCAATAAGTGGTGCTGGGAAAACTGGACAGGTACATGTAAAAGTAGGAGATTAGATCACTCCCTAACACCATACACAAAAATAAGCTCAAAATGGACTAAAGACCTAAATGTAAGGCCAGAAACTATCAAACTCTTAGAGGAAAACATAGGCAGAACACTCTATGACATAAATCACATCAAGATCCTTTCTGACCCACCTGCTAGAGAAATGGAAATAAAAACAAGAATAAACAAATGGGACCTAATGAAACTTCAAAGCTTTTGCACAGCAAAGGAAACCATAAACAAGATGAAAAGACAACCCTCAGAATGGGAGAAAATATTTGCAAATGAAGCAACTGACAAAGGATTAATCTCCAAAATTTACATGTAGCTCGTGCAGCTCAATAACAAAAAAACAAACAAACCAATCCAAAAATGGGCAGAAGACCTAGACATTTCTACAAAGAAGATATACAGACTGCCAACAAACACATGAAACAATGGTCAACAGCATTAATCATTAGAGAAATGCAAATCAAAACTACAATGAGATATTATCTCACACCAGTCAGAATGGCCATCATCAAAAAATCTAGAAACAGTAAATGCTGCAGAGGATGTGGAGAAAAGGGAACACTCTTGCACTGCTGGTGGGAATGTGAATTGGCACAGCCACTATGGCAAACAGTATGGAGGTTCCTTAAAAAACTACAAATAGAACTACCATATGACCCAGCAATCCAACTACTGGGCATATACCCTGAGAAAACCATAATTCAAAAAGAGTCATGTACCAAAATGTTCAATGCAGCTCTATTAACAATAGCCAGGACATTAGGAAGCAACCTAAGTGTCCAACATCAGATGAATGGATAAAGAAGATGTGGCACATATATACAATGGAATATTACTCAGCCACAAAAAGAAACGAAATTGAGCTATTTGTAATGAGGTGGATGGACCTAGAGTCTGTCATACAGAGTGAAGTAAGTCAGAAAGAGAAAGACAAATACTGTATGCTGACACATGTATATGGAATATAAGAAAAAAATATCATGAAGAACCTAGGGTTAAGACAGGAATAAAGACACAGACCTACTAGAGAATGGACTTGAGGATATGGGGAGGGGGAAGGGTAAGCTGTGACAAAGTGAGAGAGTGGCTTGGACATATATACACCACCAAACGTAAAATAGATAGCTAGTGCGAAGCAGCCACATATCACAGGGAGATCACCTCGGTGCTTTGTGACCACCTAGAGGGGTGGGATAGGGAGGGTGGGAGGGAGGGAGACGCAAGAGGGAAGAGATATGGGAACATATGTATATGTTTTACCGATTCACTTTGTTATAAAGCAGAAACTAACACACCATTGTAATGCAATTATACTCCAATAAAGATGTTTAAAAAAATGTTTATTCTACCTAAAGTTATCAACAAACAGTTCCAGGAAAACTAGACACCAGACTCCAAAGAACGACAGTGGTCACCATCTACACTGCATATAAAGCTAACTAAAAGCACACAGTATTCCACATTAAACTCTTTCTCTCCTGAGTCCCCTGAAGTTGCACCCTACCCAGCCAGCAGTCAGTTGCACAGGAAGATTCTCCACACTTGCTCATTTTTTCCTCTTGCGGAGTCTCCTCATCATTGGCTCCTGGGAAAACCCAGCTCCTGTCAGTGTGGACAATGCCTCATGTTCCAGAAACCTAAGCCCTGACAGGAGACAAAGCTCCCGTCTGCTTGTCACAGAGCGAAGTCTGTGGGCAGGGTGCACCTGTGCCCCCAGGGTCAGACAGGTGGGTTTGGCGCCCCCTGTGGGACGTGAGAAAAGTGCCGGGAGTGCCGCACTCACAAACCCAGAGGCCTCATCCGGAAGGCAGTTCTGCTGTATATACTAAGTTTGGAAATCCAAACTGAAATGGAGCCAAGTGTCTCACTGTATCTTCTCAAAAATTGGTTAATGAGCAATTAATTACAAACCATGTATAATGAAATGAATGTAGACACAAACATTACAACTTAAACCAAAATTCACTCAAAATTGCCCATAGACAAATTTAAATTACCAAACTATAAAAATCCTAGACAAAAAAAGATAATCTACATGACTTTGGGTCTGGTGACCTTATTCAGAAAACAGGAAGACAAACCACAAACTGCAAGAGACTATTTCCAAAACACATATCTGTTAAAGGATTTGTACTCAAATTATGCCAACAGCGCCATTAAAATTTAGTAAAGATTGAAACACACACCTAGCCCAGGAAGATAAACAGGCAGTAAATAAGCATACAAGAATATACTCAAGATGCTGGTGGAATGCATGTACAACCAACTTTGGAAGACAGTTTGGCAGTTTTTTCCAAATCTAAAAAGTCTCACCTTAGGATCCAAGAAGTGTACCTCTTGTATTTAGACAACTGCTTTGAAAAACTGTGTTCAAACCAAAACTAGCATCAAGTAATGCACAGCAGCTCTATTCATAATGGCTAAAAACTTAAGATATCAGGATGTCCTTCTGTAGATGAATTCATAAGCAAATTAGGGCACATACATGTCAAGGGGAGCAGAATACACCACCCCAAAATATGCCCATTTGACAAAAGGATTATTTTGGACTGGTTAATTTAAGAAACAGCAGACCCAGGAGAATCTTTCAAAAGCAAGTAGAGGGCTTCCCTGGTGGCACAGTGGTTGAGAGTCTGCCTGCCGATGTAGGGGACACGGGTTCATGCCCTAGTCCGGGAAGATCCCACATGCCACGGAGCGGCTGGGCCCATAAGCCATGGCCGCTGAGCCTGCACATCTGGAGCCTGTGCTCCGCAACGGGAGAGGCCACAACAGTGAGAGGCCCCCGTACCACAAAAAAATAAATAAAGTAGAAAATGCCCTTTTAGGAGGTAAATTTCCATTTATTAAGGATATCTCCATTTGTAAGGGTATGTCCCTCTTTGGACCAGGAATTGAATGATGACTAAATATTAAGAAAAGCTTGTTGGGACTTCCCTGCTGGTCCAGTGGTTAAGACTCCACACTCCCAATGCAGGGGACCAGGGTTCAATCCCTGGTCAGGGAACTAGATCCCACATGCTGCAATTAAGGGCCTGCATGCTGCCACTAAAGATTACACAGGTTGCAACTAAGACCCAGTGCAGCCAAATAAATAAATGTTTTAAAAAAAAAAAAAAAGCTTGTCAATGAAATAGGCCTGGATGTAAATCTGTGTAACAACCATACCCTTGTTTACTGGGCTTTGACTAATAACATCCCTTAAATGGCTTCCTCCATTCCCTAACATCTTTCTTTTGTTCTCAGCAGAAGATAGCATTTAAGGTAATGGCTTGGGCCATTTCAGGGAGTGACTAAGTTTTCCTGGGTATCTTTCAAGTATACAGGAGGTACGCATGGTATATATTAAACTTCTGATTGCTTTCTCCAGTTCGTCTCTTTTTCATTACAAGGGAGATCTCAATAAAGAACATAGAAGTGTAGAGGGAAAATTATTTTTCCTCTCATATACATGCAGTGCAATAGTATTCAGAGATATAAAGGAATGGATCATCAACCCATGCAAATATATATAGATTCAAATAACACGTACATTGCTAAGTGAAAGAATCCAGTCTGAAGTGCTACACACTGTATGACCTCATTTATATGACATTCTAGAAAAGGTAAAACTGACACTGGTAAACAGTTTAAGGAATATATGGTTGAAATAGTCCATATGATACTTTAGTGGTGAATACCTGTCACTATGCATTTGTCTACACCCACAGATTTTTACAACACAACAAGTAATTTACAATCTATTCAAACTTAGCTACTTAGGATATGGGAGTGTCAAAGACTGGAATACAGAATGTAACAAAGAATCTAACTGATTCAGAAATGTATGGAAAAACTCACTGTTGGTAGTGGGACAAATGGGCTGACCTAAGTTAACTTTGGAAATGTACAGAATCTGTAGGCCAAAGACAAAATGTGCCATACATACACAGTGGACTCTAAGTTCTTTCCCATGAGGGGTAGTAGCTAACAGTACTGAAACTACTATATCAGTAATCGAATGGAACAAGCACTGAATTTAATAAATGACAAATGGTGGAAGCCAGGTTTCTTACCACTGGAGTGGGACTTTACAATCAAACAAAGGGAGAAGGTTACGATATCCATGTCATAACAGATCCGGTTGGAGACATCGGTATAAACTATCTTTAGCCTACACATAGTTCCATATGGATATCTTTATAATTATGTGTATATGCATAGGCTGGGATACATGCATGTATTTCTATGTACTGTCAGCTGAGCATATTGAGCTCCCACATGTAAGTTTTTAATACCATTCTCTAATAAAAGGAACAAGGGCTCTTTGAAGAAAGGGCTGATGCTAGGACTGAGACAGTAAATATATGAAGCAGCATAATCTTAAAATATCAGAAAGTAAAGAAGTACCCAAAATTTAAAAAACCCACAAAAGGAAAATTATGTAAAATGAAAACAGGAGCAAATGGAAAAAGCTCTCAACAGCCAAAGCAAGAATGAACTAAGCAGTCTAATAATGTAGTGCTGGATTATAACCAAAAGTTTACAGTAATCATTCACGTGTCCAAACTGGTAAAAATAAATTACATAGTTTTCGATGAATGGTGTTAAATAGAAATCTCCTATGCACAAAGCTTCTAAACAATTCATATAGACACTCAGCTGTCCATCAAGGATGTGAAGCTAACCCCTCTCTCCTCAAGTGTGGCTTCTGCATTATGACTTCCTCCTAAATAAGACACACAGGTTGGACATGGGAAAAAAATTAACCTGTGGGAAAACTTGACAAACACTACTTCAGCTAGGTGACCAAAGTTAAGAATATAAGTGAGAAGTTTCCTTAAGAGCCTCTCCTCTTGATATACAGTGAAGAGGAAGCACTTCACCTCTGTGATCTGCTTTTACAAAGCCAAGTATAACCACAACAAAAACACCAAGCAAATCCCAGTGCCCGGCAGTCTATAAAATACCTGACCAGTCCTCCTCCACACTGTCAAGGTCATGGAAACAAGGAGAGTCTGAGCAACTGTCAGAGCCCAGAAGAGACTAAACAGACATGATGACCCCATGTCCTTTGAGACCCTGGAACAAGGAAAGGTATAACAAAGGGAACATGAATAGGGACTTCAGTTAATAGTAAAGTATCAGTATTTGTTCATTATTTGTCATGATTCTGTAGAAAATTAGACAGGAAAAAGTAAACGTCAAATAAGAGAAACCTACTGTAACAAACTGGAAACCTAGAGGAAAAGGGGGATTTCTTTGTAAAAACACATTACCAAAATGGTCCCTAAATTAAGGAAAACACAAAAAGGCCAATTAATCACTGAGGAACCTCTTCCTCTACTGGTTATCCTATCACTCTTCCAGGGACAGGGAAGGAGCAGGGACAGAGATGTCTGGCAGCTCCCCTAGTATATGACCCCACCCAGTGTCTTCACCTCCCCCAGCCACGCCTACCCAGTGAGGACACCTGAGGAAGGATCAGGGATTATTGACTCAGATGTATCAACCAGGACTTTTTCTTTTCCCAGCGACTGGACACACTTACGGAAGTAAAATAAATTAATATTTAATGTAAGGGTAGAAATACATTAATACTTGCAAGTGACAAGTTGAAGAATGGATTTAGACCTGGCAGGTCCAGCGGCTCACACTGTCTCAGTGTGACCTTGCTTCTCTCCAAACCTTTGTCCCGCTCAGTGCCTTTGGGGGACCCCGTTCACAGGCACAGGCTCTCTCACTGCCCTTTGGCCAACAGCAGTTCTAGGCTGACAACCACTCACCATCCATTTTCTGATAAAGAGTTTCTCCTTTTCTTGGATTCCAAAAAGTCATGGGTTTAAATGCCTTTGATCTGGCTTGGGTTGCATTCTCATCCTTGACCCAACACCAGAAGATGGAAAATGGGACTGGCTAGATGAAACGGGGTGGAACATGGGGTCATCCTTCTGCGGGGTGGAACATGGGGTCATCCTTCTGCAACTGTTTGGACTGGAAGCAGGTGAGATGTAATTCCCAAAGGAAAACTGAGGCACTTGGGCCTGAGAACAGATGTTCGCTGGGAGAAAGCAACAGATTCTAAGTCAATGACAGCTCACTGCACAGCACAGAATCTGACACAAAAGGAAGAAAGGGGTTCACTTAGGGTCAGGGGCTGCAGCTATGTATCCAGTGCTCTTACTGTCCCTCCCAAGACTGCAAGAAGTTCTTTCACTTGCTGAAAAGTCAGGATCATTGGTGGTGGTAAACTCAAGTCTCTTTCCTTGGGCATCAGGTCCTCACATCTCAGAGGCTGGCCCAGAACAGCCCATGTGCCCTCAGAAGACCCACAGACCTCATTCCTGCCCCTGAGAGGTGGGAGCCCGTGAGTTATGCCATCTCCCTGGCCATATTAACTACCCATCCCTGAAAAACAATACTGCTCCTTTTCCAGTTTCTTCTCTCTCCTTTTCTAAGGGAAGAAACCAAATGCTAGGGTGGTAAGGAAACTCTTGTGCAATGAAGTAACGGGAGGCTCAAGAATTATTCCATGCCATGGAACCCATAATTGGCAGGCTTCCAGAGGCCACATGGATGCATATGGCTCTCCAAGACAATGGCAGTGTCAGTGTAAACCTCCCACTGGGTGGTCCAGGTGCTTCCATATCTTTGATTCTTAATGAATATGCATGTCAAAAGTTTCTAACGACTGAAAGGACAAAGGATTGCAGGGTCATGGTCTGCTGTATGGGTGTTGTGTCAGGGACACAATCCAATGTTTAGAGGATTATTACTTCTCTTGGCAGCCTATGAGGCTGTGAGCGGGAGGCCTTTTTCTCAGCCACATGCATGTTGGTAGTTGAAACTTCTCAAAGAAATGTCTACACTGCCCAGGTAGCTCTTGAATTGCCCAGCATCATGGTCAGCTCTGTAACTGTACATGAGGGCCTGACAATGCCCAGGCTGGACTGAGTTAGAGGACCACAGATGCCTGCCTGGATAGTCAGAGGTCAAAGGCTGTCCTGCCTGAGACTTGATCGTCTATTCATGCCCACTCAGATGGAGCAAAGGAGGCCTCCAGTGCCAGGAGGGCCCACCAGCCCTTAAGAAGGCAGCATCTGGGGGCTGGCAGGTCACTGAACTCAATCCTGTATAAATCCACACATGTCCACTGAGTGCCCTCCAGTCTGGGCTGTGCTGGAACCTGGGGCTGCCCAGGCAGAGTAGGGCCAGCATCACCCTTCCCAGGTAGGAGGGCAGAAGGAAACCATGCATGACTTCTGACACCCTCCCCAATCCTTGACAGAGGTTGAGTTGGATAAGAAACAGTCCGAGACAAGAACAGACATTTCATTCTTCTCTCAGAGCCCAGGACTGGGGGAAGGGAGGCCAGAAAAACAGTTATTGACCTCAGCTCCCTGACTCCTGTTTGACCCTGGGCAAGTCCTATCCATTCTGGAGGCTTCAGAGAGAAGGAGAGGGGAGGGCAATGAGGGCCAATTGTGCTTAAACCTAACTCTAACCTTCACCCTAAGAACCCTGACCTCTAACCGTAACCCCCTAACGACCCTCGCCTCAGACCCCTGAACTCTAATCCCCGACCCTTTAACCACAACCCTCTACCAGGACTCTCCAACAATGACCCATAACCCTAAACTGTGACCCCTGAACCCTCACACTGACTCAACCCCAGGCCTAAAGCCTGGCCTAGTGGGTACCGAGGGATGACTGTATGAACTCTCAAATAAACCAAGGAATTAAATCTTCCTGACCATGAATTTAGCAATGGTTTCTTAGATTTGACAGTAAAGCCTAAGAAATGAAAGAAAAAAATAGATAAATTGGATTTCCTCAAAATTACAAACCTCTGTGCATCAAAAGAAGGTATCCAGAAAGGAAGAAGACAGCCCACAGAATGGAAGGCAATACTGGCACATTATATATCTGATAAGGCTCTTTACCTAGAATATACCCAGGACTTTTCCAACTCATCAACAAAAAGACAAACAATAAAATTTTTGAAACAGACAAATGGCTGCATGGACTGCTCTCCAGGCAAGACATAAAAACAGTCAACAAGGACATGGAAAGATGTCAAACGTCAGTAGTCATGATGAAAATGCAAATGAAAGCCACAGTGTGATGCCCCTTCACACACACTAGAATAAAAATAAACTTTAAAATCAATTTTAAAATATATAAATAAAAATAACAAAGGTTGGCAACAATGTAGAGAAATTGGAATCCTTAAACGTTACTTGTGGAGATGTACAATGGTGCAGTCTACGTGTACAAAACTTTAGCATTTACTCAAAAATATAAAATATAATTACCATGTGGTTCAACAACTCCACTCCTAGATATATACCAAAAAAATGGAAAACAGGTGTTCAAACCAAAACTTGTACACCAATTATTCATAGCAGCACTGTTCACAATAGCCCAGGGTAGAAAAGATTTAAATGTCCATCAGCAGGTAAACAGATAAGCAAAATAAGGTAGATTCATAAGCTACATTATTCTGTCATTTAAAGGAATAAAGTAAAATTATACAGCCGCTGTGGAAAACTGTATGGTGGCTCCTGAAAAATATGGAAAATGTGTGATCCCTTGATTCCACTCCAGGGTGTACACCCAGAATATTAGAAAGCAAGGGCTGGAACAGACATTTGTACCCCATATTCATAGCAACGTTATTCACAATATCCAAAAGGTGGAAGCAACACAACACATCCTTCAACAGATGAATGGACAAGTACAGTGTAGTATATACACAATGGAATATGATTCAACCTTTAAAACTAAGGTAATTCTCACACATGCTACAATGTGGATGAACCTTGAAGTCATTATGCTAAGTGAAACCAGCCAGACACAAAAAAGGACAAACGTTCTATGATTCCACTAGTATGGGGTATCCAGATAAGTCAAACTCAAAGACAAAGTAGAATAAGGTTGCCAGGGGTTGAGATGAGTTCGTGTTTAATGGCTACGGTTTCACATGGGGAAAATGAATTCTGGAGATGGATGGTGAGGATATTTTTACAACAACGTGAATGTAGTTAATGCCATAGAACTGTATACTTACAAATGGTTTAAATGGGGCTTCCTTCGTGGCACAGTGGTTAAGAATCCGCCTGCCAATGCAGGGGACACGGGTTCAAGCGCTGGTCCTGGAAGATCCTGCATGCCGCAGAGCAACTAAGCCTGCAAGCCACAGCTACTGAGCCCTCGTGCTACAACTACTGAAACCCGTGTGCCTAGAGCCCATGCTCCATAACAAGAGAAGCCACTGCAGTGAGAAGCCTGCACACAGCAATGAAGAGTAGCCCCACTCGCCACAACTAAAGAAAGCCTGCGTGCAGCAACAAAGACCCAACACAGCCAAAAAAGAAAAAATAATTTTTTAAAAGCTTTAAAAAAATGGTTTAAATGGTAAATGTTATGTGTTTTTAATCACAATGGGAAAAAATGAATGAAATAATGATCAATGTTACAATGTGGATAAACACTGAAAACATCCTAAGTGAAAGAAGCCATGCAGAAAAACCACCCAGATCATGCTCATCTTGTACACTTTAAATCCAGCAAGGTTTTTTTTTTTTTTTTTTGCGGTATGCGGGCCTCTCACTGTTGTGGCCTCTCCCGTTGCGGAGCACAGGCTCCGGATGCGCAGGCCCAGCGGCCATGGCTCACGGGCCCAGCCGCTCCGCGGCATATGGGATCCTCCCAGACCGGGGCAGGAACCCGTATCCCCTGCATCGGCAGGCGGACTCTTAACCACTGCGCCACCAGGGAGGCCCCAGCAAGGTTTTTAAAGTGAGGAAAAGCCCCAGTGATGGTTCCAAGAAAAGAAAACTGGATTCGAATGGAAAAATACATTTCCACAAAGCTGGGGCAGCTGGTGAAAGTTGAAGCAAGTCTGTGGATAGGATTATAATGTGGAAACCATAATTATTCCTCATTATGCGGCTATGTGCTGGTTCCCTGGGAGAGTGGCCCCCCCACTCTCACAGGGTAAACAAACTGGAGTATTTTGTGAATGTGGAAAACTTTATACTGCTATTTAAAGTTTTTTATACACTTGAAATTTACTAGAAAATAAAGTACTTATCAAAACAACCATGTCATACCAAGCCAGAAATACAGACATCAAACTCTGTTATAGAGGCCAAGCCCTACCCAGATCCAGTTCACCCACAGTGGTGATGCTAATCACCCTTGTAGGAGTCCACATACTACAAGAGGCACCATGGGAAGATTATATTGGGAACCAGTATGTCTTGGGTGCTGTGGATGACCTGGATGTAGTTGAAACAGTGAGATTTCTGAATTCTAGCTTTCCACATTCAACCACCAAAAACTGTTACAACTAAAAAATTAATTCAGTAAAGCTACAGGATAAAAAAAAGAAAAATCAATGCAAAAAAATCATTTGTGATCCTATACACTGATAATGAACCATCAGAAGAAGAATTTAAAAACAAATTCCACTTACAGTTGCATCCAAAAAGATAACTATGAGTAAATTTAACCAAGGATGTGAAGGACCTGCACACTGAAAACTGGAAGACACTGATAAAGGAAACTGAACAGACAAAAATAAATGGAAAGATACCCCATGCTCATGGGTAAAAAGAATATTGTGGAAATATGCATTCTAAGGTGGGACTTCCCTGGCTGTCCAGGGGTTGGGATTCTGTGCGCCCACTGCAGGGGGCATGGGTTCGATCCCTCATTGGGGAACTAAGATCCCGCATCCTGCATGCCACATGGTGTGGCCCCAAATTTTTTTTAATTTAAAAAAATATGCATCCTAGCAAAATTAATGTACACATTCAATGCAATCCCTACCAAAAGTCCAATGACATTTTCCATAGAAACAGAACAAACAATCTTAAGTTGTGTGTGGAACCACAAAGGACCCAGAAGAGCCAAAGGGACCCTGAGGCAGGAGAACGGGCTGGAGGCATCTCCCTCCCTGACTTCACACTTCATTACAAAGCTACAGTCCCAAAAAGTGTGGAATTGGCACAAAAACAGGCCCACAGACCAGAGGAACAGAGCAGAGAGCCCAGGAATCAACCTACAGGTGTGTGGTCAGTTCCTTCACAAGAAAGGAGCCAAGAACATACACCAGGGAAAGGACAGCCCCCTCAATGAACGGTGCTGGGAAAACCAGACACCACACGCCAAAGAACAACACTGCACTCTGTCTACACCACACACAAAAGGGGCCAAAAACCCAGTTTTCCACATCAAGCCCCTCCTCTCCTGGGTCCTCTGAAGACAGACACCCTCAGCGGTCAGCCATGCACAGGAACCTTCTGCTCACTTTTCCTCACCTTTTCCGTCAGTGGCATCACCTCCCGGCAGGTCCTGAGGAGACCAGGCTCCTGTCAGCATGAACTGGTCCCCACGGTGTCCCAAAGCTGAAGCCCCAGCGGGTCCTGAGGAGACCCGGCTTCCGTTAGTGTGGACTCGACCCCGGGTGGTCCCGAAGCCCAGCCGTCAGCGTGGACTCGGCCCCGCATGTCCCAGAAGCCAAAGCCCCAGCGGGTCCTGAGGAGACGGGGCTCCTCTCAGCATGAACATGACAGCATGATCTGAACAGACGTCCCGCCGAAAAAGATACACAGAGAGTGAAAGTCATACAGAAACACGCTCAACATCATACACCATTAGGGAATCACAAATTAAAATCATGAGATATCACAGCACACCTGTTAGGACTGCTAAGCTCCAAAAATAGGACAATACCAATTGCTGGAGGGTGAGGAACAAGAGGAACTCTCCCTCATCGCTGGGGGGATGCATGTGCAGCCACTTTGTAAGACAATTTGGCAGTTTTTTCCAAAGCTAAACAAGTCTCACGTTGGGATCCAGCAATCATGCTTCCAGTATTTAAGCAACTGGTTTGAAAATCTATGTCCAAATGCAAACAAGGGTGCAATTATTCACATCAGCACTTTCATAATGGCTAAAAACTTGAAGAAATCAGGATATCCTTCAAAAGATGAATGCATAAGCAAATTGGGGTACATCCATGTCAAGGCGAGTAGAATATGCCACCCCAAAATATGTCTCTCTGGCATAAGGATTATTGGCCTGCTTTAAAAAAAAAAAAAAAGGCTTCCCTGGTGGCTCAGTGGTTAATAGTCTGCCTGCCGATTCAGGGGACACAGATTTGAGCCCTGGTCCAGGAAGATCCCACATGCCACAGAGCAACTAAGCCTGTGAGCCACAACTACTGAGCCTGCGCTCTAGAGCCCGCGAGCCACAACTACTGAGCCCGTGTGCCACAACTACTGAAGCCTGCACACCTAGAGCCTGTGCTCCGTGACAAGAAAAGCCACCACAATGAGAAGCCCATGCACCGCAATGAAGAGTAGCCGCTGCTTGCCACAAGCAGAGAAAAGCCTGCATGCAGCAACGAAGACCCAATGCAGCCAAAAATAAAATAATAAATTTATTTTTTTTTAATCTCAGAAAACTGAGATTGCCGTATTATAAAGGACATTTACAATAGAGAAATCTCCATTTATAAGGGTATGTCCCTCTTTGCACCAAAAATAGGATAATTAAATCTTAAGTAACTCTTTTCAGTGGAGAAATTCTGACTTAAATGTGCAAACAGTCATACCCTTGTTTACTGAGCTTTGCATGATAACCTGCCATAAGTGGTCTTCCCCCGTTCCCCAGCATCTTTCTTCTGTTTTTAGCTGAAGACGGTATTTAAGGGGATGGTTATGGTCATTTCAGGGAGTGACTCAGTTTCCGTGGTACCCCCCCTGTATTCAGAAGGTATGCATGTTATTAAACTTCTGCTTTTCTCCTGGTAATCTGTCTTTTATTACAGGGGCAGGGGGGACCTCAACCAAGAACCTAGAAAAGTAGAGGGAAAATTGTTTTTCCTCCCATACACCTGCAGTGGAATACTACTCAGCAGAGAGGAATGCACCACCAACCTATGGAAAGACATGGATAAATCTTCAGTATATACTGCTAAGTGAAAGAATCCAGTCTGAGGAGGCTGCACACAGTATGACCCCATTGATGACATTCCGGGAAAGGCAAAGCTACATACATGATAAGCAGATCATGGGGTGGGGGGTTTGAAGTGTTCCACGTGATACTCTAGGGTGGATACCTGTCACTATGCAGTTGTCTAAGCCCACAGATGTGCACAGCCCAAGGGGCCAATCATAATCTATTCAAATTTAGTTATTTAGGATGTAGGAGTGTTGCAGGATGGAATACATAATGTCACAGAATCTAACTGTGTTAGAAATATATGGAAACAACTCATTGTAGGGGATGGGGTAAAAGCTGCTGACCTAAGTTACCTTTGGAAATGAATGGAATCTGTAGACTAAAGGCAAAATGGACCGTATATAAACAGTGGGCTTTATTCTACGAAGTTCTTTCCAGGGTGTAGTAGCTAACAATTCTGAAACCTCTGCACATGTAACCTGGAAAGGAGCAATGCACAGATAAATGGCAGGTCGTGGGAGCCAGGCTCCTTGCTGTGGGAGCGGGAAGTTACAGATAAGCAAGGGGAGAGCCTCTGCCCTTGTAATCCTGGATCTGGGCTTCCCGGGAGGATGCTGACTGGCTGTGACGTTGACAGATCTTCACGCTGGGAAGACCCTGCAGACATAGGAACTTCACGCCCCATCTTTCCACCCATACCTGCTGGAAACACTCAGCCCTCCATAATCAGTCAACTGCAGCGTTTAAGACATTCTCACCCCCAGGCAGATAAAGGAGCATGAGGGTCTTGCTTACCACTAAGCTGTCCCAGAATCCAGGCCCTGGGGGTGGAGCCAGGATGGGGGTTCCTGGGCCTCTGAATCCAGGCCCTGGAGGTGGAGCCAGGTTGGGGGTTCCTGGGCCTCTGACCAGAAGGTGAGAGGAGGGAGGAAGACCGGTCCTGAGGACAGAGGTTCCCTCAAGTCTGTGAGCCCAGGAGCCCCGATGGGGTTCATTCCCAGTGAGGACATGGGCGGGGCCTGCAGTGGTCCTGCGTTTCCCCTGGGCCCTTTGATGAAGCCACGGCAGCACTGGGCCCAGACGTCCCCTGGGGTTTGTCTCAAACTCTGACACAGCGGTTTTACAAAGGAGCAAGAGGATGGAGCCGAGCCCCTGACGGCCACTCCTTTCTGGCTCTGAGTTGCTTCCACCAGGACCGCAGTCACCTGCACGTAGCCTGCTGTGACCTACCTGCCCCCACTGGCCTTTCCTCTCCCTCCCTGGGATGATTCCCATGACATTTCCAGCCTGGACCCCTCCCCCAGGCCAGACGCCTCTGTCCAGCCACTGCACCCCCATCTCACCTTGGGGGCTAACAGGGCCCTCAGAGGACTGGGATCCCGCAGCTCCCCACACCCAGGAGCAGCCCCACCTTCCCAGGTTGCTGAGCCCAGGCACCGGGTGTAACCGAGCAGGACCCTACGGGGCCTTCCCAGGGCAGAGCCCTCCCCCACGTCCTCTGCTGTAGGTCCTCTCTGAAGTACCCGGATAACAGTGTCTGACGCACGCTTCCTCCACCGCCAAGTGGAAGGAATTAACTACTTGATGATCATGAACAGGTAGCCCCGGAGCTTCTGCTGCCTAAGAATTTATAATGTTAACCGCCTGTTACCTCACCATCAGCCAGAGAATTGTGCACCAGCTGATCACATACCCTGCAACCCCCCTCCTTCACCTGGCCTTTGAAATTGCTTTGCTGAAATCCTTCAGGAAGTTCGGGGTTTTAGAGCACAAGCCACCTGGCCTCCTTGTATTGGCACTTGTACAATTAGAGCTGCACTTTCCTTCACCACACCCGGTGTCAGTAGACTGGCTTTACTGCACTCGGGCAAGCGGACCCACGTTTTGTTCGGTAACACTGGGGTCTCCCAGGCTCCCACCCTCCTTGTGCCCCACTGACTGTCATCTGCTCCTCCAGAGTCTTGTTGCAGCAAAAATAGAAATGAAGTTTTCCTTCCCCTGAGAACAAGGAAAACAAAGGGAACAGCGAACAGGCTAGAGAAGAAACATAACCTGGCGTGAAAGAGTTCATCACTCCTTGTTTTACTTTGTCACTCATTTGTAGTAACTAGATTTGTACTTTACAAAGCTAAACTCACTCCCTGACACTATGTAATTTACATTCGGCACCCATCACCCCTGACTCTGTGTGAGTTACATCCCCTGCCTCTCACTCCCTGACCTTATTATGTCCAGCACTTACATTCTATACGCCCCTCATAACAAGTCACCCCCTATAGTTTTTCATTTCAGAAACAAGGTCACCGGCCGATAAACCAGAGGCAAACGGATGCAATTACCAGACTGCTGGACCCCAATTACCGGGCGGCCTGACGCCAGCTATGACTGTTTTGAAACAATGCAAAGGAAAGGAGGAATGCAAGACCTTCACTACTTTGATCCTCATCCCATACCCTGGACTGCGAGAGCCCCACATATAAAATCTTCCCTGATTCTCAAGGAGGGGTGCCCAGTCCTTGAGATGCTAGCCAGCTGTGTCTTCCCTTCTGCCTGGCAGAAAAATAAAGCCATCTCTCTCTTCCTCCAAAATCCCTGTCTCTGTATTTCTGCTCGGCCTCGGTGCACAGGGAAGCCGAGATTTCAACAACAGTCTGTGGCCAGTTCCCACACTAATTCCTCTCTACGCCCACAGCCCTGGCCCAAGCCTGATCTTGTGCCTGGTTCCTCCATCAGGCCTGACAAAGCTCCCTGCCCCACAGTGCGTCTCACATCCCACCCCAACGTGGTCTTTCTGAAGCATAAACGAGACTGTGACCCTCTCCCACCTGTAATCCCCCAAATGTTTCCCCACTTTTGCTAGGGTATCTGCTGGGAGAGACATCTGCCAAGGCCCTGAGGGTCCCCGGCATCCCCACTAGGCTGCTGCCTCCTGGGTTCCCTGACAATGAGCACCTCAGCAGGCCAGGAGACACGGCAGGAAACCCCAGAACTGCTCACCTCCGGAGGGGACTGGCACTGCCACGGCCTGATCAAAGAGAGCAGAGAAGGGCTCCCCTGCTGGGACACAAACTCTGCACGAGTGGCCTCTCCGTGAGCCATTACATCACCTCGTGTGACTTGAGGGAAGGAAGGACCGAGGCACCCTTGGTTCCTAAGGAGGATGGTACAGGCTCAGTCACGTCCCCCCAAATCCACATGCTGAACCCCTAACCCCCAGGACCCAAGGATGTGGCTGTATTTGGAGATGGGATTTTTAAAGAGGTGATCAAGGTAAAAATGAGGTCACTAGGCTGGATCCTAATCCAATAGGATTGATGTCTTACAAGAAGAGATTAGCACACAGATAGGCACAGGGGGAGACCATGTGAGGACCTGGGGAGAAGATGGCTGTCTAAGCACCAGGTAGAGAGGCCTCAGGAGAAATCAGCCTTCAGTCACCTTGATCTCAGCATCCAGGACTGGGAGATAGGTCTGTTATTCAAGCGGCCCAGTCTGTGCTCTTTGTTACGGGGGTCCCGAGCAGACTCACACGCAGGGTAACTCAGGGCTCAGACTGGACAGAGCTCACTCTCCATCTCCCTGTAGGTGAGTTACAGGATCCTCAGGGCCTGAGGAGGGGGTCCCTGAGGGGAGGCATGAGATAGAAGATGCTAGGCATTAACATGACTGCATTCACGTTAAACGTGCCTGAAGTCCATTCACATGAGATGGTCTTGTCCTGTATGTACATCGGCACCTTCAGTCTGAACTGCAGATCTTTGGCTTCACCACCTCCACTGAGGGCATTAGCTTCACCTGCTGTGGACCGTCTCCTATAGGATTTCCAGAACCACAAAGTGTCGAGGCCTCACAGGCCCCAGAGTCTGTGCACTACCGTCCAGGTGACCCTCACAGCAGAGCCGCGCAGCTGCCCATCAGAACCCATTTCCCTTTTTCCTGTTCACGGCTACCCTGCACCTCCCAGCTTTCCCACCCCTTACAGCTGGGACGCAGTGTCTTGTGTTACCAAGGGGAAGGGGTGGAGGTGGTGAGGGCCTTGGCCAGCCTGCATCCTAGGACGGAGGGCATGATGCCCACCTGGTCACCCCACCCTGCTGGTTGGAGCCCTCACCTGGAAGCAGGGAGGAGAAACAAGGGGGACAGAGCCTGGGACCTGACCCCCACCTGCCCTGGACTCTCACAAGAAGGAGACAGAGACGTTTTGAGCTTCAGCCCGGTTTTGGGAGACACTTTGTTCCAGCAACAAACATTTGCCTTAAAAGCCAAGGTGCTTTACAAACCCCTCCCCAGCTGTCACAGAAAGTCAGGCTTAATCTCATCACACTTTTCTCAAACCCCAGCTCACGCTGAGACCACTTCTCGGGTGATGGTGCTTCAGAGCAGCCCCTTTAAAAGATCCCTGGAGTTCAGCTCTCCCAGCCCTGCCTTCAGTTTAAGGAGGAAGTTTCCTTGACAACCTTGACAAACCTGCTCCAGGTTGTTTCCTTGACAACCGAGCTTGGCAATCTCCCAAACTCTCCTCCTTCAGACGTTCCTATTCTAGGCTGGATGAGCCTAAAGTGACAGTGCTGTCATCATGTGCCAGAGTGACTCCTCCAAGCCCGTAGTTATTGGTTACATGATGCTACTGATGATGAAATCCCAGAAGAGCCAGCTTTGCAATATAACCACTTCTGGACTCGGCACTGGGTCCCTTTCCACGGACAGAGTGGAGTGGCTGTTTCCACGGGCCCCGTGGTGGAAGAGCTCACCTAATGCAGCCAGGACTTCATCCTTTCCAGGTGATTCCAGGGTCCTCACTCTGCCCAGACCCACCCACATGGCTGCTGTCTGAGCCAGTCTATACAGGACCTTGGTAATCTCCTAAAATGAGGGTTATTTTTTTTTTTATTTTATTTTTTTTTTTGCGGTATGCGGGCCTCTCACTGTTGTGGCCTCCCCCGTTGCGGAGCACAGGCTCCGGATGCGCAGGCTCCGGACGCGCAGGCTCAGCGGCCATGGCTCACGGGCCCAGCCGCTCCGCGGCATATGGGATCCTCCCAGACCGGGGCACGAACCCGTATCCCCTGCATCGGCAGGCGGACTCTCAACCACTTGCGCCACCAGGGAGGCCCATAAAATGAGGGTTATTTTATACACAGGTAATGGGTTGAATGCTGGCCCCAAAAGATGTGTCCCCCAGAACACATGAACAGGACCATATCTGGGAAAAGCGTCTTTGTATATGTAGTTAAGGATCTTGAGGTGAGGTCATCTTGGGTTACGGTGGCCCTCAGTCCAATTGAGAGAGTCCCTATGAGAGACAACAGAGGAGAGACACAGACAGAGAGGAGAAGCCACGTGAACACAGAGGTAGAGACGGGGGGATGCAGCCGCAATCCTGGGGACGCCTGGAGCCCCCAGAAGCTGGCAAAGGCAGGAAGAACCCTATCCTAGAGCCTTTGGAGAGACTTCTGTCCTGCAACACCTTGATCTCAGATGTCTGGTCTCCAGGACTGGGGGAGGATGAATTCCTGTTGTTTTAAACCACCCAGCTTGTGGTCATTTGTTACAGAAGCCACAGAACGGTCACACAGACCCTACTCTGTAGGATCCCGGAAGTGCGGGTCTCATTAAAGGTCGACAGAGGCTGGATTGCAGAACCCTTAGAGTCAGCATTGCGCCCCAGAAATAGTAAAGCTGGACACCAGAATGTTGAGGGGTCAGTTGGAAGCCCATCCCTAAGGGTGCTGGCTGCACACGGCCTCCCCAGGTTTTTACGTCTGTACATGTTGGGGATAAGTATTTCCATCCTGATTCAGGACCTCTGATGTCACCGTTCACGTTGTTAATTAAGAACCCCATAGTTACACAGATGAAAACCCTATCAGGGCACTTGCTCCAGTGGTAAACAATTCTGAAGTTGGTCAGAGGTGGGGAATCGTCTCCCATGCAGCCAGCAGCCCCCCTGCAAGGAGCGGCCTCATTGCAAAGCTGGGGGACAGTGCTGAGGCGTCTGTGAGTAAACGTGAGCTGAGCCCCAGGCCAGCTGCTGCTGAACTGTTCCCACCCTTCCCAGGTAAAACACCTGAATGTGTGCAAGGACTTGAAAGCCTAGAGGAAGGGCCGTGGAGCCACACCACCGACAGCATGCAGGGCGACTTGGTGCCTGCAGGCCAGCCAGGGTGGTCCTGGCCCCAGATGCTCTTCTGGAAGCTTTCCATTTCCCTACCTGAGTTATCCCTCCTGTCCCGGCCCCCACTGCTTTTTTCCTTCCTCACCTCTGCCCGGGGAGAAATTCCAGCGGCAGGTATGGGTGACACATCCTCTTCTTTAGCAGGTGGCAGCCCGGCAACTCCTGCAGAAAGTTCAGCAGAGCCCCACTCACACCAGGCCACCCACAAAGCCACGGCCCCTCACTCCCTCCCACCAGCCCAGCCCCGACACTGCTGACGGAGCAGAGAATATGGCGTCAGGCACAGCTGCAGGTACTCTTGCTGCCTGGAGCGGTGTTTATATTGACCTCAACACAGGCACACCTGGGGAGGGCTGGCCAGCCGGGTCAGGCTGCCCAGGTCAGCCAATCATCGCCCCTCAGGGGCTCAGAGTTGTAGAAAATGGGCCTTGCTGCACCGGCCAGGTCCAAGGAACAGGTGTGGGGTCCTGAGGGTCAGGATAGACAAGGGGCTGCAACTCCAGCTTGTTTTCTAATCATTTATTCTGGTCCATGAGTGGGAGACAACTTCAAGAAGACCCTCTCATTAGGAGAGTCGTCAGGGAGAGAAGGGGGGGTGGGTGGAGCCAGGGGCCTGGTGCCCCGGCTGCAGTGGAAGCCTCTGGAAGACCAGGCAGAGGGAGGCCACACAGAGTGATGCCCAGGGTCACAGACCTGTCGGAGCTGCTGTTTGTTAGTTCAGGTCCTGCTCTGAGGTGCTCTGTGTCAGCTCCACCAACAGGTGGGCTGGGGGTGCTCTGCAATGAGGGCTACATGCACGGTTCCTGTGTGCCCAGCCCTGCCGGGTGCCTGCCCAGGTGAGCTCCGTACCCTGGGAGGGGCCTGACCACGAGAGCCCTGTGGGCTGCTGGGTGCCTGCCCAGGTGAGCTCCGTACGCTGGGAGGGGCCTGACCACGGGAGCCCTGTGGGCTGCTGCGTGCCTGCCCAGGTGAGCTCCATACCTTGGGAGGGGCCTGACCACGGGAGCCCCGTGGGCTGCTGGGTACCTGCCCAGGTGAGCTCCGTATCCTGGGAGGGGCCTGACCACGGGAGCCCCGTGGGCTGCTGGGTGCCTGCCCAGGTGAGCTCCGTATCTTGGGAGGGACCTGACCACGAGAGCCCCGTGGGCTGCTGGATGCCTGCCCAGGTGAGCTCCGTATCCTGGGAGAGTCCTGACCACGAGAGCCCCGTGTTCTGGGAGGGCGACGTGTGTACGAGCATCCTCTCTGTACAGCCGGCACAGAGTTGCTTGGCGACTTCCCTGTGGGCAGCGCTGGGATGAGATGAGAACCAGGCCATGCTGCACGTTCCCTGAACCCCTGCCCATCCAGGGTAATGAGGTCAGTAGGCAGGTGCTGGCCATTGTGCTGCGTGAGGGAGGCCCCAAGGGTACCTCTTGTTTCTTCCACCGGACACCACAGACGACCCCCCCCCCCGCCCCGCCCCAGGACAGAGCAGCCAGCCTGCCTGGGGCAGGTGGGAGCTCCTGGTGACTCTGCAGGGGAAATGAGAGGGACGGACCAGGCAGGAGGGGATGGGAGCCCAGGCAGAGCCATGGGGCTCGGGGCCAAGGGTGCCTTTCTGGGTCTGAGCTGGGAGTGGATGTGCAGGTGGTGTGTGTGATCCAGGAAAGCTGCCCTCGGTGACGTGAGGCTGAACCTGCTTCAGAGTGACAAGCCTTCTGGATGATCCCAAAACAGGATAGTGAGACGGATCCTGTTAGAAGAAGGTAAGCGAATCCCCCCAAGAGGAGGCTCTGCGAGCTGGTCCCGGGAGGCGGGTGAAGGGAACAGGTGTGGAAGCTGCGGGGAGTGGGCAGTCCCCCTGGGCGGGCGGCGGGTGCAGACCCCACTCCGTGGCCTCACGTCTGTGCTTCTGGCTGGATTACCTGGTTTCTCGGAGCTTCAGCTTTCCAGTCTGCTCGTGGGGTGATGGTAGCATGGATTGACTAGTAATTTGCTCAGAACAGCGTAGAAGGGGGTCTAGTGGGGGTCTAGTGGAAATTCCACAGAACACCGTCAGTATGGGGATCCAGGCCCTGTTTCCCGCAGGTCTGTCTGCAGGATCAGTCCGAGCAGACTTGCAGCAGAGCCTGGGGACGGGCTCCGTTTTGTGGGTCCCCCGGTTTCCTGAATCTCGGAAGGAGCAGCTCCAGCGGGCAGTGGAAGGTTCATCCCACACCTGGAAGCATCCAGGCCTCAAGGTCCAGAAGCCCCCGAGCCCTGTGTCTGGGCTCCCAGGAGGCAGAGGGGACAGGCCAGCCTCCTCCTCGGCCCTCTTCCTGCCCAGAACATCCGAGGTCCAGGCCGTCATTAGGGAGAAGCAGCGATTCTGGCGTCTCTGAACTTGAAAACTGCTCTGGATACTAACCCCCTGCTCTCAAGTAGATGGGGAAATAACACCTGTCTCCGGTTATCCACGGCTGCAACCATTCCCTAAGCACCGCTTGCTGAATTCATAGCCCACTTTGGGTTACCGTTTATTTTTTTTATTTTATTTTATTTTTTTTTAACTTTTTTTTTCTATTTTTTTTTATTAGTTTCTGCTTTATAACAAAGTGAATCAGTCATACATATACATCTGTTCCCACATCCCCTCCCTCATGCATCTCCCTCCCTCCCTCCCGTTTATTTTTATTAAGGCCGGTCCTTGCCTGACAAAGCACACCACGTACGAGCTTTATTTGAAAAACCCCGCGCGGGTTTTTCAGCAGCTCCCTGACCAGGAGCGACGGTGGCGCTGCGGCCAGTCCAGCGCGTGCTCTGCCGGACCCGGGCCCAGTTACAGGCAGGCCGAGCAGCGCAAGACAACCCGGACCTACAGCTGGTGCGGGCGCCCGGTTCCCAGCGGCCGCACTCTAGGTCAGTGCCAGGAAGCGTGGGTAGCAGGGAACCCACGCCCCCGAGCGAGCGTCCGCCAATCGCAGAGTGCAGTGCAGCACGGCGCGCTGGGAGGGCGGTGCGTCCGGAGAAGCCCTGCCCCCAGCCCAAGCGTCCGCCAATCGCAGAGCGTGGTGTGTCGCGGCGCGCCGAGTTGGTTCGGCGCCGCGCGGCCTTCCGGCGGCCTGAGGGGGAAGGCACGCTCTGGAGGAGGCGGCGCGCACGAAGATGCCCCGCGGAGGCCAGTCTCATGGCTCAAAGGTAGGCTGTGGGCCTCTGGGCGCCGTCTCCTCGGTCCCCCCACGTCGGCTTCGCCTGCGGGGCGCCGGGCGCGTGTGGCTGGCCCCGGGCTGGTGGGCGGCCGGGGCGTCTGTGGCGTGGACGCAGCCCGCGTTGGAGGCGGGGCGGGAGGGGCCGCCTCCCTGGAGGGCGAGGGTCGCGGCTGCGGGGCGACCGGAGCGGGCGAGCCCGGCCGTGCGGCCCGAGTCTAGCTGGTACTCGCGGGTCTCTGCTGGGCCGCAGCGCGACGGCGGTGTCCTGGGGTCCGGGAGGGCCTGCGTAGCCGCCGCGTCTGCGCCGCGCTGCCTCCCCTGCCCCTTCCGACGCCAGAGCGGGAGTGTCTCGGCCGAGTCGGGCGCGGGGTCCGCCTGGTGACCGCGCTGAGAGCGGCGCAGCTGCGTTCTGAGTGCATTGCGTTTGTCCTGCGTGTGCCCTTTACCTTTTGAAAGCGATTTCTGAGCTCCTTGCTTACTGACATGCTTGTCTTGTCGTACTGAAAACTGAATGAAAGCAGACACTGACTCCTTTCTTGACTCCTCTTTTCTTACCAAAAAAGTTCCTGAAAAAATAGTCCGCGCACGCTGGTTCAGCCGCCGTCTCACTGCTGTGTCTCCTTGTTCCTGGAATACCATTGGTTGTCACACACGCTGTCAGTTTTGTGACTACCCATTTACGAAGTCCAGGAAGCCCATGACAAACATACCTAACCCTGATTTCAAAACTACTAAAATGTGAAGAAAGAAAAAACCAAGGAATCAAGGAAGTATGTTAAATTGTTGAAGCCCATGTAACTTGTGAACTTGGTCACTGTAGCATTTGACACATTTGCCACTTGATTCTTTTCCTGTATTGCAACTGCTCATTTATTTCTCCTTGCTGCCTTCCTGCCAGGTTCTGACTTCTGACTTTTCGCCTTTTTCCTCACTTTCCAAGTTTGTTCTGGGCAGTCTCACACATTGATGTTAGCTGTCCCTCTGTATGGACGATTTTCAGATGTGTATTTGACCTTTCCCTTGAGCGCGGTTTAAACGCAGTGCACCATGAAGTTGTCATTCTCTCGCCCTTAGTCCCCTGGGCGCCAGCACTTCCTCCTGTGTTGTGCTGGTCTCAGCCTGTTGACGCTGATGCTCTCTAATTGGGATTGCAGGGTCCACTTCAGCAGAAACCGTCAGGAGACTTGGAGGAGCAAGGTTCATTCCTCACAGGCCCTGGAGGGTGCATGGTACACCCAAGGACCGCACGGTGAGGTTGGGGGGGGTGAGACACAGGGAGAGAGGGACGGCACCCCTGGGGTCTGCCTTTATTAGGGTCTGAGGGTTAGGTGTCTAGAGTTTCGGGGATTCATTCTTCGTTGGCTAATTTAAAGCAATAGCAGGGAGGGAGAAGCACGGTCACTCAAATGGTCAGTTATTTAGGTTACCAGGGCTTGTTGGAAGAGGAACCTTCATGGGTGGAGGCAGCCTAGTTCCTTACCTGGTTGTTTTGCAAGTAGCTATGCCATACAGCTGGAGATACTTTTATTCAAGATGGATTTCTTCTAAAGTGGATGCCACCTGGCAATCAGATACTTAATGTCAGGCACTTGCACTACATCCTCACTTAGAAATCTTCATGTTTTTGACTTGATACTCACTTTTCCCCTCATCATTCTATCAGTTCTCAAGACCTTGTCATAGCACCTGTCATAATCCCTTGAACATATTAGATACCTAATAGATATGTGATGAATGAATGAAAGGAGAACTAGTATAGAAGGTTTGCAAATATTGTAGGTATGAAGAAACATGGGGAAATACCCTGGTCAGAAGACTTGGGTACCAGTCTCAGCTCTGCAACTAACTAATTTTATAATTCTGGGCAAGCCATGTAGATCTTTCTGGACTCTTAAAATGGAAGTTGATATCTGCCTGAACTAACATGGTAGAATTGGGAATAGTATTGGGAAAGGACTGAGTTGATAAATAAGAAAAGGAAGATGAGACTTAAGTACCTGAAATTGAAAGATGAAGAGGGAAGAGTCAGTGGTGACTCAAAACTTGAACCTGTGAAAAATGGGAAGCTTGGGGAGAGTTCATTGCTTCCTACCGGATGTTAGGATATACAGATACGGGAACCTTAAGGCCCAGGGAGAGATTAGGCTCCAAGTTGCTCCGCGGCTGGGTGTATTTTATTTCTTTCTTCCCTCCTGCCTTTGCCCCCTCACTGTCCTTTCAAGTGCTACGATTCTTATTCCCTCTAAGCTTTGTCTTCTCCCTTTGCTAAATAGCCAAGAACGACCACAGATACTCCCTTTACCTGTCAGTCGCTTACCTTCCGAGATTTCCTGACCCTCCCCTCGCTCTCACAGTTCCTTCTGCCTCCGCAGACTGAAGTATAGCTCTCCCCCTTCTCTTTCTCACTGGAAGGAAAACTGTATCTTGGTCAGGTCATAAAAGAGAAGTAAAGGAACACCATGTCTTTCTGATGACACCCTCCTTCTCTACTCCTTCGGGTCCTCATCAGAAAACCTTAGTTTATTTCTGGTGCTTCTTTCATAATGGCAAGGACATAGTAATTTTTAATTAAATGCAGTGTACGTGTCATTTCAAAGAAGTTGTTGCTCTTTCAAGAAAGGGAAACATCGCTTCTTTGAAGCAGGAGGGGGAGGAGCCGAGGAGAGAATGAGGACCTGGCTTCTGTCACAGAAGGGGCGAGTATTAGGTAATAGGAGTATTCTTCCTCGGAGACTATGGGAAAGAAGGAGAGCTCAGCAGATGGGAGGTCTGCTGAGCTTTATAGTGGCTTATTTTAACCTTAGGGAAGATGTGACGACCTGCGCCACGATGGTGAGAAGGAAAGGTAAAGGCAGGCATGGGTGTGGAACTTGTGTATGTAAGTGTGTGTGTGAGTAGAGGGTTAGGGAATGGTAAGAGTGTTTACCAGCATTGACCAAGGACAGGTAATAAGAAAATATGGGGAGGGCCACTCTCATTTGTGGGTCTTTTCATCCTAGCCTTGTGGGTTGGTGATTGGTAAAGTGAGTTGGTAGAAGGGTAGGAGTCTTAATGCTTGAAAGGAAACACTGACGTAGTTGGCCGTAAGAGTGCAGAATGGCAGGTGAGACATCATGATTAGGAGGAGGCTAGTGGCTGATACCATGACTGGGCTTGAGACTTCGAAGTTCCAGTGATATTCCCAGGTTCTCAACCCGGTCGGAAAGCTCAGCTGCTGTTATGTGCCTTTGTGTGGAAGGTGCACATGACAGTTATTGCTAGACACTTTTGTTAAAGTGAGATAATGCAGAATCAGTGGCTGGAATCTTTATTTCTGGAATTAGACATGCATGGGAGAAAATCCTGACATGTTGCTTACTAGATCTCTGACCAGCACAATATACACAGCATTTCTAAGTTGTAGCTTCTTTGTCTATCAAATGGGGGTAATACCAGTCTTGCAAGGTTGGTATGAGGGTTAAATGATGAGAACTGCATGAAATGATGTACTGAGCGTATAAGCACTCAATTAACGTTAGTGATAATGAAAGCAGTTAATAATAAAACACCATGATAATGAAAGAAATTTCTAGATGAGGACAGAGCTACTGTTCATCCTCTACTGTTTTGCCTTTAGATTTCTCCAGAATTGCTTCACTCAGTTTGTTGAACAAGGAATAGGAAGAGGGCTTAGTTTTAAAGTTGTTCAGGGGTGGAGGGAGATTCTCTCCTAGTTATCGTGGTAGGAGTACCTTATGGTTCCGGTTTTAGCCCTTGGTAATCCCACTGGATGATTTACCAGTGGCTCTGCTTCTCAGAATTGGACTCCTTAGTACTGATAGCTTAGTCTAGAGGTTGTCGTATCCTTAAAATGGAAGGAAAGGAGAACTAACATTTATTGAAGACTCTTCATAGGTCAGGTACTTCACATATGTATTTCCTGTAAGGGGAAAATATTTTCTTTGAAATCAAAATAATACATGCTTATAGATGAAAGCAGTCGTATGAAAAGATTCTCACGAAAACCAGCAGTTGTTGCCCGGCTCCTTCCTGCACTGAGTCACGTCCCTGAAGGCAATCCCTGCTTAAAATTGAGGTAATCGTAGAATCACAGAACAGTTGTAAGGAATTATAGACATCTCATGTATTCTTCATCCAGTTGGCCACAATGGTAACATTCTGCAAAACTGTAGTACAATATCACCACCAATGTATTGACATTAATACAACTGTCTTGTTCACATCTCCCCAGATGTGCGTCTGTGTATACGTGTGTGTGTGTTTAGTTCTATACAATTTTATCACATGTATAGGTTCATGTATCTACTACCACAGTCAAGATACTGAACAGTTTCATCAGCATAGGATCCTTTTTATAATCACACTGACTCCCATTAACTCCCACCCCTAAACCCTGGCAATCATTAGTCTATTCATTATTTAAAAGTTTTTGTCATTCAAAAATGTTATTGGGATAGAATCATACAGTTTATAACCTTTTGACATTGTTTTCCTTATTTTTTTCCCACTCAGCATAAAACTCTTGTCCAAGTTGTGTATATCAGTAGTTTCTTCATTTTTATTGCGGAGTCGTGGTCCATGGAATGGATGTACCACAGTTTCACTTAGCATTTTACCTGTTGAAGTACATCTGGGCTGTTTCCAGTTTCTGGCTATTGGAATAAAGCTGCTGTGAACACTTGTGTACAGGTGTTTTGGGGAACATAGGTTTTTATTTCTCTAAGATAAATGCCCAAGAGTGTAATTGCTGGGTCATATCGTAATTTGATGTTTAGTTTTATAAGAAACTAACAAACTTTTCTAGAGTGGCTGTACAATATTACACTGGCAATGTATGAGTGATTCAATTTCACAGATAATAAATTCATGCTTTTAAAGTACAGAATTCAGTGGTTTTAGTATATTCACAAAGTTGTACAAATATTTCTTATTATAGAATATTCTCATCACACTGAAGAGGAACTCCATGGCTGTTAGTAGTCATTCCACATTCTCTCCTTCCCCATCCCCCTGGCAACCACTCAGCTACTTTCCATCTGTATAGATTTGCCTATTCTGGACATTTCATGTAAATGGAATAACATGGTCTTTTGAGACTGGCTTTTTCACTTAGCCTAACGTTTTCAGGGTTCATCCGTTGTTGTAGATGTATCAGTACTTCATTCCCCTTTATGGTTGAATAATTTTTCATCGTATGGTATACATTAAAAAAATTCCATTCAGCAGTTGATGGATATTTGGATTATTTACACTTTTTGGTTGTTAGGAATGATGCTGCTATGATCATTTGTGTACCAATTTTTGTGAGGATGAAAGTTTTCATTTACCTTGGATGTAAGCCTACCAGTGGAATTGATGAGTCATATGGTAATTGTATGCTTAAATTTTGAGCAACTGCCAAACTGTTTTCCAAGTGGTTACATTTTTTAGTCTCACCAGCAAGGAATGAGGATTCTAATTTCTCCGCATGCTTGTCAATACTTGTTATTGCGTTCTTTTGACATTAGCCATCTTAATGGGTAGAAAGTGGTATTTTATTGTTTTGGTTTTGATTTGCGTTTCCCTAATGACTAATTATGTTGAGTATCTTTTCATGTGTTTGTTGGTCATTTGTGTATCTTCTTTGAAGAAATGTGTATTCAAATTACTTGCCCATGTTTTTTTTTTTTTTAATTTGGCTGTGTTGGATCTTCGTTGCTGCGTGTGGGCTTTCTCTAGTTGTGGCGAGCGGGGGCTACTCTTCGTTGCGGTGTGCGGGCTTCTCATTGCGGCGGCTTCTCTTGCTGGGGAGCACAGGCTCTAGGTGCATGGGCTCTAGAGCGCAGGGTCAGTAGTTGTGGCGCACGGGCTTAGTTGCTCCGCGGCATGTGGGATCTCCCGGCCAGGGCTCGAACCCGTGTCCCCTGCATTGGCAGGCGGATTCTTAACCACTGCGCCACCAAGGAAGCCCTTGCCCGTGTTTTAGTTGGATTTGTCTTTTTACTGTTGAATTGTAAGGGTTCTTTATAAATTCTGTATACAGTTTCCTTACCAGATATGTGGTTTGCAAATATTTTCTCCCATTCTGTGGGCTTGCTTTTCATTTTCTTGATGAGGTCATTTGAAGCACAAATGTTTAAAATTTTTGATGAAGTCCAGTCTTTTTACTTTTTGTTGCTTATGCTTTTGGTGTCATATCTAAGAAATCACTTAGGTCATAAGTCATAAGGGTTTATTCGTATGTTTTCTTCTAAGAGTTTCTAGTTTTAGCTCTTACATTTAGGTCTGTGGTTCATTTGGAGTTAATTTTTGTATGTGGTGTAAGGAAAGGGTCTACCTTCATTCTTTTTTTTTTTTTTTTTTTGGCGGTATGCGGGCCTCTCACTGTTGTGGCCTCTCCCGTTGCGGAGCACAGGCTCCGGACGCGCAGGCTCAGTGGCCATGGCTCACGGGCCCAGCTGCTCCGTGGCATGTGGGATCCCCCCGGACCGGGGCACGAACCCATGTCCTCTGCATCAGCAGGAGGACTCGCAACCACTGTGCCACCAGGGAAGCCCAAGTTGTAGATTTTTATTTCTGTTCTTTTAAGGAGCAAAACCTCTAGAGCATCAGAAAATTCCTGTTAAGCAAAGAAAGGCAGCAGAATACAATGTTGTCTATCTTAAGGATACAACTAAAGCATATATAATCAGAAGATGCAAATAGGGCAGCAGTATATTAAAACAGTTGTGTCAGGTTGCCGGCTTGGTGCCTGGTACATAATTTTGTACTCAGTTTTTGGAATGGACAAATAGTGGAATAGGGTGATGCTTTTAAAAAAATTTATTGTAATGTTAAGACAAATAAAAATGGAGTACTTTTGTAAAGATTGAAACACACATGAACAGTTTCTTAAAAAGTTATGTGTAAGAAAGCTTGTCCAGTTGGTGTAGCTCTAGATTATCTCCTCTTAAAAGCTATGACCGAGAAAAACAGTACATATCATCTACCCAACAACTAATTCATTTATAGAAAGAAGAGAAACATACTTAGTGCCTGAGTTCTGGCCACAATTTTACTAAGATCTCAAAAATATTTATCTTTGAACATTCTGTATAAGTTCCTCCTTATTTTGAACCAGTTTTGTTGAATTCTGCATTCAGTTCTTGTCACTTAGGCATTAAAATAATATAGGTAACAAATGTACACTTATGAGTGTGGAGAAATCCATTAATCAAAGGGAAAACAGTTTTGAGGAGAGGTTAATGAAGAAATCACATTGCAGTAGTTGAAGAATAAAATCTTTGTGTTGACAAATCTCTGTATAAGTATGCTGGGGGAGAGAAGGAGCAAGGGATAGCATGATGGGGTGAGAGAGAGTTTTAAAAAAAGTTAATGAGAAACTTGTGCATGGTTGAATGATGGCCTAAGGGGTGGAACAGATTAAGATAGGAAACTTTGGAATCCTGAATGCAGTGTCTCGTGACTGGCATCCTGTTCTTCATGTTGAGAATTTTCTTCTTATAGCCTCAAGCCACTGGGATGTAAGCTTTCTGTTTCTTAGCCTTTTTAAAAATTCAGTAGAGCCTATAGCATTTTTACTTTTTTACCCAACATTGTGTATTTTACTGCAGCAGAATATTCCAAGCATGTGCAGAGAAGCTTGTTCTGTGTTTAGTTTACCTGTATGGTAAAGCCATACAGGTTGGATTTTTTTTTGGCTGCACTGGGTCTTCGTTGCTGTGCGTGGGCTTTCTCTAGTTGCGGTTAGCGGGGGCTTCTCTTGTTGCATAGCATGGGTTCTAGGCGCTCAGGCTTCAGTAGTTGTGGCGCCCGGGCTCAGTAGTTGTGGCTCGTGGGCTCTAGACCGCAGGCTTAGTAGTTGTGGTGCCCGGGCTTAGTTGCTCCGTGGCATGTGGGATCTTCCCAGACCAGGGCTTGAAGCTGTGTCCCCTGCATTGGCAGGCGGATTCTTAACCACTGCACCACCAGGGAAGTCCCTAGAGGTTGGATTTTAATCCAGTGTTCTTGGTGGTGGTTCTCAAACTTTAATAGTGCCTAACTCACCAGGGTGGTTGGTGGGCCTCTCATCACTCAAGATTCTAATTTGAGGTTTGAGTATCTACTATCTCTAAAGGCATACGTGGTGATTCTGATGTGCATTGCCCTTGATTGCATTTTAAAAATTGTGGTCAAATAGAATGAAATTAACTATTTTAACAATTTTTAAGTCTGTGGTCTGTGACATTAAGTACCTTCATGTTGTTCCGAAACTATCACCACCATCCATCTCCAGAACTTTTCATCATCCCAAACTGAAACCCTATACCCATTAAACAACAATTCCTCATTTTCCCCTCCCCGCAACCCCTGGCAACCACCATTTTACTTTATGTCTCTGAGTTTGATGACTTGAGGGACCTAATATAAGTGGAATCATAATTTTTGTCCTTTTGTATCTGGCTTATTTCATTTAGCTTAATGTCTTGAAGGTTCTTCCATGTTGTATCGTGTGTCAGAATTTTTTTCTTTCTTTAAGGTTGAATGTAGTCCGTCGTATGTGTATACCACATTTTGTTTATCATTCATCCATTGATGGACATTTGGGTTGTTTCAGCCTTTTGGCTCTTGTGAATATGGCACTCTGAACATTGTTGTGGAAATGTCTGTTTGAGTCTCTGCTTTCAATTCTTTTGGGTATATGCTAGATCATACGGTAATTATATTTTTAACTTTTGAGTAGCCACCATACTTTTATCCACAGTGACTGCATCATTAGCATTTCTATCAGAATGTATGAGGGTTTCAGTTTTTCCATATCCTTGCTAGGACTTATTATTTTCTGTTTAAAAAATTTTTTTTTTTTTAATTTTAACTTTTTTTAATAGTAGTCATTCCTAATGGGTGTGAAGTGGTATCTCATTGTGGTTTTGATTCACAGTTCTCTCATGAATAATGATGTTGAGCACCTTTTCATGTGCCTGTTAGCCATATGTATATCTACTTTGGAGAAATGTCTCTTTCAGGTCCTTTGCCCACTTAAAAATTGAGTTGTTGGTCTTTTCGTTGTTGAGTTGTTAGGAGTTCTTTATGTATTTTGGATATTTGTTCCTCATCAGATCTTGGATTGCATCTTAAGAAATGCTGGCTTGGGGTAAGGAGTTTGAATTGTGGAGTCAAACAGCCTTTGTGAACCTTGGCTCGTGTGTAAGTTCCCTTGCATATTAAAACTGCCAGCTACCAATCTAGAGCGATCTACCTCTTTCTTTGGTCTCTTCTTGTCCTCTGTGCATGGGCACCAGTTTCAGACTTCACCTGGGGACTCCTGAGGTCGCAAACCTACAGCGTGTCAGGATTTCATTCCTTTTTAAGGCTGTGAATAGTTTTTATTTTCATGTACATGCTTATTTTGTTTATCCATTCATCCATTGGTGGACATTTGGGTTGTTTCCAGTTTTTAGTTACTGTGAATAATGTTATTTTGAACTTTGACATTTAAACATACATTTGAGGGACTTCCCTGGTGGTCCAGGGGGTACGACTGCACGTTCCCAATCCAGGGGGCCTGGGTTCGATCCCTGGTCCGGGAACTAGATCCTGCATGCATGCCGCAACAAAGAGTTCGCCTACGGTAACTAAGAAGTCTGTGTGCTGCAACTAAGGAGTCTGCATGTTGCAGCGAAGATCCCACGTGCTGCAACTAAGACCTGGCACAGCCAAAATAAATAAGTAAATATTAAAAAAAAAAACCCAAACATCTATTTGAGTCCCAGCTTTCAGTTCTTTTGGGAAATCGAATTGCTCAGAAGTAGAATTGCTAGATCCTATGGTAATTCTATGTTTAATTTTTTGGAGGATCCACTGTACCATTTTCTATAGCAACTGCATCATTTTGTATTTCTACCAGCAATGCACAGGAGTTCCAGTTTTTTCCATATCCTTGCCAATACTTATTACTTATTTATTTTTTGAGAGTAACTGTTATAACGGGTGGGAGTTGGTGTCTCACATTGTGGTTTTGATTTGTGTTTCCCTAATGACTAATGATATCAAGCATCTTTTTATGTGATTGTTGGTCATTTGTATGCCCTCTTTGGAGAAATGTCTATCAGACTTTTACCGAGTTTTAAACTGAGTTGTTGAGTTGTGGGAGTTCTTCATATATCCTGGGTACTAGATTCTTAGTTGGATATGTGATTTGCAAATATTTTCTCCCATTATATGAATTGTCCTTCTACTTTCTGATAATATCTTTTGAAATTCATAAGTTTTAAATATTGATGGTTTAGTTTATTCATTTTTTGTTAACGTGTCCTTTTGTGTTGTGTCTGAAACCACTGCTTAGTAACTTCTGTTATTTTTTGTCAGACCCTTGACAGAAATCGTTTGGCCACAGATGTATGAGTTTTTCTGGACTATGAATTCTGTTCCATTGATTGGGTCTATTGTTATGCCCGTACCACACTTCTTTGATTACTGTTATTTTGTAGTAAGTTTTGAAATTGAGATGTGAGTTCCAGTCATGGAACTTTTGTGGTTTTCTCATAGAATCAGGATGAGTTACATGTTTGGTATCAATGTGTGACCATATAGGTGGGTTATTGTCAATCAGGGAACCTCACCTGAGCCTTGGTCTCCAGAGTTTTTACTGGGGCTTTGCTATGGACTGCATATTTGTGTTCTCTATTCCCAACCCCCGTTCGTATGTTGAAACCTAATCCTCAATGTGTTAGTATTTGGAGATGGAGTCTTTGAAAAGTAAATAGGTCATGAGGGTGGAGCTCTCATGAATGGGATTAGTGCCCTTATAAAAGAGGTTCCAGAGAGATCCCTCCTCCCTTTAGCATCAGTGAGGAAGTGATCCTTTGCCAGATTTCACCACTAACACTGAATCTGCTGACACCTTGATCTTGGACTTCCCAGCTTCTAGAACTTGAGAAGTGTTTGTTGTTTATAGGCTACCTACTTTATGGCATTTTGTTATAGTAGCCCAAACAGACTAAGGCTCCATTACATAGACATAAATGGCTGATCTCAGTCTCCAGTTCTTCTGTGTGTGACTGAAAGCCTTCACTCTAAATCACACTGTCTTTCTGGTGTCACCAGTCCCCATGCTAACTGTATGGGGTGTGATTAGCCACTACCCTAAATCACATTATTAGACTGTCTGGTGTAACTGAAGCTCTCAGGCAAAGAAAGACACTTCTGTCAGCCATGGAATTCCAAGGGCATAGACATTACTTTCCAGAAGCCAAGGACAAAGGCTAAACTTGTTTGTTTGTTTGTTTTTTGGCCGCTCTGTGCAGCTTACAGGATCTTAGTTCTCTGAGCATAGATCAAACTCAGGCCCCAGCAGTGGAAGCACTGAGTCCTAATCACTGGACCACCAGGGAATTAATTCCCTAGCCTTCCTTTTAGGTGAGGTTAGATTCTTTACTGCATGTTTTACTTTTTCAGTCCTTCCCTAATAAGTCTTTTACCCATGGTTGTCTTTTTTTTCACACCTTAAGAGCCCATGTTTATGACAAACACAAATCCTCTTCTCAGTCTGCAAATGTCTCTCCCTAATTCACATTCATGTGCCCTCATTTTGAAGTGAATTTGTGATTGCTGCCTTAACTCACAGAGTTACTATAAGGCTTCAATGAGGGAAAGAAATTAAAAAGTGGTTTTTAGAATTAGTCTCTGCAATCTTCGTACTGCCTCTGCATGTTTATACTAACTTGTGTTATTTTACGTCTCTGTATTGTGTTTTGTGACAGGTCTAATGATCATATTGATTTTCTTGAGGACAGGGTTCATGGTATTTCTCTGTGTTTTCTGTGCTTAAGTGATTACAAGCACTGGTTTGTTGAATTTAGTTTTCAATAATGGTACAAACATATTGAAATTCCATCTGCTTTTAACCACCAGAGTGGCTGCATTTGGTTGTGCAGGTTGAAAACTGCAGTGCGCAGGGGCCCTATACATAGTCACGTCCTGCAAAAGTTGTATATTTATTATGCTACTCTTTTCAGTAGATGGCAGTAAAGCATCTTTCCTAATAAAATCAGTACATTATGACAATTTCCAAATATATGGAAGTCCAGTGACTTGAGAAGAGAGTGTTTTTTTCTCATTTGCAGAAAAATGTAGCCCTATTAAGAATATGGTCCTTGGGCTTAAACTAGCTTGAATTTTGATCCTGGCTTTGCTGTTTACAGATACGTGATCTTGAAAAATGTCTTCAACAGTTAGTTTCTTTATCTGTAAAATGGAATTAATACTACTCATTTCACCATAAAATATCAACTAGGATCTATATGAGGTAATAGACATGAAACATTTGCAGTGACGTCTGGCAGCTACTGAATTATCTTAGTCTGTTCAGGCTGCTGTAACAAAAATGCCATAGGCTAATGGTTTATAAACAACACAGATGTGTCACAGCTCTGGAGGCTGGTAAGTTCAAATTTAAGGTGCCAGTACATTCAATGTTTGTTGAGGGCACACTTCATGGTTCATAGCCATCTTCTTTCTGTCCACACATAGTGGATCTCTCTAGTACCTCTTATATAAGGGCACTAATCCCATTCATGAGGGTTCCATCCTTGTGAACTAAGCACCTCCCGAAGTCCTCACCTCCAAGTACCATCACATTGGGGATTAGGTTTCAACATATGAATTATGGGGGGGGGGACACAGATATTCCATCTGTAGCATAAATATTGAGTTGGTGATAGCTAAACGATTGTGCTTCTTTTCATTGGAGCTGGTTTTACTTTAGTAGTGTGTGATTACATAGTTATATCTGAGGTGGTTTACAATTAGGTAAAAGTAATTTATTCAGTTGCATGAGGTCTTAGTTGTGGCAGGTGGGCTCCTTAGTTGCAGCTCGAGGGCTCCTTAGTTGTGGCTTGCCAGCTCCTTAGCTGTGGCATGCAAACTCTTAGTTGTGGTATGCATGTGGGATCTAGTTCCCGGACCAGGGATCGAACCTGGGCCCCCTGCATTGGGAGCGCAGAGTCTTAATCACTGCACCACCAGGGAAGTCCCATAATTAGGTAAAAGTCTTAATTCAGGGGGAGGCAGGCTCGTGCGTGGGAGTCCATGTGGGCACCTGTGTGGCAGGGAGCAGTGCGGGGTCGCTGTGGCGGAGTTGCAGCAGCTCCGGTTGCAGGAGGCGGTGGACTCTGGTGGTAAGTCTGGAGAGAGAACATCCGGAAGATGCAGGGCCTCATGTTCTGGTGCAGCGCCGCCTGCTGTGAGGGCAGCCAGGAGTCCATGCAGCAAGTGCACCAGTGCATTGAGCGCTGCCATGCACCTCTGGCTCAAGCCCAGGCCCTGGTGACCAACGAGTTGGAGAAGTTTCAGGAGCGTCTGGCCCGGTGTACTATGTATTGCAACGACAAAGCCAAAGATTCAATAGATGTGGGGAGTAAATAGCTTCAGGTGAAGCGGCAGGTGGAGAGTTGCATGACCACGTGTGTAGATGGCCACATGAACCTCATCCCAACCATGACCAAGAAGGTGAAGGAGTGTCTCTCATCCATTGGGAAATAGATGTCTGCTACTGGCCATCGGGGCTGAAGGCAGCAATCTATTTAAAAAGAGGAATGGGGGTTTGGGTTTTCTAAGGAAAGTTTATGAATGAGGAAATTAAGGATGGCAGCAAGTTTAAGGCCTATATCACTTGCCTTTGGACACTGGTTCCTTTGTGTTTGAAACCTAGAAAGTGAAAAAAAAACTGGGGCTAAAATTGGGGTCAGAGATAGCAAGGGACAGTTTTTGTGAGCCTGAATTTCACGTGGCAAGTGCTTATCCTGGCAACAGGACGTCTCCCTTGTACCAAATCAGAGCCCTCCAAGGTACCAGATTCTCATAGTACACAGATACCAACAGGCTGGCATGCTTATCTGACCTGATTATGATCCAGTAGAGTATGAGGAGAGGTGTTCCTATTCGTTGCCAACCTCCTGTTTACCAGAAGGATCACTACCACATTTTCCACAAACTGGAAATAAAACAAAATCCACGAGGTCACTAATTTAGAATGGGAAAGGGGGCTTCTGGGGCTTTGTTTTGCGTGGCTTTGTCTTACATACAAGGGCATGCAGTTACTTTAAGATGTAGTGTTGATAGAGGTACTTTGGATAAAGCTTTGAAAGGGTGCTTGTAGATACTCATTTCTGACCGTCAGGATGTGGATGCACATTTCTTAAAATTCTCACACATGACATCTTTCAGCCTGGAGACCCTGCTAAATTATAAGAAGCGCTGTCACACTGGTAGGGGAAGCATGTTGCTGCAAATGGCATTATTTCATACTTTTTTTTATGACTGAGTAGTATTTCATTGTAATTATATACCACATCTTCTTTATGTATTTATTTGTCAGTGGACATTTGGGTTGCTTCCATGTTTTGGCTGTTGTAAATAATGCTGCTATGAACACTGGGGTGCATGTATCTTTTTGAATTAGAATTTTCTCTGGATATATGTCGAGGAGTGGGATTGTTGGATCATATGGTAACTCTATTTTTAGTTTTTTAAGGCACCTCTATACTGTTTTCCATAGTGGCTGTACCAATTTACATTCCCGCCAACAATGTAAGAGGGTTCCCTTTTCTCCACACCCCTGCAGCATTTATTATTTGTAGACTTTTTAATGGAATGGCCATTCTGACCAGTGTGAGGTGATACCTTATGGTAGTTTTGATTTGCATTTCTCTGATAATTAGCAACGTTGAGCATCTTTTCATGTGCCTATCGGTCATCTGTATATCTTCTTAGGAGAAATGTTTATTTAGGTCTTCTGACTTTTTTTTTTTTTTGATTGGGTTGTTTGGTTTTTCTGTTACTGAGTTATTAAGGCTGATTGTATATTTTGGAAATTAAGCCCTTGTTGGTTGCATCATTTGCAAATATTTTCCCCCTGCCCATAGTTTGTCTTTTCGTTTTGTTTATGCTTTCCTTTGCTGTGCAAAAGCTCATAAGTTTGATTAGGTCCCATTTGTTGATTTTTGTTTTTATTTCTATTGCCTTGGGAGACTGACCTAAGAAAACATTGCTACAGTTTATGTTAGAGAATGTTTTGCGTGTGTTCTCTTGTAGGAGCTTTGTGGTGTCCTATCTTAAGTATTTAAGACATTTTGAGTTCATTTTTGTGTATTGTGTGAGGGAGTGCTCTCACTTATTGGTTTACATGTGGCTGTCCAGCTTAACCAACGTCATTTGCCAAAAAGACTGTCTTTTTTTCTGTTGTATGTTCTTGCTTTGTCAAAGATTAAATGACTGTAGGTGTGTGGGTTTAATTCTGGGCTCTCCGTTCTGTTCCACTGATGCATATGTCTGTTTTTGTGGCAGTACCACGCTGTTTGATTACTCTAGTTTTGCAGTATTGTTTGAAGCCTGGCAGGGTTATGCCTCCAGCTTTGTTCTTTTTCCTCAGGATTGCTTTGGCAGTTCTGGGTCTTTCATGGTTCCATATAAATTTTAGGATTATTTGTTTTAGTTCTGTGAAGAATGTCACGGGTAATTTGATGGTAATCGCATTAAATCTGTAGATTGTGCTTTGGGTAGTATGGCCGTTTTAACGATATTAATTCTTCCAATCCAAGAGCGTGGTGTATCTTTCAGTTTCTTTAAATTATCTTCAGCTTTCTTTATCAATGTTTTATAGTTCTCAGTGTTAAGTCTTTCACTTGCTTGGTCAGTTTTATTCTAAGTATTTTATTATTTTTGATGCGATTTTAAAAGGGATTTTTTTTTTTACTTTCCCTTTTTGATATTTCATTGTTAGTATAAAGAAATAGTCAATTCCTGAACGTTAATTTTGTATCCTGCTACCTTGCTGAATTTATCAGTTCTAGTGGTTTTTGTGTGGAGTCTTTAGGGTTTTCTACATATAGTATCATGTCATCTGCATAAAATGACAGTTTTATCTCTTCCCTTCCAGTTTGGTTACCTTTTGTTTCTTTTTCTTGTCTGATTGTTGTGGCTAGGACTTCCAATACTATGTTGAATAGAAGTGGTGAGAGTGGCCATTCTTGTCTTATTCCAGGAATCAGCAGAAAGGCTTTCAACTTTTCACCATTGAGTATTATGTTGGCTCTAGGTTTGTCACAAATAGCTTTTATTAAGTACCTTTTTAACTGATTGTTTTTAAGTTAAAGTCTATTGTAATTTTATTCAGACTTTTCGTCTTCTGAAGAGTAGGCGGGTTAGGCTTGAACTGTAAGTAGAGATTTGGTTAGAGGGCTGTGAGGGAAGGAGGGACAAAGACTTGAACCTGTAGCCTTTGAAGGGGTCTTGCTGATAATCCTGCCTTTGCATGAGAATAAATTTATCACAGTTGGAGTTTATAGGTTGCTGTGCTTCAACTTCTCAACAGTGAGGAAGCAGGAATGGGAAAGAACCAAGGCAAACTCATTGTTTGCTTTTGAGTGGGGAATGATCAGTAAAATAAAATTGGACCCAGAGTGTGATATATTAGCAGCTGTCATTGTTTTATGTCTTTAAGCCCTTAGATTAAGGGTAATGTCAGTGGAGCCAAGAGTGGTTTTAGGTAGCCTGGCATGGGAACTTGGTTTCTAGCAGAGGAATTTTCCATTTCAGAAAAAAATAAGTTTCAGACTAATGGTATTCTGAGCTGGTGTACAGGGCTAGTGGAAAATAGTTCTGCTTTTCTTTTCAAGTGTTGAAAATTAAATACATCACCATATTTCCAACATTGTTATGTTAAGAAGTTCCGGATTGTTGAGAAGAATGAGAAAAAGAGGGGCTAGATTGCTAGGCATTAGGATTCTAGCCTCAGAGTCTTAGAATAGCTGTAGTAAATTAGTCTGGTTTGTTTGAACAGTTTAGGTGTGTGATGACACCAAAACTAGGTGATTATTGTACTGTAAGTTTAAGCATAATTGTACATTCCAGACATTTACGAAAATTATACAAAATGTGGCAACTGTTTCCTTTATTTTCTCTGATGACAGAAGAAGAAATGAATTTAAACTGCTACATGATTTAATGCCTTTGTGACCAAAATCTTTAAAACACTGGAATGGCTATGGATTCTTTCCTGAAAAAACTCTTCCATGAATGGAAAAGATAGTATTGATATGAACTTCCTTAAATGAAGCAATGATTTAGGTGATCCCTAAACTTATTTAGCATATGCTGAAATTATTTAGCAGACAAGGGATAAACCAGCAAGTTCTGGAAGCTAGCACTTTTAGAGTTTGCCACTTGTAGAATGTAAGTTATAAGTGAATCCTGGTTTGGGGGTCATAGAAGACATAAACACATGAAAATAGCATTCTCTGTTGTGACAGTGGAGGTGCTATTGGAAGTGCTGATTTCCAAAGGAGTGGTTCAAGGACGATGACTGAGGGCTGTGACAGCACAGGAGGGTTCGTGAAGAAGGCAGTCCTTGGGCCAAATCCTGAGGGGTCCAGCAGTCAGACTGAAGAGAGGTGGAAAGACAGCCTGGCAGGAAACAAGGGGAAGGGCAAAGTTGTCTTGAACCTTATAGGCAGTTTTCAGAAATTTTGTTATGCTTTCTGAAAATTTATTTTACTTACATGTTTTTTTCTCAGGCTTGTTCTAATACCCTTTATTTTCTTATTTATTAACATCTGTTGTCCCCACATCAGGAGGGTCGGGCTTTCTTAATCGGCATTGCCTGACTGTGAGAAAGGTGAGAAAGCTAGAGCACTGGTTATGGGGGCAGCTCATGGAATAGTGACTTTGACTCTGCAATAAACTGACCTTTTCCAATGAGTCATTTAATTCCCTTCTTCTTTATTTTTAATGTTTTTTTGAAATATTTATTTGGTTGCGCCAGATCTAAGTTGCGGCAGGTGGGCTCCTTAGTTGTGGCATGTGAACTCTTCGTTGTGGCTTGCATGTGGGATCTAGTTCCCTGACCAGGGATAGAACCCGGGCCCCCTGCATTGGGAGCGCAGAGTCTCATCCACTGCGCCACCAAGAAAGTCGCTTCGTTCCCTTCTGCTCCTTAAACTGTCTGAGAGGCCGTAGAGTTCTAATCAGTAAGCTGCTTTTTCTTATTTTTCGAGGTTTGAAATATTAGAGTTGGTCATTAGATGAAGACAGTATTCTTCTGAATCATAGTGTGTGAAAATATAAGCATCTTTATAAAAATGTCTAGAGTACGTTCTCATGTTCGCTCTGCTGCATGTCAACCACCTCCTCTTCTACCTTCCCTTACGGTGGTCTGTGGCACTGTCATTGCACGGTAGTGCCATTCGTGTCAGTTTTATCTTGGTAGCCGTCTTGAGGCAAGTACCTTTATTCTTCTCATTTTACTGATACAGAAACTCGATCTTGGGGAGTGTCAGGGAAGCCAGCCAGTAGCTCAGCGGCGACTCAGGCCAGGTCGGTCTGACAGCACAGCTTGAAGATGGGAGCTGAAAGGATTTGTGTGCTGCTTGTGAAATTTCCTGGGTGTTTCTAAGCTTGAGGAGGATAACAACTCAGGACGTTTGGAATTAGGACTAGCCTGGAAAATCAAGGATCTGTGGGTAGCCATCACCAAAGTACATTTCTTCCTTTGTTCAAGTCCAAGATAGCTTTCTCCAGGAAACATTCTCTCAATCTATTTTTGAGCTCATTAGCCCAATTTTGGTCTGTTTCTTCCTCCACTCTAATTATATCCTTAGAACCCAAGGTCTTTGAAGATTGGAAACTGTCTTTAGCTGTATGCCTTCAGAGGGCTCAGTGAATCATTTCATCTCAGTACGAATATTTACGGAGTATTGTGGTCCAGCTCTTTCAGTAGCTGGTGATGGAAGGCCACCTTCAGCTGGACAGAGGCACAGAAGATTGATGGGTTGGCTTGCAGTTGACAGCATCTGGGCACCTGGGCAGCTCAGGGACCTGACTTACAGTCTGGAGCATGATTTGTGCCTCTTCTTTCTTTCTCAGGTTTCTTCATATTATATGGGACAAGGTGGCTGGCTGCTTTGGGGCCACACCCTTGGCCAAGTTGGGAAGAAGAGAATCTTCTCCAGTAGCCCCAGTTAGAAAAGTCCTGGAGAGGGCCTCTGACTGCCTCAACTTGGGTCCCATGGCATCCTTGGACCAGTTACTATGGCCAGGCTGATGTCCTATGATTATCCTTGGCCAGGTGGGGCACCCAAAACTGTGGTGGTGGGAGTGTGTTTTGTCACTAGAAATGTGGATGGATGAGAAGGCTGGGTAGTGAGGTCGCCCTGTAAGCACCTGCTCTGTGGCTGAGTAAACACTGTGGAGAGAGAAATACACATGTTCTAGAGAGCTGTGGCCAGGTATTGTTTATGAGGATAAGTAGATGAAATGGACATGAGTTTAACGCAGCCTGAGGGCTGTGTTTACCCTTAGGTTTATACTTACTGACTTATTTACTTTAGATATTTTAGATTTTGTGACAGGTGTGGTAATAGTCAAGACATTTGCATATTCATTCAAGAGTCATTTAGCGAGTACCTCAGTGGGGAGTGCTGTGCACTGGGGATAAGATGAAGAGGCATGAGACTCCTGCCCTCAGAAGCTCTTATTCTAGGGAAAGGAGTAGATGGGGCAGGAAACAGGCTGTTGTCCCAGAGGGAGGGATTAAGTGGAGGCATTGAGGGATGTTTCATGGAAAAGATGGGCCGGGATCCGTGGCAGAGTTGGAGAGACTCAAAGAAGAGGAGAGGTGATTTCTGGCGAAGAGTTCCATGGATGCAGGTGTGGTGTTGGAAAGGCTCCACTTGGCAGCAGCAAGGGGAGTAGAACAGATAGGCTGGGGAAGCAGAAGCGGAGGCTGAAGAGTGCTGTTGAAGGCCAGGATAGTAGGTATCAGAACTTGGGCTCAGGCCCTCGCGTCAGTGAATTTGTGGGAGGGTCTCTGTTGCCACTGCCTGAGCTGCTGGAGGGCAAAGTCTTTCTTGCTCGTCTTGTATCCCTGGGGCCTGGCAGAGTGTCTGCCTGCAGTGGGCACTCAGTACATGTTTACTGACAGACTGAAGATGAGGACATTAGAATTCTGTCTTTTATGTTAAGTAAATTGGAGGGTTCTAGTCCCTAAAGAGTCTGAGTATGGATGAACTCCAGAGAAGCAGAGGACAAGTCAGATGCAACCAAAGCAGTGAGTGACAGGCCTGAGAGACGTTCTGTTGCCAGAGAGAAGGAAAAAACACATGCGCAATAAACTTGATAGGCCAGGCTCTGAGCATCACAGCGCCTACCGACTAGCTGACGTGGTTAAAACTTTACATCTGTTCCTCATATTTGACAGGAACAGATTTGAGAGCCACTGAATCATTGTCTCTGCTTAATGTAGATGAATTTCTGGGTGAAAGAGGGTTGACATCCTTCAACTATGTGGCTAGAGCCATTGGGATACATTGGGATACATTGGGATACATATATTATTCAGATACCCAAGGAAACTTCCTTTTTGGATTGTTAGACGTCTGATTTGTTCCCCAAATTTATTACATGGTATCCAGAACAATATTTAGAAATTTTCACTTCTTTCCAAGGGGAGTATCCCACAGATGTATAGTGGAATGCATTTGGTTTTACAGGGAGTAAAGTTTCAAACTGAGGAAATAAACTACATAAGCACGGTGTCCTTGAGAAACGACAACTTGAGCAGAGCGCCAAGAAGAAGGAGAAGTGGTCTCTGAGGGGCTGACGTGGATGGTAAAGCAGTGAAGCAGAGTTCAACCTTTTTGTGTTTTAATTGGTTGCTTTTTTCTGAAGTATGGTCTATTCAGAGTACAGTCAATCCTCACTTTTCAAAGATTCTGTATTTATGAAATCGCCTACTTGCTCAAATTTATTTGTAGTCCCCAAATCAGTGCTCTTGGTGCTTTTATAGTCATTTGCAGGCATATGTAGAGCAGGGAAAATTTTGAGTCACCTGACACCTATGTTTCCAACCGAGGTCCAAGGCCCCACTCTGTCTGCTTGTTCTAGCTCTCACACTCTCAGCAAGGGCCCTTTTCTTGGTCTTTTTAGTGCCACGTTTTTCACATTTTTGTGCATTGTGTTGGTGATGTCACTGTTTAAAATGGCCCCCAAGCATAGTGCTGAAGTGCTGTCTGGTGTTCCTAAGTGCAGGACATCTGTGATGTGCATTATGGAGAAAGTATGTGTGTTAGATAAGCTTTGTTCAGGCATGAGTTATAGTGCTGTTGGCCATGAGTTCAATGTTAATGAATAAGCTATATATATTAAATAAGGTGTCTTTAATCAGAAACACACAAAAAGTAAGGTTTCACATTGACAGGAACTACGCTGTATTCCCCGAGGAGCAATGGTTCAGTATTTGCCAATTCGTTGTTTTTGGCGACTTTATAGAACATTAACTACTTTGAATAAGGAGAATTGACTGTATTTGTTTCCTATTCTTCCTGGCATCAACCTGGGCTTATATATAGTTATTTTGTGTGTGTGTGGGGGGGGGCGGGATAACTTTTTATTTTGACAAAATTTCAAACTTACAGGAAACTTGCAAGAATAACATAATGAGGTTCTTTCTAGTGGAACTATAAGTGGGTTAATAGTGTCCCATGCAAAATTCATGTCCAACTGGAACTTCAGGATATGACCTTATTTGGAGGTGGGTGTTTGAAGATGTAATTAGTTACTATGAAGTCATACTGCATTAGGGTGGGCCCTAAATCCAGTGACTGGTGTCCTTATAAGAAGCGGAGAGGACACACAGAGATACACACAGGAGAGAATACCATGTGATGATGGAGGTGGAGATTGGTGTGATGCAGCTACAAGCCAAGGAATGCCAAGGATTGCTTAGAGTCACCAGAAACTAGAAAGAGACAAGGAAAGATTCTTCCCTAGAGCCCCCAGAGGGACTAACACGTTCATTTTTGGACTTGAAGCCTCTAGAATTGTGAGAATGAATCTGTTGTCTCAAGCCACTGAGTTTGTGGTAACTTGTTATGTCAAACCCTAGGAAACTAGTACAGTAACCCTTTATTCTGATTCACCAATTTGTTATTATTGGTCTCTCTGTCTGTTTCTCTTTCTCTACATGTGTATATCTAATTTTTTTCTGTACTATTTCAGAGTAATTGAGAGACATAGTGAACCTGTACCCCAAAATGTTTATGTCCTGGGTTAAGGACAGCCCTTACATAAGCGTAGTATAATTACAAAACTAGGAACTTAAAAATTGATGAAATACTGTTACCTAATCAGTCATTTATGCTCAAATTTTATCAGTTGCCTAATAATGATCTGTTTTCCCTGGTCTAAGATCCAGTCCAGGATCATACGTTCATTTTCTTTTCATACCTCCTTAGCCCTTAATCTGGGATAGTTCCTCAGACTTTCTTTGTGTTTCTTGACCTTGCCATTGTTGAGGTGTATAGGCCAGTTATTGTGGGCTTGTCTGATATTTTCTCTGTTTAGATTTAGGGTATGCATTTTTGGTAGTAATACTGTGGAGGTTGTCTTGTATTCTGGTTGTTGCCTCATATTAAGAAGCATTTGATGCTGGTTTACATCAACATTCATGACTTGATTAAGATGGTGTCTGACAGGTTTCTCCACTGTAAAGTTACTGTTTTTACCTTTGGAATTAATAAGTAATTTTGGGGGAGTCATTTTGTGATCATGTATATATCCTCTTCATCCTCAAACTTTTACCCCCTAGTTTTAGCATTCATTGATAATTTTCTAAATCCGTCATTTATTTATTTGTTTATATCAATGTAGACTTACAGTCTTATTTTATTCAGTAGGTTATAATCCTTTACTGTCATTATTTATTTGATGCTGGAATGCCCCACATTTGGCCAGTGAGAGCCCCCTCATTCAGGCTCATGTGTCCTTTTTACATGTTCTCATTATTCCTTGGGCACGTTCTCACTCTCTGGCTCAAGATATTTCAGGCTCATTTTGTCCTTCCCTGTCCCATCCCTGGTATCACCCACTTGGTTAAAGAGCCGACCTGGGCTGATTTAATGTATTAAAGAGGTATTCTGGAGTTAAAAAAAAATGTGTGTGTGTGTGTGTGTGTGTGTGTGGACTCTGAGTAGGCCAAATGATATTTTCCAATTTCTTTACTGTTCTAGATAACTAGGTGAGCTTTCTCAGAGCTGTCAGATAACTGAATCCTGACAGGTGTCTGTGGAGGTTAGCACCTTCTTGAGAAAAGATGCCTCTTCCTCTTGCAGTCCTGCCCCACCATAGGAATTTCTGCATGAGAAGGAACATGCTTAGACCTGTTAAGTATTAAAATACCATCTATGTTATGGCTGGATTTATTTTTATGAATTTGTTCCCTTCTTCCTAGTTAAGAAAGTTTTAATGGTATATTTTAATCTTAATTTATTTTTTTAAAGTACAGTGGCATTGGATAAGGGATTTTATTTCTGATTAGGTGGTCAGCTCATAGTAGTTGACCTGAATTTGATTCCCAGTACAAATCTAAAATTTTCCTTAAAATAAAATGCAAATTAAAAAACTTATAAAGTGAGTATTTGTCTGTCGTAGACATTTAAAACAACAAAACAAAATAGCTTGAGGAAAGAAGCCAGTGTTGTCACTGTTGCTGGATATAAACTCCTTGGCTCCTTTGGGTCTTCTAGGGTGGAGCCCTTGCCCTTTCTATTTCTGGTGCATTCTCAGGCTGCCTGCTCCCCTTCCTGGTGAACACCAGATGTCTGTGCTCAGTCCTCCTTTGCTCCCTTGCTTCTCTCAGGTTCTTTCCTCTCAGATATGATACCATGCAGAACTTGGGAGTGTTCATTGTTTGTCCTCACACGCTTGTATTTTGGAGTTTGTTGTCTAGTTGTGTTGTCCACATGCTTTTGGTTTTGCTATCTCGTGACTCTTTCTTTCTGTGGCGGTTCAGAGACGTTTAAAAACTCTGCCAGTCCTCTCTCGCCTTCTCACTTCCAGGATGACCAAGAAAAGAAGGAACAATGGTCATGCCTAAAAGGGCCACAGACATGTGCAGCCTGTTCGCTGCACAACTGTTCGCGATGTATGCCCAAGGACAAGGCTGTTAAGAAATTCGTCATTTGGAACATAGTAGAGGCCGAAGCTTTCAGTGACATTTCTGAAGCCAGTGTTTTCGATGCGTGTGTGCTTCCCAGACTGTATGTGAAAGTACATAACTGCAAGAGTTGTGCCATTCACTGCAAGGCAGTCAGGAATCATTCTCAGAAAGTCTGGAGGGACTAAACACCGTCACCTTGTTTTAGATCTGGGGGTGCTGCCCCACATCCTCCACCAAAGCCCATGTAAGGAGCTAAGTCCTTAAAGACTGAAGAAATACTGTTCTTTGAAAAGACAATAAAATGGAAATTATACTTAAAATAAAATAAAAACTATGCTCTCACCGATGCCATTTCTGGGCTTCCACGGTGTTGTTACTGTATATTTAGTGAAGTTGACTTCACTGTTTTTTTTTTTTTTTTCCTTTGAAAACAATTTCTACAGAGAAAAAGAAACTGGGATGTAGAATACCCATCCTTTCCAGGAGAGAGTCCACTGCAGTGCAGACGAGCAGGTCTCAGGACCGTGGGGGCAGAAGCTTCCCTCTCTGAAGCATGGCTCAGGTGTGGAGAAGGATTTCAGGAGACTCCTGAGACTCTGGTAAAGTCATAATATTTTTTTCCCTGAATGCTGAAGGACAAATCTTAGATTCCTGAGAGTTCGGGCCACTGTAATTATATTTCTTCAGAATTCCTTTCCTTATTTTCTTTCAAAACACTGTAATTGGTGTGTTACTTTTTTCTCCTCATCCTTGAATTCCTTAAAAATTGTGGCATAGCAGTATTCACCTTTTTCTGTCATGCAGAACCTTTGTACTTCTTTGTAAGTGAAGGATACGTACTGAAAATGTTCTCAGAAGATGAAACTGTTGAGCATCCTGCTCTTTAAAAGAAGTATATTTATGAAATGCTTATATATTTAGAAACTAATGACAGTGAGATATTCTGGTTAATTTTGGTTTATGTGGTAACTTTGAAGTACTCACCATAAGAAGGAGTGCTCACCACTAAAGGTTAGACAGCTCAAGGTTGGGTAGCTCTCTGTTTAGATTCTGGAAAAATACAAAAATGCACTATAAGTATTTGCTTTGGGAATACTTGTTGGTAAATAAAGGAAAACAGAGGAATATGTTAAAGGGGTGTAGTATAAATTCTTGAATATTTTATGCAATATTGTTGGTTTTTAGCCTTTGTCACATAAACTACTACATCATCACTAATTATATTATTGTTATCATTATCTGCCTGCAGTCATTAACAGCTGAAAAGAAGACTACTACAGAAAAACACCTTGAATTATCCTCTGGACCCAAGACAGGTAATCTTTTGTTGATTTCTTGGCAGAAAAGGTATAAGGCTAATATATCCTCCTTTGATTTATTTGCTTTCTTTTAAAAAGATGTTTACATAGTTTGGGTGGACTATATATTCATGGTTAAGAAAACACCCAAACAATGTAAAAAGGTATTTTTTTGAAAAAATCTCTCATCTTTGTCACCATCCACCCCATTTTTTCTGTGTCGTGTAGGTAATTATTAAAATTTTTTGTCTCTTTCCTGGGTTCACTGTTATCAACAGAGCTCAGTAGGTAAGCTCAGGTTCATAGCTGCAGGGTTTTAAAAAGAATCTGATTTGGGAAATAAAATCATGATCTATGATATAAGGACTATACTCCTTAGTCAATGAAATTCTTACTTGGCAAATTAGTTAGGGAAGGCTTTCAGTTACAAATAGTAGGAAGTTGTATTGGAGTGTTTGAAGAGATGGGTTGAATTTATCCCCTGCAACAAGAAGGCCAGGGGGCCAGACTCATTTTGAGTTCTGCTGCCTTAGTGTAGGGTTTGTTTTTGCAGTTGTGAGGTAGAAGCTGAATTGTCCAGGCTCAATTCTCAGGAAAAGTATAGGCTTGGAGGATTTTCTCCAAATGAACTTTTCCTCTGACAAGGAGTACTCTCCCTAGGACCTCTACCTTTGGCCAGAACCTGTTACATAGGGTCACCTCCACTAAAGAGACAACAGTGAAATTGAGGATTTTAAAACATGTGTGTTGCTGCTCAAAGAAAATTGGGATTTTGTTAGTAAGGAAGAAGAGGGAGTGGATATCAGGGAGGCCACTGGTTCTGCTGCTATACTCTGTTACCCTCTGGGCAGGAAGGGTGAGGGCTTGAGACTTCAGGGATCTCATCTGACCCTGAAGTGGACTGACTGTATCTTGACTGTGGGGTCTTGAGATAGCAAGCTAAACATGCTGAGCCTCAGTTTCTGCATCTGGAAAATAAGCCTAAGAATTGTGTATCTCATTGCGTTATTGTGAGTTTAAAAAAAAAACAAACCCCTAGTTCAAAGGTTTACTCTTAGTAGGTGCTTAATGGCACCAATTGCTGTTATGTTTGATGGCAAAGAAAGCTATGTGAGAGCCTGCTCAGAGTCCTGCGGAGTGGGGAAGCTTTCTGTGAATAAGAGACTAAACACTTTAAGCTATATTATTCACTAACATTTAAGGGGGTTCTTTTTATGCAATTGAAGAATAAAATTCCCCTAATTTTTTTGATTCATAAAATGCTGTATTATAAAATACCATAGTCTTCTGATGGCACTACAGAATTTAAATTTTAGTATTATTAGTGCTGAGTGTTGTGATTTTCAAAGATCAATTTAATTCTGATTTCTAAACTGTCATAATGTATGGAAAGAATAGTATAGTTGATCCTTGAATGACTGACATGGGGGGCTGGGGCGCTGACCCTCCACACAGTCAAAAATACGCCTGTAACTAACTTCATAGTCAGCTCTCCTTATCCGCAGTTCTGCATCAGCGGATTCAACCTACTGCGGGCCGTGCCGTACCGTAGTACATGTTTATCGAAAAAAATCTGTGTGTAAGTGGATCTGCGCACTTCAAACCTGTGTTGTTCAAGGGTCGACTAACTATTATTTTCTTTTACAAATGTGGCTTCTATCTATTTTTGGAGACTTAAAATTGGTGTAGTCAAATTTAACTTGGGGAGAGAAAGAAATATTAAATAAGCTGCTACCTTGTATTTAATTTCAAAAGGATCTTTTGAAATGATTTCCCATGCCAATATATTCAACCTAAAACCTACTCTGCTGTGCTGTCTATTCTGTGGAATGATCAGTAGATTCTTATGGGCTGAAAGAGCTTGTATCCATGTATAATTAATTTATTTACAGCATAAGCAGGTTGTTAAGAACAGAAAGTATTGTTAATAATTTAACAGAAGCTTACAAATAGAAATTGATAGAAAAGGGGACTCAAGGCATTTCCTAGAACTGGTTCATTTTAAAAACAGTAACTTCTAACATATTAGTTTAAGACAGGCTATTAACAAAACTTCTAGGATGTGGAAGTAATATTTTTATGAGAGCTGGGAAGCAGAAGTGGGGGAACATACTTTTGCAAAGTGTGCAAAAAAGGGGGAGACTCCATTTCCTTGTTTCCACATCTCTGTTTCCTTACCTGTAAGGCACTGAGAACCAGAGAAGGAAGGGGGAGGAAATGGAGGAGAAGGGAAGGGGTGAGAGAAGTGAGCAAATGAATGTTGGCAAAGGATCTTGCCAGAAGGTTTGAGGGACGTGGAAGAAGATATAAACTTGAAATGAAAAGAGGCTGGAACCTTTGTAGTTAGTGATTTTCTTTAAAAGGCAGAACTTTAAAAAAGTGTATTTACCAAGCAAAATGAAACTATGTAATAAAAAGAAGATAGTGTTTATTTTTTTTCTTGAAATACCCTGTAAAATATGTTCTCAAAATCTTTATTCGTTATGGAGTCAGAAACTCCTTGAGAAGCATTAGTAAATTTTTATGTATGTATTTATTTTATTATTAGTTTTAAAAGTGGCTAGTCAGGTCTTCTGCCCATTTTTTAAAAAAAATCTTTATTTTTTTATTATTATATCTCTTTTTGGCTGCATGAGGTCTTAGTTGTGGCACGTGGGCTCTTCGTTGTGGCACGTGGCCTTCTCTGCAGTGTGGCGTGTGGGTTAGAGCCCGTGGTGTCTGTAGTTTGCGGCATGCAGGCTCTCTCATTGAGGTCCGCGAGCTCAGTGGTTGTGGCACATGGGCTTAGTTGCCCCACGGCATGTGGGAATCTTAGTTCCCCAGCCAGGGATCAAACCTGCGTCCCCTGCATTGGAAGGCAGATTCTTTACCACTGGACCACCAGGGAAGTCCCGCATTAGTAAATTTTTAAATTATTATTTCTTGATTTGCTTTTCTCCCTGTTGGACCATAGATTTTTTTCAGGGCAGACCCTCCTCTATTGCTCATCTTTATATCTTAGGTGGCTAGGGCTAGGATATGGCTAGGGCTGCCATAATAAAATGCTACAAACTGGGTGTTTTTTTTTTTTTTTTTTTTTGCGGTACGCGGGCCTCTCACTGTTGTGGCGTCTCCCATTGCGGAGCACAGGCTCCGGACGCACAGGCTCAGCGGCCATGGCTCACGGGCCCAGCCACTCCGTGGCATGTGGGATCTTCCCGGACCGGGGCACGAACCCATGTCCCCTGCATCGGCAGGCGGACTCTCAACCACTGCTCCATCAGGGAAGCCCAAAACTGGGTGTTTTTAACAACAAAAACTTCTTATCTTGCAGTTCTGGAGGCTAGAAGTCTGAAGTGAAGGTATTGGCAGGGTTTCTTCCTTCAGGATGTGCTCCAGGCTTCTTGCCTTGACTTGTAGGTGGCTGTCTTCTTCAAGTGTCTCTTTACTGTGTTTTTGCTCTCTGCATGTATGGTTCTGTGTTCAAATTTCTCCTTTTTACAAGGACAGGTGTCATATTGGATTAGGGCCCACACTAATGATATCACTTTAGACCCTTTCTCCAAATAAGGTCACATTCTTAGATGCTGGGGGTTAGAATTTTAACATATGAATGAGTTTTGGGGGGATACAATTCAGCCTATAACACCAAGTCCTAGCATAGTGCCTAGCACACATTGGTCACCCAGAAATGTTTATAAATACATGGTAACTATTCTCATAGTCTGGCTGATGTTGTTCCTGGAATTTCATTGGAATGAGTCTTGATTTCAAGGGCCACCTCTTTTCAGCAAATAAAATGAGTTACTGAGTAATAAATTCCTGGTAGAGGTTAACTATATAAATTATACAGTTAGGTGCCTATAATTTATAGGTTTATGAATTCATTATATAATCTGAAAATAGTGATAACTTTGCTTCCTGTCTTAGACCATTCAGGCTGCTATTGTATATAAGAAAAATACTGTAGACTGGGTGGCTTATAAACAAAAGAAATTTATTTCTCACAGTTCTGGAGGCGGAAAGTCAGGACATTGATTTAGTGTCTGGCGAGGACTCGCTTCCTCGTTCATAGCACCTCCCTGCTGCATCCTCATAGGGTAGAAGAGGCTGGGGATCTCTCTGGGGCTTCTTTTGTAGGGCACTAATTCCATTCATGAGGGCTCCACCCTCATGACCTAATTACCCCCTAAAGGCCACACCTCTTAATACCATAACACTGGGATTTGGCTTCAATATGTGAGTTTTAGGGGAACACAAACATTCAGTCTGTAGCATTCTACTTTTTCCTTTTTGATTTACTTGTCCAGATGCATAATAATGAAAAAGATTGATAATGTCTTTGGCAAGTAAGTACACAGCTTAGTTTTATTAGCTCTTTAAATCAATATGGGTTCTTAGGTTATTGTGAATAGTTTATATTTAATTTTTTATTTTGAAGGATAGACAACTTTAGTAATTCTAGATGTTCATGGAACAACTATTATCTCAAAATAAGTTTCATTAATTAAAAAAGTTTGCTGGTAAGTATTTTAAGCAAACTGCTCTTACCAGGGCTCCTAGTATGGCAAAGGAAGCACACAGAAGCATTCCTATTACAGATAATTATTGGTGTGGTTTGTTTTGTGTTTTTGGTTTTCCTAATGGCTTGATGAAATATTCTATGAAGTTTTATAGTTTTGTAATTATTTGAAGGTTATTTTTGAGTTTTCATTTGTGCTCCAGTCATTTTCCTTGTCTTTTATGACTTTTCTCAATCAGTTTGACTTCTTTTTCTTCTTGTAATTTGGCTTTAATTCAAAGAATCTTAGCCAGGTTGCACATAGACCTTCAGTTCGGAAGATTTGAAGTAAGACATTGCTTTCACTATCATCAGAATTTTGTATATTTGTGACTTCAGCAAAGTAACATGTATAAAACCTCATTTTGATCAATAACCGTATCAATTGGCCATTTTTATATTTTCCCTTTTTCTTTTGCAGAACCTACCACATCTGAGAGTACCAGTGGGCTTACAGCTATAACATGGAGTTCCAGTGGAAGTGATCTGTCAGATGAAGATAAAACAATTTTTAAATCACAGAGAGAGAATGGACATGGTTCTAGAATAGGCAGGTTTTATAGCAGGAATATTTTCTCTCCAGAAGATGGGGCCAGTGAAGGTAAATTGATAATTTTGTAAGAAATTTAGTTTCTGTTATAGATTGGGTTTTAATAATGAAAGAAACTTACACTCCTTTTCTAATATTGATACTTGGCATTTAAAAAAATATTACTGAGTCCCAGCCTCCCAGCCTTTTAGAAACATTTTCTCATAATATTTATCACAATAACTCTAAGAGATAAGTATTACCAGTATTATTTTTACAGTTAACAACTTAGTCTTGAACATGTTAGAACTGGTTGGATTCCACTTTGGGTCTCTTTGACCAAGCCAGTTCTCTAAAGTACAGGTACACAATAGAGATATTGCAGGTTTGGTTCCCAACCACCGCAATAAAGTGAACGTTGCAGCAAACCGAGTCACATGAATGTTTGGGTTCGCAGTGCACATACAAGTTATGTTTACGTACTACTGTAGTCTGGTAAGTGTGCAGCAGCATTATATCTAAAAAGAAATGTACGTACCCTAATTAAAAGATGCTTTATTGAAGGAAAAATGCTAACCGTCATCGGAGCCTTGATTCAGCAAGTCGTGTATTTTTGCTGGTGGAGGATCTCGCTTCAGTGTTGATGGCTACTCACTGAAGGCTGGGGTTGGTGTGGCAGTTTCTTGAAATGAGGCAACAGTGAAGTTTGCTGCATCGATCGACTCTTTCTTTCATAAACGATTTCTCTGGAGCTTGCAATGCTGCTCGATAGCATTTTAGCCACAGGAGAACTTCTTTCCAAATTGAAGTCAGTCCTCTCAAACCTTGCTGCTGCTTTATCAACTAAGTTCTTGTAATGCTCTAAATCCTTTGTTGCCATTTCAACAGTCTTCACAGCCTCTTCACCAGGAGGAGATTCCATCTCAAGAAATCACTTGCTTTGGGCATTCCTAAGCAGCAGCTCCTCACTTCTTAAGAGTTTTATCCTGAGATTGCAGCAATTCAGTCACATCTTCAGGCTCCACTTCTAGTTCTACTTCTCTTGTCATTTTCACCACATCTGCAGTCCTTCCTCCACTGAAGTCTTGAACCCCTCAAAGTCATCCATGAGGGTCAGAATCCACTTCTTCCAAACTCCTGTTACTGTGGATATTTTGACCTCTTCCCATTGAATGAATCACAGATGTTCTTTTTTTTTTTTTTTTTTGGCGATACGTGGGCCTCTCACTGTTGGGGCTTCTCCTGTTGCAGAGCACAGGCTCCAGACGCGCAGGCTCAGCGGCCATGACTCACGGGCCTAGCCGCTCCGCGGCATGTGGGATCTTCCCAGACCAGGGCATGAACCTGTGTCCCCTGCATCGGCCGGTGGACTCTCAACCACTGTGCCACCAGGGAAGCCCCGCAGATGTTCTTAATGGCATCTAGAATGGAGAATCCTTTTCAGAAGGTTTTCAGGTGACTTTGCCCAGATCCATCAGAGGAATCACTGTCAATAGCAGCTATAGCCTTGCAAAATGAACTTCTTAAATAATAAGACTAGAAAGTTAAAATTATTCCTTGATCCGTGGGCTGCAGAGTGGATGTTGTGTTAGCAGGCATGAAAACAACATCCATTCCATTGTACAACATCTTCATCAGAGCTGTTGGGTGACCAGGTGCATTGTCAATGAATATTAATATTTTGAGAGGAATCATTTTTTCTGAGGAGTAGGTCTCAACAGTGGGTTTAAAATATTCAGTAAACTATGTTGTAAATAGATGTGCTGTCATCCAGACTTTGTTGTTCTGTTTACAGAGCACAGGCAGAGTAGCTTTAGCATAATTCTTAAGCGCCTTAGGATTTTCAGAATGGTCGATGCGCATTGGCTCAACTTCAAGTCACCAGCTGTTCTAGCCTGTAACAAGACAGTCAGTCTGTCCTTTGTAGCTTTGAAGCCAGGCATTGACTTCTCCTCTTCAGCTACGAAAGTCCTAGATGGCATCTTCTTCTCGTAGAAGGCTGTTTCATCTGCACTGAAAATCTGTTGTTCATTGTAGCCACCATCATGAATTCTCTTTGCTAGCTCATCTGGATGACCTGGTGCAGCTTCTGCATCAGCACTCACTGCTTGACCTTGCACTTTGATGTCATGGAGATGACTTCCCTCTTTCAGCCTCATGAACCGACCTCTGCCAGCTTTCAACTTCTCTTCTGCACCGTCCTCACCTGTATCAGCCATCGTAGAATTGAGGAGAGTTAGGACCTTGCTCTGGATTAGGCTTTGGGTTAAGGGAATGTTGTTTCTGGTTTGATCTTCTATCCAGACCATTAAAACTTTCTCCATATCAACAATAATGCTGCAGAAACTCTAGAAGAATACAAAAACAACTAATAGAAGTAGTTACCTGAGAATTGGGGTAGGGGTAAGAGTTGGGAGAAATGGGATGTTTATAGATAAGAGTAGGAGTATACTTTCTGCTGTCTTTTAATATATTTTAAAATTGTTGAACAACATGGATCATTTAAAACTATTGAGGAAGAATAGATTTCAAACACATTAAAGATATTTAAAATTAAAATTGTATTTTTTAGATGATCTCCACGTTATTGACTGGGAGATAGACAGTGACAGGGAAGATACATGTGGTGAATTTGAAGACCGTGAGAGTGTGGTGGAAATATCTGACCGTGCTTCTTGTACAAGCAGTCGTTCTTTGACACCTCCAGAGACTCTACCTGAACTTCCTAAGGTAAGAATGAATTGTTTCCAACTTTCCATTCTGTTTATGGCATTTGTTAGTCACCGCCCTTCGTGTTTTGTTTGCAACTCCTTCCTCAGGGACTACCACTTTTGACTCTGTGGATTATTTTGTTCTTTACCTCCTTTTCTCTAAATAAAATGCTTGTAATGTGCTTTTTAAAAAATATATATTTATTTTACTTTTGGCTGCCTTGGGTCTTAGTTGCGGCATGTGAGATCTTTTGTTGTGGCGCACCGGCTTCTCTCTGGTTGTGGCATGCGGGCTCCAGAGTGCATGGGCTCTGTAGTTGTGGCGTGCAGGCTCACTAGTTGCGGCTCGTGGGCTTTAGTTGCCCCGCGGCATATGGGATCTTAGTTCCCTGACCAGGGATCAAACCCGTGTCCCCTGCATTGGAAGGCAGATTGTTAACCATTGGACCACCAGGGAAGTCCCTGTAATGTGCTTTTAAACATGGATAAATACTGAGTACTTCTCTCCTCACCTACTCTCACCTCTGCTACACATGGGACTTTCCCATCCCTCTGTTCCCCCAGGACAGATGTCTCGTGGTCTGGTTACATTAGATTCAGCATTATGCAATTCTGAATAATAATATTCATAACAAGACAACTGTTAATTGTGATTTTCCTTCCCAACTTTTCATTTTTGTTGGAGTTAATCATTTGGGTTTTTGTTTGCCTAGTTTTACTTATCATGAATAAAACTCTTAATTTTACTTATCATGAATAAAACTCTAATTTTTCACCATTGTTCAGTTCTTCCATTAAGATTTTCAGACATAGCAGGCATTCTATTAGTTCTTTAAAAAAAGTTTAAAAAATATTTTATTGAAGTATAGTTGATTTACAGTGTTGTGTTAATTTCTGCTGTATAGCAAAGTGATTCAGTTACATGTATTCTTTTTCATGTTCTTTTCCATTATGGTTTATCACAAGATATTGAATAGAGTTCCCTGTGCTCTACAGTAGGACCTTGTTGTTTATCCCTCCTATATGTAATAGTTTGCACCTGCTAATCCCAAACTCCCAATCCTTCCCTCCCCCACCCCTCCCCCTTGGCAATCACAGGTCTGTCCTCTATGTTTGTGAGTCTGTTTCTGTTTTGTAGATATGTTCATTTGTGTCATAGTTTGGATTCCACCTATAAGTGGTACCATATGGTATTTGTCTTTGTGTGACTTACTTCACTTAGGATGATAATCTCTAGGTCCATCCATGTAGCTGCAAATGGCTTTATTTCATTCTTTCTTATGGCTGAGTAGTATTCCATTGTAATTATATACCACATCTTCTTTATCCTTTCAGCATTCTATTCGTTTTGTTTTTATGGAGAACTGTTTCCCACAACCTCCTAGCCGCTCTGATTTCAACTCAGAGTCCTCTGTGCTTTGTGAATGTAGCCACCCTTGAGTCACTGTTCACAATCTTTTTGGGGAATTCCCTTCACCTCGCTCCTGCATGGAGCAACTTTATCCTGGATTCCTCTTTCTCAGTTGTTAGTCTCATTCTGATTGAGCACATCTTCCGGTAGCTTCCAAGAAAGGATTTATGGAAGATAATTTTTTGAGACTTGTCATGTCAGAAGATGCATTCATCACACTTTAATGTGTGATTGAAAATTTATATAGAATTTTAGGTTTGAAATTTTTTTTCTTTAGAATTTTGAAGGCATTGCTTCATTGTCTTCTAGTTCCAGAGTTGCTATCAAGAAGCCTGAAGCTCTTCTCACTCTTGATCTTTTAAGTTTTTCTTATTGCTTGTTTTAAACTGATTGATTGTGATATGCCTAGGTGTGGTTTTCTGCTTGGAGTTTGTCAAGCTTCTTGGATCTGTGGTTTGTCTGGGATCCCCAAGCTCACTTCTGGGTTCAGTGATTTGCTAGGAAGACACTCAGAACTTAGCATACAGTCATGCTCACAGCTATGATTTATTACAGTGAAAAGATACAAAAGTAAAATCAGCACTCTTCCAAGAGTCTTTTTCCAGTGGAGTCATACAGGGGATGCCTAACTGCTCCAGCAGTGAGTTTTGACAGTATATGTGCAGTGTTGTCTGCCGGGGGTGCTCATCGGTGACTCAGTGCCAACGGTTTTTATCAGGGGAGCTCTCTGCCTAACATGTGCCAGAATTTCAGTTTTCAGGACGGAAAACAGGTATTCAACATAAGCCATATTGTTTGCACAGTTTAGGCACAGGGAGATACCCTTATCATTTAGGGAATGATGGGAATCATCCTGAAATCTAAGTTCCCAGAGGTAGGCAAGGACCAACATTGTAAGCAGGGCTTTCTAGGGATACCTGTCTCAGGTCTGCTAAGTTAACTCTCCTCTTCACATGGGTTCAAAGGTTTCATCACATTTGGAGAGTTTTTTGCCTTTATTCAACACTTTTTTTTTCTGACTCCCTTTTCCTTTCCTTCTGTGACTCCAATTATATGTATATTAATTAGGCTCCTTGATGTCGCGTCATGTATTATCGACGTTGTGCTCATTTTTTCCCCTCTCTGTTTCATTTTGAGTGGTTTCTATTGCTATACCTTCAAGTTTGATAATCTTTTCTTCCTGTAGTGTCTAATCTGCTGTTAATACTATCCAGTGTATTTGTCAGCTCTAAAAGTTTGATATGTCATTTTATCTTGTCCATGTCTCTCCTTAACACGATCATACATTTGTCTGTGGTTTTTTTTTTTTTTTTGCGGTACGTGGGCCTCTAAGTGTTGTGGCCTCTCCCGTTGCGGAGGACAGGCTCCAGACGCGCAGGCTCAGCAGCCATGGCTCATGGGCCCAGCCGCTCTGCGGCATGTGGGATCCTCCCAGACCGGGGCATGATCCCGTGTCCCCTGCATCGGCTGGCGGACTCTCAGCCACTGTGCCACCAGGGAAGCCCTTGTCTGTGTTTTGAACGTAAAGAGTATTATAGTTGTTTCAATGGCTTTTTCTGTAAATCTGTCATCTGTATAATTTCTGTGTCTGTTTCTATTGATTGGTATTTCTTTTCATTATGGGTTGTATTTTTCTGCTTTTTTACATGCCCAGAAATTTTTGAGTAGATACCAAATATTTTGAATTCTATGTTGTTGGGTGCTGGATTTTTAAAAAATTTATTTTAATTTTGGCTTTGTTCTGTGGTGCAGTTACCTGGAAACAGTTTCATCCTTTTAGGTGTTGCTTTATGATTTATTAGGTGGGTCTGGGGAAGTACACAGTCTTATATCCCACTACTGAAGCAAGACCTTCCTGAGGTCTGTGTAATTCTCTGAATTATGGGTTTTTTCCAGTCAGGTTAACAGTTACAGTTTCCTGACCCTGTGTGAATAGTGGGCACTGGTCTAATACTTCCCAATGGTTCTTTCGCTGGTCTAGTGTAGCTTCTTCATATGCACATGCTGATCAGTGCTCTGCTGTATACTTGAGGGGGATGGTTGGGGTTCTCTGTGCAGCTCTGGCTTTTCTGGTGCTCTGTGCTGTGAACTCCAGCTACTTGTGTCTCCATGGACTCTCAGCTCTGTCTCTTAACTCAGGGAGCTCCCCAGGCTCCACCTCAGTTCTCCCTCCCTACTGTATGGTTTGGAAATTCTCTCAAGAAAGTAAGCTGGGGCAATTATAGAGCTCAGTTCGTTGTTTCCCAGCTTTCAGGGGTTAGTGTTCTTCTTGCCTGATGTCCCATTCTTGAAAACCATTGTTTCAAGTATTTTGTCTCTTTTCTTTTCTTTTCTTTTCTTTTTGGTTGTTTCAGGCAGGAGGATAAATCCATTCCCTGTTATTCCAACCTGATCTTTCCAGGCAGTCCAGCACATGAAAAGATGCCCATCATCATTAGTCATTAGGGACATGCAAATCAAAACCATAATGAGATACTACTATATACCCATTAGTATGGCTGTTATCCATAAATGGGAAAAAAATGTTGAGGATGTGGAGAAATTGGGACCCTTGTGCACTACTGGTGGGAATGTAAAGTGATGCAGCCACTGTGGAAAACAGTTTGGTGGTTTCTCAAAAGTTAAAAATAGAATTACCATATGACCTACTAATTTTGCTTCTGGACATATACCCAAAAGAATTGAAAGCAGGGACTCAGACACTTGTACATTGATGTTCATAGCAGCATTATTCACAATGGCCAAATGGTGGAAACAACCCAGATATCCATCAACAGATGAACGAATAAACAAAATGTGTGTGTATGTATATTGTCTACTAAAAAAATATTCACAGCATAAAAGTTGAGAGTTATATTTTATTCGGCAGGAATTTTTAGGACTTCAAGCCCGGGAGGCAGCATGTCAGGTAACCCTGAGAGAACTGCTCCGAGGAGGCGAGGGGGGAGCCTGGTTATATTGGAGTTTTGCAACCAAGGGCAGGTGGTTAGAACGTCAAAAGATTATTTTTAATTAAAGAAAACTAGGTATCTCATGTTAAGGAATTTAACACTTTTCTATGTATGGGAAGATGAAAGAGTCTGGGCACGCTGAAATCGTTCCTTTGATGTATACCTCAGCTGTCTGGGGCCAGTATCCTGTGTTTTCATATCCTGAGTTCCCTCAGAGCTCACCACCTCACCATAGGCTGGTGGCTGCAATCACTGATGACTGTGACATCCTTTGTTTACTGATATTCAGTCAGTATTCTATTTCTCAACATGTATGTATATATATGTATATTTTTGTATATATATCTACATATATATATATGTATGTTACTGAACCAAACTTGGGTCCACTTGCCCACGTGTACTAAAGCCAATCTATTGACACTGGCTTGTGGTGAGGGAAAATACAGTGTTTATTGCATGGCGCCCCAACATGGGGCTGAGCAAGGAGAACAGGTGGCTCATGCTCAAAAGACCCAGACTCCCCAAAGGCTTTCGGGGAAAAGTTCTTAAAGACAGGGTGAGCGAGAGGGTTGCAGGGTGCCTGATCAGCTTGTGGATATTTTTCTGATTGGTTGGTGGTAAAGTAATCAGGAGTCACATCAACCTTCTGGTTCCATCCAGTCTGGGGCCTGTGTGCTTATGGTCAGCATGCAGCTCACTTATTCCACCTGGTGGGGGTTTCAGTGTCAGCAGAACAGCTTAAGGACATGGCTCAGCATGTTATCTATAGCTGTTGTGGAAGAACTAAAGGCCCTTCACTTTGTTTAATGGCTAAACTATTATTATTTTATCTTGCTTGACTGTTTTGCTTTGTTTCTCCGTTATCTCACATCTCAAATTAAATTTGTTCTTTGGAACTTGGGGAAGTCCTAGGAGGCTAAAGCTTTCCTACAAACAAGAGGCAGGGTACTCAGCAGGGTCCTGCTCTGTTTCGAGTACAGCAGGCTATTATTCAGCATTCAAAAGGAATGAAATTTTGATACATGGTACAATGTGGATGAAACTTGAAAACATTAAGGTATGTAAATTTTTTAAATTTTTAAATTTTTTTTGCGGTACGTGGGCCTCTCACCTTTGCGGCCTCTCCCGTTGCGGAGCACAGGCTCCGGACGCACAGGCCCAGCGGCCATGGCTCACGGGCCCAGCCACTCCGCGGCATGTGGGACCCTCCCGGACGGAGGCACGAACCCGTGTCCCCTGCATCGGCAGGCGGACTCCCAACCGCTGCGCCACCAGGGAAGCCCCATGTAAATTTTTTTCTTGGCTTGTTTTTAGGGGAAATATTCTGTCACTTAAAGATATACTTATCCTTTGAAAGCTGCTGTAAATAACCACTTCTGAAGGACTGTAATGCTGCATGGTAGAGATGCCGGGTGGTAAACTGAGAGTATTTACTAACTCAGCAAACTCTTGCATACAGGTTTTGTAGTGCTTGCAATTCAAGTTTATACCTTGTTAAAATTACAAATTACAGTATGACACATACTTTTCAGGGTTGCTCTTGAATAATAGAATTGAGTTATAAGAAGTGAGTGGCAAGCCTCCATAGTTCTCCAAAATGTGAACAGTGTGTCTCTGGGTGGTAGGATTATTGGAGAAGTTTATTTTCTTTTTTGCTATATTTATTTCATAATTAAAAAAAAACAAAAACACAACAGTCATTGGCTTTTCCCTCAAGGAAGACAGAGAATCAAATCACGTATAGTGAACATATACTGGGCCTTACATTGTACTAATTGCTTTATATAAGTGTATTAGTCCCTTTGAGCTGCTGTAGCAAAAATACTACCGACTGGGGGGCTTAAGCAACAGAAATTTATTTCTGACAGTTTTGGAGGCTGGGAAGTTCCACCATCTAGGAGCCAGGAGATACGGTTTCTGTTGAGGATCCATAGCTGTCTTCTCACTGTGTCCTCAAATGATGGAGTGGGCGAGGGGTCTCCCTGGGGCCTTTTAATAAGGGCATTAATCCCATTCAAGAGGGCTACACCTAAAGGCTTCACTTCCAAATACCATCACATTGGGGATTAGGTTTCAACATGCAGTTTATAGCAGTACATTTTCCATTTGAGCCTTAAAACAGTCTTATGAAGTCAATGCTGTTATGCCCAATTTTCAGACAGGAAACTGTGTTAGAAAATTATGTGACTGTGACCAAGTTATGTAGTAAACAAGGCAGCTGTGAAACCTTGCAACAGAAGTATTCAGGTGTCGTTTGAATGCCTCAGAATCTACATAGATTGCTTTCTTTCTTTTTTTTTTTTTTTTTTTTTTTTTTGTGGTACGCGGGCCTCTCACTGTTGTGGCCTCTCCCGTTGCGGAGCACAGGCTCCGGACGCGGAGGCCCAGCGGCCATGGCTCACGGGCCCAGCCGCTCCGCGGCACGTGGGATCCTCCCGGACCGGCGCACGAACCCATGTCCCCTGCATCGGCAGGCAGACTCTCATCCACTGTGCCATCAGGGAAGCCCTAGATTGCTTTCTTATATTGGAAGAAGCTTGCACATGGGCAGAACTTTGAAAGATATGGTCATAGAAAAGAGAAGATCTTGGCTTACTTTGTATTTAAAAATTCAAGACTTCTCTATGTAGTTTCTCATTAAGTACACTTGTCTTTATTAATAGTCATGTATGTTAAAAATATAACATACTATGTTGTCATTGAAAAGTGACTCAAAAAATGGATTTCTCCAAGCAGGCATTGGGAGGCATTCCTATAATGTGGGAATTGTGGTTTGCCTAATCATAGCAGTGTTCTCTATGACCTTAACTCCTGCCTCCTTTTCTTCCTTTTTTTCCTCATACAGGAACAAAGATTCAATTATTTTCCTTATTTTCTTCAAGCTGCTAACTCTTAAATCTTTTTCTAATGCCCTTGGTGTCCTGAATTCCTTGGGGGTTTCCAGCTGCCTGATGACATCTTTGTGTGGATGTCCTAAAGTTACTGCAAGTCTAAGAGCCTGAAGTCCTGTCCCTCTTCCTTTTAACCCAGGCTCATCCTTTTCATGCGTTTTTGGTCCTAGTTCATCATTTTTCTTTTTCACTGCCTGAATCTATTCATTATCAGGCCATGCAGATTTGGCCTCAAAACCACAGCATCCCCACCACTTCTGCCCTAAATTGGGCCCTTTCATCTGTTGTCCGTTTTGTTTCAGTTGCTTCATAACTGATTTCGTAGCTTACATCTTTTTGTTAGATTCATCTTAGTAAACATTATGACATTATCATTCACTTATTGAAACACTTTCCAATGGTACCCCATTGCCTGAAAGTCAAGGTCCGTGTAACATGACCTTTACAGTTTAGCCTCAGGCCCTTAAAATGAATGAGGTGGAGTATATACTATATGATTGTCTTTATATGAAATTCTAAAAAGTGCAGATGATTCATAGTGAGAAAGCAGGTCAGTGGTTTATTGGGAATGAGGGTGGAGGAGACGGATGGATTACAGTGGGACATGAGGAAAGTTCTGGGGGTGATGGAAATGTTTATCTTGATTATGGTAATATTTTCACAGGAGTGTACATATGTCAAAACATTGAATAAATATGTGTAGTTTAGTGTGCTTAAGTTTTATACTTCAATAAAATTGATAAAACATTTTGTAAAGTATAAGAAAGATGTAGGTCTATGTGCTTATGAAATAATGTTCAAAATACTTCGTTAAATGACAAAAACAGGATATAGAATACTTGTGTAGGAAAATGGAAAGAATGTATGTTTATGTGGACTATCTCTGGATTGAGGAAACTTTTTTCTTGTTTGCTGTTTTGAATTGTGAACCATGTACATATATTGCTTGCATTAAAAAAAATTTTAAAGGACAGTTTACACTTCTGTCCAGAATATGGTGAGAACTTCTACAGAACAGTAAAGAAAAGATAAATAGCCCAATTGAAAATCAGGTGAAGCATAGGAAAGGGAAACCTGAATGACTAATGAGCATGTGAAAAGATGTTCAGTGTCACTAGTTGTATGAAAAGTGCAAATTAAAAATGAGATACTACATTTTCATCAGATTGCCAAAAAAAAAAAGTCCGACAGTGCCTAATGTCAGGAGTGTGGATCAGTAGGAATAGTTGCTGTTGGAATGTAAATTGGTACAGCCATTTTGTAATTTGGTAAATTCTAGTAAAGCTGAAGATGTTCATATTTTATCACCCCACAATTTTGTCTTAGATAAATATCATTAACTTTTTTCAAAATGTGGCTTATGACCCATCATTGGATGCTGTAATTGATTCAATGACTTAAAAATATAGTGGAATAAAATAGACTACATTAGAATATATGACAGTAAGAGTATTTTTTGTGAAACTTTAGGTTCAGGTTTATTAGTATACATGTGTTGGATCACAATATGAATGTGTTTTACTGTGGTTCTTGACCAAAAAGTTTGAAAGCCACTGTTCAGAGAAATTTTCACATATGCCCCAAGAAGATATGTACAAGAATATATGTTCAAGGACATTTATTTTAGTATTGTTTATAAGAGAAAGAAACGTAGGAAAGTAACCTAATTTTCTGTGCACACATGCAAATTGTGGTACATTTGTATAGTGGAGAGCTGTGGCTACCATTATGGTTAATGCTGAGGAAGTTAGCCAGCTTGCCGAAGGCTATGTGTAGTTTGATGCTACGTTACATGAAGTTTACAAGCATGCAGAACAGTAGTACATACTGATAACGGGACAACCTTGGAGAAGAGGGAGGTTTTCGCTAGACCCATTTTTCAAGTCCTAAGGTAAGGTCACTTTGCACCATCATTCCCTACAGTGCAGCTGTGGAAATGGGCTTGTACTGTACTTGTGTTTGTGCTGGGACCATGCTTCCCATGGGCTGGTCCCAGCCATTGACTGAATATGCCAGGGTTGTGACACAGTCGCACAGAACCGCTCGAGGGATGGCTTTGAACTGAAGACAGCATCAGCCAAGCTAAAATCTCCTACAGCTGCGCTGCAGTCAGAGACTCTGCTACCCTGTCCTCTTTCCTTCTCCTCCTCCTTTCATAGTTGTCAGACCTGCGTTGTGGTCTTAAAGTTCTCCTTGACTCCTGCCTTCTCCCCTTTGTCCTTCACAGGTGTTCCCTCCAATAAATCTCTTCTGTAGCTGTTGCTGTCTTGGCATCTACCTTTCAGGAGACTTTAACTCATATATCTGCATACCCTCTGCCCAGTATCTTACAGTCACATCAGCAGTTATTTCCTAATACTTCCCTATACTAATACCTAAAGCCATTCCCTTCTGTTCATTCAGTATTTCAAGGAGGTCGGAAGAAGTAAAGTGTGGCGTGCAGTTTTGGTAGACTTGCCTCTACTTAACGTTTGTCTTTGAATTTCTGTAGCAGCATGCCTTGAGAACATCTGGTGGTGAAGTGGGCCAGTGAGTCTAGGAAGGGGTGGCAGCCAATCAAGGCGTCAGTATCAACAAGTTACCATTGTGGGTAACTTAGTGCTGCTGGAAACCTCTGGACGCATCAGAATTATCCCACCAGAGGGTCAGGGAAGCTGGGGTATTTATGTACAGATGCCTTCATTCCTTGGCTGAGGGCTGCTCCATGGTGGAGTTGGGAGATAGGAGTTTTTCCTAGTTTTTACAGACTACTGAACAGGTGGAAAAAATGGGTTCCAGCAGCCAGATGAAACCCTGATGCAAAGAAATGGGGGTGTTGGAAGTTGGACGTAGGCCCAGCATCACTGAAGACATAGGGGAGGAGTTGGGCATTGACAGGGTCAGCTACAGTGTTAAAATGAGCCATGCACATTGACTAACATGGAGGGGGAAGACATACCATAATTAGGAATTTTATAACTATTACTTTGCTCTTCAGAAACAAAACCTCCCTTATATAACTCATGAGGCTATTACTTTTGCCTCTCATGCATCCTTGTAGAAATGGAATATATGGGGGCGGGGAGGATACTTACTCTACAGAAGAACTGTATTTTAACTGAGTGGGAAGCCTTGATTGTAATTCAGGTCTATCTTGAATCCCTTTCCCTGGGCGGAGTGAGGGATGTTTTTGAACTAGGAAACATATGCCTGTAAGCTTGATTCCACCAGTTCTCTGGAATAGAGTTCTACTAGTCCTATGTAAAGGCGACTGAACTCATAACAACAGCAACAGCTAATATTGTGAGTGCTTCTGATGTGGGGCTCTCCTCTAAGTGCTTTGCTATATACATTAGCTTATTTAAACCTCACAATAACTCCGTGAGGTGGGAGCTATTATCATCCCTGTTTTCCAGATGAGGATTCTAAAGCACGGAGAGATTAAGTAATTTTCCTGTGGTTATAAGTGACTGAACCTAGATTCTAACTCAGGTACTCTGGCTTCAGAGCTGTGGTCCTGACATTGTTACAGTGTCAATTATAGTAGTAGCAATGATAACATTAATAACAATACAATAACCCTGAGTTATTACTATATGCCAGGCACTTTGGTAAGTGCTGATCATGTTGTGTAGATGTAGTTATTAGCCCCATTTTACAGATGAGGGAATCGAGACATGGCCAGTAAATAGCAGAATGAGGTTCCAACTAATGTAGTCTGATCCCAAGTTCTCTTAATTACTTATGTTGTGTTTCTTGCAATATAGCATACTTACATAACTTGGAAGAAAAGCATGATGAAAATCAGAGACCATAACTTCTGTTTGTAATGTTGCCCTTTAGGACATTTGACAAATGTGGTTGATTACTGGTGTCACTTCCTATTGTTCAGTATTGCTGTCTGGGTTTTCAATTTATGTGTCTTCCAAGAACCATTCCTATAGAGGGCAGCAGAGAGGCAGCAGTGGGTTTTCTGTGTAATGCACATTTTTCAGGAAGTGTGAAGAAAATTGGATTTAGGTGAGCTTTGTTATGTAATTCTCTTGTACTTTATGTAGTGAGTCCTATGCAAATACAGGCTTGCAGACTTCATAAATATCAGGTAACCCGAGTGAGGTTTGGGTTTTTGTTGAAGATGCGCAGTAGAAGCTGGGTGGCTCAAACAAAATCTGAAAGCTGGAGTTTTAAGAGAAAGCAAATTTGTTTTCCAAATTTGAAATATGGATTCATTGTTATAAAACAGATGTTTTCTTTGTACTCTTAACATTAGGGGCAGAACAGATGATTCAGTGTCTCACAGAATATGGAATATGGAAAAGTTTTAACAAAATTAGAATAAGCAAAATTTTATATTCTTACATGGGAGGATATTTAGAAAGTGATCTGGCAAACTTCAAAAATATTTGTAAATTTAATGAGCATATTTGTAATTCTTTATTTTTTATTTGTTTATATTTGTATGAAAGTTTGAAAGTAATACATTTAATTTCACTTTAATCAGTTTTAATGATGAATTAGAATAAAATGATATGACTAAATAGGTACTAATTGTTAATGTCTGAGAACTGTCCAATGTATACAACATGTATAGAGTTGAAAGAATTTAATTAATCAAGATCAAAAGCACACATTTCAGAAACCCTCTCTAAAATATAATTATGTTTGTATAAAAATGACAATTTAGTGCTTGTAAAGGGAAATATATGGAGTTTTTAGTCATGATTTTGTTTGATTATATTTTAAAGATTTCATTGTAGAAACATTACACTTAAGAAACAAATTCATACTCCAGTGTGTTCTTGTGGTAAAAAAAGGAGGACCCTTAGGAGTTGTATTGAGGAGCAGGTATCATTTTTGTTGTTATTTAATATTACAATTTTATGTGCATATATCTATGATCTATCTGTTCATGATCTGATAATATTATAGCATATTTTGGCTTTTATTCTCTTTAAGAAAGTGAGTATGTGCCAATATCATTTGTAGCATCTGTTTCAGAACTTAACATCCTTATTTTTCCACATCTCCCTTCTTAATTGGCGAAACTTGAACTTATGACATACCAGGTCAGGAACTTTGTCTTTTTTTTTTTTTTTTTTTTTTTTTTCACTATAAATCTTCCTCCTCTTTGGCTGTCACCCTGTCATCCCATTTCCCTTCATTTTCCTTTCATTGCCCAAATTCATCTGTTTTCTGGTATAAGAAGGAGCAGAATAGAAAAAGGACTGCTGTAGGAATTAATATTACACCTGTATAAATTAAAAAATAGTGAGTCATCATCGTGTGACTTTTATAGTCCTCTAGTTTTCTAATTAAAAAAAAATCCTTAGGAGTTCCACTTTCAGTAATGACGGAGCAGCATGTGTCAGATAACTTTTCTTGCAAATAACAGTGACAAATTCTGGACATACAAAGTGTATTAAATGTATTTTTTTTTTTTTTTTTTTTTTGCGGTATGCGGGCCCCTCACCGCTGTGGCCTCTCCCGTCGCGGAGCACAGGCTCCGGACGCGCAGGCCCAGCGGCCATGGCCCACGGGCCCAGCCGCTCCGCGGCACATGGGATCCTCCCAGACCGGGGCACGAACCCGTATCCCCTGCATCGGCAGGCGGACTCTCAACCACTTGCGCCACCAGGGAGGCCCTTAAATGTATTTTTGAAATAGAGTTTATAAAAATATAAAAAGAATATAAAAATATTTGAAGACACAGTAGAAGGGGAAAACAGCTTGCAGAAACTGGAGGGGTTGACACTTTGAAGATGAGAATGGCAAAAACCAGGAGAGTTTTTCATTTTTCACCGCTTTTTACCCAAGGGCAGGCCCCCATCAGTGTTGTTCAGGGTGGCTAGACTTGGAGAGAAATCACAACACAGAGTTCGGGGTGGCTGCAGGAGCTTAAAAGTTAGAGAGTGTAAAGTAGAACCTCCCAGCGAGAACCACAAATGCTTATAAATCTTACAGGATATAAGAACTACACAGATTTCAGTTGCTTTCTACCACACAGGAGAAAGCAGTGTGCAGAGTGAGTACAGCTGAGTTAACTGCCATTTTAGCAAAAAAGTAAATACTCTTCAGAAGAGCATAATAGAATCCAGAGTCTAGAATAGTCACTAATAATGACCAGGGTACACTCCACATTTATTAGACAAACACAGACACATACACATGTAAACCCAGAAACATGTGACTTATACTTAAGTGAAAAGGCAATTAATTGAGACAGACCCTGATATGACTCATATATTAGAATTAGCAAGTCTTGTAATTCTGTTCTGGGACATAAAGAAAAATATGCACATGATGAATGCACAGACCAAAAAACTCAGCAGAAAAATAGGAATTGGAAAAAAAGAACCAAATGAAAATTCTATAATTAAATGTACAATACCTGAAATAAAAATTCCATTAGATGGGATTACAGAAGATTGGGAAAGAATAAAAGTCAGTGATCTTGATAGATTAGTGGAAATTATTCAATCTGAAAAAGTGTAAAAGGAGATTTTAGAAAATGAGACTAGTCTCAGTGACTGGTAGGACAATGTAAAAAGGTCCAACAACACATTTTTTTCTTTTTTTTGGGGGGTGGTACGCGGGCCTCTCACTGTTGTGGCCTCTCCCGTTGCGGAGCACAGGCTCCGGACGCGCAGGCTCAGCGGCCATGGCTCACGGGCCCAGCCGCTCCACAGCATGTGGGATCTTCCTGGACCGGGGCACGAACCCATGTCCCCTCCATCGGCAGGCGGACTCTCAACCACTGCGCCACCAGGGAAGCCCACAACACACGTCTAATGGAGTCCTTGAAGTGGCAGAGAGGAAAAATTGGAGCAAAAATTTTTGGAAAAATGATGGCTGATAATTTCCCCAAATTGGGGAAAGGCATATATTTACATATTCAAGAAGCTCAGTGAATTTCAAACAAGATAAATACAAGAAAATACATTTAGTCACTTCATAGTCAAGATGTTGAAAATGATAGAGGAAATATCTTGAAAGCATCCTGAGATACAGTGATAACAAATGGTCTCTGACTACTTATCAGAAACAGTGCAGGCCAGCAGGCTACAGAACACATTTAACGTGCTGGAAAAACAAAAGTCAACCCAAAATTCTATAATCAGTGAAAACAATCATTCAGGAATGAAGGCAGAGACCTTCAAGATGAAGGAGTAAGACGTGGAGATCACCTTCCTCCCCACAAATACATTAGAAATACATCTACATGTGGAACAACTCCTACAGAACACCTACTGAACGGTAGCAGAAGACCTCAGACTTCCCAAAAGGCAAGAAAATCCCCACATACTTGGGTAGGGCAAAAGAAAAAAGAATAAACAGAGACAAAAGAATAGGGACGGGACCTGCACTTTGGGGAGGGAGCTGTGAAGGAGGAAAAGTTTCCACATGCTAGCAAGCCCCTTCACTGACGGAGATGGGGATGGGGCAGGGGGAAGCTTCGGAACCATGGAGGAGAGCGCAGCAACAAGGGTGCAGAGGGCAAAGCGGAGAGATTCCCACACACAGGATCGGTGCTGACCGTCACTCACCAGCCCGAGAGGCTTGTCTGCTCACCTGCTGGGACGGGTGGGGGTTGGGAGCTGAGGCTCGGGCTTTGGAGGTCAGATCCTAGGGAGAGGACTGGGGTTGGATGCGTGAACACAGCCTGAAGAGGGCTAGTGTGCCATGGCTAGCCGGGAGGGAGTCCGGGAAAGAGTCTGGACCTGCCGAAGAGGCAACAGACCATTGTTTCAGGGTGCACGAGGAGAGGGGATTGAGAGCACCACCTAAATGAGCATGAGCCGTGGCTATCAGTACGGACACCAGAGACAGGCATGAAACGCTAATGCTGCTGCTGCAGCCACCAAGAAGCCTGTGTGCAAGCACAGGTCACATCCACACCTCCCCTCCTGGGAGCCTGTGCAGCCCACCACTGCCAGGGTCCTGTGATCCAGGGACAACTTCCCTGGGAGAACACACGGCATGCCTCAGGCTGTTGCACCATTACGTCAGCCTCTGCTGCGGCAGGCTCACCCCACATTCCGTACCCCTCCCTCCCCCCAGCCTGAGTGAGCCAGAGCCCTTGAATCAGCCACTCCTTTAACCCCCTTCTGTCTGGGTGAAGAACAAACGCCCTCAGGCGACCTGCATGCAGAGGCGGGGCCAAACCCAAAGCTGAACCCCAGGAGCTGTGCAAACAAAGAATAGAAAGGGAAATTTCTCCCAGCAGCCTCAGGAGCAGTGGATTAAATCTCCACAATCAACTTGATGTACCCTGCATCTGTGGAATGCCTGAATAGACAACGAATCATCCCAAAAATGAGGCGGTGGACTTTGGGAGCAACTATAGACTTGGGGTTTGCCTTCTGCATCTAATTCATTTGTAGTTTTATGTTTACCTTAGTTTAATACTTAGAGCTTATTATCATTGGTAGATTTGTTTACTGATTTGGTTGCTCTCAATTTTATATATATATATATATTTTTTTCCTTTTTCTCTTTTTGTGTGTATGTGTATGCTTCTTTATGTGATATTGTCTGTATAGATTTGCTTTTACCATTTGTCCTAGGGTTCTGTCTGTCGGTTGTTTTTTTTGGGGGGGGATAGTTTTTAGTGCTTGTTACCATTGGTGGATTTGTTTTTTGGTTTGGTTGCTCTCTTCTTTCTTTCATTTTTAAAATTTTTTTATTTTTAACACTATTTTTTAATATTTCATTTTAATAACTTTATTTTATTTTTATTTATTTATTCATTTTTCTTTCTTTCTTTCTTTTTTCCCCCTCCCTTTTCTACTGAGCCGTGTGGCTGACAGGGTCTTGGTGCCCTGGCCGGGTGTCAGGCTTGAGCCTCTGAGGTGGGAGAGCCGAGTTCAGGACATTGGACCACCAGAGACCTCCCAGGCCCATGTAATATCAATCGGCCAAAGCTCTCCCAGAGAGCTCCATCCCAATGCTAAGACCCAGCTCCACTCAACAACAAGCAAGCTACAGTGCTGCACACCCTATACCAAACAACTAACAGCCCCACCCATTAGCAGAGCCTGCCTAAAATCATAATAAGTTCACAGACACCCCAAAACACATCACCAGACGAGGTCCTGCCCACCAGAAAGACAAGATCCAGCCTCATCCACCAGAACACAGGCACCAGTCCCCTCCACCAGAAAGCCTACACAACCCACTAAACCAGCTTTACCCACTGCGGGCAGACACCAAAAACAATGGGAACTACGAACCTGCAGCCTGCAAAAAGAAGACCCTAAACACAGTAAGCTGGGCAAAATGAGAGGACAGAGAAATACGCACCAGATGAAGGAGCAAGGTAAAAACCCACCAGACCAAACAAATGAAGAGGAAATAGGCAATCTGCCTGAAAAAGAATTCAGAATAATGATAATAAAGATGATCCAAACTCTTGGAATTAGAATGGAGAAAATACAAGAAACATTTAACAAGGACCTAGAAGAACTAAAGAGCAAACAAACAATGATGAACAACACAATAAATGAAATTAAAAATTCTCTAGAAGAAACCAGTAGCAGAATAACTGAGTCAGAAGAACAGATAAGTGACCTGGAAGATAAAATAGTGGAAATAACTACTACAGAGCAGAATAAAGAAAAAAGAATGAAAAGAATTGACAGTCTCAGAGACCTCTGGGACAACGTTAAATGCAGCAACATTCAAATTATAGGGGTCCCAGAAGAAGAAGAGAAAAAGAAAGGGACTGAGAAAACATTTGGAGAGATTATAGTTGAAAACTTCCCTAATAAAGTTGGAAAAGAAATAGTCAAGTCCAGGAAGTGCAGAGTCCCATACATGATAAATCCAAGGAGAAACACGCCAAGACACATATTAATCAAACTATCAAAAATTAATTACAGGGGCCTCCCTGGTGGCGCAGTGGTTGAGAGTCCGCCTGCCGATGCAGGGGATACGGGTTCGTGCCCCGGTCTGGGAGGATCCCATATGCCGCGGAGCGGCTGGGCCCGTGAGCCATGGCCGCTGGGCCTGCGCGTCCGGAGCCTGTGCTCCGCAACGGGAGAGGCCACAACAGTGAGAGGCCCGCATACCGCAAAAAGAAAAAAAAAATTAATTACAAAGTATTAAAAGCAGCAAGGGAAAAGCAACAAATAACATACAAGGGGATCCCCATAAGGTTAACAGCTGATCTTTCAGCAGAAAGTCTGCAAGCCAGAAGAGAGCGGCAGGACATATTTAAAGTGATGAAAGGGAAAAACCTACAACCAAGATTACTCTACTCAGCAAGGATGTCATTCAGATTCGATGGAGAAATTAAAACCTTTACAGAAAAGCAAAAGCTAAGAGAATTCAGTACCACCAAAGCAGCTTTACAACAAATGCTAAAGGAACTTCTCTAGGCAGGAAATACAAGAGAAGGAAAAGGCCTACAATAACAAACCCAAACAGTTAAGAAGATAGTAACAGAAACATACATATCGATAACTACCCTAAATGTAAATGGATTAAATGCTCCAACCAAAAGACGTAGACTGGCTGAATGGTTACAGAAACAAGACCCATATATATGTTGTCTACAAGAGACCCACTTCAGACCTAGGGACACATACAGACTGAAAGTGAGGGGATGGAAAAATATAGTCTATGCAAATGGAAATCAAAAAAAGGCTGGAGTAGCAATTCCCATATCAGACAAAATAGACTTTAAAGACTATTACAAGAGACAAGGACGCTACAGAGTGATCAAGGGATCAATCCAAGAAGATAAAACAATTGTAAATATTTATGCACCCAAAATAGGAGCACCTCAATACATAAGGCAAATGCTAACAGCCATAAAAGGGGAAATCGACAGTAACACAATCATAGTAGGGGACTTTAACACCCCACTTTCACCAATGGACATACCATCCCAAAGGAAAGTAAATAAGGAAACACAAGCTTTAAATTATACATTAAACAAGATGGACTTAATTGATATTTATAGGACATTCCATCCAAAAACAACAGAAACACACTTTCTTCTCAGGTGCTCATGGAACATTCTCCAGGATAGACCATATCTTGCATCACAAATTAAGCCTTGGTAAATTTAAGAAAATGGAAATCATATCAAGTATGTTTTCCGACCACAACACTATAAGACTAGATACCAATTACAGGAAAAAAACTGTAAAAAATGCAAGCACATAGAGGCTAAATAACAAACTACTAGATAACCAAGAGATCACTGAAGAAATCAAAGAGGAAATTTGAAAAATACCTTGAAACAAATAACAGTGAAAACACGATGACCCAAAACCTATGGGATGCAGCAAAAGCAGTTCTAAGAAGGAAGTTTATATAGTAATGCCATCCTACTTCAGGAAACAGGAAACATCTCAAGTAAACAATCTAAGCTTACACCTAAAGCAATTAGAGAAAGAAGAAGAAAAAAAACCCCAATGTTAGCAGAAGGAAAGAAATAATCAGTTCAGAAATAAATGAAAAAGAAATGAAGGAAACAATAGTAAAGAGCAATAAAACTAAAAGCTGGTTCTTTGAGAAGATAAACAAAATTGATAAACCATTAACCAGACTCATCAAGAAAAAAAGGGAGAACACTCAAATCAACAGAATTAGAAATGAAAAAGGAGAAGTTACAACGGACAGTGACTAAATACAAAAGATCATGAGAGGGCTTCCCTGGTGGCGCAGTGGTTGAGAGTCCGCCTGCCGATGCAGGGGACACAGGTTCGTGCCCCGGTCTGGGAAGATCCCACATGCCACGGAGCAGCTGGGCCCGTGAGCCATGGCCACTGAGCCTGTGCGTCCGGAGCCTGTGCTCCACAACGGGAGAGGCCACAACAGTGAGAGGCCCGCGTACCGCGAAAAAAAAAAAAAAAAAAAAAAAAAAAAAAAAAGATCATGAGAGATTACTACAAGCAACTGTATGCCAATGAAATGGACAGCCTGGAAGAAATGGACAAATTCTTAAAAAAGCACAAGCTTCTGAGACTGAACCAGGAAGAAATAGAAAATATAAACAGACCAGTCACAAGCACTGGTGAAAGAAATTGAAACTGGTATTACAAATCTTCCAACAAACAAAAGTCCTTCATCTGTGACATATTTTTTTACCGTCTCATTTTTCTTTGTTTTTTTTTTTTTTTTTATGAGTGGGATTGTGTTCCTGTTGTACTGTTTGTTTGGCCTGAGGCTTCCAGCACTGGATTTTGTAGGCTATTGGGTAGAGCTGGGTCTTGGTGCTGAGATGAGGAACTCCGTAAGACCTCACTTCAGTGAATATTCCCTGGGGTCTGAGTTTCTCTGTTAGTCCAGTGGTTTGGACTCGGAGCTCCCACTGCAGGAGCTTAGGCCAGCCCTGGGCTTGTGAACCAAGATCCGTCAAGCCATGTGGGGAGGCAGAAAAAAATAAAATTACCCTAGGAAACTAACAGGTATGTTAGAAAGGATATAAAAATAATAATATAGATGAATCAACAACCGGAAAGTACATCAGTACCACAATAGTGAAAAAAAGAGGAGGAGGGAGAAAAAAAAACAAGCGTCGGGGGGAAAGGCCTTCGCTCTGGACGTCGGGGCCTAAGCAAGGGTGAGGTTTGGGCAGTGGGCACGGCCTATGCTTAGGACTCACAGGGCTGGAAAAGACCCTGGGGCCCGTGGGGCTTAGGCTCAAGGAACAGAAGGGGCCCAGGTATGCCCCCCACCCCTGGTCTCAGAGGGCAGGGGACCTCACCTGCGAGCCCAGCAGGCTTCCTGGGCTTGAGTGCTCGGGGCAGATACCCTCCTCTCCTCTCCTGCTCCTCCGGTCTGGGAGGATCCCTTTCGCCTGCCTCTCCTGATCTCCCTGGCCTCCCTCCTATACCACAAGGACCAGTGCGGTGGCGGGGGAGGGGGGTGCCTTTGAGGGCAAGGGACCTGCCTGGGAGCTCAGCAGGCTCCCCGGCCTGAGTGGGCGGGTCTGTTCCCCTCTGCTCCTCTCCTACTCCTCCTGGATGGCCCCTCCCGCCTGCCTGTCCTGATCCCCCTGACCTCCCTCCTATGCGCCCAAGGACCCATGTGGCCTCGAGGGGGCTTTGGAGGGCAGGGTATCTGCCTGGGAGCTCAGCAGGTTCCCTGTGCCTGAGTGGGCAGGGCAATCGCCCTCTGCTCCTCTCCCATTCCTCCCAGAGGGCCTGTCCTGCCTGCCTCTCCTAATCTTCCTGGCCTCCCTCCTTTGCCCCCAGGACCTACGTGGCCTGGCTGGGGCTTTGGGGGGTGGGTTACTGGCTTGGGAGCTCAGCACGCTCCCCCGCCCGAGTGGGTCAGGCGATTGCCCTCTGCTCCTCTCCCGCTCTTCCTGGAGAGTCCCTTCCACCTGCTTCTGCTGATCTCTCTGGCCTCAGGGACGCAGATCCTGTCTGGCCTCCACTTCTCCTCCCCTGTCAGTCCCCGTACGTACTACCTGTTCACTTTCGGGTTCTTCCCATCTCCTTGGGCATCAGAGTCCCCACCCAGTGGCCAGCAGGCGCCCTAGTTTTGGGGAGAAGCTAACTCCTTATTCTTTTTTATAGCTGAGTAGTATTCCATTGTGTGTGTGTACCACATCTTCTTTATTCATTCATCTGTTGATGGACACTTTGGTTGTTTACATGTCTTGGCAATTGTAAAGAATGCTGCTATGAACATTGGGGTGCATTATCATTTTGCATTGGTGTTTCTGTTTTTGGTTTTTTTCGGATATATACCCAGGAGTGGAATTACTGGTCACACGGTAATTCTATTTTTAGTTTTTCTGAAACCTCCATACTGTTTTCCACAGTGGCTGTACCAATTTACATTCCTATGAACAGTGTACAAGGGTTCCCTTTTCTCTACATCCTCGGCAACATTTGTTATTTGTAGACTTATTGATGACGGCTATTCTGATACGCGTGAGGTGATGTTTCATTGTGGTTTTGATTTTCATTTCCCTGATGATTAAGTGATGTTGAGCATCTTTTCATGTGCCTGTTGGCCATCTTCATCACCTTGTAACGAGGACTTTTTAAAAGATCTAGTCAACTTTCAGGTATGCAATACAGTATTTTTAAGTACAGTCACCATGCTCTACATTATATCCCCATGACTTAATTATTTTATTACTGGAAGTTTGTACCTTTGAACTCTGTTTATCCATTTCTCCCTCCCCCTGCTCCCCCTCCTTCAGCCCCTGCCTCTGATAACCACCAGTGTATTCTCTGTATCTGCAGCTTGGATTTTTTTTTGTTCTTGTTGATGCTTTTAAACTCCACATTTAAGTTAGATCCATAGTATTTGTCTTCCTCTAAGTTATTTAACTTACTGCCCTCAAGGTCCATGCATCTTGTTGCATATGGCCACATTTCATTCTTTTTTAATGGAAGAATAGTATTCTGTTGTATATGTGTGTGTATGTGTGTGCGTATAAACATATCACATCTTTTTAATGTATTCATGCATTGATGGATGCTTAGGTTGTTTCAATATCTTGACTATTGTAAATAATGCTGCAGTGAATGGGGCAGGGGGTGTATGTGTGCATATGTCTTCTCAAATTAGTGTTTTTGTGTTCTTTGGATAGATACCCAGAAGTGGGATTGCTGTAACTTTTAATTTCTTTCATGACTTTTTTACTATGTATTTTTTAGCTTCTCAGAGATTGCTCTAAAGCTTAACATGTACATCTTAATTTAGCTGACTCTTTCTCAGGTTATACCAATTTTATTCCAATGAGATATGGAAACATTACTTCTATATAACTCTATTCTCTTTTACTCTTCTTGTGCTATTATTGTCATACGTATTATATCGGTATATGTTATAAATCCATTAATAAATTGGTATAATTAATGTCTTTTATAGAAGTGGAGAGGAGAGTGTATATTTATAGAGTATTATATGATCTTTCTTAGTTACCATTTTTTGTCCTTTTCATTTGTTCTCATGGAATCACATTACCATCTAGTAACATTTCCTTGGTCATTGCAGCTTTGTTCCCACCTGCCTCCTTTGTATTATTGACAGGTATATTACATTTCTATATGTTATAGGTACAATACAATTATATACATACTATTTTATGCAATTGGTTTTTATATCAGCTAAGAGAAAGAATACACATTATACTTTGAAAAAAAATAGGTAATTACTTTCATTGACACTGTTTTTTTCATGTGGATTTGTGTGGATTCTGAGGTCACTTGCTTTCAGCCTTAAAACCTTACGTTAGTATATTTTACAAGGTGAGTCTGATACTGTTCATCAGTTTTTGTTTTCTGGAAATATTTTATTTTGCTTACATTTTTTTATTAGATATTCATTTTTAATTATTATTTATTTATTTGTTTATTTTTGTCTGTGTTGGGTCCTCGCCTCTGTGCGAGGGCTTTCTCCAGTTGCGGCAAGCTGGGGACACTCTTCATCGCGGTGCGTGGGCCTCTCACTACCGTGGCCTCTCCCTTTGCGGAGCACAGGCTCCAGATGCACAGGCTCAGCAGTTGTGGCTCACAGGCCCAGTTACTCCGCGGCATGTGGGCTCCTCCCAGACCAGGGCTTGAACCCGTGTCCCCTGCATCGGCAGGCAGACTCTCAACCACTGTGCCACCAGGGAAGCGCCTCACTTACATTTTTGATAGTTACCCTGTAGATAAAAATTTTGGTTGACAGGTTTCTTTTGTTTTTGTTTTTTTGTTTTTAACTCAACCTTTGAATATGTCATCTCTCAAAAGTCAGCTGTTAATCTTATGAAATTTCCCTTGTACATGACAAGTCATTTTCCTTTTGCTGCTTTTAGGATTTTTTTTTTTTCTTTTTCTTTCAACATTTTTATTAGATGTGTCTGGGTGTGGATCCCTTTGTGTTTATCCTACTTGGAGTGTTGAGCTTCTTACATGTGTAGGTTTATGTTTTTAGTTAAATTTGAGAGATTTACGGCCATCACTTGTTGGAATTTTTTTCTGCTTCTCCCTCTCTTTTCTCTCTTTGTATTCCCATTACATGTATTTTGGTACATTTCATGGTATCCCACATTTCTCAGAGAGTATGTTCATTTTTATTTTTTTAATCTCTGTTCTTCATATTGCATAATCTCTATTCATCAGTTTCTTCTTCCAGTTTATATTTGCTATTAAGCTATTCTGGTGAATTTTTCATTTTAGCTATTGAACTTTTCAACCTCAAGATACCTGTTTGGTTCTTTTGTCATCATACCTATCTTTACACTTAAAAAAATGAGATATAACTGAAAGGCCAAAAATTTACCCACTGAAAATGTACAATTCAGTGATGTTTAGTTATATTTACACGGTTGTGCAATTATCACCACTTTTTAATTCCAGAATATTTTTATTATCTCAGAAAGAAAGTTTGCATTGATTAGCAGTCAATCCCATTCCACCCCTTTCACATCCCCTAGAACTTTCTAATCTACATTCAGTCTCTAAGGATTTTCCTATTCTAAACTTTTTGTATAAATGGAGTCATAAATATTTGACCTTTTGTGTCTGGATTTTTTCACTAAGTATAATATTTTCAAGGTTCACTCATGTTGTAGCATTGTCACTATTTCATTATTTTTTATGGCTGAATAATATTCATTGCACAGATATACCACATCAGTTGATGTGGTTTGACTTTGGGGGGAGCTGTCAGACTGCTTCCATAATGGCTGCACATTTTACATTCCCACCAGCAGTTTATGGACACTCCAGTTTCTCCATATCCTTGCCAACACAGCCATGTCCCTGAACTTTTTTCTTTTTTTAAATTTCTTTAAATAGCCACCCAGATGGGTGTGAAGTGGTATCTCAGTTTGGTTTTTATTTGCACTTCTCTCATGGCTAATGGTTTTGAGCATCGTTTCATGTGCTTATTGGCTATTTGTATATATTTTTTATAATTTCTCTATTCAGTTTCTTTATTCCCTATTTCACTATTCTTTGGAATTTCTATTCAGATCCTTTACCCATTTTTCACTTGGCTTATTTGTGTTTTTACTGTTGAGCTATGAGTTCTATATGTTTTGTATATGTAAGTGTTATCAGATACATGATTGGATATTTTCTCCCATATGTGAGTTATCTTTTCACTTCCTTGATACTGTCCTTGGTTGCATAAAGGTTTTTATTTTTTTATTTTTTTATTTTTTTTCTTTTTTTTTGCGGTATGCGGGCCTCTCACTGTTGTGGCCTCTCCCGTTGCGGAGCACAGGCTCCGGATGCGCAGGCCCAGCGGCCATGGCTCACGGGCCCAGCCGCTCCGCGGCATATGGGATCCTCCCAGACCGGGGCACGAACCCGTATCCCCTGCATCGGCAGGCGGACTCTTTAACCACTGCGCCACCAGGGAGGCCCCAAGGTTTTTATTTTGAGGAAGTTCAGTTTATTTTTTTCTTTGATTCCTTGTGCTTTTTTTGTCATATATAAAAATTGTGTAATATAGTCATGAAGAATTGCACCTATGTTTTCTTCTTAGAATTTCTATAGTTTTACCTTTTCAATATTGATGTATGATCCTTTTTGAGTAAATTGTTCAGTTGGTGTTAGGTAGGGACAAATTTGTTCTTCATGTGCATATGCAATTGTCCCAGCAACATGTGTTGAAATACTATTCTTTCTCCATTTAAAGGTCATGGTATCACTATCAAAAATCAGTTGACTATATATGTGTGGGTTTTATTCTGGATTTTAAATCCTTTTCCATTGGTCTGTATGTCTGTCCTTATGCCAGTTCCATCCTCTCTTGATTAGTGTAGTTTTGTAGTAGACTTTGAAATTGAGAAGTTAGAGTTCCCTAACTCTTTCCCTTTTTCAAGGTTGTCCTGGCTCTTCTGGGTCTGTTGCATTTCCATAGGTGTTTTAAAGTGAGCTTTTCCATTTCTGTACTCTTCTGCTCCGCTGCTCCCTGGGCAGGAGGGCGTGTTGCCCCATTCCGGTACTGATGTATGGGAGCAGGGGAGCATTCCACATTGCAAGAGGTTACATCCTAGTCATGATCCACCAGTGACCAGGGCCTGAAGATTTCAGGAGAGGGCATGGTTGGAAGGTGTGTTGCTCTGCTCTTACGCCATGAAATTCTTAACAGTAAATTTCATGTGACCGCAAAGTAGATTATCCACACGTTCGCTTACAATGGGTATGACTTGAGGTCTTCAAACAAACAAACAAAATCTAACAACCTTTGAGAGAGTCATTGGAAGTTAGTGTTCACAGGCATTATAATGGAAGAAAAGTGTCATTAGTAGTGATAGAACCGACATTAACTAAATGGCATCAAGGAACCACAGCAGATGTATATTGTTTCAATACGATGTCCTAAGACTGTTGTGAGTCATAGCAGTATTGTTACCTTTCTCTTGGGTGGGCGTTATGAAATTGGTTATGAACATATGACAGTAAAAACCACAGGTACGATGTCTGTGTTACACCGTGAAGAATGTTTATGTGCATGATTAGACAATCAATAAACACTAAGTATCTGTTTTCTGCCCCATATTCGAAAACTTCATGAAAAAATCACTATAGCTCTCATGGGCCTAAGAATTTTGTAAAATCAATTATTTATTCAGACAGAGGCCTTACAAAAATTATATGCTGAGGACCTTCACATATCCTAGTAGTGGCTCTGCTAAAGCTTAACATTAGTAGGTGGAATCCCAGTTGGTGGTGGGATATCAGCCTTGGCATTCTTTTATTCTGATCGATAGCTTACATGAGAATAGGGAATGTTTTAATGAGTAAAGGACAGACAGAGTACTATCAGTTGAGCTTGCATTGTTTTGCTTTAAATAACAATATTATTTATAGTGTATCGTCATGGGTGAGTGGGCACTGTGAGGAGTATGAGTGAAAATTTTCCTTAAGTAGATCCGTGAACCTTGTCTCAGTATGACTGCCTATGAAGGGCCTGAACTGGGTAGAGAAGAGGAACTCTTCTTGTGTTGTGACGTTAATAATTACAACCTTTAATAGATAGGACTTATAGATTTAACACAAATAAACACTAAAGTAGTTTAAAATGTAGTATTTGCTTTTCACTTCTGTTCTAAATATTATTTGTAAGAAATGATTCACCACTCATAATTAATACTGGACACAAAATCATGGGATTACAGTTTTGGAACCTTAGAGATTTTGTTGGTGCCTTTTTTTTTTTTAATAAAAAACAAACCAAAAGGGACTTCCCTGGTGGTGCAGTGGTTAAGAATCCACCTGCCAATGCAGGGGACAAGGGTTCGAGCCCTGGTCTGGGAAGATCCCACATGCCGCAAAGCAGCGAAGTCCATGAGCCACAACTACTGAGCCTGCGAGCCCCAGGTATTGAACCCACACGCTGCAATTACTGAAGCCCGCGCACCTAGAGCCCATGCTCTGCAACAATAGAAGCCACCGCAATGAGAAGCCCGTGCACCGTAATGAAGAGTAGCCCCCACTCGCTGCAACTAGAGCAAGCCCGTTCGCAGCAACGAAGACCCAATGCAGCCAAAAGTAAATAAATAAAATAAAATAATTTTTTTAAAAAACCCAAAATATTTGAGATTGGGCTTTGATAAGATTACTCCTTGTGTCTAATTTACCATGGTCCTATTTAGAATTAACCTACCATATTCCTATCAGCTAATCTCTCATGCTCTTACTGAGAACTGATCTACCATGTGCCTGTCAAGAACTAATTTACCGTTTCAATTTCAGTGCTTATGATTGGACTGTTCATATTTTCTATTTCTTCCTGGTTCAGTCTCGGAAAGTTGTTGAAACTGATTAAAAATCTTCCAGCAGGGCTTCCCTGGTGGCGCAGTGGTTGAGAGTCTGCCTGCCGATGCAGGGGACACGGGTTCGTGCCCCGTTCCGGGAGGATCCCACATGCCGCGGAGCGGCTGGGCCCGTGAGCCATGGCCGCTGGGCCTGCGCGTCCGGAGCCTGTGCTCCGCAGCGGGAGGGGCCGCATCAGTGAGAGGCCCGCATACCGCAAAAAAAAAAAAAAAAAAAAAAAAAATCTTCCAACAAACCAAAGCCCAGGACCAGATGGCTTCACAGGCAAATTCTATCAAACATTTAGAGAAGAGCTAACACCTGTCCTTCTCAAACTCTTCCAAAATATAGCAGAGGGAGCACTGCCAAACTCATTCTACGAGGCCACCATCATTCTGATACCAAAACCAGACAAAGATGTCACAAAGAAAGAAAACTATAGGCCAATATCACTGATGAACATAGATGCAAAAATCCTCAACAAAATACTAGCAAACAGAATCCAACAGCACATTAAAAGGATCATACACCATGGTCAAGTGGGGTTTATCCCAGGAATGCAAGGATTCTTCAGTATACACAAATCAATCAACATGATACACCATATTAACAAATTGAAGGATAAAAACCATATGATCATCTCAATAGATGCAGAGAAAGCTTTTGACAAAGTTCAACACTGATTTATGATAAAAAGCCCTCCAGAAAGTAGGCATAGAGGGAACTTTCCTCAACATAATAAAGGCCTTATATGACAAACCCACAGCCAACATCATCCTCAGTGGTGAAATACTGAAACCATTTCCACTAAGATCAGGAACAAGACAAGGTTGCCCATTCTCACCACTCTTGCTCAACATAGTTTTGGAAGTTTTAGCCACAGCAATCAGAGAAGAAAAAGAAATAAAAGGAAACCAAATCGGAAAAGAAGTAAAGCTGTCACTGTTTGCAGATGACATGATACTATACATAGAGAATCCTAAAGATGCTACCAGAAAACTACTAGAGCTAATCAATAAATTTGGTAAAGTAGCAGGATACAAAGTTAATGCACAGAAATCTCTTGCATTCCTATACACTAATGATGAAAAATCTGAAAGTGAAATCAAGAAAACACTCCCATTTACCATTGCAACAAAAAGAATAAAATATCTAGAAATAAACCTACCTAAGGAGACAAAAGACCTGTATGCAGAAAATTGTAAGACACTGGTGAACAAAATTAAAGATGGTACAGACAGATGCAGAGATATACCATGTTCTTGGATTGGAAGAATCAACATTGTGAAAATCACTCTACTACCCAAAGCAATCTACAGATTCAATGCAAACCCTATCAAACGACCACTGGCCTTTTTCACAGAACTAGAACAAAAAATTTCACAATTTGTATGGAAACACAAAAGACCCCGAATAGCGAAAGCAATCTTGAGAAAGAAAAACAGAGCTGGAGGAATCGGGTTCCCTGACTTCAGACTATACTACAAAGCTACAGTAATCAAGACAGTATGGTACTGGCACAAAAACAGAAATATAGATCAATGGACTAGGATAGAAATCCCAGAGATAAACTGACACACATATGGTCACCTTATCTTTGACAAAGGAGGCAAGAATATACAGTGGAGAAAAGACAGCCTATTCAATAAGTGGTGCTGGGAAAACTGGACAGCTACATGTAAAAGAATGAAATTAGAACACTCCCTAACACCATACACAAAAATGAACTCAAAATGGATTAAAGACCTAAATGTAAGGCCAGAAGCTATCAAACTCTTAGAGGAAAACATAGGCAGAACACTATGACATAAATCACAGCAAGATCCTTTTGGACCCACCTCCTAGAGAAATGGAAATATAAACAAACATAAACAAATGGGACCTAATGAAACTTCAAAGCTTTTGCACAGCAAAGGAAACCATAAACAAGACCAAAAGACAGCCCTCAGAATGGGAGAAAATATTTGCAAATGAAGCAACTGACAAAGGATTAATCTCCAAAACATACAAGCAACTCATGCAGCTCAATATCAGAAAAACAAACAACCCAATCCAGAAATAGGCAGAAGACCAAAATAGACGTTTCTCCAAAGAAGATATACAGATTGCCAACAAACACATGAAAGAATGGTCAACATCATTAATAATTAGAGAAATGCAAATCAAAACTTCAGTGAGGTATCATCTCACACCAGTCAGAATGGCCATCATCAAAAAATCTACAAACAAATGCTGGAGAGGGTGTGGAGGAAAGGGAACACTCTTGCACTGTTGGTGGGAATGTAAATTGGTACAGCCACTATGGAGAGCAGTATGGAGGTTCCTTAAAAAACTAAAAACAGAACTACCATATGACCCAGCAATCCCACTACTGGGCATATACCCTGAGAAAACCATAATTCAGAAAGAGTCATGTACCAAAATGTTAATTGCAGCTCTATTTACAATAGCCAGGACATGGAAGCTACCTAAGTGTCCATCGACAGATGAATGGATAAAGAAGACGTGGCACATATATACAATGGAATATTACTCAGCCATAAAAAGGAACGAAACTGAGTTATTTATAGTGAGGTGGATGGACCTAGAGTCTGTCATACAGAGTGAAGTAAGTCAGAAAGAGAAAAACAAATACCGTATGCTAACATATATATGGAATCTAAAAAAGAAAAGAAAATGGTCAGGAGAACCTAGGGGCAAGCCAGGAATAACGATGCAGACCTAGTAGAGAATGGACTTGAGGATACAGGGAGGGGGAAGGGTAAGCTGGGACAAAGTGAGAAAGTGGAATGGACATATATACACTGCCAAATGTAAAATAGATAGCTAGTGGGAAGCAGCCGCACAGCACAGGGAGATCAGCTCAGTGCTTTGTGACCACCTAGAGCAGTGGGATAGGGAGGGTGGGAGTGAGGGAGATGTAAGAGGGAAGAGATATGGGGACATATGTATATGTACAGCTGATTCACTTTGTTATAAAACAGAAACTAACACACCATTGTAAAGCAGTTATACTCCAATAAAGATGTTAAAAACAACAAAAAAACAAAGTAATTTACCATGTTTCTATGATGGTAGCCCAAGAAAAACAAATATTTGAAGGTGAAAAATTATCCACCATACTTTATATGAAGTTAAGCTATATTTTTCTTAATAATTTCCACACTTTTCTCATTTGTCTGCAGCAGATCAGTAGATCTAGTACGGGGGCCTGTGAAAATGGATATTTATTTAAACAACCCACAAAATATAGTCTTTCCCATTTTTTGGACTTATTTAGAGAGATGAAATAAACAACCCATTGTTTTTATTTAAAACAGAACCAAAAAAAAGCTTAAGTTCTATAATTCTTGATGATAACATAACTATTCACATTCTTCTATTGCTGTTTTAATTATTATCCATGGATAAATATAGTCTTTGCATAGTTATAATCTAGTTATGGTATTTTATGGGGTTTTTCCCCCAGTTTTTCGTGTTTATCATTTTTATTGATAGTTTTATATTACACCTTCTTTCTTTACTTTACAGCTGGATAAACAGTTTCTAACACAAAGGGGGCTTGATCAGTGAATGCATATGTTTGTGGCATTGTTCTATGTGGCTGGAAGTTCTGAAGGGAAGATAAAACCATGTGTCTCAAAGAAGTTCAGTTTTTGACTTCTTAAAAACATGTGTATTATACATTAATAAAACAATATTTATTTAACCATTGTTTTCTTATAATAATTAGGAAATTATTATAAAATGTCCGTTTTTCCATGTAGAGTGTAAGTTTTATAACTGGGGAAATTTGTCCTTTTTCATTCAGTACCTTGTTCCCAACCCCAAGTACAGGTATTTGATAAATATTTGCTAAATTATTAAATATTTGTTGGATTGAATTGGCCAGTTTTTTGCTGTTATTAAAAGTGCCTGCATGTAGGTGTGCATGTGTGTATATATACTATATATGCATATATGTGTATATATGAAATACGTGCTTATCTTTTTTCTTTTTAATTATTTCCTTAACAGTAAAACTGATGAGAATAGAGACAGGACTGTGAATGAACTTATGCCTTAAAACATTGAACACATTATAAATGTTTTTTGTAACCTCTCCTTGTTTTTTTTTTTTTTTCCCTGTCATCCATTTGTGTTTTCACATATCTCATTTGGCATCTTGACTATGCTAATAAGTGTTGTCAGAGATGAATGATACACAGACTGTTGTTAGGGAGCTTATGTCAAGTGAGAGATGTAGAAAAATTGACCCAAGCAAGCCCTTAGGAGGAATATTTCATTAGATTGAGAGTGGATTCCAGAGAAGGGGACTTCAGATCCAAGGCAAAGATAAACAGGTAGTAACCAAATGCACATCTTTGACGAAGAATGTGCTGTGTGTTTGCCAGAAGGCAGTGGCTCTCTTACTTTTGATCAACCAAATATTATAGAAGTCTAACTATTTGTATTGAAATTTTGCTCATGAGAAGGATGATTTTGTATAGTTAGGGAGAGATTTCTGCATTCTTATTTTTATGTAGAATAATCTGAATCTTCAAAAAGTTAATGGCGGGGGGGGGTGCTTCCCTGGTGGCACAGTGGTTGAGAATCTGCCTGCTAATGCAGGGGACACGGGTTCAAGCCCTGGTCTGAGAAGATCCCACATGCCGCGGAGCAGCTAAGCCCGTGCGCCACAACTACTGAGCCTGCGCATCTGGAGCCTGTGCTCCACAACAAGAGAGGCCGCGATAGTGAGAGGCCCGCGCACCGTGATGAAGAGTGGCCCCCGCTTGCCACAACTAGAGAAAGCCCTCGCACAGAAACGAAGACCCAACACAGCCAAAAGTAAATAAATTAATTAATTTTTTAAAAAAGCATTAAAAAAAAGTTAAAGAGGCCCACTAATGTATGCTAGTCCCACTTAGGTTAAATCTTAATCATTCCATACCTTCAACAAAGGAAATCTCTGGCTGTAAGAGGGCAAGACCAGGAAGCATCATGGATCAGCCCTATTCCTGAAGATTGGAAGTGGCAGCGTGAATAATTTTCTTTCTTCTTTACATTTTACAGAATGGAGCAATAGTTGTTTTGATAAGTATTGAAAATTTTTTAGTGAACTTGAATTTCTTGTTTACTTTTTGATTTCTTTTGCTTATATTTCTATATACCCATTTGGGGATATATAACATGGAGGAGTTTGCCAGACATTTATGGAGATACTTAAAAAATTATAAGTGCTTTTATAAAAGTATGCGCAATGGGGACACAAAAAGTTGTTTTTCTGTGGGAGTTCTTTTATAATTTTTATATTAGTCAAAGTAATTATTGTTGAGATAAACATTCTATTCTTTTTTTTAAAAAAAATAGAACATTTAAAATCCTTTAATATAGATATGTTACAATTTTTCCAAAGAAAGCAACTTTGACTTAGGGAATAAAAGATTAGCTCCAGTTACATAGCTAATTAGTGGTAGAACCTGATTTGAATCCTGGACTGACTTAAAGCTTCTGCTCATTCGGCTGTGCCTGGTATCTTTTTGCTTATCCCACTTAATTCTCACTATAGTTTCACAAGGTATCTAGTATTATTGTTGTTTTACAGAGAACTAAGCTGAAGACCTGAAAAACAATTAATTTATCTAAGGATTCGGAGCTAGTAGGTGGAAGAAGTAGGATTTAAATTCAGGTCTGTCTGTGTTTGGTATAATAAAAAATATTTCTGGTCCTTGTCCCCAGTTCCTGCTACAAAGCTTTAAAAAGCCTTGGAATTTTGAATGATAGGAGTATCTTTTTTATGCTAATGAGGTAGGCCTCTACATAGCTTTAGGTTGGAGGCTGTTCACCAGCAGGACCACCATGCCTGGAGAGGATTGAGACTTTCAGCTGCCTGACCTTTAGCAGGGCCGGTGATTTAATGAGTCATTCCTAAGTAACGAAATTCCAAAAAGCTTCTGGACACTGAAGTTAAGGGGCTGTTCCTGGTTAGTGAACACATCCATATGCTGGGAGGATGTCAGACCCTGATTCCTCAGGGGCAGAGCCTGCAAAGTGCATCTGGGACCCTCCCAGGCTTCTCCTGATGTGTGTCCTTTGTAATAAAACTATAGTTGTTAAGTGTCATACTTTCCCTGAGTTCTGTAAGTTGTTGTAATGAATTATCGCATGTGACGGGGTTGCAGGAATCCCTGAATTTGTAGTGAGCCAGCTCGGTGATACCTGGAACTAGCAGCTCGCGTCAGGAGTCCAGTCTTGTGGAGGACTAGCCCTCAGGGTGTGGGGTCTGGGCTGTCTTGGGTAGTTAATGTCAGAACTGAATTGCATGCACCATGTTGGAATAGTGGAGTTGAAGCTGTGCTGATACACAGCTTTGCCCTGACATGTTTGCAAACATCATTTCATTGCAAGGCTGTGAAGTAGTGCGGTGTTCTCTTTCCAACTCTAAGTTTTATGTTCTTAAAGATCTCTCACAGGAGAAGAGTTTTTGTTTAAGTAACTTAAAACCTATAGGAAAAACAATACTGGCATGACTTCGGTTGCAATTTAGGGCTTTTTTTTTTTTTTTTTAACTTTATTGGAGTATAATTGCTTCACAGTGGTGCAATTTAGGGCTTCTGAGGTATGTAGACATACATGTTTTTTTGTTTATTTTAAAAAACCTTGAAGCAAAATAAAATATTTCATACATTTAAATTAGTATAATAATATGTTTTATAATGCTAAGTTCTGTTTTCTTTTCCATTTTCAAAACTTTCTCAGTTAAAAAATGTTTTACTTTATTACAGGTAATTTTTTTGGAAAGCAGAAATTTATTTTTCTACACGTGAATCTTCATCCCTGGTTTGTTTTTTGTCTAAGTTTTAAATTACTGTTAGCAACAAACTGTTTCCAGAGTCTCCAGTAACTTTTGTCCCTCATATTCCCAACGTAAGGGAATACTATTATGTGTATCCAGGGAGTTTTTCCAAATTCCTTTTCTAAAGTTACATTGCCACCCATGATAACTTCCTGTCACAGCATATAGAAAGTATCAGTATTATCTCACATGGCTTTATCAGCAGTTCCTATATGAATCTCTTATTCTCCAGTCCCTCCCCACCCCCCTTCTCTATCCTGCCTGCTACCATGGCAAAAAGGACATAAGAAAATCCTTCCTAGAGGTAGGTATACTTTGCTGTATCTTCCTCTGTCATTTCCAGATGGTGTTACCGCTACGTTTTTTTGCACTCTGCCTTGTATTTTATTCTCCCCCGCCCCCCCATTTCTCGCCCTCCATTCCTATTTCTAATGATCCTGAAAAGGATATTTTATATGAAATTTTGTATTTAGAGAAATTGTTATAGAAGTCTAACTATTTGTAGTAAAATTTAGCATACGGGGCTTTTGCTTAGCTTTGGAGATGTTTCTGTATGTTTATTTTCATACAGAATCATGAATCTCAGAGAAGTGAAAGCTCATGGATCCATGATTGATAAGTGGAGGAGGTGTCTGGACAGAGAGAAGATGCACGGTTAGAAACAGAGCAGCCAGCTGCCAGCTCAGGGCTATTTCTTTGGCCTCACTGCTTTCCTCTCTGTAGAATTTTTGCCGTATGTTATCTAATTATGATGGTAACGTAAGTTAGATTTTCTTCCTCATATTTCTGATTTGTCCTCTGTTGTGCTTTGAAGTAAGTCTGGATTTTGTATTTTTAAAGATAGCTTTTGGTATGCATTGTAAACTCTCTTTCTTACTGTTACTTCTCTTATGCCCACTGGTATTTCATCATTTACTTATCTTTAGTGCAGGTATCTATCTCGGCTGCCTTTCCTTTTCCTCCAGTAGGCTATACTATACTAACATACTTACTGTGGGCATGATCCCTGCATGTGCTTGAAATCTGGTCACATTTTGAAAGAGACATTTCAGAATATATAGGTAATTTGTAAAAACCATATTTCTCAGTTTCATCTCAAGTTCAATTGGATTGGAAATTGTTAAGACATACACACTTCAAGATCATTATCTAGCTGTCCTAACTTTATTGTACTAGTAAATTGATATTAGGAATAATTAAGTGGATGCTATGTTATATGTTGACTTCACACCTAGGAAAAATTTTGAATTGTAGTCTTGTTTTGTTCATTGTTCAGTATGTCTTTTTTTTTTCTTCCTTTAAAAAAATTACCTAATGCAAATACTAGTATTTGAGGAGATAGAGCTCAGCTTTCCTCAGCTGGTTTCCCTAAAAAATTTATCTCCAATATAAAGATGATGGTACTAAAGTTAAGAAACAAATAGGAAAATCAAAGGTTTCCTTATTATTTCTAGTACTTTTGGCTCAAGGTATCTGAGAGTTGGATTTTCTCATATTCAAGAAGAGACTGAGAATCCCTTCATTAGTCTGAGATTTGATTTATCATTGTTGATACCTAGCTCAGAGATTGGCATGTGGTAAATCTTCACCAAATGTTGACTGAATCACGGAATTAATGAAGTTAGAACCAAGTATGTTACAAATCTATCGTGATGGAAACAAATCTGGTTGACGAGATTGGGGTAAGGGATTGACTACAAAGGAGAAACGTGAGTTTTCAAGGTGAGGGAGCTGTCCTTCCTGCACTGTGGCAATGCATATACAACTCGGCATTTGTTACAACCTATAGAACTGTGAACCCCAAAACGAATTTTACTCTGCACATTTAAATCAATCAATCAAATAAATCAGGTTGTCAGGGGCACCCAAGACAGAATGCAGACTGTGGCGAATTATGTAACTTCACTCAAAGGTTTGAGGAAGAGGGTACTGATCTAAGTAACTTTGGCTGAATACCCTAAGGCTAAAAACAAAAAGAACTGGATACATACATTGTACTCTAGTCTATGTTTCTTTCTCACAGCTATGACTTAGCAGTTTTGAAAATACTTTGCATGTGTACTGTGTTGAGCACATAAGTAAATATAACTCGTATTGTAGATACTGAGAGCTGGGGGAGAGTGAAGTTACAAATAAGCAGTGGGAAATGCTGACATGAACTCCATGGCTCCGTATTGGAGTTGAGTGTATCAGTTTGAACTTGTGTGCTTTCTTTTTTTTTAAAAAAAAGTGTATATAGATAGGTAGATAGATGCAAGAAAGAAGTATAGAAGTGTGTGTGTGTGTGTGTGTGTGTGTGTGTGTGTGTGTGTGTGTAATTTCCTGTCTCTTCCACTGAGGGGGCCTAGAAGCAGTGAGCAACAAGTAAACCTAGTGGCCCAGGTCATGGTTTTCAATACTACACTCCAATACAAGGAATCAGGGCTCTTTAGAAAAAAGTGGCTGAATCTGTGGCCAGGGCAGAGAAAACATAAGATGAGCCTGGGGCATCTTTGGTTGTCAGAAAATAAGAAAGTATTCAAAAAAGAGTGTTGGGAGGAATGTCCAAAGGACATATTCAGTCTGTGGCTAAAGCTGGAACAATTGGAGCAGTGAGGTAAGGAATGATAATATTGAATTATAACCCAAAGAATAAAATAAATATCCATGAGTCCATACTGATACAGATACATGATCGAGTAAATAAATAAATAAATAAATAGTAGAGAAAGAACAACTTAGAAAAGAATTTCAACAAATGTAGAAGGAATGAGGGAAATAGGAAGTCATCTTTAGACCAGAACAATAATAATTGCTGAGGGTAAGATCCATCAGGGAATGTTAAAATCAATGGGCAAAACTTTATGAGAAACAGGATAAATTTGTATGACTTTAAAATATTTCCCCCCAAATATTTCTTAATTACACAGGGGAAAATAGTACTTTACATGTTGAACCCTGGCAGGCACCCCCTTAACCAAGTGATCAATGTTACTGACATCGATATTATGTACTCTCTGATGTGATGAACTGAGGGCACACCACCACAAAGTTCCTGACTTCTGTCTAATCATGAGAAAATATTATGCAAATCCAAGTTGATTGACATTCTACAAAATACCTGAACAATACTTCTCTAAGGTGCCAAGTTTGAAAGACAAGGAGAGAAGAACCATCACAGATGGGAGGAGAATTGGGAGACATGACAGTTAAATGCTGTGTGCGATCCTGGATTGGATCCTGAAGACTACATAGAAACTCTTTGTTATTTTTGTAACTCTCCTGTATGTCTAAAGTTTTATCAAAGCAGGAAGTTTAAAAAAAAAATCCTGCCATTTAAAACTCTCTTCTTTTAATTGAGGTTGTCATCATCTTTTTATATTCATGTATATTTTATAAGCACTGCCCTCACAGATAGGTATATATAGTAGACACGCATGTGTGCACACGTGCACACACACACACAAAAGCAGGGAGGTTCATTTCTCTATCATTCTGTGTAGATGGAATAGTTTCTGAAGGATTATCAGAAGGTCTTTGTATAGAAATTTTATAATTCTTATGCCAAGGCTGTCTAAATTGTTGAAGTGCTTCTGTATAACATGGTGGAATGCCATAGGAGAGTATATCCTTATAGCAAATGTATAATATAAATGGTGATTTTATATAAAGTTAACTGATATGGTGTTTTAATTTGTTGGTTAGATGGTCATATCATAGAAATACAGAGTAGAATTGACTTTTTAATTATAGCAAAATTTTAAGCCTAGGCCTACTTCTAGATGCAGTTTTGGTCCATGTATACTTAGTTATCAGTTAGTATCAAGATATTTAGATTAGTTTTAACATTCATCTGAGTCAGTCATATTTGGTTGAAAAAAAGAAGTGTTTATTTGAAGGTAAACCATGCATATTTAAATTCTTTGACTTCCTGGGTTAGTATTAATTACAACTTACTTTAAACATAATTTGAAATAATTATGAACAAATAATTATGTTATAATTTTGAAAAAGTAAGGTTTAAAGTACATTATAGTTTTAAGAGAGTAAGTGTTCAATATTCTTTAACGTTTTACTGTGTTGAGAAAAATCATTTGACTATGTAGTTCTGTTTTGATCTGGAGTCTAGGCCATAAAAATATCAGCATCAGAGTTAAAGACCTTATATGCTTGTTTGCTTTGACTTAGACATGGGATATGTGCTGCTGTAAGATGAGAGATCTATAAAAATAGTAAATAATTAAGACTAAAAGCTAAAGGGTTTAAGGGTGAATAAACATCTGTCATTTCGTTGTTGACTTCTGCCAGTGTAGACTGCTGCATGTTTGTGGTTTGAATCTTGTTCACTCTGAGCATTCTAGGACTTGTGTGGGTTTCCCCCATATTAGGAGGTGATTGTGAGCTGCTGTAGTTCACGGTGAGATTGAACTATCCTAATGTTAGACCAAGGATGGCATTTTTGGAGCAGGAGAAAAGGAGGATGGCAAAAACTAAAGGAAGACTAGTGTTTTCTCTGAAAGAAAGTATATAGACTCGCTGCCACATTGTGTGTTCCTTGCCTTCTCATTTGCATCTTACCTTTGTGGATGAATTAACGTAACCTGTATGGGAATGACACTTTGGTACCTCTTACCTGTTCTGACAGCATCGCGTAAGACGACTGAACCGTGGCCCACATTTTTCTCCAGGGCTTTCTGTGGAAGTGAGTCAATGCATTGTTTCTGGCCTTACTTGCTGTCCCTCCTCCCATTGCCAGTGCCTCAGGGTGCATTGGAATTTTCCAGGTAAATCATTAGAGGAGGAGGCACAGAGGAGGGCCAGGGTGGGGATTCACAGTGTTCTGGGAGGGGCCCAGAGGAAGTGTTAAAAGTGAACCAAATGGAGTAGGGGTTAAAAATTATCTGAATTAAAAATGTACCAAACACTGAAAAGCCCTCATCATATTTAAGTATCTTTTATCATCATATTTTAAAACCGATTAAAATGTGAGCTGAGATTATTTTTAGCGTGGATTTCAACACCTTTCTTTGTGCTTGTGCCAAGAACACAGTGTTCTGTTAAGTCTTCAGTGACGAAGGTTACTGGCTTGCTGCCAGCCAGGGTCAAGTTCATTCAGATAAGTTTCAGTGTAGATTCTAAACTGAGTGAGGAACACTCCTCTGTCTTGGCATGTTAGGTGGGTCTGGAGAATTCGTTGTTTTAAAAACAAGATTATTAATACTTTTGTCTTTCAGGGATGTGGTTTTTATGGCTTCATATACAAACAATGCTTTTGACACCGATATCACGTTTTTGTCTGTTTATTGACTCTCCGTGTCTGAATTGGTGAAATATCACTGCTCTCTTAACCATATCAGACAAGTATCTAGTAGGTGCCATATGAACTCTACTGTGTCATGTAAGGTGTTGCATTATACTACTGAAGAAAACACATAGTATTCAAAAGGTGCTTTTCTCAGTCACTAATGCAAATTAAAGCTGGAAAAGGTGGATTAGAAGCAAGAAAAATACTATCAAATATCCATCTTTAAGGATTTTATTCATCCTTTCACTCATTGGAATGAATGGTTCTTGCTTAGTTTCTTGGTTTTTTTCTCACTTAGCAACTTTGTTTTCCACTGTCAGAAATGCCCTGACCCTGTTGTATTAAAAATGCAGTAAGTATACAGAAAGCTAATGATTAGAGCAGTTTTTTTAAATTAATTAATTTATTTATTTGGGGCTGTGTTGGGTCTTCATTTCTGTGCAAGGGCTTTCTCTAGTTGTGGCAAGTGGGGGCCACTCTTCATCTCAGTGCGCGGGCCTCTCACTATCGCGGCCTCTCTTGTTGCGGAGCACAGGCTCCAGACGCGCAGGCTTAGTAGTTGTGGCTCACGGGCTTAGTTGCTTCGTGGCATGTGGGATCTTCCCAGACCAGGGCTCGAACCCGTGTCCCCTGCATTAGCAGGCAGATTCTCAACCACTGCACCACCAGGGAAGTCCCGATTAGAGCAGTTTTGCCTGAAAATTATACATTTAAACAATTTTTTTCCAAAACTAATTTGCATATGTGTAAGTGAGTGAGCAAACATTTCTTGCCTTATACTAGCTTGCTAGATCCTTGGAAGTTTACTTTTTTTCCTTTTCATTCTAGTATTTAACCAAGGATATGAAGTTTCTGTTGATATTGATAAAGGTTTTAAAGAAGTCTTGCATTACTGTCTGTTGGAATGTGTGATTTTGGGGGGTGATGTCTGCTAATATTTCTTTTTTTGTGATTGATCACTGTCTTATTCATAATGCCTTTCTGGAATCTGGCAGGATGCCTTGTCCTCAGCTGCTCACCATGCACTGACAGCTTGGCCAGTTAATGGATGACAGTCGCATCACACATCAGACCTACGATGATGGGGCATTTAGGTGTGGGAACGTATTTTATATCAAAAAATAATCAAATGAAGCAAATCATAAATATATGCTTTTACAGGCTTATATTAAGTATTTAAAGCCAAACATGTTAGCAAAAGCTATAATATGAACATCTCTTTCAGGCATTTTTCTGCATGGGTTACTTTCGCTGGGCTTCCAGTAAAGCTTGAACAGAAGAAACTTTTTTTCCCCCATCATATCTTCCTTTGGCAAAAATACTAATTTATTGCTCTTCCAAGGACCTTTGAACAGTATTAAATGCTGTTAATGTAGATGGAGTATACATAAATTTCTCAGAAAGCCTTAGAATGTTGAATGCTGGAAGGAGTATACTACTTCCTTCCCCTCCTTCCTCAGGAGACATGTCGTAGCGCTAGTCGAAAGCTAGGGTTTGAGTATCACGTCACCACAGCGCCCTTCTTGCTCCCACTGTGTCCTTTGTCATAGCTCCCAGTAAGCACTGCCTTACGCGCCTTCTCCCCAACTGGACTGAAGTTTCCTGAGGGCCTGGATCGTCGTGAACGAGTGAGTAGAGGTAAGACAGGCGGATGGGTAGAGGCAGGGATTGTTTGAAAACACTGCTGGCAAGACTCCTACACTCATGAGTTAAATACCTGCATCTGTGGTGAAGGCAGAACTAAATACAACTGGTTAAACATTCAATTCTCATGAAAATAGAATCGGTGATATTGTATTTTTTATTCTGTATTTATTCCCTTAAATTTCTCTACTTTTATCAGACAGTCTTATGCCTATATTGAGGGTGACAGGACAAAGTTGAGGGATCAGAGCATGATTTCTCACTCTGAGTATCTGTCAGTACTGAAACTTTCATATCATATTGGAGGATACTTAACAAAATATGTGTCCTGATACCATTGGAATTTTCATCTGTGAGAAAAACTAAGTAGAGAAAGATTCTGTACTTAATTAAGGAAAAGAGTTAAAGAAATGAGTGTGTAATAAGCATGCATGATCACATGGCTTGGCCATTTGAAAATGTATTACCAAAATTTCATGATAATTAAATTCCAAGTAGAGAGCTCATTAACAAAGCTAATGCATCTCATAGGTTGAACGTGTGGAAATGATCTGTATAATGTATATTTCCAGGAGAAATTGTAATGAAAAACATTCTTGAGTAGACAGCACATTTGAGGTAGGTGGGGGCAGGGAAGGGTTGCATCTGATACCTAAAATAAGACCAGTATATACATAAAGCCCTAGAAAATTTGGATGTTGAACTTCAGTTTTTAAAACTTGTACAGTAAGGACATCTGCTATTATGTGGGTTTCTGACTGATATACAGAGTCCTAGAGGATCTTGCTTATGTATATTTTTCTCATTCAGTTTCCACAGTGGCCCTGTTGAGGTGGGCATTACTGTCTCTTGTGCCTGTGGGAAGATTTGGCTGAGTCTCAAATTAAAACCTTGCCCAGCATTACTCTGCTGGTAAAGGGCAGATGAGGACAACAATGGAATCTTTGATTTAGGTCCTAAGAGAAGAAGAATCTCCTTGTATTCTAATCAGTTTAAGTTGAGTGCTCATGTAAAAGGTTTTGATTCTTAAATAAGTAGGAAATTAAGGAATAGGGGGAAATGTGAATTTATCAACGGGGATTGTAAGGGAACACATTAAACTTTCGGGGAAATGTGAATTTATCAACGGGGATTGTAAGGGAACACATTAAACTTTCTATACTAACATGTTTCTTGTTCATCTTTTACTTAGAGTCTTCCATCCAAATTTCTGGGCCTTGACACACCTTGCGATTTGGATCTAAGGGGGGGAAAATCATTCCACTGTGTTTCCACGTCCCAACACCCACTCCCTAGCCACCAGTCAGAACTTGTGCTTGTCTTGCCTGTGTTGGAGACGTCAGCACACTGCTCTGCTTAGTGTGTATCTTAGTTTTTAAAGATGTCCCACTAGGTTCTAGGATGTCTACGTGAAAAAAGCACTGAGTGTGGAGGGGTTTAGGAAGGCCAAGAGAAGGAGGACATTTGCCTAAGTCAAACTTCTTTCCTTTATCTTATTTTTACTCCATCATTTCACTTTGGTATGGGCTGCATTCTTTCTGTGGTATGATGGAGCAAGATAGCATTTATTTTCCTCACCATATGATTTCTGCTTCTTTTACTGAGCTGAGCTTCTAAGAAGGAAAGCTCAAAGAGCCTCAAACTCATTTCCATAAATATGTGCCTTTGTTTTTTTTACTTATAAGAAAGAGATTTGAAATCTGGAATTTCGAGTTCTGAAAAAAATTTGAGGAGGAAATGAGAAAGAAAGGAAAGGAGATTTCTTATGTGTTGAGGATGTAGTGTTTTTAAGCTGCATTAAGGTTAGTAAATGATATTAGAGGACATTAAATATAAATATGCATATTAAATATAAATATGCGTATTTGTGAGTGTTTACTCACTAAAATGTTCGTGGCTTACACGTATTTTATTCTGACAGTCTTTGCTCTCCACCCTGGTAAAAATTGCCATACTTATTTATCAAATCTGTTAACAAGTAAACTGGGCTTTGGGCAGACCATTTCATTTTATTTTTTAATTTTAAAGAAATAAATATTGAGTGATTATCTTATTTTTTTTCCCAAATAACTGTATGTCCAAAATGATAGGTTTACAGGTACGTTCACTCCTGAGTTTGACCCATTTTCCTGTGGTGGCAGGAGACAGGACCTAACACAGATTTTCTTAATTTAAGATTAAGGTTTAAGGCTAAGATCTCCTTCTATCTGCCCCACAGCAGTCTTGTGAAGAGAAGATGATTAAATACATTCACACCTGTGCTCTCTGCAGTTGTCTCTAAATATGGAATGTCATTGGCTTAGATTGTCTCGTAAGAATTTCTCAGTTCTAGAGCACTTTCTCACCTTTATATCAGTAGGAAAATTTTAAAGATTTTGTTGTCATGTAATATATTTCTTTCTTTTTTATGGGTTTTTGTCCTGCCCATAGTTATTTATGTTTAAGAAGTTAGGATGGGGCTTCCCTGGTGGCGCAGTGGTTGAGAGTCCACCTGCTGATGCAGGGGACACGGGTTCGTGCCCCGGTTCAGGAAGATCCCACATGCCGCGGAGCGGCTGGGCCCGTGAGCCATGGCCGCTGAGCCTGCGTGTCCGGAGCCTGTGCTCCGCAACGGGAGGGACCGCAGCAGTGAGAGGCCTGCATACGGCAAAAAAAAAAAAAAAAAAAAAGTTAGAATGTAGGATACACACACACACACACACACACACACCTCTTTTTTTTTGAGTTTTCTCTGCATTATTAACTGATAATCACAATAACTTTTTTTCTATAGTCTCTCTAGCTGGAGGTAATTAGAATTAATGTTTTTGTATAATTTATTTTCATCTTAAGACATTAACTCTTAGTGTGAGTGGGGTTTCCTGGACATCTGGTAATGAGAATGAGGCATTTTACTTCTATAGATTTTTAGTAGAGTTCTGTTTTTATATTATTTGTGGCACATTAGATGAAGAATTCATATCACCTCTGTTATCATTGTGTTGGAACACTGTTAGTCCCAAACGTTGACAGTGGCACAGTCAAGGCGTCTGCTTGTTTGGGAGCCCCAGGTCCCAGTTCTGTGTGTCAGAGCATGTGAAGGAGTCTGAGATGGCCTTCCTTTTTGGCTGTACCCACAGGGGCAAAATCGAAAAGAGAGTTAATGAATACAGTATAGTGATTTTATGTCTTACCTTTTCTTCAAGGATGAAGGTGGGGTATGAATTTGTTTTAATTCTTTCTGTTTTCCTCGAAAATTAACTTAACCGCTGCAGATAAACTTGAGATTAAATCTCAGCTTTACGCCTTATAGAGTTTGTATGTGTCCTATAGTTTAGGGTAGAGAGCATCCCACCTCTGAAGAGAGTACAGTAATTGTGGGTGTGTGTGTTTCATGTATTTTTTTGTGTCTCAAGAATATATCATAAATGGTAGTTCTCATTTTGGAATGTACCACTAGCTTTCTCCTCCCAGGTATTCTTCCTTCTTCGAAAGATGGATCCTCAGTAATGACAAACCGTAACAGTGTGATCAGGATTGGCTTTCATACTGAATCATATGGATGTATGTATATGTGTAAAACTGTTTGAAAGAGCCTGGAACACTCTTTTTACAGAAATGGAGAGTGGCTTTCCCAGAAAACAGGCAACAAGAATCATTGCTGTGTGGCTGGTTATTTCTCATTAGTCCTTAAGCAGCCAAAGGATATCACTCTCAAATTGTAATTCAGTTTATTCTGCTCATTCTGCTCACCTTGGAGCCTGGAGAAATTTATTCTGCTCACCTTGTTTGCCATTGATTCATCTGTATAGGAACACGTCCCAGGGTAGGAGGCCTGTGGATGCTTGTGGACCAGGCAAGTGAGACAAACCATTAGGGCCCAGAGGGCCTGGCTGAGCACAAGAACTGTTAGTAAGCTCTAGCCAGCTGTTGCCTTGCAGGAGTGTGATTCCAGCACTTCCAGATCCTCTCAGTTTCAAGAGAAGCTATCAGTCAGATCTGCTGTGAAATCTCCCAACTTCTACATGTAGGCAACTAGTTCAAAGAAAAATAAAAACAAAAAGTGAAAAACTCTGTAGGGCAAAAAGCAAAAATGAAAACTTCTCTGCTGGCTGCCAGTTTGCCTCCTGTGCTTTAAAGTATCTTTACACGTTTGGCTTGTTTAGATGCCACATATAAGTGATACCATGCAGTACTTGTCTTTGTCTGCCTGACTTATTTCACTTAGTGTAATGGCCTCAAGCTCCTTCCATGTTGTCGCAAATGGCAAGATTGCATGGTCTTTATTGTGGCATGGGCAGCGTCCTGTGTGCAGTTGCCACTTGTCTGCCCTCGCTGCAGGCCTGTGGCTGTTCTACTGGATGTGCCTTTGCTGTGTGCAGCGCAGCGCTTCTAGCAAAAGAAGGAATCCACAAATGTTTGGGCGTGTTACCTCTAAAACTTTTCTTCTGCCAGAGAAGATCAGCTAAACACATATGGGTATTTCTGGAAGCATGAAGCTTCTTCTGGAGCATTGAGCTTTACAACTAGCTGTGGATGAATCTGCTCCATTCCGGCAATTACAGAGGTGGCTCTGCCTGGCCTCTTTTGGTACCAGGTTCACACAGTCCACATACCACAGGCAAGGACGGAAGCCTCCTCAATCCCAGAGTTCCCTTCCCCCAATCGGCAAACACTATTGTTAAATTCTTCCAGAGATGTAAGTAAATGTATATGAAGATATGTCCCCTGACCTCTGTAAACAAATGACAGCATACTTGACACATAGCTCTGCACACGAAGTAACACATTTAGTGTGCCCAGACCCTTCCATAGTAGCTCAGGAAGTCTCCTTTTTACCGCTGTGGCACAGTGTCCGCACGTGGTGATACCGTCATCCATTTAGCTATTCCCACGTGGGTGGACTTTCAGATTGTCTCCCATCCTTTACTTATGAAACAAAGCAACCCTTGTGCACATGCAATTTTGCACATGAAAATGCACATTTTTCCAAGTTCTATTTCTCTCCCTACTTTAAAACCTCTTTTGCTATGTGTCCTCGATGTCTAGAAGAAGTAGTTTATTTTCCTAGAATCTTTTTTCCATTTACTCCTATTTTAAGAGTCTTAAATATTATTCAATGTAAACATTAAATAAATTGACTTGTCTGCCACTCTGGATTGTTAATTATGCAATTACCTCATTCCTACAGAGACCAGAATGGATGGCCTACTGTATTAACCTCTGTTTTAAAGATGTTCTTCCAGGCAAGGAGAAATAAAGAGATTATAAAAACAGGTGAAAGATAAGGACTGGAGATGTAGATTGGATCGTGGGGAAAATTGACTTAATTCTCTAGCTTCTTGTATGTGCTGCATAAGATGCTGAGGGATATGGAGAAGAACACACACACACACACACACACACACACACAGGTACAGTGCCCCTGTAAAAAACCTGATAGGAGCCAGAGCAAGATAAGGCTAATGCCAGGCGGTATGGGTGAAGAGGTCCTTGAGGCAGGTGGTAGGATGAGAGTGATCAGAAAAGCCTTTGTGGAGCTGACTCCTCAAGGCTAAGGCATGTCTGCCTGAGAGAGCAGTGCACAGAGCCTGAGGTGGGACTAGAAGGTGAGGAGTGCAGGCAGCTGACTCTGTGGTGTGGAGTTGGATTACGGGGTTTGAAGTATGAGCTCAGGCCCCAGGGAATGCTAAGTATTGGCCTCTAGCCCTGGCCCCAGGAGCTCCTGTGTCCTTGACTGGGACAGGGGGCTGCTCTGGTTCCCGAGCGGGAGTTCCTGAGTCGGCTGAGTGGGGTGTTGGGGCCTTCACTGGCGTGTGCAGCGTGGGGCCAGTGTGTGCGTGGACAGGAGGAGAAGAGAAGAAAGTTCCAGGGAGGGGAGTTCAGGTTGGGAGACCAGTGTTTCTAATGGCCCTGTTCTAGACAGAGTATGCTTGGTAATGGAGAGAGTGAGGAGTGTTAAGATTTATTGATGAATTAGTTTCAGTTCGGCTTGATGTCAAAGAGCACACAGAGTAGAAGATAAAATCGCCATGTGCTGAGGCTGATACCCTGGAGCACTGGCTGCCTGCGGGCGCAATGGAAATCTCAGAACGGGTGACTCTGAAGGGGAAGGCTGTTAGTTCAGTTTTATTTATCATGTGAGGTTGAGTGAGATATTCAAATATAAATGTCTCAGGCATTTGTAAAGATGAGTGAATTAGGGATAAAAAAGCAGGAGGCATAGATTTGGGAGTTGTCTATAATTTTTTGGCTTTTGGAATCTCAGGATTGAAAACTAAAATCTTTATATAGAGAGAACCCAAGTACCCAGTTTCTAATCAGTGCCATAAAATTCTTCCTTGATGACAAGTATTTTGATGCCAAGGTTTTGTGTTTTCTTTATAAGTTGTGGTAGGTAGAATTCTAAAATGACCTCTGACATCCTCATTCCCGGCAGTACCCTGCATCATCCCTGCGACGGTGACTAGGATGGTATTTACTCCCATGATTAGGTTTTGTTATGTAGCACAGTGGACTTGAAGACAAGAGTTGATCCTCAGTGGGCCTGACCTGATCCCATGAGCCCTTTAAATCTGGGTCTAGATGTCAGAGACTGAGGAAGTCAGAATTGGAAGCAGGAAAGGGATTTATGTAATATTGCTGGTTCTCAGTTGGAAGAGGCCACAGGGCAAGGTATGTGGCAGCATCTAGGAGCTCACAGTGGACCCCGGCCAACAGCCAGCAAGGAAATAGAGACCTCAGTCATAAAGCCAAAAGGACCTGAATTCTGCCAACAAGAAAATGAACATAGAATTGGGTTTTTCTCCAGAGTCTCCAGGGGAGAAGTAAGCCCAGCCATACCTTGATGTCAGCTTTGTGAGCAGAGGACCCAGTTAAAGCGAGCAGGGGACTTCCCTGGCCGTCCAGTGGTTAGGACTCTGTGCTTCCACCGCAGGGGGCATGGGTTCGATCCCTGGTCGGGGAACTAAGATCCCGCAGGCCATGCAGTGCAGCCACAAGAAAACAAACAAAAAGAACCAAGCAAGACTTCTGGCCTGCAGAACTACTAGCTAATAAGTCTGTGTGACTGTAGTCCCCTGAGTTTGTGGAAACTTGTTACACACGATAGAAAAGTAACATAAAGCTCGTGGACAGCATTCACAGGGCACAGGTAGTGCATGTTGTTACGTAAACCCACACGTTTGAGTGGGAATATGTCAACATAAAGAAGTTAAATATGTCCATGCCTCTCTCTTGCTTTGTCCCAGCTTACCCTTCCCCCTCCCCATATCCTCAAGTCTATTCTCAAGTAGGTCTGTGCCTTTATTCCTGTTTTACCCCTAGGTTCTTCATGACATTTGTTTTTTTCTTAAATTCCATATATATGTGTTAGCATATGGTATTTGTCTTTCTCTTTCTGACTTACTTCACTCTGTATGACAGACTAGGTCTATCCACCTCATTACAAATAGCTCAATTTCGTTTCTTTTTATGGCTGAGTAATATTCCATTGTATATATGTGCCACATCTTTATCCATTCATCGGATGATGGACACATATATACACTACCAAACGTAAGGTAGATAGCTAGTGGGAAGCAGCCGCATAGCACAGGGAGATCAGCTCAGTGCTCTGTGACCGCCTGGAGGGGTGGGATAGGGAGGGTGGGAGGGAGGGAGACGCAAGAGGGAAGAGATATGGGAACATGTGTATATGTATAACTGATTCACTTTGTTATAAAGCAGAAACTAATACACCATTGTGAAGCAATTATACTCCAATAAAGTTGTAAAAAAAAAAAAGTTAAATAGCTGGCAAGAAACTCTGCTGCTGGCATCCCGGCACAGTGAAGGGTCATCTTCACTCTCCCTCCCTCTGGGAGCCCTCGCTGGCCCCCACCCCGGGGTCTGGTTTCGTGTCCTTCTTCCATACCTTATAGCACTTTGTCCTTGCTCCTTCTGTGGCATGTAGCGCACTCTGTTGTAACAGATGATTCCCTGTCCATAACCAGCCCACGTCTGTCTTCGTGTTTGTGCAGCAGCATCGAGCAGGCAGAACACTTGTTGTTCGTCAGTGGTTGTGAAGTGAATGAAGGTGAGGAAGGCAGATGGAGATCGTAAGAACACAGTGATTCCAAAGCCAGATTAGAAATTGTGGGATGGTGATATAAGCGGTTATTAACAGAGTCAGGAGGACTTGAGACGTCGAAAAGGTGGTTTTGTGAGGGAGATCTCACTGTGGAGTGCAGTTCATTTAGAGTGAAATAGTACCAAACAAGATTTCGGAAATTAGGGTAAAAAGCAGGTCCTTGGTGCCTCACATTGTCTTGCAGAGGTGAACATGCTGTGGGTCTTGATAGAAAATCAACGTCGTCACACACTCTAGACAGAGGAAAGAAAGTCACATGTAGTCTTTTATGAAAAACTTAATAGTTTCCTTCTTGTTAATACCACTTAAATATTTTTAAAGCCTATTATTGACTAAAAATATATATGCAATACTGTTTCTTGCTTAATGGTGGAAAAGGTCTGTTCTGTGAATATTTCTAAGCATCAGGAAAAGCATTCTGGACATGGTAAAAAAAAAAAATTAAAAAGAGATGGGGGGTGGGATATGAAGTTTCCACTGAGTTTCTGTTGTCTGCAGATGGAGGAGTTAGGAACAACTTCTACCAGAGGTTCCTTAGACCTTATTACGAAAGTTGTATTAAACTCAAAATGATAATTTGTGTTAATTCATTTAATGCCAAAGAACTGACTAGTAGTGTGGTCTTTGTGACTAGGGTACATTTTACAGGCAAGTGGAAATAAACTCTAGAAGTTGCCATTTATTACAGAGACTAGATGCTTATTGTGTGAGGTTTTGTATGTGAAGAGGGCAATGCAGGGCATTGTAAAATGAAGAGGAATGTGACCAGGACTCTTACCGTCTAGGGGCAGATGAGCGAGAGTGGTCTTCCTCTGGCCCTTTAGTCAATATCATCACCAGACGTTTTTCCAGAAGAGCTTTCTGCAAGGAATAGAGGAGAACAGCAGCCCCTAACAGACATGATTTGACTTCTGTGGGTGAACTTTACCCTAAACTGCATTGGCAAAGTTTCAAATTTATAATTAATGATAACCTCAATATACTACGTAAGGTTTTAAATAGATGTGAGACCACAAGTAGTTTCTTCAGTATTTTCTCAAGTTCTTAAGACACTTAATTCTCCCTCTTGACTTCCTCTTCATCTTAGGAACTGCAATTTCCTTTGTAGGAGCAACTTCTTGCTGGGCACCACTGTCTTTGGCCACTTCTGTATTGGATGCCCTGTGTTTTCACCCAAAGTCATAACTGCATTGCAACACCAGGCCATTTCATCATCCTGTGAGTTGAGAAAGTCTAGCAGGAAATCACCAGTTGACTGTCCCCAGCACAAGCTTTGTGTTTCTTGGTTGCTGTGTCATGATAGGCAGTTATGAAGGGGATGCTTTGTAGAAAGAACTTCTTTTCTAGGGTACATTTAAGAGTCTCATCATCTGGGGAACAAAATACATGTGGAAAGAAAATATTTTCACCATAGTCTGAAAAAGATCCTGTTCAGGGCTGTTTTCCTGTGGTCATATTAAATTCACTCATATTTAACAGTGACTCTTTTGGTTTGTCTATCTGCTTTTATGTGTTAAGGTATGTTATGTACACCCTCTGCCCCCCGCCATTATATGAGTGTCTTTTCCTTTAATACAATGGAAGGTAATCTCTATTTGTTTTATCTCCCATTCTCTTCTGTTTTCTACACTTCAAGTCTGCTGCGGTTCTGTTAATCTCATCTTCTCTGCACAGGAGCTGATTTCACGATTATCTCCTGAAAAGGTGGTTTCCTAGATGTAACAGTGGGTCAGAACAGAAGTGGTTAGCCTATCCTATGAGTAGTATCTAAAAATTTGGTTGCGGTCTCCTGGAGGGTCTTTTCGTGTGTGTGACATCTAATTTAGAAAGAAATCTGCTCTCCTCCCAGAGCAGAAGGAACCTCTTTAGTTTCCTTCTCTATTAACTGCAGAAGTGGTGCAAAGTTTATTTCCCCTTTGTTGCTGTTCAGATGGAACAGTTGCACCCAGGGCTCCCAACACTTCAGAGAAAGGTATATAGTGAAAAAAAAATTGATTTCTGCTATTGTTATTTAGAGGTCAGCTAAAGAGAAGTTTTCAGTAAGTGAAGTGGTCAGAACTTACTTATTTCATATTCTCTCACAGGAAGTTTCTTTATGCCAGTCTGTACTCTTGGAGCCATGCATACAAAAACCAGGTTAGGCTTTCAAGCTCACAGTCTCAAAGAAGGACAGACATGTATACAAATAGTACATAGAAATAGAACTGGGTACAATATGTAGTGGTGGCAAAAAGAAAAGCCCTTTGTGGGTTAGGAAGAACTCCATTGTAGGTACAAGCTAAAGCAATATGGGGACTGTTAATGGTAGACTCGCCGTGGTGGGTGTGTGGGTGCTCACTTCATGATAGATGGTTGGGGTGGGGAGAAGGGTTTCATGGATGATGGATGCTGTAACAAAGCCTTCAGCATTGAATGAGAGCTCGCCAGGTAGAAAAGAAGGAGCAGGGGCATTCCAGGTAAAATAAATAGTATATTAAAGGAAGAAAGAAAAGAAAAGAATTCAGTAATTTGGTGTAGCTGAGTTAATCCTTTTTATGAAAGAGCAATAGGAAATGAGCTTAGAGAATTAAGATCATGAGGGTATTGAATGCCAAACTGTTTATTTGCCTTTTACTTATGTTTGCAAAAGACAGAGTTCTGCATCCATCAGAACAAAACAAAACTCTCACCTTTCTTGACTGTACTTCCCCTGCAGCTTCTGCCTCATTTCCCAACTCCTGTGTAAAGCAGAACTCCTTGAGACGTGTCTTTATGTTTCTGTCTTTAATATCTCTTCTCTGCCTCTGGTCCAGCTTCTGCCCCTGAGCATGGTGCTGTTCCCCAAGACCGCAGAGTTTCAGTCCAAAGGCAGACTCTTCATTCTCATCCCACATGACTTAGCAGCAGCACTGGCGCTGCTGATCACTTGCTCCTCCTTCAAAACTACAATCAGAGGTTTTTTTAAGAGGGAAGAGAAAGAAAACCATTACAGAGTATATATGTTGCTTCATAAAATTGTTGTTTCAGTTGTAGACATACATGTCTTGCCAATTGAAATTTGTGTTGTAGTAAAAAGTTTGAAATCATTTGCAAAATTAGACAGAGCATGAGGGTTAAGAACGTGGACAGCATGGTTTCAGATGGGCCAGGCTGGGGTTCCAGTTGTCATTGTTCTACCTAGAAGCAACTTAACCTCTTTGGGCCTTCTCTGAAAAAGATTAGGAATAACTCTCTCATAGACATATAGCAAGGATCAAAAGAGATCATGAAAATAAAGCCTCTGGGTTTTCTTCCAAAAAAGCCAAAAGAGATCGGGAGAGCTCCTAAATAGATGCCTCGGTTAGAAATGCTCTGCCTAGAGCTTTCTGGGATGTGGTGGTCATATTTTTATCCCAGCTGCTTGTATCATTTGCCCTCTGGCTCTGCTGTGCTGACAGGACAACTCCCCACAGATGGAGGACTCCTTATTCCTTCATATTTCTGACCCCTGCTGTTGTCTTTGCTTAGAGTTCACTCTTCTTTCCCAACTCCATCCCTGCCTGTGAAGTATCTACTCAATTTCAAGTCACCTCTTCTGGGAAGACTTTCCCATCAACCTTCCTTGCCCATAAACTTGAGCCCTCGCTCCCTGTGAATCCTCCCATGACCCACATCTACTATAACGCCTATCACTCTTTATGTTACTAATGTTTGCCTTTCTGTTCCTTCTTCTATATTACAGGTTTCTTGAGGCCAAGAAAAATGTTTTATTTATCCTTTGTCCCCAGCCTAGAACAATGCCTGGTACGTGTTATTAATGTTTGTTGAGTGAGTAGGGATAGGAAGGCTTGTAATTTGCTAAGGCAGTGCTGGCCATTGGGATAAGTAAGATAATATACTATTTCTATTCCTAAGAATCTTTTTTTTTTTTTAAAGGAGTTCTCATTAGCTACACTCTTTATTTTTTATTTTTGTTTTTAGTTTTGGCTGTGTTGGGTCTTCGTTGCTGTGCACGGGCTTTTTCTAGTTGCAGCAAGCGGGGGCTGCTCTTCGTTGTGGTGCACGGGCTTCTCACTGCGGTGGCTTCTCTTTGTTGCGGAGCACAGGCTCTAGGCGTGAGGGCTTCAGTACTTGTAGCACGCGGGCTCTAGAGTGCAAACTCAGTAGTTGTGGTGCATGGGCCTAGTTGCTCTGTGGCATGTGGGATCTTCCCAGACCAGGGCTCGAACCCGTGTCCCCTGCATTGGCAGGCGGATTCTTAACCACTATGCCACGAGGGAAGCCCTAGTCCTAAGAATCTTATAGTGCTTTTTATATTTCTTCATTTAATTCCCAAGGTAACATTGTGAAGTAGGTATTATTATTCCTCTTTTATAGTTTGAGATATTGAGGCTCAGAATGGTTAAAAAACTTGTCCAGGTTATACCACTAGTAGATACCGAAGCAAGAATTTACAACCGGGTCTCTCTTGTATTTCCCATATTGCCTAGAGCATTTCTTTGTATGTATGTGACAGTGAATTAAAAATTTTAAACTGAGTTAGTGTCAAAAGTGAGCCATTTTGTGCCAGGAACAATAATTTTCCAAATCATATGTGATTTGAAAGAACACAATGTCTAAAATTATTAGCTGGTGCTAGGTACTGTGCTATGCACAAAGGAGATGAAAAGGAAGAGGTACAATGGCTAGAACTGGAATAAGGGTCTTCGAGAACTTATTCATTAATTATCAAGCTCTAGTGACCTAACTATGGAAAATGGAGGTAAACCTGATAGTATTCAGATCACTGCTATGGCATGTATTCCTGAAATGGTATTATAAAACTTGATTAAAAATCTGCAGCTCATCAGAAAAAGAGTATTTCAAGTAGTATTTCAGATAGTGCTGCTGCTTTTAAAGATAAATGAAGATCACAACCTTCTCATAATCACAAGGCTTAATTGAAAAAAAATCATGTTTGTTAAAAATTCCATAGACTGAAGGTTTGGCCAAGATGGCAGAGTAGGAAGATCCTGAGCTCACCTCCTCCCACAGGCACTCCAACGTTACAACTGTTTTCGGAGCAGCTATCGATGAGGACCATCTAAAGACTAGTGGAAAAGATTTTTCACAGCTAAAGTTAATAGAGATAGAACCACACAAGACTGGTAGGAGGGGTGGAGCCATGGTATAGTCCAGACCCACAGCCCTGGGAGGGCAGCCACAGTCAGGAGGATAATCACAGTTGCAGCGGTTCTCCTCAAGGAGCTCCCCAGCCGGGGGTCCTGCACCAAGAAGGCAAGTCCCCAGAGTGCCTGTCTTTGAGGGACAGTGGGGCTTACTTTTGGGAGAGCCAGAGGGCTGTAGGAAACAGAGACTCTGCTCTTTAAGGGCACACACAGAATCTCACGTGCTCTGAGACCCAGTGCAGGGGCAGTAATTTGAAAGGAGCCTGGGTCAGACCCACTTGCTGATACTGGAGAGCCTCCTGTAGAGGCAGGAGGCAACTGGGATTCCTCCTGGGAACATAGATGCTGGTGGCAGCCATTTTGGGGAGTGCATTCTCCCATGAGGACACTTGGTGCTGGCAAGGGCCCTTTTGGAATCTTCCCTTTAGCCCATCAGTGCCAGAGGCTTACCCACCCATGAACCTGTCAGCACAAGCCCTGGGACCAAGCAGCAAGCTGCATGAGGACCCAGTCCTGTCCACCAGCAAGCCCAGGAGTTGGCCTCACCCACTAGTGGGCTAGCACCAGCCCCAGGGCTCCTGGGGCCTGCAGTCAGCCACCTGGGGCCCAACCCCACCCGCCAGGGAGCTGGCAGCAGCCCCAGGACCCCCCAGGCCATGCAGCTAGTCATGCCAGCACCCAGCCCCAGCTACCAGGATGCTGGCAGCCACTGCCAGTGCAGGACCTGGCAGCCAGCTGGGCCAAGGACCAGCTCCACCTACCAGTGTGCCCACAGTATTCACCTGCCATAACAGAAGGGCCTACCCAGCTCACATAGGGGCCACCTCTAGAGCATATAGCTCTGGTGACCAGAGGAGGTGTGCTGCAGGGCCCCCCCACAGGACATCTTCAACCTAAGGCCACTCATCCAAGATTAGGGAGCCTAACCAGCCTTTCTACTTAGTACAAAGAAATAAAGAAAAAGAATTAGGCAAAATGAGAAGACAAAGGAAAATGTTCCAAACGAAGGAACCTCGGAAGAACTTAATGAAGTGGAGATAAGCAATCTACCCAGTTAAGAGTTCAAGGTAATGATTATAAAGATGCTTACAGGGCTTCCCTGGTGGCGCAGTGGTTGAGAGTCCGCCTGCCGATGCAGGGGACACGGGTTCGTGCCCCGATCCCGGAAGATCCCACATGCCGCGGAGCGGCTGGGCCCGCGAGCCATGGCCGCGGAGCCTGTGTGTCCGGAGCCTGTGCTCCGCAACGGGAGAGGCCACAGCAGTGAGAGGCCCGCGTACAGCAAAAAAAAAAATAAAAAAAATAAAATAAAAAAATAAAGATGCTTACAGAACTGAGGAGAAGAATGGATGGACACAGTGAGTTTAACAAAGAGTTAGAAAATTTAAGGGAGAACCAAGCAGAGTTGAAGAATGTAATAACTGTAATAAAAAATAGGCTAGAAGGAATCAACAGTTGGTTATAGGATACAGAGGAATGGATGAGTGAACTGGAAGACAGAGTAGTGGAAATCACTCAAGCTGAATAGAAAAAAAAATTTAAATGAGGATAGTTTAAGAGACCTCTGGAACAACATCAAGTGTACTAACATTATACACATTTGCATTATACACATTTGCATTATAGGGGTTTTAGAAGAAGAGAGAGAACTTATTTGAAGAAGTAGTAGCTGAAAACCCTCCTAACCTAGGAAAGGAAAGAGGCATCTAGGTCCGGGAAGCACAGAGTTCCAAACAAGATGAAACCAAAGAGGTCCACACTATAACCCGTAACAATTAAAATGACAAAAAAATAAAGATAGAGAATATTAAAATCAGCAAGTGAAAAGTAACTAGTATGTATAAAGGAACTCCCATAAGATTATAAGTTGAGTTTCAGCATAAATTTGCAGGCCAGAGGAGAATGGCACATATATTCAAAGTGATCAAAGGAAAAAACCTGACAACCAAAGAGAACTCTACCCGGCAAGGTTTTCATTGAGATTTGAAGGAAAGGCAAAGAGTTTTACAGACAAGCAAAAGCTAATAGAATTCAGCCCCACGAAAACAGTTTTACAAGAAATATTAAAGGTACTTCTCTAAGCAAAAAAAGAAAGGCCACAACTAAAAATATGAAAATTATGAAAGGAAAAAAATTAAAAAAAGATATAAATTGGCCCACTTTGAATATATTTCTGAATTGTTTGGACTTAATTATTTTGCCTTGTTTGTGCAGTTTTGAAGTCTAAGTGTCTAAGTTCTCTTTTGTTTTCCTTCTTTTTATGTCTGTCCAGCAAAAAGAGGATGTTTTCCTGTTTGTCTCCACCTTGGGCCTCTATGTGATAGTTTACTTTTAGATGCGGTCCTCATTTTTAGCTGAGATTTAATCTTCTGATTTGTTCTGGACAACTCATCTTTCGATTGTACCTAATTTAATCAAGGAGACAAGAAAGGCCATTTAAACAGTAGACAACGCCTAATTTTAATAGACACGGTCAGGCGGATTTGTAGCTAAAACTGGTAGAAAGTTCGCAAGGTGTGTAATTCTCTTTATTTTGCTTTGTCTAGTTTAGAAGTTGTATATTTTTCTCTTTTTTGCTTTGGTAAAATAGATCAAGACTTAATAGCTATTAAGAAAACAAACAAAAAAGTTTTTAGGGGCCTTTAAGAAAATAGCTCTAATTGTTTTATGTTTTCAAGCTGTTATAAATTTCTTGTTTAGTTTCTTTTAGGATAGTTGTCATTAAATCAGTAAGTTGTGGATGATGAAGAAAGGAATTTATATAGATTTGGGGCACTTACAAGTATGGTTAAGAGCTTCACACGGTAGAAAAGCTTTTTTGTTTGACCTCATTCGAGGTCATGTATTACCTGAATGGTTAAGGTTCATGTTAATGCTGGTCCAGTGTCTCAGAAATTTGGATTAAATGTTTTTAAGGTAGGACCCTTTCTATAAAAAAGCTCATTTCAAAACCTCTCAGTGATTTTTAGGGGCTTTAGTTTTGTTAGGCATACTTTGAGATATTCGTTGAGCAATACTGAATCCAGTTATTGGCTAAATTAAATGTTGTAAACTTTGATTGTAAGAACCAGTTGCAGGAAGTTATATGAGGATTCCACAGGAAAAAGATTATCTGTTGCTGGCTCTGAAGCTGGGGAGGCCATGTGGAAAGTCATGTAGGCTGGCAGCAGCCCCCAGCTGACTGCCAGCAAAAATTCAGGGACCTCAGTCCAAAAACTGCAAGGAACTGAATCTTCTACAACCATGCAAGCTGGGAAGAGGACCCTGAGCTCCATACGAGAAGCAGCCAGCCAGCATCTTGATTTACCCTTGGGGAACTCTGAGTAGAGAACTCAGCCTGCCATTTCTGGACTCTCTAAGTTGGTGGTGATTTGTTACGACGCAGTAGAAAACCCAGTGTAGGGGTATGTCAGCCAGTCTAGGGATGCCCAGTGCCAGTGAGCCAGCTTACCCTTGGATTTTCTCTTCATAACTTTTGGTATTATACTGAGGTCAGAGTGGGTATCAGCAAATACTAATTGAGTTTTAAAATTTATTTCTACTTCCAATTTAGGTGATTTGAGTTTTACTTTTATTATAGCATATTAAGGTACATTGAGTGATGAGGAAAGAGTTTTGGTATTCTCCTTTGTTTACTCTTTGTTTTATTATTTTTTAAATCCGTGGTTGTCTTTACCTAGAAAAGAAATTGAGAAAAACCATTTTTATTGAAGCTCAGTTGTTCTGGAATGGGATTGGCAGACTGTAGCTTGCAGGCGACGTCAGGCCCCTTACCTGTCTTTGCAAATGAAGATTGATTGGAACGCAGCCACCCTCACTGGCTTATGTATTGTCTGTGGTGGTTCTCTAAGTCTTGAATATACATTATTAAAAGAAATATATCCAGAGGACTTCACTGGCAGTCCAGTGGTTAAGACTCCACCCTTCCAATGCAGAGGACGCACGTTTGATCCCTCGTCGGGGAACTAAGATCCCACATGCCACACAGTACATACAAAAAAAAAAAAAAAAAAAAAAAAAAATCCAGTCACATCTGATTACCAGGATTGTGTAGACTATTTTGTACCTCTTACTCTACTCAAATAATGGAAAGTGTATTAAAATTAATAAAATTCTATAAACTCTGTGTGTCTGGAGTCCCTAAGACCATCCCCAGATTTAGTGATTTGTTGGGAGGAATCATTGGGCTTGGAAGTTGTTATACTTGAGGCTAAGGTTTTTTTACAGCAAATGATACCAAGCACAGTCCACAGGGGAGAGGTGTGTCAGGAGCATTTGGGGGAACCAGCCATGAGCTTCCAAGAGTGCTCACCCAGAGGTTGCACAGGACACGCCTAGTCCTCGAGCAATGACTGTAGCAGCACGTGCAGAGTGTAGTAAGCTCACTGGTTCCTGGTGGGGTTTGGTCACACTGGTAACCATGCTTGGTGACTGACTGTAGTGACCAAACCCAGTCCCGCAGAAGGAAAGCAGTGCTCACCATAGATTACATGATTTGCAGAGACCGTCCAGACAGAATAGTACAGTGTGGCCAAGGTACTGAGTGTGCAAAATACTTCTATCAATTTGAACATTCCAAGAGATCAGTTCTCAAGTGCCAGTCAAGGGCCAGTGGGGAAAGCAGCCCTTCTGAGTGCACGTAGTTGGTTCAGCTCAACCGCTGAGTTAACACTCCTGAACACTCCATAGTAAGTGTTCAGAAACATACACAAAATTTTTGCTGGTTGTCAGTGTTCTGCTATACAGTGTTTTATATATATAGTTTCATGTATATATAAAATATTCTGCTAGTTCAACTATATTTCAGATATGTTCTTTTAGTGAATTGATTATTTTGTCAGCATTATCTTTATTTTTCAAGTAAGAAAATCTACATGACTTCATGAATCAAGCCCAGCATAACTTTATAGTATCATGGGTCTTTAAAACTTCACCAAGATAAACATTGTTTTGTTTGAATTTACAGTTTAAACCAAGTATCTTTTTAAGAGTGGACTACTTTGTTGTTTCTAGCTTTTAGAGACTGAAACAACCTGGCACTTCTTTTTCATAGTTCATGTTCTTGCATGAACGTTAAAGAGTAATCATTTTCAGAGCTGACTTATTTCCGTAATATTGTTTTAGCTCATTGTGGTCAATAAAATTCCCAACAGTATGTTAAACATTATCTTTTAGTTATTGAAATAATGATGAAATGAGCATTATAAAACATTATACCTTTAAAAATCCTTGATATTAATATAAAGTGCTTGCTGTATCACCTTTATTGACCCTCATGTTATGGAAAAATACACAGGACAAATTTCTTCTTTAGAGAGAATTCATTTTGCCTTCCTTCACTTCATTAGCTGTTGAAATTAAATATGTAGACATATATGTATGTGTATCTGTGTGTGTGTATATATATAAGTTTTCCTCTATTCTTTTGGCTGGCATTATCTTCTAGACAGAGCCTGGTGTAGTGTGTTGAGAATCCTGTGTGGATAGTGGGGATTCCTGAGATTATTCACTTACTTAACTTGTTGTGTGACTCTGGATGACTACATATAAATCATTTTATCTTCCTCTGTTTCAGTTTACCTAGTTTGCCCTCTTTCATTATGTTACATAAGATGTGGTCAGATGCTACCTGCCTGAAGTCTGATTGGGACCTTTTCAGCTAACCTGTGAAATAATTGCTTTTAATTAATTAATTAATTAATTAATTTTTGGCTGCATTGGGTCTTCATTGCTGCACACAGGCTTTCTCTAGTTGTGGCAAGTTGGGGCTACTCTTTGTTGCGGTGCGCGGGCTTCTCATTGTGGTGGCTTCTATTGTTGCGGAGCATGGGCTCTAGGCGCACGGGCTTCAGTAGTTGCAGCATGTGGGCTCAGTAGTTATGGCTTGCAGGCTCTAGAGCGCAGGCTCAGTAGTTGTGGTGCATGGGCTTAGTTGCTCTGCAGCATGTGGGATCTTCCTGGACCAGGGCTCAAACCCGTGTCCCCTGCATTGGTAGGCGGATTCTTAACCACTGCGCCACCGGGGAAGTCCCTAAAATAATTGCTTTTATATTTTCTTTACAGTGAGTGTTTTTGGCTTCACTGACTTGTGAACAAGTAGCTAGATACAAATCTCTAAAGAGCAGAATCTATATTTTATTAATCTTTATAGTCCTCCTGCTGTCCAACACTGAGCCTTGCTGTTTCCTGGTTTCAAACCCAAAGCAAACAAGGAGTCTGTGACTTTGATAGTCAATCAGAAATGCAGCTAGGAGCAGACTTGGGCATCACAGGTTTGAGACCAGCCAGCAACCTTGTAAATGGTGGGAAAGGAAACCCATCTGGCATATGCAGAACTGCATACCTCAAAGTCCAAAATAATGGTTATCCATGAGAATAATTGTGAGTTGTCAAGAAAATATGAAATTCTCTTCAGCATATGATATTTTAGAAGATAGAAGTAGAAGAAATTATGGAAAACTACAGCCTCCTCCTAGAGATCACAGTGTGGAAGGATGTATTAAAGGCCCCTGAGAAATCTCAGCACTTAATTTTATTCAACCGTGTTTATTCAAATTGATTTGACTCTGGAGCTCCCTTTTCTCAGAATGCCTGTGAACACCTCCTGGAACCCATGTTTGGAGGGTACACCTTAGGCCCTGTAAGGCTGTGTAGTTGCTTTTCAGTGTTCTTGCTTTTGTTTATTCCCTTGTTCCTTAGGGCACTTACCTGGCTTGTTTCCTTTGGAGCCTTCTTTCTACCTTCTCTAGGATCCTCCCTCCATTTCTTCCAACCCATCTCCCCCCGCCCCATTCTGCATTGTGTAGGATTTTATTTTGTTTTAGTTTAGTTTAGTTTTTTTAAATTGAAGTGTGGTTGCTGTACAATATTATATAAGTTACAGGTATACGATGTAGTGATTCACAATTTTTAAACTGTATACTCCATTTATAGTTATCATAAAATATTGGCCGTATTCCCTGTGCTGTACAGTATATCCCTATAGCTTATTTTATACCTAATAGTCTGTGTAGGATTTTAATTCTTTGCCTTGAATAAAAGCAAAGCCTGACTCATAACCAGCAACAACCTGTGTCTTGCCTCTGGTTCTGTTTGCACAAATGAACAGATTAATCTTTTTGAGTATGCTTTCCTTTTTGCTTCCCTGTTAATTTTGAAGCCCCAGTTTTGAGTGTAGGTTTGAGTTGGATGCCCCTTAGCCTCCAGACAAGGGATACGTGTGCCACCCCTGCGTGGGTCTGCCAGAAGGCCATGTTGCAGAAAGACGTGGGCTGTGTCTTTTTCTGAACATATTTGAAACAGAGAGAATGGTCAGACAGGTTGTGTCACGGACTGCATCCATATTCCAGTCATATACTGTCTTCCTTGGAGGAAGGGTGCTTTTCTTTCTTCTCCTGTACTCACTCGCCAGGCCATGTGGTCCTGGTTCTGGACGGATCTCTGCTGCGGGGCCCTCCTGTACTTGGGCCTGCAGGAGCTTCTCCACGCTCAGCTGCTGCTCAGTGAACTTGGACTGACCCAGCAGGTTCCTTCTTGAGTGCTGCAGTTTCTCTTTATTGCTCTTTGTCTTAGGATGAGCCTTTGCCCTGCTGTTTCTCATTTCCTCCTTGTGCTCCTCAGAGCAGGCACTTTGGACGTTAAGATGAGGTGGGATGGTGCTTTTGTGAACCCATAAGATGAGGTGGAATGGTGCTTCTGTGAACCCGTGTCGGTATTCTGTCGTTCTCATTGGGCTGGAATTGGAGGTTGGAAACATTTGGTTTGGGGAAGGCAAGCCAAGTGGTTTACAGAGGTGTAACCATGGGTGTAGCTTGTTAAACCTGTTTACCTCAGAAAATATTTTTTTTTTCTTGAATGTGTGAGAAAATCTGTAGCTTTTGTTTCCCTCTTACTAGCTGGCAGTGATTTTCATGGATAAAGTTTCAGGCACAAAAAGCTCACCAAGTAAACAGTGAAAGTGTATCTCCTATCAGTAGTTTAAGACTCTGTTGTCTAGAATTTTGTTGCTTTTATTGATTTTTAATCCCAGAAGAAAATAAAATACTGTTAGGAGCTGGGATTCTGATACACTCCTTCCATTCTTGGTGGTTTTGCTGTCCTTTTTCATGCAACCAGTGTAGTTCTTGATAAATAGCCAGTGAACAGCCCACTGTTACTTAAGGAGTGTGTGTGTGTGTGTGTGTGTGTGTGTGTGTTAGTTACGATTCCACGGGAATTTAAAGACCACATGGATAAGGATTCTGGTGTCCCAGCCCCGCCCCCAGTATATCCACTGTACCCAGAATGATTTCTGATATTGACACACAGCAGCATTCAACTACTTTGTTAAACGAATGAATTCCATTTTATAATTATGAGTGGACATGAGGGCATTTGCTAACTAAATTTGTTGGCTTATCAGCTACCAGTACTCTTCATTCCCCTTAATTTTTTTTTTTTTTTTTTTTTTTTTTTGTGGTATGCGGGCCTCTCACTGTTGTGGCCTCCCCCGTTGCGGAGCACAGGCTCCGGATGCGCAGGCTCCGGATGCGCAGGCCCAGCGGCCATGGCTCACGGGCCCAGCCGCTCCGCGGCATATGGGATCCTCCCAGACCGGGGCACGAACCCGTATCCCCTGCATCGGCAGGAGGACTCTCAACCACTGCGCCACCAGGGAGGCCCCATTCCCCTTAATTTTTAAGAGTGGTCTTGGTTTTGGCGGTGTTACTTGTCATGGCTGCAGTGGCGTATCTTCTTCAGCATATTTGCTGTTGCCCCTACCTTTAACCTGCTTAAAAATATTCAGTGGTGGTTGTTAGATTTAAAAGCTTCTCAGCAGGCAGGACCTTATACTTCTCTTGTTCTTTCCTTAAAATTCCCCTGACTTCTCATTTGTACTGAGTTGAAGAAAGGGAGGCCGAACCAGGATAAACATGGTGAAGTGGTCATAGCCTGGCCCTCGCTGATCCTCCCAGGGCAGGTCTGGGCTGGCCAGTAATTGGGTGGGAAGCCTCGGAGGGCAGAGGCAGTGCTGTCGGGTGTGGCCCTGCCACTTTGCAGGGCTAGCAGGCGCACAAGGTGCTTCCCTGGCCCCGCTGGGGACGCCTTCTTGCCTGAGCTGAGACCAGGGCTCGAGGCTTGTGTTTTTGTTTGAGCTGCTTTCTGTCCTGTAATTGGTTATCTCAAGGAATGATTTTAGTTTAGTTACCATGTTCCTTTTGTTTTACCAGCTGGCTGAGTATTTAGCTACAGAGGCATCATCTAAAAATGAAGAGGTTATCATTTATTATTGATATTCCACTGTTGCTCTTGGTGTGACCTTTCTATAAAGTTTAGAATTAAAAGCTTTAAATTCTGAAAGTTAGAGTGGTGTTTCATCTGGCTGATTGGTTTCATTTGCTTTACCCCAGAGGGTTGGTTTAATCTTGCAGCTAACTTCTTAACTTTGTTAGTGGATGCAATTTTTATCCAGGAGGACCCTACACATGTAGACGTTTATACATGGATTTAGATAAAGATTTGATTTATAGGAATCAGGACGCTTCAGTTCAGGGGTAGCTCTTTACTTACAAAACTCTTTCCTGAACATTTCATGAAGAAAATTTGTAAATGGGATTATAGGTAGTAACTTTAGCTTAAAGAGTATCAGATGAATTGCATAGAACATTATGCTAATTAATTTTTTAAATTAAAAATTTATGATACTTATTTTATTTATTTATTTTTTTTGCGGTACGCGGGCCTCTCACTGTTGTGGCCTCTCCCATTGCGGAGCACAGGCTCCGGACGCGCAGGCTCAGCGGCCACGGCTCACGGGCCCAGCCGCTCCGCGGCATGTGGGATCTTCCCGGACCGGGGCACGAACCCACATCCCCTGCATCGGCAGGCGGACTCTCAACCACTGTGCCACCAGGGAAGCCCTATGATACTTATTTAAAAGCTATTTTTTAAAGAAAAGGACTGATATTGTTGAATATCCACCTATTTAGAAAATTGTAGAATTTTTTTATTCCTGGTTTTCCAGCTGATTACGGCTCACATTTTATCCTTGTGAGCTGTGTGCTTCCCATTTTATCCTTGCTCTCCCCATCGCTCAGATGTTGTGTGCACTGCCAGATAACTGGCAGATTTTAAGGGAGAGACAGTGGGGTCTTCTTATCATCTTGGCTGCACGGTATTATAGATTATTAAAATAAAGAATCCCTAAAAGTAATGGAAGTCGTGGATCCATTGTGATTCCTACCGTACAGTCTGCGGGAGGTTGTCTACGATGAGGTGGAAGTCATAAATGCACCGTAACTGGGTTCAAGGAGCCCAGAAATTAGAGTGCTGGCGGCCAGCTTGTCCTCACGCGTGTCCTCCATGAGGGCATCTTACAGGTCAATACCTTGGATTGTTTCTTCTCCAGTGGCCTCTTTGCCAAGCAGCTGAATTTCCAGCCTCCTGCTAGGTGGCTCTCTTTGTCTGTGCTAGTCCTGTGATCGTTTAAAACTCCCTGTATTCCAAAGAATTACCTTCTTTCTGCTGTTCTTTGCTCTTGAATGTGTCCTCTATTTCAGTTGGTAGCACCACTATCTTGACTGTCATGAAATTTGGCCTTTCCTAGTGCGTTACTTTAACCAACTGATTCTTTATCTGAAGTATTTTCAGTAGTGCTATTTGATTACCAAACAGTTTTAGAATAATGAATATTAAAGTAGTAGGCTGGAAATGAATGAACACTTGCCAGTGTGCTGAATTACTTTCAGCACATTAAAACACTATAGTAACTTAATTTGCTAGAGCACTTCATCAGTGGGGCTGGGAATGGAAACAAGTCTGAAGGCATGGACTTCATCACTGACTCAGAGCAGTCACTGGTACCAAGAAGCCACATTGGAAGGAGGTGAGTGAATTTGCCCCAGTTCATCATTATCCCAAGAAATAAATTTAGAACCTGTTTCCCACTGATGACGGGTCATCTGATTTATCTTTTTGTAAGAACGTGTCTGCTCTCTACACACACACCCAGTCTGTAGGGTTATGTTGTTACTGTCTCTTGCCTCCCAGGGTGAACTCTAAACTTGCATTTGTCTAGACTTGTCTGTGTATCTTGAATATCCATGGTACTTGGCTGCCTCATGTGCTTTCTCTTCTCTTTTCTCACTTTACCTGTTGAGACTTTTACAGAAATGTCTCCTTTCTCTGATTTCAAGGTCTTTACGGAACTCTGTCTCATTGGATGTTCTCTCTTGCATAACACCTCACACGTAGTGCGCACTCAATACATGTTTGTTTAATGGAACAGCGTCTGTACTTGGAGATACTTAGCAGATGGTTAGTTTTCTTAGATGCAAGTAACAGAAAACAAACGTAGCCAGTTCAACAGGAAAAGTAAATATTTTGGAATCATGCTAGTATATCCTGAGGAATCTAAGGGAAAGCTGAAGGGTGAACTGGGCCTCAGGGAGATCTGGGAACCTCACTAGCAGGAACTCACGGATCTTTCCTTTAGAGATTTGTCAGTAGTGTGTCTCAGCTTCTACCTCTCAGACTCTGTATCCCTCAATTCAAGATCTGCAGAATCTGCTTGCCTCAGATCTGGTCAGTTGCCTACCTAAGGCCAATCATAGTAGACACATGACTGTTCAGACATGGGAGACCATCCCTGTGGCTGCTTGGAGGTGGATGGCTGTCCCCCGGTAGAAAGGCAGTTGTTCTCTGAAAGGAGGGGTCAGAAATAAATTGTAACGGATGTCTCCTACAGTGGTATTTCTGACTTCTGGAAACTGAGCCAGTATGGGTTTGGTAGATTGCAGGTGACTTCAGCTGTGGTCCGGTTAGGGTGTTGTCCTTGCCTTTGCTGACTGATTTCATAGGAACTGCTTGCTCATGTCTTAATCTTGTCATTTGTGATACTTAATCACTAATTCAGGAGACTCCTAGTTCTGAAGTTCATTGGGTCAGAGGAGAGAAAAAGAGTCATAATACTAATAATTTTGTTATGTTTTAAACATTAGCAAATTATGATCATAGCTACATAGTCACTCTTTGGTTCTGTGAATTTGACCACTGCAGTATTTTTTCTACTGCAAAGGATCCTAATTTTCTCTTCTGTATTATTTCTGTAAATGGGCTGTAAACCTGAAGAAAGTAATTGTATATGAAAATTTTCAGAGGACACCAGTTGGTTAGCTTTCCAAAGAAAGCAGGAGAAAATCAGCCTCTCCGTCTGTATCTCTGTGTCTTTCTCTCTCTCTCGTATTTTGCTATGGCAGCCTGAGCAGACCAATACAGAAGGTGGTGCTGAGAAGTGTGGTGCTGCTGTAACAAATATCTTAAAATGTGCAAGTGGCTTTGGAACTGGGTGTGGGTAGAGGCTGGGAGAGTTTTGAGGTGCACAGAGGCAAAAACTGGGATTGCTGTGAAGGGACTGCTAAAGATGATTCTGGTGACAGCTGAGAAAGAAGAGAAATGATTATATTTTTGATACATTTGGTTAAATAATATCATATTAATTTCATCTGTTTCTTTTTATTTTCTTAATATGGCTACTAGAAAATTTAAAATTACATAGCTTTCTTTCATTGGGCAACACTGAAATAGAGCTACATGTATGAACATGGATAAATATAAAAAGATAATATTGATGGAAAAGTAGGTCATTCAGAGTTGTGTTCACAGGATACCGTTTAAACATTTTATATAAAGTTTTGGGCTTCCCTGGTGGCGCGGTGGTCGAGACTCCGCCTGCCGATGCAGGGGACATGGGTTTGTGCCCTGGTCCGGGAAGATCCCACATGCTGCGGAGCGGCTGGGCCCGTGAGCCATGGCCGCTGAGCCTGCGCGTCCGGAGCCTGTGCTCCGCAACGGGAGAGGCCACAACAGTGAGAGGCCCGCGTACCGAAAAAAAAAATTTTATATAAAGTTTAAAAGCTTGCAAAATAATACTATACAGTATTTATGTGTGTGTGTGGTAGAAAAAGGATAAAAACAGGATGTTAATGAAATGCCAAATTCAGGAGAGAGTTACCTCTAGGAAGGAGGAAAACTAGAACAGGAAGAGAGATATAGGAAATTACAACTGCATCATTAAAAAAACTGAAGAAAAATTTGTATTGTGTTAATATTTGATGAAGGATGATTGGGTAATGAAAACATGTATTTTTTATTATACTTTTCCATGTGCTTAAATTATTTCATAATAAATAGTCAGTATCTCTGATTCTTGAAATATTTCTAGTAGAATTTTTCCATTTAACTAAGCGATGGGAGAGCCAGTGAAGTAACTTGTGCAACTGCAAAACAATAAAATAGCTGCACTGTGATTCAGAACCAAGTCTTTCTTCGTCCAAAACTCATAGCCCTCCTTTCTCATTAATCAGATTCTACAGTATAAAGATAAAATGTAAACTGAAGCTTCTGAACCCACAGGCTCCTCTGACCTGTCTTTGATTCTTCCCTTCTCCTCTCATCCCAGGTACATGCACCTCCGCATGCCTGCACACAGACACACCATGCACGTGCATTCATGCACACGTGTGCACATGTGCACACCATCTTTGTGAAAGAATGTGAGTTCCTTACTGTCAGGCTGGGGCTAAGACAGCTAGTGTCTGGTGAGCTGTACTTCCTCTCTGTGTCCATGTGAGGAAAGTTCCTCCACGTTCATCAGGATTTCAGGCTTGGGGGAGCAGTTCTAAAATAAAATATGCTGAAGTGTTGCCTCTTGCTCTCTTTTGCTAAAGATATTTGTTATGGCCTTTTGCTTCCTGTTAGAAATGCCTATGTGAAGAATACATGGTTTCCTTTGCTGACTAAGGCATTAGTTGTCTTTTTGATTGGCTGCTGAAGACATTATTTGTTGTGTTCCTCGTTGTCCTTTACATAGAGATCCTCTTAGGAATCAAAAAAAAACTTTCCAGAAAATAAATACAAAATTTAAAACATTTACTAAATGCTTAATGTGTTAGATGTGATTATTTCTCCAAATTGAAGATGAGGAAACAGGCATGGGAAAGTTAAATAAATCGCTTAAGATAACCTGCTGTTGAGGGCAGGGCTGAGCTTGAGATGATGTTGGGGTCATGTCTGTGCAATCTCTTTTTTCTCAAATCCAATCCACTTTTCTGTCTCTTCTCACCTGAATACAGGTTTAATGTTGGTGATATTCGTAAGGTTCCAACTTGAACCTTGTCTTCTTACTTGTACATAATTTCCATGGACAGTCTTTTCTAACTCTCATACCTTCATGCACTGTTTCTGTTCTTATGATTCCTGAGCTTGTATCTCCGTGTCATATCCCTTTCTTAAAGCTCCAGACCCATAGAGCCGCTGCCTCTTGGTCAGTTACCTCAACTATTTCATAGGCATTGCAGTATTAACATATCAAAACCATATTTAGTATTAGCAGCTATCCCTCTCCAGATATATTGGACATATAATATTTCCTGAATTCCCGTTCTTGATAAATGTACCTCTCTTGCTGCTCAAACCAGGTGCTTGGGGTCTCCTTTGACTCTGCTTTCACTTTCATTTCTAACATCTGGGAGTCCTTAAGTATTGTTATATCTCCTTCCTTATTTTCTTTCTGGTCCACTTATCTCTACTCCCACTTCCCTCACATCTTCTTTATCTCTTGCTTTGATTACGTAAGAGCCTTCTAGCTAGCTGCTTTGCCTACTTGCCCACAGTAGAGTCAGTTCTTCAGAATGTTGTTCGGATGATCATTCCATATCAACATGTGACTTGGTTAGCCCCTGTTAAAACTGCCCGTGGCTCCTCCAGTGCCTCAGAGTAAAGCTGCATGCCCTGCTCTGGTCTGCAAGGTGTTCAGCAGCCCTCTCTCTTCTGCTGCTTGTAGATTTTCCTGCATGTGCTCTGTTCTCTCTGGCCTCATATTTGTGGTCTTCCTGTTCCTAGCCCTGAATGTACTTCCTTCTCTCTCTGCCTAATAACCTACACTTAGCTTTCAGCTTTAGGTGGCAGATCCTGATTCAGGTGGTAGTTCTTTCCTTCTCCCCTTCTCCCTGTGCCCCACCTGGCTTTGTTTTCCTCTTGTTCCCGTAGAGCCTGAACAACACTTCAATTGCAATACTTCCACCGCATTGTTTTATGACTATTTCATTTTGACCTCCCCATCCCCACAAAGCCCTGTGTCCCCTTTGCTTCTGCATGTGAGTCCCCAAAACAGGCCACGTGTAGCTGGTTATTTGTTGACATTTTTCTAGGACAGTGGTTCTCAACTGGGGATGATTTTGTCCCCCAGAGGACATTTGGCAACGCCTGGAGACATTTTGGATAGTCATGACTGGTGGGGCAGGGCCAATACATCTAGTGGGCAGTGGCCAGGGATGCTGCTAGACACCCTGCAATGCACAGGACAGGACCCCACGTTATCCAGTGTGAAATGGCAACAGTGCTGAGGTTGAGAAGCCCTGCTCTAGCAGGAAGCGCAAAACTTGAGAGTACTAAAAGAAAAGACATTCCATAACAAAAAGATGAAATTAAATTTGGAGTTCTCAAGTAACATATAAAACTTTTCAGGGTTGAGGAACTTAATTTTCAATGTAAACGACCCTGGTTCTTTTTGTGGCCTATTGTTAATATTTATTCGGAAGCTGTGTTTGGGGGGAAACGTGACCCCTGAGCTTATTAATGGGTTAGCAGTATTTAGTAATTAAACACTTCAGTCATGCAGTAATGTAGGCAGTAATGCAGTAATGTAGGCATGCAACTGAGATTGTGAAAAGGGTAGTGGAACTAAGCTCTTCTTTTGAGAATTTTTTTCATTTACTTTTTCATATTCTAAATGCACCTGGTAACAGGTGACCTGGTTTTTGGAGGAGGTGTGGGGATGGGTGATGTCCTTTTTAAGCTCTTAAAAAGGTTTTAACTATAAAATCCTCAAAAAAGGCCAAATGTGGTAAACCCTTTGCCTTGTGTGTAGATTAGGAAATGATGAAAACCATAGTGCTAACCAACCTCCACACACGCACACACCCACACCCATGCACACACCCACACCCATGCACACACATATACCCACAAATGATAACCCTCATCCACTTGTATCCTCTTCACTTGTTCTAGCCAAGTGCCTGCTATAATGCCAGTGACACAGTCCATGCTGACCATCAGTAGAAAGGGCTCCTCATGAGGGTCCCTATAGCTACACTATGAATTGACCGGGTACAGAATCCATTCAACTAAATGTACAATTTATATTTAGTAAATTTAAAATTTAGTGTAGGTATTAAATTAGGAGGGGCTACTGATACAGTGGAAAATTAGAATGTTGAAGGGTAAATTGTTGCTGACATTAGAACAATACGGGACTGACTTGCAAAACTAAGTAATGGAAAAATAAAATACCTACCACACTTGAAAGTTTTAGCATGTGTCTGGGCAAAGACAGCAAACATTACAGAAGAATGTTTTGATTCTTTTCTCCAGGATTGGCTGTTGATATGACTTCTGTTTTATAATCTAGTTTTCAAAAAAAATTCTTACTTATTTGGTAGTTCAGAAATTTGAGTAAAAGAAAGCATAGAAAATGTTAGGAAGAAGACTCAGTGATTCATTCTTTAAGTAGTTCCTGTTGGTATTAGCAGTTTCAAATTAGCCTCTTGAAAATATAATATTGTATTGGAATTGTGTGGGAAAAGTCCATTTTTCAGCTTTAGGTTGGAGGCTTCTTTGTTAAATTAAGTGGTTTACACCTGAAGAGGCAATTTTCTTTATAGTTGGCTTTTAACAAATAGTGAATATTATTTACCCCACATTAAAATTCAAAATCTAAACAATACTTTTTTCCAACAGGTGTTAGATTACAATGACTAATGGCCATTCAGGTTGGTGTTATGAGTTCAGTTTTTGAGACTGACATATGTGCGGCACATTTCTTTTAGTTTATTGAAGGAAGATTGAGATATTTGTACTGAATTTGGTGGATTCTGTGAGATAGTGCCTGGCTTACAATTGATTTAATCTCTTGTCTTTGGGTATATGGCTTACTTAGTTTGGATTTTGTGTCAAAATAGAAGTTTAAGCTACAGATACTATATCTGCAAAGTTATTTCAATGAATATAGTCATACGGGAATACAATAATAGGCATGTATAAATGTGAATTTTAATAAAGAGTTCTCCAAATTTAATTACATTTCTCTTAATTTTTTTTTTCAGACAAATCCTACAGAAATTTTAGAGTATTCATCAGATAGTGAAAAAGATGAGTCGGAGAATGTCTTGTTCATTGATTCAGAATCCTCTCACAAATACCACATGGATTTTGGATCAGATGGAAGACAGGTTATGGAGAGACTGATAAACCCGAGGGTAAAATCTACAGAGGCCATTTTGCATACACCCCAGAAAGAGACAAAGCTTCTCAAGACTCCAGAAAATTCAGCAAAGAAGAAGAAGCTTTTAAGGTTAAATTACATCTTTTTAAATACTTTTTTAAAAAAGTTTTTCTCTTTCTTAAAAAGCCCAAATACCTACAATGTTAATTTAAAAATACTTATTTACTTGGGAAGGAAGATTGACAGAATAGAATTATAATTCTGATAAGCAGTTATGGAGTCCTAATTTCTAGAGATTGTTTATGGAATTGTTCATCCTAGTTGAGCATTCACTGTTTCAGTCATAACCAGCTTATGTGACTGTTTTCCTTAATGGAGATTGGTTGTTTGGGTTTATCGAATTTTATTGAGCACCCGTGTTCCAAGTGCTATCTTAGACAATTAAGACAAGTAAATGACTGTTCCTGTTTTTGAGTAAATTATGTCTAAAAGAGGGAAATAGAAATATAGACTATTGAGATTACTTTTGTGATTGTGGTTGGCCAGGGAAACACTTACAGATGCAAAGACTTATGGGCAAGGATTCATGGGCAAGAAACTGTCTGGTGTGTGTGTGAAGAACCATAGGGGCCAGGCCGTGGAGGGCCCAGCAAGACGTGTGAAGGGGCCTGGTGTTTGCCATGTAGGGGGACATGTCCCAACCCTGTGTTGTACATCATCTCTTTGTGTTTTAAATTAGAACAAAACAGTGAAAACAAAACCCCAGTGAAAGTGAGAAGGAGAACTTGTGGGAAACAGTGCCACAAAAGCTGACTCAGTGGACAGTTTCAAGGAAAAAGGAGTGTAGTAGGAAGTGTAAACATGGCAATGAAGAACACGGTTTTAGATCTGTTTAGGATATGTCTGCGTCAAGGAGGGCAAGTACAATGCACACCAAGGAGAGCCCAATGACACTGTCGGACAGTGTTGGTGGACTGGTGGAGGAGGAGGCGAAGGGCTCGAGTTGTGGAGATGGTGCTGTGACCCCTCTGCTAGAAGCTGGGATTCAAGGCAGGAGAGGGGTGGGGAGCTTAGGTTGCAAGTTTGATCAGGCTTGATTGGGATCCATTGTCTAAAGAGATCGCAGAGAAAAGGTGAGATGGATTTAGAGAATAATAGGGAAGACCCAGTGGAGGCAGAGAGGTTAGGGATAATTACTCTCAGTGTCCAGGAAAGGAAGTGGGAGAGGGAGGCCTGTCTTGAATAAAGGAGTGGAGAGGAGAGTAAAAGGATGTGACCGAGTCTAGTGGGATGGACATAGCATGGTGAGTCAATTGATGCCTGTTCACTGTATTTTTTTTTAACATAAAACAAGACAGAAGGCCTTATGCCCAAAGTGAAGAAGCTACAGCCTCAAATGAATATGGTGATGGTTTGTAATAGTCTCTGGAGAAAACAGGAAAGGAAGCAAATTAAAGGGATTCGAATGTCTTTGTTGAAGTTGATCCTATGCAATTAGAGAAGGTCATGTTCCCAACCCTGTTGGGGGCCTGCTGTGTGCCAAACACTGTTTCATGTCCTGGAGGCACAGCAGTGAACAAAGGCAATGAAAACTCTACCTGTCCTGAGGGGAAGGCTGATGAGGAGCCAAGAAGTAAAGTAGACGTCATGCCAAAAGGAAATAAACTTTACGGAGAAAAAGTAGAAAAAGAGGGACAGATGGCCAGGAGGAAGGGGAGGACGTTTCTATTTTAAACAGGGGATCAGGGAAGCCTCTGAGAATGTGACTTATTGAGCAGCTGGAGGAACAGAGCTGACATTTCCTGAGTTGAGGTAGGAGGGTGGTGAGGGGATCATATGGTTTGGTTTGGTTTTCCTTGGTGGGAATATCATGAGGCTTTTTTGGGGGAGATGAGGTTATTAGTCTTTTGCTTTCTCTGTACATTGACTGTACAAGTTCTTTTCACAGTTACCTGGGGTTTGAGTTTTTCATACTTCCAAACAAAAATTGGAGTTTCCCCACTATCTTTGCTGTTTGGCCTCAAATGCTTTTATACTTGTATGCATACATTTTGGGGGAGTGTATAAAAGTTTGTATTTGTGTGGTCAATTCTGTAGGTCGGTCGTATTGTGTCAAGTTGCCTCCCAATTACTTTTTAAACATAGGAAGTTCTGTATCCTTAGTAATAGTAATCTCCTTTTATACATATTGTGTTATCTTCTTTCAGTTTTATTGAGATTTAATTGACACAGAGCACTGCGTAAGTTCAAGTTCAAGCATAATGACTTGTATATATTGTGAACAGTCATTTACTTGTCTTACTTGTCTTAATTGTGCGGAAGCTTTTTAGTTTGATATTGTTCCACTTGTTTATTTTTTATTATTATTTTTTTGCAGTACGCAGGCCTCCCACTGTTGTGGCCTCTCCCGTTGCGGAGCACAGGCTCCAGAAACGCAGGCTCAGCGGCCATGGCTCACGGGCCTAGCTGCTCCGCGGCATGTGGGATCTTCCCGGACCGGGGCATGAACCCATGTCCCCTGCATTGGCAGGCGGACTCTCAACCACTGCGCCACCAGGGAAGCCCCCTGCTTGTTTATTTTTGATTTTGTTGTTTGTGCTTTAGGTGTCATATCCAAAAAATCATTGCCAAGACCCATGTCGTGGAGCTATTTTCCTTGATTTTCTTATAGGAGTTTTGTGGTTTCAGGTCTTACATTTAAGTCTTTAATCCATTTTGAGTTAATTTTTGTGAATGGTGTAAGATAGGGTCTAGTTTCATTCTTTTGTATGTGAATATCCAGTTTTCCCAGCACCATTTATTGAAGAGACTGTCTTTTCTCAATTGGGTGTTCTTGGCTCCCTTGTCAGATATTAATCGACTGAGTATGCATTTATTTATTTCTGGGCTCTCTTTTCTGTTCCGTTGGTCTATGTATCTGTTTTTATGCTGGTACCATACTTTTTTGATTACTATAGCTTTATCTTATAGCTTATCTTGTAATTAGGAAGTGTGATGTTTCCCACTTTGTTCTTTATCAGGATTTCTTTGGCTGTTTGGGGTCTTTTGTGGTTCCATACAAATTTTTGGATTTTCTTTCTACTTCTATTAAAAATTCCACTGGAGTCTTCCTAGGAATTGCATTGAATCTATAGACGGCTTTGTATATTATGGACATTTTAACAGTATTAATTCTTCCAATCCATGAACATGGGGTATCTTTCCACTTATTTGTTTTCTCTTCTGTTTCTTTTATCATGATTTTATATATTGAAAATCCTAAAGATTCCACCAAAAAAACTGTTAGATCTGATCAACAAATTCAGTAAAGTTGCAGGATACAAAATTAACATACACAAATCAGTAGTGTATCTATAGAGACACTAATAATCCCATTTACAATAGCATCAAAAACCATAAAATACTTAGGAATAACGTCAGCCAAGGAGGTGAAGAAGCTCTACAGTGAAAAGTACAAGACATTGCTGAAAGAAATCATGAGGTTTTTGACTATGTTCAGTTAGACATTATATATCTGAGTAGGAGTACGAGTCTGGACTTCACATGACAAGGTTGCTGCTGGATGTGAATTTGTAATCTTTAGTGTCCAGATGGTTTTTAGGGCATGAGCTGGGTCATTTCCTAGATCAAATGCACACTGAAAGGAGAATCTGTCACAGAATCTGTGTCTTAGGCACTCTGCAGTGGTTGAGTCACAGAGGAAGAGGCTACTGAGGGAGGAATTAAATCTAAGAGAGCACGAAGTCCTGGAAAGCAGCCAGCTATGACAGATGCTGCTGGGTTTGCACTGTGGAGGACAGGGAATATAGAGCCTTCTCAGTGGAATGGTCAGGCAAAGTCAAATTGCTGTGGATTTAGAGAGAATGGAAGGAGAGAAACTGAAGACAGCATGCATAGAAAATTCATTGTGTGTGTTGCTTTAAGGGATGTAGAGAACTGTTTGCTAATTGAAAGGAATTTGGAGATTGAGATTTCTTTTTTATGAGTGGGAATGAGAGCATATTTTTTTATATATTGATGGGAAAGGTCCTCAGCAGGGGAAAGAGACGATACCTGTTGGAGTTGTGTCTGACTTGGTGAAAGGGGTTTCCAGATGGAGGGGTGTCCTGGGTTAGGAGCACAGTTAGTCCATCCACAGACAGGTGAGAAGGCAGAGTCTCTTCAGGTGCAGGTAGATATATGTGGCAGTGGGAACTCATGTAAGTTCTTGCTGATCACGTCTACTTTCTCGGTGAAATTGGAAGTGTCTTCATCAGCTGAGAGTAAGGAAAAGGAGATGATACTGGAGGAATGAGAAGAGAGAGTAGATGACATGGTCATGCAGTGGGGGAGTGAATTAACTAGGGAATTGCAGTAGGATTGTTTGGCAGGAGTGGTCATCATGAATTGAGTTTGAGACTGACTGGTCAGCATGGATTGAACCGTGGGGCTGCAGATGTGGAACAGAGTGTGGGACTGTCCATTGAGTATGATGAAACCAGTCAATAAAAGTCCTGAGAGTGATTGTGATATTGGACCATGAAATCTCGACTGGGTAAGGTCAGAATGAGAACATGCAGGGTGTAGAGCACAGAGATGGGGTTGTACCATCTGGTCGTGGCCTGGGGAGAGGTTGGTCAGACACTTCTGAAGTCATGACACTAGAGGACATGAGCTGAACAGGTAAAAATGACTGGTGCTCAGGAGTGAATTAATGGAGGGAGGCGGTTTGTAACCTTGAGGTTTAGAGGATGACCATGGGCGATGAGTGGCTGAGGTGAGGTGGAGGACACACAGTCTTGGAGGAGAGGACTTCAAGGAATGAGGAGGTTGAGGTATCAGAAGCCTGGCAGGCACTGATGTCAACAAGAATGGTGGCCTGAAGCCAGAAGATAAGGCCTCCAAAGAGTTGCTGGCACAACTGTGGAGGTGCCTTCCCTGGGGTGAAGATGGTCTATGTCCTCTCCTCCCCACCTCCTGGAATATAAGGGAGGTGCAAGATGGCCTGGAATCCTCAGTGAGGAGCAGGACTGCCCCTTCCAGACCCTTCATGCCTGTCAGGTGGAGAGGAGGGAGAAGACAGCTGCTTTTTAAGGTCCCTGCCTCAGGGGAGGAGCAGGAAGGTAAAGAGAATATGCGGAGAGGTTGAGGACACAGGGGTTTTGCTGGCAACTGAAGCAACTCCAGCAATATGCACGTGATTGTTTTCTTCTTGTGATTTCTAAGTGATAACTAAGAGATGTCTATTTTGTGGTTATTCTTTTAAAGTTACTGTGTTGAAATACTAAAAGAGAGGTTGGTGTGATTAGGGTTGTCTGTCTCAGGCATCAAACTGGAAGACTTTCTGTTGACAGTAGGAGGAGCTTTACTGAACTGACCAAAAGGCCCATGATTGCCGCAGGATGGCTGTTTGGTGACCTGCTTCAGAAGCAGGGGAAAGGGTTACATGTTTTGGCTCATATGTGTTTAGAGCATCATGTTTTAGAGAGTTAAGAAAATCACTTAGCCTGTTGTCTAGTAATGATTGAAGAAAGAGTTTCGCATTAAGTGTTTGATTTGCTGACGTGAAGTCTTATGAAAATGCTGAGAATACAGACATCTTGATAATCCTCACAGGGAAAGATCACCAACTTTTGTCATAGAAGTTCAACAGGGGGCCTGAGGAAAATAAAACTGCTACTAAGGAAAAAAGCAGGTGTAAGTTACAGATTTTCATTATGTAGCATGAATATAGCAGTGATTAAAAGATTTTTTTTTTTTTAACCTGATAAGGACTAGCTAGCAAGGATCAAGTTAAGTAGTTGGCATTTCAAGGCTGGAGAACACTGGCCCTCTCTCCCTGTGGTTTGCCCCACGGGGAAATGTTAATTCAGTCTCTTTGGGCTTTCTTCCTTGTTTATTTTTATTTTTGATTCATGGCACTGTTTGAGGCATAACTAATGAAAGTCAGTGCAACATTGTTTTGATATTTGAGTTATGTTGTCAATAATAAGGCCATATTACCACAGTCATACGATCAAGTTTTTTTTCACAGTGTCTATTATATCTGACAGAGAGCAAAACTTGAAAATATTGTATACTATATTTATTTAAATTATTTTTTCTTCCCCTAGTTTCTTTACCTAGTATAGCTTATTAAAAATATTATAGGGCTTCCCTGGTGGCGCAGTGGTTGAGAGTCTGCCTGCCGATGCAGGGGACATGGGTTCGTGCCTTGGTCCGGGAGGATCCCACATGCCGCGGAGCGGCTGGGCCCGTGAGCCATGGCCGCTGAGCCTGCGCGTCTGGAGCCTGTGCTCCGCAACGGGAGAGGCCACAACAGTGGGAGGCCTGTGTACTGCAAAAAAAAATAAAATAAAATAATGATTTTTTTTTCTGGAACTTAGAATGTTTTTGAATCTTTATTCTTTTTCACTTCATACTTTGTAGAAATGTTTAGCCTTGTTGAATTGATGCCAGTAATCTTTTCAGATATAGTACCAATCTGTTTATTTTATATAAAAGATAATTAGACTATCTTAATTTGGTTAGTGAATTTATCTTTTTTTTTCCACTCCACTGGTGTTTTGGATTTTATCTGTGACTAACTTAGCAGACTATATTGAAAAGAGTTAATTTGGAGGTTCCAGTCCAAGATGGCGGCAAAGGAAGCTCCTGAACTCACTTTCTCCCATAGACATATTGAATCTACAGTTATACTCAAGGCAGTTCCCACTAAAAGAAATCCAGAAATGGAGAGATTGTTATACATGGGGCAAACGAGAAAGTATGCCCATTGAAATGGGTAGGAAAGGCTAAGACATGAGACACCCTCTCACCATAAACCCCACCCCTGGCACAGTGACATACAATCAGTAGGGAACTTGTAACTCCTAGCTTCTCCATGAGGAGCAAAGAGTTTGGATCCAATATCTAGCACCCCAGCTTTTAAGACTTTCACTGGAGGCACTAGCCCCCATAACACCCAGCTCTAAAAGTCAAAGGGGCTTGTGTCCATGAGACCCACGAGACTCTAGCAAACAGAGAAATAGTTCTTAATGGGCTTGCTAGGACTCCCCGTCGCTATTCCTCTAGGGCTCAGCACACAGCTGACAAAAACACTCATCTCCCAGTCTTTGCCCAGAAGAGGCCTATTTGCATATGTTAAAAGCTGCTGCCTGAGGATCAGGTTCTAATTTAGCACACATCTAGGGTGCTGACTGCCAGTCTCCTCGGAGACTAGGGAGGCAGCGGGTGCCATCTTCTCGCCCTCCCTCTACAGCACGGTGGGTTGATGGTCTCTCCTAGAAGAGGCTTGTTCACACGTCTGGCACCAGCCTTTGCTGCCACCACCCAGAAGAAACACTGCTTGATTGCCTGTCTCTGATGGCCAGCAGGGCTGGCATTTGTGGATCCCACAGGAAAGTAGCAAACAAAGACGCAGTTCTTTTCTGGCTATTCCCAAAGGGCTCAGCTTAGAGGGAATAGGCAGAAATGCCTAGCTCCCAGTATGTTCCTTAAATAGGTTTTCCTGCCTACTTTAAAAGTGGCTGACTGAGGGACCAGGTTCCAGTCAGCTTGTATCTAGGTGCTGACTGAGATTCTACCCTTTGGGACACGGATAGGTTTTGGTATACTCTCAACTTCTGGGAGCCACTGAGAACAAAGAAGGCAGCTTGGATGTTCACAAAAGTTTTAGAGAACCAAGAACTCAGGCCAAGCTGAACAATAAGGTTCTCCTAAACACATAGAGTCAAGGAAAATGAAGAATAAGAGGAATATGTTCCCCCCCCAAAAAAAAAGAACAAGGAAAAACTCCAGAAACAGAGCTAATGAAAGAGAGATAAGTGATTTACATGAAAAGAGTTCAAAATAATGGTCATAAAGATGCTCACTGAGGTTGGCAGAATAATGCATCAACAACGTGAGAATTGTAAGAGATAGAAGGTAAAGTACCCAACAGAAATCACAAACCTGAAGAATTCAGTAGAGGTGTTCAACAGCAGACTGGATTAAGTGGAAGAATGGATTAGTGAACTCAAAGACAGGGCAGCAGAATTCATCCAAACAGAGGACCAAAAAGAGAAAGGAATGAAAAAGACTGAAGATACCTTCAGGGACTTAAAAGACACCATCAAGTGGACCAATATTTGCAGTATAGGGGTCTCAGAAGGAGGAGAGAGAGAGAAACAGGCAGAAAGTTTATTCAGAGAAATAATGGCTGAAAACTTCCCTATTATGGGGAAAGAAACAGACACCTAGATCCAGGAAGTCCAGAAAGTTCTTAGTATGTTGAATCCAAACAGACCCACACCAAGACACATAATAAATAATTAATAGTTAAAGGATATCATCTTAAAAGCAGCAAGAGAAAATGAACATGTTACGTACCAGGGAACTCCAGTAACACCATCAGTGGATTTTTAGCACAATGTTGGCAAACAAGAAAGGTATGGCATGATAAATCCAATGTGCTGAAAGGGGGAAAAATGCCAACCAAGAATACTTTACCCAACAAAGTTGTCCTTCAGAGTTGAAGGAGAGATGAAGAGTTTTACAGATATGTAAAAGCTGAAGGAGTTCATTCACACTAATCTAGCCTTATAAGAAATGCTAAGGGACTTCTTCAAGCTGAAAAGAAGAAATGCTAAAGGTAACAGAAAACATGACAGAATAAATCTCACTGGTAAATGTAAATATATAGTTACATTCAGAATATTCTAATGATGTTATGGTGGTGGGTAAATCACTTCTAAATATAGTATGAAGATTAAAAGACAAAAATATTTAAAATAACTATAACTATGATAATTTGTTAATGGATAAATAAGATAAAAGATGTAAATTGTGACATCAAGAACATAAAGTGTCATAGTGGGGGAGAGTAAATATATAGAATTCTAGTATGCATTTGAACTTAAGTTGTTTCCAGCTTTAAGTAGACTGTTATAAATATAAGGTGTATTATATAGCCTTGTGGTAACCAGAGTAAAAACCTATAATAGATAACAAAAAAGTTAAAGGAATCAAAACACACCAATATAGAAAATCAACAAATTAAAATGGAAGAGACAAAGAGAAGAAGAAAGGAACAAAGGTGTTACAGAAAGCCAAAAAGCAATTAACAAAATGGCAACAGTAAATCCATATTTATCAGTAATTATTTTAGATATAAGTGGACTAAATTCTCCAATCAAAAGACAAAGAGTAACTGAATAGACTTTTTTAAAAAGAGGCCCAACTAAATGCTGCTTATAAGAGACTCACTTCACCCTTAAGGCCAGAAACAGACTGAAAATGAAGGGATGGAAAAACATATTCCATGAAAATGGAAACCTTAAAGAAAGCAGGGGTAGCTATGCATGTATCAGAGTGTATAGGCTTTGAACCAAAAACTGTAACAAGAGGCAAGAAAAGTCATTTCATAATGATAAAGTCATCATGATGATAAAGTCATCAATTCATCAAGAGGATATAATAATTGTAAATACTTATTCACCAAGCATAGATATATAATGCAAATTTAACATACCTGAAGGGAGTTAGAAATACAATAATAGTAGGGGACATCAATACCCCACTTTCAACAATGGCTGGATCATCCAGAGAGTCAATAAAGAAACATTGGACTTGGACATACTACATCACATGCATTTAACATACATTTACAGGACATTCCATCCAAAAACAGCAGAATATACATACTTCTTAAAGCACATGAAACATTTCCAGGATAGATCATATGTTATGCTATAAAACAAGTTTTGTTAGGCTTAAGAAGATTGAAATCACGTCAACCATGTTTTCCGACCACAGTGGTTTGAAACAAAACAATTACAGGAAGGAAGGAAACTGGAAAATTCACAAATAGATGGAGATTAAAAAAAGAGGCTCCTGAACAACCAGTGGATCAAAAAAGATACCAAAAGAGAAATAAAAAATACCTTGAGACAAATAAAAATGGAAAACCACATACCAGAACTAATATGAAGCAGCAAAAGCAGTTCTAAGAGGGAAGTTCATAGTGTTAAACGCTTACATTAAGGAAAAAAAAAGAAAGATACAAAATGAACAACCTAACTTTACACCTCAAAGAATCATGTAAAGAAGAACAAATTAAGCCCAAAGTTAGTAGAAGAAAGGAAATAATAAAAATCAGTCGGGAAATATATGATACAGATTGAAAAGACAATAGAAAGGATTAGTGGAAATGATTAATGGTTTTTTGAAAAGCTAAACAAAATAGACAAACCTTTACCTAGATATAACAAAAAAGATAAAAGTCTCAAAACTAGAAATAAGAAGGGAGTCATTACAACTGATATCACATAAATACAAAGGATCATGATAGACTACTATGGACAATTATACACCAACAAATTGGACAACCTAGAAGAAATGGGTAAGTTCTAGAAACATTCAACCTACCAAGACTGAATCAAGATGAAATAAAAAATCTGAACAGACAAACTACTAGTAAGGAGATTGAATCAGTAATCAAAAACCTCACAACAAAGAAAAGTCTCGGAACAGATGGTTTCACTATTTAATTCTGTCTCATTTTCAATGATGAATTAATGCCAATATTTCTCAAACTCTTTCAAAAAATAGAAAAGGAAAGAATACCTCCAAACTCAGCACCTCCAAACTCATTTTACATGTCCAGTATTACCCTGATACCAAAACCAGATGGGGACACTTCAAGAAAAGAAAATTACAGGCCAATATCCATAAAGAACATGGACACAAAAATCCTCAATAAAGTATTGGCAAACCAAGTTCAACAATATATTAAACGGATTACATACCATGATCAAGTGGGATTGATTCTAGGGATGCAAGGATTGTTCACCTTCCACCAATCAGTCAACATGATGCATCATATTAACAAAATGGAGAAAAAAATCATGTGATCATTTCAGTAGATGCAGAAAATGCTTTGACAAATATCAGCATCCACTCATGAAAAAAATTTCAACAAACTGGGTGTTAAGGGAATGTACCACAGCATAATAAAGGCCACAAAGTGCAAGCCCACAGCTGATACCATATTTAGCAGTGAAAAGGTCAAAGCTTTTCCTCTAATATCAGGAACAACAAGGATGCCCACTCGTGTCACTTTTATTTAACATAGTACTGAAAATCCAAGCCAGAGTAATTAGGCAAGAAAGAGAAATAAAAGGCATCCAAATATCAGAAGAATTAAAACTTGTTCACAGATGACATGATATTATACAGGAAAACCTAAAGACTCACCAAAAAACTGTTAGAAGTAATAAATGAATTCAGCAAAGGATACAAAAATCAATATAGGCATACTTCATTTTATTATGCTTTGCTTCATTGCACTTTGCAAATATTGTGCGTTTTTTTCTTGTTTGTTCTACAAATTGAAGGTTTGTGGCAACCCTGTGTTTCTATGCCATTTTTCTAATAGCATTATTTTAAAATTAAGGTATGTACATTTTTAAGACATAATTGTACACTTAATAGTGTACAGTATACTGTAAACATAATTTTTATATATACAGGGAAACCAGAAAGTTCATGTGATTTGCTTTATTGTGATATTAAATTTATTGTGGTGGTCTGGAACTGAATCCCCAATATCTCTGTATACAAAAATCAGATGCATTTCTATATGTTAACCACAAACCTATCCAAAGTAGAAATTAAGAAAACAGTCCTATTTACAGTTGCATCAAAAAGAATTAAAATACCTGGGAATAAAGGTAAAAAATATCTCTACACTTAAAATTATAAGACATTGATGAAAAAAATTGAGGAAGACAAAAGTAAATGGAAAGATATTCTGTGCTTATGGATTGAAAGAATTAATATGGTTAAAATGTCCATACTACCCAAAGCCATCTACAGATTGAATGCAATCCCTATCAAAATTCCAGTGGCATTTTTCACAGATATAGAACAAACAATCCTGAAATTTTTGTGGATCCACAAAGACCCCGAATAGCCAAAGCAATCTTGAGAAAGAAAAGCAAAGCTAGAGGCATCACACTTCCTGATTTCAAACTATATTACAAAACAGTAGTAATCGAAAGAGTATGGTATTGATATAAAACACACATATTTCAATGGAACGTAATAGAGAGTCCAGAAATAAACCTGTGTGTATATGGTCAATTAACTTAAGACAATGGAGGCGCAAATATACTATGGATAGATGATAGTCTCTTCGATAAATAGTGTTGGGAAAATTGTACAGCCACATGCAAAAGAATGAAACTGGACCCCTATCTTACACCACACAAAAAAACAACTCAAAATATATTAGACTTTAATGGACGACCTGAAAACATAAAAGTCTTAGATGAAAACATGGGTGGTAATCTCCTTCACCTTGGTCCTGGTGATGAATTTTTGGGATTTAACACCAAAAGCAAAGGCAACAAAAGCAAAAATAAACAAATGGAACTACATCAAACTAAAAGGCTTCTGCACAGCAAAGGAAACGGTCACCAAAATGAAAAAGGCAACCTATAGAATGGAAGAAACTATCTGCAAATCATATCTGATGAGGTTAATATCCAAAATACATAATGAACTCATACAACTCAATAGCAAAAATATCAAAGTCTGATTTTAAAAATGAGCAGAAGAACTGAGTAGACATTTTTCCAAAGAAGACATCCACGTGACCAACAGGTATGTGAAAAGATGTTCAACATCAGTAATAATCACGGAAATGCAAGTCAAAACTCATTGAGATACCACCTCACGTCTGTCAGAATGGGTATCATTAAAAAGACAAGAGATGACAAGTGTTGACCAGGATGTAGAGAAAAGGGAACCCTTGTGTGCTGTTGGTGGGAGTGTAAATTGCCGCAGCTACTATGGAAAGCAGTACAGAGGTCCTAAGAAAATTAAAAATAGATCTGCCATACTATCCAGCAATCCCACTTCTGGGAACATAGTCATACAAAAGGGGTGCAAACTTGTAGTCATAAAGTGAATAAGTTAGGAGGATCTAATGTACACATGGGGTGATGGTTATTCAGAACACTACCTGTACAACTGAAATTTGCTGAGAGTAGAATTTAAATGTTTGCATGAAAAATAAAAAGATAAATATGTGAGGAGGTGGATCTGTCAATTGAGTAAATGGGGGGGGGTCCTGTAACATGCACGCATGTATCCAGTCTCCACAGTGTACACTGTAAATGCTTACAGATTTATTTGTCAAATATATCTCAATAAAATTGAGATATATTTGTCAAATATATCTCAATAAAATTGAAAAGAAAAAGAAAACAAAAAAAGAGTTAATTTGCATGTATTGTAGCAGAGCCTTCTTGAACCTTTTTTTTTTTTTTTTAATGTAGGAGAGGTTTTTTACTAAAATTATGATTGTTGACTAGAGGTCATGGTGTTTCCATTCCTAAGGTGCACCAGCTCAGAATTCCCTGCAGGTATTCTTGGAGCAGAGGTATCCTGTGACCCTATGACTAAAACCAAGGTGGAAATGCAGATTCTCTGTTATGGTTTCAGATGCTCCCACCTGTGGAGAACTGTTCTGCATTCATTTTTACTCTTGTTTTCTATCTTTCATCCTGTAATTCCTGCAGTTTACTTGTGAGATTCTAGGGCTTGGCATTAACATATACTTCTTTCAGATTGTATATTGTCTTTTTTTTTCCTTCTCTCTAAAGAAATCTCATAAGATTGAAAACCAACATTTGACAAATAATTATCTAAATCATTGTGCAAAGAACACAGTGTTTTGCTTTTTTTCTTGTGTTTATTATATTGGGTTGGCCAAAAAGTTCGTTCAGGGTTAGGATTAGTTCCTTAAGTAGTAAGTATTCTTTTTTTTTTTTGCAAACAAACTTTCATTATTCTAGTTCAGTCTTTCACAAACATACTATACAGAGTCTTATATGGTACAAAAGAAAGGAAAACATCTCTGTCTATTCAGTTTAACACAACACCAAAATAAAGCAGTTAAGACTTTGGGGAATTAAGTAGTAAGTATTCTTGAAGAGGCAGTGGGTACATCATGAGTCTAAGCTTGTAATCTCTGGGGCCAGACTGCGTGGCATGCATCCAGCTGCACCCTCAGCAGATGTCTCACCTGCAGTGCTGCACACTCAGTGTCTCTGTTCATCATCTGTAAAATAAAGATGACGGTAGTACCTCCTTTTGTGGTGGTGTTTAGAGGGGGTGTGTCAATGAGTTACTTCATGTATGATAAGAAGGGCTTGCATATATATATAAAGTAGAGATTCTTTGGCATATATGTGATTATGATAATTTTTTAAAAATTGCTGTTATATATACTGCTTGCACACACACGTATTCAGAAATAATTAGTGCCTGTAGAAAAACAGCTACCTATAGGAAAACAAAGTAGTTGGTAGTGACAATATATGTAATATGTTTTAAAGTAAGATCCTTCAATCATTGTGGAAAGAGCATAGGGTGCAAGTAAAAATCTTAACAGAATCAGTAACACCAGTGACTAACATTTCTTGAAGATTTACTAAATGCCGTACACTGTTCTCAGTTCTTTTCTGTTTTCAAGAACTGTTTCCTCATCGGGCTAGTTATACAATATTGGAGAATTTTCTTAACCTCTCTCTAAGCTCTGATTTTATAATGTATGAGGTGGGTATTGATATCTGTTCTTTCTACCTCAAAGGGATATTATTAGAATAAAATGAAATAATGTAGTGAAATGATCAGTGAACATAATTTTACGAGGTAATACACTGATAAATTATATAACATATAGTCATAATGGTGGTTAACAGCTGATCTTGATTTCTCTTAAGATCACAGAGAAATCTGTGTTAGAAGCTTCTGACTTCTGAGTATAGGTAGTTTACGAATTTAAGAAAATGTGTGTTTATATGAATTTATAATTTACCTACCTATCTATCTATTTATCTATCTATCTGTCTAGTCATTGATAGGTCAGGGCTCTCGTGAAGTGCCTGTATGTCCACTGTTATGAATTGTCTTCCTGTCATATGTGGAAGTTTTCTTCTTTGTATAATGTTGGTATCCTTGCTGTATGTTTATGATTAGTACTCAATTACCTCTGTAGGCCAAGTAATGAGCCCATACCCAAATCCTTATTTGAGTATTCTACCTATCAACAGTGTACAGGTTTTATTCTTGACTACAACTCTGAACCCATTTTACAATTATCTGTTTGCCCATCTGCTGATCAGATTGTAAGGCCCACCATGACATGGCTTGTTGCCTTCTTCGTATCCTTGGCACCTGGTCCTTGGCTAGGTAGAGAAGGAGACATGTAATCAGGACATATTTATGGAATAAGTAAACTAAGAAAGGATAGTCAGGAAGTCATACTGATCTCAGAGGAGCCCGTATTTCTAAGAATCAGAAAACTGATCTTCCGAGAAATCTTTAAAAAGGAGATTACTAACCTAGAAGGATTTGGCCTCTAGGAAGAGAGTGTATTGCCAAACAAGTTAAAATTTGAATGCTTTATTTGTCCCTGATTGGAGGGTATAAAATATAAATGTACCAACTATTCTGAAGCTTTTCTTTTAACTAAGCTTAATACATTATAATTTGTTGAACAGAGGCGGGCTAGCAGAAAGACTAAATGGATTGCAGAATCGAGAGAGATCTGCCATTTCTTTGTGGAGACATCAGTATCTTTCTTACCAAAGGACACTTTCAGGTAAGGCTTGCACTGGCATCTGTGAGTAAAGAAAATGCCAGTTAAAAGTCTTTTTACATTAAGATATATGAAGTTGATCATCACTGTTTTTACACCTTTTTCTCTAGGTGTCCAAAGATCTGAGCGGGAGGGTTCTACATTACCCCTTTTTCTTGCTCTGTCCCAGTAGCTTTCAGACTTTTGTGACTGTGACTCACAGTCAGCAGTACATCTTACAGCATCTCCCAGTACACACACAACATTCTCACACATCACTCACACACACACACACACACACCCATGAAACAAACATTTAATAAACAACACTAAGCTCAGTGATGTACCAAAATCCCAGTCTCACTAAATTGGTGCAGGACCCTTCTAATGAGTTGCAACATTACAGTGAATTAACCAAATTGTCAAGCACAGAGCTGAGAGAGTGTCTTCTGGAGGTTGGACTAGAAAAATACCAAGACAAACTAGTGTGCCTGGACCGAAGGGAAAAGATGACCTTTTGTTTGGCTCATTGGCACCAAGTAGCTTATTTGGAATGTTCCTTACGTTTTCCCTTCTTTAATTTGGGAATAGAGGGTATTCATGGTATTTAATTATACCATGAATAAAAGACAAAAGCAAAATAAAATGAAAAACCAGAGCCAAAAATTAATCCATTAATTTGAAAATATGAATGTGACCATCTCTAATTTTTCTGTTAGAAGTCTCTATATTTAGGAATTTGGGTTTTGTTTGTCTCTTAGATGAATTTATTTTTCAGATCTGTGAATCCTCCCCTTGATGTCTTATAATATGTTGTGTCTTTTTCTTTACTTTTTTTTTTTTTTTTTTTGCGGTATGCGGGCCTCTCACTGTTGTGGCCTCCCCCGTTGCGGAGCACAGGCTCCGGACGCGCAGGCTCCGGACGCGCAGGCTCAGCGGCCATGGCTCACGGGCCCAGCCGCTCCGCGGCATATGGGATCCTCCCAGACCGGGGCACGAACCCGTATCCCCTGCATCGGCAGGTGGACTCTCAACCACTTGCGCCACCAGGGAGGCCCTCTTTACTTTTGATATAACTCATTATAAACATATATTAGGAAGAACATTTCACTATTTGGTGTTTTGTTTCCTGTGTGGCCTGGCAGAAGAATTTTCTTCTTTCAACATAAGAAAAGTTTTTTCTCGTTTCTATATGTGTATAGCAACTGAATAAATGAGAGAAAAACTTGAAAATATTAAGTAGAGGTAACTCTCTCTCTCCCCAATCCCAAGAACTAAAATTTAGTAAACAGCTGAAATTCAGTGATGGATTTGTTAAAATACCTCTGTAATTAAACTCTCTAATCCTCTTAATTTCCCTGTCAAAAATGAGTATAACTGTAGACCGTTGCCTTATGAACTGTGCTACTAATAAATCAAACTGCATGGGAAGGATGGGCAGCTCTCGGATGACCCTGGGACTTGACAGACTGTGGAAACATGGAAGTACTGTCATCCTGAGGTTGGCTTCACTGCTGCCAGACCTGGAAGTGCAGAAGCAACGGAGAGCAGCAACTCCTCCTCCCCCACTTAGGGTGTGGATGGACCTTTGGGTTTGCACAGTACCACAGTCAGAATCCCATCTTATTTTGTTCAGACTCCAGAGCGTTCTTGAGCTTTGGTTAATTTTGAATGACCAGGGCATTGTGTCGGGCTTGATTTTTCCTTCTTCTGATAGGTTTGAGAAATCTAGGAGTTAGTAGTAATTTATGAACCACATCTTGGTTTTTGTTCTGAATATTAAATATAGTATATCTCACTGAGTCTACCTTTATATCCCTCAGATATGAGAAATTATGGTTTACAAAATTAACCTGTAATTGTAATAATTTAGCCTGAGGCCCTTCTTCCCAAGTTTCTTATATTTGAGGAATATTATTTAATTATTCCACAGTTGAGAGGGACATGGAGCCTGCTTACTAACTTGAAATATTTGAGTGGATGTCTTCAACACATCTTTCTGCCTTTTTTTTTTTTTTTTGCGGTACGCAAGCCTCTCACTGTTGTGGCCTCTCCCGTTGCGGAGCACAGGCTCCAGACGCGCAGGCCCAGCGGCCATGGCCCACGGGCCCAGCCGCTCCACGGCATGTGGGATCTTCCCAGACCAGGGCACGAACCCGCGTCCCCCGCATCGGCAGGCGGACTCCCAACCACTGCGCCACCAGGGAAGCCCTTTCTGCCTTTTTAAAAAAAACTCTTCATTTGGAGATAATTGTAGATTCACATTAAACTAATGCCATTCTAAGAAATAAAACAGTGGCTTCTTGTGCCCCTCACCTCGTTCCACCAGGGATGATGTTTTTCCTATCTCTAGTACACTGGCACAACCAGGAATTGATCCAGATGCAATTCACCAACCTTATTCAGGTTTTACCAGCTTATATGCACTCGTGTGTGTGTTTTGTTTATGTAATTTTATCACCTGGGTAGATTCATGTGCCCATTACCACAGTCAGGATACAGGACACTCATCACCAGGATCCCACGTGCTCCCTTTTAGCCACCTCTTCCCACCTAATGCCTTGCAACCACCGGTGTGTTCACTATTTCCATACTATTGTCATCTCAGAAATGTTCCGTAAATGAAATAATAGGGTATGTAACCTTTGGGGAATTGACTTCTTTTCACTCAACACCATTCCCTTGAGATTTATCCAAGTTTGTGCGTATATCAGCAGTTAGTTCCTCTTACTCTGTGATATGGATGTACCACACTTTGTGTACCTGTGGAGGGACATTTGGACCTTACAAATAAAGGTGCTGTGAACAAGATTTTGAGTGAGCAGAGGTGTTTAATTTTCTGGTATAAATGATCAAGGGTGCAGTTGCTGGGTGTTACAGTAAGTGCTTGTCTAGTTTTGTAAGACGTTGCATATTAATATCAAATATTTCAGTGAGTATCTCTAATACATGTTTCTGGCTTTAAGAAAAAAATTTTTTTAACACCTTTAGTTTGTGGATTTCAACTCTTCTTTTCTTCCCTCATGGATAGCTTACTTTTCTGGGCTGTTTTGTAACTCTTACTTATAACATTTAATAATCAGTTTTGTTTACCTTGTTAGTACCTTCTAGTACATTTCAATATAAAAGACATACATCTCAAGGTTCTTAAAACTTGAGTAGGGCTTCCCTGGTGGCGCAGTGGTTGAGCGTCCGCCTGCCGATGCAGGGGACACGGGTTCGTGCCCCGGTCCGGGAAGATCCCACATGCCACGGAGCAGCTGGGCCCGTGAGCCATGGCCGCTGAGCCTGCTCATCTGGAGCCTGTGCTCCGCAGTGGGAGAAGCCACAACAGTGAGAGGCCCACGTACCGCAAAAAAAAACTTGAGTAAATTTTTATGTGCGCCTATTTTCTTGATTTTTGTTGTAGTTGTTCTTTGTTTTTTTGTGGTATGTGGGCCTCTCACTGTTGTGGCCTCTCCCGTTGCGGAGCACAGGCTCTGGACGCGCAGGCTCAGCGGCCATGGCTCACAGGCCCAGCTGCTCCGCGGCATGTGGGATCTTCGCGGACCGGGGCACAAACCTGTGTCCCCTGCATCGGCAGGCGGACTCTCAACCACTGCGCCACCAGGGAAGCCCCAGACTTGAAAGTTTTTCAACCAGGGAAGCCCCAGACTTGAAAGTTTTTTAGAGATGATGCAGGTAGGTGAGACACTGGAGTTTAGACTGATGTAGATAATACAAGTGATGGCTCCCACTGAATGTGCCTCCTGCTAGGCCCTGAGTGAGGAGTGCACACAGCTCTCACAGCAACCCTGCGGAGCTGCACTATGCCTTCCAAATCCTAAAAGTATCCAGACATTTTATTTTCTAGTCCCTAGAGTCAGAGATTATTTGTTAAGTGAAGAAGCCTGATTTGGAGGCAGGAGACAGGGCCAAACTCTTGAAATGTTAAGTTTTTCACTGCTTATTCTTGATAAACAAAGGCTTTTTTGGGGGGGGGGTTGTTTAAGGTCACTTCAATTAGCTAATGAAAAAACACTGATTCTGCTTTAAATTGTATTGTAGCAGGTAAGCAACCAAGCAGTTTCAGAGTGTCTTTTTCTGTGAAATTGTCATGTACATCACTTGTGCAGAGGGACATTTTTTATGTGCCCATATTTCTGTGGTAATTTTAGTTATATGAAATAAATGTTATTCTCCCTCACTGCTAATTTTCTGGTGCTTAGAATCTGGTGGTGGAGATGGGATGGTGGCAAGAGAGAGGCACAGGCAAGGAACTGGACAGTTCATCCTTCGTTTATTCCTTCCACAGGTGTTTATTGACAGCCTGCTGTGTCCCAGACAATGTACACCATGTCACTACACTCATGGAACTTTCATTGTGTTGAGTGAGATAGATGATAAGCAAAGGAAAAATATAGGTACAGGTTGGCACAGTGCAGGATCTGTGAGGCGTTGTGGAGGGGCGCTGTGCTGGACAGGCCGCGGAAGAGAGCTTCACATTTACAGTGGATGCCTCCAGTCGCTGTCTAGTTTCCAGGCCAAGATATCAAAGAAATGTGGCTAAAGAGATATAGGACAGTGGTTTTGTTACTTATTAGTTTTTGCAAGAAAAATTATAATTTAACAGATTTTGAATAGCCCATATTTTCTTGTTTCTATCTTTTTTCAGTTTTATCGAGAGATTTTTCAGTTTTATTGAGATATAATCACTATAAGTGCAAGGTGTAAAGCATAATGATTTGATATACATACATGTATCATCACAAGTTTAATTAATATCTATCATCTTATATACATACAAAAGAAAAGAGTAAGAGAAAATACACTTTTTCCCTTGTGATGAGAACTCTCAGGATCTATTAACAACTTCCCTATATACCACACAGCAGCATTAACTTAGTCACCGTGCTGTACGTCACATCCCTAGTTCTTACTTGTCTTAGAACTGGAAGTTTGTGCCTTTGGACCACCTTCCTCCAATCGCCCCTTCCCCCAACCCTGCCTCTAGTGACCGCAAATCTGATCTCTTTTTCTATCAGTTTGGTTTGTTGGTTTTTTTGTTTTGTATGTGTGTTTTTTTAGATTGAAGTGAGATCTCATATAAGTGAGATCATACTGTATTTGTCTTTCTCTGACTTAGCATAATGACTTCAGGGTCAATCCATATTGTTGGAAATGGCAGAACTTCATTCTCTTTTATGCCTGAATAATAACATTCCTCTGTGTGTGTGTGTGTGTGTGTGTGTGTATGTGTATGTATGTATGTGATGTATACACACTGGCATATTTTATATATATGTAGTATATAAATATATGTGTATATCTCACACTTTCTTTATCCATTCATCCATTGATAGACACTTCGGTTATTTCCATATCTTGGCTATTGTCAACAATGCTGCAGTGAACATGAGGGTGCAGCTTTCTCTTTGACATCATGTTTTCATTTCTTTCTGATGTGTTCCCAGAACTGGAATTGCTGGATCATATGGTAGTTCTAGTTTTAATTTTTTGAGGATCCTCCACACTGTTTTCCACAGTGGCGGCACCAGTTTACATTCCCACCAACAGTGCACAAGGGTTCCTTTTTCTCCACATCGTAACCAGCATTTATCTATCTTCTTGATGGTAGCCGTTCTGACAGGTATGGAGTGATAGCCCATTGTGGGTTGTTTTTTTTTTTTTTTTTTTTTTTTTGCGGTATGCGGGCCTCTCACTGTTGTGGCCTCCCCCGTTGCGGAGCACAGGCTCCGGACGCGCAGGCTCAGCGGCCATGGCTCACGGGCCCAGCCGCTCCGCGGCATATGGGATCCTCCCAGACCGGGGCACGAACCCGTATCCCCTGCATCGGCAGGCGGACTCTCAACCACTTGCGCCACCAGGGAGGCCCAGCCCATTGTGGTTTTGATTTGCATTTCTGTTTTGATTAATGGTGTCGAGTATCTTTTCATGTACTTATTGACCTGAATAGCCCATATGTTAAATATTTTTCCACTTGCACAAAATCATTATAATTGAAAGGTTTTTTTTTTTAAAGGTTATTATTGAAATTCAGTAGGGAGCAGTTTATTTGGTATACATTTTATTCAAGCAGAGAAATATAAAAGTACAATTTAAAGCTTTGGAAAATCTAGGATGCAACAGATTTTTTATTTGAAGAACCTTTACCATGTAAATATTTGCTTTTCTTAAATTATTATTTTGTGTTGAAATATATCACAAAGAAGATAATATAGAAAACATAGACATATACCTTAACAAGTACTTGTAAAGCAAGTATCCCTATAACCATCGCTACTCAATAGAAATAAAGGTTTTCTGTTAATTTCAGGTTTTTTAGTTACTAGAGAAATACAGTGTATTGGTGCCTCATCTCTTTGTTTTTTCATAACAGGTGGCCTTAATATTTTAACTTGTGTGTATTCGTTTTACTTTGTCTCTTATTTCTTTCATTCAAACTTTTATTAAGCAGCAAATGTGGGTTCATCACTGACAGATCTGACTCTGTCATAATCTTATAATTAATTTTTTCTTGCTTATTTAAAATTAATATTAAAGATTTACTCTTTAGAAGGAAACAAAACAGTATTTTACACTTGAAGATGTTTTAATAATGTCTTTAAAATTTTACTTATTGAAGCACATTTTGGAAAATCAGACAAAAGAAACAAAGCCAAAGGGAATAAGGATTACTCTGTCAAGCTCTAAAGGAGAATAACTGCAGTGAGTTCTCCTGGAGAAGGTTGTATTTATACAGTTTCAAGAAAAATTAAAAGATATACTATTCCTTATTCTGATGATTATAATAAAATCTTCAGGATAGTGCTCCTGGGTACTTCTAATGCTTTTAGATTTTCTTCACATTATATAATAGTTTGGAAGTCTTAGTAAATACTATAAAACAAATTGTACAAAAATGTTAACAAAGGTTATCATTGGAAAAGGTGTTGGGACAGGGTTTTAAAAATACGTTCCTCTTATAAAAGAAGAAATTTGTTAAAATCAAATGTATTATTTTCACAATTAGAGAAGGGAGGAGAATGTGAAATGGTAGAGAGTTCCACCCTGACTATAAAATTTATACTTTTGTGTCAGGATGTGAAAAGTTCAATAACGAGGCTGATTTTTCCAGTGAGACAGTTTTCACAAGGCAGAGTGTTAGTTGGCCCTTGCCCTCGAGCATAGTTAGCTGTGAGCACTCAGAGGCTTGGTTTCCATCTCCAAGGCCACAGCGGGTTCCCTAGGCACTGCTCCTGGAGCCCTTCTCTCCCTGCATGAACCTTACGTGGGTGTCGCTGTGCCCCTGACACACAGGAAGCTTGTAACCTCCAGAGTACTGGCACCCGTGGAGCAGGGCTCACTCGGACTTGTTGGGAATTCGAAGCCAGAAATCTGGCCCCTGCCTCTTTCTCACTGCTTTTCAGGGGCTCCTCTGAGGCCACGGAGCCCCCTGAAATGGGGTCATGTTCCAGACTCCCCACTTGAGTGGTCAGGAGAGCAAGCAGGAACAGCAGGGCAGCCTTTTCTGTACAGCGACAGCAGTGGAGCAGGAAGAGCCAAGACTTCGTGGAGACACGTGTGTCTCCTTACCAGTTACCTAGTTTCTTAATTGCTTTGTTGCGGTACTTTCTCATAATTGAAGAGTGTCTTGGGTTAGGAAATGTTAGGCTGATTCTTTCTACCAAAGCAAGTTAGTTGGTAAACTAAGATCCCTCAATTACTTGAAAAATAATTGTTAAAAGGACATACGGGGAGGACTTTCCTGGTGGCGCAGTGGTTGAGAGTCCGCCTGCCGATGCAGGGGACACGGGTTCGTGCCCCGGTCTGGGAGGGTCCCACATGCCGCGGAGCGGCTGGGCCCGTGAGCCATGGCCGCTGAGCCTGCGCGTCCGGAGCCTGTGCTCCGCAACGGGAGAGGCCACAACAGTGAGAGGCCCACGAACCGCAAAAAAAAAAAAAAAAAGACATACGGGGCTTCCCTGGTGGCGCAGTGGTTGAGAGTCCGCCTGCTGATGCGGGGGACACGGATTCGTGCCCCGGACCGGGAGGGTCCCACATGCCACAGAGCGGCTGGGCCCGTGAGCCATGGCCACTGGGCCTTCGCGTCCGGAGCCTGTGCTCCGCAACGGGAGAGGCCACAGCACTGAGAGGCCCGCGTACCGAAAAAAAAAAAAAAAAAAAAAAAAAAAAGACATATGATTTAGTCTAAGTCTTCTAATGTTGAGTGTTTAAAGCTAGGACATGAAGCATGTGGTTAGCTGTTCATTTAATTTGGCTGACTTTTGTCAATATTTTATGCCTTTTAAATCTTTAGTTTCTGTGGGGACACGGGATTGTTTTTTTTTTAACATCTTTATTGGAGTATAATTGCTTCACAATGGTGTTAGTTTCTGCTTTATAACAAAGTGAATCAGCTATACATATACATACGTTCCCATATCTCTTCCCTCTTGCGCCTCCCTCCCTCCACCCTCCCTATCCCACCCCTCCAGGCGGTCACAAAGCACCAAGCTGATCTCCCTGTGCTATGCGGCTGCTTCCCACTAGCTAGCTATTTTTTACATTTGGTAGTGTATGTAAAGGACATGGGATTTTTGACATAATATGACAAGTTTAAAAACAATGCATGTTTGTTTAGATTTATGAAATGAGAATGACATGAAGCGGGTTGTAGTTTTTTAGTTCAGAGTCTTAGAAAACTCATTTAAAATGTTTTCTTAAACTCCTTGATCTACCTTACTTAACCACCCTTTGCTTCAAGTGAAGGGACACTGCTTGTGACCTACTCAGTGTGGGTCAGCCCCAGGTTGCTGGAGAGGTTTCACGCAGTTCTTTTTCTTAACTTCCCCTTTCCTCTGGGTCAAGGGAGCTGCCTCTGGATTGTCTCCAGCTCCCCTCTGACCAATAAAACCAGAAAGCCAATTAGGGTCTAAGCTTTATTTCCCCCCCTTTTTTTATATCCAGACCCACATTTCGGTACAGCAGTGGTATTTAATATTGTTCTTTGTAGTCGTGAGCAGGAGGAATTCACATTAATACTCTTTTTTTTTTTTTTTTTTTTTTTTTTTGTGGTATGTGGGCCTCTCACTGTTGTGGCCTCCCCCGTCGCGGAGCACAGGCTCCGGACGCGCAGGCTCAGCGGCCATGGCTCACGGGCCCAGCCGCTCCGCGGCATATGGGATCCTCCCAGACCGGGGCACGAACCCGCATCCCCTGCATCGGCAGGCGGACTCTCAACCACTTGCGCCACCAGGGAGGCCCCACATTAATACTCTTGAGTTATTTAAGTCAGGAAACAAAGTGTGATACTGGTTTGCCCACTGTTAGAGGTGTGATTTCATGTCCCAAATGACTAATTTCCAGTGATCATTTTAAGTATAAGTTAACAGAAGAATAAAGAATTCATATGTGACTTTCATAATATCAAGTTATTTCATAATTATGTTAAAAATAATGATGGGACCTGAGGAACAGAGGAAGGGATACTAATACCAAATTCAACTCTCCAGCTAACGTATCTGTCACCTCTTGGCTGCTTCTGCCACATCCATTTTTAATTCTTATGAGTTTTTCTACCTAAAAGTATATAAAATGAGGTTTGGTGAAAAAGCAGAATTAAATGATGCTTTCAGGTTCCCTCTAAATTTATTTAATCTGTGCTTTCTCCGTTTCTTTGTACATGAAAAGAAAAATAGTAATTCTACGGGTTGTTTTCTGATAAATCTGAGCTTTAAAAGAATCTTCATTTCTGTTTTCTGTTGTAAATGATCCAAAAATAAGACTGCACAGTTAGCCCATTCTCAATGAATTATATAGTGGGTAAAACATGGTTCCCGTTGAATTCCACATGTGGTTCAATGAATAAAAATTCATTCATAGAGTTAAATTGGGACCTCATTAATGAGAAAAATTATCTATATGTTCAGAATTCTGGTTTTGACCTTTAGAAAAGTGTTGATATTGGCAAGGCAGGCTTTTCTTTGGCTCGCTCAACCAGTTGTCATTTTTATCCTCCAGCCTAGTTCAGTATCACACTGGCCTTTGTCCGTGCTGTGAAATCTTGTGTGTGTCATCTTAACCTTTTCACCAGTCTAGTTTTCCACACTCCTTCAGCTCATTTTTACTTTCAAAGGGGTTATAATTTCCACTTGGGACGCTGGTGCCTGAAGGAGCCTGCTTGAAAGTGCAAGCCCAGACTTGACTTTCGTTGTCTGCGAGGGAAGATGGTGGGGGAGAGTTGTGGACAGACCAGGCGGCTGCTCCAGTGGCCCAGGAGGCGCGAGTCTTGCTGCAGGAAGGTGGTCTAAGAGTGGGTGGCTGCTTATCTTTCTGCAGAGACTCTGTGGTAAAGTTTTTTGTTAGAAAATAGAAAACTTTTCAGCCTGCAAACAGAATAAGTAAGTCCTTGGATTATTAAAATGCCTTATAAAGTTGGAAACAAATTGGAAACTGCATTTGTATTGTAATAGTGATTTAAAAGAGTAGTCACTTTCAACCCACCCCTTCCATCCAGTGTGATGCTGCTCCATTGCCACCAGTGTGCACAAGTGCTCATTCCTAATTGCTGTCTTCATGCAGCCTTCACACAGCTGGCTGCCCTTTCTTCAAGGACAGTCTCCCTCATGCTTTGCCTCCTCCCATGTTCATTTTCCTTCTTGGTTCTCTGTTGACTCCTACTTTGTGCTTAGCGTCAACAGGTGTTCCTCAGACTTCTGTCTTGGCCCTCTTCTTGTCCTGTGTCCCCTTCCTGGGTCATCTGGGGTCTCCATGCCACCTCCGCCAGGACTGCTAGGTGGTCTGGTAAGTCTGTCCTGTGGCCTTTCCTGGCCCAGCCTCAGCACTGCCTGCACCTAAGCGTCCTGCAGACCCAGCAGACTCAGCGTGCCCCAGCACCTGCCTGCCCTGGCCCATGAACTGCACAGTCTTAAATTGGGCTTTCTTGTACATTTTTTCAATGCATCCCATCCCTAGATGCTAGTGATTCTGCCTTAGAACTGTCTCTCAAGTCAGTCTCTCCACTGATGCCATCAATCACTAGTTCAGGCCCCTGTTCCCTTGGGCCTGGATTACTGTGTCAGTCTCCATGTGGTCTCCCTGCCACTGCCCTTTCCTCATTTTCAGACTGTCAGAGTCATCATCCTAAGAGGCAAGTATGGTGTCACTTGTCTGCTTTAGAAATGTCCATTGCCTGCCTTCTGTGTCAGAGTAAGTGTCCACCACTGCTAAAGCCACTGGCGAGCATTCTTGGTCAGGGTCCCAGCCCACCTGACTGGTTGTCTCTCTCAACCCAACCCCTTGCTGTGCCACCTTGCGCCTGTCACAGCGCTACATACCTCCTTCCTGTATCACCTGTGTCTTTCATGACGTATTCTTTTTTTGTTGTTTTTTTGTTGTTTTTTTTTTATTGCTGGGAACTTCCTAAAACCGATCTAAGAAGTAAAATTTATTTATTTATTTATTTATTTATTTATTTTTAATTTTACAAATTTAATCAGTTATACATATACATATGTCCCCATATCTCTTCCCTGCTGCATCTACCTCCCTCCCACCCTCCCTATCCCACCCCTCCAGGCGGTCACAAAACACCGAGCTGATCTCCCTGTGCTATGCGGCTGCTTCCCACTAGCTATCTACCTTACGTTTGGTAGTGTATATATGTCCATGCCGCTCTCTCGCTTTGTCACAGCTTACCCTTCCCCCTCCCCATATCCTCAAGTCCATGCTCTAGTAGGTCTGTGTCTTTATTCCTGTCTCACCCCTATGTTCTTCATGACATTTTTTTTTCTTAAATTCCATATATATGTGTCAGCATACAGTATTTGTCTTTCTCTTTCTGACTTACTTCACTCTGTATGACAGACTCTAGGTCCATCCACCTCATTACAAATAGCTCAATTTCATTTCTTTTTATGGCTGAGTAATATTCCATTGTATATATGTGCCACATCTTCTTTACCCATTCATCCGATGATGGACACTTAGGTTGTTTCCATCTCCGGGCTATTGTAAATAGGGCTGCTATGAACATTTTGGTACATGTCTCTTTTTGAATTATGGTTTTCTCAGGGTATATGCCCAGTAGTGGGATTGCTGGGTCATATGGTAGTTCTATTTGTAGTTTTTTAAGGAACCTCCATACCGTTCTCCATAGTGGCTGTACCAATTCACATTCCCACCAGCAGTGCAAGAGTGTTCCCTTTTTTCCACACCCTCTCCAGCATTTATTGTGTCTAGATTTTTTGATGATGGCCATTCTGACTGGTGTGAGATGATATCTCATTGTAGTTTTGATTTGCATTTCTCTAATGAGTAAAGATGTTGAGCATCCTTTCATGTGTTTGTTGGCAGTCTGTATATCTTCTGTGGAGAAATGTCTATTTAGGTCTTCTGCCCATTTTTGGATTGGGTTGTTTGTTTTTTTGCTATTGAGCTGCATGAGCTGCTTATAAATTTTGCAGATTAATCCTTTGTCAGTTGCTTCATTTGCAAATATTTTCTCCCATTCTGAGGGTTGTCTTTTTGTCTTGTTTATGGTTTCCTTTGCTGTGCAAAAGCTTTGAAGTTTCATTAGGTCCCATGTGTTTATTTTTGTCTTTATTTCCATTTCTCTAGGAGGTGGGTCAAAAAGGATCTTGCTGTGATTTATGTCATAGAGTGTTCTGCCTATGTTTTCCTCTAAGAGTTTGATAGTTTCTGGCCTTACATTTAGGTCTTTAATCCATTTTGAGCTTTTTTTTTTTTTTTTGCTGTACGTGGGCCTCTCACTTCTGTGGCCTCTCCCGTTGCGGAGCACAGGCTCCGGACACACAGGCTCCGCGGCCATGGCTCGCGGGCCCAGCCGCTCCGCGGCATGTGGGATCTTCCGGGATCGGGGCATGAACCCGTGTCCCCTGCATCGGCAGGCGGACTCTCAACCACTGCGCCACCAGGGAAGCCCTTGAGCTTATTTTTGTGTATGGTGTTAGGGAGTGATCTAATCTCATACTTTTACATGTCCCTGTCCAGTTTTCCCAGCACCACTTATTGAAGAGACTGTCCTTTCTCCACTGTACATTCCTGCCTCCTTTATCAAAGATAAGGTGACCATATGTCCGTGGGTTTATCTCTGGGCATGACGTATTCTTGACCACTAGGCCTAGTATACTTTTCTTTGTTTGTAGTTATACTTCTGGTATCCTGTTGTACTGTAATTATATAAAGTATAGGTAAATCCTAACTCTGCAAAGTGCTACAAGGAAGTGTAGGGCTGACCTAGCAACCTGAGCCATGCCTGGTGACTCAGGATGTGTTTATGAAGTAAATAAATGGTGTCAGTGGTAAATTTTAAAATTCCACGTGACATCAGAGTGCAGAAATGGTCCCAGCTCTGCTGGAAGTGAAGGCCCATGCATGTCACTTGATCTGAGCCTGTTTCTTTACTGAGAAAATTCGGCTTTGTCAACCCTTAGGTGATTGCTGCTTTGGGATTCTGCATTGCCCTTTTACCTGCCCCTGCCCAGTGTTCCCGCGTACAGTCATCCTCAGAGCGCTTCCCCTCAGGGTCCCTGAGTGTTTCACTTGTGATTGCGCTCTCTGGTCTCTCCCTGCACACCCTTTGAGAGATGATGGCTTTTATGATATCATCTCATTTTAATCCGTAAGTTAATCTCTCTTCTTTTCCCTCTCCTCCCTGTTAGTGTTTGTTACAGTATCCTTGGAAGGAGATAGCGCCTAAGACCAAAATACCTGCTTTTCTTTAGTAGTTGTGAATTCCCTGTACTCCTACTGGTACGTGTACTGCTCTGCCTAATTGTAGATGTTGCCTATTTTGACCTAATTTAACTGGACTTAACTGATGAATTAGAAGTTCTTCACTGGAATACCCTTTATTAATAGTTCTTAGAGAGTGAGAGGGGGTTGAGGGTTGATAGTGGAGGAAGTATCAAGAATAACACGGCAGGACTCCGCTGGTGGTGCAGTGCTTAAGAATCCGCCTGCCAACGCAGGGGTCATGGGTTCAAGCCCTGGTCTAGGAAGATCCCACATGCCACGAAGCAACTAAGCCCGGGCGCCACGACTACTGAGCCCGTGTGCCACAGCCGCTGAAGCCTGCACGCCTGGAGCCTGTGCTCCACAACAACCACCACAATGAGAAACCCGCGCATCACAACGAAGAGTAGCCCCTGTTTGCCGCAACTAGAGAAAGCCCGCGCGCAGCAACTAAGACCTAACACAGCCAAAGTATAAATAAATAGATAGGTAGATAGATAAATAAATAAATAAGAATAACATGGCAGTAGGGACACCGTGGATTCTATCAGCACATCAGTAAGTGTATCTTCAGTTCTTTTTGCTACAAGATTTACGGTGTGTTGGCCTGGCAGTGGGTATGCTCTTCTCTACAGATGCACGTGCACTTCTGACCTTCTTCAGGATTGCTTAGAGGAGGGTGGGTATGAGTTCTAAATTCTAGAGGACTCTACTAACAATCCCCAATTAGTAATTTGCTATTTTGTAATTGGGTTCCTAAAATTTTTCTCATCACATTTATTTACTTTTCAGTTGATGTTAAATTTATAAAAATAGAGATATTTAACAGCCATATGACCTTTTTAAGGTACTTTTGGGGTTTTTTTTGGCTGCATTGGGTCCTCGTCACTGCGTGTGGGCTTTCTCTAGTTGTGGCGAGTGGGGGCTACTCTTCATTGTGGTGCACAGGCTTCTCATTGCGGTGGCTTCTTTTGTTGCAGAGCACGGGCTCTAGGCGCGGAGGCATCAGTAGCTGCGGCACGTGGGCTCAGTAGTTGCAGTATGCAGGTTCTAGGGAATGTGGGCTCAGTAGTTGCAGTATGCAGGTTCTAGGGAATGTGGGCTTCAGTAGTTGTGGTTCACAAGCTCTAGAGCGCAGGTTCTGTAGTTGTGGCACACGGGCTTAGTTGCTCCGTGGCATGTGGGATCTTCCCGGACCAGTGTTGATATCAAACTCGTGTTCCCTGCATTGGCAGGCAGATTCTTAACCACTACGCCACCAGGGAAGTCCCATATGACCTTTTTTTTTTTTTTTTTTTTTTTTCTTTTTGCGGTATGCGGGCCTCTCACTGTTGTGGCCTCTCCCGTTGCGGAGCACAGGCTCCGGATGCGCAGGCCCAGCGGCCATGGCTCACGGGCCCAGCCGCTCCGCGGCACATGGGATCCTCCCAGACCGGGGCACGAACCCGTATCCCCTGCATCGGCAGGCGGACTCTTAACCACTGCGCCACCAGGGAGGCCCTCCCATATGACCTTTTAAAAGTTGTTTTCAGTGTGATTTTTGGACACCATTTTTTTTTTTTTTTTTTTTTGCGGTACGTGGGCCTTCCACCGCTGTGGCCTCTCCCGTTGTGGAGCACAGGCTCCAGACGCGCACGCTCAGCGGCCATGGCCCACGGGCCTGGCCGCTCCGCGGCATGTGGGATCTCCCCGGACCGGGGCACGAACCTGCGTCCCCTGCATCGGCAGGCGGACTCCCAACCACTGCCCCACCAGGGAAGCCCCTTGGACAGCATTTTAATCCTGTTTTCTGAGCCAAAAATATTACCTGCAGTACTATGAAATAAGGTTTTTAAATATGGAAGTTTTTTTAATAAAGAAGACCTTTCTTTGTACTCAGAGTGGAGGGGGCAGTTTGCACACTAGGTGGTCCCATACACACCACACCGTGGAAAAAAATTTTTTTTTTTCTTTCTCTGTATAGCACAGGGAACTTTATTTATTTATTTATTTGCATCTTTATTGGGGTATAATTGCTTTACAATGGTGTGTTAATTTCTGCTGTATAGCAAAGTGAATCAGCTATACGTGTACATATATCCCCATATCCCCTCCCTCTTGCATCTCCCTCCCACCCTCCCTATCCCACCCCTCTAGGTGGTCACAAAGCACGGAGCTGATCTCCCTGTGCTATGCAGCTGCTTCCCGCTAGCTATCTATTTTACATTTACACCTTGGGAAATTTAACGTGTTATAAGCCCCTGTCTCAGCTTGGGCAGCCATAACAAAGTACCACAGACTGGGAGGCTTAAACAGCAGACATTATTGCTTACAGGTCTAGAGGCTGGAATTCTGAGATCAGGGTGCCTGCATGATCTAGTTCTGGTGAGGGCTCTCTGGCTTATAGGCAGCTGCCATCTAGCTGTGTGCTCATGCAGGGAGAGAGCGAGAGAGAGAGGAAGAAAGAGAAATCCAGCTCCTTGGTGTCTCTTCTCATAGGGACACTAATTCTATCGAATCAGTGCCCCTGTCCTTACGACCTCATTTAACTTTAGTTTCTTCCTTAGAGGCCCCATCTCTAACTATAGGTACACTGGGGGGTTGGGGGGGCCTTCAGCATATGAATTTTGAGGGCCGAAAACATTCAGTCTATAACATTCTGCCCTTGGCCTTCCATAATTCATGTCGTCTCACATTCAAAATACATTCTTTCTACCCCAACAGCCCCCAAAGCCTTACTCATCCCAGCATCAACTGTACAGTCCAAAGTTTCATCTAAATATCATCTAAATCAGATAATGGGTGAGACTCGAGGTCTGATTCATCCTGAAGCAAAATTCCTCAACAACTGTGAGCCTGTGAAACCCGACAAGTTATGTGCTTCCAAATACAATGCTGGGTCAGGTACAGGGTAGACAATCCTGTTCCAAAAAGAAGAGATAGGAAGGAAGAAAGGGGTGATATGTCCCAAGCAAGTCCAAAAACTACCAAGGGAATTTCTAGTAGATTTTAAGGCTCAAAGCCAATGCTCTTTGGTTCTGTGCTCTGGCCTCCAGGTCCACTGGAGGGCAGTGTCGCCCCAGCTCTCTTGGGCCTCACCCAAGGCTCTCTGCAGAGCCGCCACCCCGAGGCAGGGAAGGGCAGCCCTGCCCGCCCAAACCCTAGAGGCAGCCCTACCCTTTGAAACCCAGAGAACATATCAGCCCTGCCCTGGGCCTGTGGGCAGCCCTTATGATCTCTGGATTGCCTTTAGGGTCATCCTTCCCTTTTTTGAAGGATGATGCACATTAGCAGAATGGTTCTTTTGCCCTGTAGGAAGTCTAACAGCCTTTCTTCATTTCCTCTGGTTTCTGTCTCCTTCAGTTCAAACTGGCTTTGTTTCTGCTCCTATAATCACATAATCTCTTTATTGAGTGATAGTTTAGCTACACCTTTGGCATCCTCTTCCAAACATGCTCTTTCATTTTTTTGCAGTATGGACAGGCTGAGAATTTTACAAATCTTCCTTTTTGCAGAACAATTCCTTCTTCAGTCCCTCTGTTTTCTCTTGCATTTTATTGTAAGAAGTCAGGAGGACTCAGGCCATACCTTTAACATTTGCTTAGAAATCTCTTATAACTATCTAATCTCACGACTCACATGTTTCATCATCCATACAACACTAAAAAAATTCAGCCAAGCTCTTTGCCATTTTATAATAAAAATTGCTGTCTTAGTTTGGGCTGCTGTAATAAAAATACCATAGACTGGGTGACTTAAACAACAGACATTTATTTCTAATAGTTCTGGAGGCTGGGAAGTCCAAATCCAAGGTACCAGTTGATTTGGTTCCTGGTGAGATCCTCTTCCTAATTTGTAGACGGCTGCCTTCTGCTGTGTCCTCACATGCTAACAGAGAGATCCTCTCTCTTGTGTCTCTTCTTATAAGGGCACTAACCCCATTCATGAGGGTACCACCTTCTTGGCCTAATTATCTCCAAACGGCCCTACCTCCAGACACGGTCAAATTAGAGATTAGGGTCTCAATATATAGATTTGGGGGGGACATAAACATTCAGTCCATAGCAATCACCTTTCCTCCAGTATCCAATAACTTGTTCCTCATTTCCGTTTGATACATCACCAGAATCACCTTTAACATCCATATTTCTAGCAAGCACCCCCAAACTCCTCCAGCCTCTGCCCATTACCCAGTTACAAAGCTGCTTCCACATTTTCAGGTATTTATTATAGCAGCATCCCACTTCATGGTACCAAAATCTGTCTTATTTGGCTTGGGCGGCCATAACAAATTACCATTGATGTGGGGCTTAAACAACAGACATTTATTTTCTCACAGTTCTAGAGGTGGGAAGTTCAAGGTTGAGGTGCCACCATTGTTAGTTTCTAGTGAGAGCCCTCTTCCTGGCTTTTAGGCAGCAGCCATCTGGATGTGTGCTCACATGGCCTTTCTTCTGTGCTCAGCAGAGAGATATAGGCATCTCTTGGTGTCTCTTCCTCTAAGGATACTCGCTAATCCTGTCAGGTCAGGGCCCCACCCTGGTGACCTCATTCAGCCGTAATTACTTTCTTGGAGGCTCCATCTCCAAATACAGCCACACTGTGTGGTTAGGGGTTCAACATATGGATTTAGGGGGGATACAAACATTCGGTCCAGAGTACTCCCTCTTCTCTGGTTTTGTATGAACTTTGCTTAGGGATCTGTTGCCTTCCTGGAGCCTTTGTATGCTTTTTCCTTACTTGGATTTCTTAAAAAATGGGACCTTCTATTGCCCATTCACCCTCTAGGGAGCAATACAGGCTACCCCTGCAGAACAAGTCATGGTGACATGCCTGGTGGTAGCACTGTGACACTGTGACCCCAGGTGGCTGCTCTGCTGAATTCTGTTTGTTCTCATTGCTGGGGACTGTGATGAACATTACAGCCTCCTGGTTAGTATTATCTGGTCTATTTTTTTTTTAAGAGTTGGGTTTCGGATTTCTGTTTCATGCTTAGAATTATTGTGGCTTTTGGCAGAGAATATTTTAAACTGGGTGAAAAGGCCAAAAAAAAAAAGAAGAATCAAGAAGTGAAAGCACAATTGTTTACAGTTCAGTAAGCAGTTGTGGTTAAGAAATGTGTCTGTTCATCATTGCCAGATGACTTAAAATTTTATGGGGGAGCATAAATTTTAAACAAAGAGTGCTTTTACAGGCTAAAGATGTAAATTTCTTCAGAATTTAGTTTTTAGGTATTATAATCTAGACCTCCTGCTTAGAGCTTTATGAATTTTATTGTGAAATTATCTGTGAAATGAATCTCCTGGCAGCTTACAACATTTACTCAGAAACTAAAATTTTGATGTACCAAGCATTAATAATAATTTGATAATGCAGTTAATTAGAGAGTCACTACTTGAATACTCACAGGCACATAATATTGCTGGGTGTTTGGGATCATTGGTAAAATTAAGCATAGTTGTAACCTTTCAAAAGAAAAGATAGTATAATTGTGTAAAAGTAAGTACAATTCAACTTTCAGTGCATAGTGATGAAAAAAAAACCCAGTGGTACAATACAGTGAATAGAAAAAACATCATTTGGATTTGATGCACTGTATTGTTTATTTTTCTTTTTGGAGCGTCACTTGAATTACAGCTTAATTTGCATCCTTTGGGTAAATATCAGAACCAATTGAGGTGAGGGAGGTAGGTCAAAACCATCTTGGTTGGCAGTGAAATCAAGAACAGAAAAATAGTCCCCAAAATTCTTTACATCAGTTTGTATTATTCGAGTTCATTCAGCTCATATATATTTTATTGGTATTTATCCAAGTACAGCACAGAGTTCATGATTTAATAGACGAAATTATTCATTTTATGTGTTAAAATCTTGGTACAGTGGTACAGTGATGACATAAAGGAGAGTGATAAACCCTGCTGAATGGAAAAGGAGAATTGTGGTTAGAGAATTTACCTGGGAGATGGTGATGAAATGCTTTCTTAAAGTATGGGTATAGAAACAATTTAAGGATACTTGAGTAGAGCTGTGGAATTTGAGGGTAGAGCAGTGAGAAGTAACTGGTAACAAAGGCGTTTCTAAACAGTGGACAGTTGTCTGGATTACTCAGTGGTTGGCGCCTGAAGGATTCAGGAACAGAGGTGGCTGTCGTTAAATTTACATGTACAGAGGGTCACTCTGGAGGACCTTGTGTTAGGGCAGAGTAGTCAGGTACCAGACTGCGGGGGTCAGTTAGGGCCAGGCTGTTGTCATAACTAAGAGGTATCTCAGCCTTAATAAATCCAACACTGATATCATGATACCACTGTTACCCCTGTCCCTCGCCCCTAACACACACACACACACACACACACACACACACACTCCTCTGTCTGGACAGGAAGCAGGTGAACTTTAAACTCCCCTGATCTCCATCCCTGACCCTTGCTATTCCTACTCCAATGTGTGTGTGTGTGTGTGTGTGTGTGTGTGTGTGTGTGTGTGTGTATGTGTACATGATGGGTGAGGACTGAGGAAAAATGTATTGGTGGGCACCTGTTGATGATTTGGCCTGAAGAAGAGAAAAAGTACCAGTTTCAGAGAATAGTAGGACATATATTATATATATATATATATTTTTTTTTTTTTTTTTTTTTTTTTTTTTGCGGTACGCGGGCCTCTCACTGCTATGGCCTCTCCCGTTGCGGAGCACAGGCTCCAGATGCGCAGGCTCAGCGGCCATGGCTCACGGGCTCAGCCGCTCCGCGGTATATGGGATCTTCCCGGACTGGGGCACGAACCCACGTCCCCTGCATCGGCAGGCGGACTCTCAACCACTGCGTCACCAGGGAAGCCCAGGACATGTATTTTAAATCAAGACGCTTTATGGATTAGCCTGTTAGAATATCTATGAAGATTAAGAGAGTAATAATACAGGGAGGATCCCAAATTACTCTGTGGTCATCGTTTGGATAATGAAGTGGAACAACTTAAAGTTAGTGCAACAATTATGTTATGGAAAGTATTTCATGATAAAAAAATGACAGATGTTTCTGTCTCTATAGGAGGATGATTTCAGTATTTCTCCCCCCGTACTAACTTGCTTCAACCAGTACTTTCTTTTATAGTTTTTGTTAATTTCTTGTATAGTATTTTTTTGTGTAAGTATTCGTGAATGTTTTCCTCACAATATATATTAATTCATCAACATAACCCACTGAGGAGGACTGGAATTAACATGCATATAAATGGACCCTAGCCACCTGTATATTTCAAATAAGTCATTTAAGCCAGGAATCAAAAATATATTTTGTTTTTATATTACTTGCTTGATTCTTTTGTGGCCTCTTGCTCATTTAAAATCAGACTTTTTTTTAGAGTAGTTTGCTGATAAAATAAATCACTCACTCATTCATGCATTCATTCATCAAACGTTAGGCTTTAAGTTAACTATTTGCCATTTTAACTACAGAGTGTTTCATCTGCTTGGCATATGTATGGATAGAAATGACTAGATCCTGTGGTGTATTTCCTCTGTGAATCGTCTGTTCCTGTGTCTTAACCACTTTGGTGCTGTGTTGATATCTGTGCTTTCCTTTTGGTCTTCGGGGCACTTCTTCCTCAGCGTTTGGTTTCTGTCCAATTATACTCTTCCTTTTCAGTGTTGAAATCCTGACTGTGCCCAGCCAGCGAGAAGCCTCACTTGAGTCCATTTCTCAACCTGGTGTGCTTTTTCATTTTTTTTTTTTTTAACATTTAAACAAGTCCGATGTTTTAGCATAATAAAATAGAGAAAAAAAAGCATCCTCAGTTTCCTGTCTTTAACTGCCATTTACCCTCGAGACACTGCAAGTATAGGACTTGTGAGAATACTGCGTTTTGAGCATAAAGTCTGCCAGTAATCCTCTCTAACCTTAAGAAAGTCATATGAGCAACTAACTTGTTCAGTTTTCTTATTTGTCAAAAAGGGAGATTAATATCTTCCTTACCTATTTCATAGGGTTATTGTGGATCAAGTACCATAATAGATTTGAAAATGCCTTGAAAAGTTGGTATTGTGACAGTGACTGATGACAATGGCAGCCATTATTGTATGGGTGACAGACCAGGCCCTGCACTGTAGGCTTTCTGTTCTCTCTCTCAGTGTTTGTAGTGTTCTTGACTATAGCTGATACTATCTCCATTTAAAAAGGAGAATACTTGTAAGTGTAGGTAAGGTATTTGAGGATTTCAGAGGGAAGGAATAGTAGCCTCTGGCTGAGATTCGGGAGACACTTCCTTGACAACATTAAACGTTGGCTGAGTCTCACAGCATTTATGGAAAACGTTGCCCCACCGTCACAGAATGGCCTTTTATCTTTCCTCCATCTAACTGCAAAACAGCCTTCTTCTTCGTGTGTAAAACCATTATCTCTTGTGCTCAGATTGAAAGCTTGCATTGAATGCGTAACTTGTCTTGGGTTGTCCCAGGCTCTTTCTCCCTCAGAGGAAGAGGAGATTAGCTGCTTACTTTGTGCAGGGAAGGCAGACCACTGGCTTCTCCTCAGGCCTTTGTGGGAGCACCTCCTGTGGGAGGGACTTCACGGTGCTTGGTGGAGAAGTGCTGTTTGCAGCCCTGTGTGCATCCAAGATAGCACTCCCAAACCTGTTTAGTCACCAAGCATGCTGTGGTGATGGTCAAATCACGGTTCATAGTTATTAGATATTGTCAGGAGTTCTCATAAAAATCTTCAAAGAAACTGCAGTCAGCAGCAGTGTGACTCATCATGGATATATAGGTATTTCTGCTGTAATACTGTTTATGTGTTTCTGTAGTGTCTTGCCTTTTGTAAAATCTGTCAGGGTCTATGTGGACTGTAGGGTTGGGGGCAGACTGCTGAAAACCTATATCGCTTTTTAATTTTTTTTATTTGTATTTTTTTGTGGTACGCGGGCCTCTCACTGTTGTGGCCTCTCCCGTTGCGGAGCACAGGCTCCGGATGCACAGGCCCAGCGGCCATGGCTCATGGGCCCAGCCGCTCCGCGGCATATGGGATCTTCCCGGACCGGGGCACGAACCCGTGTCCCCTGCATCGGCAGGTGCACTCTCAACCACTGCGCCACCAGGGAAGCCCCTATACCGCTTTTTAATCAGCCGCACATGACAGTAATTGGTTACCCAAAGGGAGAACGGTGCTGCCCAGGCACCACTGGCCGCTTGAACTCCAGCAGGACAGTGGGCGCTGGAGAACACGGGCCATGGGGCTCTGGACAGTGGCTGCTGCCAGTGGCGGAGGATGGTGTTGGGGGTAACCCCTGAGTACAGGTAAAAGTTTTAAAAATTCCTAAAGTATGTCCAGAAATTTGCCTGTGGCTAGTGCAGTCCCTACCACTAGGGCTTTTCCCTTTGCTGCTAGTGAGCTGAACTCTGCCCACTGCATTGCTTCCCTGCCCAGGAAAAACGGGTGTGTTCACCGCAGTGACCCCCACATATCCTGACTTCTTTTCCTGTTCACCAGCTGAGGGTGAGCTACTTTTTATTAAAAAGACACCTGTCGCGGCAGAGCAGGCTGAGTCTTTGCTTCCTGGGCAGTGCTGTTCTTTCCAGTGTGTTTTACTCCCCACAGTGACCAGCCCAGCTGAGCCAGCACAGCTTAGGATGCGCTTGGTCACGTCCTTCCCCATTCTGTTTCCTTCTTGCCTTAAGAAACAGTCTCACGATAGACACATACTTAGAAATCATAGTTCCAGATAGTGCTCTGGGGAGATGCCATGACCTTGCTTCATACATGAATGCTTGCTGGTGGCACTCAGAGAGAGGAGGGCGTGGAAAACTTGGGGTCCAGGGGAAAATGACTAGAGAAAAGTGAAAGGGAGAAAGAAATGGAAACGAAATTAAACTGTATAACTAAGGCGCTGGTACTGTTTAAATGTTAATTTTTATACTCACTGTTAACCAGTTAGCTAAAGTGGTAATGAAAGTCATATTGGTGTCTGTTATTAGCAAGGCACTGTGCCAGACACTTCGGTTTTATCTCATTTAATCCATTTATTTTTTTAACTAAAAAGCAGAGAGTAATAAAAAAAAAGTGTATTTACTACCTAGAATTAATAACACATATTAATCTTTTGTCATTTTTGCTTCACATATTTTTATAACAAACAATACGGCAGATAAGTTTGAAATCCCCTGGGTTCCCTTCCTGAGTCACACTTCTCTTTCTCGCATGATTCAACAGTTACAACGAGTTTTCTGTGTGTCCTGCTAGTCCATATTTATGTACTTGTATGACATATGTATCTGTAACTATATTTTATTGGTCTTTGTGTTTAAGAAAAATAACATTATGGGTGTTAGGCTGTACGTATCTGTTTACCCCTCTTGTATTTGAGATCTCTCCAAGCTGATATGTACAGATCAGGTCCATTCACATAAGCTTCTGTAGAGTGTCTCTTCCATGAACCCACCACAGTTTACCCATTGGCTATGGACTGGTGCTGCGTTTCCTCCTCTTACAAACAACACTGAGATGTGCAGCCTTGTCCTGATCTCCTGGTGTATGTGACAGAGTTCCTGGGTACATAGCTGGGATTTCCGGGTTATAGGCTACGCACACTCTCAACTTTATTTATCTTATTTAATTCTTAAAAATGTTAATCGAGGCAGGTGGCATGATCCCCAGTTTACACATGAGAAAAATGAGGTGTTGAAATGCTGTGTAACTTGGCCAACTTAATAAGAGACCGAGTGATTGAATCCAGATCGAATTCCACCCATTTAAATCTAGAGCCCTAACTCCCATCAGTCCACAGAAATCCTCAACTTTGAATGTCCACGATCGTTAGAATACTTGCAGCCGGCCAGTCATACTGCATCATTTCAAAGTAGACAATCAAAGCAGGTAATGAGGTGGAGAGGACCCGGTCATACTGCTTTTGTTGTGATTTTTGAAAGGGTTCAAGTTTTGGAGTGAAAACATGCTTTGTGAAGTGATGGATCTGAGTTTACCATATGTGCAAGACTGTTTCTTTATGATAGAAAACTGTTTCTTATGTTGCTTAAAATGTATATATTAAATGCAACATACAGGTTATATTGATTTAAAAAAAATATGTTATCATGAGCATGTTAGAGTCTGTATTTTACTTTGCAAAGTATCAATATATAGACCATTTTCTCCAGGTGAAGAAAGCTATCTGAAAGTGATTCTCTTTTTCATGACAATTTTATTCACACTTGGACCATATGTCTTTTAGACTTCATTTTTGCTTTTGCTCTTTTCTTCACCTTCTAGGTATAAAATCTGGTATATTAACTGTGAAAATTCTAGAGCTTCATGAGGAATGCACCATCCAAGTTGCAATGTGTGAGCAGTTATCGGGGCTGCAGGCTGACAGCTCTTCTCAGGGTGGGGCCCCTGGGACTGGCCTGAAGGTTCTCTTCGCCAAGGAGACTGCACGCTGCCTCAGGGGACTTCCACAAGACATCATCCGTATCTACCCTCCCTGGTGAGTGCAGAGAACTGATCCCCACAGTCACCAACTGTGAGTTTGTCTCAAAAGACCTTTTTATCAGGAACATTTTTGTCACTTTGTTATACAGTACTGCCAGGGGATGGAGCCAGGATTTGACATAGATTTTATGTAACAGAAGGTCTGAACTGTCTCTGATGGCTCGTTTGTACTTCTGGTAGCAAATTTTTGATAATTTGGCGCGGGTGGGGAGGTGGTGAGGGAGAAACAAGCACATCAAGATTCCTGCTTTAGTGGTGTGTTGTTATGAAATCTGGCTGTTTTTGTTTTTGTCTTTCTTAGAAATATAATTTTCCTAAGAGTAATTATGTGACAATAGGATAATACACATTAATTTAATACTTCTTTGCTAATTACTTTAGGGGGATAAAAATCACGAATTAAGACATAATAGGGTTTGATCATCAGGGGCATAAGTGTTCATTAGTGGATCAGAAATTATTTTTGAGGATACCATGTTTGTTTTCTTCTGCATATAGGGTATTAATTTTTACCACCAAAAGAAGAGGGAAGGTTTGAGCAGACTTGTTTTAAGGGCTGTTAATTTTATTGACAGTTTTTAAGTTTCATTCATCTGTTAAATTCTTAGGTTTGAATTCAGCTTAAAGATCTTTAAGTTAAACTTCCTCCCCAGAGGAGGGATCTTTTCATTGTGTCCATAGTGAGTGATCATCAGTCTCTAATTAAATTCTTCCACAAACAGGCTGAGGATATCAGAGGGTAACTTGCATTACTTTATTTTATTTAAATTTCTAATACATTTTAAAATTGAACAATATAATATACATATAGAATCATACACAGATTATAAGTATACATTTCATCAAGTCATCACAAAGTGAATACATTTCTGTCTAGTCCAAGAAATAGAATGCAGTCCATACCTGAGACTGCAATGCTCTCCCCTTTCCTTCCTCTCCCTCCTGCTCCGGGTGACCATGATCCTGACTTCTGATGCAGTAAACATCTTTGAATGTGGGTTTTGTGCTTCTCAGTATATTGTTACCATAATAACTTGTAAAGCTTATAGCTGTTTCCACTGCTGACAGTTTCTCAGCAGTCACGTCAATACCACCGTCAACATTTTTACGACTGCACATTATAATTTCTTTACTCTTTCCATATTCTCAGCAAATAGTATATATCCATTCTTTTGCTAACATAAATAACTGTTTAATAGATATTCATATATACGTATTTACATATTTCAGATTATTTCTCAGAGTAGATTTTAGGAACTGTTTTAGTGGATTAAAGGATATACCTTTTTTTTTGGCTTTTAATTAATTTTTATTGGAGTATATTTGCTTTACAATGTTGTGTTAGTTTCTACTGCACAGCAAAATGAATCAGCTATACATATACATATATCCCCTCCTTTTTGGATTTCCTTCCCATTTAGGTCACCACAGTGCGGTAAGTAGAGTTCCCTGTGCTATATAGTATATTCTCATTAGTTGTCTATTTTATACATAGCATCAATAGTGTGTATGGGTCAATCCCAAAGGGTATACATTTTGTTGTTGCTGTTGGTGCTGTGATTTCTTGATACAGTTAACTGTAAACCTCATAGTAGAGTACCTGCTGCTGGTCAAACTGAATACTTTCTCTTATATTTATTTACTGATGACAGCTTCTCTGTTGCAAATTGTTTTTCTTAACTTTTACTCATATATTCATTGGGGTCTGGGGGATATTCTTATCAATTCATATGTCTGTTTTGTGTAGTAAAACTTTTCTATTTATACAATTATGTTACTTATGATAGCAATTTTGTTTTTTCCTTCCTAATACTTATGCTTCTTTACCTGTTTCATTTCTTATTGCATTGGCTAGAACTTCCAAATCAAAACTTTTTCACTACTGTATTCCCAGTGACTAGAATAATGCTTGGCCTGTGGTAGACATTCAGTAACTATATGATTAATGTTGAATATCAGATAATCATCAAGATGTTGTCAGTCTTGTTATGTTCCCTGTTTGAATGAGAGGATGTATCAATGTATTTCATTGATTTGTACATTCACTAAGAAGCATTTTTTGATGTTTACTTACTGTATAATAAGCCTTGTGCTAAATAATGGGTAAACAGTATTCAAAATGAATGACAAATCATCTCTGCCATTAAGGGACTCACTTTATGGTGGAAGAGAAAGGTAAAATAAACATGTGATAAAGACTCTAGGAAGTATAATAATAGAGGTCTGTACAAAGGATGTGAGAGCAGTGAAGAGGTAAGCATGACTGATAGGTCGGTAGGGGAGAGAGAGTGTGTGTGTCTGTGTGTATGTGTACTGGGGAGAGAGCAGACTGAGGTAGCTTCCTGGAGTTGCTGATTCTCTATCTAAGTTATGAAGGCTAAGTTGGAAAGAACCAAAGAAGGGGCTGTGAGGGCATTTGCAGTAGAGGAGGCTGAATTAGCAAAGAACAAGAGGCCAGAGTGGCATAGTGTATGCAGGAGTATACATAGTGCATATGGATGAAGGGGAATTCCGCAGCAGGAGTGGCAGCAAGTGAGGATGGAGAACATGTGTACAATGTTAGAGAGCTGGTGTGTTAAATCCTCCCTGCTGTCTAGGAAAGGAAGGATGTGATCTTACCCACAGTTTGAAATTTGTGCAGGATAACTTAGAACGAGGCCAGAGTAAAGGCATCCGGGAGACTTTGGGAGTAGCTCAAGTCTGAGGGAAGGTGATGACTTGGACAAGGATGGTAAACAGTAAATTCAGTATGTATCTCAGAGTTGGCAGCAACAGGATGTGCTGATGGATTTGATGTGGTTTGTGAAGGAAAGACAAGAAACAAGATTCCTCTGAGTTTCTGGCTTGAGGAAACAAGTGAGTTAGGGCACCATGTAGTAAAATGGGGAGACTTGGGGCAGATTTTGATGACACAGTCAGCAGTACCTTCTTGACACCAGCAATACCTAAAGCCTTGAGTAAACACAAGAGAGACTGTGATGCCCAAAGAGAAACTGTCAGCTGGTCTGGTTTTCAGTGTAACCCACATGTGGTAAGTGCCGAGGTAGAGCCCTCAGGCTTGTTCACAGCTGCTTTTGTTCCTGCTCCATCTTTTTATTTATTTATTTATTTTTATTTTTGTGGTACGGGGGCCTCCCACCGCTGCGGCCTCTCCCACTGCGGAGCACAGGCTCCGGACGCGCAGGCCCAGCGGACATGGCTCGTGGGCCCAGCCGCTCCGTGCCATGTGGGATCTTCCCGGACTGGGGCACGAACCCACGTCCCCTGCATCGGCAGGCGGACTCTCAACCACTGCGCCACCAGGGAAGCCCCCTGCTCCATCTTTGCCACCTGGGATTCTGTGAAATGAAGGAATTGCTAGGAGTAAAGCAGTGCTATAGGTGGAAGGTTTGTTTATAGGGTGAGATTATCTTCCTTTTATGACAGCCAGTCTTTCCCCACCAAAATTACAGTGTCTTCAGAGGAAATAAATAGAAAAGAAAACTAATGCAGTGTGAAAATGAAAAAATGAGCACCATGATGGTAATCTGGATAATCTGAAAAACTAGAGGGAGGAAGAGAAGGAAATCTATCATTCATGCTTACATGAGAAAGAAGAAAAAGCAGATGTCAGCTCTTGTTCCTTGGGGCACTTTTCCTTAGGGTCTTCATAGGAATATGACCAAAAGGCTTTGTGCTTAAATAACTTTGGAAAAGGCTGGTTAAATGTGTACTAGTTATTGTATTATAGGAGTGCTTAGAGTATCTAATATGAAAGTGTGCATTATGATTTACAATAGAGGGAAGCAGAAGAAGAGGGGAACATACAAACAAGTGACCACTGTCTTCCTAGTCTAAGAAAGTGGATCAAGAGGGCAGCTAAGGAGAGTGGTGTCTCAAAACATAGCAGAGCAGGGAGTTCCAGGAACCCATACCTCCACCTAAACAGCTGCTGCACAGGCAGGAACCATGTGAAGTAATGACTTTAGAATTCTATGGAGTTGAACATTTGTGGTCTAGGGAAGATTTTGGTAAAGAATACAGGGAGGGGGAAGGGTAAGCTGGGACGAAGTGAGAGAGTGGCTTGGACATATATACACTACCAAATGTAAAATAGATAGCTAGTGGGAAGCAGCCGCATAGCACAGGGAGATCAGCTTGGTGCTCTGTGACCACCTAGAGGGGTGGGGACAGGGAGGGTGGGAGAGAGATGTAAGAGGGGGAGGGGATATGGGGATATATGTATATGTATAGCTGATTCACTTTGTTATAAAGCAGAAACTAACACACCATTGTAAAGCAGTTATACTCTTAATAAAGATGTTAAAAAAAATGGGGAATTTCAGCTGCTGATAGCAGCTACTGTCCCACATCACCCATCCCCACAATCCTGGTGCAGAATGCTAGAGCCAGGGTGGGCAGTATATCAGGGTTTGTACTGATTTTGCTGAATGAAGCTTTGATCACTGAGGTTCTGGCACAGAGACTAGTGGCCATTTTTCCAGCCCCTTCACAGGCTGAAGTGGCTTCCAGGAGAGTTAAAGAGACAGTACATGTCTACCTCCCTGCTGTGTGGAACCAAACATTTAAGTGAATCTTGGTCAGGTCTAGCTGAGGACAGAGACAATGAAACAAAAATACCACTTTGCTACACAAGACAAGGAGCACACAACTTACAAAATTGTATGGAAAATTCATAAATGGATGAATCCAGCTCTCAGTAAGTTAAGCTTCAGCAGTCCCTGTGGAATGGAAGAATTAAATTCCCAGAGTTACCCCAAAATAATACTGAAATGTCCAATTTTCAACAAAAATTACAAAATATACAAAGAAACAGGGAAGAATTGGTGCATTCACAGGAAAAAAAAATTGACATCGCTGAGGAAGCCCAGACATTGGAATTATTAGTCAGACATGTGAAATCAACTGTCTTAAATATTTCCAGTGAGTTAAAGGTTTACTATAGATTAAAAACTAAACGAAATCAGGAAAATAATATGTGAGCAAAATGAAAATATCAGTAAAGATAGAGAAATCATAAAAAGCAAAGAGAAATTCTGGAGCTGAAGAGTACTGGGTTGGCCAAAAAGTTTGTTCAGTTTTTTTCCGTAAGATGGCTCTAGTAGCGCTTAGTTGTCTTTTAACTTCATTCAAAGCAATTTTGTTAGACTGTATGGTGATAGCTGTCATATCAGTGCATTTAAAAATAAACTTACCAAAATTGGTGAGTTTTTGTGTAGCCATTTTAATATTGAAGATGGAGAAAAAAAGCAACATTTTTGGCATATTATGCTTTATTATTTCAAGAAAGGTAAAAACGCAAAAAAAGATTTGTGCAGTGTGTGGAGAAGGTGCTGTGACTGATTGAACATGTCAAAGGTGGTTTGCGAAGTTTTGTGTTAGAGATTTCTCTCTGGATGATGCTCCGTGGTTGGGTAGACCAGTTGAAGTTGACAGTGATCAAATCAAGACATCAGCTGAGAACAATCAAAGTTATACCACGCAGGAGACAGCCAACATACTCAAAATATCCAAATCAAGTGTTGAAAATCATTTGTACCAGCTTGGTTATGTTAGTCACTTTGATGTTTGGGTTCCACGTAAGTTAAACGAAATAAAACATTCTTGACCGTATTTCCACATGCGATTCTCTACTGAAACGTAAGGAAAACGTTCCATTTTTAAAATAAATAGTGACAGGCAAAGAAAAGTGGATACTGTACAATAATGTGGAACGGAAGAGATAGTGGGGCAAGTGAAGTGAACCACCACCAGCCACGCCAAAGCCTGGTCTTCATCCAAAGAAGGTGGTTTTGCTTATGTGGTGGGATTGGAAGGGAGTCCTCTATTATGAGCTCCTTCTGGAAAACCAAACAATTAATTCCAACGAGTACTGCTCCCAATGAGGCCGACTGAATGCAGCACTCGACAAAAAGTGTCTGGAATTAGTCAACAGAAAATGCATAATCTTCCATCAGGATAACGCAAAACCTCTTGTTTCTTTGATGACCAGGCAAAAACTGTTACAGCTTTGCTGGGCAGTTCTGATTTATCCACTGTATCCCCCAGACATTGCACCTTCGGATTTCCATTTATTTTAGTCTTCACAAAATTCTCTTAATGGAAGAAATTTCGATTCCCTGGAAGACTGTAAAAGGCACCTGGAACAGTTCTTTGCTCAAAAAGATAAAAAAGTTTTGGGAGGATGGAATTTGAAGTTGCCTGAAAAATGACAGAAGGTAGTGGAACAAAATGGTGAATACATTGTTAAATAAAGTTCTTGGTGAAAATGAAAAAAATGTATCTTTTATTTTTACTTAAAAACCAAAGGAACTTTATGGCCAACCCAAATACAATAACTTAAATTTTAAAACTCACTAGAGAGGTTCTACAACAGATTTAAACAAGTGAAACAAAAGATAAGTGAACTTGAAGATAAGACAATTGAACTTATATAGTCTGAGGAACAGAAAGAAAAATGAAAAGACCCTGAGAGACCTGTGGGATATGTCTATCAAATAGAGAAACATGTGCATTATAGGAGTACTAGAAGAAGAGAGGAAACATCAGAAAAAATATTTGAAGAAATGATGGGTGAAACCCCCCTCCCCAGATCTGATGAAAGACATAAATATATGTATCCAGGGAGGTAAGTGATCTCCAAACACAATAAAATAAAAGAGATCCACACCAAGACATATTGTAGTGAAATTGTCAAAATCTAAAGACAAAAACTTTTGAAAGCAGAAATATAAAAGGAACTTGTCATGTACAAGGGATCCTCAATAATATTAAGAGCTGATATCTCATTGAAAACTGTGGGGTCATGGATGTGACTAGAGATTATCATACTAAGTGAGGTTAAGTCAGAGAAAGACATACCAGATGATATCACTTATATGTGGAATCTAGAATATGGCACAAATGAACCTATTTACAAAACAAGCAAACTCACAGACATAAAGAACAGACTTGTGGTTACCAAGGGGGAGGCAGGGTGGGGGAGGGATGGACTGGGAGTTTGGGGTTAGTAGGTGCAAACTGTTACATACAGAATGGATAAACAGGGTCCTACTTTTTAGCACAGGGAACTGTATTCAATACCCTGTGATAAACCATAATGGAAAAGAATATAAAAAAGAATGTATATATGCGTATAACTGAGTCACTTTGTTGTACAGCAGAAATTAACACAGCATTGTAAGTCAACTAGACTTCAATAAAAAAGTAAGTAAAAAGTCTCATTTTGGGCTTCCCTGGTGGCGCAATGGTTGAGAGTCTGCCTGCCGATGCAGGGGACACGGGTTCGTGCCCCGGTCCGGGAAGATCCCACATGCCGCAGAGCGGCTAGGCCCGTGAGCCATGGCCGCTGAGCCTGCGCATCCGGAGCCTGTGCTCCGTGGCGGGAGAGGCCACAACGGTGAGAGGCCCGCATACCGGAAAAAAAAAAAAAAGTCTCATTTTAAATGGCATTTTATTGATGACTACTAATGCTGAGCCTATGCATACTGTGTTTTTGTATATCATCTTTGAGAATTCCTGGAATAATGCCCACTTATAGGTAATGTGTATCATTTTTATGTATTGTTGGAATTAATCTCCTAATACCTAGTTTAGAATTTTTGCATCTGTATGCATGAGAGAAATTGGCCTACACTGTCCTTTCTTGTAATGTCCCTATTGGTTTCAAAATTATTAGGGCCTTATAAAATAAATTGGGACATGTTTAAAACAAACAAACAAAAAACTCTGGGGTCAGAAAGCAGTTGATGACATATTTAAAACCAGAAAGGAAAAAAAAAAAAAACAGAACAAACCTGTCAACCAAGAATTATCTCTCTGGTAAAACTACCCTTCAAGAATGAAAGAGAAATTAAGACATTTCCAGATATCAATAGCTGAACGGCATTTATTACCAGTAGACCTACCTTAGGAGAAATACTAAAGGGAGTCCTTCAGGCTGAAACGAAAGGATACTAAACAGCAACTTGAGGACTTCCCTGGTGGTCCAGTGGTTAAGACTTTACCTTCCAATGCAGGGGGTGCGGGTTCGATCCCTGGTCAGAGAGCTATGATCCCACATGCCTCACAGCCAAAAACCAAAACATAAAACAGAAGCAATATTGTAACAAATTCAATAAAGACTTAAAAAAATTAAATGGTCCACATCAAAAAAAAATCTAAAAAAAAAAAAAGAGGCAACTTGAACCCAAGAAAAAATGAAGAACATTGGGAAAAGTAACTACAAAGGTAAATATAAAAGGCAATGTTATTGTATTTTTGGTATTGTTTGTTATGTTCTCTTTCTCCTCTATGATTTAAGAGAAATATTCATATACTTTATAAATCTGTGTTAATGAGAATACAATGTATAAAGATGTAATCTTGGTATTTTCCAAAATAGGTTGTTACACTTTTAAAATAGTAATTGTAATTCTAAGGTAAAAGTTAAGAAAATAACTCAAAAATGTAGCCAAAGGGAAAAAATAATTAAAATAGCACAATACCAAAAATAAACCCCACCTAAGTTAAAAAAAGAAAAGCAGTTATGAAGAAACTGAAGAACAAAAAGTAAAACATATAAGGCATACAGAAAACAATAGCTAAATGGTAGAAATAAAACCTTCCTTATCAGTAATCACATTAAATGTAAAACTATGAAACCAAACTATTAAAAGTTAGAGCCTAGCAGATTGGATTTTTTTTTAAAAAAAAAGAAAAAACCCAGGTTTTATCTATATGCTATCTACAAGAAACTCGATTTGGATATAGGTCACAAAGTGGTTGAAAGTAAAACAAACAAATATATATCTCATACAAATAGTAACTAAAAGAGAACCTGGGCGGATGTATTATTGTCAGGAAAAATAGATTTTAACTTTAAAAAAAAAGGTTATGAGAAATGAAGAAGGATATTATATGTTGGTAAAAGATTCAATATAAGATGTAACAATTCTAAACATACATGTACCTAACAAAGGAGCCCCCAAAATATATGAAGCAAAAATTGAAAGAATTGAGGGGAAAATAGTCAAATCTACAGTAAATAGTTGGAGACTTCAGTATCCCACTTTCAGTGATGAACAGAATGAACAGAAGGTCAATAAGGAAATGGAAGACTTGAATGACACAATAAACCAATTAGACCTAACAAGTATGCAGAGAGCACTCTTATCGCAAAACAGCAAAATATGTATTCTTCTTAACTGTGCATAGAATGTTCTCCAACTAAACCCAGATGTTAGGCCACAAAAGTTGTTACAGACTGAACTGTGTTCCCTTTAAATGCATATATTGAAGTTCTAACCCCCACCGTACCTCACAATGTGACTATACAGGAAGTCCCCTACATATGACGCGTTCGTAAGTCCAGTTTGTTTGTAAGCCCAACAAAGTTAGCCTAGGTATCCAAGTAACACAATCTGCTATATAGTACTGTTCTTTAGTAGATTTATAATAGTTTTCACACAAATAACACATTAAAAAACGCAAAAAAGAAAAAACCTTTTTAATCTTACAGTACAGTACCTTGAAAAGTACAGTAGTACAGTACAACAGCTGGCATCCAGGGGCTGGCATCCAGTGAGCAGGCAAGAAGAGTTACTGACTGGAGGAGGGAGAGGCGGTGAAAGATGGTAGAGCTGAAGGATCGTCAATAATAGGAGACGGAGGGCAACCTGCAGTGTCACTCAAGCCTGACATTGGTGGCGCAGGTTCTGGTTCCTTGCTGGATTCAATTCTATCCACCCCCTTGAGAAAACGGTCCAGTGCTGTCTGTGTAGCAGCTCTCTTTTTCTCACCATAGATGACACGGTAGCACTGGATTGCATTCTGAACGGCTGCTGTGACCTTCGTGCACCGTTCCACGTTCGGGTCCTGTGCCTCAAACACTGACAGTGCCTCCTCAGATAAAGAAACTCCCCTTGCCGTTTCCTGCGTTGCAGATCTCTTCTTAGCACTACCAGCTGCCTCACCGCTGCTTTTACGCTTGCTTCCGGACATCCTGGGTTGAAATAAAGATACTATACCCTATATAGTACTGTTACAGTAAGGCACGCAAAACCACAACCACTTGTAGAGGATGCACCCATATGACAGTGTACACCAGACACATGAACTAACTTACGTGATTGGACATGCAAATGCACGTTAGCATCTTTGAAAGTTTGCAAACTTGAAGGTTCATGCGTAGGGCACTTACTGTACTAATTCCTTGCCCCTTTAGCTCTGTGATGTAGGCTAATTGTAAGTCCAGCCTTCAGGCAGCAACTGGAAAAGTCAGGATATTAGATACGCAGGGGCAAGCTCTTTGATTGCCATGATTCTCCTTTTCCACAGGTGTGACACAGAGCATTAATAGCTATCTCATTGGCTTGTTCAAGGAGATTATGAAAATGTCATGTGTAAGCACCCAGAAGGCTGCCAATAAGTAGTAGCAGCTCAAGAAATGGTATCTGAGGTTGAACTGTAATGATTAAGTTGGAAACACCAGTCAGTGGCATCTGAGCTCCCCACTCGTTGCCTTCTGTTTCTCCTCTCTGTTAGGCACCTCACCCCTCACTTACCTTAACTGCCCATCCCTGGACAATCGCCTCTACCCCAGTACTTCTGATTCTCCACGTACCTAAGTCAGCAGTTCACATTTATTTGTTTATGTATTCTGTCTTGTCCAAAATGGCTTTTAAGTGGCCTTAAAAGTATCAGGTTTCAATGAATATGGAAATCTACATGCAAGAGACTCAAGCAAGCAGTGGTCAAGGAGGAAACTTATTCAACACTGAGGCTCAAGGCTCTGCATGCAAACAGATAAAAAAAGTACTTCCACGTCTGGTAGCGATCCCTTAGAAAAGTGTTCTTAAAAGGAAAAGGACACAGCATGTAATATAGAAGTAAAACTAGAAAGTATAGCAAATATAATAACCAGTTGAGTGGGGATTCTTTCTCTTGACATCTGTTTGTGCAAGCTGCCAGCATAAGAGCTCAGTGCTATTCAGTGAGATTGTGGATTGTATAGTGTTTATCGGCTCTCTTATCTTGGGAATGTTTTGAACATCTGTGAGCATAGTACCTAAATGAGTGAAATGGAGATAAAGATACCTCAAGGGGTATGTTAAACTTAATGAAACAGTGTGTCTGTTACTAGTGTCAGTAAGGTAGTCGCTCAGTGAATTTTAGCTGTTTATTCACATTAATTGCTAGAGCTTTCTACAACACAGATAATTTTTTAAAAAATCTGTTAGTGATATACTTAATGCAGTAGTACTTTTTAGGATATCTAGAGGAAAGCATAAAAGAGGAATAATTTTAAGCTAATCCTTGTTAACATTACTTCTTTTTGGCTGTCTCTTGATAAGTATTAGGTCGCAATGAGTTTAAAGTTATGCTGCTGACATATTTTCATTCTTTGTTTCACTCAGCGGATATTTTTAGAGTGGCCAGTGCTGGGGATACGATCATGTCAGTACCATAATGGAGTTGCCATTGCAGTAGCGGTGACAGTCCTGTAAGCAGCCAGCCACAGCGTGGTGTGTGGGAGAACGTGCAGAGTCACAATCAGGAGCTCGGGGAGGCAGAGGGAGCCCTGATACAGGCAGCCTCCGGACGGTAGAGCTGCGCACAGGTCTGAAGAGTGAGCAGGAGGGTCCGTCTGGCTAGGATTGGGGGCAGTGACTCGCTCGAGGAGCGTGGAGGAGGCTGATTGTAGAGAGGAAGGTGTGTGGCTGTGGATGAAGCTAGCAGCATCTGGGCCCTGAAGGGCTTGTGCTGTGTGCCAGGTACAGACTTAGTCTGGAAATTAAAGGAGGTAGCGGAGCACTTAATTAGGTCTGAGTTTGGAAAATTCACCAGAAATACTGCGAAGAATTAGTTGGAGCAGGGGTGGGGCACTGTGCCCACCGACATGCACACTTCTGAGGAGGTTCTTGCAGCGAGGAGGTGAAGGGCAGCGAAAGGGCTAGCCAGTCCAGACAGCAGCCGTGAGGAGAAGCAGCTGGGCCCTGAGAGTACCAGGAGGATGAGTGGAGGGGAAACAACTCTCTTAGCCTGGAAGTTTGGGTTTTCTAATCTCACAGACGGTAGCACCTGCACAAAGATAGAGAACAGGTGGGACAGACTCAGGATCGTCTCCGTTTCTGGTTAACAGAAATCAGCCAACTGCGTTAAGGTCAGGTGAGCTGAGGGTGATGCAAGTGGGGAGCCTAAGAGAGACGTGCGCCTGAACTGAGTGCTCACTCAGCTCTTCCCCTGCTGCTGTAACGAATTACTGTAGACTGGGTGGCTAATGAACAACAGAAGTTCCTATTTCAAGAGTTCTGGGGGCTGGAAGTCCAGGTCAGGGCCTGGCAGATTCAGTGTCTGGTTAGGACTGTTCCCTGGTTCATCGATGGCCATCTTCTCCCTGTATCCTCACATGGCAGAAGGGGCTGAGGAGCTCTCTGGGGTCTCTTTAACAGGGCACTAATCTTATTTATGACGGGTCCACTCTCATGACCTAATCACCTTTCAAAGATCTCACCTCCATCACTTTGGACATTAGGAGGCCATGTGTAAACTTGGGAGGGATACAAACATTCAGCCTACAGCGGCGCCACAGGCATACCTGCAGCAGAACCACGATTGCCCCAGAAAAGACATTCTGGGTGTACTCTCAACACACAGTCACTGTGGATGAAGTCCTTGAGGTTCTACCTGATAAAGTAGTAACATTTCTGAGTGTTACCAAGCACATATTCCTCCATTAAAAAAGTGATCACAAAAAATACTCATAAAGTGGGATTGCAGTGTGACATCAGATGGACCCACCAAGATAAACTGGCTATAAAATGTACAACTGAATGATTTACCTAAGGTTATCAGCTGTAAACCCGTTGAGTATGGGGAAATATTTACCAAATAAGACAACTTTGGTTTTTCAATAATTGATCTGAAGCCACGTTTAACTAGCAGAGGGAGTAGCTCGTCAAGGTCATTCCTAGCTTATGGTAATAAAATAATATGTGATTTGCTTTTGAATAGTTATTTCTATTTATTTTCGTTGGTGCAACATTCATCTCATCCCAAAGTGGTATAAAGTCAGTGAGATAAAATTTTTAAAAGGATGTGGAACACAGTTTTGTTTTACGTTGCTAGAATGATCTGATCTGTTAGGAGACTGGTTTCTCCTGGCTTTGATGGCCACGTGGGTACAGCTTCTGTCACAGTGTCATAGACAGGTGTCTTTAATGAGCTCTGCAGCACATACCACAACTGACTGAGAGGAGGAAAAGCAATGAGAGCTGCAGTTGATGCTCTTGCTGAGATTTCTCCTCCCGGTGGTACAATTCTTGTGCTGAACAGTGACTAGAAAACAGCCTGAAACTGCCCTGCTCTTCCAGAGCAGGAATGTGAGGGGTCTAGGGCAGTTTGTCAGGAAGGAATTTGGTACAGATTGTAGCCGGAATTTTTAATAAGCTAATAGAATGTAACGTAGGGGAAGTAAGGTTTACCAATTTAAAAAATTGTGCTCAGGAACTGAACAGCAGGTTTATTCCTAGGTATTTTATTCTTTTTGTTGCAGTGGTAAAGGGGAGTGTTTCCTTAATTTCATTTTCAGATTTTTCATCATTAGTGTACAGGAATGCAAGAGATTTCTATGCATTAATTTTATATCCTGCAACTTTACCAAATTCATTGATTAGCTCTAGTAGTTTTCTGGTGGCATCTTTAGGATTCTCTATGTATAGTATCATGTCATCTGCAAACAGTGACAGTTTTACTTCTTCTTTTCCAATTTGTATTCCTTTTATTTATTCTCTGATTGCCATGGCTAGGACTTCCAAACGATGTTGAATAATAGTGATGAGAGTGGACATCCTTGTCTTGTTCCTGATCCTTGAGGAAGTGCTTTCAGTTTTTCACCATTGAGAATGATGTTTGCTGTGGGTTTGTCGTACATGGCCTTTATTATGTTGAGGTAGGTTCCCTCTACGCCCACTTTCTGGAGAGTTTTTTTATCGTAAATGGGTGTTGAATTTTGTCAGAAGCTTTTTCTGCATCTACTGAGATGATCATATGGTTTTTCTTCTTCAATTTGTTAATATGGTGTATCACATTGATTGATTTGCGTATGTTGAAGAATCCTTGCATCCCTGGGATAAGTCTCACTTGATCGTGGTGTATGATCCTTTTAATGTGTTGTTGGATTCTGTTTGCTAGTATTTTGTTGAGGATTTTTGCATCCATATTCATCAGTGATATTGGTCTGTAATTTTCTTTTTTTGTAGTACCTTTGTCTGGTTTTGGTATCAGGGTGATGGTGGCCTCATAAAATGAGTTTGGGAGTGTTCCTTCCTCTGCACTTTTTTGGAAGAGTTTGAGAAGGATGGGTGTTAGCTCTTCTCTAAATGTTTGATAGAATTCACCTGTGAAGCCATCTGGTCCTGAGCTTTTGTTTGTTGGAAGATTTTTAATCACAGTTTCAGTTTTATTACTTGTGATTGGCCTGCTCATATTTTCTATTTCCTCCTGGTTCAGTCTTGGAAGGTTATACCTTTCTAAGAATTTGTCCATTTCTTCCAGATTGTCCATTTATTGGCATAGAGTTGCTTGTAGTAGTCTCTTAGGATGCTTTGTATTTCTGCAGTGTCTGTTGTAACTTCTCCTTTTTCATTTCTAAATTTATTGATTTGAGCCCTCTCCCTCTTTTTCTTGATGAGTCTGGCTAATGGTTTATCAATTTTGTTTATCTTCTCAAAGAACCAGCTTTTAGTTTTATTGATCTTTGCTATCGTTTTCTTTGTTTCTATTTCATTTATTTCTGCTCTGATCTTTATGATTTCTTTCCTTCTGCTAACTTTGAGTTTTGTTTGTTCTTCTTTCTCTAGTTCCTTTAGGTGTAAAGTTAGATTGCTTATTTGAGATTTTTCTTGTTTCTTGAGGTAGGCTTGTATAGCTATAAACTTCCCTCTTAGAACTGCTTTTGCTGCATCCCATAGGATTTGGATCGTCGTGTTTTCATTGTCATTTGTCTCTAGGTATTTTTGATTTCCTCTTTGATTTCTTCAGTGATCTCTTGGTTATTTAGTAATGTATTGTTTAGCCTCCATGTGTTTGTGTTTTTTACGTTTTCTTCCCTGTAATTCATTTCTAATCTCATAGCATTGTGTTCAGAAAAGATGTCTGATATGATTTCAATTTTCTTAAACTTACTGATGAAAGAAATTAAAGATGATACCAACAGATGGAGAGATATACCATGTTCTTGGATTGGAAGAATCAATATTGTGAAAATGACTATAGTACCCAAAGCAATCTACAGATTCAGTGCAATCCCTATCAAATTACCAATGGCATTTTTTGTGGAACTAGAACAAAAAATCTTAAAACTTGTATGGAGACACAGAAGACCCCGAATAGCCAAAGCAGTCGAGGGAGAAAAACGGAGCTGGAGGAATCAGACTCCCTGACTTCAGAGTATACCACAAAGCTACAGTAATCAAGACAATATGGTACTGGCACAAAAACAGAAACATAGAATAATGGAACAAGATAGAAAGCCCAGAGATAAATCCACACACCTATGGTCAACTAATCTGTGACAAAGGAGGCAAGGATATACAATGGAGAAAAGACAGTCTCTTCAATAAGTGGTGCTGGGAAAACTGGACAGCTACATGTAAAAGAATGAAATTAGAACACTCCCTAACACCATGCACAAAAATAAACTCAAAATGGATTGGAGACCTAAATGTAAGACCGGACACTATAAAACCCTTAGAGGAAAGCATACGAAGAACACTCTTTGACGTAAATCACAGCAAGATCTTTTTTGATCCACCTCCTAGAGTAATGGAAATAAAACCAAAAATAAACAAATGGGACCTAATGAAACTTCAAATCTTTTGCACAGCAAGGGAAACCATAAACAAGACGAAAAGACAACCCTCAGAATGGAAGAAAATATTTGCAAATGAATCAGCAGACAAAGCATTAATCTCCAAAATATATACACAGCTCATGCAGCTCAGTATTTAAAAAAACAGACAACCCAATCCAAAAATGGGCAGAAGACCTAAATAGACATTTCTCCAAAGAAGACATACAGATGACCGAGAAGCACATGAAAAGCTGCTCAACATCACTAATTATGAGAGAAATGCAAATCAAAACTACAATGAGGTATCACCTCACACCAGTTAGAATGGGCATCATCAGAAAATCTACAAACAGCAAATGCTGGAGAGGGTGTGGAGAAAAGGGAACCGTCTTTCACTGTTGGTGGGAATGTAAATTGATACAGCCACCATGGAGAACAGTATGGAGGTTCCTTAAAAAACTAAAAATAGAATTACCATATGATCCAGCAATCCCACTACTGGGCATATACCCAGAGAAAACCATAATTCAGAAAAAACACAGACACCCCAGTGTTCACTGCAGCACTATTTACAATAGCCAGGTCATGGAAGCAACCTAAATGCCCATTGACAGATGAATGGATAAAGAAGATGTACATATATACAATGGAATGTTACTCAGCCATAAAAAGGAACGAAATTGGGTCATTTGTTGAGATGTGGATGCATCTAGAGACTGTCATACAGAGTGAAGTAAGTCAGAAAGAGAAAAACAAATATCGTATATTAACGCATACATGTGGAACCTAGAAACATGGTACAGATGTACCGGTTTACAGGGCAGAAATTGAGACCCAGATATAGAGAACAAATGTATGGACCCCAAGAGGGGGAAGTGGCGGGGGGCTGGGGGTGGTGGTGTGATCAATTGGGCGATTGGGATTGACATGTATACACTGATGTGTATAAAATTGATGACTAATAAGAACCTGCTGTATAAAAAAGTAAATTTAAAAAAATTCAAAAAAATTTTGAATTAAAAAAAAAAAAATACTGAGCAGCATTTGGGAAAATGGGTGAAGTCTGTCCAGAGCACTGTGAGAACTGTGCTAGTTTCTTTAGTGTTTGCCATCTAGTTTCTCTTAGTTTGGTTTTTGTTTTGTTTTTTGGTTTTTTTTTAATGATGTGTGTTTGTCACCTGGCTTTATTCCAAGGCAGAAAGCTTAAGGTATTTCAAATTCCAAAACATTGTGTCCCACTATGCTTTGAACTTTTAAAGGAATCAGAGTAAAAGGAGAATGTGGCCGTCAGCTTAAACAGGTGAATTCATTTTCATTTGAGGCTCAGGATGGAAGAAGAAGTAAAATAATATCTTGGAGAATTTCTCCCCTTGTTTTACCAGTATTTGCGTTTTGAATCTCCCTAATGAATTAAAATACATCCATTCACTATTAATGGGAGCTGCGTGGTGCCAGATATTGTGCTAGGCAGTGAAGATTCAGAGGTCGAACATAAAAAAAGAGAAGTTGGGTTTAGTATACAAAGCAGAAGATTAGGAAGAAAGTGATTTAAGCAGTTATTTTCCTTAAAATGTTATCAAACAGTGTTCATAGAATTGCTTAAATTCTATATCTATATACAAACATGATTGTCTCTTAGTGTGAAGGTTAAATATTTGATTAGATGAGTACATCCTAATTTAATAATTCAAGGGAGAAATGTCCAAAATCCCTAGATGTAATAGCATGTGTCATTTTATTAACATGTAAGACTTGTACTTGAAACTCTCCAGTTCTTACAAAGAGGAAATTCTAAGCATTCTGTGCAGTAGTGTTAGTTGTGAGCTGGTGGATGATGTCAAATGTTAAATGGTCAACAGCTTCATTCACGAATTCCTTATTCTTCATTCTTTTTTTTAATTGAAATATATTTGATGTATATAACATTGTATAAACTTAAGATATACAACATGTTGATTTCATACACTTATATATTGCAGTATGATTGCCATTGTAGCAATAGTTAGCACCTCTGTCACTTCGCATAATTATTCTTTCTTTTTAGTGGTAGGAATAACTAAGTTCAAGTCTCTTAGAAAGTTTGATGATTATAATACCATATGGTTGTCTGTAATCACTGTACTGTGCGTTACATCTCTAGGATTTATTTACTACTCATTGTAAGTTTGTACCCTTAAACAACATCTATCCCACCTACCCACTGTCCCCTGGTAACCACCATTTTACTGTCTGTTTTATGAGTTTGGCTTATTAGATTCCACATATAATTGATATCATACAGTATTTGTCTTTCTTTCTTTGACTTGTTTCACTTAGTGTAATGTCTTCGAGTTTCGTCCATGTTGTCACAAATGGCAGGATGTTCTTCTTTCTCACGGCTGAATAATATTCCATTGTGTGTGTGTGTGTGTGTGTGTATATATGTATATGTACCCACCATATCTTCCTTATCCATTCATCTGTTGATGGGCACCTGGGTTGTTTCCACGTATTGGCTTTTATAAATAATGCTGCAGTAAATATGGGAGTGCATATATTTCTTCAATATCATGTTTTAATTTCTTTGGGGTATATACCCAGAAGTGAAATTGCTGGATCATATGGTAGTTCTATCTTGAAGTTTTTGAGGAACCTCCATACTGTTCTCCATAGTGCCTGTACCAATTTACATTCCCACAAATAGTGCAAGAGGGTTCGCTTTTCTCCACACCTTCTCCAGCATTTGTTATTTGTAGACTTTTTAATGATGGCCATTCTGACTGGTGTGAGGTGGTACCTCATTTTAGTTTTGATTTGCATTTCTCTAATAATTATCAGTGATGAACATCTTTTCAGGTGCCTATTGGCCCATCTGTATGTCTTCTTTGGAGAAATGTCTATTTAGGTCTTTGCCCATTTTTTGATTGGGTTTGTTTTTTTGATATTGAGTTGTATGAGCTGTTGTATATTTTGGAAATCATGGGCTTGTCTGATTTTTGAACCAATTTTTAAATTATGTCTTTAGATCTTTGGTCGGTTATTTCCTTTGAAGTAAGCCTTATTATGTGTTGTTTTGTTTTACCTGTTAGAAATCCTTATATCATCTAGCACATATTAACTCTACCCCTTTTACTTCCTACTGTTCAACAGATTTAACAGAAAATGGCAGCGTAAAAGATAACCTATGAAGCCAGTCCACACCCCAGACAGGGCAGGGTAATTGCTTCTCCTGATTGAATAAGCCCTGAGTAATACTCCCTGTAGTACCAAGTAGTTCCCCTCTGCCGACCCTCAGCTCCCTGTAGCTGCCACCCTGAAAGCAATCAGCCTAGAGGAAGAGATAGACCATTTAGGATAAGTGGTCACACAAATTATTCCCCAAGGAGGTGAGCAAGAAGCTGAACTCTAAAGACAAGACAAGGGAGTTGATAGACAATACCATTGTTTTTTCTCTACAGAAGAAATTACGTGAAATTTATGTGTGTGTTCCTTTTTCTAAGGAGAGGATCCCTTTACACCCAGTTGTCACGATGGTCTGTGACCCAAAATAAAATAAACAGTTGCTGCTGTAAGGCCATTGAGGCATGTTATAATCATGATCTAAAACCCTTGCTCTCCTTCCGATCAGTCCGATGGCTCATGTACATTCTTAGAAGACGTTAGGAGGCTGGTGGGGTAGAGTTGGCGTTTTACCTAGAAAAAGCTCTCAAACCTTCACCCCTCGAATTTGAACCTGGTAAATTACCAAATAGAGCCTCCCACTAAAAATGTTGTTGCTTCTTTACCAAGTTATCAAACTATTTCTGTGATTGTCATTTCCAGAATAATTTGATTCAACTGGTTTTCAAGAATGAATTTATGTGGTTGGAAGTACAGGAGTTTGCCACAAAGGGAAGACAGACTGAATGCCTGGCACATGACCTGACACAAAGAAGTCATTAGATAAAAGCGTGGAGAAGAAGTTCCGCTTTCTTTTCACCAAAGTCAGGAGCTGGATAGAAACAGTCGTAGTAATGATAACAGTAACTTTTGGTGAGAGCTTACTTGTCTTGTAAGCTCTTTATATACATTAACACTTTGAGGGAAAAGGATGCGTTCCCCCTGCAGCACTCAGTCTGTGGGGTGGGGGGGATGGATGTTTGCTTACTGCTCTCTGGAGCTGCTGTGATTGGTTGGTCAGGTTTAAACAAGGTGGCCCAGGTCACCTAGGGTGAGCTCAGCTGCTCTTGTGTGTTGTGCCCCCATCACCGGCGCTGCCTCCACCCAGAGCAGAACACGGTAGGAGGGGCCATGACCCTGGCCCCTTTGTCCTCCTGTGCCTCCTGCTGTTGAGGTACTCAAGGCTTGACTGCCTCAGACAGGTGTGGCTGGGAGAGAGACAGTTCTAGACACACAGAAGCCAAGGAGTCAAAACTAGGGGTCAGAAAACTGGTACTAGACACAGTTGTGATCCTTTATTAGAAAAGATTTGCTCTATTGGACAACTATAGAAATTTGAATATGGACAACATTCTAGATTATAGTATTGTAGCAATGTCTAATTTCCTTAATATAGTCATTGTTCTGTGGTTTTCCAAGGGAATGACCTTGTTCTTAGGAATGAATACGTCCAGTGGTATTTGAAATTAAACGACCATTCAACAAGCTGATTTGAAAGTTTATGTAGAGAGGCAAAAGACCCAGAATAGCCAACACAGTATTGAAGGAGAAGAACAAGGTTGGAGGACTGACACTGCCCGTCATCAAGACTTACTTGAAGAACAAAATCTACAGTAATCAAGACAGTGTGGTATTGCTGAAAGAGTAGACAGATACATCAATGGAATGGAATAAAGAGCCCGGAAATAGACCCACAGATATATAGTCTAGTGATCTTTGACAGAGGACAAAAGACAATACAGTGGAGCAAAGATAATCTCATCAACAAATGGTGCTGGAACAACTGGAGATACATATGCAAAAAAAATAAATGTAGACACGTGGTTTATATCCTTCTTGAACGTTAACTGAAAACAGAATACAGACTTCTGTAAAATGTACAGACCCCCTAGGAGATGACATAGGAGAAAACGTTGATGACCTGGATGTGGCAGTGACTTTTTAGATGCAGCATCAGAGGTACGATCCATGAAAGAAAAAATGGATAAACTGGACATAATTAAAATTAAAAACTTTTGCTCTGTGAGAAACAATATCAAGAGAATGAGAAGATAAGCCACAGATTGGGAGAAAATATTTGCAAGTGACAAATCTGATAAAAGACTGTTATCTAAAATTCCAAAGAACTCTTAAAACTCGACAATAAGAACAAAACAAAACAACCTAACTTAAAAATGGGCCGAAGAACTTAAAAGACACCTCACCAGAGAAAATATATACACAGCTGGCAAATAAATACATGAAAAGATGCTGCACATCATGTCGTCAGGGAAGTGCAGATTCAAACAGCAGTGAGACACCACGACATACCTGTTAGACTGGCCAAAGCCCACACACTGACAGCACCAGATGCTGGTGAGGATGTGGAGCAGCGGGAACTCTCCTCATGGCTGGTGGGGATGCAGAATGGTGCAGAGCCCCTGTGGACAGTTTGGCAGTTTCTTACAAAATTAAACATAGCTTGGGCTTCCCTGTTGGCGCAGTGGTTAAGAATCTGCCTGCCAACGCAGGGGACACGGGTTCGAGCCCTGGTCCGGGAAGATCCCACATGCTGCGGAGCAGCTAAGCCCGTGTGCCACGACTACTGAGCCTGCGCTCTAGAGCCCGTGAGCCACAACTACTGAAGCCCGCAAGCCACAACTACTGAAACCCGTGCACCTAGAGCCCGTGCTCCGCAACAAGAGAAGACACCACAATGAGAAGCCCGCACACCGCAACGAAGAGTAGCCCCCGCTCGCTGCAATTAGAGAAAGCCCGCACGCAGCAACAAAGACCCAACGCAGCCATAAATAAATAAGTAAGTAAATAAATAAATGGTCTATTTTTTTAAAAAAAACTTCTATAAAAAAATTAAACATAGTCTTACCATACAGTCCAGCAGTCATGCTCCATAGTATTGATATTTACCCAAAGGAGTTGAAAACTTATGTCCACGTGAACACCTGCAAATGGATGTTCATAGCAGCTTTATTCATAATGACCAAAACTTGGAAGCAGCCAAGACTTCCTTCAGTAGGTGAATGGATACATAAACTTTGGCTCATCTAGAAAATATAATATTACTCGACACTAAAAGAATATGAACTATCAAGCCATGAACCTTATTGAGGAGGAACCTTAAATGCATATTACTAAGTGAAAGAAGCCAATTAAAAAAGGCTACAGACTGTATAATTCCAATTCTATGACGTTCTGGAAAAGGCAGAAACTGTGGAGGCAGTAAAAAGATCATTGGTTGCCAGGGGTTATGGGAGAAGAGGAGGAGCACAGAAAATTTTTAGGGCAGTAAAAATGTACCATGTGATGCTGTAACGATGGGTACATGTCATTCATTATACCTTTGTCTGAATCCATAGGATATGCAACACCAAGAGTGAACCATACTGCAAGGATGATTATGAGGTGTCAATGTAGGTTGTAGCAAATGTACCACTTTTGCTGTAGCAAAAGTACCACTCTGTTGTAGCAGATGTACCACTATGTTGGGGGCATGCAGATAATGGGGAAGCTACACATGTGTAGCGGCAGTGAGTATATGGAATGTCTCCGAGCTTTCCCTTCAGTTTTGCTATGACCTAAAAGTGATCTAAAAAAATTAAGTCTTAATAAAAAAATTTTTAATGACCATTATGTCTGTAGTTTACTCTCTGTGGTCGAGCAAAATAATTGTAATAGTAACTAACAACTGCAGTGGCAGTAATGTGTATGTGCACATGTATTTGGAAAGGGTGACAAAGCAGCTCTGGTGAAAGAAAGGTTCACTGTCCACAAATCTAGGTCAGGAGTGCAAGAGTGCCTTGCATATTTTCTGTAAGTCTGAAAATATTTCAAAGGAAAATATTGAGGCAGAGAGGCTATCATAGAAAGCCACAAAACCTAGTTCCAGAGAGCAAAGAACATAACTTAGATGGAAGTATGGGAGACTGGGGGTAGCTGCTCAGAGCAGTTTTCTTTGCTGTTTGTCTTGGTGTTCCAGAAGGGCACAGGGCATGGGCTTACAGAGATTTAAAGTAATTTCATATCAAGGTCTCTGAGCATGCAACCACCTGCAGAGACATGGAAAGAAACTAGGCCACAGAAGGCCAGGCAGTATGGGAGGGGGCAAGGCCTCTACCTTTAACCACTGTGACGCCACTCCTGGTTAGTTCCAAGGATCCTTCAAGCCCAGAAGCCCTTGCTCCCTAACCTGGAAAACAAGTAACTACACCCCTGTGCATCAGAGTTGTCCCCTCCCCATGCCACACGTGCAGAAACAGGGCATGATGTGTTACGAGTGGCCCATGCTGCCCACACTGCTACTTGTATTCCTCCCAAGCTATAAAATCAACATCTTGCAAAACAGATGGGCTTCTCACCAAGGCCTTTCCTCTATAGAGGGGTTGGGTTTGGAAATCTGTCAGCTCTTTCATCTCTGAGAAACGGGTCAGCCACAGTGCATTTTAGCCCTAATGAATTCACCTCTTGCACCTGATGATTGGGGGGGGGGGCAGTGGTTAGTATGGAGCCCCAAACCATAAGTGACAAGTGCCGGAGTCCTCACAGACTGTCTCTGCAGGATGGCTCTGTGATTCCCTTTCTTTTCAACCTTCACTTATTTTTTGACTCCCTGCCTGAGTGGTACAGAGACTTCCAGCTGGTTACCTATTCGCTTCTGGGTCCTTCTTCCTTCAAGCCGTTTGTGTCCCACTGCTGGTGTTGCCACAGCCCTGAGATAAATTCTGGAAGCATAGCTTTGGCCACGCTGCCCATCTGCCCAGAAATCTCAGGTAGCTCCTCGAGGTGCACAGGAGTAGAGCCTGCCTCTCAGTGTACAGGTTACGATTCCCTCACTCACCTTTTCCAAGTGCATTTTCTGTTGCTCTGCTGCTGCTTCTGTGGCCCATTGCATGAACCAATTCAATAGTCCTGGTATTTCCCCCTCACTCTGCCTGAAGTGTCTTAACTCTTCATTGAAGACATGCGCATGAAGTTTGTTCTGATTCCTTCCAGCTGAATGGGCTCTTTCCAGTGTTGAACCCTTGTGGTTTCTTTGTTTTTTAAAACTAGTGCCTTTCAGGGCTTCCCTGGTGGTGCAGTGGTTGAGAGTCCGCCTGCCGATGCGGGGGACATGGGTTCGTGCCCTGGTCCGGGAAGATCCCACATGCCGCGGAGCGGCTGGGCCTGTGAGCCATGGCCACTGGGTCTGCGCGTCCGGAGCCTGTGCTCCGCCACGGGAGAGGCCACAACAGTGAGAGGCCTGCGTACCACAAAACAAACAAACAAAAAAAAACTAGTGCCTTTCATACAACATTTGTCACATTCTCCTTAATTTAAGAGCTGTTACATAGGTTTGTCCTGTCTTCCTACTTTATAGATTGCTAGTGCTTTCAGAGTGGGAATATGGATATGGCACAGTGCTATGCATAAAACAGATCTTCATTTATAGAATTTGCTATAATTTGGAATGACATTGTAGAAAGACTTATTCCATTTAGGTTTAAAGTTGTTTGTTACTTTTAAATCTATAACCAATAAGAAAATCAGAGTTTATGCCACACATACCACTATTAGCTGTTTTAAGATAGTATTTAAAGAGATTTAAAAAATATATTTCCTGGAAAACATTGAAAAAAGAAAATTAATGCTATGGGACTCCAAAATTAGGTTGTTCTTTTAAGTATTGTACTTTATAAACACTTCAGGATCAAACAGGAAAATATTAAATGTGGCCATTTCTTAATAGTAATTTTAAGAAACCTTGCCTTTCTCTTCCTGATGCTTTTAAGGCCTATTTATTTTTCAGTATTACTGTAAAATAAAAGGTGAAAACTATGGTACTGGTCCTAGGAGCAGAGGCCTGGAGCCTGGTGAGAGGTCAGCAGACCCAGTGGTCCGCCCAGTGAGTGTAGGAGTGACGAGGGTCCACTTACTATGCCGAAGATGGCAAAGGAATCCTATTGTTTTTTTCCTCATTGGATTTAAAAATGGTCCATCTAGTGACAACTCTTTAAGAATACTTTTTCATCCAGGAGTTGATATTTTAAGTTTTTGGTCTTTTTTATATTATTTTTGTGGTAAGATTTTGTTCCTTTAGTAGATAGATATTTACTATTTGGAGTTAAAAGCAAAAATCTTTTTTTTTTTCCAAGTTAACAACATAAAGCTTCATTCACTATTAAATAGAACATCCCTTTAAAACAATTTAATGTTCCCTTCAAGAAGCAGACTGGGGAGGAGTAAATTACAGAAGCATTCTTTAAAACTTCATTTTGGAAACAAATACATAAAATGGAAGAGTGTTGTGTATGATAATATATTGATACATGTGTGTCTTGTAGTCAGCTTTTAGGGTAATTCTTACTTATCAGCACCTGCAACTTTGAGAATGATTTTTTCCGCGTTCTGTTAGGCTAGCTGTAAGTTTGCTCTCTGCCTGGCTATTTCCCGCCTGCTCTGCAATTCCCCACTGAGGGAGGGCCCTTTGGGCCAAGCCTCATCCCGGCGCTGGAACCATGTCCCTCACATGGTCCCTCCTTGACGCCTCAGTGGTGGTGCTCCCCTTTGCCATTTTGCCATTTGTATGTAGTACCAGGTGGATTAGAAGAAGATTCAGGACATGCGTGTCATGGCAGCTCTGAGACCAACTGCTTGGGCTCTGTGGTTCATTTTTAGATGGTATTTGCTGTTTGCATTGGCCATTCATTCATTTTCATTCATTCTCAGATGGCTCTGATTTCAGACATGACTTTATTGCTATGTCTCTGCAGTTTCACTTTTTAGTGAAAAAAACTCTCCAAAAGGCTCCTATGGGGGCGGGGAGAGGGGGGACGAATAATAAGGGATGAAGTATTTCTTTGCAGTTTTCCTAATTTTAGAGGTTTTTTTTAGTAAGAATTTAAATTTTCTTTTTAAAGATGTCTTTTAGAATCAGTTGTTTAGTGAGAAGTCCATTTTTAAAAAACACACTTTATTTTTTAGAGCAGTTTAGGGTCCATAGCAGAATTAAGCAGGAGACGCAGGGACTTCCCATTCACCACCTCCCCACACGCCCAGCCTCCCTCATGTCAGTTTTCCCCATCAGAGGGGTGCATTTCTTACAGCTGACAAACCTAGATGGACACACTATCATCTCGCAATGTCCACAGTTCATACTCGGGTTCACTCTGGGTGTTGTACATTCTATAGATTTGAACAAATTTGGAAACTAACAAAATTTTGCAAATTTATATGTATCCATATTTTTAGTGTAGTGTTTTCCAGAGACATAATAGACTCTAACCTATTGTCAGAGTTACCATAAAATGTCTTGTTTTGATGTTTGGACTACTGGTGAAGGACTTATGACCTAGTCAATACTTCCTGTTAGGTTTATATTCCATGCAAATTTTTTTTTTTTTTTTTTTGCGGTACGCGGGCCTCTCACTGTTGTGGCCTCTCCCATTGTGGAGCACAGGCTCCGGATGCACAGGCTCAGTGGCCATGGCTCACGGGCCCAGCTGCTCCGCAGCATGTGGGATCTTCCCGGACCGGGGCACGAACCCGTGTCCCCTGCATCGGCAGACGGACTCTCAACCACTGCGCCACCAGGGAAACCCCATGCAAATATTTTTTTAATTTAATACATGTTAGGGAAAATACTCATATTTTCAAGTTACACTCTTAAAGACTTGTAAGGTAGTGAAAAGTCTTCCCAATACAAGAAGTTATAAATGGGATCTACCCAGGAGCCTAAAAGAGACCTTTTGAACTGAAGAGCAATTTCTAAATTAATTTTTATTAATTTATGAAGGAAATTTACATTTTCTGAGAGGTAGCATTTTAAAATAGAGTATATCAGGGAGTATGTAAATAAATGTTACTGTAAAGAAATTTTTTTTGAATTACATTGAGACTGTGGAAGATTTGCTTAGATTGTCAGTCTTCATGATGACTGAATTTACAAATCACAGTTGACTATCTAATTGGATCACTCCAGACAGAAGGGCCCTCCATAGGCTTCTGGGCTTGAAGAAGTGATGTTGAAAGTCAAAACAAACATTTAGTGGAGTCAGGGGCCAGATGATGTAAACAGAGTCCCTTCCCTGGCCTGGGTATCTTCCCTGGGACTTTGTTGGGTCCTTACTATTTATCTCCCCTCCTCCTCTTGTGAGGATCAAATGAGATTATAGGCCTGAAAATATTTCACAAACTGTGGAGCACAAGTATTTATATTAAGTGGCATGCCACTGTGCGTGGATTTTACGATGGCTGTTGCAGTATGAGGTTAATGGAGACCCTCCTCTCTTCACACAGGCATGCAGGACTTCCCAAGTCCGTGGATTTCTTTCATTTTCACTTGACAGGGTATTTGCTTGCCCTGCTAGTTCTTAGGATTAAAGTGAGATGCATCTTGTTTTTTAGTTCACCTTTGAAAAATTCTTGCATTTTTTAATAGGGTGTTCATTTGCATTATCTGGCCACAACTTATGTTTTCATTCCAGTGAAGGAGAAACGCCGTGGGGCTATGATATTTTTTTCTTTCTTTTTTAGAAATTTATTTTATTTTTTTGGCTGTGTTGGGTCTTCGTTGCTGCATGCGGGCTTTTCTCTGGTTGTGGTGGGGGGGGCTGCTCTTTGTTGCCATGCGCAGGCTTCTCATTGTGGTGGCTTCTCTTGTTGCGGAGCACGCGCTCTAGGCGTGCAGGCTTCAGTAGTTGTGGTACATGGGCTCAGTAGTTGTGGCTCGCGGGCTCTAGAGTGTAGGCTCAATAGTTGTGGTGCATGGGCTTAGTTGCTCTGCAGCATGTGGTATCTTCCCGGGCCAGGGCTCGAATCCGTGTCCCCTGCATTGGCAGGTGGATTCTTAACCACTGCGCCACCAGGGAAGCCCGGGCTATGGGTATTCATTGTTACCTTCTCCATTATGAGATGGAGCCATCCCAGGGAATCTGCAACCAACTGTATTTCAGTGACAGTATTTTTCTAAATTTGCTGTTTGGAATCTTATCTTGCTATCTTGCATGTATATTACATAGACCAAGGCTGTGATCTAGATAGATAACATGGTAGCAGTCCCACTGCCAAGCACGGTGCGTTTTAGAGCTGATGTGAACTACAAGCATCCTTATAAATGCAGATTGACCCATGTCAAGGAATTGACCTGGCTCTTACTCAATGAGCAGTTTATTATATTGTATCCAATTCAGTTGGAACTCATCGTACTGAGAATTTCACCTCACTCTCTTTCCCTGTCCTCTTTGATGGCATAGGCATCATTCACAAGCATTTCAGTACAGCAAGATATAATTTGTAGAGAGGTACCTGAGAACTTCTTTTTTTTTTTTAAATTAAGACATAATTAACATGCCATACAACTCACCATCTTAAAGTATACAGCAGTTTCTTAATATGTTCACAGAGTTGCGTGACCGTCACCACCATCAATTTTGGAAAAAATTCATCAAGCTAAAAGGAAATCTCATACCCATTGGCACTCACTTTTCATTTCCCCTCAGTCTCTAGTGCTAGACAACCATTCATTTACTTTCTGTCTCTATGGATTTGCCTTACTGGAAATTGCATATAAATGTAATTATTCAATATATGGTCTTTTGTAAATGGCTTCCTTCACTTAGCATGGTAGCAGGGTTCATCCTTGCAGCATATATCAATACTTCATTGCTTTTTATGGCCAAATAATATTTCATCATATGGATATACCACATTTTGTTGATCCATTCATCTGTTGATGGACATTTGGGTGTTTATTTTTTGAGTATTATGAATAATGCTACTGTGAATATTTGTGTACACGTGTTTATGTGGACATGTTTTCCTTTCTCTTGAGTTTGAACCTAGCAGCAGAATTGCTGAGTCATATGGTAGTTTTATGCCTAAAATGCTGAGGGTCGCCAAACCATTTTCCATGTGGGCGGCAGCATTTGACTTCTTACCAGCAGGGTGTGAGTGTGCCCGCTTCCCCACCGCCTCACCAGCACCTGCTGCTGTCTTCTGATGGAAGGCACACTTCTAAATAGCACACGGTATTTTGTTGTGCTTTTGATGTGAATTTCCCCAGCCACTAATGATTTTGAGTATCTTCCCATGTGCGTCTTTGTCCTTTGTGTATCTTCCTTGGAGAAACGACTATTCATAATGTCCTTTGCGTATTTTTTAGTTGGGTCATTTATCTTTTTATTAGTGAGTTGGGAGAGTTCTCTATATATTCTGTAGTCATGTCTCTTATGAGAGAGATGTTTTACATATATTTTCTCCCATTTTGTGTGTGGTCTTTTCACTTTATGGTGTTCTTTGAGGCAAAAGTGTTTTAAATTTTGATCACATCCAATTTTTTATTCTTTTGTCACTTGTGCTTTTGGTGTCGTATCTAATAGCCATTGCCCAGTCCAAGGCTATGAAGATTTACTCCTATGTTTTCTTCTCAGAGTTTTTATAGTTTTGGTTCTTACATTTAGGTCTGTGATCTATTTTGAGGTAACTTTTGTGTATGGATGGTGAAAGAGGCTCATATTCATTCTTTGGCCTGTGGCTATCCAGATGTCCCACCCCAGTTGTTGACGTTTATTTTTTCCCACTGAATTTTCTTGGTACCCTTGTTGAACGTCAGTTGACCATAAATATGGATCATTTCTTTTCCATTGATTTATGTGTCCTTTCTTATGCCACTATTGATCTATATGTCTGTCTTTATTCCAGTACCACCCTGTCTTGATTACTATAGTGTAGCTTTGTAGTAAGTTTTGAAGTCAATGTGTGACCCCTCCAACTTTGTTCTTCATTTCAGTGTTGTCTGACTATTGTAGGCCCCTTGCACTTCCATATGAATTTCAGAATCAACTTGTCAATTTCTACCAAAAGGCTGGATGGGTTTTTGATGAGATTATGTTGAATCTTTAGAGCAATTTGGAGAGCATTGCTATCTTAACAATATTGTCTTCCAATTTATGAATATGAACTGTCTTTCCATTTACTTAAAAATTCTTTAATTTCTCTCAACAGTCTTTTATAGTTTTCCAGGTGTAAATTTTGCACTTTCTTTAGTTTATCCCTAAATATTTTAATTTTTAATGCTATTGTAAAGGAAACTTTTGTTTTTCATTTCATTTTCACATTGTACATTAGTATTGTGCACAAGTATAATTTTTTTTGTTGACCTTGTATCCTGCAAGCTTGCTGAACTCATTTATTACTCTTAATAGTTTTGTAGAGGAGTCCTTAGAATATACAAGATTATGTCATCTTCGAATAGAGAGTTTTACTTCTTTCTTTCCAATCAGGATGTTTTTTTTTTTTTTTCTTTCCCCACTTTCCTTGACTAGAGCCTCTATTATAGAGTTGAATAGAAGTGTCAAGAGCAGACATCTTTGTCCTTTTCTGGCTCTTAGGGTGAAACTCTTCACCATTCAATATGATGTAAGTCATAGGGTTTTTATAGACTCTGTTTATCAGATTGAGGAAGTTTTCCTATTCCGAGTTTAATGAGTGTTTTTATTGTGAAAATGTGTTGGATTTTGTCAAATGACTTTTCTCTGTCTTTTGAGATGATTGTATGGTTTTTGTCTTTTATTATTTTGATATGGTTGTTTTACATTAATTGATTTTCAGATGTTAAACCAACCTAGCATTCCTGAGATTAAGCCTACTTACTTATGGTGTATAATTCTTTTACTATATTGCTGGGTTCAGTTTGCTCATATTTTGCTGAGCAGCTTTGCATCTATATTCATAGGTGATATTGGTCTCTAGTTTTCTCTTCTTGAAATGTGTTTAATTTTGGTAGGAGGTTACTCATGGCTTAGGAAACCCCCATGCCAGGCCCCCAGGCTCTGGGGGTAGGGGGAAGCAGATACCACCCCAGCCACCACCTGGAATGCCTCATCCTAGACCTCCGGTGGTCATGTTCCTCCCCGCCCAGGGCCTCCATTTGGTTCTCCCTTGGGTTACCCACATCCGTTGCCTCCACATAGTATTCGTAGATCTCAGCCACTGATGCCCCCTCATAGATACTCTGGTCTTCCACGACCCCCACCCTATAGCTACCAGTGGCGGCCCTCCCTCTACCCAGACCCACTCCTTAGCCTCCACTTCCCCCTCATGGCCCTCTTCCAGGTCCTCTCCCTCAATAATGTCTCATTCTGTTTCCCCCTGTTATATCCTCCCAATATTTTTTTCAATTCTATGGACCAATGAATGAATAAGCATTTAAATGACACTAGAGAAAATAATTTATGTTGTTGATTTATTGCTGCTGTTCTTACAAAAGGGGCAAAGAACAGCCTTAAATTTCCAAAAAGTGGAACATGAAAGCGGAAAAATATCATGAGAATCATTCACCTATAAAATTAAACATTTGAGATAAATTATGCCATCATTCAGGTACAGGTTGAGGAAAATTAATGGAAATCCTAATGATTTCTTTTTACCTGGAATAAATGTGAACTAAAAAAAAAAGTTTTAATAAATATGGAGTGCCTACTGATTATCAAATTCACTTCTCACATAACTTGTGTAAATATAAGTATGTAGCTTCACAACATTTGAATCCAAAATGGCAAACAAATTTGACATAGAACAAATCAGAAAGTGAAAATAAAGAAGTCATAGTCTGGGAAACCTCATGCTAAACAAAATTATAAAATGATGGTTATTAAGAACTAAGGTAATATTTCAGAATTTACTATATGCTGGGCGGTATTCTAATTCCCTTTAAGGCATTTCATTTATTCAAGAATTCTATGAAGTAAGTATCTAAATTTAACTGTTTTACAGGAGAGTAAATGTGGCAAGTAGATTTTAAATTTCTAATCTTAGTTCATTCAAGGAAAGATGAAATTTTGAAGCAAAATAGTGGATTAGGTTTTCTCACGTTTAGGGAGGTGGTTTTTGCTCTGACGAATGATGAGTCTAGATTTCTGTAGGGTCACATTTAGGTGGCAGGCATTTACTGGCCTTATAGATTCAGTTGTAAAGTATTCCCTAATAACTTACTTTCTGGCAGCATTTGTAAAGGGTTGGTATTAACATTTGGTAGAATTTACCAGTGAATCCATCTGGGCCTGGGCTTTTGTTCGTAGGAAGTTTTAAAATTACTGACTCAATCTCCTTATTTGTTATAGCTGTTCAAATTTTCTGTTTCTACCTGTAAGTTTTGGTAGTTTGTGTCTTTCTGGGAATTTGTTCATATTATTTCATTTGTCTAGTTTATTGTTATAATTGTTCATACTATTCCCTTAGTGTGTTCTGTATAATCCCTTTGCTTTCTGTAAAGTTGGTAGTGATTTCCCTGTTTCATTCCTGTTTTTTGTCATTTGAGTCTTCTCTCATTTTTTCATGGTCAGTCTACCTAATGGTTTGTCAATTTGGTCAGTCTTTCCAAGGAACCATCTTTGGGTTTTGTCAATTTAGTTTATTGTTTTTCCATTTCCTATTTCACTTATTTGTGCCTAATCCTTGCCATTTTCTTCCTTCTGATTGTTTTGGGTTTAGTTTGCTTTTATTTTTGTTTTTTTAATGTGGAAGGTGGGGTTGATTTGTATTCTTGTTAATACAGTTATTCACAAGTAGAAATACTCCTCTGAACTGCTTTACTTACGTTTCATAAGTCTTGCTATGTTGTGCTTTCCATTTCATACCTTTCAAAATATTTTCAAATTTCCCTTGTGATTTCTTCATTGAACTGTTGGTTATTTAGGATTGTGTCGTGGAAAATTCACAAATATGTGGAAATTAAACATGTCTTTGTACTATTGATTTCTAATTTTATTTCATTGTGGTCAAAGAAGTTATTTTGTATGATTTTGATCTTTTTAAGTTTACTGACCACATGGTTTGTCCTGGAGAATGTCTGTGTACACTTGTAAAGAATACATATTCTGTTGTGAAAGCTTTTTATAATTTTTTCATTTAGCATAATTAGAAATTTTAATGGCTTAATCTTTCGGTAAGGCTTACTAGGATCATTAGTTCTGCAAGTGTAAAGGCTTGCAGTGTAAATAGTGTAAGTAGACACTGTATGTAAGTACAGTGTTTCCTGGGGTTTTGGAGTATCTTTCTTACAGTCAATCTGGTCAACAGACACCTGTTGTTCAGGCATCATTCCGTGTCCTAGCTATTGTAAATAGTGCTGCACTGAACCAGGCTAGCAAAGAAACTGCATAAGGCATAGTCTTCATTTGAAGAGCCTGTTCATTATGTTAACTTAACAAAGCGAACTGTGGTAATTACATACAGCACTTCCTTGCTGAAAGAAGGCATACATTTATACAGCACAATGATTTAGAGGTACCCAAAGGAGAGTGAGTAAGCAAGGTGGGTACTGTTTTCTTTTCTGAATTGACTGTAATGTCAAGAATTAACTGTGACTTTCAAGGTTGAAAGAATAAGGACAGATGTTATGTGTTTACTCATCAAGGCTTGAGGAAGGATGGCTCGCTCTCTCTGACAATTACAGGCCAAAGGGAGGCGTATTGTTGGCCAGCGGATCTAACAGATCTTCTGTATCTTTCCACTAGTGAGGAACAAGCATAGTCATTGTCGTACGTTCCATCTTGAATAGTTAGGGTCAGCAGTTTTTTTATCAAAGCAACCTGGATTAAATGCACTCATCTATGATTAACACACTGTAATATTCAAATTGTAATTATAAAGGCAAAGCAGAACATTACTGAAAGCTAGCTTTTTTTAAAAAACAGCAATAATTCAAAACAGTGCTTCAGCTGCAATAGATACTTCCAGCGTTTATAAACCTTTCCGTACGGTGTCTAGGAAAATTCCGCGTGTTCTGACTAATAGAAGCAGACCAGATTCCTTGACTCTCGCTGGAGGCGCATCCTAAACCTTCTTTGCTGTGTTCTGGGCTCTTCCTCTGCTGCCTAAGGGACAAAGTGTTACGTCGACCAGCGGAGGCGCGTCTGCCCCACCGACATCACCTGTGTCGTGAGCGCTCATGGCGTGTGGCCTACTCCACGATCTTTGCTGTGAGAGGGGCATAATGAGAAGCATATCTTTTGAAAAAATATTGGTTTATTTATTTATTTTGGCTGCGTCAGGTCTTAGTTTGCATCACATGGCATCTTTCGCTGTGGTGTGTGGGCTCTCCAGTTGTGACATGCGGGCTTAGTTGCCCCACGGCACGTGGGATCTTAGTTCCCCGACCGCGAACCGGCGTCCCCTGCATTGCAAGACAGATTCTTAACCACCGGACCACCAGGGAAGTCCCGAGAAGAATATCTTTTGTAGCTGTACTTGTATAATTGCCGTGCCCTTACCTAGCTGGTTCATTCAAGTCCCAAATCCAGTGTCTCTTTATTTAGCATTTTGATAGATTCCAGAATAAATAATTTCTCAGCGTGAACCTCATTTAGTGTATTAAAGAAAACACTTGTATTGACCACTAGTAGATTTTTAATTATCATTTAGAAGAGAAGACTTCCATTTTCCTTTAGTAACTTCCAGTATCAGAAATTCCGGCTATTTTATAAGACAAACAACCAAACAAGCATTTATGTGGAGCAGTGAGCACCTTGAAGCTATCTATCCAGGAGATAATCAATAAATGCCTGTTGTCTGATAGAAACTCATTTTCATAAGACTAAGTACAGGAGGTTTGAAGAGCACATAGGACATCGTTTGTCGGATGCAGGTATTTGGTGACCCACAACGCTGATGTGTAACTAAGGGTGGGAGCTCTTAGAAAGTTTGTGACTATTATATTTCTGAAAATGGATTTATATCATCCGTACGATAAGGTTTATGTTTGCTCTAGAGCTGACTGAGAAAATGTCTTACAGTTTTAGGATTGCCTGTGAAACACTGTGCCACCCTGGGCCTGTTCTCACTCCTGGTGAGGAAAAGCCTGTGGAGGCTCTAGAACCACTTCAGCTTCCTTGCTGGCCACCCGAACGTACTTGGAGAGCAAACAAGCCACTGTTGGCTTCCCCACCCTGCGACTAGAAGAAATACACATGTTACCCCAGAGGTGTATTTATGTGGCTTTTATCACCAGTTCTTTCCACCCTGTCAATGGCTGGTTTGACAGTAAGAAAATAGCACTAATTAGCCAAGAAAACATACAGTGTTCTATGACAGTAGGCATTGCCCCCACTTTAGCCAACTGTGTGTGGTGCCTACCCAGGAGGCTGAGAAACTGTAGCTGGGTCAATGAAAAATTAAAACCTTTTTTGGAAAAAGGAATTAAACCATTTGCACTAATAGTGGAGAATTCAGAAAACAGAGGACATTATATAACACTGTTTCAAAAGCACGGACCTGCCATGACCTAAGTGAAAAAGAAGGTCTAGTGACATAACTAGAATTATGGCCCGGGTTTCCCAGCTGAGAATATTAGCATTTACTCTCTCTGAACCTACAGCTCTTGGTGAATTCCTTTTTTTTTGGCCACACTGTGCAGCATGCGGGGTCTTACTTCCCCAACCAGGGATGGAACCCATGCCCCCTGCAGTGGAAGCGCAGTGGAATCTATAATTCTGTAACTTGGAGTGAATTGCATGGCTGATAGGCTAATATCACCAACACACCCTATTTAAAATACAGGAAAGGCAGAAGGAATATGATTTAACATGCATAAGTATATAATGACACCCTGAGGAAAGAAGTTTGCATAGGTATTAAGAGTTCTCACTTCCACAGTGGTTATGACGCACTCCATGGTCCATTTGCCCTGACAGCCAGAGCCTGGTACCTGGTGTGTTGAATATACTGCAGAGGTGCTGGCACAGCATGGCAGTCGAGGAGGGCAAAACCAGTGCTGGCTGAATGCATTGTTGTTACTCTTTCCCGACAGAAAGTGTTCCATGTAGTCACCGTGCTGCTGCCCTGTGGCAGGTGACCCCTCAGGGTTGTTGCTGGACCTGGCAAGTTGGACTCTGACAGGTCAGTAGTGGTGTTGTAGCCTTTGCCACCACGATCCTGCCTGTGACCCACCAAACAAGCTCTGGATCTGGCTCTGTAAAGAATCAGACAAGCATTTTTTTTTAAAGTCTTTATTGAATTGGTTACAGTATTGCTTCTGTTTTATGTTTTCGGTTTTTTGGCTGCAAGGCATGTGGGATCTCAGCTCCCCGACCAGGATTGAACTGCACCTCCTGCCTTGGAAAGCGAAGTCTTAAGCACTAGACCACCAGGGAAGTCCCCAGACAAGTATTTATAGGTGATTTATCATGTTTTCCTGGTTTTTGAGAGTCTCCTCTTTTCCAGGAAGCATTCAGCTGGGACACAGATATTCTCTGTCATTCTTTGTCCTCCTACCGTCTCTCTCTCTCTCTGTTTTTTTAAATAAAACGTACAAATCTCTTTTATTTTAATTTTAATTTAATTTTTTTATTATTTTTGACTGTATTGGGTCTTCATTGCTGTGCACGGGCTTTCTCTAGTTGTGGCGAGTGGAGGCTACTCTTTGTGGCGGTATGCAGGCTTCTCATTGCAGTGGCTTCTCTTGTTACGGAGCACAGGCTCTAGGCGCGTGAGCTTCAGTAATTGTGACACGTGGGCCCTAGAGTGCGTGGTCTTCAGTAGTTGTGGCACGTGGGCCAGTAGTTGTGGCGCATGGGCTCAGTAGTTGTGGCTCACGGGCTCTAGAGCGCAGGCTCAGTAGTTGTGGCGCATGGGCTTAGTTGCTCCGCAACATGTGGGACCTTCCCAGACCAGGGATCGAACCTGTGTCCCCTGCATTGGCAGGCACATTCTCAACCACTGTGCCACCAGGGAAGTCCCCCGACGGTCTCTTTGTCAGCTCTTCCATCATCTCCCTTTCCCCTTTGTGATCATCCGTCTAATCTTTGGTTCTTCATCAAGCAGTTGGGCTTACACTATTACCTGTCTTTGCTACTGGGTCAAATGGACGTTGAGATGTGCCCTCGAGGACTAGTCCCAGCTACCCAGCTAAGCAGTCATGGCCACCCACGAGTCAGTGTGAGCCATACCTCATGCCATCTCTGGCACATTGGACCCAAGATGCACATGAAGCTCTGCTCATCTGTCAGGCCTTTTCTGAGGAGAGCTGCAACGCTATAACACACATATTTCCAGCTGCTACCCCATGTCATATCAGCCCATCTGAAAACTAGGCTTGACTTTTTTCCCTTCAGATTACTTGTCATGCAGACTTTTCCCATGAGGCCATAAGTATGGGTTGAGGGAAGGATGGTAGGTATGGCAGAAGCAGATAAAGTAAGCATATGTTGCTTCCAGAATCCAACGAGCAATACTATTTGTGCCCCTTTTTTGGTGGTAGTAGATGAAAAGTGCAACATTTTTTCACTTTGGATGAAATACCTTAAAATGCCCCAGATTCTAGCACCACTGGAAATTTTACTCAGGGAGCAGCTCCTGAATTTTTCTAGTATTTTTCTTCTATCCACTGGTACACACTTGTATTACCAGCATGTCCTAGGGTACCTTTTATTTCCTGCTAACAGATCCTATCAGTATGATGCCATCTTGTCCTGTGGGGCAGTGAGATGATAATGTTCCTGCAGACTGAGTTATGGTGCAGCACCAGGGTTGACACAGCACCAGGACAACAAGGTGGAAGTACCCTGCTGCCTGCCAGGTGAAAGCAAGTAGCTTTCTGTTTTCTCTGCTGGTTGGAATAGGAAGACACACATGGACATTCACATTTATCTCTCAAATCAGTAGCTGGAAATCAGGTCAGGGAATGGGTTGATTTGCTCAGGAATTGATAGAATCCACAACTGGATCTGCAACAGCAGTGGGACTTGCTCCCTGATTAAGCTTGTGATAATCCGCTGTCGTTCTCAAAGCTTGTCTGTCTTCTGCAGAGGCCCCCCCGCCCGATGCCCACAACAAGAGGTGTGATAGGAATCACCAGCCTGTATCGTTCAGGCCTCCAAGGGTGGTATTAATCTTTGTGATTCCTCAGAAGATGCAGTATTTCTTTCATTGTTATTTTGCAGGGAAGAGTTTTGGATTTCTTTCCAGCTCTTCTGATCACAGCAGTTCTCATTACATGAATCAAGGTGCAAAGGTGGAAGTTCTGCCCATTTCTGAGTATATGTTTCATCTACAAACTCAGAATCTGGGCAGATAATCATAAGAAAAACTCCATTTGTGTTTGTCAGTCATAAAACCTTCAATTTAACCGGTAGAGCACAGAGGTATTAAATCCTCAGGGATCAACATTAGATCAAGGACAGTGTCCAGTAAATCCTGAAAGGTCTAGATTTCCCTTTCTACAATGCACAGTTGTCCCCAAAAATTATACTTTGGGAAAGAGTAGTAAGAAGAGTTAAATGACATGATTATGGTATCAGTGAAGGATTCTTTCCTAAAGGACCCAGCCACTCTTTGAGTTAGGGGCTCTAGGACGGCTCCTGACTCAGGCTGGGACCCAGAAGAGAGGCCCTGGACATTGTCATGCTTGATCAGACAGGATCTCTGTCACTTACCCTACAAATCAGATGGGAGTTCCTTAGGATTCTCAGCTCTTCTGGTCCTAGATGTCTCTCGTTAACTGTCTTCCACCAAATACCCCTATAGCTCGAATCACACCTTGGGTCCTTTTGGTTCTTCTTTGTGCTCTGCCTCTGGATACGTAGCTCCGCTGCCTCAGCTGTTCCTTACCTCATTGAAATCAGGGAGCCTGTTTCAAGGGCAGCCTCTGCAGTACGGACCTTCTTCCCCACGGCTCTCTGAGGGTAGAGTTAAGAGGTGGGTGAGCAGGACACATGACAGATCTCCTCAGTCTTCCTCTTTCTACCCCTGAGACATTTCTGGCAACTAGATATTCTGATTTCTATTCTGGGCTATTGTTACACCATGCAGAAGGCAGGAAGTTTGAGTTCCTTTGATTTAGGGCTTTTACGGGAGAGTTCCCCTTACAGACAGACACTTGGGCAACTGTAATGAATTCCCAGTTTCATCCTTGGGATGCATTTATTAGTGACATATTACAAGATCTAATAGACAGAAGCTAATCAAGTAACTTCCCAGAGTACTTTCTTGTCTGTTTTCTTTTCTCTTCAGATAACCTTCGTGGTATAAGTAGGACTAGATTCTTACAGATGAGGAAACAGATTCAGCAAAGGTAATTAACTTTTCTGGAGGCAGAACTAGGACTAGAACTTACATCCTTCCTTCTTACCTTGTGCTCTTTCTTTCCAACATGGACCTTAATGAGAGGTGGGTAAGTTCACACATGTAATATGGCACACAGGCACACATGCGCCTCTATCCAGGAGCTACAGTTTACAGTCATGTTAGATGTTGATTGCTCCTCATAACAGCATGTATTATTAAGAATATATTTGCAAATACATTAACAAATACACTTGACAAAAATCTAGGAAGTTACAAATGAAAATTGTAAGAAGATTATGTGTATGTTTGTTTTTTCTCTGTAATATTTACACCTTTCAGTTTCTATCTGTATACAATAATTCTCTCTAGAGAAAATACATCTACTAATTTCTAAAGCATCCTTGACTGGGACTTTCATCTCTTTTTCCTGTGAGAGGGTTTGGAGACAGGTTGTGGGGTTGTTTAATTGAGGAAGTTCTGCTGGTTGAAGCCCAAACTATTTTGTCGTTCACCTTACCCGATCTGCACACTAATGTCTAAGGTGATCGGTCTGCTGGTGATTGTTGTTAAATCACTTTTTTCTTGTTTTTTTCTCCCAAGAAACCAACAAAAATTTTGAATATTAATGGTAAATATACTTCATAAAGCCAGCTCAGTACCCCCCAATCCAACTTAACTATCCATCTTTAAAGCTTAACATGGAGTTCTTAGTGTGATTTAGTGCAGGCCTCAGCTGTTATCTCATTTGAGGGGTTTTGCTGGAGGCTGGAGTTTCCCGACAGCCCTGACCGCAGAGAGGTGGAATGTGGGGCTGACGTCACAGCCGGTCCTGGGAATGTTTTGCATTCCTCTTCCTGGCAGTGGTCAGGTGGCTTCCAGCAAGAATGAAGGATAACAGCTTCCAAAGAAGAAAAAGAGAGAGGAGGAAAAGAACAGTTTATAATCAGACGGTTGTGGGGGAGGCACTTTTATTCTGAGCCAAAACTGAAATTAGAAGCAGATGTCTCACATTCTGATGCTGCACGAATGTTAAATGCATTTTATTAATGACTGTAATAGCTGAGGCATTTGGCTTTTTACTGAACTTAAGTTTTGAAACTCTCTTTAAGAATTGTGGAAAAACAACTTCTCGTAGCTGACATTTTTAACTGCGAAAGCAGCTTTCTGACTGTAAAGGGGGAAAATGGCACACAGAGACATGGGCGCTGTAGTTAATGGACAGGCTGTTTTAAAGTCTGTTAATCTAAAAAATCACTTCTGAAACATAAAATCTCTGTAACCTGTTAATGTATTTTGTGTTAATCAAATAATTTCAATCCACTAATTAGGGGAGAGAGATATTCTATTAAAATATCTGCTACAGAAGTTTTTTCCCCCCAAATATTTACACTTCCACTGTTATTTCTGTATATTATGTTACTGGCCAAGTCAGATATTCAAAACAAAACTTAGCAGACCCTTAATATAATAAACACAGGTCTTCCAAAGTCGTGCAACTCTGCAGTAGTGTGTGCCACAGAAAATTGGACAGTAACTGAGTTCAGTTTTAAACTTAATTTGTGTTTTTCTGTCTTCTAGGTACTGAAGTGCCTTAGTTCAGATTGGTTGTATTGGATTAGCAAATCACGATTTGTCTATGTGTTTTAAAATAAAATACTTCATTCTTTTTTTTTTTTTTAACAGTGCCTTTCAGTAGATTCTCACTTATTTTGATGTAACAGCAGTTACATTAAAACAGTTCTCCAGTTTAGGTGAAATGTGTTTGAATACTTCCTGTTATACATTGAAATGGAAAGTTGGCTTCCTGTGTAGGTCATGTTGCTGGTGAGGAATTTCCAGAAATGTGGAGAAGTGCTGACTCATAGTGTACAATGGACCGATCCCACTGCAGTAAGGCTTGAGGGAGTTTTCTGAGCTCCTGGTTGAAGCAAGCAAAATATGCCTGTGTTAATGTGCTACTTTATTTTTAGATGTAGCAGTGGGGGTGGAGGAGAGGCTGTTGGTTGGGGTAAGATCCTTGCTAATAGCTTTAAAATGACTAAAAGTTCTAGGGTTAGGTGTGTGTCTAAATGTGTTTTTCTACAGTCTATTATTGGAGTTTGGAAAACAGGTTGTTTTTGTTATAGTTACCTACCACTGTGCTCTGGGGGGAGGGGTCTTGCCCCACACTTGAACCCCATGCCCTCAGGCTGGGATGGTGACTGGCTGTGGGCTCTGTAAAATGTTAGTGATGGTGGTGCCTGCATTGGGGGGATTGGTCCAGAAAAAGGTCTGTGGTATTGTGTCCTTTATGTCTGTGATCAGGAGTTCCTGAATCTAATGGTAACAGTTTCTTTAAAACTTTAAATATTAGCTGGCAGGAGTTAAGAGAATAACTAGGATTTCTTGCATTTAATGTGCCTGTCTCTGTCCTGGTGGTTTTACATTTGTTAAATTGTCTAAATCTGAAGTTACTGGCTGGGGTTTATTTTTCATTCATTTGGTATGGAGATGTCTGCTAGATTTGGGGGAGAGGGGCTTTCTATAACAAAAATTCACTTCTAAACACAACTAATCTTATAAAGTTAATATATCCCAAATGTATTCATCCATCAATTCCACAGACACTCGCTGAATAACTGCTCTGTGCCAGGCTGGTTCTGCTGGGTGCTGGGTGCTAAGTACTGTAGAAAATGTGCTCCTTGTTCCCTCTTTGAGGGAAGCGGGGTGCTGCAGGCCCAGAGCAGGGAACACGTGTTCATGATTGTGTGCAGCATCCCTTTATGGCTGTTATGGTAGAGTTCTGCAGGTATAGTGAGGCACACGGAAGGGGGATACTCAGATCTGTGCCAAACTCTGTGGGGTTGGTTTCTTTTGATACGATTCTGAGGATGTCAGAGTTGATGGTTGAAAGTAATTTGAGTAGGCAATGCGAAGAAAACAATCTGATAAGGGAGGTGAGGGAAATACTAACGTATGTGTGACAGGTACTAAGACTGCTTAAAAGGAAATTTAATAAACATAAATGATATACTGCAGATCATTTCCTTCGTATATATACATACAGCTCACAAAACAGCATGACTGCCCTTTCTGTCTGAGGTCTGCCTTTCTCACACATTCCTAAAGAGTTTGAATGGCTGTTTGTTAACAAGTAATCATGGAATCATAGAACATGTCTTAAAACTGTTTCCTGTGATTTTGAAGGTTGACAAAAGGAAGAACACGTGTTCTTCTTGTGAGCAGAGCCCCTGCCTTCAGGGAGGCATATGCGGCCCGCAGGGTCGGCCCGCAGGTAAGCCCCACTGAGCAGTCGTTCTGGGCAGCTCTCCCTGTCTCACCTGAACTCCACCCAGTATCACCTTCTAAACAATGCAGAAGGAGTCATTGACCTGTTTTGAGGGGTGCTTATGAGGAATTACGAACAAAATGAAATTCATATTTCAAAATGCAGGTATAGTTCTCTACCTTTCTAAGTGTGTGTTCTCTGATCACGCGGCAGAGAAGACCCTTGCCAACCTCTGCTGGTGGTTGTGTGTAAGAACTGAGTGAGCACCAGCAGGTCGTAGCCATCAGCTCTGATGCTGGAAGTGATGCAGGGGCACCTAGGGCCTGTCACACCATCCACACAGGATCCTCGGGTAATCTACAAAGCCCAGGGCTGGAATAATCACATATATAGGACTTCACATTTAATATGCTTTTTGTCCATTGTTCCCAATTACTCCCTGCAAGTCTAGGTACTAAATTGTGTAAACTACTTTTCTATGCATATCTCATAAGTGTGTAGAAATTTAATGTTTATTGACTGAATAAATGAAGTTGCTCTACTTTAAGGCAAAAGTACATTTTTTACTCTGTAAACTCTCATGTATATACACACATAATCCATGATACGCTTCTTTTAAAAACTGTGGTAAAATATACATAACATAAAATTTACCATTTTAATATTTTTAGGTATAATCACTGGTATTAAGTACATTCATAACGTGGTACAAGCATCACCAGTATATAGAACTTTTTCATCATCTCAAACAGAAACTCTGTACCCATTAAACAATAATTCCACATTCTGTCTCCCCAGTCACCACCTCCCCATACCCAGCTCCTGGTAACCTCTGTTATACCTTCTGTCTCTATAAATTTGCCTATTCTAGGTAACTCATATAAGTGCAGTCATACACTGTTTGTCCTTGTGTGTCTGGCTTATCTCACTTAGCATAATATACTCAGAGTTCATCCATGTTGTAGCATGTCAACATTTCATTCCTTTCTAAGGTTGAATAATATGCCATTGTATGGATGGACCACGTTTTTGTTTATTCATTCATTTGTTGATGGACATCGGAGTTCTTTCCACCTTTCAGTTATTGTGAATAATGCTGCTGTGAACATTGATGTACAACTGTGTTTCAGTCCCTGCTTTCAAGTCTTTTGAGTATATATCTAGGAGTGAAAATGGTAGACCATATGGTAATTCTATGTTTAATTTTTTGAGGAACTGTCATAGTTTTCCACAGCAGCTGTACCATGTTGCATTCCCACCAGCAACGCATAAGGGTTCCAGTTTCTTGACATCCTCACCAATATTTGATATCTTCCTTTTTTTTAAAATAGCCATCCCAACAGGTGTGAGGTAGTGTTTCATCCTGGTTTTGATTCACATTTCCTTAATGACTAGTGATGTTGAGCACATGATCCACTTTTAAATTCTGAAATAGCCCCAGTAAACAATTAAAAGTCTGCAACAAAGATGAAGAGTTCCTCATCAGACCTTCTTTACTCCAATTGCAGCCTCCCCAGCCCACAAACACAGTTTCTTGATGTAATTTGCATCTGTGACTGAAGGCTGTGGCCACTGCTCTCAGGGCTCAGAAAAATAGAAAAGGTTCTTTTCCAATCAGGTAACTGTTGGACAACATGTTCTTTTGCTGCATTTGTATCAAATTCATTAGGTATCCAAAATGATTATGTTCACTTACACTGACTACTTTTCTTAGAAAAACCAAGCTTTTAAAGCTATATGTCGGCATTAAATAATTGGGAAAAATGGTCTGTGTAGTGAGGACATACTAAAATCATGAAATCAGTGAAATGTTTACTTATTTCTCTAGTAATTTTATGGTTTCATTATTTATATTTAATGCTTTATACATTTATATTTAATACTTTAATGTATTTTGGTGTGTAATATGAGGTAAAGATCAATTTTCATATTTTCCAAATAATTTTATCAGCTTCACTTCCTGAATAGTTTTCCTCTGCTGACTCTAAATGCTTCTCTTATCACTCGTTATATTCCTGTGTATCCTAGGACTTATTTCTCTGCTCTGTATTCTGTTGTGTTGTATTGTGTTGTGTTGAGAGCCTGAAAACCTTGCCATAAATCAGTGCCTTGCTTCTGTGTGTGTGAATAATTTATAAATAGATATGCTTGATTGGGGGACAGAATGTTTTAAAATTTAAAAACAAGGTACACAGTCGATTTCAAAGACAACAACCAAGCTAGTCCATGAACACAACATCTGGCAGATTTTTGAATTTTACTCCTGCCATTGCACTTGAGTCTTGTACTTTCAGCAGCACAGATTCATCCCACCCTGCAGGAGGGGTAGTTACTGAAGGACAGCCTGACTTTATTGCAGATACATAACCTCATGCATGGACTTCACTATGGAGGATCTATTGCTTGACACTCACTTTTCTTTGTTTCTCAGTTTTCTTGGGAAACTGTAAAAAGGAACTTTAGAGCAATATGCTTCTTGTAACATACAGGGAGACCTTTTTCTTTTTTTTTCTTTTTTTTTTTTAAAGTACTCTATTGATCAACTAGGTCTTTAAGGATCCGCTGGCTTGCTGATGATCATTTTAACATGTGTAAGCCCCAAGAAAGGCAGGGCCCTGTTCAGGTCATCTTTTTACTTCGTATTGATACTGGCAAACGTTCTTTTTTAATTTTTATTGGAGTATAGTTGATTTACAATGTCGTGTTAGTTTTTACTGTACAGCAAAGTGAATCAGGTATACATATATCCACTCTTATTTAGGTCGTTACAGAGTATTGAGAAGAGTTCCCTGTGCTATACACTACTATATATACTACTATATATGGTGTGTATGTGTCAGTCGCAATCTCCCAACTTATCCCTCCCCCGATTCCCCCCGGTAACCATACGTTTGAAATTGGCACACATTCTAAGTGTTTGTTTGATATGAATGAAACAAAACTTAAATCGTTGAATTTTGTGCTTATATCAAGCAAGCTGAAGAGTGGTTTGTTCATTTTAGAATTTATCTTGAGAATCTTTGCGCCCTGATTTTTTAGTCTCAGTACTTGGTGCTGGTTCCCACCTCTCCCAGTTTAACCTTTGGCAGCCCAAGACAGCATGCAACAGATGGCATGAAAATTCTTGTTCCTTTGAAAAGAAGCTAATCATATGTAATGCTTCATGTGGGTTATTTCCTTTAATCCCTAATAGAAGTGTCAGGGAGACATTACTATCTTAAATTTGCAGATGGGGAAACTGAAGTCAGGGAGATGAGATAATTTGCTAAATGTCCAGTGCTAGTGAGGCTTGCAGAGCTGTGTGACAGGGCAGGTCAGAGTCCAGAGTGGAATTCTGGTTACCTGGCTTCAGAAAGGCACCCCATCTTTGTCTTAGACTTGCTTTAGTGTTGAGCACACAGAGGGCCTAGGATGTCAAGTTTTCTTGAGCTTTTTGTAGTCTGTTGATGAGAAAATGGTAATGACCTTGAGAAAATTTAAACAAACTGGATGAGGCTCAAAGAGTTTTCTAGGGATGTGGCTGCAGCTTTACCTTTTCCTGACATGCTGTGCAATTTCCATATTAATGTGGACGTGGCCTTTTCAAGACTTTGCTTTTTTAGGGGAAAAGGCACGGGTGGCATTTTGAGAATGACTCTTGGATCCAAGTCATCTCCCAGCAGAGAGGCTCCTCGGAGTGGGTGTCACATCAGAGGCAGAGCGGGTAGAATCCAGTGTGGGTGGGGGGTAGCTGCAGGGACACGGTGAGGGTGACCTCACTCAGTTCTGCCGTGGACATTTGATGAAGTTGCTTTGATGAATAAATAGTAATACCTATCTTCCTTTCCTGACTGCCTTCTCCTTAAGAGCAAATAATTAAAGCCAGGTATTTCTGTCTTGGGTGCTGTGGAACGTACATTGTTGTAAGTGAAGGAAATACAGAATCTGCGAGGAGGATTTTAGAAAAAATACCCAGACGTTTTTGTTGTTCTAACAGAGGGGAGATCCATTCTGTATTTGGAAGCATTCCAGTTAGTTTTTGTGGATAGAAATCTAATCAGCAAGAGAGGGTAGCATTTTGTGTTAATGAAGGATGCGCCTAGATCTTAGAAATGTATGAGCAGGAGAAGAAGAATTTTAGCCCTAAGAGGATCGTGCTGTTCCTGCCTGCTCCTCCTTAGATAAGCACATGCTTTGACTGTCTGGTCTGTGTGGCACTGTAACACGTGACTGTATGTACCTACGTGTGTTTACTTGCATGGTCTCTGTCCCCAGATTTGTCAGGAAAATAATAATTTAAAAATTCATTTATTTTCCATATCTGGTTGTCAGAGGCAGGAAGAGCCGCTGAAGGCTTGTTCAGAGCCAGCGTGGAAGTGCGCGGGCCTGTGCGCTCGGGGTGGGGGGGGGCTGTTCCCAGCTGCCAGAGTGGCCTTAGGCCGACCAGTCTCCCCTCCACTGTTTGCAGAACTGGCTGGGCTGCAGATGTGTTCATGTCAAAAATCACAAAATACCACTGTGTTGTGTGCACCATATTCTGTTGTTTTCTTTTTTTAAAAAAAAGACAAAACTAGAAAGTATTTATTGAATTTTTAAAACATGATTTAAAAATCCATCTTTATATTATTATTTTTTAATTCTAAAAAGTGTTTTATTTACTGGATATCCTTGTTTTTGGATAGTTTTTTTTTTTCTTCCCTCCAGGTAGTAATGTTCTGTTTCTGACAAAGCTCTTTATTACATATTATTTGTGAAATCTACAATAACCTAATGATGTTTCTGCCACATTGTTTTAAAAGCAAGATTTAAAATATAGAATCTTTTAAAGTTTTTTTTTGTTTTTGGTTTTTAAAATTTATTTACTTATTTATTTATGGTTGCCTTGGGTCTTTGTTGCTGGGCGCGGGCTTTCCCTAGTTGTGGCAAGCGGGGGCTGCTCTTCGTTGCGGTGCGCAGGCTTCTCACTGCGGTGGCTTCTCTTGCTGCAGAGCATGGGCTCTAGGCACGCGGGCTTCTGTAGTTGTGGCACACGGGCTTAGTTGCTCCATGCATGTGGGATCTTCCCGGACCAGGGCTCAAACCCCTGTCCCCTGCATTCGCAGGGGGATTCTTAACCACTGCACCACCAGGGAAGTCCCTCTTTTAAGGTTATAAGGCAATTTTTTCTTTCACAATTTGAGCCTTGGTACTAGTTTGGTGTATTTTCACCTAAATTCCATTTTATGAGCTTCCTGATATTTTATTGAAAACCTGTTTCATTTTATTTGACCCTAACCAGATCAGTAAGATGGAGGCACTGCACACAGGTGGTGTTTGGTAGGATTGTGGCCACAAATGTCAGTTGTGTGGCCTGAGAATCTGGCTTGGGAGTATGGAGATTTGAAGACTGGGCTTAGGGGAAAAGACCTAATGAACACAGAGACTTGGGAGCTGTGGCTTTAACACTTGAGCTGTTGCGACCCCCTTGGTTCAGCCGCCAGCCTCTGCTGGGGTTACCAGTCCAGGGGCTGTTGTCCTTGGACTTCCACTAACTCATAAACATGTTGGTTGGTGCTGCAGATTACATTTGATCCCTGGTGTGAATCAAATTGCACCCAGGTTTGCCACTGTTCTCTCTTTATTACGCCATGCTGTGTAGCCTAAAGATGCCTCTCAGTTTTTCTTGTAATAGTAATAACACCGTAAGTCGACTCAATTGGTTCTGACTTCCTCAGGAAGACAGAAGTGTGGTGTGTGGACACCATCCATACCCGAGTTTCCCAGGGGTTACGGTTTTACTCTTTGACACTGTTATGAAGCCTTTGCCAGAGTTGTGGGCTCTCTGTTTTCTTGTAGTTGAGTCAAGAGATGGCATCTTGTCCCACGAGACAGCACAGCGGGGGCTGGCATTGGCCCGGTTCACAGCCCTGAACCCAGCAGTGAAAGTCATTTCAGGGATCGGTTCATTGGAATCGACGTCTGAATAGGGTTACCAGATAAAACAGAGGGTGCCCAGGTAAACGTGAATTTCAGGTAAACTACAGGGCATATTCACACTGAAAAATTACTCATCATTTCTCTGAAGTTCACATTTAACTAGCCGTCCTATATTTTATTTGGTAAATCTGGCAACTGTTCACCTGAGGCTGAATTATATAAAATATTAAGAATTCATGCAAAATAATGTCCTTGTGGGGATGAGAAACATTGCCCCCTTCTTACTCCTCACTCACACCTTGAAGTTAGGGAAGCCTTTACTTCGTGTTGTCCCTTCTACACCCCCCTCCTGTGCACTCCAGTTAAAATGTTTGTGAGGGGCACTTGGCCCACTGTTTCACATGCCTGGCTTCTGTAGTCAGCAATGTCATGTAGCTAAGGCCCAGCCTTGGGCAGCAGGCTGAGGTCCTGCCCTCTCGTGACCCCTCCTGGAACCGCAGACTCAGCACTTGGGTTTGTCCCTGCTCAAGGGCTGTCCCTGGCCAGCCAGAGGCACAAGAGACAGGCATGTAAACCTCCTGGCACATTTCAGGGGGTGCCTGGGCCAAAGTAAGTGGGTGTCTTCCTTCCCTCAGGATCTGAGGTCCCGTATTAAGTTATTCAAGTGACACAGAGAACGAGAGGGGGGCTGATATGATGTCAGAGACGGGTCACAGGTTGGAAGGAGGTTGGCGGAATTAAGTAATTATTACTACCTTCTAAGACTTTGATAATCATTATCCAAAGGGGGAAGAGAGAACTCCCGGTCCCTACCAGGGGTGCTGTCTGTGGGAATGCAGATGTTCTGCACAGGGTTTCTAGTATCGTGTGAATAAAGTTTAGTCTTTTACATGGACCTTTTACAGAAGGAAACTTTTATTTCCAAAGGCTGTCATTAAAGGTGTAAAGGCCACACTGTGAATTAAGGTGACACGCCCTGTTTTGAATTGGATTTCCTGCTAGTTCTGATTGCAGGCATTCTTCCCGGACTAGAGTGAATTCAGTTCCAGTGTTTGCTTGTAAAACTGAATCCAGTCATTGTATTTGTAGTTTGGCTTTCTGCCTGCTATTAAAGTACAGAGCAAACTTCAGCTAGTTACTCCCTATGGTTCTGTGTTCTCCGCAAAGAGCAGGGAAAGGAAAGGGGAAAACCCAAAGGGTGACTGAGTTCATTTACATACAGAGCCAGAGGGCAGCTGTGTGCTGCTTCGTCATCACATGACTCTGTGGAGAATCCTGATATTCCGTTTACTGGAATAGGAGACAGCCTGAAAAAACCCAGAACACAAAAACTGGTCTCTCTCTTTATGGTTCTCGGGTTAGCATTAGCTGAGTAACACACTTCTACTGTGTAACAAATGTAGGTGAAGAAAATAGAAGGTTTTGTAGTTCTCCGTCGTTTCAAAGTTTCGTGTATAAAGAAAGAACTATAAGGGAGAGGTCACAAGGCAGGACGGCAGCACTGCTGGCTGGTCCAGCCTGACTCTGCCCACTGAGCTGTCCTGGAGGGGCCCCAGATCAGCAGGCTACCATCTGGACTTGCGGCTGAGATCTGCAGGGCTCACCCCTTCTACCTGGAGTGACAGAAAACATGATTCAGTCTGTTCAGTGTAACTCCAAACAACCCATCATGACACTTGACCAAACTTGCCTGAGTGTGCATTAGAAAGGATTTTTCTTCATTAAACGTGAGGGGATCCAGAAGGACACAAGGGCACCAGCCACCCTGGGTCCCGAAGAAAGTATTTAGAGTCATTCCCCTGAGTTAAACTAAGAACCTCCTAATTTGGGGAAAGGACAGAAAGAGAGGATGGCTGTTCGTCTGCTGCTCCAGATCTGCTCCCTCACTGAGGCGCCACCACATGAGGCTGAGATGAGGGGTGTGGAGAGGGTGCCCCAGACGTGGTGACACCATGCTGCCCTGGAGACGTTGCAGCCTCTGTATCTCTTGCTGCCCTGATTTTATTTAATTCTGGTCTGGCCCGTCGGGCTAGAGCCAGATTACCTTTTCCTTAGACTTACTTTTCTATAAATGGAAGAGATTTGAGTGTTTAATTGAATAAATATCAGTAAATTATGAGTTTTTTATTAGCGAAGAACTAAGAGCCCTGCTACCTTTCTGCTACTTTGCCAGGTGCTAAGAGAAAATCAGAACATCAGAGACACAGATTTTGGCCACCGGGAGCCTATAGTCTTCTTTTAGATAGAAACCCTAAAACGCAGCAAACTGTCAGCTAGCAGCAGAATGTGGACAAAAGGTAAAAAACCCAGCTTCCTGCTTGGATGTTTTATGGAGATGGTACATTAAACCACATGTGCAGAAATGAAGAAATGGTTGACAAATTTCCCAAAGCTACCGTGGAGTGCTGTAGGGATGGTGCATCCGGATGCCCAGGAAGGATAACGAGATGAGTTTCAAAGGCCAAAGTGAAACAATCAAACACAGGAATTCTGACTTCGTTTCTGGTCGGACATACAAGGAACTTGGAAGTCATCACTCCCATTTTCACAACAAGAAAAAAGCTGAAGAAACAAAATCAACAACTCTTTTAGGTCCAACAGAGAATTGAAGTCATAGGGCGTATACCACTGCCCCCAGAATTAGAGAGACAGACAGGAAGGTGTGGACTCTCAGGAGCGCAGGAGCAAAAACATCCCCTGGAACCAGAGCTGGGGTAGAAGAACCGTACCTGTAGTGGACAGACAGACTGCTGTGGGGACTCAGTGCTTGCGAGTTAAAGACTCCAGGGCCCCTGCCGTGGGTGCAGTTTTGTGAGGTTACCTCCTGGAGTCCTGCCAGGTGCTCACAGTGAAGATCAGAGAAAATTCTCCTCAGGCCCCTGGCATGGAGGGGGAAAGAAACCATTTTGAAAGGCGCCGGGGCACTCTGTGCTTCTTAACAAGTCCTGCCCTCCTGAAACTATTTAACCAGAGCCTCGCCTGCTGGGGTCTTATCAGAGCCCAGCAGACCTGGCGGGGAAGGGAGATACCCAGCTCCAGGTTCCTCCAGTCTTCCTGTCTCACCTGAGGGGGGCAGGGAAGCTGAGAAACCGTTGTGAAGGTCACAGTCCAGAGGCTCAGACTTACTAACAGGCTGAGCCCTAATCATAGGCTCTAGAACATTTTCCCTAACCCCCACACCTCACTACTACTTCAGGGCTCCTGTACAATGTCAGAGGAATAAAACTGAAAGAACCACACATCTCAGACCTCATTTAAGAAGAAGCCTCGGGACCTCCCCGGTAGTCCAGTGGTTAAGAATCTGCCTTCCAATGCAGGGGACGCAGGTTTGATCCCTGGTCGGGTAACTAAGATCCCACATGCCACGGGGCAACTAAGCCCGCGTGCCACAACTGGAGAGCCCACGTGCTGCAACTACAGAGCCCACATGCTGTGGCGCCCACACACCGCAACTACTGAGCCTGTGTGCTCTGGAGCCTGTGCACTGCAACTAGAGGGAAGCCCGCACACCACAACAAAGAGCCCACGTGCTGCAACAAAAGGTCCTGCCTGCCACAACTAAAACCCGACACAGCCATAATTGAATGAATGAATGGATATATATATATATATATTTTAAAAAGAAGAAGAAGCCTCTAGGGAAATGCAAAGACAACAGGGCAGACAAAAACAGCGACACCAGAGAAGGTTTTTGTTTACGATGGCTACAGCTACAGCAAGCAGTAAAGATAGTGTAGCTCCTCATCAGGTAAACATAAAGTCTCACGCTGAAGGCCTGCACACCTCAGTTCCTTTGACCCAGGACATCATGTCTGGCTTTCAACAAAAAATTGCAAGGCATTCTAAAAGGCAAAAATCATAGTTTGAAGAAAAACAGAGCAAGCATTAGGACCAGACATAGATGTGGCAGAAATGTTGGAATTAACCAGACTAGGAATGTAAAACAGCTGTGATTAGTATGCTGGGGGCTGTAAAGGAGAAAGTGGACAACATGCAAGAACAGATGGGTAGTGCAAGCCGAGAGATGGAAACTCTAAGAAGGAATCAAAAGGAAATGCTAGAAATCAGAAGCCCTGTAACAGAATGAAGCGTGCCTTTGGTGGGCTCATCAGCCACCTGAAGGTGGCCAAGGAAGCAATCCATGAGCTTGAAGAAACGTCAGTATAACTTCCAAAACTGAAATGCAAAGAGAAAAAAGGAATGATAAAAAGGGAATATAATATTCAAGAACTGTGGGACAATGACAAAAGGTGTTTAGGTACAGGTGATGAGAACACCAGAGAAGAAAGACAGAAAGGAAAGAAATATTTGAACCAATGTAATGACTGAGAGTTTTCCAAAATCAGGATAGGCAACCAACTACGGATCCAGGAAGCTCAGAGAACATCGAGCAGGATAAATAAAGCGAAATCTATACCTAAGCATATCACATTCAAATGCAGAAAATCAAAGAAAAAAATCTTGAAAGGGTTCAAAGGGGTAAAAACACTTCACCTATAGAGAAGTAAGGATAAGAATTGCATCAGACTCCTTAGAAATTATGCAAGCAGGAAGAGGGTATAGTGAATTGTTTAAAGTATTGAAAGGAAAAAACACCAATTTCAAATTCTAATCTAACAAAACTATCCTTCAAAAATAAGAAAAAAATAAACACTAACTCAGACAAGCAAAATCTTAGGGAATTTGTTTACATTAGAGCTGCCTTGCCAGAAATGTTAGAAGAAATTCTTCAGAAAGAAGGAAAATGATATAGGTCAGATACTAGGATCTACATAAAGAAAGTAAGAGCATTAGAGAAGGAATAAAGGTTCAATAAAATATATTTCTCAATTCATCTAACCGTTAACAGTTTGTTCAGAACAATAACAGAGAACACGTATTCGGTGATTTTAGCTTATACGTAAGTGAAATGAATGACCGCAGTGCTATAAAGGGCAGGAGGCTGGAACTGGAAATACTTTGTTGTAAGGTATGTGCACCACCCATAAACCAATACCGTGTTATTTGAAAGTAGATTGAATGAGTTGGAAATGTATATTGCAGACTCCAGGATAACCACTGAGGTTTAAAAAGGAAGTATAATTAATATGCTAAAAGAAGAGACGGATGAAGTACCCAGTTAAAACCACAGAAGGCAGAAGGAGCACAGACAATCATAGAAACAAAGAACAAGAGCAGCAAATAGGAAACTAACAGCTGTGGTAGATATTGATCCTGTACAGGAGGCACTTCAAACAGAAATGGTCTGGGACTTCCCCGGCGGTCCAGTGGTTAAGACTCCACCTTCCAATGCAGGGGGTGCGGGTTCGATCTCTGGTCGGGGAGCTAAGATCCCACATGCCTCACAGCCAAAAAACCAAAATGTAAAACAGAAGCACTGTTGTAACAAATTCAATAAAGACTTTAAAAAAAAGGGTCCACATTAAAAAAAAAAAAAATCTAAAACAACAAATCAGTGGTCTGAATTCAACAGTTAAAAGACAGAGACTGACAGAGTGGGAAAAAATAAGATACAAGTATATGTTGTCTATAAGAAACCCACTTTAAATATAAAGAGATTAAAAGTGAAAGGATGGCACTGTTGGTGGGAATGTAAATTGGTGCAGCCACTGTGGAAGCAGCGTGGAGGCGCCTCAAAAAACTGAAGATAGAAATACGACGCGGTCCAGCAATCATACTTCTGAAGAAAACAAAAACATGAATTTGAAAAGGTATGTGCACCCCAGCGTTCACTGTAGCATTAGCTACAATGTAGCTAAGACATGGAAGCAACATAAGTCACCACCAGTGGATGAATGGATAAAGAAGGCAGGTTTATGTGGGAGTGTGTGTGTGTGTGTTCTGCACACAATGGAATACTCTTCAGCCATAAGAAAAAGAGGAAGTCCTGCCATTTGTGAATACGTGGGTGGGCCTTTCAGACACTGTGCTAAATCAAGTCAGGCAAAGCAAGATAAATACCATATGATTTCACTTACATGTGGAATTTAAAAAGAACAACAAAACAAGCTCATAGAGAGAACAGATTGGTGGTTACCAGAGGCAGGAGGTGGGAATGGGAGAAAAGGATGGGGAGGGTTAAAATTTACAGACTTGCAGTTATAAAGTAAATGAGTCCTGGAGGTGTAATGTACTGGCATGGTGGCTACAGTTAATAACACTCTGCACATTTGAAAATTGCTACAAGAGTAGATCATAAAGTTCTTGTCACAAGAAAAAAAATACTGTAACTATGTATGGTGACCAGTGTTAACTAGACTGATTGTGGTGATGATTTTGCAGTGTATATAAATGTCTAATCTTGTCACACACCTGAAACTAACATAATGTTATATGTCACTTATACCTCAGTTTTCAAAAAAGTAAATGGATACAAAGAGCTAACACTTTTGAGTAGCTATGTTAATTTCAGACAAAACAGATTTCAAATTGAGGAAAATTATCAGAGATAAAGAGGAGCATCACATAATTATAAAGAGATCAATTCTGTAAGAAGACATAACACTTCTTAAAAATCAAAATATGTAAGGCAAAAACTGATGGAACTGCAAGGGGAAAGAGAGGAATTCATTGTTACAGAGTTGCTGCAACTTAAATACCTGAGTGATACTCAAGAGAAAGCTCCAGGACCTTTGATGGGAGGGACCGTGGGCCTGCCAGTGATGGAGTGAGAAGGCCTGTGTTTCCAATGGGCAGTTCTGAAAGCAGCTTGAGGAATGAGCTAGAGGTGGGCAGAGACCATTGGGAAGACTGTTGTGTGGGACGCCTTGGGGCTGGTATTTAAAGTTGACAACACTCCATCAGGGTTGTTTGGATGAGGAAGAGGAAGGGGTCTAAGACAGTTCCCAGATTCTGCATGGGCAGCGGCGTGTTGGTGGGACTGTTAAGCAAGATAGGTAATACTGAGGCCAGAGAAGACTTCTCATTCCATTTTGACAGGTTCATTTGAAATCCACGTGGTCTAGTCAATTGTTAGAGTCGAATGCACATGAAGTATCCACACTGGAGATGCAGATCAGCAGGTCGGGCTGGAGCCGAGGGGCACGTGGGGGTGGCAGTTCCGTGGAGTGAGGCTTGTGGGGAGACGTGCAGAGAGGGGAGAGGAAGGAATGAAGGACCTTCAGAGGTGCCAGAGCAGGTGATGGCCGTCCAGTAGCCACGGGAAAGAAAATGGTCAACAGAGAGAGGAAATAAGGAAGTGCCCCTTTAGTTAGGGGTCATTGTGACTGGAGGTGTTTCAGTGGATGCCTCGGGGGAAACTGCACTATTGAAGGTTGAGGCAAACAATTATTCTTTCAAGGAGCTTGGCTAAGAAGAGACCTAAGAAGTGGAAGGTGGCTAGCAGAAATCACAGTAAAAAAGGCTTTTTTCTTTCCTTTAACTGGGAGAACCATGGACGTTTTTCCCCTGGAGGCAAGAGAACTTTGGATAGGAAGGGATTGAAGATAGAGAAGAGGCAGCGTTATGAGAGAAGGTTGGAGCCAGAGCCGCATTGAGGTGTTTAGTCTTGGACAAGTGTACCGTCTCTTTTCCAAGTCAGGAGGAGGGGGGATAGGAGGGCTGTACTTCCTGAGAACAGATGCTATATTTTACTGATCTTTGTATCTCCATCAGCTGTGACAGTGCTTGGAACACGATTGGCGTACAAGTAATATTTGCTTAATGAATGGGTGGATTGGTTGGGTCTGGAGTTTGTAAGTTGTGGAATTTAGAAACCACGCTTCATCCCCCTGAGATTGGGTGCAGTGCTTTTGCTAAGAGAAAGGGCTTGGAGTTGTGGGGTGAGAAGCTTCAGGGAAATGGTAAAGCCCAATAGAGCCTGTGGGGGATTTGCAAAGGGAGCTGACAAGACATAAAAGGAGGTAATTTTGCTACATTGTCTCACTGTGTGACTTTTCTCTAGCACAGTCCAGATGTAAGGACAGAAACAGTAACAAAGGTGAGGGCTGGGTGGGGACTTTGCAGGGAGGAGCAGGCGCTGAGGACCTCCAGCAGAAGTGACTGTCGGAGTCCACGCAAAGCGAGGAGAGGGAGGCACCAGAAGCAGGCACTCTGGGGTGGGTGAGCGGCCTCGAGGGCTCTGGCGGGGGGCGGGGGGGCCGCAGAGGTGGGGCGCTAGCACTGCGGCGTGGGCACTTTGACAGCAGGCGTGGAGATGGTCATGCGCCTGGCAGTACTTGAGGATGAACGACCGGATCAGGTGTAAGAACCAAGGTGGGACGCTTGGGCATACACCCTGAGAAAACCATCGTTCAAAACGATTCATGTACCACGGTGTTCACTGCAGCTCTATTTACAATCGCCAGGACATGGGAGCAACCCAGGTGTCCATCGACAGACGAATGGATAAAGAAGATGTGGCACATACATACAATGGAATATTACTCAGCCATAGAAAGGAACGAAACTGAGTTATTTATAGTGAGGTGGATGGACCCCAGAGTCTGTCATACAGAGTGAAGTCAGTCAGAAAGAGAAAAACAAATACCGTGTGCTAACTAACACACATATATAGAATCTTTAAAAAAAATGTTCTGAAGAAGCTAGGGACAGCACAGGAATAAAGATGCAGACGTAGAGAATGGATTTGAGGACACGGGGCGGGGGGAAGGGGAAGCTGGGACGAAGTGAGAGAGTGGCGTGGACATATATACACTACCAAATGTAAAATAGATAGCTAGTGGGAAGCAGCCACACAGCACAGGGAGATCGGGTCTGTGCCTTGTGTCCACCTAGAGGGGGGATAGGGAGGGTGGGAGGGAGATGCAAGAGGGAGGGGATATGGGGATATATGTATGCATATAGCTGATTCACTTTGTTAGTCAGCAGAAACTAACATACCACGGTAAAGCAATTATACTCCAATAAAGATGTTAAAATAAATAAATAAATAAAGGTGGGAAAATGATTGCAAGGCTGGGAGGAGACCTGACCCCAGAGAAGATTGTGAAGTCCTTCCTCACCTCCCTCCGCCACGCTGTATGATATCTCACCCCACTTCACCCCTGTCACAGGACAAAGGGTCCGATAGTTGTTGAACTTGTCGATTGATTGAAGAAACTATGTACACTGAGGCATTACCTCCACTGTATAGTCACCTTTTATAACTGCAAATTATGAAATGACTAATTATGAAATGCAAGAGCCATGTTCTAGCTGAACTCCCTGCTTTTTAAAAAATGGATTTCTACAAGTCTTAAGGGTCAAAGTGTGAGGAGTTCATGGCAGCTCTTTGGAGATCATTCTGATTCCTGCCCTGCAGTCGAGTGAAGTGGGGTTTGGTATTTTAACAGGCAGTAAGGGCCTTTGCTTTCCTCCTAAAGAAGCCCTTTTTCCCAAGGGAAGCTGTCTGTTGGTGGTTTGATTGTTTATTCTCAGACCTTGAGCCCAGTTAGGACTGTCTGCCAGCAGCTGCATTTTCCCTCCAGGGTGGGGACCCTGTCCGTGCTAGTGCCCTAGACCAACGTCCTCGTTATCCTAATCCAGCTTCTAAAGGAAGCAGTTAAAAATTCTGTAGGCCTAAGAGAGAGACTAAGAGGGAGAGGAATGCCCGTGTTTTAGGGACGAGATAAGAATAGAGTCAGAAGAATTGTGCAGAACTAGTGTTCCACACTGACTGCTTCATTCCCCCGGGTTAACGCTTGATCGCAGGTAAATAAACCCCGGGAACTTGTTTGGCTCACTAAATGAGGGACTGTGCTGTGCTGAGATAAGGTTTGAATTTTAAACACTTTTATGGATAATATCATAAAAAGGTCATAAGGATAGCTTGCGACCACAATTTTCTAATGAAACAGAGCCAGTAAAATTGTTCTCTAGGTTTCTCCTTTGAGAAAGCCAGCCTTCAGCAGAGGGGAAAGTAAATGTTGGCATTACCCAAAAACCGTTGTGCTGACTTTTTGTATTCAAATAGGGGAAAGAAAGCAGAGGAGTTATTTAAATTTATGTTTAAGTTTTACTTTAAAAAAGTATTCTTAATTAGTATTTCTGTTACTACAGGATGGTTTTTTTTGAAAGCTCGCATTCCCAGGGAATGTGTTCAAACAGTGTCACAGTCGTGAGGCTACAGGGAAGTCTTCTGAGCTCTGTTAGTCCCCAGCTCTCCCTGCCCCCGCAGCCGGGCGGGGGGCGTCTGAGGCTCCTCACGGCTGCCACGGCATCAGGGCCTTCAGAACCAGCGCACCGCTCCCAAGGCACACTTCTCACCTGCACGGCTTACGACCGCACCTGGACCACTTGCCACAGTCTATGGCAAGTTTCTTCTGGCCTGTCTTTCCCCTCAGGGTCCCTAGAAAGTAGGTACCTTCAGGTCAGGAACCATCTTAGGAAACTTTGTGTCTGGGAAACAGTAGGTATTCATGAAGTAGTTATTAGGTGAATTAACGGGTAATGGAAATTAATTCTGATGAAATTAAATTAACACTTAACATTTAAATTAATGCTTTTGAAAGAAAATACTACAAACCCATCTTTGTACTGAATTGCATGAATGATGTCATTTAATCTTCACAATAACCCTATGAGTTAGAAACGGGCATTACCCCTTTCTAGTAAGAGAGGAGCTTGCTCAAGCTGGTGCTGCCAATAGCAGGCGACCTGGGCTCCTGTCACAGTACTGTTTTTGAAACAGTTTTAAAGTATAATAAGCAGGAGAATTTTTTATAATACCATACTTAAAGTGATTTTTCTTTACGTTAATGTAAGCAACGTTCAGAATTAGATGTTTGGCAGTTCTTGAACATTTCAGTAAAAGCTCTGAAATGCAGCAATTTTATCTTATTTTTTCACAGTAATTAAAATTATTAGAAAAAAATGCGTTTATGCATATATGTACAGATGCACATGTGTCACATATATACATCTGATCTTAACTGACAGGAGCCCATGCATATTGTAGAAACACCTCTCAAATCAGTTACACTCATGTGTTATATTGGTACAAAGAGCCCTCTTATCAAATGCAGGGCTAGAAAGATCTCAACAGGAAACTGAAGCAAAGTTTTCTTAATTTCTTTAGGAAGAAAATTTCTGTAAGCTTATCATGACTGTCATTTTCTAATGATCAAGGCTATTACAGAGGAATTGCGGGTGGAGTGGGTGGGGCCTCAGATGAGAGTGCGGGTGAGTGCAGACTAGGGGAGGCTCAGGAGACCTCCTGTGAGTGAGAGGAGGGCCGAGTGGTTGGAGGTGAGCAAGGTCCAGGGTTGGGGAAGGCTCACCTTTCCCTTGGAATGCGCAGGGCTGTTCTTCTCATTTTCACACAGTGGCCAGCGGCATTTTTTGAAATGTAAATCAGATCATGTCTCTCCTCTGCTTAAAAACCTGGAGGCCTGGAGCTGATGAGAGAAGCACAGGGCAGAGATTTTCAAAGTTTCCTGTGTAAAGATAGTAACTGAAGACTTGCCGGGGGAAGGAGATTGGGAGAGAAAAAGGTTCTGTGGAGACAGCACTTAGGCCTTATCAACAGTGACTTTTGGATGAGAACCTGGATTGCTATCCTTTGTTTTATTCTTATATTTTTTGTACCTTCTTTTAAAAATTTATTTTTAATTAAACCTTCTGTAGTTTGCGATCATTGTAGATTCAGAAGCCGTCGTAAGAAGTAATACAGAGAAATTCAATATCCCCTAAGGGTAACATCTTACCAAACTACAGTACAGTATAAACCAAGGCTATTGCTATTGATGCAGTCAAGATGCGGGACAGCTCCAGGACCCTCCTCTTTCTTTTGGGGCCATACCCTCTTTCCTTTTACCCCAGTCCCCTCCTTAACCACTGGCAATTGCTAATCTGTTTTCCATTCTTACTATTTCTCATTTCAACAACATTATATAAATTGAATCATATTTCACTCACATGATTCTCTAGACGTGCATCCAAGTTGTTGCCTGTGTCGATATTTCCTTCCTTTTTACTGCTGAGGGGTCTTCCCTTACGAGGGTGCACCAGAGTTGTTTATCCACCTGTTCAGGGTATCTGACTCTTGTGAATAAAGCTGTTGTGAACATCGGTATACCAGTTTTTGTGTAAACATATGCATTCATCTCTCTGGGGTGAGTACCAGAGTGTAATTATGGGATCTTATAAGTACTTATATGTTTAGTTTTTTTAATAAACTGAAAACTTTTTCAGACTGGCTGTGCCATTGTACATTCCCACCAGCAATGTGTGAGTGGTCCAGTTTCTCCACATCCTCTCCAGTGTATCATGTTGTCACTGTTTTTATTTTAGCCATGTGCATAGTGATAGCTAATGTGGTTTAAATGTGCATTTCACTAATGACACTGAAATCTTTTGATGTGCTTGTTTGCCTCTTGGTGAAATGTATTCGTATCTTTTGCCTGTGTTCCAATTGGAATGTTTTCTATTTACTGTTAAGATTTGAGGCTTCATCATATGGTCTAGGACTGCAAATCCTTAATCTCAGTTTCTAGTTTATCTTTTCAGCCTCTTAACACAGTCTTTCACAGAACAAAAATTTTTTATCTTAATGAAGTCCAAATTATCAGTTTTCCCTTTTCTGAATTGTGCTTTTCATGTCAAGTTTAACAAGTTTTTGCCTAGCCCTAGATTCCAAATATTTTCTCCTATGTTGTTTTATATTTAATTCAATGATATATTTGGAGTTATTTTTTATATAAGGTATGACACTTATAGTGAAGGTTCTTTTTTTGCCTATGGATGTATGATTACTTTAGAACCAGTTGTTGAAAGGCTATCTTTTCTCCATTGAATTATTTTTGCACCACTGTCAAAAATAACTTGAACATATGTGTGTGGGTCTATTCCTGGGTTCTCTATTCTGTTCACTGAGCTGTGTGTATGTCCCTCTGCCAGTACCATACAATCTTGACTATAGAAGCTCTATAATGTCTTGAAATCGGGTAGATCAGTTGTTAGCACTGCATTTTCCTTTTTCAAAACTACTTCAGCTGTTCTAGATAAATAGTGCCTTTCCACATAACTTGTAGAATAATTTTTGTCTGTATCTTTGAAAAACCTTGCCGGGATTTCAATAGGATTTATGTTAAACACGTATATCAATTTGGGAAGAGTTGACATCATTACTATATGAAGTCTTTAAATCAGTGAACGTAGTATGTCTCTGCATTTGTTTAATACTTCTTTGATTTCTTTCATCAGCATTTTGTAGCTTCAGCATGTAAGTCTTATACATGCTTTGTTAGCTTTACACTGAAATATTTCTTTTTTTTAGCAATTGTAAATAGTATTATATTTTATAATTTTAGTGTTATTGCTAGTACATAGAAATACAATTAATTTTTGTATGTTGGTTTTGTGTCCTACAGTATTGCTAAACTCATTTATTAGTCCTAGAGTTTTTTTTGTAAAATCCTTGGGAATTTATACATAGGCAGTCATGTCATCTGCAAGTAGGAACAGTTTGTCTTCCTTTATGATCTGTATGCCTTTTTTTCCTTTCCTTCCCTTATTGCACTGGCTACAACCACTAGTACTATGTTGAAAAAGAGCAGTAAGAGCATACATCCTTGTTCCTAATCTTAACGGAAAACTTTTAGTTTTTCCCCATTAAGTATAATGTTACCTATAGGTTTTTTGTTGATGCTCTTTATCAAGTTGAGGAAGCTTCCCTTTATTTCTACTTTTCTGAGACTTTTTATCCTGAATGAGTGTTGAATCTTTTTATCAGGTGGGTTTTCTGTTGATTTATATGATCATGTGATTTTTCTTCTTTAGCATTTAAAGAAGCATTTAAATGTAGTAAATTATACTGATTGATTTTCAAGTATTGAACCAGCTTTGCATTCCTGGAGTAACCTCTGCTTGGTCATGGGGTGTATGTATTTGTGTGTGTGTGGTGTGTGTGTTTGTGTCTGTGTGTGTGTAAATTTTTGGTTACATATTACTGAATTCTATTTGCTATTGTTAAGAATTTTTACAGCTGTATTTATAAAGCATAATGGTCTGTAGTTTTCTTTTTTGTGTGTGTGCTGTGTTTGTTTTGTTTGTAGCATCAGGGTGATTCTAGCTTCATGAAATGATTGAGAAGTGTTCCCTCTTCTCTTTTCTGAAAGATCGTGTAGAATAGGTGTTAATTTGTCTTCATACATTTGGTAGAATTCTCCAGTGAAACTCTCCAGATTTAGAGAGGTATTTTGGGGAGTTTTAAAATTACATTTTCAATTTTCTTACTAGTTATAGGTCTATTCAAATAATTATTTCATATTGTCTGAGTTGTAGTAGTTTGTGTTTTCTCAAGGAATTGGTTCATCTCATTGAATCTGTCACATTTATGTGTGTAGAGTTGTGTGTAGTGTTCCCTTCCTCTCCTTTTGATGTCTGCTGAGTTATGTGCAGTCTCCTATTTCATTTCTGATACTGGTAAGTTGTGTCTCCTCTGTTTGTCAGTTTTGCCTAAGGGTTTATTAACTTTATTGATTTTGTCCATGAACCAGTTCTTTGTTTTATTGATTTTCTCTTACTAAAAAATTTCAGCGTCATTGATTTCTCTTCTTATCCTAATTATTTCCTCTGCTTGCTTGGGATTATTTTGCTCTTCTTTTTGTAAGTCATTGAGGAGGGAGTTTTCATTATTGATTTGAAACTTTACTCATGTATGCATTTAATGCTATAAAGTTCCCTCTCAGCACTGCTTTAGCTGCATCTCACCAATTTTGTTGTGTAGTATTTTCATTTTTGTTCAGTAGAGCGTATTTTTCAGTCTCCCTTGAGACTTCCTGTTTAACTCATGGATTTTTTAGAAGTATGTTATTTAGTTTCCAAATGTTTGGAGATTTCCCTGTTATTTTTCTATTATTAATTAGAAGACAGAAGAAGTAGCTTTTGCTTTTGTCTTAAATTAAAATCCAGTAATCAGTATGATAAAGGACAGGTGCATGACACATGAAGTATACAGATTAAGTAAAATTGATAATTAAGTATATATTGCTTAGATATGCTGTGCACATTAACACAAAGAGGGGAAGAATGTAGCTTAAAACATCAATTTTTTATATTATTCTGTTTAACAAAAATGATAAAAAGACTGATTAAAATTATTTTAAGAAACCCACGCCATCCTGTGTATTGAAATATCTTAACTGTACTTTGTGTTTAAATATACATTGCCCAGGTTAAATTTCAAATACATGAATCCCATCATTTTGATCATTCAGAAATACCAGGCTCCTATCTTCCAGCCCTTGGTTTAGAAACGTTAGATAGTCATGATCTAATCTAGGGAACTTATAAGTAAACTAGTGGTATAAGTAGTTCCCTTTTTATTATCTTTTCTCTCTGCTTTGCTCTGACTTTCTCTCACTCTGTCCTTGGGATCATTATTTTATTGTCCTGAAGCACAGATTTCAGAAGAGATTGTGTATACACTCTTTTTTTTTTTTTTTTTGCGGTACGCGGGCCTCTCACTGTTGTGGCCTCTCCCGTTGCGGAACACAGGCTCCAGACGCGCAGGCTTAGCGGCCATGGCTCACGGGCCCAGCCACTCGGTGGCATGTGGGATCTTCCCGGACCGGGGCACGAACCTGCGTCCCCTGCATCGGCAGGCGTACTCTCAACCACTGCACCACCAGGGAAGCCCCTGTGTATGCACTCTTGTTGAGTGCACTAAAGAGTATTTCATAATTTCTCCTGGTATTAACACTCTTTCTTGGACTCTGACGTGCATATGTCAATGTGAAACTTGACATTTGTTCAACTCTCCTGGTAGGAACTGTTGCTCTTTTACCTTGTTGGGTATTGTTACAATCTTGACTGTCATTTCCAAATCTATCTTTTCACACTTAGTACTGGTAAGCCAAGGGGAAGACCTCTCCACTGGTTGTGCAGATTCTTGGGGCCCAGCATCTTTTCCAGAAGTCTTCAAGTTAGCCACTCAGAGTTCCATTTCTGTGTCTTTAGGGGCTAGGCAACCACGCTTATTCTTCTTTTTCTCATCCAACTTGCAGCTCTTCTTGCATTTAGCAGTTCGCTTGGGATTCTCTCTTCCCTGAAAAGCCTTCCAATTTCAGCCAAGGAGTTCAGACTATATAGGCATTTTGCCAAAAATCTGGGTTTGCTCAGGGACAAATGTTCAAGAAGCCCAGTGTAATTGCTTTTACATATTCCACCAGAATTACAGAATTACACAGCATATTCATATGCCTGTCTGCCTATTAATGATTTTTTCTTCTTTCTACTTTTCTGATTTTCCCAAGTTATCTACACGGACCATTTATGATTTTTGTAATCAGATAAAATGACTTTTTTTCTTCCTGCTCTCCTGTCCTCCCTTTGTGTGTCTTGGGGTAATCTATCCATTCTTAAGTCTACAGCAACTCCACATTTTACCACTTGAAGAGTTAATATCTGTGTTTGTTTTCTTTACTTTTTTTTTTTTTGCGGTACGCGGGCCTCTCACTGTTGTGGCCTCTCCCGCTGCAGAGCACAGGCTCCGGACGCGCAGGCTCAGCGGCCATGGCTCACGGGCCCAGCCACTCCGCAGCATGCGGGATCCTCCCAGACCGGGGCACGAACCCGTGTCCCCTGCATCAGCAGGCGGACTCCCAACCACTGCGCCACCAGGGAAGCCCCCTCTTTACTTTTTAAAAATATTTATTTATTTATTTTTGGCTGCGTTGGGTCTCTGTTGCTGCACACAGGATTTCTCTAGTTGCAGCGAGCGGGGGCTACTCTTAGTGCGGTGCGCGGGCTTCTCATTGCGGTGGCTTCTCTTGTTGCTGAGCACAGGCTCTAGGCATGCCGGCTTCAGTAGTTATGGTGCGTGGGCTCTAGAGTGCAGGCTCAGTAGTTGCGGCGCACGGGCTTAGTTGCTCCACAGCATGTGGGATCCTCCCAGAGCAGGGCTCAAACCCGTGTCCCCTGCATTGGCAGGCGGATTCTCGACCACTGCACCACCAGGGAAGCCCTCTGCGTGTGTTTTCTTCTAAAGAAATAGGCATTTCACTTTAAATAGTCACTCTGGACTCTGCTGTAAAATGAAACAGCCAATTATTTTGTGTCCGGAGGGTGTCCTTTCTAGGTCTTGTGTTAGATCCACTTAAGGCAGAGTTAGTTCAAACCTAGCTTGTATTTCTGGCTTTGTAATCTTGGTATATTAACCTGTTTCCACCTCCGTTTCTTCGCCTTTAAAGTTGTGACACTAACAGCACCTCCTTTATAGGATAGGCTCAACAGCTTATCAGGGTGAAGCATGCAGAGTGCCTGGTGCAGTGCCTGGCTGAGGGCAAGTGCTTCATAAAACCTGCGCACTTGGCGGCTTGAACAGTTCATACATTCAGATCCCACTTGAGGTGGCCCCAGGCTGCACGATTAGGGCCTATTAAGTGTTGGTATACCTGCATGGCTGCATATCAAATATAAGTGTTTCTCAGTTCGAGTGTTGTGTTTGTTTTGTAGTTTCCACTTGGAGCATCCAAGCAGAATTACTGTCTCACATCTCGACCTGAGTCCCTACTTTTATCTTTTAACTTTCATACTAGCTTTAAAGGTGATTATTCTACCACTTTGTTTAATTTGGTATCTTAGAGATAATATAGAAAAATGATTTTCATAACTTTAAATATTGAAAAGATACCTAATTATCCCACTATTATATTAAAACTACATAGATTTTTTTCATTTTCACCTAGTCTTTACTCATTTGTATATTTTTTACTGTTGCAATTAAATTAACCATGCCATATTACATTTTTTACTTAATATTTCATTAAACATTGTATGATTCTATAGTCTTTATATACAGTTTTAATACTTGTATTCCTTCATGTGGCTATCCCATAGATTATTGTTTAACCTCCTGTTAATGTATTAAGGTTTTAGTATTAAATGTTACTAAAAGGAGAATAAAATTTCAAATAGGAAATTCTTTTTTCCATTTGGCTGAAAATTATATAAGCAGTATGTACCAGAATATTATTGATAAGGATCTGATATTTGTACTCATATTTATTTTTTTCTATCTTGAAACTTTTTTCCCCTTCTAATATTAAATGATTTCCTTCTCTGAGTTTTCACATCCATGCACAGGTACAAATCTATTTTCTTTTCCTCCTTGCTGGCTAATATGCAGTTTTAAGTGGGGAGTCGTAGAATTGTAGGACTAGAAGGGACTTGTGGAGTCCAGCTTCTTGCCTCCAGACAGGGTGATGGTTGCTGGAGGCAGATGAATATCTTTTTTATATCTTGAAAATCTCCTGGGAAAGAGATGTCAGAGCTCTCTGGAGCCATCGTTACATATTTTAAGTCATTTTTCTGCTTTTTTACATTTATCTTAGATCATATTCACTATAGTTTAAGCCACTATCACTTAGTAATAAATTGAGCATCTGCTACATGCAAGAGCCAAATATTATGTGCTGAGAAATATATAAATTAAAGTTGCAGCCCTGAAAGGCTACGCAAGCCACTTTTGGAAATTGAATAGGCTCAAATACCCCAGTAAGGACAGTGGACTTTATTCTGTGTATTGGAGCCATCAAGGATATATTAGTGTAGATGTGACACTATGGAAGTCGTATTTTAATCTGTGGTTCTGGGCAGACAGGTTTCATTTATCACTCACTCAGCAAATATTTGTAAGACCTGATTTTATTTATACATACATGGGTATATATAAAGGGAAGACAGAATTTCTTTTCTCCTTCAAAGATTTTAAACACATGACTACATAAATAACTGAAGTGTAAGGCACTGAGTTCCATGCAGGTAATATAGACAGAACAGAGACTGCATTTACTGGTTACAATTAACTCTTGATGGCAGGCTTCCTGGAGAAGGTGGGGATTAAGCTGGTTTGGGAGGATAGGCAGTATGTCTAAAGAATGTGAATTCTGGACTCTGCCATTGCTTCCTACCTAGGAAAAGATTTCCATGCAGATTCCAAATGCCTAGGTGCTCAGAGAAATGGGGAAGTCTGGTAGAAAAGGGCTGGAAATTGGTAAGCTAAGTTACAATCATCACTTTGCCGTTAGTAGACTCTTTGTGTGACCTTTGGACAATTTGCTAACTTCCTTGAAGTTTTGTTTTCTTATTTACAGAATGACTAACTCAAACCTGATGACTTTTAAGTCAGTTTCTAGCTCTACTGAAGTTCTGTATGCAAAGTATAGTGGTTATGAGAACGAATCTGACGCTAAACTGCCTTGTGTCCCAGATCAACCATTTCCTATCTCCTTGATTAGGCTCATTACTCTGCCCCTGTTTCCTCATCTGTAAAATGGGGGGATCCTCATAATACACTCTCACAGAGGGTTGGTATGAAGATGGAGAGTGCTTAGAGTAGTACTTGGCACAGACTAAGTGCTTAGTAAGTATCAGCTAGTTTCGGAGTGAAGTCAGGGAAGATGGCAGAGCAGGAAGCTCCAGGAGTGTGTACCTCCACCAAAACAACAACTGAACTTTCAGAAATGTCTGAGGCAAGTGGTTTGGAACTTTGGGTCTAATAGAGCACGTGCAGCATCCAGGGGAGAACTTGATGAAGACGCTGGTAAATTTCAGTAAGTTTTGGTTGAATTCAGCTTTCACACTGTAGCCTCTACCATCCCCTACCCCCAGTCCCATGACAGTCAGCTGTCAGGTGAGAAGCATTCCTCATACAGCTTGCTGGTGCCACGGCAAGCAGTGAGGATTTTGTCCCCCAAAAATGAGGGTTGTGAGTTTTGATTGTTGATTGCTGCTTTTGATCACTGAGGGCATGACAGAGAGGTCAGCCATTGTTTCATCCCACTGTGGGCTGAGGTCAGGCTGTCCAGATATGGGAGGATTTAAGAGACAGAACCTTTTTTTTTTTCCTTTTTTCCCTCCACTCTTGGGAATCAGACATTTAAAGAATCCTTTGGTTAGGTCAGTGGCTGTCTACAGAGATAAATGAAGAGAAACTTTAGTTTCTCATACACAGCAAGAATACACAATTTGCAAAACTAGTTTGGAAGAGTCAAAAAAAGATAGCTCGAGCCCTCAACAAACAAAAGTCATTCCTGAGGAGTGGGAAAATTAGATTTCTAGAGTTACAACAGCATAATACTCATAATATCCAGTTCTAAAGAAAAAACATACAAAGAAACAGGAAAGTGTGACTTCTTCACAGGAAATAAGAATTTGACAGAAACCATCCCTGAGGAAGCACACACACTGAAATTATTAATCAGACTCTTTAAATCAACTGTCTTAAATTTGTTCATTGAGCTACAATAGACCATGAACAAAGAATTAAATAGAATCAGGAGAACAATGTCTGAACAAAATGAAAATATCGATAAAGAGGTAGAAATTATATAAAAGAACCAAACAGAAATTATGGAGCTGGAAAATACAAAACTGAAATGACAAGCTCACCAGAGGAATTAAAGAGCACTTTGGAACTGGCAGGGCAAAAGATTAGCAAACTGAAAAGATAAGAAGGTTGAACTTACACAGTCTGAGGAACAGAGAGAAAAAAGAATGAAGAAAAATGAACAGAGCCTAAGGGACCTGTGAGACACCATCAGGTATAGCAACATACACATTATAGGAATATTGAAAGGAAAAGAGAGAAAGAAAGGGGCAGAGAAACATATCTGAAGGGATAATGACCCAAAACTTGCCAAATCTGAGGAAAGACGTGAATACACATGTTCAAGAGCTCAGTGAACTCCAAGCAGGGTATACACAGAGAGAGCCACACTGAAACACATTATAGTCAAATTGTCAAAACCCCAAAATAAAGAATTTTTAAAGCATCAAGAGATAAGTGACTTATGTACAAGGGATCCTCAATAAGATTGAGAGCTGATTTCTCATCAGAAATAATGGTGCCAGGGGCAGTGAGATGACATTTTTAAAGTCCTGGAAGAAAAAAACTGTCTTTCAGGTATATCCTGAAAGATAGTATATCCAGCAAAATTATCTTTTAAGAATGAAGGCGAAATTGAGACATCTCCAAATAAACAAAAGCTGAGGGTGTTCATTACCAGTAGACTTGCTCTATAACAAATGCTAAAGTGGCTCCTTCAGGCTGATATAAAAGGGTACTTAAGAGCATCTTGAAACCATAAGAAGAGATGAACACTGGTAAAGGTAACTACATAGGTAAATATAAAAGCCAGTATTATTGAAACTAATTTAAGATTATTCAAACCAGGTTGTTACATGTTTAAGATGCTAATTGTAATTTCCAAAGTAACTACTAAGAAAATTAAAAATCACAGAACAGGAAAGAGAATTAAAATGATACACTCCAAAAAAATCAACTGAATATTTAAAAAGCAGTAATGGAAGAAATAAAGAATAAAAAAATATATACATAAAAAGAATAAAAAATCATACACATAAAAAGAAGAATAAAAAAAACATTAGGAAAACAATTGATAAATGCCAGAAGCAAATCCATCTTTATCAGCAATCACATTAAATGTAAATGAATGAAACTCAACTATTAAAAGGTAGAGATTGGAAGTCTGAATTTTTTTAAAAAAAGGATCCATCTATATATACTGTCTACCAGAGACTCAACTTAGATATTAAAATACAACAGAATTGAAAGTAAAAGGGTGGAATAAGATATTCCATGCAAATAGTAATCAGGTGAGAGTGTGGGTGGCTATATTACTGTGAGACAAAGTTGACTTTAAATCAAACAGGTTACAAGAGATAAGGAGAGACATGATACGTTGATAAAAGTTTCAGTACATCAAGAATAGATAACAGTTATAAACATGTGCACCTAAAAAAATGTTCATGGATTGCACAACCGATAATATTATTAAGATGTCAGTACCACCCATAGCTATCCATAGATTCAGTACAATCCTTATCAAAATCCCACTGGTATTTATTTTTTTTATAGAAATAGAAAAAAACATCTTAAAATTCATATGGGCCCTGAATAGCCAAAATAATCCTGAAAAAACTAAACTTAGAGGACTCACACTTCTTGGTTTCAGAATTACTGCAAAGCTATAATAATCAAAACAGTGTGATAGTGGCATAAAGGTAGACATATAGACCATGAGTAGAATAGAATATAAAGCCCAAGGTAAACCCTTAAATATATGGTCAGTTGAATTTTGACAAAGGTGCCAAAACCATTCATGTGGAAATGATAGTCTTTTCAACAAACGATGCTGGGAAAACTGGATATCCATATGCAAAAGATTGAAGTTAAAATAGTCAAAGAATATGAATAAATGTTTTTTCAAAGAAGACATGCAAGTGCCAGTAAGAGTAATGGGAATCAGACTACCTCTACTCAGATCTTGGCCCACCACTTATTAGCTGTGTATTCTTGGCAATTACTGCACTTCTCTGTGTCTCAGGGGGTCTTCTTTGAGGTTAAAGGAGTCAATGAGTTGGAAGGTGTCTGGCACCTAAGAAGCATGAGGAAATGTTGCCTGTGGTTGGTGCTCTTGGTCGCCATCATAAGCTTGGTCACATCGAGGTGCCAGCGTAGGAGTCTGAGCCTTGGTTCCAGTCCTGCCTTTTCACTCATCTGCTCTGCAAATCACAGTCTTCACCTCTAAAATGGAGATAATTCTATGTATCCTACTTTTCCCCCAGGGTAATTATAAGAATCAAATGAGATAATTTAAGGAGAATTAATTTCTAAAATATTCGTTTAATTAATGTATAAAACATAAACATTATAATAATAAACATTATTATAATTATTAAGCACTACTGTAATTAACATAACAACAATACATGTTATTATTATGGTTTCCCTCTCCTAATAGACTAAGCTTTTTATTGAGTTAATCCTATTCTTATTTGTATCATTTGGTTTACTAATTTCTTGCATAAAATAAGTGCTCAGTAAATGTACTGGAGAAGAATTTAATTGAAATAGTATAAAATTTGAAATTATATAAAATACTTGAAGGTTATTTTGTTTTCCTGAGGTGATGCTGCAGCCTATTTGGAATTAATGTCAATAACCTATTGGGTCTGTTTTGATAAAGATGACTTAGATAATCTTTACCATTGTATTTATAGCTCATCAGAATGATAGTTTACAACCATAACGTGCAGATATCTTTAACTATAAATTTTAGGGACTAAGAATTCAGTTGATAGATATTATCAATAATAAACTTGTAAAAGAAGATATAAACACTTGTACAATTGATTCCTATATTGTTTCCTTTGAAGATCCACTTTGCAAATGATAACTGTTTTAGAGACAAAAATGAAACAGGAAAAAGACTTCCATTCAGCCGAGTCTGTTCCCTCTTGCACTTTCATATACACGGACTCAGCGTCTCTCCTGGAGCTGGAGCTCTGCCCTCCCGGCCCCCCATAGCCCACTCAACAGAGTCCAGAAAGAGCGGAGCGTTAAACAGTACCCTGTGGACAGAAGGAATGACCCCATCATTGATGAAAACAAATCCTTATGTGCTTGTCTTTGTATTAGCAAACAAGAATGGTTTAAGTTTGTTAAGTAGAAGATCATTTATATTAATTTTTCAAGTAACAAGTTTAACACAGGTTAGCCTGAAATATAAATGACTTGAGGTTCTATTTAAAATATGTCTAAATTGCAAAGTGGAGCTTCTGCACGGTGAACTTACTGACTGCTTGTCTTGATCATCCCTCTAGGGCTCGCAGAGCGCTGGGTAAGCTTGCACCTGAGGAGACTTGGGAGTGTGGGTGGGTGTTTGTAGCTAAAAGGTATGTTTTAGGCTATGTTACTAACCTTTCAGAACGAAGAGTGGAAAGGGTATGGCACAGTGACTGCTCTGTGGCCGTGTACTCACCTTCAGGTCAGGCATGCTCAGGAGTCCTCTGTGCTGACCTGGGAGCAGCCCTCTGACCCTGCCAAACACTCCCCTGCTCTGCAGCCACGTTTGTGGCACCTGAGACCAGGGCCAGGCAGCTCTCAGGAGGACACATTGTCGGATAGACCAAGTCTGGAGGAAGGTAACAGGAGCAAGTCAGAGGAGAAACAAAGGCCAGGAGGTTTTATCCCCTCCCCTGGATTAATCCTCACTAAGACGGTAGCTTTCAGATAGTTGTAGAGTCTCAAGGGAATTTTTCCTTTTCCTTTTCACAGTCTTACTTTCTAAGGGCCAGAAATGGTATTTTTTTTGTTTCTGGCTCTAGTTACTTTAGTTTTCTCACGGCTGGGTGAAGCTCACGTTGGGATACTGTTTGGATTTTAGCAGATGACACACCCTGCTATGGTTTTGCTGTGCCCTGGTTGCTATGTGACATTTTGAGGTTTCTGCCATTCTTGTTTGTCCTAATTTCTTTTCCATGAAGATAAGTTGTGCCATTCAAGAGAAGTGCTGCTGCTGCTTCTAAGAATGTTTTGATCCCAGAACATTCTTATTCCTTTTATAATTTAAAGCATGTCCTTTAACCAGTCTTGCACATTTATCTAGTTCAGCTGAGGTTGCTTCCATTTGAAGCTAGACTAAGTTCTGTTTATGGTAATAATTAAATCTAGGCTTTGTGATTTTTTGAGGACAGTCTTAATTTATTGATTCACTTATTTTAGTAGTGTCAACTTCAGCTCTTCTGTGATCATCGTCTTCCCAAATTTCTTTAACTGTCATTTAGTGTGAATCCTTTTGGTCTGAATTTAATAAATTTTCTACTGAAATTTTAGTTTGGGACATTTTGTGGATTTTATTTTTTAATTTAAAAAATATGTGTTTATTATTTTTTATCATGTGTCTATGCTTTAATCACATGCTATAGATTAATTTAATGACTTGCCTATTTCCAAAGATTGAATGCTTACTTTAATTCTGTATTTGTCAATAATAGATTCCTATCCAATAGAAATTAATCAGTTATAGAGGAAGATGATGTGTTTTCTGGTTGCTTGTGCCACTTTTATATATTTCTAATACGTAAGGTGTAATCACAATATGCAAATCCCCAACAACAGCTAGGAAAGGTTTTTTTAAATTTAAGTTATTTTTTTATATAGCAGGTTCTTATTAGTCATCAATTTTATACACATCAGTGTACACATGTCAATCCCAACCTCCCCGTTCATCCCACCACCCAGCCCCCGCCGCTTTCCCCGCTTGGTGTCCATACGTTTGTTCTCTACATCTGTGTCTCAACTTCTGCCCTGTAAACCGGTTCATCTGTACCATATTTCAAGGTTCCACATATATGTGTTAATATACAATATTTGTTTTTCTCTTTCTGACTTACTTCACTCTGTATGACAGTCTCTGGGTCCATCCACATCTCTACAAATGAGCCAATTTCATTCCTTTTTATGGCTGAGTAATATTCCGTTGTATATATGTACCACATCTTTATCCATTCATCTGTTGAAGGGCATTTAGGTTGCTTCCATGACCTGGCTATTGTAAATAGTGCTGCAGTGAACATTGGGGTGCGTGTGTCTTTTTGAATTATGGTTTTCTCTGGGTATGTGCCCAGTAGTGGGATTGCTGGATCATATGGTAATTCTATTTTTAGGTTTTTAAGGAACCTCTATACTGTTCTCCATGGTGGCTGTATCAATTTACATTCCCACCAACAGTGCAAGAGGGTTCCCTTTTCTCCCCACCCTCTCCAGCATCTGTTGTTTGTAGATGTTCTGATGATGTCCATTCTAACTGGTGTGAGGTGATACCTCATTGTAGTTTTGATTTGCATTTCTCTAATAATTAGTGATGTTGAGCAGCTTCTCATGTGCTTCTTGGCCATCTGTATGTCTTCTTTGGAGAAATGTCTGTTTAGGTCTTCTGCCCATTTTTGGATTGGGTTTTTTGTTTTTTTAATATTGAGCTGCATGAGCTGTTTTTATTTATTTATTTATTTATTTATCTATCTATTTATTTATCTATCTATCTATCTATTTATTTATTTATGCTGAGCCAGGTCTTAGTTGTGGCACTCAGGGATCTTCGCTGTGGCATGCAGGATCTTTTAGTTGCGGCATGCGTGCAGGATCTAGTTCCCCGACCAGGGGTCAAACCCAGGCCCCTTACGTTGGGAGCTCGGAGTCTTACCCACTGGACCACCAGGGAAGTCCCCATTTTGTGGATTGTACAAAAACATTTTTCAGTTCATTTGGTTTGTTTTTCTCCCTCTTCTCTAGGTATACTCACATACTGTAATCTGTTCATCATATTTTGTGCCATCTCAATTTTTATTTCTCTTTGTGAAATCAGAAGACTGAACCATTAAAATTTTTTTTACATATGAACACTGTCAGCTTTCGTTGGGATGACCTGTATTATGTATGTATGGTGAATTAGAATTCCTTTTAAAGAATGCTATTATGTTTCTGCCTTTGTTGGTTTTTAGTGATCTGAATCTAGTTGCAGGTTATTAAGTTATTTGTATGAATAGTTACTGTGATGATTCTTGATAAGGTGGGGTGTTTTGTTTTGTTTTATTTTTTGTGGTACGTGGGCCTCTCACTGTTGTGGCCTCTCCTGTTGCGGAGCACAGGCTCTGCGGCCATGGCTCACGGGCCCAGCCGCTCCACGGCATGTGAGATCTTCCTGGACCGGGGCACGAACCCCGTGTCCCCTGCATCGGCAGGCAGACTCTCAACCACTGTGCCACCAGGGAAGCCCTAAGGTGGGTTTTTTTAATCAACGTTTTATCTCAGTTGGAATAAAAAACCTAGACAACAAGACAAGCTTAGCTGTTTTGACTGCTGTGGTTCTTCAGCTTGTCCTGAGCCAGGTTTTCCTTCAGAGCTTTAGCGAAGGTGACCATAAGGAAAAACCCATTCATTGCTCTGATTCCTGGCTTGTCTTGTGTATTGTGGCTTCATCTTTTTGTTTCTAAGTTTCCGTTTTCTTTGAAAGTGGTCTGCACGGTGAGGTTTGTTGTTATAAACATCATAGAATTGAAGTAGGCTTTGTTACCTGTGTATTTGGAAAGTCATATATTTCTGATTAAAAATCATACACCAAAGATTTCTCAATTTTGATAGTAAAAAAGGCATCACTTTTTTGTTTGAATAACATTAAGTTGCATTTAAATTATAGTTTTAAATGGTTTGTTACTGGGAAGATACTATTTGAAAGTTTTCTAGAATGGACTAATTTTTATAAATCCAAGATATTTGAAGAATAATAAACATCGTTAATATAAAGCATTTTAATGTACCAAATACTTTCATATCCATTATTGTCTTAAAATGGTCGAACATAAATGTCATTATCCCCCTCTACAAGACGAAAAGGATTCTGTTTAGGTGATGCAATCAAGATAATTTGGCTTGTAAGTGACAAAATTGGACTTGAACACCAATCTATAGACTTCACGTTCTTGTTCTACCCACTGTACCAAACTGCTGCTCTGAATAGACAGTTTTTACCTAGAAAGAAGCGTGGAATGGCGTGTTGCGAATTTCTGAAAAAGTGCATATTACTTGCTGACTTGTGACACTGCAGGTGAGATGTGAGGGAGGCTCTGTTAACTCAGTCAGGTGAAGAAAAATGTCAAATTGTGATTTTCTCTGCAGCAATTGAGCTGTGGGCCCAGAGACATTAGGTATCATTTTTATCTTTTTTTTCTGCTGCATGGAGTGAGATCTTCATTATTAATATGAAGGTGAGAAAGCCCAGCCCTACGTGTCAACAAGTTAAAGCATTGAAATTCCACAGCTCACCAGATGTAATGGAGCTCAAACGAGGAAGTGCTGCTTTCCTACAGTTCTGGCAAAGCCGGAAGGCTCCACCGAGAAGCTCCCTGCCTCTACGCCAAGTCCTGACAGTGGAGCAGGTGTTCTGTAGGCAGAAAGAGCTCGGTGAAGCCTGCCAGGTGCTTGAGTGAAGATAAGAAGGTGTAATGGTCATGTGTGTTTTTCTAGGAGTAGTAATCCTCAAAGTATGGTGGTGGGACCAGCAGCATCACCTTGGAACCTGTTAAAAATGCAAATTAGGTGGCCCCATCCCAGACCTACTGAATCAGAAACTCTGGGTGTGGGGCCCAACAGTCTGCTTTAACAAGCCTGTGATTCTGATTCATGCTGAAGTTTAAAATGTTCTGTTCTGGAGTCACACGAGGAGATAAAGACTGTAAGATAAAGGTTTAAAACTGGCCTAGGAAAAGTAGTGCAGGCAACATATGAATACATTTAGTTTTATATTCAGGAGATACCTTATAACTCAGTGCGGAATGATCCTTAAAGATAGAGACCAGTCATAACTGATACTAAGGCATCAGGTTTCTGTCTGCACTATGCACTTCACTTGTTAATGCATATATTTAGATCTTGTTATAAAGATTTCTATTTCTGATTTTCAAGAGACAGAACTGAATAGAGCAGGTAGAATCCTTTACCCAGAAGCCATACCTGTAGGAAGCCCAGCCATAGCATTGTGCTGTGTTACCTAGTGGACTTTAATGAAACAAAGTAGCTGAAAGATGATAGTCTACCTTCTGAGTACTAGACTCACAGCCAACTCTGTAGAGATGATACTGTCATGGCACAAATCTAAACTTAGAGTTAGGTAGACAGACGATAGAAATGGGATGCTGAGGAAGAGATGTGATGAGGGCATGTGGATTCTCAGCTAGTTGGGTTGGATGGATGGATAGATGGATGGAAGGAAAGATGGATGGATAGATAACAGAGGGATGGAGAGAAGGAAGGAAGGAAAGGAAAGGAGGGAGGGAGGGAGATGACAGAATTGAGATGCTGAGGAAGAGAAGGGATGAGGAACATGTCATCTCGTACTAGTTGGGTCAGTTCGGGCGTATTTGAGAGTTACTCATAGGGAAGTGGTCATCGCTTAGTTTATTCAAGTAATGAGGCAGTTTATTGTTAAAGAAAAGATTGATTTAAGTGCTTACTTGTATCTATTAAAGAATACATTTTTATTGTGGAAAAAAAGACAATAATAGAAAGAAGAAAATTAAAACTTAGCTGTATGTATATAATCCTTTCATTTAAGGATAAATTGCTTAATTTTCTGGTACAGTTCATTCCAGCACTTTCTCCTTATAAGAATATTATATTAATAATATATATGGTCCTACCATCTTGGAATCTCATAGGTCATATAGGCCTGAGTCTGTTTCTCTAATTCAGCAATATAACAGGAGCTCCACCCAGTGTCATTAAATACATTTTTTTGAATTAGGATTTTTAATGCTATCATTTGTATAGCCTTTTCATGATTTATTTTTCTACTTTTTGTTAGAAAGTTAGATTCTTTGCTATATTTCACTATAATAAATGAGTATGATTAATATTTTAGTGTGTAAGTGTTTTTCTCCACATCTCTGATTATTTCATTGGTATAGATGAAATAACATCTATACCAATAACAGTGACTTTGTCGAGTAAAAGTGTATGAACATTTTTAAGGCCTTTAATTACCCAGTTGTGTATAGAAGTGAATATACTACCGTGAACCCAGAGAAAACTAAATTTTTCTAAGATATCTGATCTTCTACTGGAAAAATTGTGAACATCTAGAGATTTTTAAAATAGCTAATGTATTAGGTACTGTTTTATTTTATTTTTAAATTAAGTTTCTTTTTTAAAAATTTTATTTTATTTATTTATTTATTTATTTATTTATTTATTTATTTATTTGCTTGCTTGCTTGCTTGCTTGCTTGCTTGCTCCAGGTCTTAGTTGCGGCCGGTGGGCTCCTTAGTTGCAGCTCACTGGCTCAGTTGAAGCACGTGTGCTCCTTAGATGAGGCAAGTGAACTCTTAGTTGCAGCATGCGAACTCTTAGTTGCGGCATGCATGTTGGAACTAGTTCTCTGACCAGGGATCGAACCTGCACCCCCTGCGTTGGTAGCATGGAGTCTTAACCACTGTGTCACCAGGGAAGTCCCTTAAGTACTACTTTAAATAGTAGCTAGTGTGTATGCCAAGCAGTGTATGTACTTGTCTCTTTGTGTGGCTTGTGTATTGGAATGTATGTACCTAATCTCGCAGTAACAACATTAGGTAGGCATGATACGCATTTTAGCTATGAAAAAGTTAAAGTTCAGAAATTCAAAGTAATTTGGTGGAGATAAAATAGGCAATAGGTGGCAGAGCTAGAATTTAAACCCAGGTCAGTGTGACATCAGACCGTGCTTCTCCTGCCTTGTTCTCCTCCTTTGCATTTTCTGTTACATTTTGGCAGAAGTTTTGTTACTGAATAAAAGTATGGTATTTGTGCCTTGAAAACAAACGTTACAGATTTTTCCCCTTTAAGTCAGTTAGGGTGGCTGGGAAGAGACTAGCAAACACTATGAAAGGAAAGCCTTAGTGCGAAGGGAAACGGTTCTGCAACCGCACCCCCACCTCCTGCCACAACTCTACTCCCACCCCAGGGGGAAAGCACCTCTGACTTCCTCCCATAGAGAGTCCAAACGGTGCTAAGAGACACCCAGAAGGTGGTGGTGACAAGAAACAGAGACCTGGGGTAAGGAGGTGAGAAACTCACCAACCGAAGCAATGCAAATCAGTCTTTGAAGGTCATCAAACAGTCCTAAGAGTTGGAGGCAGTGCTGGATGAAAACAGGCAAATGTCTTTCAGGGGGACCTTCAAGATGGCAGAGGAGTAAGATGTGGAGGTCACCTTCCTCCCCACAGATACATCAGAAATACTTCTACCTGTGGAGCAACGCCTACAGAACACTCACTGAACGCTGGCAGAAGACCTCAGACTTCCCAAAAGGCAAGAAACTCCCCACGTACCTGACCATGTGGCTGACCGGGTCTTAGTGCTCCTTCCGGGTGTCAGGCCTGAGCCTCTGAGGTGGGAGAGCCAAGTTCAGGACATCGGACCACCGGAGACCTCCCGGCCCCATGTAATATCCATCGGTGAGAGCTCTCCCAGAGATCTCTGTCTCAACACTAAGACCCAGCTCCACCCAATGGCCAGCAAGCTCCAGTGCTGGACACCCCATGCCAAACAACTAGCAAGGCAGGAACACAACCCCACCCATTAGCAGAGAGGCTGTCTAAAATCATACTAAGTTTACAGACTCCCCAAACCCACCACCGGATGCGGCCCTGCCCACCAGAAAGACAAGATCCAGCCCCACCCACCAGAACACAGGCACCAGTCCCCTCCACCAGGAAGCCTACACAACCCACTGAAGCAACCTTACCCACTGGGGGCAGACACCAAAAACAACGGGAACTACAAACCTGCAGCCTGCAAAAAGGAGACCCCAAACACAGTAAGTTAAGCAAAATGAGAAGTCAGAGAAATATGCAGCAGATGAAGGAGCAAGGTAGACCCACCAGACCAAACAAATGAAGAGAAAATAAGCAGTCTACCTGAAAAAGAATTCAGAGTAATGATAGTAAAGATCATCCAAAATCTTGGAAGTAGAATGGAGAAAATACAAGAAACATTTAACAAGGACCTAGAAGAAATAAAGAGCAAACTAACATTGATGAACAACACAATAAATGAAATTAAAAGTTCTCTAGAAGGAATCAATAGCAGAATAACTGAGGCAGAAGAGCGGATAAGTGACCTGGAAGATAAAATAGTGGAAATAACTACTGCAGAGCAGAATAAAGAAAAAAGAATGAAAAGAATTGAGGACAGTCTCAGAGGCCTCTGGGACAACATTAAACGTACCAACGTTTGGATTATAGGGATCCCAGAAGTAGAAGAGAAAAAGAAAGGGACTGAGAACACACTTGTAGAGATTATAGTTGAAAACTTCCCTAACATGGGAAAGGAAATAGTCAAGTCCAGGAAGTGTAGAGAGTCCCATACAGGATAAATCCAAGGAGAAACACGCCAAGACATACTAATCAAACTATGAAAAATTAAATACAAAGAAAAAGTAGTAAAAGCAGCAAGGGAAAAGCAACAAATAACATACAAGGGAATCCCCATAAGGTTAACAGCTGATCTTTCAGCAGAAAGTCTGCAAGCCAGAAGGGAGCAGCAGGACATATTTAGAGTGATGAAAGGGAAAAACCTACAAACAAGATTACTGTACCCAACAAGGATCTCATTCAGATTTGACAGAGAAATTAAAACCTTTACAGACAAGCAAAAATTACAAGAATTCAGCACCACCAAAGCAGCTTTACAGCAAATGCTAAAGGAACTTCTCTAGACAGGAAACACAAGAGGAGGAAAAGACCTACAAAAACAAACCCCCAACAATTAAGAAAATGGTAATAGAAGCAGACATATTGATAATTACCTTAAATGTAAATGGATTAAATGCTCTAACCAAAAGACATAGACTGGCTGAATGGATACAAAAACAAGACCTGTATATATTCTGTCTACAAGACACCCACTTCAGACTTAGGGACACATACGACTGAAAGTGAGGGGATGGAAAAAGATATTCCATGCAACTGGAAATCAAAAGAAAGCTGGAATAGCAATTCTCATATCAGACAAAATAGACTTTAAAATAAAGAATGTTACAGGAGACATGGAAGGACACTACATAATGATCAAGTGATCCATCCAAGAAGAAAATATAACAATTGAAAATATTTATGCACCCAACACAGGAGCCCGTCAATACATAAGGTAAATACTAACAGCCATAAAAGGGGAAATGGACAGTAGCACAATCATAGTAGGGGACTTTAACACCCCACTTTCACCAATGGACAGTTCATCCAAAATGAAAATAAATAAGGAAACGCAAGCTATAAATGACACATTAAATAAGATGGATTTAATTGATATTTATAGGTCATTCCATCCAAGAACAACAGAATACACATTCTTCTCAAGCTCTCATGGAACATTCTCCAGGATAGATCATATCTTGGGTCACAAATCAAGCCTTGGTAAATTTAAGAAAATTGAAATCGTATCAAGTATCTTTTCCTACCACAACACTGTAAGACTACATATCAATTACAGGGAAAAAATGTAAAAAATACAAGCACATGGAGGCTAAACAATGCACTACTAAATAACCAAGAGATCATTGAAGAAATCAAAGAGGAAATCAAAAAATACCTAGAAACAAATGACAATAAAAACACGACAACCCAAAACCTATGGGATGCAGCAAAAGCAGTTCTAAGAGGAAAGTTTGTATCAATACAGTCCTACCTCAGGAAACAAGAAAAATTTCAAATAACCTAACCTTAAACCTAAAGCAATTAGAGAAAGAAGAAGGAAAAAAACCCCAACATTAGCAGAAGGAAAGAAATCATAAAGATCAGATCAGAAATAAATGAAAAAGAAATGAAGGAAACAGTAGCAAAGATCAGTAAAACTAAAAGCTGGTTCTTTGAGAAGATAAACAAAATTGGTAAACCGTAAGCCAGACTCATCAAGAAAAAAAGGGAAAAGACTCAAATCAATAGAATTAGAAATGAAAAAGGAAAAGTAACAACTGACACTGCAGAAGTACAAAGGATCATGAGAGATTACTACAAGCAACTATATATGCCAGTAAAATGGACAACCTGGAAGAAATGGACGAATTCTTACAAGAGCACAACCTTCGGAGGCTGAACCAGGAAGAAATAGAAAATATGAACAGATGAATGACAAGCACTGAAATTGAAACTGTGATTAAAAATCTTCCAACAAACAAAAGCCCAGGACCTGATGGCTTCACAGGCGAATTCTATCAAACATTTAGAGAAGAGCTAACACCTATCCTTCTCAAACTCTTCCAAAATATAGCAGAGGGAGGAACACTGCCAAACTCATTCTATGAGGCCACCATCACAGTGATACCAAACCAGACAAAAATGTCACAAAAAAGAAAACTAAAGGCCGTTATCACTGATGAACACAGATGCAAAAATGCTCAGTAAAATACTAGCAAACAGAATCCAACAGCACATTAAAAGGATCATACACCATGATCAAGTGCGATTTATCCCAAGAAGGATTCTTCAATATACGCAAATCAGGCAGTGTGATACACCATATTAACAAATTGAAGGAGAAAAACCATATGATAATATCAGTAGATGCAGAAAAAGCTTTCAACAGAATTCAACACCCATTTATGATAAAAACTCTCCAGAAAGTAGGCATAGAGGGAACCTACCTCAACATAATAAAGGCCATACACGACAAACCCACAGCCAACATTGTTCTCAATGGTGAAAGACTGCAACTATTTCCTCTAAGATCAGGAATAAGAAAAGGTTGCCCACTCTCACCACTGTTATTCAACATAGTTTTGGAAGTTTTAGCCACAGCAATCAGAGAAGAAAAAGAAATAATAGGAATCCAAATTGGAAAAGAAGAAGTAGAACTGTCACTGTTTGCAGGTGACATGATACTATACATAGAGAATCCTAAAGATGCTACCAGAAAACTACTAGAGCTAATCAATGAATTTGGTAAAGTAGCAGGATGCAAAATTAATGCACAGAAACCTCTTGGATTTCTGCACACTAACAATGAAACATCTGAAAGAGAAATTAAGGAAGCACCCCCATTTGCCACTGCAACAAAAAGAATAAAATACCTAGGAATAAACCTACCTATGGAGACAAAAGACCTGTATGCATAAAACTGGTGAAAGAAATTAAAGAAAGAAAGAAATTAAAGATGATTCTTTCACACTGGTGAAAGAAATTAAAGATGATACAAACAGATGGAGAGATATACCACATTCTGGGATTGGAAGAATCAGTATTGTGAAAATGACTGTACTACCCAAAGCAATCTACAGATTTAGTGCAGTCCCTATCAAAGTACCAACGGCTTTGTTCATAGTAGAACAAAAAAGTTCACATTTGTATGGAAACACAAAAGACCCCGAATAGCCAAAGCAATCTTGAGAAAGAAAAACGGAGCTGTAGGAATCAGACACCCTGACTTCAAACTATACTACAAAGCTACAGGAATCAAGACAGTATGGTACTGGCACAGAAGCAGAAATATAGATCAATGGACAGGATAGAAAGCCCAGAGATAAACCCAAGCACATATGGTCACCTTATCTTTGCTAAAGGAGGCAAGAACATACAATGGAGAAAAGACAGCCTTTTCAATAAGTGTTGCTGGGAAAACTGGACAGCTACATGTAAAAGAATGAAATTAGAACAATTCATAACATCATACACAAAAATAAACAAAATGGATTAAAGACCTAAATGTAAGGCCAGAAACTATCAAACTCTTAGAGGAAAACATAGGCAGGACCCTTTGTGACATAAATCACGGCAAGATCCTTTTTTGACCCACCTCCTAGAGAAATGGAAATAAAAACAAAAGTAAATGGGACCTAATGAAATTTAAAAGCTTTTGCACGTCAGAGGAAACTATAAACAAGACGAAAAGAGAACCGTCAGAATGGGAGAAAATATTTGCAAATGAAGCAACTGACAGAGGATTAATCTCCACAATTTACAAGAAGCTAATGCAGCTCAATATCAATAAAACAAGCAACCCAATCCAAAAATGGGCAGAAGACCTAAATAGACACTTCTCCAAAGAAGATACACAGTTTGCCAACAAACACATGAAAGAATGCTCAACATCATTAATCATTAGAGAAATGCAAATCAAAACTACAATGAGATATCGTCTCACACCGGTCAGACTGGCCATCATCAAAAAATCTACAAACAATAAATGCTGGAGAGGGTGTGGAGAAAAGGGAACCCTCCTGCACTGTTGGTGGGAATGTAAATTGATACAGCCATCATGGAGAACAGTATGGAGGTTCCTTAAGAAACTAAAAACAGAACTACCACACGACCCAGCAATCCCACTACTGGGCATATACCCTGAGAAAACCATAATTCAAAAAGAGTCATGTGGGCTTCCTTGGTGGTGCAGTGGTTGAGAGTCCGCCAGCCGATGCAGGGGACATGGGTTCGTGCCCTGGTCCGGGAAGATCCCACATGCCGCGGAGCGGCTGGGGCCGTGAGCCATGGCCGCTGAGTGTGCGCGTCCGGAGCCTGTGATCCGCAACGGGAGAGGCCACAACAGTGAGAGGCCCACGTACCGCAAAAACAAACAAACAAACAAAAAGAGTCATGTACCACAATGTTCATTGTAGCTCTATTTAAAATAGCCAGGACATGGAAGCAATCTACATGTCCATCAACAGATGAATGGACAAAGAAAATGTGGCACATATATACAATGGAATATTACTCAGCCATAAAAAGAAACGAAATTGAGTTATTTGTAGTGAGGTGGATGGACCTAGAGTCTGTCATACAGAGTGAAGTGTCAGAAAGAGAAAAATAAACACTGTATGCTAACATATATATGTGGAATCAAAGAAAAAAATGGTCATGAAGAACCTAGGAACAAGATGGAATAAAGACACAGACCTACTAGAGAATGGACTTGAGGACACAGGGAGGGGGAAGGGGAAGCTGGGACGAAGTGAGAGAGTGGCATGGACATATATACACTACCAAATGTAAAATAGATAGCTAGTGGGAAGCAGCCGCACAGCACAGGGAGATTGGCTCTGTGCCTTGTGTCCACCTAGAGGGGTGGGATAGGGAGGGTGGGAGGGAGATGCAAGAGGGAGGAGATATGGGGATATATGTATATGTACAGCTGGTTAACTTTGTTATACAGCAGAAACTAACACAACATTGTTAAGTTGTTAAGCAACTATACTCCAGTAAAGATGTTAAAAAAAAAAAAAAAAGTAAAGTTTACAGCCACTGCCGGATATGTGATGGTTCTTTCTTTAAATTGCAATTTCCAGTGACCTGTGCCTGAAAAAGGAAATGGTCAAGTCAGAGACTTTTGTTAATCTAGAGAATTAGACTCCTGGTTTATAGAGGAAGTCTATTTCACATTTTATATTCTTCAGTGAATTCATCTTCAGTGTAGTTTGCTGTTCACTTTTGAACGGAAATAAAGTGTTCCTCAGCGATGTGTTTATTTGGATAAAAAGGGAATTAGACAAAGTCTACTCTGGGAATTTAAAATAACACACACAGTTATAAATGTCAGTGTTTTTATCAGTTTTTTTTAGATAATGTGGGTATTATTTGGGTAGGAAGCTAAAAGAAACACATTTGAACCCAGGAGATAAATCTTGGCAAATAAGAAGTTGAAAATAAAGGAAATAAAAACCTTAAAAGAAAATAAAAACCTTAAACTTCTTATTTCTGAAATTGGCTTAATTCTTCAGTTTAGAGATATTTTCTAGGACTTATGGTTTTAAATTTTTCTTAGAATAAATGTGACTCTTGGTGAGAGGAGGAGTGCCGTTCACTCTGTAAGTCACTGAGAACGTGGGCCGGATAGTTTGGTTTTTTAAAAAATTCATGGCAAACACAGTTAACATTGTCTTGTCACTGACTTGAGTTTCATGCAGGGGTTCAGATGCCGGTGTCTGGAGGAGGGAACTCAGATGGTTCAAAGCTTATGCAGTTGCCTCAGAAGTCACTGGGGCATAATAGCCTTTTTCAAATCCAACAAGTTGATCAATCAAGAAGGGTTTACCAAGTAACTAGAATGTGGTTTACTGTCTGCCCTGAGAATCAAAATTCTCAGATAACTGCATGGAACTTTCTGCAGTGCATTCTCTGTGCTGCCCACTGTGGTACTGACCACATCAAATACTAGAAATGTGGCCCCTACAACTCGGGAACCGCATTTTAAGTTTTATTTTATTTCTTTTTATTTAAAATCAGTTAGCCACAAGGGCTGCCTTACAAGCACAGGTGTAGAAGGTGGCTCTGATGTTCTGTTTTCACCAGGGACCTTTTTGCTTTAAATTTAACGCCCCTCCATTGCAGCTCGTCACACCGGCCTCCCACATCTCACGCTGTCCTGGTGGCTTCATCCGACCCTGTGGGCCAGCGACCACCGGGCGGTTGTGTCACTCCCTTTCCCGTGCACTGGTCCCTCCAGGAAGGATGCAGGACCTTTCTTGCCGTATCCAAGTGGTGGGTCCCATCCTCCTTCCAAGGAAAAGAACAGACTGGCTTCATTTTTTAATTCTTTACACAGTTTTTTTCCTATAAATTAATTTTATTTATTTATGGCTGCATTGGTTCTACTGCAGCACCAATGATGTTTTAATGCACTTAGTTGTTTCCTTTGTGTGTGTCCCTGTGTGGACTATAAGCCCTCTCAACTAGCCCCACACGATGGCTTGGCCTCCCCTGTCAGGAAGATGTGTGCACTAGACAGCTTTGTCCTCAGGCCAGTGAAGCTCTGAGTTGAGACTAAATTGTAAACAAAATTGATTAGTTTATCCCAAGTGTGTCTTCAGTGGAAAGAAGAATTAAGTCTAGGTTATGATTTTCTGACAACTACAGTTCTTAGTCTGACTTCTTTAGCTAACTAGCCATTAACAGAGGGAAGGAAAGGAAAGAAAGAAAATTCCTTCTATTTGTGTCTGTTTTCTTTAGGTCACTGCATTAATCCCACTGGTCATCTTTGCCACCCACCAAATTTGGACACATTCTTCCTAGACAATAAACAAGCAAATTGATCTTATTTGTGATGTGAAATAAATATTGTTTGTTTTATGAGCTGATAATGGGGTATTTAACACTTTGGCAGTGTTGACAAGTGATAGAAAATGAAAAGATATTTCACTTTGTTTTCCTCTCTGCCCTTGGTGACATTAAAAAAACAGTCTTGTTTCCTGTTTTACCTGAGTTCTGTATATAACACTCTCAGTAAAGAGCAGTGCAAATGGTTCTTCATGAAAGCAGACGTTCGGACAAATTGTTGTTTGTATTGAACATACAGGATTCTCTGTTTTTTCTTTTTTTTAAAGTTTCCAAGAGAAACCATAGTGCTTGGACTCCACGGAAGACTGTTACTGTCTAGTTTTTTGTGTATTTTACCATGTGTCTGACTGTCCCACATTGCAGCCCATCCTATTGCCACGGCTGCTGACTTGTCAAGGATGCTCTGAGAGTTTACTAGAAAGTAAACACACACCCTTCAACTTCCTTAACAGAAGAATCACTGTGAGTCCAGCATCATGATGATGTTAACTGGTGTTGTTGGTTGTGATGTGATTTATCAAGTGAGGTTTAACATCTTAGGTTTGTCTTATTTATTTGTTTGTGTGTGTGCGTGTTTGTTTATTTATGGCTTGTTGGGTCTTCGTAGCTGCACGTGGGCTTTCCCTAGTTGCAGCGAGTGGGGGCTACTCTTTGTTGTGGTGCACGGGCTTCTCACTGCGGTGGCTTCTCTTGTTGCGGAGCACGGGCTCTGGGCGCATGGGCTTCAGTAGTTGTGGCACACGGGCTCAGTAGTTGTGGCTCGTGGCCTCTAGAGCGCTGACTCAGTAGTTGTGGCCCACGGGCTTAGTTGCTCTTCAGCCTGTGGGATCTTCCTGGCCCAGGGCTCAAACCCGTGTCCCCTGCATTGACAGGCGGATTCTTAACCTCTGCGCCACTAGGGAAGCCCCTTAGGTTTGTCTTTATTTTTAGTTAGGTCTTCAGAAAAACTGGTTAAACTTGTACAATATTAATCTGAATACATGCTCTGTAAACTTGCTTTTTGGTCCTCACATAACATTTGTGGCAGTACGATAAGTAGAGAGGTGATGGTAGAGTCCACAGCCGTTGACGCTGGCCTGCAGCACAGAAGGAACTACAGAGGCCATAGTCCCGAGGAGCATGACAGTGGTGCCACGTACATGGATGCGGAAAGGCTGTGACGTCCTCGGCCTCCTAACGAAGGAAACAGCGTCTGTGTTTCTTCTGCAGAAGCTCAGTGAGGTAGTACCGAGACCTCTGCTTGTCACATGGAATCTGAGTTGTGGTCATGGCCACCAGGCAGCCCCGCAGGTGCTCCACCATCCCCTTCCCTGTGCCTCCACACGCCCTCGCCTGGTTACCCCTCCTGGGAAACCTCCCCTGTCTCCGGAGGGTCCTCCCTCGGGGTATCATATAACACCCTTTTCCTTTGCAGTAAACCTGTCCTCTCAGCCTTCTTGTCTCAGACTGGATTCCCAGTCCCCTGCCCCGTGCCTGGCATGTCATAGGTGTTGAGTAAAAACAGCGAAACGAACCAAATGGACTTAGATATGGGTTTTAAGGTCTTTCCCAGATCCACTAGCCTTGCACATCTATTTTGTATAGGTATGTTTTTAATTTGGTTTAACCTTAATAGCCTCAGACAGGACTTTGAATTTGGCAGAACAGAGTTCTAATGTTAGTATGTCTATCTGTAAACGGTAAGGTTCTAAATACACACAGAAATCTTGTGCTGTGTTCTTAACTTAGCAGTTAAAATAATATTACTTGATCATATTTTTCAAATTAACTTGAAAGAAAAGGCTGGGCACGTATGATATCTTTCATCCATGCTGCTGTACCAGGACCTTCGCAGTTGAGCCCAGTGGTACCCGATGCTGTGCCCCACCCCTGCCCTCTTGCTTTCTTGAGCCTCTCCTTGCTGACTCTCACTCTGTGTCTAGCTTGCCTCTGTCTCTCCATGTCTCCTAATTGTTATTTCTAGGTTACCATACGTGTAGTCTATCGGCTTAAAATATTACTATTGCAAATTTGTCTTCTTGGTGGACTGTCCCTTTTAATCATTGTGTGATGTCCCTCTCTATCCCTGATAATTTTCTTCTCTCTAAAGCCTACTTCATCTGATAGTAATTTCAACCATATTTATATTAATGTTACATGATGGGTTTTTCCCCCAGCCTTTTACTTTCATCCTACCTGTGTCTTTTTTTTTTTTTTTTTTTTTTTGCGGTACGCGGGCCTCTCACTGTTGTGGTCTCTCCCGCTGCGGAGCACAGGCTCCGGACGCGCAGGCTCAGCGGCCATGGCTCACGGGCCCAGCCGCTCCGTGGCATGTGGGATCTTCCCGGACCGGGGCACGAACCCGTGTCCCCTGCATCGGCAGGCGGACTCTCAACCACTGCGCCACCAGGGAAGCCCCCTACGTGTGTCTTTATATTTGAAGTGAATTTCTTGTAGACAGCATAAAGATAGACCATATTTTTTAATCCACTCTGCTAATCTGTCTTTTAATTGCTTTGTTTAGACCATATACACTTAATGTAATTATTGATATATTAGGACTTAAGTCTCCCTTTTTATTTCTTGTTTTCTCTGTGTTGTTCAGTTTTTCATTTCTCTGGGTTTTTCTTTTTTTCCTGGCATTATGTGGGTTGCTTGAACATTTTTTTAGAATTTCATTTTAATTTATTTATAATGTTTTTGTGTTGTTATAGCTATGTTATTGGTTGCTCTAGGCATTACATTTTATATGCATAACTTATCATTTTGCCAGTTTGTGTGAAGTGTAGGAACCTTGCCTCTTATGTCCCTTTACTGTCCTCATTTATATGAGTGTCTTAAATATTTCCTCTGCATACATTTAGAACCGTATCAGACAGTGTTATGATTCTTGCTTCAACTCCAAATATAATTTCAAAAGCTCAACAGGAGTAGGAAAGCTTAGTGTATTTACCTGTATCTTTCCATTTTTATTTCTTCTTCCTCACACCTCTTGAGGTTCTGTTCATTGGTTTTTTTTTTTGGTCTGTTTTTTCTTTGTTGTTTATGTTTGGTAATTGCCATTATCTTCATGTTCACTGATCCTTTTCTCTGTCCCCTTCATTCTGCTGTTGAACCCATCCAGTGACTTTTTTTATTTTCATTATTTTATTTCCTAGTTATAAAATTTCCGTTTAAAAACATCTGTATCTTTGCCAAGACTTTCTGTTTCTTTGCTGAGACTTTCTGTTCTTTCATTTGTCTCGTTGTGCATTTGTAACTGTCACTGAAGCACGTTTGTAACGGCTGCCTTTGAATCTTTGTCAGTAATTCTAATTCTGCGTCATCTTAGCATTGTCATCTAGTCACTGTGTTTTTTCATTCAAGTGAGATTTTTCCTGGTTCTTCGTGTAACAAGTAGTTTTAGATGGTAAGCTGTACATGATGGGTATTATGGTACGAGATCCTGGATCTTATTTAAACCAGTTTTAGGTGGCTTTGTGTGACACTGCTCTGAGAAGAGACGCTGGGAGGGTGGGGGGCCTCTTACGACCAGGTGGAGGGAGGCGTCAGGATTCCCTTCGTTATTGCTTCCTGCGAGGCTGCTGCTCACCGCCGTGGAGGAAGGTGGGAGGGCCGGGTTGTGGTGAAAGTACTGACTCTGCTGGGCCGACTGGACCCTGTTCCAAGGGGCGGGGACTGAGGCTTGGTTACGGGAGTGAGGTGTCTCCCCTGTGACAGGGCTGTGAGGGTGAATAATGCCTCGGCTCACACCGGCCCAGCTGGCCTGCACAGACTCCTCATCTCAGCCTGTGGAGGGGCATGTGTGGCCCCGGCTTGGGCTTTGCCTGCTGTGTGTGGGAGTAGGTCCCAGCTTTTCTGAGATGTCTGCCAGGGGTAGAGCAGCGACTTCCTAGACGCTTTCTGTCCCACTGGGCCGCCCCTTCCCCGTCCTTCCTTTCCAGGGCGCTTTTGTCTGCACCCATTGCTGTTTCTAGGCTGCAGAAAGGAAGCCCAGGAACGTACTGCGCTGTCTCTCCTTGGGTCCCAGCTGGACAGCCTCCTCCTCTCCCCTTTCAGCTGCTGCTTCTGTTTTGTTTCTGTACAGCATCAGGCACTTCCTTGTGTCTCATGGGAGAAATAGGGGAAAGTGTGTCTACTCCGTCTTCCCATTAACCTTCCTGTTAAGCAGCGCTGCCTGTGTGAGGAATGAGCATTAGGTAGTCTGAGAGGAACCAGGAGCACATTGTCCTATTTCTACTTGAATGTGGGCCATTTCAGTGACTGTGGTCCGTTTGGTAGTGAAGATGGAGTTCCTTTGGTGTCTGGTGTCATGTTTTCTGAAAGATGAGAGCTGTGAAGTGTCCGAAGGTCTGTCCTGTAACATTCACTTCAGTGTCGGGCATCTGTGTGCCCCCCTCCAAGTACTTTCCCCGAGGGGCCCTGGGGCCACCGTCCAGCAGCCTGGGAGGCCCCGCGGGAGCTCCAGCTCGAGCACTGCCGCCCCTTCCATCCCCACTCCTGACACAAGACTTGCTCAGAAGAGCAGAGCCAGATGCACTGGCAGCTGCTCTAGGGCTTGTGTCCTTAGCCAGCAAGTCATTGCCCTTCGTGATTTAGCAAGAAGGTGAGGGGAGTCCAGCATTGCAGATAAACTTGTATTTGTATTTCTTTCCCTTTCCAGGCAAAAGCTTATTATCCCAAATGGAAGTTGCCCTGTTATTCTGAATACTTACTTTTGTCAGAAAGTTGTTGCCAAAGAAGATTCAAAAACAACACGTGAAATGCACAGTTGGGACACACCCCTTCCAAGAAGAAGCATCATTTTGGCCCAGATGTTTAGATTTAAGAGCCTAACAAATAACTCACCTGAAAACCAGGTAAACGATCACTGACTTAGAGGTTTTTTGCTTTGTAGTAATACTGTGTTTAAAGGCTTTGGAATTTATAGAGGTGATTACCTTTGTGTTTGGTCCTTTCCAAATATTCAGCAACTATATATGTAATCTTTAATTTATTAAAATATGAGTTTTCATTTTTTTCTCTTCTCATAATTGCCTAAGAATTTTATTTAAGCCTCTTTTATTTATTAAAAAAATCATGTTTTTCTTTTTCATAACATCTGTATCCCTTGGGATAAAAAGAGCTGCATAAACTTGAGGTTATACACTGGAGATTGCTTTTTGGAATTTTAGTGGCCCTGAGCCATGGTCATCCACCAAGATGAACTTGGGGAACCACTAAACTTCTCTTGCGGCGGGCACAAAGGACACCCCCGGGACCACTCGGGCTCCAAGTGTCTGACTTCAGTGCGCCTGCGTCAGGGTCGCCTAGTTATCCCAGTCAACGCGGGGGAGCGGAATACTGAGGCTGACAGTGTGAGGGGACATCGGAAAGAAAAGGAAACAGACTTTGAACGTACTTTGTAGGTGTGGAGGTGAGCGGGAGCTCCCTTTGACTGTCACATATGTCTGGAGAGAATTATGTGAAAAGGAGGGCTGTCTAATCAATTTAATTTAACAGATATGAAGTACAGCTCAAAGCGCATTACTGCTTTAATGTACAGTTTTAGACAGCTATGTGATGTTAAATTCATGAGGTATGTCTTCGTCTCACGTCAGTGCTAGGGGAGCGGCGGTAGAGCTTAGTGGTTAAGTGTCTGGACTTTGGAACTAGGTGTCTAGTTCGGGTCCTGCCTCAGCCACTTGCTGCTGGGTGACCTTGGGTAAGACACTGAACTCCTGTCTCAGCATTCTCATCTGTCAAACAGTGGTAACGATGCAGCCTGCCTCCTTGGGTTGGGAGGTTAAATGTGTTTGTTACACAGCATCGTATGTAAAGAAAAGGGCTGCAATGTAGGAAGCACGGAGCACTCTAGAGGTGATGTAATCTTAGTAGGATATTTACTGGGGTCATAAAGGTGTTGCATGTTGTTCACAGGAGTGTGCAAAGTGCTGGCACTTCATAATAACCCTAGTCATTCTTTTATTTTGTTTTGTAGTTTGTGCTATTGAGATTGTTACCTCATAAAAGAAAAATTTTTAAATCACCATAAGGTGTTTTAATAGCAGTACTTTCTCCACGTTTTCAAATCCCCGAGGTGGTCTGTCCTCCTGCCGCTCCCCTGTTCCTCAACTCACCAGGCCTCCTCGGCCACGTTGGTGGCCCGCGTATGGGAGCCCCGCGCCATGGGCGTGCGTCTGTCCTTGTCATTCCTTGAGTGTCCTGCAGTCACACCCGATGCTCAGGGTTCCCCAAGCACATCAGGATTTGGTATGTGGTGTGCCCTCGTGGGTCAGACTGGAATTGTTCCCTTTGCGTGTCTTGCCAGGTTATGTGTGATGGTCACACCACCGTGGGCACAGACTGGACCCTCAGGCACGAACAAGCAGAGCTGGGCTTCCCCGCCCAAGCTCCCCTGAGGGATTCTCTGCTGGATGCAGTCGAAAGCCAAGGAGTTGCCACCTGGTCGGGAGCCGGGGTCCGGGTGGTGGTGCAGAGAGTTTACTCTCTTCGCTGCAGGTGTCAGCAGGCAGATGGCACAGACCCACCTGGAGTTCGGTGAGTGATGAGACACAGGTGCAGGTGCCCAGACTCACCTGGAGAAAGTGGAGGCTCTTCTCAGAGCAGTTTCTTCACTGTATTCACCATGTACATGGGTTGTATTTGTTTGGTTGGTTTTTATTTACATCAGAATTTGGGACACATGGTATGACAGAGGATTTTGTCTATTTGTATAAAAAGTCCTTACTGAAAAAGTTAGTTGCATTTACTTTTACCTTTAATAGTTCATGTTACTGAAAGTAATACAAGCACAATTGGTATTATTATAAGAAAGCCAAGGCATGGTTACGTACTTAAAAAGACCACTGCAATAGCTATCAAGTTTTATGTCTTAAAAACCTGAATAAGTAAATGGCAGCTGGTAAATCTGTGGCTCCCAGATGGTGCTGTCGAGTCTGCATCAGAGCTCTTGGCAGAACTTCTGCTGTGGTGCAGACATTTTTTTACTGCCCTAACCAGTGAGGTGACCACTGACCACGTAGGAAATATGGCTGGTGGGACTGAGGAACTACATTTTAAATTAACTTTATTTTAAAGTTTATGTGGATAGTGGCTGCCTTGGTACACAGGATGGCTAGGTAGCTACGAAAGCAAGGGCAAAACCTGTGATTCAAAGTACTTTGCTCCAACACATTGTGGGAATGGCGTCTTTTCTGCTGAGACTTAGGCTCCTCCTGGTTTTATGTGTTTTCAAGTAGCTATAGACACATTGCTGACTGAGAGTTTATTTATTTATGTCAGACTCTTCTGAGGTTATCTTTCTATGTTAAATTGCCCTCAAAGCAGTAAGGCAGATTTATAACAGAATAGAAATGAAAAGCATAGATTCCAGTTCATCAAACAGTCATTTTGTCTCTCTACTATTAGGAAAACACATATTGGAGAAATAGTAATTCACAGTCATCCTATCCTTACAGTGCCTTCTGATGTTTTTCAGAAAGAGCAAGCAGGAAGCACTGCTCTGTTAACTGTGAGTCCTCTTCCAGTGGACAGCAGCTTACTTTAAAGTACCATGAATTTGAAAAAGTCCCTTCAGGTGTAGAGTTAGAGAATGTTTCTTTTGGAATTATAGAAAAAAATTATTTTTATTTTGTTTGGAATATGTGTGTGTGTGAAACCATTATATCCATCTTTAGGTTTTAACACGACTTGTAGCTGTCGACCAGTTTTGTGCTAGACTTAAATTTGTGTAATTCTAAATAGGATTACCTGAGACAGTTACAGGTTAGACAGAGGTTTGGTCTTGCTTAGAGTTTTTCGCGGTCTGTAGCCGTGCTCGGCTCTAAGGAGGGAATACCGAGTGAGCAGGGCGCGGAGCACCGCTCCAGGGAGGTGGGCCAGCGGGAGCTGAGGCCGCAGGGAGGGGCTCGCGGAGCTGGCGTTGAGCATCGTGCTCCTCGGAGGCCGTCCTCCAGCCCTGCGGTGGCACCTGTTTTACCTGTTGAGCAAAGAGAAGAAATTGGAAGGTAAGCTGCTGCCAGCGGTCGGCGTGGGAGTGCTTTGGGTCTGTGCTTTGTAATACACCCGGGACGTATCGAATGAGACTGTGCTCGTGGTGGACTGAAGGCAGGGCAGGCATACCTCAAAAATAAGAAAACAACATTGAGTCATTCAGATGGAACGCGCCTGCGTCGTGGCGGGGGGCTTCTCGTTGCACACGTGAGGCTGTAAACAGAGGCTGGAGGACCTTAGCGCCATTTCACAGGTGAGGAAGTGGGACCTCAGAGAGGTTCTTACTGCTCATAGTCATGCAGGTGGATGAAAGGAAAACATCATGAGGTATAGAATCCCCAAATGACAGTATTGTAGAGAATACGGGAGCTAAAAGAAAGGGAAGAATATTGAGTTAGAACCAAGCTGTGTTTAGAATACAGCTGACCCAGGGGTCAAGTCATCCTGGAAAGCCACTGCAGGAGCTGTGCATGAAAAGGAACTTTTGGACAGAGGCCATAGCGTTTGGCCTTGGGTTTGAGAGAAGGCTTCTGAGATGTCTTTGGGGTACAAAAAGGTCTCATTGTATAACTGATCATTAGTTTTTTCTAGATTCATTTGCTATAATAATGATCAGATTCTCCAGTTTACAAATGACATTAAGATAGAAAGTAACATTACACTTAGCACCCTAGTGATTCTTTGCTGGTGTGTGTAAGGCATCTCCTTGGAGAGTCCCTCAGCAGCATGTGTCCTGGTGTGGACCTTTACACCTGCACGTGCAACACGATACAAGAGGAGACACCATCAGGAGACTTAGGCATATCGCCTAGGTCACCCTTTTCTACTTGAATTCTGCCTGTAACTTCCTTCCCGTCGGTAACTTGGGGGCAGCTGTGCGGTGCACAGAGTCAGTCTTGTCCAGAGGCCCGAGCACAGCGAGCGCAGGAGGGAGATTGAACAGTGAGGGCTGCTCTCCTGCTGTCCCCTGCGTTACCTCACCTGCTTTACCCCAAAGACCTCTCTAGCCAGCAGTGAGCTGAAGACGACTCTGATCACTGTGTATTTTCTACAGTCAGAAATGGCTGCGTCAGAATAAATTAAGGCCTGTGCAAAGAGAGAGAGCGCTGTCTTATGAGACTCTGCTGCCACGGGATTCTCCCTTCCTGCCCAGAGCAGGCCAGGTGCCTCCCGAGGAAGCTGTGGTGACTTTTCTGTCTAACTTGGCACCTTGATCGTATCATCCTAGCCATGTCACTTTTATGGGATCAGTAAGAGCTTATCTTCTGGCAGACAGCCCAATTTCTGTCAGCTTTGAAATCAAAAGAAATTTATTTGAAGCCTGCCAATCCTGAAGAGAGGCAAATAGATTCTGTCAAAAGGTTCACATTGGGCTTCCCTCGTGGCGCAGTGGTTGAGAGTCTGCCTGCCGATGCAGGGGACACGGGTTCGTGCCCCGGTCCGGGAGGATCCCACATGCCGCGGAGCGGCTGGGCCCGTGAGCCATGGCCGCTGAGCCTGTGCGTCCGGAGCCTGTGCTCCGCAACGGGAGAGGCCATAGCAGTGAGAGGCCCGTGTACCGGAAAAAAAAAAAACGGGGGGGGGGGGTCACATTCTCTGAGCTGTGAAACATTATCAGAAATACACTTCGGGTTTCAGAAATACAATAAGTAGGAGTCTCTGGTCCGTTGTTCTTCTGGATGACATCCTTTAACTCAAGCTATTAAAGAAAACATTTCTACTCGGTTTCTCAGGGTGTTATAGGTCAGCGTAACCAACACTAACTGAAGTTTTATAAACCCCTAAATCAAAGGTAACAAAAAACCAGCCCAGAGGACACTCCCTAAACAGTAAGCAAGGCAGTCTGTGCAGAGCCAAAACACACGTTTATCTAGATCCACTGCATATTGGATGAATATTATATAAATGCATGACTAATAAGACCATAGGCTTTTTTAGCCCAAAGGGAGCACTGGTTTATACTGGAGGAAACTGGGGCCAAGAAAAAGTAAGTGGACTCCCTAGTGACTCCCTCCCTCCTGGCAGAGTGGAATCTAGACCGAACTGCCTTGCTCCCGGTCCATGGGGATCGCCATTAAACATTGCCTTTTTCCCTCCCTTTCTGTGAAACCTTCACTTCCTTTCTCCTTGAGATATTTAACTTAGGGACAAATAATTTAATTTTATCCGTCAGAGATGCACATTCTTTCTAGCCTGTCATTGCAGAAATACTTATTATGGGAGAGAGTTAGTCTTTTGTAAGGGCGTTGAATTCACAGACATGGTCATGCATTTGGACAAAAGCCTGGAGGGGACAGAACCTTCTTACTTAACTGTTTTCTAGTTATCTTGCACTTCAGTTTTATGGAAATTCATTGAGCTGAACTCAGGGGGAAAAAGCACATTTTCCTTCCTCTATACCTTGATGTTATTCTCTTTTCATCTTTTGACCCTTCCTTTAGTCTGTTTTAATATTTCTTCTTTTCACTAAGGAAAAAAAAAAAAAATCCACTGTTGCCCTGGGCCAGACTCTGGGTCTGCATGGTTGACAAAACCAGACATCATTGTGTGCTCATGGGGCATAGTCTGGTGAGGGAGTCCCACACAAAACAATCAAAAACATACATTTATGATTTTAAGTTGTGGTCAGTGCTCTGGTAAGGAAAAAGTGGGATACTATGAGAGACCAGTGGAGAAGGGAAAGAATTTACTTTGTGGATTCAAGCACAGGTGTTCTAAGGCAGTACTATTTAAGTGACACTTGAAAGCTAAGCGGCTGTTAGGTGAAAAGCAGATGAAATAGAGGGAGTGCCCTTGAGAGCTCCAGACAGGAGGGAGATGGTGGAGTGGCCGGCGTGCGTGGGCCATGGGCAGGAGCCAGCCCCAAACAAGGTGTACCCATCTGACAGACACTTCAGCTGTGGGATGGAAAATGGTTTGAGGAAGAGGGGATGTGGAGCAGGGCCCCAGTGGAAGCAGAGAGGCCCGGGAAGAGGCTACTGCTGCATCCAGCACAGCCCAGGCTCCAAGTGTCATGCGGCACCACGGCAAAATGGAGGCATGTTTCTGATGTGTGTGGTGACTTGGTAAAGGATTGAGTGGGGGTAGAGGGGAAGGAAATATTAAGACTTATCCTCAGTTTGAGTGCTTGGTTGAGTGATGGGTCATTACTGAGGTAAGAAAACTGGTTTGGAGGGAAGCTTGAGAATTCAGTTTGGGGCCTGTTTAGTTTGAGATTCCTATGAGACATGCAAGAAAGGATGTCAGATGAAAAGTCTGCATATACAGATCTCACATTCAGAGAAGATTTTAGGTTGGAAGTAAATATCGGGGGGTTTTCAGCCTACAGCTGGTTGGTCTGTATATTTGTACTTGCATTCGTTTTGTTGGCTAATTTGAAGAGGTTACGGTTGTCCATGTGCTAAGTTCCAAAGGCCCTGGAGGGCCTTTAGTGAGAGGCAGATGCCCCCGCCTTCCTCCCTTGACCCCCTTCACAGCTGCTCTGTCCCAGCTGGAAACTGTCTAAAGCCAGGGCAGTGGATGAGATCACATTAGGGAAATCGTAGACACAGAAGAAAGAAGAGATGTAGCGTCAAGATCTAAGGTGCTGTAGCATTAGAGAATGGGTAGGAGAGGGACCACAGAGGAGCCTGGAGAGGAAGGGCTAGTCGTGGCAGGCACTCGGCATTGTGGGATGCCATGTGTGGTAGAGGGCAGCTGACGGGGTGCCTCAGAGAAGCCTAACAAGGTGACGGATGAAGCCATGCGAAGTTCCTGGGTGACTTTATGCACAGGAGTTGCTGGGGGTGGAGGTGGAAGCTAGCTCCCTGGGCATGCAGGAGTGGGTGGGAAGTGGGGAGTGTGGACAGGTTTTGACAACGAAGTTTTGTTGACGCAGAAGGGATTGAGAATGCCCAGCATTTAACAGCACAGCAGAACTACAGTGCAGGCATTCTGTCTCTTGCTTCCAATATTGGGACCATTTTTCTTTCTTCTTTTTTGTTTTTTAATTGAAGTATAGTTGATTTACAATGGTGTTAGTTTCAGGTATACAGCACAGTGATTCAGTTTTGTGTGTATATATTCTTTTCCATATTCTTTTCCATTATGGTTTATTACAAGATACTGAATATAGTTCCCTGTGCTCTACAGTAGGTCCTTGTTGTTTATCTGTTTTCTCTAGTGGTGTGTATCTGTTAATCCCAAATTCCTAATGTATCCCTCCCCCGCTTTCCCCTTTGGTAACCGTAAATTTGTTTTGTATGTCTGTTTGTTTCTGTTTTGTAAATAAGTTCATTTGTATCATTTTTTTTAGATTTCAGTATAACCAATGTTCATAGCGGCACTATTTACAATAGTCAAGACTTGGAAGCAACCTAAATGTCTGTCAACAGATGAATGGATAAAGAAGGTGTGGTATATGTATACACAATGGAATATTACTCAGCCATAAAATAGAGTGAAATATTGCTATTTGCCGCAACGTGGATGGACCTAGAGAATATCATACTAAGTGAAGTAAGTCAGACAGAGCAAGGCAAATACCATTTGTCTTTTGAAAATGCGTTGAGGTAGAGGCAGGTCGTCAGTGGAAGGAGCGGAAGGTCTAGATTCAGACTAGTCTTGGTTCAAGTGCCGACTCCCCCACTTAGCAGGGAGACTTGGAGCAGATTATGTTTCCTTATTTGTGAAATTGGAAGTACAATACTGTCCATAATACAGGTTCATGATGAGGATTAAATGAGATCACATATGTAAAGCATTTCCCACGGTGCTTCCCATATACTAATAACACTCAGAGGGCGGCTCACTAGCTCTTGAAAAGCAAGCATGAATACTTTAAAATTGTAAAATAGTGATAAACAACATTGTACAGTAATAGAAACCTAACATAAGCAAAGAAAAGACATCTAGTTACAAATCGGCATTTGTGTTAGTTTTGTGTCTGTTGTCTAGCTGCAGGGAAAGCTTGATTAAAGTGGTTTTACTTCCATGCTTTTGGCCACCCTCACCCTACTCATCAGCAAGGAGTTGAAGCTCATTTACTTTAGAAAACAAACATTTATGTATATTCATGTGTGAACTGTGACCCCTGCCTCTCAGTGATGGAAGTATAGAAGTTCCTCTGTAATAAACACATTTCCAACAATGGCCCGAGTGCCGCGTCCCGTGTTGGACGGTGCTGTTAACTACAGCTGGTCTAGTTTTGTTTTTTATCTGGAACAACTAAAGACATCCCAGACTGCTGATGGTGGAAATGCAGAATGAGGAACGAGCAGGTAGTGGGTGGGATGATTCGAGCCCTTAGTTTGTGTTTGGACAGTAGAGAACAGATTCTTGTCTCCAGCTTGCCAGGACTCTGTTGAAAAGAAAGTCATCAGCTGTGTGCTCACCAGCCAGGTCTCCAGCTCTTACGAACTTTCACTTTCTTCCTGTTACCTGGTTGGATGATATGCTGGATTCATGTCTCTTTTGTGTGTGTATCAAGATGGAATGGCGTGGTGTTCTTCCTCCAGAGCAGCAATTCATACATGTCAGTGGTGGAAGAGCTCCAAGGGAGGACAGCAGTTCCTCCTCATCAGAGGCACACAGGCCGCCCCGCCTGCTCTCCTTTTGCGTCTGCCACACCCACCAGACTGTGAAGTGATTGTATTGACTGACCAGCTCAGCATCACATTGCATAAGGCTGTTATTTTACTTGTACTTTATTTCTTCATATTGTAGAAAAATTGGAATCACTCGTCTTCAATGATTTGAGTATTCTTATCGTGATGCAAAGGTATTATAAGAGGAGAGCATCATTTTTTTAACGTGTCCTCATAAATGATGTCACAGCCCATTCCTTAGGTTTTTCTTAAGGTTTTTCTAGTTAGTCATTAACTCTGTGTTCACGAGTCTTAAATAAACCCTTTACTCTCAGCTTCCCAGCTCTTAACTTTTGCTTATTTCCTCTCTAAAACACCTCTTTTGTGATATCCCAAGGTCATTCAGCCCCATTTTCTTCTGTCTTATTGCTGGTAATTCTACTAATTGACATCCAGATCTTTTACATTCTCTGCCATTCCTCCTATTCACATTCTGAATTACTGTGAAGGGTAAAAATAGCATCAAGTCCATGGAATTACAGTTCTAGTCCTCGCTGTTCTTTAATGCGCACACAAACAGGTGTCAAAGTGGGAAGTTGACTGAAAAGAAGCCGAAGGAATCTATCTTACTTCTACCTCTTTTCTTTTTCTTTTTCTTTTTTTTTTTTTTTTGCCGTACACGGGCCTCTCACTGCTGTGGCCTCTCCCGTTGCGGAGCACAGCCTCCGGACGCGCAGGCTCAGTGGCCATGGCTCACGGGCCGAGCCACTCCGCGGCATGTGGGATCTTCCCGGACCGGGGCACGAACCCGTGTCCCCTGCATCGGCAGACGGACTCTCAACCACTGCGCCACCAGGGAAGCCCTCCAGCCTCATTTTTACATGTGTGTATCCAGTTGTCCTAGCACTATTTGCTAAAATGACTACTCTTTCTCCATGGAATTTTCTTGGCACCCTTGTCAAAAATCAGTTGACCATACATATAAGTGTTTTGACTCTCAGTTCTCCTCCATTGCTCTATCTGCATGTCTTTATGCCAGCACCACAATGATCTTAATTATCAATACTATACCTTTATAGTATGTTTGGAAATCAGGGAATGTGAGTCCTCTAACTTTATTTTTTCCAAGATTATGTTTGGAATTGTGAGTCTTTTATATTAACACATGAATTTTAGAATCAGTTTGTTAATTTTTATTTATTTTGCAGTAAACCAACTGGGCTTTTGATAGAGATTGTGTTGAATGTGTATGTCAATTTGAAGAGAATTGCTGTCTTATCAATACTTAGTCTTTGGATCCATAAACATGGGATGTCTTCTCATTTAATTAGATCTTTAATTTCTTTCATCAGTGCTTTGTAGCTTTCAGCCTGCAAATCTTGCATTTCTTTTGTTAAATTTATACCTATTTTCTTTTTTTATACTATTGTAAATGCAGTTGCTTCCTTAATTTCACTTCTGTTTGTTTATTGCTAATGTGTAGATATGCAAGTGATTTTTATATATTGGCCTGTGTTCTAAAGTCTTGTTGAATTTGCTGTATTCGCTCTCACAGTTTTTAGTGGATTCCTTAGGATTTTTCACACATAAAATCATGCAGTCTTCGAATAAAGATAGTTTTACTTCTTCATTTCCAATCTGGTTGTATCTTATTTCTTTTTCTTTCTTAATTGTCCTGGAAGCGCTTTTAATTGTCTTGAGGCAGAAAAATAGAAATGGCTATTTGAAGCTGTGGTGTTTTCACGGTAGCTCATCTCCCTACTCATTGTCCTCAGTCTCTTGAGGTCCTGTGGAGACTTCACTACCATCTTACGCCACTTGCCTTGTGAAGTCTCTCTTGATTTCCCCCATAGAAATAGTCTCTTCTTCAATGTGGTAGGATGAAAAAAAACCAAATTTTGGAAGCAGACAAACTTGGGTTTGAATCTGAACTCTGCCACCTGCTAGCTCTATGTTCTTGGTTAGAGATCGGTAGATAGGTAGGCAGGTAGATAGGTAGGCAGGTAGATAGGTAATCTTAACTCTCTTCATTTTCGTAGCAGCCCCATGCAGTTAGCACCGTCACTGTCAGCCTTGCATGGTTGTTTTGAAGATTCAGTGAGATAATATTTATAAAATGCTTGATGCCAAGGAGACACTCTTAAAACTGTTGGCTTTATGACTATTATGGTCCTTTGTACTGTGGTTAGTTATAGAGGTGTCAGTCTTTAAGGTTGTCAGCTCCTTGCAGGTAAGGATTATGTGTAGGAGTATTTATTATTGCATCTTGTGCAAATATTGTGCCTATTACATATAGCCCTAAATATATTTCAGTTTGATGTATTTCTTTTTGGTATTTATGGTAATTTGTCTTTGTGTATCATTTCTCCCCTTCTAGGTGAAACAAAATGGATCCATTTTCCTACCCTTTATCTCTTTTTTAAGCTTTTATCATTTTATTGGTCTGGTATCAGGTTACAGCTAGCTGATTGAAATTTGAAAGGTTTCAGAGTAGAATCAGAGCTGTGGATAATCTGAAAGCAGTATGTTCATGTTCTTTAAACACTGTATAATACCAACCCCTATCATTGATCCAATTCATATTTGCTTATGAGATTATTTAATGCATATTTAATGAGCTTATTGATAGTATGAAATAGCAGTGAAAGTACCCTTGTTCTTTTTTTATGTATTAAACCAGTGATACACTTGAAAAAATCAAAAGGAATGGCAACAGCCTAGTGATGTGAGTACAGAAAATTATGAAAATAAAATTTTCACAACAATATGAAGATAGCAAGGGTAATTTTCCCGATTCACAGCCAGATGACTATGCTGTGTGTACCCATAGTTCTAAGTTTGCATCTTAATCTGGCTTTGGTGATTTTCCAGCACCTGTTATCCATCAAGATCAAGAATGGTTTCAAGGTGGCCCTGTATAAAAGGCATGGAATTTTCTGCCTGTTCCTGAACTCCTTTCCCTGGAAACTTTTGTTCCTAAAAGCGGCTGGAGACCTCTAATGGTCTGCACCGCCACCCTCCCGTGCCTGCAGCTGTGACCTGGAGCAGTACTGTGGTCACACTAGACCTTTCCTATGAGCCAGGTTGCGGCTCTAGTGTGTGCTCTGAGATGACAGCACAGAGCAGAGCCATGGGAGACAGAGTGACAGCCCGCAACTTGCGGGGGGGGGGTGGGGGGGGGTGTAGGCAGCCAAATGCAAGCACTGAGCACCACGTGCCTCTGCAGCCAAAGGTGCACAGACGGGTGAGGTCAAGAGTGAGAGCCAGCTGGGCTGCCGCAGTTCGCTGCCCCTTTCTCCCTGTTCGTGTCTGTCACGTGGACCTGTTCTGCCCTGCCTCCCGGCTGCTGCTGGACCCAGAGCGCTTGGGGCAGCCAGCTGGCAGTCTTGGCAGGCTTACCCTCGTTGTGCTCATGGCTTGGCCCTGAAGTTCTAATTAGCTTGAGCCTCCTCAGCCCCACGTGCCACAGAAAACTGCAGCAAACATATCCTCCAAAACCATTCTTTGGAAGAGAGAGACACTGTGATATATGAACAGGGACCCTTGTTTCTTCCAGACCGGTTGGCCTGGCAGTGATATCAGTGTTCTGAACCTTCACATTTATTTGCACAGATACAAAAAGAGAGGGACAGATGCAAGGGCATCTAGACAGCTGCTTGTCGTATAGTGAGGACAACGGCCAGGTGTTGTGCGTTCTCTAGTACTTGTCAGTGCTTTTCCGAATCAGCCCATACATACCGTTCTTGAATGTCACTTCTCCCGTTTAACCATCTGAGGTCAAGGACTGTGACTCATCTGGTTTTGGTACAGGACCACGAAGGTAGTGGACATGTAGCAGTATGTGTGGATGGGGAAAAGGAGTGGCGGGTGGGGACCTGAGGACATAGTGTGTGGCTGTGTCCCCTTCTTTACTCAGGACTCACCAGGCTGTGGGGAGGCACCACATGTGCTGTCATTCCTCTAAGGAGACCCACAGGGAGGCTGGTGAGGTCAGAACCGCCGGGAACACTGTGCTTTAGGAAAGGCGGAAGGTGTGACGCTTGGACTCCGGGCCCCTGCAGGGTGGTCAGCGAGTGTAAAGGAGCAGGCGGAGGACAAAGTAGAAGGGCCCTCAGGGAGGAGGCAAGGCGGGAATAAGAGCTGCTCTGGGGTGAGAATGTCCGTAAAGAGAGAAAGAGAGTCCAGTTGAGAACGACCGAAAGGTTTCAAAGCATTTGTTGCAATTCCTGCAGCGCTAAGAGAAATCAAGAAGAAATCAAGGAGCCACAGGTAGAAGATGAAAGGATGAAAACCGTATTTAACTAAATGCAACTTAATTAGCTGAGGAGGAAGGGACCCATGATTTGAATTAAAGAAAGAAGAAGGTCTGCGTTGTGCAGGGAAAGCTGGCGGGGTGCGGTGTCCCTTGTCTGGAGTAGCTCTGATTGTCTCACAGATGCTCTGTGGGGTCCTCGGCTGTGTCCTGGCCTGTACTTCCTCTCTCTGCGGTGGAATCTGAACGCAGGTGTCAGAAGTTCCTGCAGGAGGGGACGAGCAGAGAAGACCAGGCTGGTTAAATGTTGGGGAGTGGAAGGAGAAGAGCGAAATAAACGCCAAATTTCCCGATGTCTCATCACTTACACAGCCTTTTGGAAAACTAAGAGGTGGCTTAGGCAGCTTTGCACCTCGAGTCTTTGCCCACAAATAGGTGACAGTGGAACACTGGCTGTGCAGGAGAACCACAGACGTTCTTGGAAGGCCTGTCTTTCTGGGAGCTGTAGAAAAGTGGAAAACTGCACTGACGGCAGAGATACCAGAAAAAAGTTATCTTTAAATCTGTTGCAAGCAAGTAATTCCAATTTTTATTCTGCTCATGAAGGCATCATCTTCTCTTCAGAAAAGATGAGAATGAGAGATTTCCTACGATGATGTACTTTGCACCAGGGTTACTACATTTTTGGTAGCAAGTACATTCATCGTGGTAGACTATCTGCCAATGTTCCTTTATGTTTAAGTTTTGAATTTCTCCCAGGTGCTTCCTAAAGAAGAGTATCTGGTCTGTTTTGGAGGATGGGTGGAAAGTAGGGGAGAGACTGACCCAAGGATTGAGGTGCAGCAATGAAGCCCCATCCCAGGGGGCTCTTTGCCTTTTTTCCTGGCCATGTGACATCTGCAACTCTCCTGTCCCTTCTGGTTGGAGAGAGCATGCTCAGTTAACATTTAGTAAAAACAACACAAAGAGTGCATATTTGCATAGGGACATGTGTAAATGCCCCCGTAATAAACAGACTACCTGGAAGTTTACATGAGGAGAGGCTGTTTCCATCACTGCCTGGGGAGGAATTTGACATTGTGGGACCGGTACCCTGAATGCCTGTTAGAACAGGTGGATTTTGTGTGTGCACATCACCTTTTCTTTGAAAAGTTTTTTTGATTAAGGTGAAATTCACATAACAAAATTAACCATTTTAAAGTGTACAACTCAGTGATATTTAGTACATTCACAGTGTTGTGCAACCACTATTTCTATTTAGTTCCAACACATTTTTTTTTTAACGCAGATGGAAACCCTGCACCCATTAGCAGCCCCTCCGCGTAAACCTCCCCAACCCGTCCAGCCCCTGGCAACTGCAGGTCTTCTTTCTGTCTCTACATCTCTACCTGTTCTGGACATGTCATGTAAATGGAGTCATACAGTGTGTGGATTTTTGTGTCTGGTGTCTTTCACTCAGCATCATGTTTTCAAAGTTTGTCCATGATGGAGCCTTTGTCAGTGCTTCTTTCCTTTTTATGGCTGAATAATATTCCATTGTATAGATATATCAAATTTCATTTATCCATTCATCAGCTGATGGGCATTTGGGTTGTTTCCACTTTGGGCTATTATGAATGATGCCACTGTGAACATCTTTCTAGAAGTCTTTCTGTGAACACGTTTTCATTTTTCTTGGGTATATCCCTAGGAGTTGAGTTGCTGGGTTATATGGTAATTCTATGTTTAGCTTTTTGAGGAACCACCAGAATATTCTCTGCAGCAGATGCACCATTTCATATTCCCTCCAGCTACGTATCAGGGCTGCAATTTCTCCACATCCTCCCTGACACTTGTTATTTTCTTTCTTTTAATAACAACTGTTTTAACTAGTGTGAGGAGATATTTTTACTTCTTCCTTTCCAATGTATTTGTCATCTGTTTCTCGTTCTTACCTAATTGCTCTGGGTAGAATTTCCAGTACAGTGTTAAACACAGATAGCAAGAGAAGGTACCTTCATCATGTTCCTGATCTTAGGGGAACTTCATCTTGCGCCACCAAGTCTGATGTTGTTTGTGGATTTTTCACATATGTCCCGTGTCAGGTTGAGGAAGTTCCCTTCTGTTCCTAGTTTGTTGAGTGCTTTTATCATAAAAGAGTGTCGGATTTTGTCAAATGCTTTTTCTGCACAGCCTAATCCAACTTTTTTGGGATTACACATCATACGGTAGGGATCAGAGAAGTTTACTAACATGGTGATTCTTAGTAGAGAAGGTGTTGTAACCAAATTATTAAAATAATTGCTTTGAGTCACCAGGTTATGGAACCACTGCTATTCTACTTGATCCTTCTTGGCAATAATATTCTCTGTAATAGGAGTTTACAAACATGCACTTACCTTTGCTTTTTTAAAAATTGATTTTAATACACTTTTTATTTTAGAATAGTTTTAGATTTACAAAGATAATACAGAGAGTTCCACATACCCCATACCCAGTTTCCCCTATTTTTTTTATTGAAGTATAGTTGATTGATAATATTGTATAAGTTTCAGGTGTGATTTCCCCTATTTTTAACATCATATATTATTATGATACAGTATCACATTTATTGAATCAATATTGATACTATTATTATCAACTGAAACTTATACTTTATTCACATTTCTTCAGATTTTCCCTAATGTCCTTTTTCTGTTCTTGGGTCCCATCCACAAACCATACTACATTTAGTTGTCATGTCTTCTTAGGCTACTTCGGACTGTCAGTTTCATAGATCTGCTTTCTTTTGGTGACCTTGCCAGTTGTGAGGATTACTGGCTAGGTATTTTGTAGAATATCCCTTAATTTGTGTTTTTCTGATATTTAGGGTGGTATGAGTTTGGGGAGGAAGATCACAGGTGAAGAGCCGTTTTCCCCACATCATGCCAAGGGCACGTCCTGTCAGCACGACTTATCTCTGCTGTTGCTGACTTAATTACTGGTTGAGGTAGTGTTTATCAGGTCTCTACACTGTAACATTACTTTTTAAAAAATTAACTTACGTTTTAACTCCTGTTTGATAATGTCCTGGGGACAGAGCTAGAGCATTCACTGTACGTCCCTTGGTATCTAAGAGAGTCTGAAGCAAGAGCATTTGTGACTTTGACAAGCTCAGGGCAGAGTGATGTACGAGCCAGATTCCCGAGTTGTCTTTGAAGTTATTTATTATTCATGTTCATTTATCATTCGTGTCTTGAAGGTACCGAGTTGGGGTTCTTCACCCGCAAACATAGTTGTATGGTGAGAAGAGCATTACTCTGGCCGTCAGAAGACCCGTTATCTCCCTTTAGAAGGTCAGGTGGGAACAGTGGGCCCGTGTTGCCAGGGTATTGTTCAGTTAGGCAACCTTTATCGAGCCTCTTGTGGCACGTCACCCTGCAGGGCAAAAAATGGCATTAACAGGAAAGAAACTAGAGCCCCATCCTAAAATAACTACATGAACAAAAGTCACCTCCGTGCCCAGACTTGCCCTGGATGATCCTCAATGTATGTGGGGTAGGAAACTCTAAGGAGATGAGTGTCATGCCTGTGTCAGGGCATCTGCGCACACACTCTCGGTGCCAGGAGCCTGCGTGGTTGAAGTATGCAGAGCCACGCGTGGTCCTCGGGGCAACTGTAGCATCTTCAGGGTGCGTGACATCCTCAGAGGTTTCCTTTAGGCCACAGTGGACCTTAATGTCACAAGTAAGCTGTAAAAGTTGAGAGTGTGCGATGAAGACAGGAGTTGAAGGCAGGAGATCATGCAGAGTTCAGGCTTTTATGGTTGAGATTTGTGTTTGAATCAGAATTCCTCCCATGTGTCACTTCTGGTTGATTTGTCCAGCTGGGTTTGGTTCTTTTTTAGTTAATAAAATATCTTCCTTTTCTTTATCTTCTGTAGCAGAGGTTTATGTATCAGTGACATCTTTTCTTGTCATCCAGTTCAACCAAAATAATTTAGTTGTTTTTATTTAGTCTTGAAGGAAAACTAAACTGAATTTATTCAAAATCTGAATCACTTGAATTAAAGGTTTTTTTCCCTTCAGGTGCATGCATTAACCCAAACTGTAATAAAATACGGCCAAGGATGACAGGCTGGGCAGTGAACATTTTCTAAATTTTAACAGGAGTTAATTTTTCTTTATATATCTGTATTTTTTCATAGTTTAATTTTGTAAACATGTTAGTACTTTTGCAAAAGAATATAAATAAATGTGTTGCTTTTCCATAATTACTTGGGAAGCAATTTATTACTCTATACAAAGTGTTATTTTTTTAAAACCCATATGTATTGTATAGAATTTTTATTTAGTTTAGGTGCTGTTTATTTTGTTGTTTAGTTGGTTTTTGGGTTTTGTTTTGGTTTTTTTTTTTTGCGGTACGCGGGCCTCTCACTGTTGTGGCCTCTCCCGTTGCAGTTATCTTTTCGTTATTGAATTCTAGTTTAATTCCACTGAGAGCATACATTGTATAGTTTCTGTTTCTTTAAGCATGTTAAGATGTGTTCTGTGGGCCAGACTGTGGTTTGTCTTGGTGAATGTTCCATGTGGGCTTGAAAAGAATGTGTCCTCTGCAGTTGTTAGATAAAGTAGTCTATAGATACCACTTATGTCCAGTTGATTAACAGTGTTGTTGAGTTCAACTATGACCTTGCTGATTTTCTACCAGCTGGATCTGTCCATTTCTGAGAGAGAGGTGGTAAAGGGTCCAGCTGTGATAGTGGATTCATCTGTTTCTCTCTGCAGTTCTGTTTTATCCCATGGAGTTTGATGCTCTGTTGTTAGGCACATACACATTAAGGGTTGTTACGTCTTCTTGGAGAATTGACCCCTTTATCATTGTGAAATGTTCTTTGTCTGTAATAACTTTCCTTTGAAGTCTGCTCCGTCCGGAATTAAAGTCGCTTCTCCTGTTCTCTTTATATACGTGTTAGCATGTTGTTTTCAGTATTGTGGTAGCATGATACTATTACTGTGTTATTATGTCAGCATGGAATATTTTTCTTCATCCATTTACTTTTAATCCACTTTATATTTAAAGTGGTTCTTTTTCTGTCTTTTGTGGCTTAATGGAGTATTTTATATGATAACATTTTCTCTCCTGTTTTTAGCACATCGGTTACGCTTATATTTTTACTTTTTTTAGTGGTTGCCCTAGAGTTTGCAGTATACATTTACAACAAATCCAAGTCCACTTTTAAATAACACGGATCAGTTCTGGGTAGTGTGAGTACCTTATAAGAACAAGACAATCCTGACTCCATCCCCCACCCCATCCCTTGTATCGCTGCTGTCATTCATTTCACTTATGTGTAAACACACATAGGCATGTGTATGTATGCGTAAGAAATATACATAAGCATACATAATCGAATACGTTGTTGCTATTATTATTTCAAACAAACTGTTATCTATTAGATCAATTAAGAATTAATATAAAAGTCTTTATTTTTACCTTCACTTATTCCTTCCTCAGTCCTCTTCCTTCATGTAGATCCGAATTTCTGATCTATATCGTTCTCCTTCCCTCTAAAGAACTTCTTGTATCATTTCTTGCCAGGCAGGTCTACTGGCAACAGATTGCCCCAATTTTTGTTTGAGAAAGTCTTTATTTCTCCTTCACTTTTGAAGGATAATTTCACAGGGTACAGAATTCTATGTTGGTGGGGGCTTTTTTCTCTCAATACTTTCAATCTTTCACTCCACTCCCTTCTTGTTTGCATGGTTTCTTAGAAGTCAGGTATAATTCTTACCTTTTTTCCTCTATAGAGAAGGTGGTTTTTTCCTCTGGCTTCTTTCGGGTTTTTTGTTTATTGTTCAGTTTTTGGCATTTATTCCTGCTTGGTGTTCTCTAAACTTCCTGTATCTGTGATTTGGTGTCTGACGTTAATTTGAGTGAGTACTTCAACTGAACGTGGAAATGGAGGTGATGACAGGAGACCCTGGAGGGCTGTCACACAAGCAGATGGAGTGTGGGACTGGGGTTTGGGAGGGGTGGTGATGACATAACGACTCAGAGTCTGTGCTGCAAGTTAGCGTCTCAGGCCCCTAGTGTCAGCCCCGCACGCCCAGGGCAAAAACCCTGTCATCCAGCAGAATCGTGCATTGACTAACATTTTCAAGCTATTCAGGGACATGCAAGAAAGGCCGGGGCAACTCCCTGAGTTGTCAGTTGACATTGCAAGTAACCTCATACATTAAAAGACTGGGTTAGGGCTTCCCTGGTGGCGCAGTGGTTGAGAGTCCGCCTGCCGATGCAGGGGACACGGGTTCGTGCCCTGGTCTGGGAAGATCCCACATGCCGCGGAGCGGCTGGGCCTGTGAGCCATGGCTGCTGAGCCTGCGCGTCCGGAGCCTGTGTTCCACAACGGGAGAGGCCACAGCAGTGAGAGGCCTACGTACCACAAAAAAAAAAAAAAAAAAAGGCTGGGTTAGGTCAAAACCTGTGATACTATGAAATAATCCAGGCACTGTTTATTTTATTCTTGGCCATGTTCATTTAGCCACATCTAGCAAAGGTGGAGTAGAGAAAGAGTTGTGGGTGCCAGACCCCCAGATTCTTTATGCCACCAGGCAGTGTGGTCTGAGGCAAGCTAAGGATCCTCTGAGCCCCACACAAGTGTCTGTGAGATTAAATGATGGAAGGAATCACCACAGCCCCTTGGAGCACTAACTAAAAGTCTGGGCGTTTTTAGCTGTGTAAAGAATTAGAATAGTGAGCATTTCTTTATCAGATGATTGCTTCCTCTTGGAAAGCAGTCAGTAAGGAATTATTTACATTTACTTAAGAATTTAGAATATCTGATAAGGCATTAATTTATCTCAGATTTAATGATACATTTGCACGACAAAAACTTAAGTACTCATAGTGTGTATGTGTGCTTAAGAAATTGCTCAAAGTACTCTAGCTCTGCTTTTGAAAGTTTTCTCTGCCTCCTGTATGTTATAGAGCTAAATTCAAGATCATTCGGAAAATAGGCCTCATGCACTAATAGATCCTGTGGTCCTGCCCGCCCCATCTCTGCTCAGTGGTCCCTGCACACACATCTCTGCACATACTATTCAGTAAACAACTGAGAGAACCAAGCTCAGCCGGTTCATTCACAGAGTGTTTGGAAAGGGCTGTCTGAGCAGCCTTGACACACTGGCTGAAGGGGGGTGAGAGGCAGTGTTGGTGTTTTCATTAGTTCTTTTAATAGCACTGAACCAGCTGTAGCTGGTTAACTCAAGCCTGGGCTCCTATTAGTGTACAGGTCTCTTACGCAGGATAAAGGGCTTCTGATGGAAACAGATTTTGTTACTCATGATACCACCGACTGTGTTTACATGAACTCACCCAGTCTGTCATGAGATGTGATTTAAAAGGGTTCCGTTAAAACCCAGGAACTCCCGGAGTGCTCTTCAAATCACCCTTGAAAACAAAAATATAGATAGCTTTCCTTATCGAACCAGCCATCCTTCACAGGTCCTGCTTCCTTTGGATGACGCTTTTGAAGAGAGCTAGGATGTTTTCCCATCAGTGTTATAAAAATTGGGTGGAGAAAGTTGTTTTTCCTCTGCCCACAGCAAGGAATCATCATCTTATAGGGGGCAGAGAATAATTTACCCAAGCATTTCTGGATAAGTGAAATAGAAGTGTTTGTATTGCTGTAGGTTTTCAAGGGGTGAACTCTGATGGAAGGCAAGATCTGACTTTTTAGACGCCGTTAACAGCTGGATGGAAATAAACGTATGTGCGTATATTCATTTCTATCTAGAGGAGTGGAAATGGGAAAGAAAAAACATTTGAATGGAGAGTTGTTTACTGGATTCTTGTGTGCCTTGTTTTGGGGATTAAAGGATAAACCAATTTAGCCAGTGTTCTGAAGTAGCCAAGAATCTGTGAGGCTCAGCTACTTCCTGGATCAGTCTCACCAGAAATTAGAAAATATAGTCTTCTTTTAAACCTGATTTATTGGCAGAAGTGAGCTGAGGCATTTGAAATGATGAAGTCGTGAAAACACAAGGGCTGAGATTCTTCCTGTAATAGTTGTAGCAGCTGCTTGAGGAGACGCAGCCACTCTCACAGGACCCAGAATTGTCCTTGCTTCCTCCTGATGCTTTCTTTTTCCCCAGAACAGGGTCTGACGGTCTCAGAGATTCAGTAGTTCCGTTTTTAGGGTGGTGCTAGGGGCTGGACTGTCATCCACCTCACAGGGTTGTTTAGGGGGTTAAATGAAGTAGCAGAGGTGAGGTGCCCGGCTCACGGTGGCACTTCGTTTTGTTCTCATCTTGACAGAGCGGGGCTGCCAAGTGCCGTGTTGTAGGCTGTCCCGGTCCCTCACCTCAGCCTTTGTGCTGTGAAAGCAGCTCTGGGCAGGAACTCCGGAACAGATGGGCTGGTCCCAATGAAACTTTATTTACAAAGACTGGTGGCAGGAAGAATTTGGCCCACAGGCCGTAGTTTGCCAACCCATGATCTATACAAAGAGGCGAATTTCTTTATGTCTCATATTTCCTTTGGAGGATAAAAGGGAATTTTCAGCCAGTGTTTACTATAGTTGTAACTTCCCACAGTGCTCATCAAAATAACACGTGAAGGTGTAAGTATATGCTTACGTATTTTTGAACTACATACAAAAAGAATGTGTAAAGTTAAAGTGCTTAATGTATTAATATATTAAGTTTCAGATAAAATAGCTCCTGTCACATGTGGTGAAATGATGTGACTGTAGAAATGTCGGGATTCCTCTGTGTACTTGGCCTTCAGACGTTGAATTACAAAATGATAGAGGCAGCATAGCAAACTTAGGAGCCAAAGTAAGGTAAAAAAAAACCAAACCTTTATACCAGGGTTTATGATTTGCGAGTGGGAGAATGAACGAGGGAAAATAGAAAGCCCAAGGACAAAGTGTAGATCAGAGTATGGGTGGAAGCAGCGCTAATGCAGATGCTGAGAGAAGCAGTGGGGAGTGGGAAGGAGCCCGGGGTTTGTGCTTCCGGCGCCATCCCTGGCGCCCCGCGGTCTCCCGACCCGGGCAGGCGGAGGGCATCGCGGCTTCACTTGCCCTGTGGCGCGCGTGCGGTGCTTCTCGAGCTTCCGCGTCCGCCGGGCCGGGCCGGGCCGCGGACTCACCTGGCCCACGGGTGGTCCGCGCCCTCCGGGGCAGCGGGACGGGAGGACACGCGGCCGCGTGCCGGGTGCGGGGCGGCGGCAGGTCGCAGAGAAGAGGCGCCCTCTCCTGCGCCTCGTTCTCGTCCCGGCGCTGTGGCCCTGCGCCTGGCCAAACGCTCGCGGCTGAGCCGGTACCACCGGCCCGCCCTTCCGGGCATGGAGACCAGCCCACCGGGTGTGCCCCGTGGGCTCAAAGGCGGGAGAGCAGCAGGGGTCGCAGCAAGCCTGGAGCCGACCTGGCGTCCCGAGGGGAGGGCCCGAGGCAGGGGAGGTGGGCCCGCGAGTCCCTGGCAGCCTCTGCGTGACCCCAGGCCTTGACACAGTGGGGACAGTGGGGACAGCAAAGGCCGCGGCCCTTGGCCTCAGGCTTTGAACTTACTCATTACAGTAGATTTGAAGGAAAGTCTTTCCTGGGGCCATACAAACAGTTCTTGAAAATAAGAATTTAGGCTTTTGTCTACAATTACACGGGTCTTACCTCCTCATAATTCTGTATTTCATGTGCTAGTTAATGGATTTTTAAAACCACACACATAGTACTGCATATTTTTAAACCAGAAAGTAGCACAGAAAAGCACTGGATTTAGGAATCGTCACAACAGATACAGCAGGGCAAACGGTGAAGGAGTACCTTTGTATCTCAGAAACAGGTTCAGATTTATTTGTTCCGATCATATGAGAAAGGAATGAAGGGCCGATGAAGAATTCTTACTTGAGTTTTCAGGGTTCGCAGCTCCTCAGACATTCAGAGAACCAACATGTGGTTTTCATTTATAATCGTACTTTATTTTCTGGAAGGCCAGTGAAATACAGCTCCTTGATTTATATGAAATTTACTCCGTGACAAACTAAGTCTTTCTAGTGAGACCAGAATCCAGGATTCAGCCGTTACCTCGGGCTGATCTGAGAGAACTAAAGAGCCAAATGTTTTGTTGCTTTAGATTAGTTAAGTGATGATAACCATGAGCATTTATAATATTATTTTTAAATTGGCCTTGTGAGGTTTTAAGACACAGAACTGAATGTACTGCCAGATATTTTTGCAGGAGTCACAGATGTGAGAGAGAATTCTGCACACACAGCCCCCTCCCCAACACCCAAACAGAACATATTTTGCGTTAAACCCTTTGGAATGGACTATTTTTAGAAAAATGTCAGGGGGGTTAGGAAATGTTTTTTCACAACTTTTTTCATTACATCCCATTAAAAAAGAAAAATTTACATTTTAATTTAATTGTGAGATGTCCTGTACTGTGATTGATTCTACTGATAGTGAAGTGCCAAGTTGAACTACCATCCCATCTTTGTCAAACAAACAGCAGAGTTTTACCTACTCTGAAATTTGAGAGATAACACATGGTACCCAGGCGTGGGCCAGGCTTGGCAGGACTGCACCACAAGCAGTGTTGCTCAACATTGCACTCTGCACTGCTTGTGCTCACAGCCCATCTTGTGCATGAAATAATGTGACCATGGAAGTGACAGCCTGGTCCATTAATATATTTGTGTAATTTTAACGGATAAAAGCAACATGGTGACATCTATAGAAAATTTCAAAATTTGCACTAATAGAAAAATTATTCACTGTATAAGCATTTTGTATATTATCTTCTAGTCTTTTTTTATAATACGTCTTTCAAGCCGAAATCCTGAAACATTTTGTTCTTAGCCCAAAGAATGTCAGCACACTGTAATCATTTTTACTGCCTCTGTGCAACATTTCAATTTGACTGTGTACACAAGGGAGAAAAAAGGAAACTTGTTTGAGAACCTACATTATGCCAAGTGCTTGTGTTTTTGTTTGCTTGTTTGGGGGCTATTTAAGCACATAAAATATCCATGCAGTACCTGCCAATGGCACTCTGCACAGCAGTGATGGAAAAGGCCAGCACCTGGGAGAGGTGGGTGTGAGTTTTCCCATTGCTCAGAGGAGACCGCTAACAGGGCAGGAGGCCGGAGACTTGTCTCGGGCAGAGCTAGAACTCAAAACCGAGTCTGTGTGCCTCTGAGCAATTTGCTGTTCTAAATGTAGCAGCCAAGGTATTTCACATTCTGTAGCTACCACTGGTTATAGCATAAGCATGGTTACTCTCACTCACTCTGGTGCAACCTGCACTGGCACTGGCAATAGAAAAACTACAGGTAATATTTTTATTTGAAGTGTGAGCAGTTACTGTCAGCTGTCGAAACAGGTGGCTATAATCTGGTATTTGGAAAATTAACGTTGATAACACTGTTTCTTGATGTCTAGAACATTTTTAAACAAAAAGCCAGTCATGTATGCAGTCATAAAATTGCGTAAACTCTTTGAAGAAGAAAGAAAGTAAAAGTCCCTGAGCATTTCATGTCACCTCTTGCAGCTTCTGGCCATGTGGGTGACAGTGCTTTTCTTAGGAAAGGGACAATAACAGGGCTAACAGCACCATGAAAACAAGGACAACGCTACTACCTGTTGCTGGACCTCCGTGCCATGCTACCAGATGTGTATGAGATGATTTGAAAGATGGGGTTTTTTTTTCCTTTTTAAGACTAGACAGGGACATGTTTAAAATAAAAAACAAAACAAAACAAAACAAAAACGGTATAAAGATGTGGGAAAGTAGATTTCAAAATGAAGGAAAAAGAGAGAGAAGAAACATCCCTTCTAGTCAGAGATCACTGTGTAGAACTATTTGTATATTAGGACTAAAATGTTACCACTTAGAGCAAACCCAGAAGAGAGAAAACATAGGCCTTGGCTTGAGTGTGTGTGTCCTGTCTTGCCTCCGACGTGTGGATGCGTCTCCCTGACCTTCCTGGGCTGTGTGAGTTAGAGGAGGATGTGGCTGGGAGGCCCGTGCTGTCCTGGGTGAACAAGCACCGTCCCTGACGGGGGTAGGAAGGTGCTGCTGAGACAGATATTCGGCTTCAGGTCTCACTGCTTCTCGTGTCCTGTTGGTCAGGGTTTATGGTGGAAGTAATGGTCATTTTCCTTATTGTACAGCAGAGCCCACAGGTGTATTTGGGGAGTGAATGCTGTATTATGTTCAGTAGAGTTTTTCACATTGTGTTATCTCTGGTAGGTTTTTTGTTTTTTTCTTAATTAGAATTTTTGCTGAGATCATTGGAGAGTCACATGGAGTTATAAGAAGTGATGCAGTGTAGGTTCGTGTATGCTCCACACGATTCCATCGCCACAAAATCCCTTCTGTTGCCCTTTCATCATCACACCCCCTTCCCTCTGTTCCACCTCCCTCCCGCCCCACCCCAGTGCCTGGCAGCCCCCCATCTGTTCTCCCTTTCTATCATGTTCTCCTGTCAAGAATATTATGTAAGTATTGTATAGATGTACAGTGTGTAATCTTTGAGGATTGGCCTTTTTCACGCAGCATGATTCCCTGGGGGTTCGCCTGAGTTGTCTCTGAGTCAGTGGTATCCGTCCCTTTCTGTTGCTGAGTGTGCTCCTGGCCCTGGACGCCCCGCAGTTTGACCTAGCGTCTCACTGTTGGAGGACTTCAGGGCTGTCATGAATAAAGCATCTGTGAGCGTCCATGTGTACAGGCTTCTGTGTGAACCTGTTGTCGTTTCTCTGGGACAAACGCCCCGGAGTGCAGTTTCTGGGTGGTAGGGCAGTTACAGGTGCAGTTTGATGAGAAGCTCTCGCACTGTTCCAGGGCGGCTGCAGCACCTGCCTTCCTGCCAGCAATGTGTGAGGGACCCAGTTTCTGAGCAGTGTCACCAGTGCTTGGCACTGTCACTATGTTTTATTCAGCCGTTTTGATTGGTGCTTCTGTGTTGAATTTTAAACCAAGGGTTTTGGATTTTTAATACCTTTTACTTTCCCCGTGTTGGGACATATCTCATGAACTACTTTAACAAGTCTGAGTTTATCTTTCTGTGGGTCCCACTGGACTATAAAGCATCAATATAAGAAATTGTTTCATTCAGGTCTGCATCCCTCACATAGAAAGCAGGGCCAGGCTCAAGTGTGGCTGACGGGAGAGGAGAGGGGACAGAGAGAGAGCTGTCCACTGCCTGCATTCACCAGCACTATCAGCTGATATTCACTAAGCATGTTCAGAGTACACAGCAATACCATGGCTTGAAAAAAGCATAGTGAACTTAAGTTAGAGATGATCTCAGCTAGATTCTCAGCTAGATCCTAGATGCAGAAAACAAAGAAAAGAAACTTTTCCACGTACAAAAGTGAGAGAGAAAACTCTTCATGTTCTGAGTCCCTGTAACCCTCCAAGGGAAAACCTCTACTCCTTACCTACCTGAAGTCAGCAGAGGTGTTCACTGCAGGCACTGTTTCTCTTTGAGCATCATGCTGCCTGCCTGGCGCAGGAGAGCGTGCCCTCACCCGCCCGGGACCCGTGCTGGCACTGCCAGCTGGATCCTGGTCCTGCAGCATTGGCCGCCTCGTCTTTCACGAGGTATTATTTGTCGACAGGATTGCAGCCTCTGGTTTCTGCTTTGCAGTTTGTTAGCCACAGAAATGAAATAATGGAGCATTCAACGGCTAGAGGAAAGTTGGCACCATCCATGGGGATAACTAGCAAGTTTCTAGTGAATCTCTTATGTTTCTGGCTGTAAAACTTAAACACCTCGCCCCAGGAAGCATATCTATCACCAGGTAACACTTTACTTGACAAAGTTTGCTCCATCATCGGTTAAAAAGAGCTGCGGAAGAACTCTAAGCAAGCATCAAATATTAAAAAACCAGATTACCCTAAGAAGAGGCTATTTGAGCGAAAATGCCTCTGACCCCTGGGAGGGAGTTAGGAGGCCTGCATGCAGACCCACGTCCCAGGGGGTGAAGATTGGGCAGACACACTCGCTGGCTTTCTGTGCGGCCGTGGGTAAGGTAGCCCGTCCACAAAGGGAGCTATTTCCCTGTGCGCATGGAAATTGAGTCAGGAAAGCTTTCTAAGCAATTCGTGAATGCTGTACTGAGAAATGAGGTTAAATCTAAAACTGTAGCAATTTAGAAACATGTACTGTAACAAAAGAGTAAAATAGTCATGCTAGTCAAGAAAAATATTATCCCATTATGCTGTGTGCTTTAAACTTACACAGTGCTGTATGTCAGTTGTATCTCAATAAAACTGGAACAAATAAAGTAAAGCTAAATAAAATGGAAAACTGTTACTCCTTCCCACCCGGCGTGGTGCTGATCACCAAGTCTCTGCTGGAGGCTTCAGCTTTAGGACGACACGACAGTTACCATTGTCCACATAGACTGAAGTAATGTCTGCCACAGATATATACTACTTTTCGAAAGTATGTAGATGTGATTTTTTTTAAATTAAAGTTCTTATTTTACTCACATTTCCTTAGATTTTTCCTTAATGTTTTTATTCTACCCCTGGACCCCATCCAGGGACCACATCACATTTAGTGGTCATGTCTCTTTAGCCTCCTCTGGGCTGTGATAGTTTCTCAGACTTTCCCAGTTTTTGATGCCTTGACAGTTTTGAGGGGCACTGGTCAGGTATTTTGTAGAATCCCCTGAACTGGAGTTTATCTGATTACTCAGGATTAGACTGGGGTTTGTGGGTTCAGGGGAGGATGCATGCATTTTCGTCACACCGTATCAGGTTGCCTGCCGTCCGCATGACCTGTCAGTGTTGGCCTTGATTGCTGGCTGAGGTGGTCTCACTGGGAGGTTACACGTCTCCCCTGCTCACCCTGAAGTCCTTGGAAGGAAGTCAGTCTGTACAGCCGCCCCCTAAGGCGCGAGTTCTGACACCCTCCGTGCCAGGGGAGTAATGATTCAGAGTTCCTCTGCAGAGCAGATTTCTCTTCTCCCTCACTTATTTTTTCAATTATTTAGATCAGTATGGACTCATGAATTTTTATTTTATATTTGGATTATAATCCAATACTGTTTTACTTACTTTGTTTGCTCAGATTGTTCCAGCTTTGGCCACTGACGCTCTTTGCGCTGACTCCTTGTCTCTTTGATGTACTCCTGTCATTGTGGGTTTTCGGTTTGGCTTTGCTTTGTTTTCAGCATTTTCTTACTTCCTGACACTACATGATGCTCCAGGCTCATCTTGTTTGTTTCCTGCCCCAGGCCTAGAATCAGCCGTATCTCCAAGGAGTTCCTTTTTTGTTGGAGAATGGTTTTGAGCCACAAAACACAGGAAGATTAAGAAAATACAAGTTCATTTTAAAGCATTACAGGGTTGCGACCAGCTTCAGTAGTCATGGCCAGATAGAGGCTTCAGAAAGAGGAGTGCTCAGTTCTGGAGTGTTTGATGTGTAGCCCTGACCATGGGCAGGGATTGTCTGTAGCCCAAGGAAAAGGTCCTTCTCTCCAAATTGTTCTCTGCATAGAGCTTTCTTTAGCTTTTGTCCTCATGTCTGTCTCTCAGACAGTTTTCAGTGTCACCCTCGACCTCTCTTTCTGTAGGCAACACGTTTCTCGCTTAGGGCTGTCACAGGGGTTTCTGGAGGAGCCTCGGTGTCTCTGCTGCGGATCCCGGCGGCCCCGCTCCCTGGTCTGCTTTGCTGGGCCTCTTAGCTACGTGCCAGCGTCACAACGTCCTCGAACCAGTTCAGGGTATTTCTGCACAACAAGGCTCCTCTGAATGGTTTACCGTTTGTTTTACGAGACTCTGGTGCCTAGATGCGATGGTTTCTGTGATCTGTGACTGTGGTATTAAAGGAGTGTGCATTCTCCAATACTTGTTAAAATATTGTTTGGCTGGATAAAAACTAGGTATTTTAGCTACTGGTTGCCAAATAGTAGGAGCCTTTTTTTTTTTTTTTAGCATCACAAATACTGTTTTTATGAAAATTTGGGATTCTTAGCTGAGATGTATTTAGTGGTGGTTGTCTAATGAAAATTGTACTAAGCAATAAATAGAAGGAAAGAAAAAATAATCCGGGTACACCCTTCCTTTGTTGTGTGTGTCACTCATTTTCTCAGGACGTGTTTCCATGTAGATATTCTATAGTTCTTGACACGTAAGTAATGTTTTCTTGTAGGTTTTCTCCTAAATCATCCCAGCAGTTATATATTAAAAGGCCCAGGTCAAAAAAAAATCACGGGGTCTCTGCTCTCAAGGGACTCCTAGTCTAGATACGTGAACTGGTACAGTCCTGATCTCACCTGTCTCTCAGAAACTTACAGTATTCTACAACAGTGAACACAGGTTTGTTTTGTTCATGCTTTTCTTTTTGCCTTTGTGGTGGTCATTCATTTATCCAGGGAAGAGTGTATACCACTCCCTTCCCCCACGATCTACTTCTCGTTGGCATCTGCATAGTTGAAGGAGTTAGGCTCGGTGACAAGGGCATCTACTCCGCTTAACATAGACAGAAAGAGGTTTACCACAGGGTTCAGAAAGCGTATAGAAGCTTTGGCAAAAGTGAAGAAACAGACTCTGTGCTGGACCTTTAGGAAAGACTCTCAAAGCAATGCTGAAGACAGGCCACCCTGAGAGCCGCGGCCCCTCCCGCAGCTGCACGTCTGCGCTCCAGCTCTCCACCAACTCCGCAGCCACTCCTGGTGGTGCCTCTTTTCTGCCCTTTGACCGTTCAGAGCAATTGCCCAGACCCTGAGATCTTTGTTAATGTCATGCTTGGCAGCAGAAGTGGCAAAATCAGACCCCTCTGCTTTGACATCACTTCTGCCTTTGATTGACAGGTCCTAAGTTGCAGGAGGAACTCTAGCTGCAGGGAACCGGAGGTGCATAGAGCTTTCTTCCAGCCTCTGGAGTCTAGGAAAGCCCAAAGAAGGGAATTGGAATCCTTCACATCTACCAAAACAGTGGTAAAGAATCGAAAAGAGAGAAGTAAAAATGTGTGAAAGAAATACAGGCACACCTCGAAGACACTGAAGGTGCAGTTCCAGACCACCACAATAAAGCAGATATCACAATAAAGCAAGTCACATGAATGTTTTGGTCTCCCAGTGCATATAAAAGTTATGTTTACACTGTTGTTTATTAAGTGTGCAACAGCGTTATATCTAAAATAAACAATATACATACCCTACTTAAAAAAGACTTTATTGGGCTTCCCTGGTGGCGCAGTGGTTGAGAGTCCGCCTGCCGATGCAGGGGACACGGGTTCGTGCCCCGGTCTGGGAAGATCCCACATGCTGCGGAGCGGCTGGGCCCGTGAGCCATGGCCGCTGAGCCTGCGCGTCCGGAGCCTGTGCTCCGCAATGGGAGACGCCACAACAGTGAGAGGCCCGCATAACGCAAAAAAAAAAGACTTTATTGCAGAAAAAATGCTAACCGTCATCGGAGCCTTGATTCAGCAAGTCGTGTATTTTTGCTGGTGGAGGATCTCACTTCAGTGTTGATGGCTACTCACTGAAGGCTGGGGTTGGTGTGGCAGTTTCTTGAAATGAGGCAACAGTGAAGTTTGCTGCATCGATCGACTCTTTCTTTCATAAACGATTTCTCTGGAGCTTGCAATGCTGCTCGATAGCATTTTAGCCACAGGAGAACTTCTTTCCAAATTGAAGTCAGTCCTCTCAAACCTTGCTGCTGCTTTATCAACTAAGTTCTTGTAATGCTCTAAATCCTTTGTTGCCATTTCAACAGTCTTCACAGCCTCTTCACCAGGAGGAGATTCCATCTCAAGAAATCACTTGCTTTGCGCATCCATAAGCAGCAGCTCCTCACTTCTTAAGAGTTTTATCCTGAGATTGCAGCAATTCAGTCACATCTTCAGGCTCCACTTCTAGTTCTACTTCCCTTGTTATTTTCACCACATCTGCAGTCCTTCCTCCACTGAAGTCTTGAACCCTTCAAAGTCATCCATGAGGGTCAGAATCCACTTCTTCCAAACTCCTGTTACTGTGGATATTTTGACCTCTTCCCATTGAATGAATCACAGATGTTCTTTTTTTTTTTTTTTTTTTTTGGCGATACGTGGGCCTCTCACTGTTGTGGCCTCTCCTGTTGCGGAGCACAGGCTCCGGACGCGCAGGCTCAGCGGCCATGGCTCATGGGCCTAGCCGCTCCGCGGCACGTGGGATCTTCCCAGACCAGGGCACGAACCTGTGTCCCCTGCATCGGCCGGTGGACTCTCAACCACTGTGCCACCAGGGAAGCCCCGCAGATGTTCTTAATGGCATCTAGAATGGACAATCCTTTTCAGAAGGTTTTCAGGTGACTTTGCCCAGATCCATCAGAGGAATCACTGTCAATAGCAGCTATAGCCTTGCAAAATGAACTTCTTAAATAATAAGACTAGAAAGTTAAAATTATTCCTTGATCCGTGGGCTGCAGAGTGGATGTTGTGTTAGCAGGCATGAAAACAACATCCATTCCATTGTACAACATCTTCATCAGAGCTGTTGGGTGACCAGGTGCATTGTCAATGAATATTAATATTTTGAGAGGAATCATTTTTTCTGAGGAGTAGGTCTCAACAGTGGGTTTAAAATATTCAGTAAACTATGTTGTAAATAGATGTGCTGTCATCCAGACTTTGTTGTTCTGTTTACAGAGCACAGGCAGAGTAGCTTTAGCATAATTCTTAAGCGCCTTAGGATTTTCAGAATGGTCGATGCGCATTGGCTCAACTTCAAGTCACCAGCTGTTCTAGCCTGTAACAAGACAGTCAGTCTGTCCTTTGTAGCTTTGAAGCCAGGCATTGACTTCTCCTCTTCAGCTACGAAAGTCCTAGATGGCATCTTCTTCTCGTAGAAGGCTGTTTCATCTGCACTGAAAATCTGTTGTTCATTGTAGCCACCATCATGAATTCTCTTTGCTAGCTCATCTGGATGACCTGGTGCAGCTTCTGCATCAGCACTCACTGCTTGACCTTGCACTTTGATGTCATGGAGATGACTTCCCTCCTTCAGCCTCATGAACCGACCTCTGCCAGCTTTCAACTTCTCTTCTGCACCGTCCTCACCTGTATCAGCCTTCGCAGAATTGAGGAGAGTTAAATCAGCACTAAGTTTGTTTCACTTTCTTACCATTTTGTGTGTTCACTGAAGTAGCACTTTTAATTTCCTTCAAGATCTTTTCCTTTGCATTCACATCTTGGCTGTTCGGCTCAAGAGGCCTAGCTTTTGGCCTATCTTGGCTTTCGACATGCCTTCCTCACTAGGTGTGATCATTTCTAGCGTTTGACTTGAAGTAAGAGATGTGCAACTCTTCCTTTCACTTGAATACTTAGAGGACATTGTAGGGTTATTAACTGGCCTAAGTTCAATATTGTTGTATCTCAGGGAAAAGAGAGGCATAAGGAAGGTAGAGAGACCGGGGGAATGGCCGTTGCTGGAGCAGAGTCAGAGCACACATCTGTTGATTAATTTTCCGTCTCGTATGGGTGCAGTTCGTGGCACCCCAAAACAATTACGTTAGTCAACTATCAATGACGACTGATGACAGATCACCATAGAATAATACAGTAGTAAATGAAAAGTGTGAAATATTACGAAAATTACCAAAAAGTGACGCAGAGACACAAAGTGAGCAAATGCTGTTGGAAAGATGGCACTGATAGATTTGCTTGACACTGGGTTGCCACAGACCTTCAGTTTATTTTTAAAAACGGAATATCTGTGAAGCACCATAAAGTAAAGGTCAATAAAACGAGGTCTCCCTATAGAGGAGAACAACAAAGCACCACAGTCCTAAAATTTCATTTTAGAATGCCATTGCTATGGAATGCAGGGTGGGCAAAAAAAATTCTATCTTTTAACTTAATGTTCTGTCTTTTTAAAAGAATTCAGAGTCCCCAAATTTCTGGATACATTACTTGATAACAAGTATTAAAACTATAAAAATTTGGGATTTCCCTGGCGGTCCAGTGGTTAAGAATCCGCCTTCCAATGCAGGGGACGTGGGTTCGATCCCTGGTCGGGGAACTAAGATCCCACGTGCTGCAGGGCAACTAAGCCCGCGTGCTGCAAGTACTGAGCCCATGTGCTCTGGAGCCTGGGTGCCACAACTAAAGAGAAGCCCATGTGCTGCAACAAAGAGCCCACATGCTGCAACAAAGATCCTGCGTGCCGCAACTAAGACCCAATGCAGCCAAAAAATTAATAAATTAAATAAATTAAATTTTTTAAAAACTAAAATTTTATGCTATAGACTACAACTGTTGAGCTTTGAGGTAAACGGGGAATTTAATAAGTAGATGCTGATAATGATAATGGTGTTATGCATAGTTGAGGTGCACTTTAAAAATTTTTTGAAATAAGCAAATCTTAGTACAGACATATTTCATACATTAAGAAATTAAATAAAATTAATCAGTTCCCGCTTTTCTCTGTGCTACTTGCTGCTCTGGTGCATAAACTTGTGTTATTTCTGAATGTTTTTATAGTCCTGTGATGTCATAAAGTTCATCATAGATTCTTTCCTGCTTTATATTTGAAGGAATATTCAATTCAACAAATTTACTTGTGTGCCTCTTCTAGATGAGACATTTTTAAAGATTTAATGCTCAATGGCAGTGGGATTATTAAATAGTTAGTGCTCCAGAGTAATAGTGTTAATGTTTCATAGCTCTTGAAACTCTAGACTAAAATGTGGCGGCACTAAAGCAGACACAGTGGGTGCCACATGTGGCTGAGAGCTGCTAGTCAGTGTTTAGCCTCTGGGGGATAGAAACTAACCCTGCAGGGGAGGGACCACGGAAGTGGGAACTCGCAGCCCTGGGGCTGTCTCAGCCTCTGCCAGCCCAGCACGTGCAGGACCTGGGGGAGAAGAATGAATTCCCTAAACGGCTTCTAGCTCAGTGGTGAACAGAAATGGGACACCTGCCTGTACTTTTGGGAGATCAAATCCAACCTGACCACAGCCTTTGGGGCGTAAGAGCAGTGGCAGGTCTGCGTGGCAGCGTCAAGCTCAGCGTGGTGTTGTGGCCTACATGGCATGTGCGCGCACGGATCAGCTTCCGTGGCCCTGGCTGAGGAGGCCCCCAGGCGTGCCCGGGTGTGGTGAGCGGTGACCGTGGGGAGGGCCTGTGCCCTGAGCCAGCCCCCTGCTCCACCACTCTCAGCACCTCCTGCAAGGCAGCGTTGTTGCGTCCTCTGAGACTTCTCATGAGCAGTAACTCTTGTGAAATGTTAATGCTTTTCTCATTTTAAAAAAGGTTATTAATAAGAGAGGAAATTCAGTGAAGGTTGAAAAAGCAGTTGTGAATATGTAAGTCTGTTCATGGAAGACTCTAAAAAAAATGTAATTTGGTGGAAGGCAAGTTGTACAAATATTCCCAGGCTTTGTAATTTGGGAAATTATAAAGGTCTTGGAATGTAACTTATTCATACACGAGGAATCTGGCATATCGAATCTAGAATAGTCTCATTTGTTCTACTTTGTTCTCCTGCAGTGAAAATAACTGCCGCGGTGTCGGTCTTCTCAGCCTGCATCTAACAGAGAGATAGGTGTCAAGGTCTATAAAGGCCTCAAAACGTGGATACTCTGTACACAGCCTGTGGGCGCTTCTCCTAAACAGAGTGCGTTATTGAGTCACATTCAGCCCATATCTACTTACTTGTGATGGAAAATACTAATATGCAGATGATTAATAGATACAATACCCTTTATTTTCTGTTCTGCTTTATGTAGTGTTCTCCATGTTTCTGTACGTGTGATCTTCTGTTTTAGAGAAAGCTGCAACTCCGTAGTTGAAATGTATTTAGTATATTATATACAAAAAAAGCATTTGCCATGAAAAAACTTTGAACTGTGTATTCAAAAACATTAATAATGAAGAGTGTTATTCGAAATGGAAAGACTTTCCTTCCTGCCCCAAATGGAAGAGTCGGTCAGCTCGATGCTGTCCTGACCTGGTGGAGCAATACCTAACACATCCTTTCGGTTTATGAAAGGCTGGTTTTTTCCATGATATGTTTTATTCAACTGTATAAATTTTTGGGGGGTCCTTCATGATAGTCAGTGACATGCAGACGCTTGTTAATCACACTGTTTAAACTCTAAGCACAGTGTCCGTGGAGTTCACATTTCTGGAACCTGTGGGCTCCACCCTCAGTCTGTCCTGGCAGGTCCTTGGCAGTGACTCCTGATAACACCAACGCTGAGTCATGGCCAAGCCAGTGCCATGGGGTCACCGGGGAGCCAGGACCCTGGGGACTACAGCCTCCACTGCTGGCCTCCCTGGCCACCTGCTGGCAAGAGGGTGAGAGCACAGCCAAGCCCAGTGTGGATCTGCACGGAGGCCGAGGTCGCTTCCCTCCTCTTTGTAGTTAAGGGCTCACAGTTGTTTGCTGTCCTTGTGGGAAGTGACACCATGCTGTGTACGGAGGAACCTGGGTGGGGCGTCAAGGTTACCTGGAGTGACTAGGACAGACGGGGAGGCCTAGGCCAGAGCCCTTGGAGGAGGGGCCTGAATGAAGAGGCGGAGCCAGCCTGAAAAGCTTCCTGTGCCCCAGGAGCGGAAAGGGAGCTGGCCTGGCGTGGCGGGGCTCTGCGGCCCCAGGGCCCTGACGGTGGAGCCGCCCTGAGGAGGCAGGCGGCTTCCGGGTTCGGGCCTGGGGTGGGTGGGCATCATCTGTGCTTAGAGAAGAGCGCTTTGGCCGCCCCGGGTCCCAGGGGATGTGTCAGAGCAGGAACCCAAGGAGGGTAACAAGGCCATTTCAGGAATCCAGACAGGGGAGGCTGTGGTCCGGGCAAGTGTGCTGGTGAGGAAGTGGTGGAAAGTAGAGAGATCCAGGATCTGCTTCAAAGGTGCCGACGGCTGGATGTGCGATGGTGGACGGGAGGGGAGTCGGGGACGGTGGCGGGGCTGCTGGTTCGATGGCAGGTTGGTTACAGCGGCGGGTGACCGGGCAGGTGCTGGGTGGAAGTGGAGAGTACCAGTGTGTCCTTGGGATCAAGGTGCCCGTGAAACACTGGGCTGGAGAAACCCAGTTGGATGTGACCGCGCAGCGGGGGAGAGGTGAGGACATGAGAGCCAGGCCCTGTGCCCAGGAGAGAGCTGTCTTCTTTATTCTTCACAAAAACACCATATGATAGGTAACATCTAGCTGTTAGAAGCAGATATTAATGAAAGCCACTTTCTAAAGGTAAAGGGGTTTTCGGGGACTTCCCTGGCAGTCCAGCAGTTAAGGCTCTGCGCTCGCACTGCAGGGGGCGCTGGTTCTGTCCCTGGTTGGGGAACTAAGATCCCGCCTGATGCGCAGTGCAGCAAAAAAAAAAAAAAAAAAATATATATATATATATATAGGGATTTTCTCCTTTAATGTAACAGACCAATGAAACAGAAGAGAAAATCCCAAATATATACGGGAATTTCATAAATAATATACATATCTCAAAGCAATGGGGAGAGGTGAACCATGCAGTAAATGGTGTAAGGACAATAGATAAGTCATCTGGGGAAAAAATTGGGCCGGTTTCTTTCAACCCGCACTAGGATAAATGACAAATGGAGCAAAGATTTTAAACATAAAAATTAAAACTGTAATAGTTCAAAAGAAATCGCAGGAAAATTATCTTCAAGTGGAAGTTTTCTAACTGTGACTTAACATCCAAAGGTCCCAAAAGAAAACAGTAATAAATCCTATTAAATCTGCATGGTAAAGTCAAAAGTTAAATGGCAAACTGGGAACATGCCTTTGTAATCTGTAATACAGAGTGTCAGTCTCTCTGATAAACAAAGTGTGCACAGAAATTAATAGAGAAAAATCCTCCAACCCAAGAAGCAAAAGGATATGAACACACAGTTCATAGAAAACAAGAAGCACATGAAAATATGTGTGTCTCATGATAAAAGAAATGCAGATTAACACTTTTATCAAATTTGCAGAAATCCAAAATTTTAGTGACGTCTGTTTGGTGAGGCTGAGGGGAAATGTGCCTTTGCTCTAAATGGTGGAGGGAGAATACGTTGTCACTACTCAGGGTAGAGAGGCCGTGGGGAGTGTGTGCGTGTGAGTGTGCGTGTGAGTGTACGTGGTGTGCATGAGCAAAAGCATGGATTTTAAGCATGTTATGTCTTTAAGCAAGCACTTCCTCTTCTTGGAATATATCCTACAGGTACACCTGCACACGTATGGAGTACAGGGTTATTCTTTGCCCTGTTGTTTATGATAGCAAATGTGGAAATAGCCTAAGTGGTCAGCTCTAGAGGGTTAAAATTGAATCACATACAGTGGGATACTTACTGCATAGCTGTCTATGCTGCTATAAAAAAAAGAATGAGGAATCACTGTGATCTGATACACAAACATCTATGACATTGGTTAAATACAAAAAGTAAGGAGCAGGGCAGTGTTTAAAATGTGCTGTATTCCTTGGAGATATATATATATATTTATATATATGGTTGGGGGGGAGAGAAAATCTGAAAGGACATGTAAAAAACAACAGTTCATTATCTATGAACTAGGGGGACGGAGGACAAGAATGGGGCGGAAAACTGTCACATACCTCTGTATACTTTTAAATTTTTAATTATATATTAGGAAAATAATAGGACTTTTTATTGGAAACTTTCTTGGAACTTCTAAACATTACAGCTGTTTTGGAAAGCAGTACATAACATATAGCAATGAAGATATATTCTTTAACCCAATAATTCTTAGAAATTTAATTCATAAGAAACACAAAAAAATCACAGATGCACACACTATTCTTCATAGTAGCAATGCCTATAATAATGGAAAAATAGAAGCAACCTCAATATTCAGTAAGAGGACGATTATTTAATTATGACATATTCCGTGATATAATATCAAGCCACTGCATAACATAACGAAGAAGGCCACGTGGAAACATTCATTCAACAAGTATTTTCATGCCTCCTCTGTCACGTATCGTTCTGGGTGTTAGGGACACAGCAATACGTAAGACCAAAAACGAGGAAGTGTATGCACCAGTGGAACTTACATTAGATTGGGGAAAACTGGCAGCAATATAAGAAAGTAATAGTGGTTCTGACTTCAAGTAAACCTGGACAAGGGGATAGTGAAGATCGAGCGGTTGCTACTTTTACAGAAGAATTGAGGAAAGCCTTGCTGAGAAGATAATATTTGAGTGAAAATCCCAAAGGAGGTGAGAGAACAAGCCATGAGGTGTTTGGGGAGAGTGTCCCAGGCGGCGGGGAACGCATGCAAGGCTGTGAGGCAGATGAGGCTGTGTGTTTGCCAGACGGGGGAAGCCAGCGCACGAAGGTCTGGGCGGGCCGTTCCGGCGAGGGTCTGGTCACGAGAAGGTCTGGAGAGCTATGGCAGGGCCTTTGATTTTTTTTTTAGTGTTTTTTTAATATATATATGGTTGTTTTGTTTATTTATTTATTTTTTAATATTTATTTTGGCTGCGCTGGGTCTTAGTTGCAGCACATGGGATCTTCGTAGCGGCATGTTTAGTTGCGGTGTGCAGAGTCTCAGTTGCAGCATGTGGACTCTTAGCTATGGCATGCATGTGGAATCTAGTTCCCCAGGGATTGAGCCCGGGCCCCCTGCATTGGGAGTATGGAGTCTTACCCCCTGGACCACCAGGGAAGTCCCGGCAGGACCTTTGATTCTATTCTATGTGCAACGCAAAGCCTCCGGAAGGTTTTGTCGGAAGAGGAAGTGCCTGTAAATGCCATGTGAGAAGCAAGGGGAGCTGTGGATAAAGAGATGGTGTGTCCTGATCAGTCAAGACGTAGAAGGGGCAGGACTGCGTGAAGGATAGGATGTGGAGAGTGGAGGAAAGGGAGGAATCGTAGAAGGATTCGGTGGTTTGGGCCACAAAATAATTGGTGGTACCATGAAAGGAGATAGGAAATGGAAGAGGCTAACAGACTTGGAGAGAGCAAGGAAAATGGTGGGTTTTGTTGTAGACGTGTTGAGTTTAAGGTACCGTGAGTTACAGATGTACAGAGAGAGAGCTAAAATGCACTCTGTGATGTGTAAACTCACAGTTTTCATGATGGATACATGGATGAATAAACAGATGAATGCGTGCTAACGTGTGAGAGGGTGTGCATGTACCCTTCCCGGCTCTGTCTTCTGCGAGGTCCTGGGACAGTGACGCTGCAGTAGCAATGAGCACGTTTACGACCCACATATTAGCTTTTAAATATCTGAGAGAAAGCAGGGCTCCTTGGTGAAATGGCTGATTCCAGGTTGGGACGGGAGAAAATATGAGATGCGCCTTGAACATCTTGTTATGTCAGAAAGAAGGAACGTTCTCAAACAGTGATGGGGACATAGCAAAAGACACAGGAGCCAGCTTGAGAAAAGGCCACCACCAGCCAAATCTAGGACAATCTGAGCATCAAAATGATAGTTATGGATTAGAACCCATTGTATGAGGGTTTGTGAGTCCACACTGTTATTTAAAAAATGAATAAATTGAAAATTTGACAAGGAATAGGATATTTACATGTTTTGAAAGTATCTCCCACACAATGTTTTTTTTAATTTCAAAAGGAAAAAGTAACTTACAGTTGAGAAGCCTGACAGGCATTGCCTCAATTAAGTAATCAAACTGAACATCGTCACTAATGGGACCTACTGAAATAGCATGCCAGCTGCTTAGAAGAACACAGCACCACTTCTGTGTTAGCCTTACCAGTAGTAATACATGAGCTGGATCTCATTATGAGAAAATATCAGAGAAACCCAAAGTGAGAGTTTGTGTACCACAAAATTACTGGCCTGTGTCCTTGGAGAATGTCAAGGTCATGAAAGTCAAGGACGCCAAGGAGCATTCTGGATCGCAGAGGATTAGACAGGATGGCAGCTAAATGCAGCACGCAGTTCTGAGTTGTCTTCTGCTGCAAGGGGCGCAATGGACACAAACAGGTGAAGCACAAACGGGTCTGAGAGCTAGGAGGAGGGTAGACAGTGTTCATTTCCTCCCCTTTGTGGTCGTGTAGTGGTTATTTATGTAGGAGAATTACATACATAAATAACCTGTTTATTTATTACATACACAAATAACCTACATAAAGAGGTTATTTATGTAGGAGAAAGTCCTTGTTTGTAGGATTGACCCTCGTTTGAGAGTGAGTTGGGGGATAAGTGAGAGAAACAAGACAACAGTCTGCCCAGGGCTGCTGAATTGATTTGGTACATTTTGAGTAAAAAAACTTTCTTGGCTAAGATCCCTCCTTCCCTTCATTTATCTTGTTCTAATTTAGAACTTCACTAAGACACTGATGATTCAGGGGGAAAAAATGCTTTGTACTGTATTTAGAACTTTTAGTAAATTTGAGATTGTGAGGCCTGTACTTTCTCGAAGACGACAGGAAAGTGGGCTGCGGAGCACCAGCTGGGAGGAGACCACGCTGCGCTTTCAGGTGCTCGTGTGCTCGTCCACACGCGAGAGCTGGTGTGTGGAGACGGCATAGGTGTGTCGGAGGGAGGCTCCTCAGGGTGGGACTGGGCGGTGGGCATCCTGGGGCCCCGCCAGGTGGGACGCTGTGGCTGGGAGGAGAGTCAGGTGTGGCACACAGTCCTGCCACGAGGCAGATTCATACCTGAGGACCTTCCTTCTCTCTGAAATCAAGTTGTCTTCTGAAAGTGATCCCTGTCTGCTCTCTTGAGTACAACAAACTGAGCGTGGTTTAGTCTTTGAAATTGAAATTATGTCAACTATCAAATATCCTAAAACAGTTTACTGTTGCTCAGTCATGGATGTTGTGTTCTTAGGATTGAGAACTTACAAAATCAACATGGATCTTTGAAAAACAAGAAAGCCTTTCATGGATGCCTTTTGCCGAGGTAGTTTGTGTTTTATTTGGTAAAGTCAGAGCAGGTAGAACATGTACCTCTGCTTCACAAACACAGATGATTTACAAGCTGCTGCATTAGACGGGACTGGTTTCTAGGCCAGTTAGTCAGCTTCTGGTGTGAAACCCTGACTCAGAAGCCCATCATCTAAGAATGAGTAATGCTGTTCCTGCTGCGTCATGAGGCCCGATGCAGGTTGATTGACTCTCAGCTGGCTCCCTCACTTGAACCACAGAACCCTGAGGATATTCCAGACTCTTCCCTTTCCTCCCAAGTCTGCACGTAACTAGTGCCACCCAGATGCACAGGAGGGTCGGATCTGTTGCATACAGTGCAGCCTTAGAGTGTCAGGGCTTCATCCCCCACAGAGAACCCTGGTTGAGAAAGGCTATGATGACTCTTGGTTGGTCAGCATGCCATGTGGCGATCCAGGGAAAGCCATAGGATGTGTGACTTACCTCGGCACTCCCAAAACACGTGCCTCACCTGGGCGCCTTCTTCCTTACTGTGCGCTCAGTCACAGACCCTAGGCTGTTCAGGTTCAGTGGTGGATGGCCGTGGAAAAGTGGGAATACCAAATGACCCTCGTTTGAGAGTGATTAGGGTATAAATGAGAGAAAACAAGACCACAGTCTCCCCAGGGCTGTTCAGTTGATTTGGCACATTTTGAGTAAAAACTTTCTTAGCTAAGATCCTTTTTTCCCTTCGTTTATCTTGTTCTAATTTAGAACTTGACCAGAACACTAAAACTCCTATCCTTTGTAGCAGTGTAAAGATCTCACCTTGTAAATTACCTGTATAAAGCATTTTAATACTGATTGTTGTCCATAAGAGTAGGAACTACTTCTTATACCTTTTGTTCCTACAAAACCTGAATAAATGCCTGTCAATTAATTCAACTTGGCGCACCAAGCACATATTGATCATCTATAATGCACAGCTAAGGGCTGCGATGGGTACATAGGGAATAACAAGTACGATCCCATCCTCAAGAAACTTCCAGTCAAAAAGGAGAGAGAAAAGATCTACTCAAGTTTTTATAAGATAGAGTTGAATGTGATAGAAACTAAAATAAAGGCAAAAACTAAACCATTTTGCATACAAAGAAACAGGAAGAATTGTTTACACTATGGAATGAGAAAAATTGTTAAAGCAATGGCATTTGAGCTTGACTTTGAAAAATGAGCGTCCTTAGACAAGTTGGGTGGTAGGGAACATCAGATTCGGTTAGAGGAAGTAATGGGAGCCAGGTCTCAGGTGGGGCTGAGGCTGCAGGAGCTTGGTCTTGGACTCACACATGCATCCAGAGACACGCAGGAGTCACTGGGGTGCCCTGGAAGGCCCGTGACTAGTTGAGTGACATGACCAACTCTGTCCCTTAAGAAAGATGACTTTAGCAGCAACCTGCAGGACTGGCTAGAGGGAAGAATGAGGTTAAACGATCAGTTGGGAAACACCTGCCTAATCCATGTAATAAGCAGAACAAGACAGCAAAACGGGAATGAGAAGGACGGATGATGTTAAGAAGACAAATATGGAGCAGATGGATTGGCTGCAGCAACTGGATGAGGAAGAAAGGAAATAAAGATCACGCTCAAGTTTTGGAAGAGAGTGACCGGGAGAATGGTGGGGCCCTGTTACACAAAGAGGGAACATGCAGGAAGAGCCACAGGTTTGGACCAGAAGACACAGAGCTTTAGGAGTCCTCTGCAGGATGATGGTAAAGTAATAGAAGTAGATTAGAGGAGATTCTGGCCAGTCACCCTTGCCCAGTATTCACGGGACCTAAATAAATACAGCAGCAACTTTAGTCTGTATATCCTGGGAAGAATAGATGCATCTACACAACTCTTTGCTAATGATAGACCAAAGCTCTGATTAAATCCTCTCGTTTGGTTTGTTCAGAATCTTTCTTTCTTTTTAAGACCTACACTCCTATACTTCATTATTTTTTTAGATATCATTGGCATGATGTATATGTTCTTTTAAAATTTATAATACCTTATATTTATGGTCAGCTGATTTTTGACAAGGGAGACAGACATTTCAACTGGAAAAGAATAGTGATTCCAATAGATAGCCCTGAGACAACTGGATATTCACATTCAAAAGAGTTAAGTTGACCCCTGCCTCACACCATACACAAGAATTAATTCAAAATAGATCATAGGCCTAAACCTAAGAACTAAAACTATAAAACTCAAAAAGAAAACATAGGAATATCTTCATAAACATATATATTAGGTAATTGTTTCTTATCTATGGCACCAAAAGCATATATAACAAAAGAAAAATCCATAAATGGGGCTTCATCAAAATAAAAACTTCCGTGCTTCAAAGGACATTGTCAAGAAAGTAATAGACGAGCCAGAGAACAGGAGAAACTTTTTGCAAATCACATATCTGATAAGGGACTTGTGTCCAGTATATATAAAAACTAATACAACTCAATATAAAAAGATAACCCAAATAAAAAAATAGAGGATTTGAATAGACGCTTCTCCAAAGAAGATGGCCATGAATCACTTGGTATTCAACATCATTAGCCATCTGGGAAATGCAGGTCAAAACCACAGCGGCTACCACTTCACACCACTAGGATGGCTCTAATAAAAAAGACAGACAATAATAAGTGTCGACAAGGATTTGGAGAAATTGGAGCCCCTCATACTGGCTGGTAAAATGGTACAGACGCTTTGGAAAACAGCCTGGCAGTTCCTCGAAAAGCTAAACATAGCATTACCACATGATCCAGCAATTCTACTCCTAGGTATAAACCCAAGAAAATTGAAAACATGAATCTACATAACTTCTGCACTGACATTCATAGCAGTATTATTTATAAATGCAAAAACGTGGAAACAACCCAAATGTTCATCACCTGATGGATGGATAAACAAAATGTGACATATCCATACAACGGAATACTGTTCAGCAACAAGCAGGAATGCAGTGCTGGTACTGCTGCAACTTGGATGCAACTTGAAAATGTTACGCTGAGTAAAAGAAGCCAGTGTCAAAAGGCTGCAACTTGCGTGATTCCACTTATGTGAAATATTCAGAACAGGCAAATCCGTAGAGACAGAAAGTAGATCAGTGTGTTGCCAGGTACTTGGGGGAGAGGAGAACAGGGAGGCTGCGTAACAGGTTGGGGTTTCCTCTTAGGGAAATATTCTGGGACTGGATAGTGCTGGTGGTTGCAGAACATTGTGCATGTACGTAATGCCACCGAGTTATACACTTTAAAATGGTGAAATTGGAAATTGTATGTGTATTTTGCCACAGTATTTTTATTTGGATGAATCTTATGGTATGTAAATTAGGTCTCAATTAAGCTGTTATAAAAATAAAAGGCATAGTAGCTTGATTATTACCAGGGAACTGTGCTGAGGGAAAAAATTCAAACCCAAAGATCATATACTAGATGATTCCATTTTTACAACATTTCAAAAGTGGCCAAATTTAGAAATGGAAGACAGATTAGTGGCTTCTGGATGCTGGGGATGGAGGGTAGGGAGACAGAGGGAGGTGCGTGATAAAAGGCAGCCTGAGGGGTCCTTGTGGTGGTGGATGCAGGACCCCCCACAGGGGATAAAACTGCACAGCACCACACACACACACACAAGCCCCAGTGCGGTGGGTGAGACCTGAGCCAGGTGGCGCCTTGCCGCTGCGAGGTGTCTGGTGTGGTGCCTGACTGTGTCGGTCAGGGCACACTGTGCCACTGGGGGAGAGGGGCAGAGTGTGTGAGGGTCTCACACCTGCGTGTGAATCTACACTTGCCTCCGAAAGAAATTTCCATGAACAAAAATGGGTAAGAGTAGCTATGTATCTTTGAAAACGTGTTCTGGAGGCAAACTTGTATGAATGTATAAAGCGTTCTCTTCTGACTTGTCTCGGCCCAGTCAAGTCTTATCTCCAGGAGTGGTAACCACAGTCCGAGTGCAGGACGCCACAGTTGTGTCCACGTCGTTTGTGTCCTCCTTAAAAGACCACGCTTGCAGCAGGGTTTGTTGTTTGGTTAATTTCAGCAATGCAGTATTTTCCAAAAATAAAGAGGAAGTGGAAGTGTGGAAAAGGCCTTTCTCAGGCTTCTTGCCATTCTTTAGTTAAGTTAGTTTTAGCAAAGAACGACTGTTATTCCTTCTTGTTCGCTGCTGTTAGAAAGTTTCCGTGTCACACTTTTATTTTAGCAAAGAGAAAATATGATTTTTTAGATGAATAAAAACCACATTTCTGTGCAGTAGAGATCATCCTGCTAACATCTCATGTTAAAAAGATAAACAGCAGGATTAGCTGTTTACTTTAGGAGCGTGGTCTGCTTGTTTTTCAGGAGGACACAGTGTCCTGCTGTATCTGGTTTCCCGTCTGCACGCGGCTTGGAGCTGGGAAAGGCCCTGCCCCCTCCGCGCTCCCCGCTCTTCTCCCTCTCCTCCCCTTCGGGGTCAGGTCCAAACTCCCCTCCCAGCCTCTCTTCCCCTTTCTCTCTCTCCTGCTTCTTTTTCTCACTTCATCCTCGAATTTCTTCTGTTTCTTCCTTAGATTAGGGCTTAGTAAGGGATTATAACATGGAGAGAAAGATCCTTGTTGGTCTTCAGAGGCTGCTTCAGTTGACACTGACCTAGAATAAAACAGCCAGGCCTGACTCTGATTCCGGGAACTCTTGGTGGACTGCTCAGAACTGCTTCCATGACTCGTGTAAACATCCCACATGTCACTTCGTCTGCTTCTCTCTCGGAACACAGGCGTTCACAGACACACACGCACACACGCACACACACGCGCGCACACATACACGCACACACATACACATGTTTGCCGCTTCTCTCTTGCTTTTCTTAATTTATGTATCTATGATATTGAGCCAGTGAATGAAAGGAGGGAAAGTAAATATTTTTGAAAACTTGGGGAGGGGCATTTAAAGCTTCAAAGAGGGATTATTGTCTCACTAAAACCCCCTCTGTGAATCAACAGTTTTGTTTTCCTTATTTCTTGTGCTTTGTTCTGGTACTTTCACAGCCTAACAATACATGCATTTTTAGAATTTTTAAAATGTTCTTTAATTAGCATGATGAGGCATTCAGCTGGAAAGAGAAGGAAGGAAGCATTCTTAAAGATAAACATTAACTGCACGATGGACTTTATACTTCCATCCTGATGTGGCTGGATGGAACCGTGCACCTCTTATCTGTATTGTTTTATGCTGCTGGGCATGTGCTGTGGAGTGTGGTTTCACTTGGCATCAGTTTTAGTCAGTTCTTCCAGCCTCACCCTCGTGGCTCAGAAATGCACGGAGTCGAGGCTCTGCAGCCGAGGGCTCTGGGGCCACGCGAGGTGTTAGTGATTCTCCATTGCTTTACCCAGAGAGGAGCTTTACTTACCATGAAACTGGGGAGCTGGGTGGTGAGGACGGCACCACGAGGCGGATCACGAGCTGGTGTCGGGAGTGACGACGTCACGTCTGTGACAGTGGGCGCTCTGCTGCTTCGAGCACGTTCCCTGAGCCCCTTCATGCAGGAGATCAGCCCTTTTACACAGGTGCACACACCTCCTATGGGCTCAGGAGAGCCGACCAGTGATGTGACAGGAGAAAACCACCTTCTTGTCGATTAAGTGTGTTTGTAACACAGTGGATTTGCCTGGTGGGTGAAGGAAACCACGACGCTGAGTGCAGATTAGGTGCAGGCTCTTCGCTAGGTGCCGAGCAGATAAAGTTGCGTGGATTTAAGGGTTCCAGAGCCGAAGCTCCCAGCAGCTGCCCACGTCCCCCAGCCGCAGAGCTCAGGCAGCCCCTCCCAGGCCGCTGCCGCCCAGCACCATGTGCTGTGAAAACCATGAAAGTGGGTGAGGGGTTTTATTTGGTGACGGTCAGTGTTTTAGGCGTGGGTGGAACATCGATCTGAAGTAAGTGGTGTTCGCGTGCCGGACTGCTCCTGCGAGAGGCGGAGCGGTGAACTCGGTCTCATGGAGCGAAGTGGTTCTGAGGCTCTTACTCTTAACCACGAACATCCCGCTTCCTCCCTGGAGACGTTCTCTCTGTGCTGGTCTAGCGTTGATCTAAGCTGACCACTTCTGAAAACAGCAGTGTCCCTCTCAGGCGAGGCGTGGGATTCCCGGCGCCAGTGATCAGTGTGTGTGGAAAGTCACCTGCAGCCAGAGCCCGAGGCTGCCCGTCACCAGCACCCCGGGGCGTGGTGTCGCTGGGTGTCCTTGGCATCCTGGCCGGAGAGCGAACGGATGCACCCAGCCTGCTTCCCAGCGCCGAGACCCCAGCTCGTGAGCACCGACCCCTGCCACGATCTTAAAATGTCGGCTCTCCTCGTCTGCATGTGGCTCGGCTGCAGCTCATCCAGTCTTTCAGGGATCCTTAGGGACAGTGCTCGCGTCGGCCGGGTGTCCTGCTGGGCTCGGCCACACTGCTCCCTCAGGGCGGGGCCCAAGCGCCTCCCGTGTGGAACTGGAACCATCTCACCTGACGCAGACGAGGCACCTGACGTGGCGTCCAGAGACGGCCCCCGGTGTCGACGGAGGACTGTCAGCCAGGAGCTGGCTGGTGGTGGAGCAGGGCCGGGCCCAGCCCTCCGGGCCCGTGTCGGTCAGCTCTGTCCTTGACCTCCCAGCTCAAGTCGCTTGGCTGGTCTCTCGATTCCCTGTCTCCTCTGCTCTGAAACGAGACCCACGTCTGGGCTGCCCATACCCGGGGCTGCGCTTCATTCTCCACTCCACTCACCTCTTTAGAAATCTTAGGCCAGTGTAGACTCTTCCGGTCCCTCGTCCATCCTCCAAGACCGTGTGCTTCAGTCTCTGCCCTGAAATGTTGCGCTCACGCAGGCTCACCTGCTGACCGAGGCCAACGGGACGCACTTGCATGACGGCTGAGGGGCGGGGCGGGGGCCACAGGGTGACCTGACAGGCTGGTGCCTGACGATGAGTGTCGGCCCACCCAGCGCTGCTAGAGCCACAGGCTTCTCGGGAAAACAGGAGACGAATTTTATATAAAATCACTTAATTTTTAATGTTTGCTACTAATTTTTAAAAAAATTTTAACACTTTATAAACTAAAGAAAACACATCAGCCAGTGGAACTCAGCCTGTGAGCAGCACTTTGCAGGTCCACTGTTTCCATCCATTAGGGCAGTGGGCTCATGCTGGGACCACGGAGGCTCTGAAAGTTCTCTGTTCAAGCCAGCCTGCTCCCCGTGCCAGCGGTTGTATCTCTGAAACGGAGCATTTGGTCTAACACCTGTTAGCGTCCCCATGACTCGCCCGTGGCGGGAGGCAGGGGTGCTGGCTGGACCGGGCCAGCGATTCACCACCTGGGCCCAGGCAGCCCCTCCGCCCACACACAGGGAGCCCCCGGCACGGGCCTTTGCGCACAGCAGAGGCGCCCCTCCAGGGAGATGCCCCTACCTCCTCCCCGTTCCCCATCCCGCCCCTTTACAAGTGCCTCGAGTTTTTAATTTTTCATAAACATAACTTTGATTTTAAATCAGAAGCAATGCATGGAAATACCCACATAGTACATAGTCTTTCCCCTTATTACCACTTTCCCCCTGTCTTCTTTTTCTTTCTTTTGTATTATTTTCCAGCCTTCTTTCAACTTCTCAAACATGGAAAAACTCGTTGCCATCCCAGGTTTTGTGTGTGCTGTGCTCTCTGCTCTAAGTGTGCTTCTTTCAACCCTGTGCAGGGTGGGCTTCTCTTTCTTCAGGACACAGCTTAAGGATCACCTCTTGTAAGGAGCCTTCCCTAACCACCTGGCCAGGCCATTCCACCCCAGTGCTTTCTCACAGGCTCCCTGTTATTTCCCTCCTATAATCCCACAGCCTGTGATTGTGTGTTTATCTGTGCCAGGCCTTTCCCTAGGGAGGTTCAGAGGGTACCTGCACAGGCCTGGGCCCACAGCAGTCCTGTTGTGTTTAGCACATAAATAGACACCCCCAAGGCCAAGGCACTGTTTGGGGTACGTTGACAACCCCGTATGTGCCACTGTTACTCAGAATCTTGTGACACTGATTTTGTGGCTCTGCAGCCCTCTAGACCTCGCTACATCAAGCGCTTCTGTGTCTGACCCAGTAATTTTGTATTTGGCTCATTTCTTGTGTTCAAGCAAATCAAGATGTCTTTTAAGAAAAAAAGAACAACTCACACGTAAGTCTACAAACTCAGAGAGTTTCCAAATACTCTCAAAACTTGTAAATAATGGCTAAAGAGCCATTATATTTTCTTACACGACACATGCTAACTATCCAGAAGATCTTTATTTACACAGTGGATTCTCCCCTTCGCAAACATTTTAACTGGAGAAAGCTATAAAAGACAATCATGTGAAGCCTCTGGAAATTGTCCTAAGGGCATACAGCAAATGGGGAAACATTCCTTCAATGGAATCAAGAAAATCTGATAAATCTCACTAAGAACAGTGAGTCTGTGGCCCTTGAGCCCTGACCCCCCCCACCACCACCACCACCAACCACTACTACTCTGAGGCTTTACTCCAGGGAGTGCAGTCAAGGAGACAACCCCCTCCCCTCAACTCCCAGTCCAGGGTACATTTCACTCTAGGAGGGCTGCCCACTAGCATCCCTCATCCTCAGGCCCCTGTTGCAGAAGCTCAACCCCAAGTGTGGTGGGCCAAGAATACTGGCCCAGTTGTCCTACCCCAGCTCACCACAGGGTAGATGCACCACGCGGAGAGGCTAGCCTAGAAGACCAGCCCCAACCCCCCCCCCCCCAGCACCCACTCTAGAGCAGAGGTGTCAGTCCGGGCAAAGGGGGCACTGCCCAGAGGGAGACAGGTTATGGCGAAGAAGAAGAGCTCTGTAGGGCTGCCTGAGATGGCGGGAGAATTCCATGCCCAAGAGTGGCCATCTGACCTGCCCAAGGCCACACCTTCACAGGTGTGATTAGGGAGGGGAAATATGAGCTCTGACCAAAGGAGAGGGATGAGGGCAAAAACCTGCACTCCTTGAACTATGAGATCAACCTCCAAGACACACATGTCCAGTGGTAAAGATTAAAAGTCTGACTGGCTAAGGAGGCTCAAGCACAACCTTTCACTAATAAGTGGCTTCGCTGACCTAGGGACAGCCTCTAGGTAGCCATGTGAAAAGATAAAAACAAGAAGACAGTCTGAGCAGAACCATCAGAGACTGCAGCCTGCAGGGAAAAGCTGTTCAGACAGGTCACTGAGCAAGTGAGTAAACTACATCATCAACCCTTGGCGAGAGGAGTCAGGATCCAGAGTTGCCACAATTTACTATCCAGCATGCCCAGTTGTCAACCAAAAATTGCAAGGTTTGCAGAGAAACAGGGACGCATGACCCATACATGAGGGAAAAAGCAGATGATAGAAGCCGCTTTTGAAGGGCCCAGATGTTGGACTTAGCAGACAGAGATTTCAAAACAGCCATTATAAATACGTTCAAAGAGTGGAGGGAACTATGTCTCCAGATTACAGTGTGTAGATGACAGAGTCTAATCAAAAGGAAGATATCAGTAAAAAGACACAAACTGGAAAGAACCCAATGGAAACTCTGGAGTTGGAAAGTAAAATAACTGATATGAAGAATTCACTAGAGGCTCAGCAGTGGATGTGAGCTGGAAGAAGAAAGAATCCATGGACTTGGATTAGAATAATGGAGCTAGTGCAGCCCGAGGGAGAGAAAGACAGAATGAAACGTGCTCGCTTTGACAGCACGTACACCAAACTTGGAACGCACAGAGAGTAGCACAGCCCCTGTGCACATGACACGCAGGTTTGGGAAGCATTACACATCTGTAAGCCCTGGGTCAGAGGATTGTAATTTCAATAGGTGTTAAAACTTAATCTCAAATTGATGACTGCAGAGTATTTTAGCAATTAAAAAAATGCTTGTGAAGACTTTTTAATAACTCAGTCTTTATGAAGAATTAAAACATACCATGATTATCTCTGCACTATTATGGAAATCTCACAAATGACGAATAAATATTCTAAGGGGAGAAAAAAATGAAGAGCCTCAGAAATGTGGAACACCATGAAGTGCACCAATACACATGTAATGGGAGCGCCAGAAGGGCAGGGGAGTGGGGGCGGGTACAGAAAAGATATTTGGAGTAATAATGGCTGAAAATGGCTCAGATTGGACTGGAAAAGTTTACACATCCAAGAAACTCTATGAACTTGTAGTAGGATAAACCTAAAAAGAGACATACCCAAATACATCATAGTCAAAATGTTGAAAACCAAAGATAAAGTCTTGAAAACAGCAAGTGAAAAGTGACTCCTCGTGTAACAAGGGACTTCTCGTTAGAAACAGTGGAAGACTCGAAGGCAGTGGGGCAATATTCAGAATTCTGGAAGAAGCAAATAACTTACATCACACTTTCTTTTTGACCTTTAGATCCTGAGGTTAAGTCAGTAGGATTGAACATTAATTTTTCTACTTTAGGCAACTCAGCTCCTCATTTTTGTAAAATCCAAAGGCCACCATTGTTCATCTTCATTTTGAAGTATTCTAGGTTTTCACTTGTTTGATCCAGACCTAATTATAAGCCACAGAACCCCACTTTTTGTGTAAAATTTTCTTTTTCCAGTCAACCATGAGAAATGAGTTTGTACTATATAAATGTCTTGTAGCCACAACATATTAAACAACGTCACACATATGGAAATGTTAAGACTAATATCTTTTAGATAGGACATTCTTCTGGGTACCACCTGCTACATATCGCTCCTGAACAGACTAAAACCATATGGGCATCAGGTGAGCAGTCAGGGATATTTCCTGGTGTTCTTGGGTATAAAATATCATATTGCAAGAAGAATTGAACATAGTGATAATTGTATGTGATTTCAATATATTTTTTTCTCCATAGATCTGATGAAGTAAATTTTAGAAAAGTTATTGCTAGCAACATTTTGGTGATAATTTTCAAGGAATACCTATTAATATCTTTGAATATTAGTGTTTGATAAAACATAATTTGAAATGTTTTAAATGGAAATGGATTTCTACAGTGGATCTATAGTGGATTTCTAGTGAAGGAGAAGGAAATTCCGGTCTTGGTACTGAATCAGAAACTGTCTCCTAAAAGAGCAAATGTGGATCCTTTTTTGTAGAGTCTGCCTTCTCGTGCAAGATGCCCTCGGACTCTTCAGTGAGGTGCACTCGGAGGGCGCCGTCCTGAAGGACAGGGAGTTGGAGGGCAAGTCCTGCAGGCTGGCGGGAATGAAGGTTCTGCAAAAGGTCACCAGAGGAAGGTGAGGACACCACAGTAGCATCCAGTTTGCTACAGTAACATCTGTAATTTCATTTTTAAAGACAATAAACTAGGATCCTAGAGTCTGCCTCTAAGACAAGGCCACGAGCTGGGTGGAGCCCTTAAAGTACTTATGGGAGAAAAATTATAATTGACAACAAAAATAATTATGCAGGTTTAGTGATTCACAATTTTATTAAAATTAGGATTAACAATGTCATATATATGTATTTTAATTCTAAAGTTTTTTCTTTATTTTTCCTTAGCTATACTAATAAGGCAGCTTTGCATGAGTCAGTTTATATAAGTGAAAATATAATTTAGTGAAAAGGCATGTTATAAGCTTTAAGCAAAACTCTTAATTTGGCACGTTTTTTGCTTCCATAGCAAGAAAGCTTGTTTTCTGTCAAGTTTCGCGACTCCTCACGCTAGATGTTGTTTTGGGTGGCGGTGGTACATCGATCCGGCCCCAACGTGGGTTGTTCCATTCCAGTGAGCATCTTAATCTATGAATTAGGGAGCAGAAGAAACCTTTTCAGTGGAACGATCTAGTCATGTAGAGAATTAGTGTAAACGGTGAATTTGGATTTCTCTCATCGTAGCCTCTTTCCTCAAATAGTGTGTAATTTTAGCTGTCTTAATGCTACTGTTTTACTTAGAGCAACGTCTGAGCTTGTAACAGTGCCTGTGGGAGGAGCCCTTGGGAGGAGCCCTTGGGCGTACATACGCTGCTCCCAGTCCAGCGGTCTGCATACCGGCCCTTCCGGCCGTGCTCTGTCTACACTGTGAGCGCCGCTGGGCATGTGCCGGGCATGTCTCGTGACTGGCAGCCCGCTTTCCCCGGCCCCACCCTGTGCTGCATCTGTCTCTCACGTGGCGCCCTGCTGCTGAGTGGCGGCTCCACCCAGGACCCTGTTTTCCTGAAGGACAGACCCCCTGTGAGCCCTGCATTGATTCATGTACACTCGGCGTAACAAATGCTTCCTTTTGCTTACAGAAGGGAGGCTGTATTACAGTGTAATTGCCTTATGGATTAGGGAGGGAGCTGCCCAGATATTTGGAAAGCTTAATTGGGTCACATGAACCTTATCGTTTTGAAGGCTGAACCCCATGTAGTTCTCAGTTTCAGAATCACAGGCATCTGGAAAGACCGTGCGTAGTTGTGGTAAGTGAGGTGCAGCTCTGACGTTGGCCTGACGGCATTAACCCCACCAGGGCCGTGTAGACCTCTCTGACGTACGTTTAGCACCAGCCTCACACCCGAGCACGCCGGGGTACTGGGGCTCCCCATCTCGGGCGCCTCAGTGGAGCCCCTCCAGCTGGCAGGCGTCCCGGTGTCCTGCAGGCCAGAGGAGTCCACTCCTGGGGACGCACTACCTGCTGGCGACTGGGGGACCCAACTCCAGGGAAATACTCCTGGGGACTGACAGAGCCAGGAGGGGTCCGGGGGCTTTGCTCTATAAAGTACATGCTTTGCTACCATGATGCTACACAGCGATATGTGTACCTAATGTTTAATCTGGTTTTTGTGGGTTACACTGGAGGAGGAGGCCTTACTACTGTCTACAACATTGCCATAGGAAATGTTTTTTCCACGGGAAATGCACTGACTATTGTGAATAATTCATTTACAGACTTTTGGAACCCATTCCATTTTTAAGTTGGACTAAAATTTGACTAAGTATTGGATACTTTTTTAGGTTGGAATTAATTTCTTTATCCTATGTGTTTAACTTTATTTTAGTGTGCAGCTATCCAAATAAATATTAAGATTGTCTTTTTGTTCTTTTGGAAGCTGTATTTCTTCAAAACAAATTATTAAATAGTTTTGGAATGCTGAATGTTATGATTGCCTATTAGTGACGTCATCCACTGTCAGTCATCCGTCCACGGCCCAGTAAACACAAACTGTCTCTTCCCCCCCCCAATGATTGTGTTTCATAGCAACTCTCATAAACCTTAACAAAATATATTTCTCATAAACCTTAACGAAATACACTTAGTTCCCAGAATTCAAGCTAAAATGATTAATTATAATTATATAATTCCAATATCTAATATAGAAAATTACTTTTTTGCCAGTTGGAAGATAGTTTTACGTTTGGGCTGATCTTAGCTCCCCGGTCTCGTCTGGTCCACAGTCACAGTGACGGAAGTCACTGCTCCCTGTGGCGCTTTGGGTGGGCTCGCGACCTTGGGGCTGGACCTGTGCAGGGCGTCCCGCCCTGTTCACCTGCCGCCTTGGGAAGAGTTGCAGGAAAACAGCTGTCACGTCTGCCGCATTTCTCTGGCCGCTTTTCGGAGTTGTGTGTCCACACTGACTTGTTAGGGTGAGAAGAGTCAGAAAAATATCCTGGATGTAAAGGAAAAGACCATTTTAAAACAACACTGCTGAGGCATGTGCCTCTCCCTGGCTCTCGGCGTCCCTGGAGGACTCCAGGCTGTTTGTCCAGGGGCTGAGGCGTGTCCCCTGACCTTTGTCCTCCCAGGTGGCCTCTGCAACAGTTTAGAGGTCAGACAGGCTGAAAACTCACTTTACTTTGCTGTCTTAGTTCTGTGTATGAGCTTTATCTTTTTATTGCTGATTATTATGTGCTCTTGTTTTTATGTGATAGGGTAATACTGAGGGGAAAAAGAAAATTTCTGAAATATCTTAATCCTATAAGTATGGAAAATATAGTTAGCATATTTTTTGCGGGGGAGAGGAACCTCTTTCAGTTCAAAGTCCTGCTAATACTTACGTCCCTACTTGTTAAAACAAAAGCCACTAATCTGTCTAAAATACATTATTAATGCACAAGTGACTGTTTTATTGAGATCTCTTTAAGAGTCACGTACTGGAGAAGACTGTTGCAGAGCATTTAGTCAGCACTCACCGTACACAGAGGGGTCTATCTGAGTGCTGAGAATGCCAGGGAAGCAACTAACAAGATCTTTGACCATGAATTGCCTCCTTTTGAACTGGAGACTAGACCTGCCCAGGGATCCGGGGCGGTTGTTGCTTTAAGTGATGGGGCCTTAAATGGCTGGTCTTTTCCTCAAATTGGTAAGATGTTATCTGTGAAGACATAAAAGTAGGATTAGGAGAAAGTATAATTCAGTCATTTATTCGTTAAATATTTAGGACCTCTTTGTGCTATGCCCCTGGCTAGTTGCTGCTGTGCTAGATTTTTGGGATTTTATCTGAAACCACAATATACTGAAATAAAAAGTCAGCTAGACAAAGCCTTAAATCCTATTATTAGGGATTCTGCATTGATCCAAGAGAAAATTAGGGCCCCTAGGAGTTTTTGAGAGAAGAAAAGAAGAGGTAATAAAAATGAAAATAGAGTTAAGATTATTCTACTCTTGTACTTTTAATAGATTTGAAATAGAAGGAGGGATTGGGCAGGGGTGCAGATTTGGAAACTTCAGCAGTTGAGGGTAGAAGGAAGAACGCATCACCACTGATTTTTAACTTCCAGTAGCTACGGGGGCCAGGGGGGTGGGTGGCGCTCACCTGGGAGCTGTGATGCCAGGAGTGTAAAACAGCCCCTTTCTCCCAGAGCTCATGGACCAGCAGGAGAGCCAGGAGGAGGTCCCGAGAGACACCAACCTGCGAGTGCCAGTTACAGAGCAGCCACTTTGCCTGGCTCAGAGGGCGGGTTCAGATTTGGGAACCCTGGAGAGAACAGGAGGGGCCTGGAGCTGAGGACAGGAGGGCGGGAGGACACGCCCCCTGATCTAGCCATCCACTCACCCCCTGGGGCGGGTCCATCTGGTCAGCTTTGAGGATAGAGTGCGGGGTTGGGCACCTCGAGGGGGGTGTATTTCAGAGAATGGTCCGATTAATAGTCACTGTTTAAATGCCAGCTTTTGTTTTAAAGGTAACAGATTAAGTACTGATAAACTTTAAGTTAGAAGCCAGACTTACTTAGCATGCTCACAGACTAACCCCATGGTCAGGAAACAGAAGGCCCTCGAAGCCCCCATGCTGCTCCCCAGCCCGCTGCCCTTAGGGCCCTTGGTCTGCTCCCCAGCCCGCTGCCCTTAGGGCCCTTGGTCTGGTCCGGGGCGCAGAGCATTCCCCCATTCTCCCGGGCGGCGCCTTTGTCTCTTGCAGCCCCTGCTTTGGGTCCAGTGCTCAGGGCTGTGTGGGATTCTCACAACCTGTGTCCCACCAGAGGGGTATATTGTCATGTAAACTTGAGTGACATTTTAGCAATAACATGCAAACGTTAACAGTTGTCTGAGGAGCCCTTGGGATGGCTCCCCCAGCTGGCCTGTGCTATGTCCCAGCTGCTCAGCTCTGAGCCCCAGTGGCTTATTGACATGCAGACCTGGTCTTGCCCCTCTGCATGGTGTAGACCATTGTGGATTAGAACGCGTCGTGGCCAGTGTTTCAGGCTGGCCTGCCCATCATAAGGCTCTGTTTCTCGCTCACCATTGTGTTTCCTGCATGTGGCTCAATTCCTGGCACTGGAGAGGCTCATAATAAGTATTTGTGGAATGGACATTCGTCGTTTGCTGGGGTTCATCTTAGATTTTCCTCAACAAGATTTGAATGTGTACACTTGTACTTTCCTAGCAGTAATTATTGGTGCTCAATTTTAGTGGGAAGAATAGAGACTAAGTTGGTCCCAAGACCAGTGTCCAGTGCAGGGTGAGGACCACGCCTTTTGCGCACCTTGGACTCAAGACCCTGGGTCCTCCTCACAAATAAGTCTAGGGGGTAACGCCTGAGGTTGTTGTGAAAGCACTTTATCAAAGATGGGATCTCATCTTATGGAGGAGGGCCTGGAACAGGTGAGGGTGACTGGTCAGAGGTCAGGCTCCGCTATGACTTTGGGCACCAGGGCGTTGGTCTCCTGGGAGACCCTGTGTGACCCACGTGCGTGGAGGTGCAGCAGAGGGAGTTTTTAGGAATCGCCCGGCACAAGTAGATGCGTGTGGGTTGGGGTCATCATGGAGGAATCATCTCAGTTGCTCTTTTAACAGGAAATAAGCAGTGGTGAGAGTGCTCCTGGGGAAAGAAACTTCAGTGGCAATTTCCTTCCTTTGATTTCCGCTCTTCAAAAAGGCTGCCTCTTAAAGAGACATAATTCCCTTGGGATTTGAGGTCCAGAATCTTTTTTTATCATTGCTGTGGTTGGAAATCCTCTTTTAAGGGGACATACTTAAGAATTCTTTCACCATTTTGAAAAATAAAATTGTTGCAGGTAGGTTCACCACCCAGGTTAATGGCAGGAGAGTAAAATGTCACTGAAAGAGAATATGTACTAAATCCTGAAACCAGTGATGCTCAAAGAACCGCCCGAAAAGAACAAAGCACTGACCCGTGTGAAACATGGTGCTGAGTGAAAGAAGCCCACACAAAAGGCCACACGTTGTAGGATCCCGTTTATATGAAACGAACAGAACAGACAAGCCCATGGTGACAGGACACAGGTTGGTGGTGGCCAGGAGGAGGGGAGCAGGGAGTGACCGCTGACGGGCACGGTGTCTCATGGGTTGATGGCTACATTCTGGGGCCAGACAGCACTGTGCATGTGCTAAATGCCGCTGAACTGTGCACTTCAAAATGGTTAATTTTATGTTGTGTGAATTTCACCTCAGTCCTTAAACGTGTGGGGGGGGAATGAACTGACTGCCTAAAAAGTGTTTACACTGAGTTATAAAAACAGCTACAAATGTCTCATAAGTCCAGTTGGAGAAGAATAGTTTCTAAATGGAACATCTGGGCATAATTTCACGTATCTCAAAAAGACCCAACTAGGGAATAGGGGCTCAGAAAGCAAATGCCTATTATTTAACCTTAACCATAAGGGTTATTTTGGGGAAATTAGGACATATGTTTAGTGAAATGGGCACCCCTCTAAATCAGTCATTACCTTTATTGTTCAATGAACAATCCTTAAGAAAACTGTTGTATATCTATCTACCTAATCAGTGATAGAGACATTGACAAAGGGGAAAACCAGCAGATTACAAAAGGCTTGACACACCCACCAGGTTGATCACAGGAAGAGGAGGAGAGAACCGCAGACCTCCTGAAAGATCCTCTGAACTGTGTAGGCCAAGCGTTAGCTGTTGTCAAGATTATTGCCCTAATAGTGTTTCAGAAACTCTCCAATAAAAATAAATTCACCGTTGTCAGTTGGGTAAAGAAGTTCTGCTCCGACCGGCCCTTGCATGTCTCTCTCTATCAGTCATTCGTTAACACAGCACCTGGATGTGGATGCAGGGATGAAGTCACAGCTCAGTCTGACTTTCCAGTGGGGAAGCACTAACAGTCTAAGAAGAGTTTTGCTGGAGTGGGTGGGGCTTCGCCGAGAAGGCCCTCAGGGTGTGACTTGTAGGTTCATCTGGTTGCTAGGCAGACACCCATGGAAGAGCACGTTCCCACCCACAAGTTCATTCCTATTATCTTTTGACCAAAAGTAGCCTGTCATGCTGGAGCCAAGTGTTATTTAGCCTCGTGTCCTCCGTAGCAGTTAATAGAGCATTCAGTAAAAACCTGACTAAGAAACGATGAAGTCTGAACCAAAGCAAACGGTCACAGTAGTTCTTGGCCATATAAAAATTCTTTTCGTAGCAATCTCAGAAGTGGCGCAGGTCTACCCCCTTGCTCCACCACCTTCCCCCAGTGACTGGGGGACAGAGTAGAACCCAGGTCACTTGGGGCGATTTGGCTGTGTCCGCCTGGCTGACGCGAGGGGACTTGCTGTTCAGAAGCAAACCCAGAGCTTCTGGAGGGAGCGTCGCTGGTCACTGAACGGAGGCATCAGAGGGGAAGGCGGGGGCCTTGGAACCACTGCCCCTGAGTTGCATCTTGACCCTCAGTCGTCAGCAGGTCACACGTGGAAGCGGCCCTGCACACCCTAAAACACCGCAGTAGTGGTTCTTCCCTCCCTCCTCCTCCTTTGTTTTTCTTTTCTAATTAACTAAAAAGTAAAACTCAGGCCAGCATTGATGTAAGTCTTTCTTGTCTTGTTTTTACAAATAAAACAGGAAGAGAAAGATGAGTAACTTAGAAGAACGATAAGTAGAAGTTGGGAGTGTTCCATTTTTTTTCCAGGAAAGAAAATAGATCCAGTTGGAAATTGCTGGCCTTGTCAATTATCTGATAATAATGGGAGCGAATGGGTAATGAAGCCGGTGGAGTTAAACAGTACAGAGAGATTTAGTTAAAACAGGGATCAAAGAAACCAGAAGGAAGATCAGCTGATACAAGAACATAAAAGCACTGCTCCCTGTCCCTCCAGGTTAGTAATTTATCTAGTGAATTTACCTGGCAGCACAGTAAGTCTCTAATTCAGCAAATGGGCAGGATTTTTTTTTTTTTTTTGCTCTTTCATTCATTTCTTCTCTTACAAGTCTCAATACTCCCCCTCTCCCTGCACTCTTCTCACAAAAATCATAATTACCTACCAGTAGGGGACCAGTAGTTTTAAAACTTTTGAACTTTTAAAAAACAGAATCCAAAGAGGAAGCTCCGTGTTAATAACAAACCCACGTGGAGCTATTCTGTTCAAAATTGGGAGGTGGCGTGTCGGGCCACCCAGCCCCCAGCCAGCTCCTAGGGCCACGTGGTTGGAAAGTAAGTATTGAGGACCGATGGCAGCTCTGAACATCGCACACATCAGGACGGTTCTTCCTCTCCCTCTCTCAGGGTAACAGCCTGTGGCAGTAGCCGTTACTGTGAGGGCCCTGGGTCATGTGATTCAGAAGCTAAGTGGGGTGTTCCTTGTTAATCTCAAATATGAAGTGCAAATACTTAATTGTGCTTTCATTAAGTGCCTTCTCAGATTTGCAGAATCTTACGCATTTTTATTATAGGTAGAATACTCTGAAATCTTTATAAGTTTGCCAGTGAAATGCCTGTCTTTTCCTGTGGGACACGGAAGTGGAAAGAAAAGCAGTTTCCCTGTCACTGTAGCCCCGCTTTCCTTTCCTTCATCTCTCCAACTAGATGGCAGATCAGGCGGTGGCATTGTTCACTACCGTTCACTACAGGCATCACCCGTGATGCCACCACCAAATTCAAGACAAAATAAATTAGTCTTTATTGAAAAACAAATTATTGTGTTGTTGAAAAAAACACCGTGAAGCTCCTGAGACTAAGTAATAACTTGGCTGCACGTCTGTGAGGTGGGCCTGGAGCCCGGTCCATCAGAGTCCAGTGCCTGCATCTTTGGTGCTACAGCCTACACGTAATTACTTCCAGTTTTAGGGGAATTCATTTCTGTAAATTTCCCATTTGCTTTATAGTCATAATCCCCGGCCCTCAAGTCAGAAATCTGACCATTTCTTGTCAGGGGTGTTGATGTTAGATTCTTGGTGTTTTCCATTGTTTTTGTTAAACAACAGCAGTGAGCCGTCTGTGCTGGAATTATCTTGAGTGGCCAGGAGGAGCATCAGATCCATAGGAGATAATCACACTGAGCGTGTCAGGTCTAGTTCGGCATTTTTCTTTTCTGTTTACTTAGACACTTATTAATGAAAATATGACTTCTAAGAAAGATCGTTTTCATTACTGTTTTTTTTTTTTTTTAAAGCAAGATAACTTGCTCCTTTCCCTAGAATCACTAACAGTGAAGAGGATGGTCCCGAAGGCCCCTGGACCTGGACCGGGGTCGCATGTTGTGAGCAGCCTCCGATCAGGCATTTCGGCACTATGTGCAGGGGAGGTGGTGGTACAGCTGCTGCGTTCACTGGTCGCTGCCGTAAACATGAGCCACACAAAGAGCAGAGGGAAGTGAATACTCCCCTCTGCACCGGTGTTCAGTCCACATCTTTCTCGTGAACGTAGGCATGTCTGTAAACAAAGGAGAAGGGGTGCTTTTCCCTTTGGTATCTTTAAGGGTGTCCCTTTCCAGTTTCTGCCTCTTCGCAGCCACAGCCGTCAGTGTGTATGCACCTGTCTCCTTCTTTACGGATCTTTATGGGGAAACATGACAGACGTATGGGCGATGCCCAGGTGCAGAGTGTAGTGAACGACTGTAGGGCCACCCATGAAGCCACCACCAAATTCAAGGGACAAAATGTGCTGGGAGTCCAGGCATCACCCCCAGCGTGCTCCTCCTGGTGACGCCCCGTCCCCCCAAGATCACTGCTGTCCTCTGGTTTCCTCCATGGTTTTCATTATAGTTTTCGCCATGGGAACAGCAGGCTGTCTTTGGAAAAGTGCATGAGGGGAGGCTACTTCACGTGTGAGCTCACGGTAATAGAATAGACTGAGGAGGCAGGTCTGTGTCAGGTATCAGAGCGCACTGGTGATAGCGTTTGGTCGAAAGTATACGCGTCTGTCAGAAAACCTGGGCTGACGGATTTTATGTGGAATGTGGCTGTTCCTGCTACCACACTGGTGAGTAGATCACGTGACACTTTTGAAATGATACGGACCACCTGGGAATGAGACCAGCCTAAGAACTGTCTGCAGTTCCAGATAGCAGCATGCAGCAAGAATTCCTTATTTCCCTTGTAACTGAGTGTGTGTGTGTGTGTCATTTCCTGCCGAGGTAGAACAGAAATGTGCAAAGAACTTGTTTTATAATACAAAGTTGTGCTAGTTAATATTTTTATATCCTAGATCTTGAGGAAAGAATCTAGATTAGGAAAGACATTTTTTAATATTACTAGCAGATAGCCTACAAAATGTGAGGCCTTCCAAAGTTACAAATTTATCTTTCATAGTTATATAATAAATTTAAGCAGTGGTTCAAAGGAATAGTGCAGAAGGCTTAATTTCAGGTCTGTGTGTCTTTCATTTCCTTTCTTCAGTTTCTCTATCTGTTGAGTAAAATTTGAAAAATATTGTCCTGAAATTCATTGAACTAGCCTTGGACAATGTTCAGTAATTCCCCACATCTATAAGGTATTTGTGGGATACTCGTAGCAGAGAGTGGTCTCTGAGGTCAGAATGCCCGACCGACGTGATGCCGTCACTGTCTAATTCAGAAACGGTGTCGTCACCCCCAAAAGAAACGCCTTCCCCATGGGCAGTCACTCCCCACCCTCCAGCCCCTGGCAGCCACTAATCTGCACTCTGTCTCTGTGAATTTGCATATACTGAACACTTCGTATAAAGGAACCATCCGGGCTTCCCTGGTGGCGCAGTGGTTGAGAGTCCGCCTGCCGATGCAGGGGACACGGGTTCGTGCCCCGGTCTGGGAAGATCCCACATGCCGCGGAGCGGCTGGGCCCGTGAGCCATGGCCACTGAGCCTGCACGTCCGGAGCCTGTGCTCCGCAACGGGAGAGGCCACAACAGTGAGAGGCCCGCGTACCACAAAAAAAAATAATAATAAAATAAAAAAAATAATAAAGGAACCATCCTGGCTTCTTCCACTGAGCATCATGTTTTCGAGGTTCGTCCATGTTGTATCGTGTGTCAGTACTTCACTCCTTTTTATGGCTGCCTGATACTCTGTTGTATGGATATGCCAGAGTTATTTATCCATTCATCAGTTGATGCACATTTGGGTTGCTTCCATGTTACTTTCTGGCTGTTATGAACAGTAATACTGCTATGAACATTCACGATGCACATACGGACGTAAGTCTTCAGTTCTCTTGGGTAGATAGCTAGAAGTGGGATTGCTGGGTCTATGCCAAAGTGTTTTCCAAAGTGACTGCCCCATTTTCCTGTCTCACCAGCATATTGATGTAGTTTAGTCACTGATTATCTAATCTCCTCAGGATCTCAAGGTTGCCATGGCTCCCATCAGTTTCCTCATGATCTCCTGGGCCATCTGGTAGTGTCTGCTCTGGCAGCCAAACCTCTGAAGGAAATGCATTTCAGTATCAAGGCAAAAGTTTGTTTAGTTGATTCGAGGTTGTCTCGTGTGTGTATGAGGGTGACGTAAAAGGACGTAAGGTGACACAAGCTACCTTCTGGAAGACAGTCGAGGGCACAGAGGGAGGGAGGTAGATGGTAGAGAGTGGATCTTGAGCGGCACTGAGGGTTAGAGATCACTTCCAGACTTCATGGTCTCAGGACCCCTTAATACTCTTCAAAATTACTGACACCCCCAAGGAGATTTGTTTAATGTGGTTATATTGATCAATAATTACTATATTAGAAAATAAGGGCTTCCCTGGTGGCGCAGTGGTTGAGAGTCCGCCTGCCGAAGCAGGAGACATGGGTTCGTGCCCCAGTCCGGGAAGATCCCACATGCTGCGGAGCGGCTGGGCCCGTGAGCCATGGCCGCTGAGCCTGCACGTCCGGAGCCTGTGCTCCGCAACGGGAGAGGCCACAGCAGTGAGAGGCCCGCGTACTGCAAAAAACAAAAACAAAAAAATAAAACAAAAAAAAACTATATTAGAAAATAAAATGGAAAATTAAATATTTATTAGTTCACCTAAAAATCCTAAAAATAAACCCATTAAATAATAACATAAATAGAATTTTTATGAAAAATATTTTCTAAACCAAGACAACCTTAGTGAGAAGAGTAGCCTTATTTTATGTTTTCTGCAGATCTCTTTAATGTCTGGACTAACAGAAAACGATGGATTGTCATCTCTGCTCTGCATTCAGTCAGTCCTGTATTGTACATAGTGTAGCCTCTAGAAAGCTCCACTGTACACTCATGAAAGAAGGGGAAATAAGGTCTCAGGACATAGTTCTGGCCTTGCTGGTCCCTTGAAAGGGTCTTACAGACCCAGGGGTCTCCAGACCCCACTTTCAGAATTCCTGGTCTGAAATATTCCATCTCCAGGTAATCTGTCTTACAAGAAAGCGATGAGTACTACATAACAGTAGGTACAGAGCAATTAGCAACTGCACGAAACAATTTTAGGAACATTTTACACCCAATATAAATGCTTCGTTTAAAAAAAAAAAATTCTGAGATCTCTGAGGATGAATTTAACTCAGTGAACAGGTTACATCCCATCTTGAGGGTGACGTCACCATTGTGGTTTAAATCTTCTGCAGCAAATTCCACTCCACCCACACCCAAAAGAAAGTGATTCAGGCAGTCTTAGATTACCCGGTGAAGATTTGGGAGTAGTTAGCTGAGGCCGTATCAGATGGAAAAATAACTCTAAAATAACATAGAAAACAGGCCCGGTGAGCAGGCGTGTCGGGAAACAACCTGGTGAGCTCAGGGAGAGCTCTCCGCCTTGCTTCCTCCCCATGGGCTGCAGCCGGGGACCTGCTTCCAGGCGACACTGGCCGTCGCCCTCGGTACAGGGAGGCTGCGCCAGTCTCTAAAATCTGTGAAATATGTACATTCAGCGTCCTTTCGGATAGTGGTGAGGCCAGAGCCCCTGCTCCTTCCCCGTCTATCTGTGAGGTTTCTAGAACTCCTCTTGCTGTCGTCCTCAGGCACACTCTGCTCTCGTGGCCTCTTCTTTGCGCCAGGCAGCCCTGCCGTGGCTGCCCCAGGACTAGCCCCGGTCCTCTTCCTCTTGTCAGAGCAACCGAGAGCGTCAGGGGTAAGGGTTAGAGGCTGCCTTTCTCAGCCAGAAGTTCAGCAGTTGATGTGGGGTCTCGGCTCGATTGTTTTCCCCGGAGGGCAAACCTGGGCTCTCGTCTGCCCAGGAGAGACACCTGAATGTGGCATCATTTCAGACACTTATGCTGAATTTGTGAGACTTTTTTTGGAGATGGCCTCAAGTCGGTCTCTTCCCTTTGTGACTCATTTGTGTATTTTCTACTTAGATTTTTACAGCTTCCAGAATATCCCACAAACAACAAAATGCAGGCAACAGAATGGGTTTTCTCATTCTAAGAAATCAGTAACTTTGCTCCAGGTATCTCTATCTGTGTACTAATCCTTAATAATCTTTGCAGCACTTTTTTCTCTCTTAGGGAGCTGGTAATTATTAAAACAACAACTCAGAAAATGTTTTTGAAGTTAACTACGGTGCTCTGTATTTGTAATTTTTTACTGCAAATGAGTTGGAAAATGTTGTCTTGTTTTGTTTTCATCAATACCCCAAGGCCTTTGCGCATGAACAAGGTATTCAGCCAGCCAGGCTTGTGTCTCAGCCTGTAGAAGGCATGTGTCCCAGACGGCTGGCTGTTTCTAGCTACCTCGTGCTCCTGCACCCTCCCCGAAAGCCTGTGCTGCTCCCACCCCCCTCAGCCACTGCGTGCTTAGAAGTGGGAGAATCAGAGTCCTGCAGGGAGCACAGCGGGGCCAGGAGGTTTCAGGGCTCACCTGCAGTGCAGATGAAGGCGTCCGCTGTGTGCCCCATCGGGCTCCAGGCCCCCCAGAGCGAACACCCAGCTCCAGAAGCACGGGGAGCGGGAGCCCCGAGGCCTGGCTGTGAGGAGCAGTATTCCCGCTGACCCGCCACCTCTGTTGCAGTCCCAAGTCTCAAGCAGTCCAGTTAGATTCAAAGAATGTGGTGCGGCCAGCCTCCTCCGGCTCTCCTGGGGGGTCTCCCCAGGTGAAGATGTGCGAGAAGGCACCTCTTAACACTTGGAGCAGCTGGTCACACTCAGAGGCGGCCTTTGCCTTGGAGAGAGTGGAAGAGCTGAGCCCGCCCTGGAGGAGGCCCTGGGTCCTGGGCCACAGAGACTGCCTTTGGGGGAGTGTGCTCGGCTCCCGCCAGGAGCTGCAGTGTTCACTCCCTCCAGGGCACTCCAGTCACCAGCCGCGTTTGCCTTCGCAAAGGTCGCTTTTCAAGTTTACCCACCTTTCCCATCAGGAAAGTTCTTCTTTAGGTTATTTTTCTAAAAGTCTAAGATTTAGTGAAGGCAGCTGCAGCTGTTGACAGATAGATGATGACCTGTTTCTTGAGGAAATTAAGGTATCCTTTTTCCATTATTTGCCCACAAGGTTATATGGAAGACAAAGAGTATTTGAAATTTAGATTCCCAGACTCAGCAAATAGATAATAAAAGTCTGACCCTCTCTCAGTAGTATTCTACCACTTTCTGAAGTCACCAAAACGGCCAGTCCAGTTGGTAAAAGCAGGCGTTTAGCTTCAAGCAGATGTGCACAGAATGTCAAGGGGTGTGTTTGTTTTTTCTCTGCAAGTCCACCTGGATTAGTAGTTTTTGTTGTCCTGGCCCAGCTTTTCTTTGAGTAGTTTCATCATCGGGGTGGGGAGAAAGAGGGAAGAAATGAGAGAAATTGGTCTACACGTGATGACCTTTAAGTGTCAGCCTTTTTCTCTTCATCCAGCTTTGCCAGCGTTCTGTCGCCAGCATCACACCCTGACACTCTTCACGTGCCGTTTATCGTATTTGCTGTCCTGGATGTCCTCTCAGAGTTTTTTTTCTATATCAGCGTGTTTAAAAGTGGAAGTTAAATGTTAGATTTTGGTAGGGTACTTTAAAAGTACTAAATAGACTAACCATCACAATAAGGCAAGGAAAAGCAAAAAGACAGAAAGGAAGAAATAAAACTGTCTCTACTTCGGATGACATGATGGTCTATGTTGAAAATCCCAAGGAATCTACAAAAGAAAAAAGAAAATTCCGAAAACTAGTAAGTCAGTTCAGCAAAGTAGCAGCATACAAGATTAACATTCACAAGTCAGTCACATTTCTGTATACTGGCAATGAACCCTTGAAAATCAAAATTAAAAATACAGCATTTACAGTTGCCCAAAAAGGAGTATTTAGGTATAAATCTAACAAAACATGTCAGGACTTGTATGCTGCAAACTACAAAACACTGATTAAAGAAATCAGAGAAGATCTAACTAAATGGAAGGGTGTGCCACGTTCATGGAGTGGAAGACTCACCATTGTAAAGATGCTAGTTCTCCCCAAAAGATGGTATAGGCTTGACGCAATACCCATTAAAGTCCCAGCAAAAATTTTTGTAGATATATCCAGGCCTATTCTAAACTTCTTTTTTTTCTTTTTGAAATTTAAGGAAAAAATTTATTGAAGACCTGAAAAGCAATTTGTAAAATATTGACTTTTCCAGAAAACTGTAGCTACCCAATGCATTGTGTCTATCATGTTAAAACGTGACTAGGGGCTTCCCTGGTGGCGCAGTGGTTGAGAGTCCGCCTGCCGATGCAGGGGACGCGGGTTCGTGCCCCGGTCCGGGAAGATCCCACATGCCGCTGAGCGGCTGGGCCCGTGAGCCATGGCTGCTGAGCCTGCGCATCTGGAGACTGTGCTCCACAATGGGAGAGGCCACAACAGTGAGGGGCCCACGTACCCCCCCCAAAAAAAAAAAGTGATTAGACACAAATATAAAAACCATGAAACAAGCCACCATTCTTTGACAATCTGAGCAAAGATAAAATGCCTAAGGAACAACATGAATGACTTGCACAGGATGGGCTCTTCACTGTCAGCACCATAAAAAGGGGGGGAGCACAAATGGATGAGCGTTTTCAGTTAGACACGCTGAACTGAACCTTTGGCACTAGGAATCAGAGCATTTTGTCATGTAGCATTAACACATATTATAAAAGTGTGTCGTGTCAAAGGAATAGAACCACCAGCATTCAAACACAGCTTTGTCAGCTAAGCAGTAAAACACTCTACAGTACGTCTCTCTGTTGTCCATCATTGAATACACTGGTAGCAACTTTGAAATGGAAAAAAAAAAAAGAAAAGAAAAAAAGGAGCTGTAACCCCTTTTATTTTCTGTTTAAAATCAATCAGAAAACAAACATCACTTCTGTTATACACTAACGTTTCCAAAGTACATCATTTGTATAGGAGAAAGACTAAGAAACAAAAATGTGTTTACAGAGATCCAAACGCGAGGGCGTATAAGCACCTCACGCAGCTTTCCGCTCATGCTCAGGAGGAGCCACTTCGTGATCACTGGCACTAAACAGAGTTCTTCGCCAGGTGTTCTGGGAAATCGTGGAGATAAGTCAGTAATAAAGCAAGGCTCTTCTCATCCAGAGGTGTAGAGGCCAACATTGCTCCAATACGTACAAACAATCTCAGCAGATGCCGCGCTCCATGCACTTTGGACATGGCGCATCAGGGTGATCTGCGAGGATTTCAGCGTCCTGTGGTCTCATATTTGCAGAGCAGCTGAGTGCCCAACATTACACTGAAGTATTCCTTGATCCCTGCCACAGCTTCATTAACAGCATACTCCTTATTTTCTGTGTTTCCTCAAGATTTCTTGTAATTTGCAGAATCCTCTATGGAATCCACATTCTTCTTGTCAGGAGGATAAAAGAGCTGTTTTTGCCAGGTAATTAAGTCCCAGTCTTCAACAAGCCATGGTTTTAGTTCTTCAGGACTCTTTAACTTCGACTCTGTTCATGAATGTTTCCTCATTTTCAACAGTAGAAGCTACTCGGGCCGTTTTCTTGCGAGGAGACTGAGGTGTCTCACTCATACTACCACCATCTCCATTTCCAGGTGTTTTCTGTTTGTTCTTTTTTGTTTTCACTTCAACATTTTTCGGTTGCAAACCAGAAGTCTTCTTTCTAGGGGCAACCCCTCTCATCTTCCCCTCTGCATACTGCTCCTGATTGGCTTTGTTTGGAAATGCAAAGGAACTAGAGTAGATAAAACAGTTTTGAAAAAAGGATAAAATGGGAGGAATCACACCCAAGTTCAAAACTTATGATATGGCTACAAGAAACTGCGGCACTGGTGGAGGGATGACTCTGTGATCAGCGGAGAGAACTTGGGACGCGGCCTGTGGGATTATGGCCAAATGATTCCTGACCAAGGTGCAAACAAAGCAACTTGGTGGAGGAAGGATAGTCTTCAACTAACTGGACATATATGGGCAAAATATTCATCTCAACCTAAATCTCATACCTCACAGTAGATCTTAGGCTTAAATATAAAACATAAAACTGTAAAGAAAACCTTTGGGACTTATTGAGTAAAGAGTTCTGAGATGTGGCAACAAAAGCAAGACAAGCTACAGACGGTGAGAAAATCTTTGCAAACCTTGTATCGTGGACGGTATAATGAAGTCTCAAAACTCAACAGTAAACACACACACACACACACACGCAGGCCAATTAGAAAATGGGCAGAGGACATGAGGAGACATTTCCAAAGAGGACATCACATGGCAAATAAACACATGGAAAGGTGTTCGACATCACTGTCCTTAAGAAAAAGCACGTCAAGACCACGGTGAGATATTACCATGCTCCTAAACAGCTAAACGTGAAAAACTAAAATGGAAAACAGTGAGAGCATCGGGTGCCAGTGAGGATGGGAAGAAACTCTCTCTCATATGTTGCAGGTGGGCGTGTAAGGTGGTGTGGCCCCCCAGGAGCAGAGTTGGCAGTTCCTTTAAAAACTGAACATACTTATCTGAGCAGCTGCACTCCTGGGCATTTATCCAGAGAAACAAATATCTGCATTCACACAAAAATCTGTACCCAAGTGTTTGTAATAGCCACAAACTGGAAACAACCCAGATGTTCCTCAAAGGTGAATGGTCAACAAGCTGTGTCACATCCACACCATGGGGAGTACTCCGCAGCAAAAAGGGACAAGCTGCTGATGCCACAGCAGCTTGGATGGATCTCAGATACATTGTGCTGAGTGACAAAAGCCAACTCAACATGCCATGCACCACACGACTCTGTTTATGCAAGATTCTCAGAAGTTGTGTGGGTGTGTATGAGACTGTGTGAGTGCTGGTTATTCGTTCACCGAGTCTCCAACCCCTCATGTGGGCTGGCACTTCGGTGCCTGTCCTTCAGCGAGCTGTGTGTAAAGAAGCAGGATGTTCAGGGCAGGAGCAGGTGGATGATCCCCAGAAGAGAGGCGCAGCGGGCCCCCAGCGTCCAGCCAGCTGCCTCTGAACCTCAACTGGCCCTGGTCTCCCAGCCCTGTCCAGTCACCCACACAAACAGCTGCTGTCAGGAGAGGGAGAGAGTGAATTTCCCTCGTGTGTCCCCCTTGGCTTACCGCTTTTGTGCTTGATTTGGACCCAGAATCTTGGTGTTGGCTGTAGGCCACGCCCTGCGGGCCACGTTTCTATTGTGTTCGGTGTGAGGGGCTAAAAGACTGTGGGAAGCTTTGAGTCTTGTTCTCCGTGATGCTGAGACCCTCATTCTCAGTTCTGAGTGTTTTGACTTTCTTAACCACTGGATCCTAAGCACTTAAAATAGTACTTGCTCTTAAATGTTGAGAGAAATAAGAATATGTAACATTAATTATTAAGACCACAAGCTTTTTAAAAAGTTAACAACATTATTATATATAAACATTGTTAAGGGACTTCCCTGGAAGTGCAGTGGTTAAGAATCCGCCTGCCAATGCAGGGGACACGGGTTCGAGCCCTGGTCCGGGAAGATCCCACATGCCGCGGAACAACTAAGCCCGTGCGCCACAACTACTGAGCCTGCACTCTAGAGCCCGCAAGCCACAACTACTGAGCCCACACGCCTAGAGCCCGTGCTCCACAACAAGAGAAGCCACCACAGCGAGAAGCCTGCACACTGCAACGAAGAGTAGCCCCCGCTCGCTGCAACTAGAGAAAGCCACGTGCAGCAACAAAGACCCAACAACGAAGACCCAATGCAGCCAAAAATAAAAATAAATAAATAAATAAATTGATTAAACATTGTTGAAACTTAAGGCAAAGTCTAAGAAGTCTTTGTGATGTATAGTCTTTGTTTTTTGGCAACTAAAACCGGATTTTTAAAATTGTAAAATGTACATTACATAAAATTTTCCACCTTAACCATTTTTAAGTGGCACTAAGTACCTTCACATTGTTGTGCAACCGTCACCACCATCCACCTCCAGAACTTTCTCATCTTCCCAAAGTGAAGCTGTGTCCCCAGGAAACACTAGCTCCCCAACCCCTGTCACCCACTGTCTGTCTCTGTGAATTTGTTTCGTGTAGGGACCTCGTATAAGTGGACTCATACACTATTTGTCTTTATGTGTCTGGCTATATTCTTTATTTTAGATAACGTATTGATAACTTTTTTATTCTGTGAGTGACACATATCTGTTTTGCAAAATATAGGAAATACATAAACCAAAGGAAGAAAATAAACGTCACCTTTAAGTTCTACTCAGATAACCACTAACAACATTTTTTTTTATCTTTTAGAGAGGGAGAGACATTATAATTTGTTGTCTGCTTGTCACTTAGCAGGGTATCATGAATATCTTTCCGTGTCCTTAAATATTTTCTGTGTAACCATTTCTCTTCTGCCTCTCTTCCGGGGATCGCCTCATAATTTTTTATAGTTTTTTTTATTGAAGTATAGTTGATTTACAGGGTTTCAGGTGTACAGCAAAATGATTCAGTTATACATGTACATATATGTATATATTCTTTTTCAGAGTCTTTTCCATTATAGTTACTACAATATACTGAATATAGTTTCCTGTGCTATACCGTAGGTCCTTGTTGTTTATTTTATATATAATAGTGTGTGTCTGTCAGTCCCAAACTCCTAATTTATGCCTCTCCCTTTCCTTTCTGGTAACCGTAAGCTTGTTGTCTATGTCTGTGAGTCTATTTCTGTTTTGTAAATAAGTTCATTTGTATCATTTTTTTTACATTCCACATATAAGTGATATCATATGATATTTGTCCTTCTGTTTGTGACTTACTTCACTTAGTATGTTGATTTCTAGGTCCATCCACATTGCTGCAAATGGCATTATTTCATTCTTTTTTATGGCTGAGTAGTATTCCATTGTCTATGTGCACCACAGCTTCTTTATCCATCGATGGACATTTAAGTTGCTTCCATGTCTTGGCTATTGTAAATTGTGCTGCTGTGAACATTGGGATGCATGTATCTTTTCCAATTAGAGTTTTCTCCAGGTATATCAGATGCATCGTAATTGAATGAACAGTCTCCTTCCTGTTCTTGTGCAGTCAGGTTCCAAGGTCTGTCTGTCTGTGTGCCCCTGACTTCATCGTCCTGAATGGTGGCTCCTTGGCATTTGGCCTGGTGTCTGTGGAGCAGGTCTGCCTGTGAGCAGCTCACTGACCAGGCATCTCTTCTTTTTCCAGGATGATGGAGCTTTTCAGTTTGATTGATACCATGTGGCCTCCAGTGGCGCCTCTGAAAGCACCAGGCCACGGGCCAGCCTCCGAGGTAAGCCCAGCACTGCAGCATCCCCCAACCCCACACCCCCCATCACACCTGCTCTGTGGCCACCAGGCGCTGAACCAGTGCCAGCCTACGGTGCACATCCCCAAGAAGCCCAGGTCCAGAGGGTGGGAGCCGGTACAGAGATCCAGACCCACCCGCCTCACTCACAGGCTGCGGCCTGGCTGCCTTCCACACGGTGCTGCATGCATGCTTCCTGAGGTTACTTTACACGACGCCTCTCGACCCCCATCGTCATGGGCCACTGCGCACTGAGGGTCTCAGCCTCGCAGCGAACAAGAAGCGGGCGGTTTCCCCGCCACCTTTCAGTCAGTAGTAGAACCAACACTTAGTCACCAATTAGAGCAAAAACTCAGTAAACAAAACCCGTGGGTATTGGTTCAGCCGCTAGCTCAGCCAGGGGTTTCCCTTTCCTTCCTCATCACATTGCTTACGGCAGTCAGTTGCTCACAGGTAGCAAAATCGACCGATGAAAATGTGCCCCTCCTCCCCGCCCTGAGCCCTGTCCAGCAGGCTGGCAGCGGCTGCTTTGGGCTTTAGTCCCCAAGCTGAGAACTGGGGCTGCCGTGCTTGTGTGGTAGCTGACTTCCTAGCACGGCCGAGACGGTGGCTCTGTCCTGTGCCGGACCAGCAGCCTGGCGGTCAGGAATGCCATGTCCAGATTACTTCCGGGGACGAAGTTTCTAAATGGCGTCTTCAGTGTACTCTGAAGAATAAACTTCTAAAGTGAAATCTTGAATTGGTAATAAACTCAAAAGCACAGACGTTCTAATGCTTGTTTCCAGAGAGAAACAACATAAGCCGTCTCTTACAGAGCCTTCCAGAGGAACAGCCTGCATCTGTGAATAGAGAGGTCTGTATTAAAGGTAGATTTATATTAATAGTGTATTTGAGCCTTTTAACAATACATTCGCCTTCATTTTAAACAGGAAAAAACTCATCTGCCGCCTCCTAGCTTCTGTTACATCCTCACTGCTCATCCAAATCTGGGACAAATTGATGCAATTGAAGAAGACTCTATTTCGAAGCTTTACCAGCCTCCGATTCCCCGCTTCTTAAGAGAAATTCTCCAGGTGGCGTCTTTGTTTGTACCCTGGTCTCAGTTACTTTGCTGTGTCCATGAGCTTGGGGAGACATTCCTCTCTGTTTTCAATACCTTTCTAGACTGATGGCCCCTCTACCCGTTGCAGTTTCTATGCCAGAGTGATTTACCAAAGACCACAGGTAATCCATCTCTCTTTTCTCAAAACGTGTCGCATAGCTTATTAAAGGATAATCTCTCTCAGAAACTGCTGCAGTACCAAAAGACAAAAACACTGTTGAACTTGAGCTGTGTGCACTCTGTGCTGACGCGGTGGTCAGTCCATTCCTTGCGCAGGTGGGGCTGCAGCCCTTGGTGAAGCGCCGGGTGTGCAGCCGCCAGGGGGAACCTGCCCGGCTCTCAGACTGGGCATGTCAGCCCCTCTCTGACACAGGCAGGCTGTAGAAAGGAAGGGGCAGCTGAAGCCTCCTTTCCGGGGTGAAAGTAGGAATCTCAGGATGGAGCTCAGCCATTTCTAAGGTCTCTTTCTTCCACAGTTGGGAGGAACCTGTGGTCGCTGCGAGGTCTCGGGCAGCTCTCCGGGGCAGCCCCCAAGTTAGAGGGCCGAGGCCAGGGGAGGGGTGCTCTCGGTCCACGAGTGCGCGCCCTCAGTCCTGCAGGAGCCTCCACTGGACCTTAACTCAGAGCTGGACAGCCACGTGTCACAGCCACTCCCTGTTCGCTTGTAGGCACTTGAGAGAGAATCGGCACCTGTCCCGGAGCTCAAGGGCTCTCATCTTCCTCACTGTAACTTTCTCTAACTTCCTGTATGTAATCACCCTCCCCACCACATGAGCGCTCTCCCCCACCCAAGTCCCAGCTCCTGGCCATGCCGCCACCTCCTCCGCCCAGTCGTGTGAGCCGCCACATGGGATCCGCGGCCTGACTACAGCATCCACGCCAGCAGCCCCAGCTGCACCTCGTGCCAGCCAGGTGCTCGCAGGCCAGCCCTGCTGGCCCCCTGACAGGGGCCTTCCCAGCCAAATCCTTGTCCCCATTTGCATCTACTGGATCCTAATGGCAGAGTGCCATTGTGTCCTAATCACCTCCCAAAGGCCCCGTCTCCCATTACCATCACACCACGTTGGAGTGTAGGACTCCAACATATGAATTGGTGGGGCGGGGAGAGGCAGAGGAGGGGGACATAAACATTCAGTTCGTAACTATTCCTAACCCGTGGGCAGCTTACATCTAGCAGGAGAGCCAGAGTGTGTGTGCTGATGATAAGACAGTGTGACGATCAGCACCCGAGGTGTGTGAACACATGGCATTGGAAGGAAGCGCATGGCTTCTCCTGGTGGGTCAGAGGCAAGCAGAGCGGAGCCGGGGACGGGCAGGTCCCCCCGCAAAGGAGCCCTTAAACCAGCTGCAAGGTGGGAGCTCACAGGGCTCAGCCGTGTCCTGGGGGCTGCTGACCAAGACACGCAAAGGCTATTGCATGTTTTGAAATACTTATTGAAATGATATCAGCAATTGTTAGTGTTAATAATAATCATCTAAGATTATTGCTTTTAAAAAATAATTTTGGCTCTAAGAAAAGCTACCAAGTTAACAGCCTGACTGTGTCTTTGAATTATAGGTAAACAGTTTGCTTCTGGAGCCAAGGGAGATGTGGCTGGTGGTGACCGACGTTACTCTGCAAACACAGGACGAGGGCTCGGGCCTCCCCAAAACCATGCCTGTGCGTGTGGCCCCCTCATGCGTGCTGGGCCAGGAAGTCTGGGACACGCTCTCCGAGGCCACCTCCAAGAGCTTCTTCTTCAGGGATGTTCTCCGGGACCAGGGTATGCTCTCCTCTTACTGACAGCTCTGACGTAACCGGGAGATGCCAGCACGTGGCTTTGTGGATTCTTGGTGCCTCTGTCTTGCTCTGGAAATGCAGGCCCCATCCCGAAGTCCACTGCGGACAAGACCCCTGTGATGGCCACATGGACAGAACCAGAACCCCCTGCATGCAGTGCCGGCACAGCAGCAGGAGATGCCAGTGGTCACTCAGGGGTGGTCTGTTGGGGTCACACTTTACAGGTGCAGAAGCCACCTGAAGCCACTGCCTGGCGCATCACTTTTTAAAACAAATAAAAAACTAGAACATTTAAACACATGCTTTCGTCCCTCAGTATCCACCCCTCTGCGGACACCAAGACCTGCAGGTGCTCAGGTCCCTTCTGTAAAATGGTGGTATCTGCATATGAGCTGCACACATCCACCCACATTTTTTTTTAAATAAATTTATTTATTTATTTTTGGCTGCATTGGGTCTTCGTTACTGCGCGCGGGCTTTCTCTAGTTGCAGCGAGCGAGGGCTACTCTTCGTTGCCATGCGTGGGCTTCTCACTGCGGTGGCTTCTCTTGTTGTTGAGCATGGGCTTTAGTAGTTGTGGCACATGGGCTCAGTAGTTGCAGCACACGGGCTCTAGAGTGCAGGCTCAGTAGTCGTGACCCACGGGCTTAGTTGCTCTGCGGCTTGTGGGATCTTCCCGGCCCAGGGCTCGAACCCGTGTCCCTTGCATTGACAGGCAGATTCTTAACCACTATGCCACCAGGGAAGCCCTCCCACGCTGTAAATCTTCTCCAGATCACTTACGATCCCTAACACGATGTCAGTGCTGTGTAAATACTTGCCGGTGTGCAGCAAATTCAAATTTTGCTTTCTGGAACGTTTTTTCCAAATATTTTCCATCCTCCGTTGTTGGAATCCATGCTAGTTTGAATCTGCAGACGCAGAACCTGCAGACGCAGAACCTGCAGATACAGAGACCTAACTGTATGCTTAGATGGGTCAGTACTTTTTTCCAGGAATCAAAGTAGGATCCTGCCTAGACTGTATATTTTTCAGTGTATATAACTTGCATGACACGGAATTTGCCTTTATGAATGGAATTTGAATCTAGTGTTTGTGTGCTCTTACAGCTTAGTGCACAAGGCTTTGGGCTTCCTTTCTGCACGGTGCTGTGTCTCTGGACCCACGGGGGCCACACAGTGGTGCCCTTGGCTCCCCCCGTCCCCCCAGCTCCCATCTCGACTGGCAGGAAAACACGCTTGTTTCAAACCTCAGAGCTGCAATAATCTGAAGTGTCTCTGTTGGCAGGTCATCTTGTTTGTGTTGGACGAACTGTCCTCCTGCTTCCAAAGCCCCAGCTGGGTGTGGCCTCTGGTGCCTGGGAGCTGACAAGCCCTGTGAGGCTGGATGAGCTGGATTCTGTCACTCGGGTCAACTCCATTTGCAGCGTCCAAGGTGGGTAGTCGATTTTGATGGAAGAGGTATTTGTATTTGCTTACGTATCACACTTACCTTATATTCATTTGCTCATTTGTTCATCGAGTATTTGTTGCGTGCCTGACACTGGATGCATGACAAAGACGTGACCAGATACAGGACGGCAGCCTGCGGTGCTCCGCGTGCCTGTCGCCAGGACCTCACCTGTAGGAGGCACGGGCAGGAGCCCTGAACCGAGATGGCAGGGGAGGGGGGCTGGTCAGGTGCAGGGTGGGGGCAGGAGGAGAGCAGGGCTTACAAAGGCTGCTGACAGGGCAGGTGGATTAGCGCCAGAGGGAAGAGGGAAGAGGCTACAGGGGCATCTGGAGGGGCCGGAGGGGCTGCGGCCTCAGGTAGCACCCAGGGTGGGGGGCGAAACAGGGCACAGAAGTAGATCTGCGGGTGGATTAGTCAGGAGGGAAATTGACAGGTAGGGTAACAAATTCAGTACAGGGGAGCGATACGTGGATGGAGGGCAGGAATGTCTGTGAAAGTAGTTTGCTGAATTAATTTCCAAAAAGTACAGAAATTCCAAAAGTAACATTGAGGGCCTGTCTCTTCCATCCTTGGACCACTAGATTCCTGAACCCCACTGTGGTTTTTTTTGTTTTTTTGTTTTGGTTTGGTTTTTTTTTTGCGGTATGCGAGCCTCTCACTGCTGTGGCCTCTCCCGTTGCGGAGCACAGGCTCCGGACGCGCAGGCTCAGCGGCCATGGCTCACGGGCCCAGCCGCCCCGTGGCATGTGGGATCCTCCCGGACCGGGACACGAACCCGCGTCCCCTGCATCGGCAGGCGGACTCTGAACCACTGTGCCCCCCACTGTGGTTTTTATGAACAGCAAAAGCTGTGATGCCACTGATGCTTGAATCCACGGCCCCTGCGTGCTTGTGAGATTGAGCACATGTTCTTTGTGTTGAGGCCGTTTGGATTTTCCCTTCTTTGCATTTCTTTTTACCGTTAGTACCGAAACATAATTGCTACAGCCTGGTGGTCCTGAAGAAGGCAGGCTCTGTCACCTGTGTCCGGGACCCCACTTTCTCATCTCTGCAACAGGGATAACAGGACTGACCCCAAAGCCTTGCTGAGGAGTAAATGAGCTGGTGGCGAAGGCGGACATTCAGTGCTCCCTGCTCCGGGCGGCGAGCGGCAGGTGGCTGGCTGGGGGCTGGGGCCTGGAGGCAGTGACGGCAGGGGTGGGGCGCCAGGGCCCTCAGGATTGCTCTGGCAGAGTTGGTCAAGGCCTTCCAGACAGGTGAGGGCACGTGGAGAACGACGGGCAGCCGTGAGAGCTTCGTGTGCTGGCGGAGCGGGGCTGTCGTGGGCAGGCTGGCCCTGTGCTGTTCTGCTGTCCCCGGCCGTGTTAACGAGGTGGGATGGTCAGATTTTTGTCTTAAATGAAGCAATTCTTTCAGCACCACGGATCGATCGACTGTGGTGCAAAGCCGAGCTGGCTGTTGGCAGGAAGATGATTGCGCTGCTGTTTGGAGGAGCACGGGGGAGGGTGGCTGCGAGTCTGGAGGCCGAGAGGGCCAAACTCGAGCAGTCTCAGGCAGCCTGTCCACAGCCTGTGGTTTCCAGCCGCCCACCGAGAGGCTCCCATCCCCTCACCTCTCTCAGAACGGGGTCGCTCCCGGGCGCAGAGCAGGGAAGGATGAGGAAGCAGCTCCCAAGTGACAGTCCCCACCCCTCCCACTTTGGCCTTAGGAGACCGCAGACATCGCCACCACCCGAAGCACTATTTTATGAGAAAATGCACCTGAAGAGCTGGCTTCCTGAGGAGGGTTCTTAACCTGCAGCCAGGGGGTAAAAAGAAGAGGAGAATGTGTAGACACTTGTAGGGATAGAGAGAAGACCCGATTTTTCTGAAGACCCTAATATTTTATTTTTGTATTTTTGTATTTTTTATTTTTTTTTTCTTTTGCGGTACGCGGGCCTCTCACTGTTGTGGCCCCTCCCGCTGCGGAGCACAGGCTCCGGACGCGCAGGCTCAGCGGCCATGGCTCACGGGCCCAGCCGCTCCGCAGCATGTGCGATCTTCCCAGACCGGGGCACGAACCCGTGTCCCCTGCATCAGCAGGCGGACTCTCAACCACTGCGCCACCAGGGAAGCCCGAGACCCTAATATTTTTAAAAAATAATAATTTATAGTGAGATTTACAGAACACAAAATTAACCATTTTAAAGTGAGAAACTCAGTGGCAGTTAGTCCATTTATAGGGTTGTGCAACCACCTCCTATTTTACATTTTGGCTTTTGTCATCTGAGGCTTTGAAAACAAGTGGCAGTCTAGTTTTCAATCACAGTGTCGTTGAGATGAAACTCACCCTTTTAAAGTGTACAGCTCACTGTTTCTAGTGTGTTCACACAGTTGTGCAAGCACGCCCACTAACTGGCCCCAGAGAGGAGCCTGTGTCTGTCAGCAGTCACGCCCCGTCCCCGCCCAGCCCCTGGCTCCCGCTTCTCTACCTTCAGTCTCATGGACACTCATGCGCATGAATCACGCACTGTGTGCTCCTTGGTTTCTGGCTGCTTTCACGCAGCAGAACATTTTCGAGGCATTTCTCAGGCTGCATTCCTTTCTGTGGCTGAATATTCCATTGTATGGGTAGACCCTGTTTTGTTTATCCATTCATCAGTTGATGCACATTTTTTTGATACTGTGATTCATGCTGCTATGAATATTCATGTAAGACCTTTGGGTGGACATCTACTTTCCGTCCTTTGGGTGTATTCCTGTTGTTTCACATGGTGTTCATGTGGACCACGATCCTAAGTAGAGAACAGCGTCAGAACCAGGAAGAAGCTGTGCTCCCTCCGTAGAAGGTAACCCTTCCGAGGGACAGAACTGAGGCTGAGATTGGGCACCCCCGGCGCAGACAGGATGACCACAGGGCAGTGTCGGGAAGCGTGGCCCACGGTGAGAGATCCAGTGTCCACTGTGGCCTCTCTGGAGAAGGGCAGTGTTGATGGAGGGTCTCTGGCCAGCACCACCCATGGAGCGACGCCTGGGCAGTGGAGGGAGAGCTGGGCCAGCAGAGTCCTCCTCGTGCCCCCAGAGCAGAGCTCTGCGGCAGGTCACATCCCCTGTGCTCCACGTCCTCACCAGCGTTTGGTGTTCTCAAGGCTTTAGATTGTCAGCCATTCTAACAGGTGTGTGATGGTGCCTCATTGCTATTTTAGTTTGTGTTTCCCTGACCACATGTGATGTGGAGCGTCTTTCATGTGCTTAGTTGCCATCTGTATATCTTCTGTGGTGAGGTGTCTGTGAAGGGCTTTGGTTCATTTTTTATTCAGGTTGTTCGTTTTCTTCTTGTTGAGTTTTAAGAGTTTTTTCATATATTTTGGATAACAGTCCTTAGTCAGATAGGTCTTTTGCAAATAATTTTTCCTGTCCTTGGCTTGTCTCTTCATTTTCTTAACAGTGTCTGAAGACCAGTTTTAATTTTAATGAAGTCCAACATCAACTTTGTTTTTTCATGAATTGTGCTTTTAGTGTATCTAAAAACTTGTTGTCCGATCCAGGGTTATCCAGATTTTCTCCTGTTTTCTTCTAGGAGTTCTGTAGTTTTGCATTTTACACTTAAGTCTGTGATCCATTTTCAGTTAACTTTTGTGAAAGGTGTGAGGTCTTTCTGGATTCATTTTTTCCCCATGTGTTTGTCAGTTCTGTCACTGTTGAAAAGGCTGTCCTTTCTCTATTGAAATGTCAAAGATCAGTCGACTATATTTATGTGGGTCTATTTCTAGGCTCTCTGTTCTGTTGTACTGATTTATTTGTTCTTTCACTGATACAACACTGTCCTGATTATGGTAGCTCTGTTGTGTGTCAGTCCTCCAGCGTTGTTCTTCATTATTGTCTTGGCTATCCTAGGTCTTTTTGTCTTCCATATAAACTTTAAAATCGGTTTGTTGGGGGCTTCCCTGGTGGCGCAGTGGTTGAGAGTCCGCCTGCCAATGCAGGGAACACGTGTTCGTGCCCCGGTCCAGGAGGATCCCACGTGCCGCGGAGCGGCTGAGCCCGTGGGCCATGGCTGCTGGGCCTGCGCGTCCGGAGCCAGTGCTCCGCAGCAGGAGAGGCCACAGCAGTGAGAGGCCCACGTACTGCAAAAAAAAAAAAAAATCGGTTTGTTGGTATCCAAGAATAACTTGCTAGGATTTTGATTGGTGTTGAATCTGTAGAGCAACTTAGAAAAAATGTACATCTTAACACTGTTGAGTCTTCCTGTACGTAAACATGGAGTATCTCACCGTTGATTTCTTTCAGCAGAGTTTTGTACTTTTCCTCATATAGATCTTGTACATATTTTGCTAAGTATTTCAGTTATTTTAGCTAATGTAAATGGTGTTGTGTGTTTTTAATTTCAAATTCCCTCGTTTATTGTTAGTATATAGGAAAGCAATTGACTTTTGTATTTTAACCTTGTATCCTACAACCTAGCTACAAACATGTTTGTAGTTCTAGATTTTTTTGTTGTTGATTCTTTGGGATATTCTACAGAGAAAACTGTCATCTGTGGACAGGACAGTGTTTTTCCTCATTCCCGACCTGTATACATTTTATTTCCTTTTCTGGCCTCTCGCATAAACTGGGACTCCCAGCACCAGGGTGCATAGAAGCAGTGAGAGGGGACTTCCTTGCCCTGTTGCTGATCTTAAGGAGAAAGCATCAACTTTCTTTCTCACCATTAGGTAATGATGTTAGCTGTAGGGGGTTGGTTGGTTTGTTTGTTGTTTTTTCTGCTAAAGATAATCTCTTTATTCCCCACATTGAAGGAAAAGAACCCTGCTCTTCTCCCACCGCTCTCTTCCTTCCCCTGCAGTTGGTTCTGTGTGTTGCTAAGGTCGATACTGTTCTGTAGCTGTAAAGCCTTGCACTTTGTCTACAGGTTGATCCTCAAGGATGAAAATCAATAAATGGTATTTTGGGACTTCCCTGGTGGTCTGGTGGTTAAGACTTTGCCTTCCAGTGCAAGGGGTGTGGGTTCAATCCCTGGTTGGGAAGCTAAGATCCCACATGCCTCATGGCCAAAAAAACAAAACATAAATCAGAAGCAATATTGTAACAAATTAAATAATGACTTTAAAAATGGTCCACATGAAAAAAATCTTTAAAAATGGTATTTTTATTATTATGACTATATAAATACTTTTAGCTGAATGGGAAACTAGTCTATACACTCTAGATCCTTTCTTCTATGGTTATTTTCATGGAGTTTTATGTTGACTCTTCTTTTCCTAGCACTGCCTGCCCTACACCCTAATTTTCTCCCAAATCCTCAAAAACGGTGACAAATCTTTGGAGTCATCCTTTTCCTTTGTAATCTCTCTCCTGGAGCCTTCCGTCCCTCTGAACCAATCTTGACTAGTTGCTCTGTTGTCGACTGTTGTCCTGGGCCTCCCTTCTAATGGTTCGATTCATTCTTTCTTAAATCACATAACTTCTTTATTGGTTTATTCTGTCTGTAGATTTTTTGTAAATGTTCTTTACCAAGTTGTGGAAACCCCCTCTATTCCTAGGCTACTGAGAGTTGTTTTTTTTTTTTTTTTTTTTTGCGGTATGCGGGCCTCTCACTGTTGTGGCCTCTCTCGTTGCAGAGCACAGGCTCCAGACACGCAGGCTCAGCGGCCACGGCTCATGGGCCCAGCCGCTCTGTGGCACGTGGGATCCTCCCGGACCGGGGCACGAACCCGTGTCCCCTGCATCGGCAGGCGGACTCTCAACCACTGCACCACCAGGGAAGCCCCGAGAGTTTTTATCATGAATGGGTGTCGGATTTGTCCAACACTTTTTCTTCATCTATTGTTATGATCATATGATTTTTCTTTAGTCTGTTGATATGATAAATTACAGTAATTGATTTTTTAAATACTGAACCAGCCTTATAAACCTGTAACAAATCCCATTTGGTCATGGTATAATCCTTTTTTTTATATAGTTGGATTAGATTGCTAATATCTTGTTAAGGGCTTTTGTAACTATGTTCATGAGAGATATTGGTCTGTAGTTTTCCTTTCATGTAATGTCTTTATCTGGGTTTGGTACTAGGTGAATGCTGTCCTCAGAGGATGAGTTGGGAAATATTCCTTCTGCTACTGTCTTCATGGAAGAAATTACAGAGTGTTGGTATAATTCCTTTCTTAGATGTTTGATAGAATTTATCAGTGAACCCATCTGGGCCTGGTGCTTTCTGTTTTGGAAGGTTATGAATTATTGATTCAATTGCTTTAATATAGGCTTACCTTGTTTTATTGAGCTTGGTAGATCCTGCATTTTTCACAAATTGAAGTTTTGTGGCAACTCTGTGTCTGTCAAGCAAGTCTTTCAGTGCTATTTTTCAACAGCATTTGCTCACTTTGTGTCTTGGTGTCACGTTTTGGTAATTTGTGCAGTACTTCAGATTTTTTCATTATGATTATGTTTGCTGTAGTGATCTGTGGTCAGTGATGTTTGATGCTACTATTACAAAAACATTATGACTTGCTGAAGGCCCAGATGATGGCTAGCATAGTTTAGCAATTAAGTATTCTTTAATTAAGTGGGGTTTTTTAGACGTAATGTATTTATTGCACACTTAATAGACTACAGTATAGTGTAGACATAACTTTTATATGCATTGGGAACCCCCCAAATTCATGTGACTCGCTTTATGGCAGTATTCGCTTTACTGTGGTGAGTGGTCTGGATCCGAGCCCACAGTATCTCTGAGGTGTGCCTGTAGGTCTTGGCCTATTCAGATCACTAGTTTCTTCTTGTGGGAGTTTTTGCAGATTGTGTCTTTCAAGGAATTGGTCCATTTCACCTAAGTTATTGAATTTGGGTGCATAGAGTTATTTCTGACATTCCTTTATTATCCTTTTAATTATTCCTTTATTGTCCTTTATTACTGATCCATGGGATCAGTAATGACGGCCCCTCTTTCATTTCTGATATAAATAATTTGTTTCTTCTTTCTTTTATCCTTGGTTATCCTAGCTAGAAGTTTATTAATTTTTATTGACCTTTTCAAAGAACCAACTTTTGGGTTTCTTGATTTTTTTCTATTGATTTCCTGTTTTCAGTGTCATTGATTTCTGCTCTAATTTTTGTTATTGCTTATGTTCTCCTTACTTTGTGTTTTAGTTTGCTTCTCTTTTTCTTGTTTCTTAAGATGAAAGCTTAGATTATCGATTTTAGATGTTTTCTAATATTTACATTTAGTGCTGTAAACTTCTCTAAGCACTGCTTTTGCTGCATCCCACAAGTTTTGATGTGCTTTTGTTTTCATTTAGTTCAAGGTATTTTAAAATTTCTCTTGAGATTTCTTCTTTGACCCACGTGTTATTTAGAAGTGCATTGTTTAATCTCCAAATATTTGGGGGTTTTCCAGTTATCTTTCTGTTATTGATTTCTGTTTAATTCCATTGTGGTTTAGGAGCATATTTAGTGTGATTTTTATACCTTTAAATGTGTTAAGGTGTGTTTTGTGGCCCAGAATGTGGCCTGTATGGATGAATGTCCCATGAGAGCTTGAGAGGAAGGTGTGTCCTTCTCTTGTCGGATGGAGGCGTCTGTAAACATCAGTCAGAACCGGGGATGGTGCTACTCAGTTCAACTATGTCTTTATGATTTTCTGCCTGTGGATCTGTCAGTCACTGGTAAGGGGACTTGAAGTCTCCAAACACAATATATAAAATACAGCCATGGGTCTGTTTCTCTCCTCGCAGTTCTGTCAGTTGGCTTCACGTGGTTTTAGCAGCCTGTTGTTAGGCAGACACACATTAAGGACAGATACGTCTCCTAGGAGAACAGACCCCTTTCCCATGAGGTAATGCCCCTCCTGATCCCTGATGACTTTCCTTGCTCCAAAGTCAGCTGTGTCTGAAATTAATGTAGCTCTCCAGTTTTCTCTTATTAGCATGAGCATAATATACCTTTTTCTATCCCTTTGCTTTTCACCTCTGTGTGTCTTTGTGTTTGAAGCAGATTTCTTGTAGACACCGTAGAGATGGCTCACAGTTTTTGTCCGCTCTGAAGAGTCTCTTTCTTATATTTAGACCATTCACATTTAAAGTGAATATTTATATCATTGGGTTAAGATCTATCATACATATATTTGCTTTCTGTTCCTTGCTCTTGTTTCTTTTTTTGTTTTCCACTTTCTTCTTGCCTTTTCTCATCTTTTTTTCCCCCTTGGCTGCACCAGCTGGGGTCTTAGTTCCCCAACCAGGGATCAAACCCAGGCCCTCGGCAGTGGAAGCGCCAGGTCCTAACCACTGGATGCCAGGGAAGTCCCTGCCTTTTCTCATCTTAATTGAGCATTCTGTATGATTCCATTTTCTCCTCTCAGTGTGTCAATTATACTTCTAGAAAAAATTTTTAGTAGTTGCCCTAGAGTTTGCAGTGTACACTTAGAACCAGTCCAGTCCACTTTCAGATAACACTGCCTGCTTCAGGGTGTGGCCACATTATCAATCTCTGCCTCAGTCCCTTATAACAGCTGTCATTCACTTCACTTACTCACAAGGCATAACACTGAACCCATCATTGTTATAGATCAGTTTAGGACAACAAAGGTTAAAGATTTTACTTTGCCCTCATTTATTCCTTTTCCAGTGCCCTTCCTTTACTTTATGTAGGTCCAGTTTCTGACCTGTATCATTTCATTACCTCCATTACCAGTTTAACGTTGCGCACTCTGGGGGTCTCTCTGAAGCCGTCCTGCAGGCGTGCAGGTGGGTCGGATGGATGTGTACAGACTGTTACCACAATGCAGCCAGATCCTCCGAGGAGGCCCAGCTAACTAGGGATTAAGAGAAGACGAAGCCCAGCTGCAAAAACCAGGGATTGGCCCAGCCTCCCACACAGGAGCCCCCAGCCAAGGCAGAGGCCATGCAGGAACCAGCTCCCAGATGGACACAGGGACGGGACCCCCTGCCCTCCAGCCAGCCGTGGGCTGGCCCAGACTGGATTCCATCAAATCCAGGATAGCCCCTCAGCCGTGCTCTGCCCTGCCCAGCCTGCCCCAGGAGGGCTCTCAGCTGGCCTCAGGGTCTCCCTTGGCCGCCTGGACCTGGCAGGACAGCAGGCGTGTTCCCTGAGCAGAGCTGGGATGGACGCAGGGAGCGGCCTGTGCGTCGGCCACTCACTGAGAACCAGCAGCACCTGCCAGGCAGACGTCTCCAGGAGGTGACGGCGCCCGCGACCTCCCTCCCCGAAAGTCGGCTCCCAGAGCTGCAGGGACTTCCTTCCAGTCTGTTTTTGGGGACAGTTTTGCAGTTGGTTTTCTCTTCCTTGCCCCACTTGACACTTTGTATCTGCCGCTTGCTGGTGGGTGGTGATCTTCCCTGCACTGTGCAGGGGGTGCGGTCACACATGGGGCAGAGTCCTGTCCTCAAAGCGGGTGTCGGCCTCGACCTAGAAGAAGGTCCTGAGCCCCAACTTCTTTCAGCCAGAAAGAAGGGCGGGGACAGAGAGCTGGCCGCCCACGAAGGATGGGCCGGAGGGCTTCTGATAGGACCCTCAGGAAGGACCTTTTACAAAGTCGTTTTCATAAACATGTGATTCACCTTCCCAAGCCTCATTACAAGAGGTTTCTGTAAATGAGACAAAGAATGTAAAGGCTTTTAACAGCAAATTGCAGCGATTTGCCAGAACTCTCAAACCCTAACAACAGTTGTTGTTTTCCTTCTGATGCTTCTTGAAGTGAATGTCCTAGATACTAAAGGTTAATAGTACAATTCCCAGCTGTCCCCTGGGTTGCCAGAAGGGATTGCCAGTGGTGTGGAGACCCCAGATGAAATGTATTTCCTCAGCTCGTGCCTTGTTCCCTAATTGGAAGGAAATTGCTTCATCCCATGTAAGTGTGAATGCTGTTAACACCCAAAGATATTCTAGGGTAAAGGGAACTGTGGTTTGTAGCAGTCTTCTTTTTCTTAATTCATTTAGCAGACCTGCCAAGGACTGTGTGAGCCTCTGTGCTGACACCCCCTTGGGTGGGAGCCCTCCCTGCGACCTGGACTCTTGACATTCATGAAGACACGCCTTCGGCTGTATTATAAGCTCTTATTGGCTTGACTTTTCATTGCTTTGACTCAATGTTGATTAGATTTGCAAGAACAATGAAATTAGCTAGGCAGCCTTTTTAAAATCAAGCTATATTATTTTCATTTTTAAAAAGCCATTCAAGGAAGCATTGCATGAACGCATTTTGATAAACTGAGCCTACCTAGTTCTCGTCATTCTCTTTTATCCTCTACAAATAAGTTTTCTCCTAATGTTTGTTCTAGTGGAGAATGAAATTCTTTGCTCCAAGCGTGTGAAGGATGACTCTTCTATCTTTCTGGAAACTTAGGTCACATCTTCCTTTTTTTCAAAGTCTAATTTCACCACTTTTCAACAAGGATGGTCTGTGATTTGCAGTGAATCTTGATGGTATGTACAATGCTTCACATTCCAAGAAAATCAGACCAACTCAATCCCCTGTTTAAAATTCCTTTCTGGCTTCTCATCCCTTCCAAGACCAAGTCTAGAATCCCCAGCGAGACCCTGGATGGTCCTGGCCTGCCAGCCTGCGGACTTCACAGCGGTCTCACCTGCCTCTTCTTTCTGCCTGTTTGGCCTCCAGCCCCACCTCAGGGTGAAGAGTGGGCCTGTGCCTCTCCCTACCTTCAGCCCCTCCTCGGGTCCATTCTTTCGGGAAGTCTCCCCTGACACTTAGGCCAGCCTAGAGGCCTCTCTTTTACACCTCTGAGGGGTCTTTTCCATTTCTCAATTTAGCATTTACTTCATGGTTTTCTTTAATAAACTGATTTTTTTAGAGCAGTTTTAGGTTCACAGCAAAACCGAGCAGAAGGCACAGAGCTTTTCCGTGTCCCCCCACCCCCGCACACACACAGCCTCGCCCGCTGTCAGCATTCCCCCCGGATAGTTGATGACCCTGATCGACAGGTCATCATCATCCAGAGTGCATAGTTTACAGCAGGGTTCACTCTTGGTGTTGTCATTTTATGGATTTAGACACACTTAGGACATGTAGCCATCATGACAGCGTCATACGGAATAGTTTCCCTGGCCTGAAATCCTCTGTGTTCCACCTCTTCAGCCCTCTCTCCCGCTTAATACCCAGAAACCACTGATCTTTTCACCATCTGTATAGTTTTGCTTTTTCCAGTATGTCCTGTAGTTGGAATCATACAGTGTGTAGCCTTTTGAGCTTGGCTTTTTTCACTTAGTAATATGCATTTAAGGTCCCTTCATGTCTTTTCACGGCTTGAGAACTCATTTTTTAAAAATCATTGAATAGGGCTTCCCTGGTGGCGCAGTGGTTGAGAGTCCGCCTGCCGATGCAGGGGACAGGGGTTCGTGCCCCGGTCCGGGAAGATCTCACATGCCGCGGAGTGGCTGGGCCCGTGAGCCAAGGCCGCTGAGCCTGCGCGTCCGGAGCCTGTGCTCCGCAACGGGAAAGGCCACAACAGTGAGAGGCCCGTGTACCGCAAAAAAAAAAAAGAAAAAAAAATCATTGAATAACATTCCACTTCCTAGATGAACCAGAGCTTATGTATCCATTCACCGGTGCTTATGTGGACATACATTTTCAGCTCCTTTGTGTAAATACCAAGGAGCGTGATTGTTTGATTGTATGGTAAGACTGTGTTTAATTTTGTAAGAAGTTGCCGAACTGTCTTCCAAAGTGGCTGCACCATTCTGCATCCCCACCAGCCATGAGGAGCGTTCCCGCTGCTCCACCTCCTCCCCAGCACTTGGTGCTGTCAGTGTGTGGGCTTTGGCCAGTCTAACAGGTATGTCGCGGTGTCTCACTGCTGCGTTCATTTGCATTTCCCTCAAGACATGATGCTGAACATCTTTTCACATGCTTTTCTGCCGTCTCTGTATCTTCTCTGGTGAGGTGTCTGTTAAAGTCTTTGGCCCAATTTTTAATCAGGTTATTCTGATTCTTATTGTTGAGTTTTGTTGTTGTTGTTGTTGTTTTGGGGGGTGGGGTGGGGCTGTGCTGCGCAGCATATGGGATCTTAGTTTCCCAACCAGGGCTCGAACCCGTGCCCCTGTATTGGAAAGCGGATTCTTAACCACTGGACCACCAGGGAAGTCCCTTTATTGTTGAGTTTTAAAAGTTCTTAATATATTTTGGATAGCAGTCCTTTATCAGAGTGTCTTTTGCAGATATTTTCTCCCATATTTCATGATCTTTTTACTTGTTATTTGTGTATCAGCTTTTCCAGCCTGACTGTGGCATCCATGAAAGTGTAGATTGTGGTATCTACCCTTATGTTCAAAGTGCTATGTGTATATCCCACACTAAAGAGCATTGTATATGTATTTGTTTGTTGAATAAATAAATCACAAACGTTGGAGTAAAAAAGAAATGAGGGAACCAGAGAAATCACATAAGAAGAGATACTGACAAACCAATAAGAATATTTCTCTTTCCGTATCAAAGAAGTGGAACTTAAGCTGTGGAATTCCAGCCTACTGTCCAGGAGGCAAATACTGCATGTGAGCGTCAGTGCAGTGGGCGGGCGTGGACGGCAGGAGTCGGAGGTTCTGTGGGAAGCACCTCTGAAAGGGGTTCCGCCATCTCTGTGCTCACGCGCTTGGACGCAGTAACTCCACTCTGTGAGCGCATCCTAAGAGAAGGGTCCAGCACAGAAGGAGCCAGGTAGATAGACGCCCACCGCCTCGGGCTAGGGCAGTTTGGAGACCTGGTGTCCAGTCTGGAGAGTGGCCGAGAGAACCGTGACCTAAGGGGACAGCCATGCAGCAGCTTAAGGGCAGGACGAGACGGTGCAGGGATGGGCTGCTTGTCACGGCCTCAGAACATGCACGTTGCAAAAAGGCAAAAATGAAAATACTCGGTTAGGTAGTAATATGCCTGAGCTTTAAAACTTGCTCTTTGTTGTAATTTTGTGCAATAAATGGAAATTATAAAAAGCTTAGGAACATGTATATAAACTCACAAATGAGAAGCAAACCTGGGGCACCTCATGTTACCGTCTGTGACCTGAGGGGCAAAGAGAAGTTGGGGGACAGCCGCCTCTGAGCCCGGGTCTGCTTCCTTGGGCCTAGGCGCTGTGGTCGCCGTGGACGAGAGCACCGCCTGCTCGTGGCCTGCATGTGACCTGTGTGGCGGTGAGAGACTGGAACGGAGGCCGGAAGACAGGTAGGGGCAGCGGCAGCAGCAGCCCGGGACCCCACTGCCTTGTGCTTCGGGCTGGGGGCCAGGCCCAGGGCACACGGAGCGGCCAAGCTGCAGGAGGAGGCCGGGCGCCGTGTTTTCTCTCCTCACGACTGGGGTTCTGCTGTTCCCCGAGGCTCTTCCTGTCTTAAAAGAGAGAAGAGCCAGGTTTCCTCAGCTTCTCTGTTATCAGGAGGGAGAAAAAGAACCCGGGGCTAACGTGAACGTGAGACACACTTGGTGGCGGCACAGCCGGCCTCTGCAAGCAGACACCCCTGCCCAGCCCCACCGCCCCCCAGCCCGGGGCCCGTCCTCGGAGCCGGACCTCCGGCCCCCCCGTGACTGTCGGAGGCACGTGCACAGGGCGTGCCGTCACGTTCCTGCCTCTTGACGCCTCACAGGTGGTGGCCTGGACGGGCCTTCCTTGGAAGCAGGAAGGAGCAGAGACGCTGCTGGTGGGAGCAGGTTGGCCGGTCCGGCCCTTCCCCTTGTTGGCCGCGTGCTCAGCCGGGGGGCCCCCACTCCGGGCACTGCGACCGCAGAGCCCAGGCTGCTTGGGACCTGTTCCAGGAGCCGGGTTTCTGAGCCCCCCTCTAACACGGCAGGCGGACACTCGCTCGCGCGCAGGGAATGTCTGTGTGTCTGCCCGCCGCCAGGCTCCCGCGCTCTGTGCCTTCTTGTTTCCGAACAACAGGGGCGCCTTCTCCTGTGGGGACTGCTCCCGCGTGGTCACCTCTCCCCTCCTCAGAAGGCACCTGCAGGTCTTCCTGGACTGCCCCTTGCGACCCCAGTGCACAGTGAGGGTCAAGGTAGGAACCAGCGGGGGCTCGTGCATCCGCGTCCACCCACTGCATGCCCCCTTCACCCGCGGCCGGGCCAGGGCTGCATCTCCTGCTCTTTTCCTGGGAAAGGGGGCAGGGCTCCCCCGAGGGGCCGCAGCCCTCCCCTGTCTGACTTAAGGCTCTGCGATGGAAGCTGGTGGCTTAGAGCCACATGTCAGGTCTCGGTGGGGGATCGTTCCGGGTAAGCGGGGTTGGGGTCCTGACCCCGCCCGTGGCTGTTCTTGCAGCTGCTGCAGCGCAGTATCTCTTCGCTCCTGAGGTTTGCCGCCTGCGAGGACGGGGTAAGTTGGGGCGCCCAGCCCAGGTTTGTGTCCTTACTCTCCTCCCCCGTGTCCCTTGGCTGCAAGGGCCCTCCGTGTGCCATGTGCGAGCTGAGAGTCCGGACTCTCCCGAGACTCGGCTAGGCCTTCTGTTTCCTCTCTGACTCACGCCCGAGTCTGCTAACAAGATCCTTTCCCTTTTGGAATCGAGGTTATTTTCTGATCGGTCTTGCAGTAGACACACGAATCTGTCCCCCAGCTTTGATTATGGTAAGTCGGTCTTGGGGTTTCAAGTTAAACCTCCTGCCATGGTTTCACGTTAATAGGACAATTACCTGAGACACACATTTTTTTAAATTGCTGGGTATTCTCTAGTCTGAGTGCCTGGAAACTTTTACTGTTATTTCTCAGATCTGCCCTGTTACTGTGGTGAGCTTTGTAAAGAGGTGTGAGGCGTGCTCGCTCCTCAAAGAAAGCACCACCTGAGCACACACGCCACGTGCCTCACCTTTGGCCTCATGAACGAGAGAGGCCTGTCCTTGTCAGAGCCATGTGAAAGCCCCGCAAGTGGCCTGTGGAATCACCGAGCCCTGGAGAGAGTGCTGTGTCTGTGCCCTGCTGGGATCCACATCCAGGTGGCAGACATGGGCCAGCTCGTGAGACTGCCGTGAAAGGGGAGGCTCACACTTGCAGAACTTTCTGATGGGTTCCCAAAGCGAAATGCCAGCTCTGATGCCAGCCCGAATTTGGAGGCTCCCAGGCTGCTCTCCCGGCCGCTTGCCAGTCCTGTCCCAGCCCCTCCTGGGCTTGGGGTGTCGGGGGAGAAGCAGCCCTTAACACTCTTTCATGTGCACCGGATGTCAGAGTTTGGAGTAAATTGGAATGTGGACAAACCTGTGCACAGAACCTTTAAGGATCCCTGGTCTGACTTTGGTTCCAGCTCTGATTCCTGGCCTCACGCATCTCTTGAGAGCAACTCGGTGACCCCCGCAGTGCAAACCTTCGTCCGCGGGGCTGGCGCGTGGTGGGGATTGATGTTTGAACCAGGCTGTAGGAGGGCTTATAGACAAGTGTGCCTGACTGTGTGACAGTACCGTGTAAGTAAGCGTTTGTGGTGGGCCGGGCACCGTGCTGCCCACTGTCCGCGTGCCACCTCACCTCCTCCCCAGCATCCCCGTGGGCACAGCCCACGCTGCCTGGGAGGCGTCGGGGCAGGCCCGGGGCACGCTCTCTGCCGGATGCAGAGACACCCGCAGGGCGGGGCCGACGCTCTGCTCACCACCTGCAGGGTGGCCAGCCCGGGTGGGGCCAGCAGGGGCCTCGTGTGTGGTGTGCTCTCATGGAGTCCTGCGTTTCACGGGTGGTGAGGCCGCGGTTCCTGGGACTGTGGGTGCTTAGGTGACGCTGATGGAGTGGGTTCCAAGGTGGGGCTGCAAACAGGCACTAAAGCCGGCAGATCCGGGTCATCGGAGAACACGTTCCTCTGGAGGGTGCTGGGGGAATGCTGCTTAAGGAGAACCCAGCGAAGCGAACCCAGCAAAGCGCATGGCTGAACGCCCAGGGACGGCGCCCAGAGCACCTGCCGTCCCTGGGCCCCCGGCTCCCAGGAGGGTGGCCCTCAGCCACCTGCTCCATCCGGGGACCTGGCAGGAACCCGCATTCACGTGTCGCTTCGGGTGGAGGCAGGCTGTGCCTCCCCCACAGTAAACTCCCGCTGCTCCTAGACATGCAAGAGGCGGGCGTGCGGCCTGGTTGGCGAGCGCCTCGGTGACCCTGCATGGCTGCTCTGCTGTCAGAGGCGAGGCCGGTAGGACTGGGGGGCACCGAGCTCCCCACCCCCCGCTACCGCCCCCCGGTCTACGCCCGGTGGGTTCTCAGGCTTTACGCTGACCTGGAGGGAAGCAGACACCTTCCTTCCTACCTGTAGGAGAGACCTCCCGGGGACATCGGCCATGAGGCTCATCTGGATTCTGTCGGCTTTCAGGGTGAGAAGGTACATTTGCCAAAATCCAGAGAATCAGATGAGGACTTTCCACGAGAACCGTGGCTCCACTCCCGGAACAAAATGCGCCACTTCCGGTCCGGCACACACACGTGCCTTTAAAATAGAGGCACATTTTACACACACGCGCGCGTTCATATGACCGGCATGTGTGAGTTTGCTGGTGTGATTGTTTTAACTTTTCCGTCTTAACTTCCCCCAAATATAAGGTATAGTGTAATGTCCATTTATAAACGATACAGTTATTATCGAAAACTGTAGCTGCCAACCCTGACACTTTAAAAAGAGGGTTTCCGCGGACTTTTTTTCCAACGCTGAGGCCCACGCTTGTACCTGGCCGCCTGGGCCCACGCCCACGCGCAGGTGCGGCCCTCAGAGCCGACACAGCGCGTCCAGCATCACGGCGTCCTCCCGCCCCTGGGTGGGAACTGCCCTCCCCGGCGTCACTGTCGCCTTCCTGCCATCGTGGGCTCCATAGAAGCCCTGGGAGTGACCTTGACGTCTTGGCCACGGGAGGCCTCCCCACTGTCCAGTCGCATCCTCTCCCTCCCTCTCTCCGTCTGCCTGGGCCGGCGACTCTCAGCCCCGCTTCACCCGGCGTGCCACCAGGAAAGCCGCAGCTCCCTGCGAGCCATGGTGGGGAGGCCGTGCCTGTCTCGTAGGCGGGAAGACAGGCACCACGGTGAGCTGGCTTTAGGGCAGCGTCCACACCCCAGACCCATCTGGACGTTCACTGCTTCAGAATGAGCCGTCTCAAGGCTCGGTGCTTCCACACCGATTCTGCACACAGACCTGCAGTCTGGACGAGGCTCCACGGGGCAGCAGCTGGTGCCCCAAAGCTGGGCTGGTGTCCCAGGAGGCCCTTCAGTCCCCGGCTGGCTGCTGTGCTCCTGTCGGCTGGGACCTTCCCGGGCTCTGGCCAGACACCCACATGGCCTGGACGCCCTCGCAGCATGTGTCTGGGTCCCGAGCCGGGCAGAAGATGGGCCCCGGTCCTGACCGAGCCTGGGACACACTCAGTGCCCCTCCCCTCCCACTCTGTTCACGAGAAGCCAGTTGGCCGCCCAGCCTGGACCCAGGGGGAGGGCAGCGAGGTGCCTGTCAAGGAGCTACAGACATGCCAGCTTTGGCCATGTTGCCTGACACCCGCCCCCCCGCCCCGAGTCCCCTCTGCCAAGACACTAATGGTGGAGGGGCAAGTTAGCAGTGAGCTCAGTCGCCACAGACGCCCATCAAGTGTCTGGCACAGAGGAGGGCTGAGAGGTACTCCTGACGTTACTCTGCAAGTGGCAGCAAAGGAGTTTCCGAAAGAACACGTGACCTTCTAGGGCTTCAGTCTCTGATAAAGACCAATAAACCTCTTTATTTTCAGCCCCACCCCCAAAAGAAACCGTTCTGAGGTGTGATCCACGGAGACCAGGAGGGCACAGCACACCTTCCCAGCCTGCTCACCTGGGGCCCCTGCCGCCCATGGCTCTACATTCCCGTGTAGAAATGAAACTTGCCCACAATTAACCAGTTCCCTAAGATAGCCATCCAACAATGTGAAGGAAGGGCTTTCTGTGGCATAGGAAGAGGTGTTTAGCTCAGTGTAACTGAGATAAATTACAGTGTAACTGTAATTTCTGAGAGAAATGGGATCCTGTTAAGGAGGGAAGTTTGGGGCAAAGGAAGTCCTTTGACCAGAAGTGTTGCTCGAGTGGGGAAGTGGGATGCAGCGGCCGGCGTGATGTGTGCCTCCTGCTGGGACGCAGGGCATGGCCCTTCCCATGTGCTTTCCCCCCAGTTTCTCTCCTAGGACGGCCAGCTGGGAGATGCACGTCCTTGCGCCCACTAACAAACATCGATCACAGATATTTTTAAGGTTCTTTTGTAAAAACTAACTCGGCTACCAGAAAAAAGCAGTTCCTTCCTTTGCTGTTATTGCAGCCTGTTCTCGCCTCTGGAGAGGGGTCATGGGCCAGGGAAGGGCCTTCTGCTCTGTCTTTGGTGTCCTGAGCCGATGGGAACTGCATGCCCAGGGCTGTTTGCTTTAACCAGCCTGCCTCTTATCCCTGCAGAGTTACGAGGTGAGGAGTGTCCTCGGAAAGGAGGTGGGGCCGATAACCTGTTTCGTCCGGTCCATCACCACCCGCCCGGCCAGCTGCGTGGGATTGGAGGAGGTGGAACTCCTGAGCGAGGGGGGAGCCCCTTCAGCACACCGGTGGCAGCCGCAGGATCCGTGAACTTTACACAGTGGCTGCGAGTGGTGATGGTTCGGTAGTTATTCGTTAACTCTAGGCAGAGTGAATGTACTTTATGATCTTGAAGTGGAACTTCAATTAGGGCAAATGTTAGTAAAATGGCTTTGTAAACTGTAAATCAAAGTACTTCTTTCTGCGATGATATATATTTTTATTGCCTTTCTGCAAATTTAGGAACACGATAGAGCTTAAATAAGCTTGAGGTTTTCATTTTGTATTTGCCTTAGACAATAATATAGTAGAAAAAGTTTTGTTCTACTGTAATTCTAAAGTGTTCAAATTTTACAATGATTCAACGTGTTTTTCTTATATTTCTTTTAACATTTCCCCAAAGAATTACCCTGCCGAGTGTAAACCTTTGTCCTCTATTGTCCTATTACTGCTGCACAGTCAGTGTCCAGCCTAAGCGTTCTGCAGTTCAGTATTTTTTGGAAAATGTTCTGGGGAACTATGTCAGAGGTAAAACTGTTTCCCATAATGTAGAGATAAAGCGACTGGCCTGATGATAGCTCCTTACGGAGAGACTGACAGGTCTGGTTAGTCCTGCCGGGCACTGCACAGGATTACGCGGCCGCAGGAGAGCTGGGTAATCGTTCACCTTGTTGGCAGAGATCTGAGTTAAAAGTAAAACCATGGATTAATTATCTCTGGACACTAAAGATTTTGCGTTTCCTCCCTTATGACAGTATAATCATGACAGCCCACGGTTAACTAATTACATAATACAGACGTAGCAGCCAAGAGCAAAGAAGGCTGCCTAGTACCCACTCTCGTGGGGGAAAGGCAACGGCTTTCTTTATTCGTCCAGATTAAGCCTTGAAGCATTATCAGTGCCGGCAAGGCAGCCGCTTTTAAGTAGCTTTGTGACCGTCCTTTCCATCTCCTGTATGACTTGTGTACTTTATGCACTTTGAAAATCTACTTGAAGCTGTCTACAGGACGGAGGAAAGTGAAAGCAAATCCCATGAAAGCCAAAATGAGTGGGACTGGTTTTCGGATAACCTGAGCCCTCCTCTCCCTGCCTCCGACTCGAGGTGGGACCCGCTCCGGCCGGTTTCCGACACGTTTCCGGGGCGCCTTCCACCCGAGCGGGTCTCGCTCGGCAAGTTAACCGGCACGTCCGCAGGTGGAGTTTGGCCTGTTGGAGAAGCAAAGCGACGGTCTTGCAGGAACCCGGCCCCGGGGCGCACACCAGCCAGACGCGCCCTCCCCGGCGCAGGACTCAAGGTGGGTCTAACGCGCCTTTATTCTTACAAATGCTGTAAAAATCAGTATAAAAAGGTGAGCATGCTCGGTCTTTCCCTCGTGTCTACAGTACAGAGGTTTGTCCGAATCGTCCCCTTCACGAAGGTACCTTAGCTGCCTCCTCGGGCGTAGGATGCAGAGAAGCTGCCGTCACAGTCACTTAGGGTCCACGCGGCAGCTGTCCGAGTCCCGGCCCAGCCCGGGGGTCCGGCCCGGCGGTTCCAGGCACTGCGGCCGCAGCCCGCACGCCCCCCGCGTCACCGCGCGTCCGCCGCCCCCGCGCCGGGCAAGAAGGGCGCGCCGGGCAGCTGCTTGAAGAAGCGCCGGAGGCCGGCCAGGTCCCGCGTGAGCTGCTCCACGCGCTGCTGTAGCTTCTCGTTCTCGGCCGAAAGCTCCACCAGCTTCTGCTGCATCTCCTGGTTGCGCCGCTTGGCCTTGTCGCGGCTCTTGCGCACGGCGATGTTGTTGCGCTCCCGCCGCTGCCGGTACTCGGGGCTGCCGCGGTCCGGGCCCCGCTTGCCCGCTCCCTTGTCGCGCGCCGCCCCGGGAGCTGAGGGCGCGGGGCTGCGGCGCGGCGGCTCGGGCGACGCGGGCGGCGTGGGCTGCGCGGCGGCCGCCAGGCTCACCACCGTTTGCGCGCACGCGGCCACCTGCGCGGGCAGCAGCGAGCCGGGCGCGTCGCCGTCGCCCCAGTCGGGCTCGCGCTTGAGCGGTCGCGGCGCGGGGCCGGGGCCCGCGGGGCGCGCGGGGCCCCCGGGCAGCAGCTCCAGGGCGCCCGCCTTGTGGTTGCTGTTGAAGAGGTCGGCAAAGAGCTCGTCGTGGCACAGCTCCAGGGTGGGCACGGCGGCCATGGAGTCGATGTAGGCGCTGAAGTCGATAGCGCTCTCGTCGTCGTACATGGCGGGCGCGGCCGGCTCGGCTCCGCGACCCAGCTTCCCCGCGCGGCCGGGCTCGTAGAAGGCGGCGGGCTCCGCAGTCCAGGGCGCGCCGCGCGCCGGGCCGTCCAGGCTGAAGAGCGCGGCGCTCATGGCGGCGTCGGGCCGACGGCGAGCGCGGTCCCCGGGCGGGCCGGGCGCCGCCTTTTCTAGCCGGACTGACGCGCACGCCCCGCCCCGCCCCGGCCGAGGACCGCGGGACCCCCGCCCGCGCGCCTCCCCCGTGCTTCCTGCCCGCCGGCCCGGCCCGCGCAGCGCTGCCGGGAACGACCCTCCCTCGGCCGCGCCTCCTCCTTCCTGCTGGTGGGTCGGGGCCTCCGCGCCCGCGGAGTCGGGGCGGAACCAGAACGGCGCCCGGGCCAGCGCGCGGACTAGGGCCCGGGGGCGCTCCCCCGCGGCTTCAGGGAATTAGGGTCTCGCGGCTTCCCGATCGCGGGGATGGCGTGGTTGGAGACGCTGCCCCGCGGGGTTCCTCCGGGTCCGGGGGGCGCTCTCCAACCCCGCGTGCCTAGGGCCGGGGGAAGCTGGGAACCACGAGTGCGCGAGAGCTCCGCGCCCCCGGAAAGCCCACGAGCGCCCGGGAGCTCCACGCTTAGCGCCCCGCGAGCCCCGCGCCCCCGACGCTGCTTCCAGGGACACTAGAGCAGTGCCATCTTGCGGTGATGTCTTACTTCAGTCCTGTCTTTAGTTCCAGGCTCTTTCTTTTATGCTGTTCAGTATTCCAAAAAGAAGTGCCTTTGGATCCAGAGCAGTGGGGTAGGTCCCCTTTAGGAGAAAAATAAGGTTTATACTAGCAGCTCTGACAAGGTGTTAACTTGCTAGCTCTTCACACTGTAAAATGCAGGAAAAGACTGAACTGGCTTTGTTGGTTAACGTTTCCTACAATTTGGGGTCAGGCATTTCGGGTCAGTTCTATTTTTCACATCACCGTCCCTGTTCAGATTTGGTCTCTGTCCACATCCTTTCTCATTTCGTTGCTTCCCAACACCAAGCGCTCCACAAGCTCCACAGTATTCCAGAGGTGACTTCTGATGACGGCACCATGGGATACTGAATAGGTTTTCTAGAAGGACAGACATACTACGGTAGAACTACTCAGGGGCCGTGATGTGGATGTCACACGATTAATTCTCTATTAAAGGTAAAACCCAGGAACACGTAGAGTGTGGTTCATGGACACCCAGAGGAAAGACGTCTATTTTGGAAGCCATGAAAACACTACTAAAGCCCTCTCCAGTCAGGGAATGCAAAATAAATACACAGAGAACCATATTCTCATGAAAATAATTCAGTGAAATGACTAGTAGATTCAGATGTCAAATTGGGATTGAGCTTGAAAGAGATGCTACGCCCATCTTCTTTTCAGTGTAGTAACTAGTAATGATAATGTTTAAAGAGTTTTCTTCCCTTTTACTGAAAAAGAGAAAGGAGAGGTCGTAGACCAACAAAGTAGAGATTTGTTATGACGTTTAACGGCAAGTGAAAGACTATTAAAAATACAATAAAACAATTTAAAGTTTAGCTTCTGTGACAGTTGTCCACAGTCATTTCTTGAATGTCTCCACTTACTGTCTTTTCCTAACTCTGTTGATTTATCCGAGATAAATACGAAGTTGGTCATGATTCCTCATTGTTAGGAATCTTGAGCCTGTGTTGTTCTGAGGAGAACTGTCTAAAGGAAGCAGTCAAATAAGAAAGTATTCCTTAAAAACGTCGGAGCCGGGCCTCCCTGGTGGCGCAAGTGGTTGAGAGTCCGCCTGCCGATGCAGGGGATGCGGGTTCGTGCCCCGGTCTGGGAGGATCCCGTGTGCCGCGGAGCGGCTGGGCCCGTGGGCCATGGCCGCTGAGCCTGCGCGTCCGGAGCCTGTGCTCCGCAGCGGGGGAGGCCACGGCAGTGAGAGGCCCGCATACCGCAAAAAAGAAAAAAAAAAAACGTCGGAGCCTTGGATTCACCCGTGTTTATGAGGACGTTGCTATGTTGAGCTTAGTTGAGTTGTTCAAATGCAGCACTTCATGTGGACTTTCTAAACACATCCGTCCTTTAGAAATTCAGGAGGCTGGACGTGCTCTAGCTGTGGGACACTGTCGGGGTTAGGACATCGGGCCGGCTCATTCATAACACGAAGGAGCCATACCTCAGTCCTCACGAGGGACCACTTTCGGATGCTTCATACGGTGCAACATACGGTGCAACAACAGTTCTCCACATGAAAGTCTGGAACAGGGAAAATGTGTTTGATCAGCGCCAGTGTCAAGAGGAGGGAAATTGTGACTTTAGCGCCCTCTTCAGATGATGATTCTCAACTATCAGATTAGATACTTTTTTTTTTTTTTTTTTTTTGCATTACGCGGGCCTCTCACTGTTGTGGCCTCTCCCGTTGCGGAGCACAGGCTCCGGACGCGCAGGCTCAGCGGCCATGCCTCACGGGCCCAGCCGCTCTGCGGCATGTGGGATCCTCCCGGACCGGGGCACGAACCCATGTCCCCCGCATCGGCAGGCGGACTAGCAACCACTGCGCCACCAGGGAAGCCCCAGATTAGATACTTTTGTTCGTCTTCTGGCTCAGGAATAATTTTAACTGTATGATATGTTCTCATGTGTTTTGTGTCAGACAATAGTGAGGTTACAAATATAGGCTTTTCGGATAAACCTGGTTTCCAGTATTTTGTGTGTGTGTGTGTGAAAGGAAATACAAGGGCCAAAATAACAAAGCCCCTGGGTATTAGGGTCACACATCCTCGGCACTGCTAAAGCCTGTGTATTTTACTAAAAACCTACTGTGGTGGGTAGAAAATTCTGCATTCACTTCAGCCTCTGGAATTTAAGAGACAGATCCCCCAGATTACAAAGTAGCCAGAGCTGAAAACAGTTATTTGATTCTGCGAGTCAGGTGTCCAACCTGCCATACACTTGCGCATGTTCCCAGTAATAAAACACGAGGAGCAGCGATTTGCCTTCCCAGCCTGTTCTTCCGGTGAAGTGGATTCAGTCTCTCAGGCACACCTGTCAGCCCTGCCACAGCTCATGGGTATTTTGCCAGGAATGGTGCTGAGGCTGTAGATTGCCGTGGGTAGTAGGTCATTTTAACAATACTGATTCTTCGAATCTGAGAACAAGGTACATCTTTCCATCTGTTTACGTCATCATCAAATTCTTTCATCAGCGTCTTTTCAGATTATATGCCTTTTGCCTCCTTAGGTAGGTTTATTCCTAAGTATTTTATTCTTTTTGATGTGATGGTAAATGGGATTGTTTCTTTAATTTCTCTTTCTGAGATTTCATTGTTAGTGTATAGAACTGTAACAGATGTCCATATTTTCCATATTTTGTATCCTCTAACTTTACCAGATTCTTTGGTGAGCTCTAGTAGTTTTCTGGTGGCATCTTTAGGATTTTCTATGTATCGCATCGTGTCATTAGCAAACAGTGACAGTTTTGCTTCTTCCTTTCTTATTTGGATCCTTTCTTTGCTTTTTCTTCTCTGATTGCATTGGGTAGGACTTCCAAAACTATGTTGAATAAAAGTGGTGAGAGTGGGCATCCTTGTCTTGTTCCTCATCTTAGAGGGAATGCTTTCATATTCTCATAGTTGAGTGTGATGTTAGCTGTGGGTTTGTCACTTATGGCCTTTATTATGTTGAGGTAGGTTCCCTCTATGCCCGCTTTCTGGAGAGTTTTATCATAAATGGGTGTTGAATTTTATCAAGATCTTTTTATGTATCTGCTGAGATGATCATATGGTTTTTATTCTTCAATTTGTTAATGTGGTGTACCACGTTGATTTGTGGATATTGAAAAATCCTTGTATCCCTGGAGTAAATCCCACTTGATCATGGTGTATGACCTTTTTAATATATTGTTGAATATGGTTTGCTGGTATTTTGTTGAGAATTTTTGCATCTGGGTTCATCAGTGATACTGGTTTTGTGATGTGTTTGTCTGGTTTTAGTGTCAGGGTGATGGTAGCCTCATAGAATAGGTTCAGAAGTGTTTCTTCCTCTGCAATTGTTCGCAATAGTTTCAGAAGGATAGGTGTTAACTCTTCTCTAAATGTTTGGTAGAATTTGCCTGTGAAGCCATCTGGTCCTGGACTTTTATTTGTTGGGAGTTTTTATTTTTTATTTATTCATTTTCTTAAATTTATTTTTTTGGCTGCATTGGGTCTTCGTTGCTGTGCTAGGGCTTTCTCTAGTTGTGGCGAGTGGGGGCTACTGTTCATTGCAGTGCACAGGCTTGCGGTGGCTTCTCTTGTTGTGGAGCATGGGCTCTAGGCGCACGGACTTCAGTAGTTGCAGCATGCGGGCTCAGTAGTTGTGGCACATGGGCCCTAGAGTGCGTGAGCTTCATTAGTCGTGGTGCCTGGGCTCTAGGGCGTGTGGGCTTTAGTAGTTGTGGTTCATGGGCTCTAGAACACAGGCTCAGTAGTTGTGGCGCATGGGCTTAGCTGCTCCGCGGCATGTGGGCTCTTCCCAGATGAGGGATTGAACCCGTGTCCCCTGCATTAACAGGTGGATTCTTAACCACTGGGCCACCAGGGAAGTCCCTGATGAGTTTTTAAATCACAGTTTCAATTTCAGTACTTGTGATTGGTCTGTTCGCATTTTCTATTTCTTCCTGGTTCAGTCTTGGGAGAATTTGTCAATTCTGGGTTGTCCATTTTATGGCCGTATATTTGCTCATGGTAGTCTCTTACGATCTTTTCTATTTCTGTGGTGTCAATTGTAACTTCTCTTTTTCATTTCTGATTTTATTGATTTGGGCCCTCTCCCTTTTTTTCTTGAGGAGTCTGGCTAAAGGTTTATCAATTTTGTTTATTTTTTCAGAGAACCAGCTTTTAGTTTCATTGATCTTTTCTGTTCTCTTTAATGTTTTTATTGGAGTATAATTGCTTTACAATGGTGTGTGTGTTAGTTTCTGCTTTATAACAGAGTGAATCAGCTATACAAATACATATATCGCCGTATCTCCTCCCTCTTGCGTCTCCCTCCCACCCTCCCTATCCCACCTCTAGGTGGTCACAAAGCACTGAGCTGATCCCCCTGTGCTATGCGGCTGCTTCCCACTAGCTATCTATTTTACGTTTGGTGGTGTATATATGTCCGTGCCACTCTCTCTTTGTCACAGCTTCCCCTTCCCCCTCCCTGTGTCCTCAGATCCATTCTCTATGTCTGCATCTTTATTCCTGTCCTGCCCCTAGCTTCTTCAGAACCTTTTTTTTTTAAGATTCTATATATATATATATATGTGTGTTAGTTAGCATACGGTATGTGTTTTTCTCTTTCTTACTTCACTCTGTATGACAGACTCTAGGTCCATCCACCTCACTACAAATAACTCAATTTCATTTCTTTTTATTGCTGAGTAATATTCCATTGTATATATGTCCCACATCTTCTTTATCCATTCATCTGTTGATGGACATGTAGATTGCTTCCATGTCCTGGCTATTTTAAATAGAGCTGCAATGAACATTGTGGTACATGACTCTTTTTGAATTATGGTTTTCTCAGGGTATATGCCCAGTAGTGGGATTGCTGGGTCATATGGTAGTTCTATTTTTAGTTTCTTAAGGAACCTCCATACTGTTCTCTATAGTGGCTGTATCAATTTACATTCCCACCAACAGTGCAAGAGGGTTCCCTTTTCTCCACACCCTCTCCAGCATTTATTGTTTGTAGGTTTTTTGATGATGGCCCTTCTAACTGGTGAGAGGTGATACCTCATTGTAGTTTTGGTTTGCACTTCTCTAATGATCAGTGATGTTGAGCATCCTTTCATTTGTTTGTTGGCAATATGTATACCTTCTTTGGAGAAATGTCTATTTAGGTCTTCTACCCATTTTTGGATTGGGTTGTTTTGGGTTTTTTTTGATATTGAGCTGCATGAGCTGCTTGTAAATTTTGGAGATTAATTCTTTGTCATTTGCTTCATTTTCAAATATTTTCTCCCATGCTAAGGGTTGTCTTTTCATCTTGTTTATGGTTTCCTTTACTGTGCAAAAGCTGTGCCTATTTCCTCTTCATTTGTTAGGTCTGGTGGGTTTTTATCTTGCTTTTTCACCTGCTGTGTGTTTTTCTGTTTTCTCATTTGGCTTATCTTACTGTGTTTGGGGTCTCCTTTTTACAGGCTGCAGGTTCATACGTCCCGTTGTTTTTGGTGTCTGCCCCCAGTGGCTAAGGTTGGTTCAGTGGGTTGTGTAGGCTTCCTGGTGGAGGGGACTAGTGCCTGTGTTCTGATGGATGAGGCTGGATCTTGTCTTTCTGTTGGGCAGGACCGCATCCGGTGGTGTGTTTTGGGGTGTCTGTGACCTTATTATGATTTTAGGCAGCCTCTCTGCTAATGGGTGGGGCTGTGTTCCTGCCTTGCTAGTTGTTTGGCATAGGGTGTCCAGCACTGTAGCTTGCTGGTCGTTGAGTGGAGCTAGGTCTTAGTGTTGAGATGGAGATCTCTGGGAGAGCTTTCGCTGTTTGATATTACGTGGAGCTGGGAGGTCTCTTGTGGACCAGTGTCCTGAACTTGGCTCTCCCACCTCAGAGGCACAGGCCTGACGCCCGGCTGGAGCACCAAGACCCTGTCAGCCACATGGCTCAGAAAAGGGAGGAAGAAAGAGAGGAAGGGAGGAAGGAGGAAGGAAATAATAAAGTTATTAAAATAAACAATAATTATTAAAAAATTTTTAATAAAGAAAAAACGGACAGACAGAACCCTAGGCAAATGGTAAAAGCAAACATATACAGATAAAATCACACAAAGAAGCATATACATACACACTCACAAAAAGAGAAAAAGGAAAAAAATATATATATATGTATGTATTGTTGCTCCCAAAGTCCACCTCCTCAATTTGGGATGACTCGTTGTCTATTCACGTGTTCCACAGATGCAGGGTACATCAAGTTGATTATGGGGATTTAATTCGCTGCTTCTGAGGCTGCTGGGAGAGATCTCTCTTTCTCTTCTTTGTTCGCACAGCTCCCGGGGTTCAGCTTTGGATCTGGCCCCGCCTCTGCGTGTAGGTCGCCTGAGGACGTCTGTTCTTCACTCAGACAGGACAGGGTTTAAGGAGCCGCTGATTCGGGGGCTCTGGCTCACTCAGGCCGGGGTGAGGGAGGGGTACGGGTGCGGGGTGAGCCTGCAGCGGCAGAGGCCAGTGTGACGTTGTACCAGCCTGAGGCGCGCCGTGCGTTCTTCTGGGGAAATTGTCCCTGCATCACGGGACCCTGGCAGTGGCGGGCTGCACAGGCTCCCAGGAGGAGAGGTGTGGATGTGACCTGCGCTCGCCCACAGGCTTCCTGGTGGCGGCAGCAGCAGCCTTAGCGTCTCATGCCCGTCTCTGGTATCTGCACTGATAGCCGTGGCTCGTGCCCATCTCTGGAGCTCGTTTAGGTGGTGCTCTGAACCCCCTCTCCTTGTGCACCCCGAAACAATGGTCTCTTGACTCTTAGGCAGGTCCAGACTTTTTCCCAGACTCCCGGCCAGCCGTGGTGCACTAGCCCCCTTCAGGCTGTGTTCACACCACCAACCCCAGTCTTCTCCCTGGGGTCTGACCTCCGAAGCCTGAGCCTCAGCTCCCAGCCCACGCCCATCCCAGCAGGTGAGCAGACAAGCCTCTTGGGCTGGTGAGTGCTGGTCGGCACCGATCCTCCATTCAGGAATCTCTCCACTCTGCCCTCCACACCCCTGTGGCTGCGCTCTCCTCCATGGCTCTGAAGCTCCCCCCCACAACCCCCATCTCCACCAGTGATGGGGTTTCCTAGTGTGTGGAAACCTTTCCTCCTTCACAGCTCCCTCCCAGAAGTGCAGGTCCCGTCCCTATTCTTTTGTCTCTGTTTTTTCTTATTTCTTTTGCCCTTTGCCCTACCCAGGTATGTGGGGAGTCTCTTGCCTTTGGGGAAGTCTGAGGTCTTCTGCCAGCGTTCAGTAGGTGTTCTGTAGGAGTTGTTCCACGTGTAGATGTATTTCTGATGTATGTGTGGGGAGGAAGGTGATCTCCACGTCTTACTCTTCCACCATCTTTTTTTTTTTTTCCTTTGCGGTATGCGGGCCTCTCACTGTTGTGGCCTCCCCCGCTGCGGAGCACAGGCTCCGGACGCGCAGGCTCCGGACGCGCAGGCTCAGTGGCCATGGCTCACGGGCCCAGCCGCTCCACGGCATATGGGATCCTCCCAGACCGGGGCACGAACCCGTATCCCCTGCATCGGCAGGCGGACTCTCAACCACTTGCGCCACCAGGGAGGCCCTCTTCCACCATCTTGAAGGTCTCTTCTGTTGTTTTCTTCGTCTGTTTCATTTATTTCTGCTCTGATCTTTATGATTTCTTTCCTTCTGCTGACTTGGGTTTTGTTTGTTCTTTCTCTAGTTGCTTTAGGTTGTTTGAGATTTTCCTTGTTCTCTGAGGTAAGCTGTATCACTATAAACTTCCCTCTTAGAACCAATTTTGCTGCATTCCATAGGTTTTGGATCGTTGTATTTTTGCTTTCATTTTTCTGTAGGTATTTTTTTTGATTTCCTCTTTAATCTCTTCAGTGATCCATTGGTTGTTTAGCAGCATAGTATTTAGCCTCCACATGTTTGTGTTTTTTGCAATTTTTTTTCTTGTAGTTGATGTCTAGTCTCTATAGTGTTGCGGTTGGAAAAGATGCTTGATATGATTTCAGTTGTCTTAAATTTACCAAGGCTTACTTTGTGGCCTAGCATGTAATCTGTCCTGGAGAATTTTCCATGTGCACTTGAAAAGAATATGTATTCTGCTCCTTTAGGATGGAATGCTCTATATATATCAATTAAATCCATTTGGTCTAATGTGTTATTTAAGGCCTGTGTTTCCTTACTGATTTTTTGTCTGGATGATCTGTCCATTAATATAAGTGGGGTGTTAAAGTCCCCCACTATTATTGTGTTACCATCAATTTCTCCTTTTATGTCTCTTAATATTTGCCTTATATTTAGGTGCTCCCATATATATATACAATTGTTATATCTTCTTGGATGATCCCTTGATCATTATGTAGTGTCCCTCCTTGTCTCTTGTAACAGTCTTTATTTTAAAGTCGATTTTGTCTGATGTAAGTATTACTACTCTGGCTTTCATTTGATTTCCACTTGCATGGAATACCTTTTTCCACTCCGTCACTTTCAGTCTGTATGTGTCTCTAGATCTGAAGTGAGTCTCTTGTAGGTAGAATATCAAGGGGTCTTGTTTTTGTGTCCATCAGCCACTCTGTGTCTTTTAGTTGGAGCATTTACTCTGTTTACATTTAAGGTAATCATCGATATGTGTGTTCTCACTGCCATTTTGCTAATTGTTTTGGATTTGTTTGTGTAGGGTCTTTTTTCCCTTTCTTCTTTCGTTCTCTCTTGTCATTTGATGACTAGCTTTACTGTTATGTTTGGTTCCCTTTTTCTTTTTTGGGTACGTATCTATTATAGATTTTTGGTTTGCAGTTACCATGAGGTTTTGTATAGCAGTCTGTATATATGTATACATGATTGTTTTAAGTTGCTGATGTCTTAATTTCAAATGCATTTTGAAAACCCTGCATTTGTACTCTCCTCCCCTCACCATTACTGTTTTTGCTTGCATATTTTATGTCTCATTGTTTTGTGTATCCCTTAACTGCTTATTGTGGATATAGACAGTCTTACTACTTTTTTCTTTTAACCTCCCTACTAGCTTGGTGTGTGGAGATTTCCTACCTTCACTGTATGTTTGCCTTTACTGGTGAGCTTTTTCATTTCATAATTTTCTTGTTTCTAGTTGGGGCCTTTTCCTTTTCACCCAGAGAAGTTCTTTCAACATTTGTTGTAAAGCTGGTTTGATGGTACGGAACCCTTTTGGCTTTTGATTTCTCCATCAAATCTGAATGAGGGCCTTCCTGGATAGATTATTCTTGGTTGTAGTTTTTCCCCTTTCGTCGCTTTAAATATATCATGCCCCTCCCTTTTGGCCAGTAGAGTTTCTGCTGAAAAATGGGCTGACAGCCTTATGGGAATTCCCTTGTATGTTATTTCTTATTCTCTTGTTATTTTTAATATTCTCTTTATCTCTTTGTCGCTTTATTTACAGTGTGTCTTGGTGTCTTACTCTTTGGGTTCATCCTGTGTGGCAGTCTCTGTGCTTCCTGGACTTGGGTGACTTGTTCCTTTCCCAGGTTGGGGTGTTTTCAGCTATTACGTCTTAAACGTATGTTCTCAGGCCCTTTCTCTTATTTCCTTCTGGGGCCTCTATAATGCAAGTATTAGTGTTTGATGTTGTCCCAGAGGTTTCTCAAACTGTCATTTCTTTTCATACTTTTTTTTTTTTTTCTGTTCAGTGGCAGTGATTTCCACTACTCTGTCTTCCAGCTCCCTGATTTGTTCTTCTGTACTATTGATTTCTTCCAGTGTATTTTTCGTTTCAGTTATCGTATTCTCCATCTGTTTGGTTACTCTTTATGTTTTCTAACTCTTTGCTCAAAACTTCTAATTTCTCACTCTGTGCATTCTTTTCCCAAATTCCTTGATCTTTAGGATTCTTACTCTGAACCCTTTCTTGGGTAGATTGCCTGTCTCCACATCACTTAGTTGTTCTTCTGGGGTTTTTTATCTTGTTCCTTCATCTGGAACATATTCCTCTGCTACCTCCTTTTGTCTAAGTTGCCATTTGTATTTTTATGTTCGTGGTAGGTTACTTACATTTCTCAACCTTGGAGAAGTGGCCCTCTGTAGGAGACATCTTGTGCGTCCCAGCAGTGCACTGTCCGCCCATTACCTGTATGTTCTAAGGGTTCCCCCTGAGAGGGCTGCATGGGTCCTTCTGTTATGGTGGGCTGTGTGGGTGATCTGGTGGGCTTGGTTGGCCCCTGGCCTGGTTGGTTGCCAGGACCTGCCTTGTGTGGATGCTGCTGGCGGCCGTTTAGCAGGGCCTGGTCACGAGGCAGCTGGGGCTACAGAACCCTAAGGGGCCCTGAGGCTAGTGCTGGCTCCGTGACGGGTACAGTCAGAGTCACAGAGTTGGGCCTGCCCACCGGAAACGGGCAGCGTTCACCCAGTGGTGGGTGAACTCAGGTCCTGGAGTTCGTGCTGGACTATTGGGGGGGTGGGGGTGGGGGCTCCTGGTTCCTCACACAGTCAAGTATGCAGTGCAGGGTACGCATTGGCCTGTTGGTGGACAGGGCTGGGGCCAGCTGGTCTCAGAGTGTGGTCTGGCCTGCTGTGGGCAGGCTGGGTCTGCAGGATGGAGGTTTTCTTTTGTCTGCCCCGTGGTGGGTAAGGCTGGCCAAGAGGCTGGTGCAGGCTTCCTGGAGAGAAGGCCTAGTGCCTGCCTGCTGGTGGTGGAGCTGGGTCTTGGCCCTCTGGTGGGCAGGGCCATGGTTAGGCATGGCTGTGGACTCAGGAAGTCTTCAGGCAACCTGTCTGATGGGTGGGGCTATGTGCCCACCCAGTTAGTTGTTTGGCCTGAGGTGTCCCAGCACTGGAGCCTACAGGCTGTTGGGGCCAGGTCTTGGTGCTATTGAGCCAAGACAGCAACCAGCAGCAGCAATTCACATGGCAGACTGTTCCCAAATGTCTCCCACCAGTGTCTGTGTCCCCATGGTGAGCCACATCCACCCCCCGCCTCTCCAAGACCAGCAGTTTGGTCTGACCCAGGGTCCTATCCAATTACTGCTTTTGCCCTGGTTCCTGGTATGTGTGAGATTTCATGTGTGCCTTTAAGAATGAAGTCTCTGTTTTCCCCAGTTCTGTGGGGCTCCCCAAATTAAGCCCCTCTGGTCTTCAAAGCCAAATGCTCTGGGGCTTGTCTTCCTAGTGCAGGACCCCCCAGGCTGGGGAGCCTGATGTAGGGCTCAGAACTCTCACTCCTGTGGGAGAACCTCTGTAATATAATTATTCTCTAGTTTGTGGGTCACCCACCCAGGTGTGTGGGATTTGATTATATTCGTGAGTCCGTACCTCCTAACCATCTATCTCATTGTGGTTCCTTCTTTGTCTTTAGTTGTAGAAGATCTTTTTTGGTAGCTTCCATTCTTTTTCATCATTGGTGGTTCTGCAGATAGTTGTGATTCTGGAGTGCTCCTGAGAGGAGGTGAGCTCAGGGTCTTTGTACTCGGCCATCTCGGCCACTCCCTCTACTGTAGTTTTTTGGTTTGTAGTTTCCGTGGTGTTCATACGTGATGACCCCTAACTATACTTATTTTAAACAGGTAGTCCTTTTAAAGTTCATATGCATTCTAAAACATCTACATTTTTTACAACCTTCCCCCACTTTGTTTTTGTTTTTTTTAAGATTTTTTATTTATTATATTTTTATTTTTGGCTGTGTCAGGTCTTAGTTGTGGCATGTGGGATCTTCATTGAGGCATGTGGTGTCTTTTGTGTGGCACACGGGCTCTTTGTTGTGGTGCATGGGCTTCTACTTGTAGCATGCAGGTTTTCTCTCTCTAGTCGTGGCATGCCGGCTGCAGGGTGCATTGGCTCCGTAGTTGTGATGTGCGGGCTCCAGAGCACATGGGTTCTGTAGTTTGTGGCATGTGGGCTCCAGTTGAGGCATGCGAGCTCAGTAGTTGTGGCATGCGGGCTTAGTTGCACAGTGGCACGTGGGATCTTAATTCCCTGACCAGGGATCAAACCCGCATCTCCTGCATTGTAAGCGGATTCTTTACCACTGGACCACCAGGGAAGTCCCAACACTTTGTGTTTTTGATGCCATATTTAACATCTTTTTATCTCTTTACTGATTATTGTAGTTATACTTGATTTTACAAGTTTTTGTCTTTTAATCTTTGTACTAGCTTATTTAAGTGATTGATCCTCAGCCTGTAATATATATTTGCCTTCATTAGTGGGATTTTTCCTTTCCTATAGATACGTACTCTTGTTATAGCCTTTTCTTTCCCACTTAGAGAAGACCCTTTAACATTTCTTTTAGTGTTGCTTAGTATTGGTGTACTTTTTTAGTTTCTGCTTCTCTGGGAGGTGCCTTATCTCTCCTTCTGTTCTAAATGATAATGTTGCTGGGTAGAGTGTCCTAGGTTGAAGGTTTTTCCCTTTCAGCACTTTAAATATATCATGCCATTCCCTTCTGGCCCAAGTTTCTACAGAAAAATCAGCTGATAGCCTTATGGTGGTTCCCTTGTATATGCCTCTTTTTTTCTTGCTGCCTTTAGATCTCTCTCTTTAATTAATTCCATTTCAATTATGATATGTCTTGGCATCAATCTATTTGTGTTCATCTTATTTGACATGCACTGTGCTTCCCATAACTGATTATGTTTCATTTCTCAGGCTTGTGAAGTTTTCAGCCATAATTTTATTAAGTGCATTTTTTACCCCTTTCTCTCGCGGACTTCAGGGGTGTGACCTGTATAATGTAAATGTTGGAAACACTTGATGTTATCCTAAAGTCCCTTTCAGCTTTTTCTTTTTGTTGTTCTGATTGGGTTATTTCCATCTTCCAGCTCACTTATGCATTCTTCTGTATCACCTAATCTGCTGTTTATCCCTTGTTTTTCCTTATTAATTTCTCATTTTTTAAAATAATTTTCTAGTTCCTTGTTAAAATTCTGTGTTCATCTCTTCTTTTTCCTAATTCAGTTAGCATTCTCTTTTTTTATTGGTTACCTGTTTTATACACACATCAGTGTATATATGTCCATCCCAATCTCCGGGTTTATCCCACCACCACACACACCCTGCTTTCCGCCCTTGGTGTCCATACGTTCTCTACGTCTGTGTCTCTATTTCTGCCCTGCAAACCGGTTCATCTACACCATTTTTCTAGATTCCACATACATGCGTTCATATACAGTATTTGTTTTGCTTTTTCTGACTTCACTCTGTATGACAGTCTCTAGGTCCATCCACATCTCTACAAATGACCCAATTTCGTTCCTTTTTAGGGCTGAGTAATATTCCATTGTATACATGTACCACATCTTCCTAATCCATTTGCCGTCAATGGGCAGTTAGGTTGCTTCCATGACCCGACTATTGTAAATACTGCTGCAGTGAATATTGGGGTGCATGTGTCTTTGTGAATTATGGTTTTCTCTGGGTATATGCCCAGTAGTGGGATTGCTGCATCATATGGTAGTTCTATTTTTTTTTTAAGGAACCCTCCATACTGTTCTCCATAGTGGCTGTATCAATTTACATTCCCACCAACAGTGCAAGAGGGTTCCCTTTTCTCACACCCTCTCCAGCATTTGTTGTTTGTAGATTTTCTGATGATGCCCATTCTAACTGGTATGAGGTGATACCTCACTGTAGTTTAGATTTGCATTTCTCTAATAATTAGTGGTGTTGAGCAGCTTTTCATGTGCGTCTTGGCCATCTGTATGTCTTCTTTGGAGAAAGCTGCCTCTTGGCCATATGTATGTCTTCTTTGGAGAAAACTCTATTTAGGTCTTCTGCCCATTTTTGGATTGTGGATTTTTTTTTTTTAATATTGAGCTTCATGAGCTGTGTATATATTTTGGAGGTTAATGCTTTGTCCGTTGATTCATCTGCAGATATTTTCTCCCGTTCGTAGGGCTGTCTTTTTCTCTTCAACATATAGTATCGGGCTTCCCTGGTGGCGCAGTGGTTAAGAATCCACCTACCGATGCAGGGGACGCGGGTTCGAGCCCTGGCCTGGAAAGATCCCACATGCCACGGAGCAACTAAGCCTGTGCGCCACAACTACTGAGCCTGCGCTCTAGAGCCCACGAGCCACAGCTACTGAGCCCATGCGCCTAGAGCCCAGGCTCGCCACAACCAGAGAAAAGCCTGTGTGCAGCAACGAAGACCCAACGCAGCCATAGTATCAATTGTTGTAATATACAACTTTAATAGACAAAGGAGAAAAAACACAGGTTCATCTCAACTGATGCAAAAAAAGTATTTGACAAAATTCAACACCGTTTCACGATAAAAACACACAGCAGACTATGACTAGAAGGGAACTTCCTCAGCACGACAAAGGACATTGCTGAAAACCCACAGATGACATCATACTCACTGGTGAAAGATGAAAACGTTCCCCTGAGATCAGAAACAACACAAGGATGCCCACTTTCACCACTGCTATTCAACAATGTACGGGATGTTCTAGCCAGAGCAATCAGGCAAGAAAAAAGAAAAGATAATTCAAATTGGAAAAGCAGAAGTAAAACTATCTCTATCACAAACATGATCCTTATACGAAAAGTCCCAAAGATAACACAAAATAAGTACTAGAGCCAATAAATTAATCCAGCAAAGTTTCAAGAGAAAAGATCACCACACAAAGGCAGTTGTGTTCCTCTACGCCAGCAATGACAATCCAAAAAGGAAATTGGGAAACTATGTAAATACATAACATCTACAAATATACAGCAGCATCCAAAAGAATACCTAAGAATAAATTTAAACAAGGAAACTGAAAAGTAGAAACATCAAAAACTAGTAAAAATTACAAAAAAACACTGCTGGAAGAAATTAAAGACAAAAGGAAAGACACTGTGTTCATGGACTGGAAGCCTTAATATTGTTAAATAGCAAAACTACCTAAAGCCATCTACAGATTCAGTGCAATCCCTATCAAAATTCCAATGGTCTTGCTTTTTTGAAAAGCCAGTCCTTAAATTCAATTTCATGATGTTCAAAGAGAGTAAGTACACCCCCCCATAGCTGTGTTGTCACTTTAATGTACAGAAAATATTCCAAAGTTCAAAAATACCCATCTTAGCAGAAGTTACTGGTCATTAGTTAATAAACAGCACTTCAAAAATTCTTGCAAGTTGATGAAATAATTTTTATTTTAGAAAGTGTTTAAAGTTTACATCTTTACTCTTTCCCCACGATTTTATTTTGTTGATTGGAAGCTGTGTGTAGGCATCCCGTCCTAAGGGAACTTAGAATGTTTTTTTTTCTTTTAAATGTTTCAGCTACGCTGCGCAGCATGCTGGATGTCTCAGTTCCCCGACCAGGGATCAAACCCACGCCCCCTGCGTTGGAAGCACGGAGTCTTAACCATTGGACCACTGGGGAAGTCCCCATAAACGTTTTTTATTAATGCCATAATGCATTCAACCTGTATCTATCAGAATAAGTTTGTCAAGTAATCAAATGAAATAATTATAAGATGAAATGTTTGCTTGTGAAACTGCATAAAAGCTATACACTACTTCGGGAAAAAAACTTTAAATGTTCCTTAGTCTTTAGATTTACTATTTCCCAAAATCATACAAGAGTTTCTAACTAGAAATGCTTGAAGAAACAGTAACAAAAAGCTCAAAGCCAACCTGAAATCGGCTCCAGGTGGGGATGACCGGGGTGGGGACAGAGGTTCTTTGAGTGGAGAGTAAGCTGTTTCTGTAACTTGATCTGGCTGCACTAGGATGCATGTTTTATCTCCAAATAAGGATTCATTTCAAACAGGGATTTCTTTTATTTTCCTAGAACCTGAATGCTTAGTGCTATCCCTACTTTCAGACTTGGAATTTCTGAAGCTTTCCTGAGTCTGGGATGCAAAGCTCTTTCATCCACCTTCCCGTTGTGATCAGAGTAGCAAAAGTGAGTGCTAAGACCAAGGTTTTTCCCTCTCCTAAATACTTTCTCTTCTAGAGAGCAGTTCTATCATACAATGTCAAAACTAGAAGAGGAAAATGAAAGGGAAAAACCTACAAAAATATCCTAAAATGTCAAATACAATCATTTCTAAATATAATAAGCCATAATCATAGCCTGACCTGTTCTTATTCCTGTGCTGCTAATATGACTCTCACAAAGTCTCCGGGACGAAGTCTTCCAGGTGTGATTTCCACGGCGCCGTGAGGCACGATAGCAAAATGCTCACATGCACGATGAACTACGACAGCTCTTGGTCCACTCACAGCACTCGCCATCTGCTACGGTCTTGATTCCGTGTTTGCACGAGTCTGCACTTCTACAACCATTTTAACCCTGTGACCTAATCTTTGATTATGGCCTAGTCATTCACCCATGCCAGCATTCACTTCTTCAACACGACCTTGATTAAACCCACGATACAACTCTAGTGCTTCAGGACGATGAGCCCACTGATCGCTTGGATCAAAGTTTAGGACACTCTCTCCACACGCGTGCCCCTTCTCTGCTGACTCCCCGGGACCTCACATCCAGGGCTCCCACCCTTCCCAAGTTCTGCCGAGGATGTTGGGGTCTGTTGCCTGGTCAATCAAGCACTTCACCTGGGCCTCTTCTGAAAGTCCACTGCCTGGCTCCTGGGCACGAACGTTGTGATCTCTGCTTCCTTGTGCTACAGCAACGTAATGCTCAAAGGCAAGCGCCTTCTCATGGCCCAGAAGTAACTCATCACTGGAAAAAAGATTAAACAAACATGAAGACACAAAACCACGCATTATTTTTCCTGTCCACACCAGACGTTCCCTCTCACCACGCACAGTACTTTGTTGCTCATAACCTTAAAGCCAAGAGATTCAATATGCAGGAAAACAGAACATGATGGATGCTGGGAACGCCTGCCTTCACGTGTTTGTTTGGACTCACTTTTACTTCACTTGGGTTAGTACCCAGAATGGAACGCAGGGTCCTATGGTACCCCACGTTTAACTGAGGAACTGCCACACCTCCCCACAGTGGCTGCACCATTTTACCTTCCCAGCAGAAACATCCGAGGGCTCCGACTTCTCCAGCCCTCACCAACAACTTGCTATATTCCGTTTTTTGATTCCAACAATTCTAGTGGGTGTGAAGTGGAATCCTACTTGCATTTATCTGGTGACTAATGATGGTCAGGATCTTTCCATGTGCTTATTGGCCATTTGTGTATCTTCTTTAGAGCAATGTCTGTTCAGGTACTATGGTCATCTTTTAATTGGGTGGTCTTTTATTATTCAGCGGTAAGAGTTTTTTATGTATTCTATACACAAGTCCCTTAGCAGCTGTATGACTTTCAAATGTTTTCTCCCATTCTGTGGGCTGTATTTTTACTTTCCTGATGGTAAGCACGGAAGTTTTCAATTTTGATGAATTTGTTTTTTCCTTTTCTTGTTTGTGCTTTTACCGTTATACTTAAGAGTGCCAAACTGTCACTGCCAAATCCCAGGTCCTAAAGATTTACCCCTGTGTTTCTTCCTAAGTATTTTACAGTTTTAGCTCTTACAGTTGGGTCTTTGATCCACTTTGAATTAACTTTGTATGTGGTGGGAGGTGGGGGTTCCACCTTCATTCCTTTGCCATTTGTTGGAAAGACCACCGAATGGTCTTGGCACCTTTGTCAAAAAACAACTGACCACAGACAGCCTTTTACTGTTAATTAATGGGAAAGTCCAACTTTTTTTCCTTCTTGTGAATCATTTCTACAAATTCCTGTTTGTTTTAGACCTCAACCAGAAAAATGTGAAAGCTAAGTTAAAGGTAACCCGATTTAGGGGGCTTCCCTGGTGGCGCAGTGGTTGAGAGTCCGCCTGCCGATGCAGGGGACACGGGTTCGTGCCCCAGTCCGGCAAGATCCCACATGCCGCGGAGAGGCTGGGCCCGTGCGCCAGGGCCGCTGAGCCTGCGCGTCCGGAGCCTGTGCTCCGCAATGGAAGAGGCCAAAACAGTGAGAGGCCCAAGTACCGCAAAAAAAAAAACGAACAAAAAAGGTAACCCGATTTGCACACTTGTTAATGAGCCACCACTGTGCTCTCTGCACCTTGGGGCTATGCTGCCAGGGTCCCATTTGTCCTGAAAAAGGACAAGAGTAAGTTTAAAACCTAAATCTCCTTGGGCAGGTAAAGATATTCATGCATCAGTCTAGGAATGCGGTGCAGGGACCCCAGGCAGACTGGGAAGGGCTCCAGAGTTAGGACCTTACAGGGCGGTGGAGAGGCCGTGGCCCTCCATCCGTCAGTGCCGACACCACAGGCCGAGGATAAACATATGGTGTTCAGTGATTCTTCCGGAAACGTCTGCGTGTTGGTGTGTGTTTGTTTCTTCCACAAATAACATCTTACCAGGTAATAACTGCTGGATTGGCACCTGCTAACTTTCTCTTAGCGTGATGTATCTTCTGCCGGGGATACCAGTTTTTTTCAGTTACATTTATTTCTTGAATCCATGATCCTCCTTTTCTTAGCATTTTCTGTTCAAAATTCTGAAGGAAAGGAACATGATTTTTTTTCTCTGCTTAACAGCATACATGATCACATTCACACAGATTCAACAAGTAACGATCTTAAAATAAGCAGAATCTCTAACTGGGGTGGGTGCCGCATCTTTTTATGCAGACTCTCATGGCAGCACAAAAAACAGTGACTACGACCGTAGGGTCTGACCCTTAGGCTTCAAGTATCCCTCCCTGTGGAGGGTGCCGTTGCTATGCTCCCTTTTGGGGGGCAGTATTGTGAAGAACCCTTGAGGTTTAAGAAAGCACTCTCCGTCTTTATGATCAAGGAAGACCCTGTGTGGAACAGATTTTAAACTAAAACTTGTCTCAGAGAAACCAAACCCACCATCACCAAAGGGTTAAAAATACTCTCAAGTCAGTTTCCTCCAAATAAAAGGAATGTCCCATCTGATTTTCAAGCCAAGCCAAATGATCCCAAGTGTTCATTCTGAGAAAGTGCTGTACAAAACAGTAAGTATTTTAGTAATAAACGCAACATGACACATTCCCACCAGGTAACAGGAGGTGCGGGTCAATCACAGGCTGTAACAAAGGCACGAAGTGCAGAGACTACCGCACCTTCCAGTCAAAGGACGGCTCCTTCACAAACACGTCCATGGCCGTGGTGAGCAGGTCTGGGCGCGAGCGGAAAGCCCTGAGGGCACACACCATGGTGCTGCCCACGAGCCCCGTTTCTTTCAGCGGTAACATCAGCGTGATAAACTGGCGAGTCAGACGGAAAGGCATCAGCTCAGGGACCGGCAGAAACTACAGGGAAAAGGACGTGTGAGCAGCAGTGGACACGAGGGAGGGCCCTTCCACGGCTGTCACTTATGCGTGGGGAGCACGCCAGCTACTGCCACACGGATGTGAAGTCACTGTGCCCAGGAGCAACGACACGGAGACGGAGACTCGGAGCTTGATGTCAGGGAGGGTGTGCTTCACACATCCACACAGGATGTTCTCATGACGGGGCTTCATAGAACCTCCTGCCTTTTTACAGGAGCACGTTTCTCTCAGCTCCGATGGTCTCACTGATCTGTCAGCACACCTTCCACAACCTGTCTGCACAGGCTGAAACACAGCTGAGATTTTCCCTTTGTGCAAGAATGACAACTTCAACGACCACACAAACCAACTGTTTCCAGAGTGGTCGCAAAGCCCAAGGGCAACTCCAGCCCAGAGCAGAGAAGGGCACACTCACCTGGGTGGCTGATCCGAAAGCATGTCCGAAGTCGATCCCGATCACGCCGCCCGTCTCCAGGCTCACCAAGAAGTTGTTCAGATGCCTGTCTCCGATGCCCAAGATCCAGTGGCTGATGCACAGGAGTGCGTGGGAGCTGGCAAAGTGGTTGCGGAGAGCCAGGAAGGCCTCGGGGCCGGTGCTCATCTTCAGGAAGGCCCGCCTGCAGGGGGACAGTCGTGTGGCCTCTGCCCTCTGACCCCGCCCCCCAGCCCCCGCGAGCAAGGTCGGGAAGACTCTTACTTTAAGAGATGGGCCGGCACTTTACTTTCTCGTTTTCTAAACGATGCGACTGTTTCAGTGCGGCTGGCTCCCCTAGGATTTAATAATAGGAAATGTCCGATGAGAACTTCCCGTGACTTGAAATTTAAAACTCTTTGTTATGCTGAAGCTCGAGTATCAGATAACTAGATTTTGAGGATCTGAGGCAACCCTTGCTAAGAAACAGAAGTGAATACGCAACCGTGAGAAGAATGAACTGGTCGGTGCAACACATACTTGAACATGAGCGCGTAGGCCCCAGGGTCACACCTTCCCGACATCCTCCTCAGCCAGTCTCTATACTCAGACGCTGGTGCCCGGGGGTCACTAACAAGTAGGGAAAGAGATCAGCATTAGGAAGATGTCCAGGGTTGCTGATTTCAGAGGCAAACGTCACCAGGAATTCACTGAAAAGTAGTGAAGAGTCAGGGAAAATAAACATGACTTTAATCATATTTCATATCAGCAGTGAACTCCTGCTACTCTGGGTCTAGGATTTCCACACACCATTATCCATTCTTAACCACTCCTCAAGAACCATGGCTATCTCCTGTGCAAAAGTTCAGGTGTAGACCCACCAGATACAATAAATGTCCCACTTCACACACAGGAACAAGATGAGCTGATGACGCAGGCATATGGTCCCACACGCCTGACCCTGGGCGGGACCCCTCGCAGCAGGACAGCACCACGTGCAACTTGTTTCAAGCAGGTAAGTCACTAAAGAACCAAAATGACCACAAGCTACTTGTTGAAGACAGCCTGTCTGCTTCTGTCATTAAACACTGCTGCGCTTTTTTTTTTTTTAAACCCTTTCCAGTATGCAGACGCAGACAAAATCCACAATAAGTGCCAAAAAGTATCTTCTTAAATGACGATGGGTTTGAATTGAATTTGAAAAGCTTGTTTTCAATAATGCTTCACAGGCAAAAGGCAGTGTGGGGACAGGTGGAAACACTGTGTTACTTGTATGTTTAGCCACTTTTGCGTTTGCATCAAAAGTTTTAACAAGTTTTCCTTAAAAAAAAAAATAATCATCATCACTAAAGACAGAACAACTTCACAACATGTTACTTAGTAGTTAAATCCCTCAAGGTGAATCTTTTCTGAGTTGCTACGAAGTTAATTTCACAAAGAGACCACTCCATTTCCATCTAAATTCTCTCCTAGTTTCAACCGGATAAAAGTCTTTAGGTTGGAAAACTGCAACATGTAAATTAAGAAAAAAACAGCAATGATCTTAGGGATGGGGGCTGGAAGTGCCTTGTTTTAAAAAGGTAGTGGGAAGTAATGTATACAAGTCCATATGTGAAAAGCACTTTATACTCCTTGGACACCTGTGTTTACCGGATGCCTTTCACTCTCTCCCATCTTACAAGCGGGAGGTGGGGTCGGGGGCCGTGGGAACCGGGAAGGTCACTTGTGCGAGTGGTTCGGGCCCCCTGTGCGTCAGCACAAGCACAAGCGAGAGGGAGGACTCCTGGCCCCAGGGTGCCGTTCCTGCAGGGGCAGCAACTACTGCCCAGGAATACGAGCGTGACCGAGGAGAACACGCCCCCGCGCAGGCGCTCTCAGCAAGGGGCAGGAGTCCAGGGAGGAGGAGTGGGCCCTGAGGCCACTGACACCGTCTCCTCGCCCGCCCGCCCAACGCTGGTCCCCCAGACGTGCCGACCCCTGCTTCAACACGGCTGTAAGCCATGCTGTCCTTAGTTTTCTTTACAGAAACAAGGAACAAATGTTTTTAACAACTTCCTGATTGAAAAATAACATGCTCATGGTAGGAAACCTGGAAAATAAAAAAGGATAAAAACAGAAAGCACCTGTACCATGACCTGGACCTACTCGCCCACCTGCGCCCCCTACACGCCGGGGTGGCCTCACCTCTCCAGCCTCAGCTGCCCCGTCTGTACAAAGGTGACGACAACACTCACCTTGTTGGGTTTTGTAAGAAATAAAGGACTTCATGCATGTTAAGAACTGAGAACAGTGCCACAGGAAACGTATAATTAAATGTTAGCTGCTAACCTTACTGTTTTATTTTCTTCAAAGAGTCTTTCCTTCCCCAAAGTTAATCCTTTTTTAAAAAATTGTGATAAAATATATGCAACTACTGTTTAGAACCCTGGACTCCATTTCCTTTGTTCACCCATCGAGAGGCAGATTAAAGTGCAGGCCAGGTTGCGGCCAAGGGTGCCAATGAAAGGGCCTGAAAATTCAGGTCCCTGGAGGCGGGGTGGAGGAGCCCCGCCGGGGGAGGTGACCTGTGGGCTGGGGCGGCCGGGCAGGGCCGGGGCAGGGCCCTGGGACTCCAGGTCACCTGGTGTAGGCCGCCTTCTCCTCCCGTGACATGCTGCTCAGAAGGAGTTCCTTCAAGGTGCAGGTGCTTTCGATCCATTCAATTAGCCCCAACCTGAAAGGCGAGAGCAGTCATGAACGCCCCTGCCCTCGCCCCTCCAGAACACAGTTCTTCCCTCACTTTCTCCACGAGGATGAACGTCACAGGCTGAGCACCGTCTGTGCTGTTGGCCTCTGTGCCGTGACACCTAGAACCTGAACCGTCACGGGACCCCTCCCTTCCCCTTCCCGACAAAACCAAGCAGGCGCTTCCGGTCCTGTGACCGCCGCACCCCCATCGCCCGCAGGGGGCTCCGCGTACCTGGAGGTCATGGGCACCACGCGGTAGGTCGTCACCTGCAGGCCCCTCTGGCCACAGGCGGCGTCGCGGGCGAGCACCCCGTTCATGACCTGGAGCAGCTGGTGGACGCGCTGGTCCTGCCGTAGGTCCTCCCCGCCCTTCACCAGGAAGGGGTACTCCCGCTCGTCGTGCCCGCGGACCACGATGCGTGTCGGTCTCCTGAGTGAGGCCATCACTTTCACCTTTAAAGGTCAAACAAAACAGCATTTTCAGGAGCAGGTGAGAGACCGAAGTGGGCCCGGGTCTCATCACCAGAGGGGAGACGAGGCCTGGGGCACGCCCTCCGGGGACACAGGAGGGCAACAGAGCAAAGGACAAGCGAGGGCACCGAGTCTCCTGGTCCCTGTTCCCGCCCGGCTGCAGTGCCAAGAGGTGCCAGGTTCCCAGTGACAAGTGAAGTGCTTATAAACATGCGTCCTCAGGAACAAGCCACACACGACATGTCCACTTGCTACAGGCACTTAAGACTCATACGTTTGTAACACACACACACACACACACACACGGAGTTTATTCTTCGAGTTTACTAGGTCCTTAAACATGACTGATGTTGAAAGACTGGAAACATTACATTAAGGTCAGTAAATTCCCATCAGAAAACTTGTAACACAACCCTCAGAGAACCCCGTGCGCTTGAGACCGACATGGGGAGTGAGCTGCCTCTCCTGGAACCTGAGGAGCTGACGCCCAGCACCTACCCGCTCATCGAAGCCGGCGATGCGGGCGTGGTACTCGGGCACCGGCTTCCCTCTGCCGTCGTACTGACCTGGGACAAACCACAGAAGCCTGACTCAGAGGCTGCACCCTGCACTTAAAACACACCCACTGGTCTAACAGGAGGGGAGTTTTAACTCGAAGTTTTCATTGGACGTATTTTTTTAAATGCTGCAGTTTCTCAGTTTGACAGGCTAGTGGACGCCGGTTCCCATTCGGGTGGAGCAGACAAAGGCAAACAGGGACGGCAGCGCCCCAGGCGAGCACCCGTGCTGTTTCCAGCGGAGTCAAGCTGCACGTGAGGAGGCTCCGTTTTCGGTGGTTTTCTTGAAACTCATGGTATGTGATGCACAGCTGTTAATAATAACAAAGGAAAGTGTTTCTCCAAATCCCTTTCTCCCACTGGAATAAGGACCTAAGTGACCACAGTGAAGCACCTGGTCTGGCAAATTCCACGGTGAAGACAGGGCGGCTCCTCAGTGCCGCTCTAGCGTCCCTCCTGCCGGCACGTCATGTGCCATCATCTCGCCGCTTTAGGTGGGACCAGCGCACACCCCACAAAGCAGTGTGCAGGCACACCGCGTTCTACTGCACTTCTCAGATGCTGCAGTTCTTACAAATGGAAGGTTTGTAGCAACCGAGTTGTCAGGAGACGGTTAGCATTTTTTAGCAATAAAGTGTTTTTTGATTCAGGTACGTACATTGCTTTTTAGACACGATGCTACTGCACGTTAACAGACTCCAGTATACTGTAAATATAACTGTTATGTGCACTGGGAAACCACCTGCTTGAATTTGTTTTGCTGCGGTGGTCTGGAACTGAACCCGCAGCATCCCTGAGGTTGCCTGTATTTTATTTCTGAAGAAAAGTTATTCAGGGGCAATGCGCAGGTAGGTTCAGAGGACATTCATTACCAGCCACCGTTATTAGTATGTGGACATCTGAGCACTTGTCTTAACCAGGATTATGACTAGACATTTAGTAAGCATACTATTCATAGTAATTATAGATTTTCCTAATGATGAAAAATATGTGGAATTTAAAATTCTTTTTAAAAAAAGAAAACTGTCAAGATCCCGATTTCACCATCTTAGAATCAAAAGTTCCCGCTCCGGCACGATTCTCCTCAAAGCACGCTTCTGCCTCCCCCCGCCCCCGAGGTGAACTCACCAGGAACCTCTAGCTCATCCCTGAGGAATTCCGCCCTGAAGTTGCTCATCCAGGGCGAGCATTCCTTCAGGTTCCCTGGTGCCTTCGAGCCCCTGCTCATCCTCCGGAGCAGCGAGCTGGTGATGCTGCAGAAGTCCTGGAGCTTCATGCCAGGGAGCTTAGAGCCTCCTCTCCCAAAGTGTTTATCAAATTCTTTCCCAAAAGCCTGAAATTAATGATAATTTACCTTAAATATTAATGTGTAGTTGAACTTCTGAAAAAGTTCTAGGCTGACGAATCTTTATAATAAACAGGTGCTCAAGTTGTACTGTTTTTTTCTGTGCTTTTAATTGATAGTTTCACTCTCCTTGAATGTTTCAACACTCTTAAAGCACAGTAGCCTGCCTTTTGTTTTTGTCTATGTGCGCCTTTGAGAAGATGGAAAGGATGAGAGTCAGCGGTGACTTCTGGGCATAAATTCTTAATAAGGGCTTTAAACACTTGGGAAAATCCTTTAACCTCTGTGTCCGTTGTACAGCTGCTGATCTGCACCATCATGACAACGGGAGTAATTAGGAACAAAGTACAAAATAAAGGACATAATTCAATGGAAATGAACAGCCCAGGGACTGCCCTGTTGGCACGGTCGTTAAGAATCCGCCTGCCAATGCAGGGGACACAGGTTCGAGCCCTGGTCCGGGAAGATCCCACACGCCGCGGAGCATCTAAGCCCGTGAGCCACAACTACTGAGCCTGCGCTCTAGAGCCAGTGCTCCACAACGAGAGAAGCCACTGCAATGAGAAGCCCGTGCACCACAACGAAGAGTAGCCCCCTCTCGCCACAACTCGAGAAAGCCCGCACGCAGCAACGAAGACCCAAACACAGCCAAAAATAAACAAACAAATAAATTTTTAAAAAATGAACAGCCCGAAGTTCTTCCTCAGAGCAAAGAGAAAAACATAAGAAAAAAACACTCTCCGTTAGTGAGGGCCTTTCAAGCCATTATTTTGGATCAAGAACCAGTATAAATAGCATTTGGGTAAGTTGTATTTTTAGAAGCGATTATTATTAGAAGTTCCCTATCTTGGAATATATCAAATCATTCTTTGTATTAGTTTCTACTCAAATATTTGTTTAAATTATAATCCTGATATCAAAATTAAAAAAACAAACAACAAAACTCCAGAGTACTACTAACGGTGACCTAATAGTTGTCAAGATTCACCTGATCATCTTTAATTAGAAATGTTTTCCCATATGTAGAACTAACCCCACATCATGAGCCTGGTATAAATGAAATATAAGCTCTGTTTTAGACAATCCACTACAGGAAAGTTAACATATATAAAACACAGTTCTTCCTTGGTCTATAAATGGACTGAAAGTATAGAAACAATCTGCAACCCTTAGAATGCAGGGAAAGATCAATCCGCATTTCCCAGCATAACCAGCACTAACACTGATCCAAATAGCATGATGCCCCTAAGGGCCCCCTAGAGTGAAACCTGAGGCAGTTCTGTTTTAGTGGATTCATATTTTAATTAACCGACGCAAATTATGTGCTGGTTTGGTACGAAGTAGAAAGTTCCGGATGGACTGTCTCACGTACTAGGACGCAAGCTCCGGACAAACCACGGCTGCAGCTGTGGGGAGGTTTCTGCGGGGCTCAGCCCTGCTGGGCGGTGGGCTGAGCTTGGCCGGGACAAAGCCCGCCAGGCTGCGGTTTCCAGGGCAGGGCCAGCGGGCAGGCCCCCACACCCGCCTCCGCAGAAAGCTCACGGCAACCACTCTGCTGCCCTCTCGGTCGGCCCTGGGCCGGCCATGCGCTTGGCAGAATCGACGTGGCTCGGAACAAGGCCTGGCGAGCCCCAGACCCTGTGGCCGATGTCACACGTCAACCCTGCTGAGGCCGCCATCCCTGCTGCCCGCCCACTGCCCGCCGGGGCTGCTCCTGCGCTGTGACGGCAGAGGCTGGTGCGGCCCCAGCTGGGGACAGGGCAGACGCAAGCGCCTTCCCACCGACGGTTCCCGCTGTGGCCGCGGGCCCGCCACCCTTCAGTACCTTCTCGGGACATGGGTTTCCCGCCGGGGACCTGCAGTCACTGGGCAGCAGTGCTGTGAGGCCGACCTGATAGGACATGGGGTCGAACACACGTCATAAAATGCAGTACGTGCCGAGGTTTAGGGTTTTGTTGTCACTTGAGACACAGCCCGGGACACACTGGGCAGCAGGTAGTCCGGTCTGTTCCCACATTCAGACCGTTAAGGGAAGCTCCCCGAAGCAGGGACGACTCCCCCAGCCCTCCCTCTGGAGGGCAGAACCGTCCCCCGCCCGCGCATCCCGACAGCGACGCGGCGGCGGGCTCCGCGGGCAGAGGTGAGCGGAGTCAGCCCTGCCCCCGAGTCACAGGAGCGTCGCTCAGCGGATGAGGGACACACAGGCTGTGGAGCAACCCCCAGCGCCCAGAGGAGAGGCACTGACAGGCTGCAGCACGCGTGCCGCCGAGTGAAGAAGCCGGGCCCCGCGGGACTTGTCCACGCGGAAGGTCGGGCAGGTGAGCCCCCGGGGGCCGGCGGGGCGGGGCTGCTCTGGGGAGCAGCGGGAAAACAGCGAACCCTCGGGCACCGCACACCGTGACTGCGTGGGCGGCAGGGTGTGTGACCTACATCTCACTGAAGCACTCGGTACACCCGCAAGGGACAAAGACGCTCCTGTGCACCAGAGACGTGCGACTGGTGAGCACCCGGGCTCCTACACACTCGAAAGCTTCTTGAGGTTTCGTGAAAAATTGTCAAAACGAACTCAGCGTGACAAACGCAGGAGAGGTGCACACAGGTGCTTTAGGCAGCGGGGGGTGGGGGGGGAGGGGCCAGGCGGGGGCAGGCGGGGAGCGCGGCGGGCGTTCTCTCCCCTCCAAGTCTGGAGCAACTTTGAAACTAGAGCTCACGCTGACGCCACAGTTCTGTGCACACAGCACCTGTCAGGCGGCCCCGTGGACTCTCGGAGCCTCGGACAGAGCTAAGTGCTCACAAAATGGTTACAACCTGCGGCAGATACACACGTTTTCCTGGTCCGATACCCAAATCACTCTGAGAATTAAAAGCATTAAACTACACATAACCTTCACATCTAAGAATCTGGCCATGAAGAACAGAATGTAATAGAAACCCTGAGGTTTCATCTGTGCTCCACTTGCCACTGTCTGACCTAAAAATACGCCGTCAATATCTAACAGAAAGACACAGATCTAAGGAAAGTTTACAAATTCAACAGACATTTTAAAACCAGAAGTATTAACAAACCCAGCAAATAGAAGCCCTCATCTGCACAACGACTCTGTGATCACCAAGCGGCTGCCGCCCCCCCACCCCCCGCCGCCCCGTACCTCGATAAACCTCCTTCGAAAACTCCCGAGACCCGGAGCCTGTGGGTCTCCCAAGGCTGCATACATTCTCTCATACATCCTCTCAATGTTCTTCTTATTTACAGGGTTCTTTTCTAGTTCAACCTTGACGTCTTCCGTCCAGTCCTATGCAGAAAAAAAGACACGTCAAGCTGGACTGCAGGCAGGTTGCATCGAGCCCGTGTCTTACGTGCGAGAAGCCGTTAACGCTACCTTAAAGAGCATCTCAGGGCTGGAGAGCTGCTCCAGGGCGTTAATGAAGTCCTGAACCACTCCTTCTCGATCTAACTTAGCTTTAATCCTACAAAAAATTACCAGGTTTAGGTGCTCAAACATCTTCCAAAGATCAAGGCCTATAGTTTTTATGTATATATAATTATATTTAGATATAAAACAATACATGACCAACTACATAGTCTAGGGAAGGAGCAATTTAAAAATTATCTCCAAAATGGATGAAGCACAAAGTGTGTCCTGTATCAAGAGATGAGGTGAAAGCAAATCCTCGACATTTTGGCGCACACGATCTAAAGTTAAAAAGGCCTGCTTCTCAACAAACTTTCAACATTTCTCTTTCCTTTCTTTCTTTCTAAGGAAGCGATCACGCTGCAGCTGCCTCTGCTGAGACACAGGAGGGCACCACAGGGTGGGTGGGTTGCACAGCTGGCCCATCGACGAGCCGGGACGAGGGCTGTGCCCCCCAGCCTTGTCCCTCGGAAGCAAAACGCTCTGAATAATGAGGCAAATCAGCTCTTGACAGAGAAGGGCAACTACAATGCCGTGCATTTACCAAGTATCCTTTCTAAAGTAAAACACTGCTGCCGGCTCTGGCAACTGTCCTCACTCTCAAATCAACTGAAGAAGTGAAAAGGACGACACCTGGGCAGTTTACTGACTTAATGAAGACGGGGGCGCTTCCCGGAGGTTTTAAATGACAGAACAATTTCAAGAACGGATTCCAAAAAGCATCTCATCTAGTCCCTCTCAACCAACAGATTACTAATGGTTAGCATAACCGTCTCATGAATAACATTTTAAGATGAACTGTGTTTACAAAAGGAAATAAATTTTACAGCAAATAACACACCAGGGCAGATGCACCCAACAAACAGACATCTAGGCCTCCTGCCCTCCATGGCAGCTCTAATTCATCTGAGGACACACATAAGTGTCCCTGTGTCTGCTTTGACCACAGACGTTTTGATAACCTTTCAGTGTTGGTGGACCTAATTTTTCTTGTGTCACCTGGCCACAAAGTCCTTGTTCTTATGGCCAGCAGAAGTGTCTCTGAAGGAATAGCTTTCACTGCTTATTGTGAACGGGTACACGACGGCCTGCGGGTAGTGGTCGGCGATGTCCGCCACAGTGCGCTGGACGGCGACCCCCTCCTCCTTGTCCAGCAAGGCCACCATGTGGCTGATCCAGCCGATGAACTGCCAGCAAGGAATGGAAGAAATCTGAAACAGAGAGCCAGGATTTAGTAACGAGTGAGACATGCAACGTTCTTCCCTTACAGAAGTACTGTGTGTCCAATATCAAAGTACAGCTGTATTTGCTACCGTCAGTATAAAAACAGACAGACGTGTAGACAGAAAGTCTTCTCAGCCCTCTCGGTTCCGACCCACTGGGAACCATCGATACTTCCGGGCCTTTTCAGGGCGTGTGCACGTGGACCCTTTCTTCAGAAGAATGGAATCAGAGACTTGCTGTTGCTGGTTTTTCTTAGATCTACCTCATTCCTTTTAACAGCTGTACCACATTCCGCTTCATTTCACAAGTGCTCTATGATGAACTTTTAGGGTATCTGCAATTTTTGCTATCCAGATACTCCTACAACGCACAACCCTGTATGTTTATCTCTTTGTACTTGTGCTATATACCCACAGGAGAAATTCCTAAATGAGTTCCTAAATTCCTTCTTACTTTTAATGTGAACCTTAACAACTGTAAAAAACATTGCTAAATTTCCCTCCAAGAAGATTTTTCAAATTTCCACTTCTAAAAGTATAGTAGATTGAGCACTTCCCAAAATCCTTTTCGACACTGGACGCGATTCATTTTTAAAATCTATTGTCAATCTGACAATCTTTAAAATCTACTTTCAATCTGGGAAGTGAACGATCCCTAAGTTTACTTTGCATGTCTCATCATTAGTGAGACTGAGCAGTCAGCGTTTCCCTGCATTACGTGCTTTAACGGCACATGCGTCGCCCCTAGCTACGAGTCTGTCTGTTGCGGACAGTGGAGACGCCTGCTCTCCGTCTCCAGTATGTGTTGCAAATATTTTTCTCCCGGTTTTTTTTTTTTTTTTTTTGCAGTACGTGGGCCTCTCACTGCTGTGGCCTCTTCCGTTGCTGAGCACAGGCTCCGGACGCGCAGGCTCAGCGGCCATGGCTCACGGGCCCACCCGCTCTGCGGCATGTGGGATCTTCCCAGACCGGGGCACGAACCCGTGTCCCCTGCATCGGCAGGCAGACTCTCAACCGCTGCGCCACCAGGGAAGCCCTTTCTTAACTTTGTATATGGCATTTTTTTAATGATAGAAGCGTCAAATTATTTTCCTCTATAGCTCCTGGTTTTTGTCTCTTAACTTCAAGACCATTTTCAAATTTTGCTCAGGTTTTCCTCTAATGCTTTTCCAGGTGTTTATTGCAAGATAAACTCTGCTGCGCTTGGAATGCTGGTATAAAGTCAGGAAGGACAGGAGGCTTGGGGGCCCTCAGTGCAAGGCCAGCTGCCCATCTCAAGGGTCATGACAACATCGACCCACCACTCCGTTCGTTTCCACACAAACTCAAAATGCTATTTTTATTAGAAACAAGTATGATTTGGGGGAAAAAAAGAACCATAACTTACTGAAATATTTCTTTACTTGTCTTTGAGGAAAATGCATGTGTACTGCATTTCATACCGAATTTACTTTAATCTCCTGCGTAGGACCTACTGAAAACCCTCACCCAAGCGCACAGAGAACTGACTGCGGGCTCGGCGACCAGCACTGTCTACAGACGTGCTGTGCACCCTTTCTGAACTATTACGTCATCAGCTCAAAGCTTGGCCCTGTCTTCCAGTTAAACATCCACAGATGTCGCTAAGGAGCCTTTCTGATAACGCTCCCCTTTTTCCCCGACACGGCCCCAGTGGAGAGGCCAGCACAGGGTGAGAGCAGGCAAGCGGCACGTGCAGCAGGAGCCCTGGGGGTTCCCGAGCCGTGGAGCGTGGGGCGATGGCACCTGAAACGCCCCCCTTTCTCGCTGCTCAACAGTTACCTGAGCATAAGGCCCCCGGACGTGCAGACGCAGCTCAGCCCTGAGGGGCAGCCAGCTCCGGGGTGGAGGGCTCACCTCCTCCCGTCTCGGTCCTTGTTCAGACGCGGACTTCGTGTCACCACCACCCACAGGGGAAAGTGGGTGCGTGGGAACACTCCCTTACATGGTTTTAAATGACATATGTTGTTGGGATGGAGCAAAACTCGGTGGTTAGGAAAAGCCATTAACACACGCACCCCACACAACACATCCGTTAGTTCGGTCAAGTCCCCTTTGCCAGAAGGAAGACACTGACCTCTCTGGTCATCAGGCTCAGGGTCTCCTCTGGATACTGCTCGACAATCTGGAGGAGTCTGGGGAACTTCAGCCTGGCCTCGCTGGAGTGTAACTTCAGAGCTTTCAGCATTTTGTCCACCACGAGGGCTGGATACGTGTGCAGTTCTGCAGCGTCCAGGACTACCGGGGACAGGAGAGGAGAGATGTGGTCACTACCCACACACAGACACGAGAGGTAGACCCAGCGCTGGCTGCTCTCCCCGGGCTTCCTGTCTAACAGCTACTGCAGCTCAGCAGACGGTCTCAGACCGCGGGTAAGAGCTCCTCTCTGACGGTGACCTCTGCTACCGGGTGAAGCAGTTTGCTTCCTGGGCTGGAAAACGAGGAGCGGCCGCAGGAGCTGGTCAGACAGGCGTCAGGGAAGCAGACAGAGGGAGGGACGGAGACGCCCAACTCCGGTCCCACACCGGCCGTGGGGCGTGGCTGTGTCACGGCCTCTTAAACGGACAAGCCATCTCTTAGAACAGATGCCACTGAAAAACACACAGGAGAGCACAGGACCTGCAAGGCCCTACATCTCCGGCGGGCACGCGAGGGGCTCACCAGGGGGGCCCTCCTCCTGCTTGCGGAGCCGCTGGTCACAAAACTCCACCAGCGCTAGGTAAGCCGCCACCAGCCCGCACTCAGGCTCCTGGCCCCGCGCCGAGCGCCCGGCCTCCTCCTGTGCTGCTGTCCGCACGGCCTCGGAAAGGTGGTGGAACGCCCTCTGGTACAGGCCTGCCGCAACCTGGAACGCAGAGACCCCGGCAGGCTGTGAGCGGGACCAAGCTTCCTGAAGACCCTGTCCCCCCGGGACCCGTCAGCCACCGGTAAACAGAAAGCCGCTCGAGGGCAGAGCCAGGTCTGCCTGGACTGGGAAAGAGACGCCAGCCCCACGCCATCTCGGCGCCTGAACACCAGCGCGGGGCAGGGCTCAGGAAGGGCTGCATGCTGGGGACACGAGTGACGTGGGGACTCACGGATGCACAGAACCACCCGAGAAGCGCCAGCAAAGCGGGTGCTACACAAAAGAGCAGAAAAGCTGATTATTCCCACAAGCTAGTGGGGCGTCTGAATGGCGACCGGTGGTGAGATTCCACTAACAAAATTCATGGGAGAACCGTCCACATCAAGCCAACACAGACTTCTCATTATTAACACTAAAAGAAGGGTGTCTTTCAAATAAACAGGAAACACAGGGAGTAGGTCATTTTTCCAATAAGAAACCTGACTGCGTGTAACTGTCAAACGTGTCTTGAAAACAGAAAGCGAGACTTGTCATTTCTTTCGTGTAGCAGAGGCTGCGCGGTCGAGACAAACACACGACACGGAGAGCTCAGGCTCCCAGCATCACTACCTTCTCTGCATCCTCTGAACTGGATCCTGAGAGCTCCATGACGCTCCTGGCCTTGCTCTCCTCAATCCCAGCAAGGCAGGTGGGCTCACTGCTGAGAGCGTCGGCCATGATCCTGTACGTTGTGCCCACGAGAATGTTATGGTCACGGGAAGCCACAACGTTTCTGCTTAAGTAGTTTGATGTGTTCTCACCTGCTGGGTTACACACACGCACACACACGATTTTTTGAGAACTGAGTGAGTGATGTAAGTTACAAAGAAGATATTCATAGTGTTCAAAGGTTGTTTTCTATTAAGAAACTAAAAGAAATCTTGAAGGTATAAGAAACTGACTTCAAACGCTGGTTCCAGAATCTCTTGAACTCACGTTAATGCAAAATGTTCTTTGTCCCCAGCGACCACAGTCTACCGAGGCTCGACAATTAGAACCACATGAACTTTCATTGAAGCACTGCCCTTCTGCATTCTGTCCAAGCACTTCTCTGTGTTAACAGAGAACAGAAAGGGCGCTTCCTAATGCATTCGTGCATGTACATCAGGAACCCAGATTTCTAAACTGATGCTGTGACCTTCAGCTGATAAAGCAACAGAGACCACCGCAGCCCAAGGTCTAGTACTGTGTCCGGCCATGTGGCTCTGGGCAAGCCTACAGCACGCAGAGGTCGAGAAGAGAAAGGGCCGCCACCCAGCAAGTCCTGCACCCACACCACCTGCTCCTCCAGGAGACGCTTACTTCACAAGGCTGGGACCGACGGCAGCCAGTTATTATCACGAGAACCGAGCGCCACCTTCAGAGCAGCAAACTCCTCCTCCCCCTCGCTCCCCAGAAAAGCCTATCAAAATAGCTGAGCGCTCATGGCGTCATTTTCCAATCCTGGGATCAACGTGCAAAGTGCTTCCCCATCCTGCTCAAGAGTCGGGCTCGGGACCAGCGGGAGGCCACAGGAAAGCCCTGCCGTGCACCTGGGACGTGCACACGAGACCCGGGACCCACACACGGGGTTCCCCCTCAGCCTTACGGGCCACATCATCACAGACATAAGAACTGAAAAGGAAAAAGGCTCTCATGGTTAATTTTTTTAGGCATTTCTTGTATGTAAACATAAAGTTTTCAAAATAATTAAACTGTTACACCCAAAATTTGGCTAAGTCTTAAAGAAAACATTTTAAAATTTCAGCTTTAGTTTACAGCTGAAGCAATAAAAGCTCCAGAAGTCATACTCGGTAGTATCAGCAGGACTCACAGTACCTGGGCTCCACATGTTTAATAACTACTTAATAAAAGTTTTACAAACTTAACTCCCAACTGTCAGGTAAAGCAGTACAAAGGATACTGCGAGAAGATACACAGCCACAACACACGCTGTGGGAGGAGAAGAGCCTCGTACCCAGCAGGGGCACCGTCTTCAGCGCCGTGCAGAGCCGCTCGGCGGGGCGCTGGGCCCGGGCCCGGCCGTGGCTGAGCCGGCAGTAGCTGTGCACCCACTTCACGAGCCAGTCCTCCCGTGCTTTTGACTCTCTGTGCAGCTCCTTCAGCAGTTTCAAGGCAAGCGAGAAATTATTCTACACGGCAGAAGGGAGAAAGCAGAAAGATGACACAGGAGGATAATGAGAAGTCAAGGCGCTGTACAAGAGGAGCTTCTCACTGGCCTGCAGTGACCCATCACCTTAGCTTTATGGCGGGGACAGACACACAGTCCAGAGTCTCCGGGACACTCACGCAGCGGGGCGCCCACAGCTGCCGTCTGATTCCGGGACTCTGTCGTCCGCCAAGAAACCCTCCATCCACAGGCATTTGCTCCCCTCTCCCTGCCCCCAGCGACCACAACCTTCTGCCCCGGGTCTGCCTATTCTGGACACTTCCTATCCAGGGAGTCAGAAGATGTGTTCTGACTTTGTGTCTGGTGGTGTGTATCAGAACTTCACTCCTTGCTGTGGCTGAGTAACATGCTCCTGCGTGCATAAACCACAGTTTATTCATCTATTTCTCTACTGATGAACTTTCGGGTTGTTGCCACCTTTTGGCTATTTTGAATAATGCTCTTTTTTCTAATTTCAATGAACATAAAGAAGCTGTATACAGATTTCTGTGTGGACATTAAGTTTTCATTTCTCTTGGGTATATACCGAGGAGGGGAACTGCTGGGTCAAATGGTAACCCTCTGGCTTTTGGAGGAGCTGCCAGACTGATCTCCACGGTGGCTGCACCGCTCACCTCCCTGCACAGAGGGCCGTCCCTCTACCCCAGCCGTCCTGGGGGTGCAGCGGGACCGCGCTGTGGTCTGACCTACATCCTCCTGAGGACTTGTGGTGCTGGCTGTCTTTTCTTTCCTTCTTCCTTTCTCTCTCTCTCTCCCTCTCTTTCTTTCCTTCTTTCGCCATGCCACACGGCTTGCGGGATCTTAGTTCCCCAACCAGGGATCGAACCCGTGCTCCCTGCAGTGGAAGTGCAGAGTCCTAACCACTGTACCGCCAGGGAAGTCCCCTGAGTGTCTTTTCATGTGCGTACTGGCCACTTGTGTATCTTCTTGTGAGAAATGTCTATTCAGACCCTTTGCCTGTTTTCTCGCTGGGTTGTTTGACTTTCTGTTGTTTGGTTGTATAGAGTTATTTATGTATTCTGGATAAGCGGACCCTTACCAGATACATGGTTTCCAAATATTTTCTCCCATCATATGGGTTGTCTCTTCACTTTCCTGAGTGTGCCATTTGAGGCACAGAAGTTTTTAGTTTTAATATAGTTTCTCTGTTTTTTATTTAGTTGGTTGTTTGGGGATGTCTTTTACATCTAATTCTCTGCTGAGCTTCAAGGACACTGACATCAGTCCTGTGCGTCCTTGTTACGACCCTTCCAACCACTCAGGCCAAAGGTCCAGTCACCCTTGTCATTCCTGCAGTCTCTGGCCTTATTACATTTGCGTATAAGAGTGTACATTTCACACAGTTCTCATCCCCACCAGCACGTCCAAGACCTTCGATGACCTCCTAGTCTCCAGTCCCTAGTTCTGGGCCACAAGCTCCACAATCCACCTCAAACCAGCATCACGAGACAAGCCGTCCGCCCACAGCGGCCTCCACAATTCCCAGTTTCTCCCCTTGGGATTCTGTTTAAACATATCTCCGTACCTTCCTCTCCTACCACCCCCAAACGCCGCCCCCCTCCATGGAGCCCTCCTGCCCCCTCTCCTCGTGCCCTGCACCCAGCAGCGGGGAGCACCCACTGCACCCCCACCATGCTTCCCTCACTTCCTGCTGAGAGGCCACATGCACCGCCTTGGCCCCGGGCCCCGGCCACTCCCTGCTGCACCCGGAGCTGAGGGGATGGAGGGAGAAATGGGCAGGGCCTCCTCGGTGGAGTATCTGAGAGCACGTGAAGGCCAGTTCCTCCAGGACTGAATGCAGGGAACTGACAGAGTTGTTACTTCCTTCATTCACTTAGGCTGCTGTTATTGGAAATATAAAAATTCCTGATACAAGACGCATCTCAAAGAAAAACCTATAAATGAGCCTTTAAACCCACAAAACAGAAATATTAATTATTTGTACTAGAATAATATTCTTTGCTTTATAATAGCAATCAATATAGGGTCATTAAAACAGCAAGCTCCCCTAGTATATCTAAATATGGTTTAATTACATGAAAAATATAATTTAATACAGTTGAAATGCTTATATGCGACTTTTAAGCAAACCGCACTTGTATCAAGAAAGGGTCTTATTATCAAATGATAGATTTCCACAAACTAAACCTAAATATAATTTGTTACTACCTGGCAAGCATTCATTTTGTTAAACAAGAGAAAACCTGTATTAGATTTATTTTCTTTATAAGTAAAGCAGAGAATAATCATTTTGAAATGATTAACAAGTGTATAATAAACTTTAGAGGCTTTCTGGAAAATTTTTAAGTAAGTATTTCTTCAAGTGTACTTCCTCATAGAGGAAAAAAAAAAAAAAAACTAACTACTCAATTATCCCTAAGCTTCAGATTTTAAAGAAAAGCTAAGTTTAAAGAACGCCAGTGTTGGACCGTCTGTGACCCGGGCGAGCCCACCTGCTTCCGTGCGCTCTCCACCATCTGCAGCCTCATGGAGAACTTGCAGCTCACGATCAGAGACCGAGCATCTTCCTCCAGAGCCTGCACGCCCATCCCGTCCGCATCCTCACTCACACCACCATCGTCCGGAAGGAGAGCGAGCTTCTCCTCTATTTTGCTGAGAAAGAAGCATCTACATGAAACAAAGAAAAATAAGAATTAATGCCGGACTCATAAAAGAAATCTCTGACATTCAGGAAGCTGCTGGATAGCATTCAGACAGAAATTCTACAGTTGTTAAAAGTTTGCTCATTTTTTTAGACTATAAATGTACACTCTCAGAACTGGATTTAACCCCCATTTTAATTAACCAGCTCTTGGAAGATCACTGAGGCTATTTCAACACAGTTTTCCAGACAGCATCTACTGCTTCCACCTCCACAAAGTAAAGTATTAACACTCACAACCTGCTCTCTTAACAAATGGACAGCACACCCTGTGCTGAGTCAAAACCACTTTTCTCCTTTTATCTCCACATCTAAGGTCTGCATCACATACGTGGACAGTGTCAAGCAGCAGACAGGCTACCACCACTGAGAACAATGGCTGTGTCACATGTACGGCCAGAAGCTTATTCTCATCTGTATCGTGATTTACATATTTGACTTGGTTCCCATGATTTTAGTTTCATTACTTTCATTGTCAGTAACACGGACAAAGGACCTGAACATACAAAATTCACCCCAATTAATAATCAACTAACTTTCTGTGCATCTGCAGACTAATTTCAATTTTCTTAGAAACACTGTGGCCAGATAAACTAGCAAGTCTCACATCTCTCTTGCTTATTTTTTTCAGTTTTTCCCAACATGCAGCCTCTCCAGCCACGGATCTGCTCCTGTGCTCCTGACCCCATGACCACCATGCAAGTGCCCCCTTCCCAAGAGCTAAACAAGTGAAGGTGGTGGACCCTGGGTGCTGGGTAAACACCTGGAGAAGCATCGCGTGAACAGGAATGTCACCCTGCAGCGTGAATGAGGGCCTGGGCTCCCAGAAAGGGGGGCAGCAGGTGAGGAGGACACGCCATCACCAGCGAGAAGAGTACATTCCACTCCACACGGCAGAGTAGCCAGGAAGTCCCAGAGGGAGGGCACCGGTGAAACAAACATGGTACCCGGCATGCTCTTGGGTCAGCCCTCGGAGGAAGGAGCCCAGAAAGAGCCATCCTGGTAGAAGTGACAGAGCCCTGGCTCTGGTGAGGCCGAAGGAGGCGCCGCAGCTGCCCTTCCGCTAGCAACGGGGCAGCGTGCAATCACAACCACCCCGGGGTCCGAGGGTAAAGAAGAGACGGCCACTTCAAGGGTGCGGAAACCAGGAAAAGGTCCTGCCACTGCGGTGAGTGTCCTGCTCTTCTCTGTCTTCTCCCAGTTCTGCCACAAGGACAACCACGACATGGAGTGTGGCAGCCTGAGTATGAAGACTCTGAAAGAAGCGAGCCCTGTTGTACTGTGCCTGGAGGAACCAAAGGCTGCAGAGGGAACCCTGCAGGGGACAGACCGGAGGAGGGAGCTCCGAACAGGAAGCCGCGTGGGCCGTGGCTACCCCACGACGGGTGCGTGTGCAGGACGGAACTGACACCTGAGCCAGCAGAAAGCGAGAGCCCAGGTGCAAGTCTCAGGGGCCGGCTGCTGCCGGGTCAGAACAGCCCACGGCCCCTGGGAGCTGTAAAGGAGCTCAGTCTGCACACTTTCTAGGACACAAGCCAAAATTCACTGAAATCCAAAGAACCAAGAAAATGTGCCTGTTTTCAGTGAAAAGGACAGTAAGCAGATGTCGACTCTGAGATGACCAATAGGTTGGCAAAGGTCATACAAGGACATTTAAACAGCTATTTTAACCATCTCTAAGAGGTTAAGAAAAATACACATGGAATAAACGAAAAAGTAGGTACCTCAGCAGAGAGGGAGTGTAAAAAGAGCCAAATAGAAATTTTACTGAGAAGTACCCAAAATAAAACATTCACTAGACAGACTTAAAAGAGGAAACAACAGTGAGTTTGAAGACAGATCAGTAGAAATGATTTAATCTGAAGAATAAAGAGAACAAAGACTGAATAAAAGTGAACCTGTGGGACAATGTCAAAAGGTCTAATATATGTGTAATTGGCATCCCACAGAGAAAAACTGGGGCAAAAAAAATACTTGAAAAAACAATAACAGAAAATTCCCCAAATTTGGTGACATATATGTACAGATTCAAGAAGTTTGGTGAAGCTCAAACTAGATAAATTCAAAGAAAACCATACACAGACACATCATAATTAAACTGCTGATAACCAACAATAAAAAAAAAACAATCTTGACACCAGCCCCCAAACATGACATATTACATATTGGGGAACAACCATTTGAACAAGCATGACCTTCCCTTCAGAAACATAGAGGACAAATGATCCCCCAGTACTCTATACCCTGAGAAAGTATTCTTCAGGAATGAAGTGAAATAAAGACACCTCAGACAAAGGAAAAGCAAGAGAATTCATCACAGGCAGACCTGAATTCCAAGAACTGCTGAAGGAAAATCTTCAGCTGAAGGGAAATATTAGAGGAAAACTTGGATCTTTAAAAACAAATAATGAGCATCAAAAATGGTGAGTGTAGAGACCTCCCTGGCAGTCCAGTGGTTAAGACTCTGCCCTTCCACTGCAGGGGGCACGGGTTCAATCCTGGTCGGGGAACTAAGATCCCACATGCCATGCAGCATGGCCCCCCCACAAAAAAAAAGGAAAGGAAAGGAAAAAAGAGAGAGAGAGAAAAAAAAAAAGAAAGAAAAGAAATGGTGAGTATAAAAGACTGTTCCTTGTAAGTTCTGAATCATGTTAGACTATTTAAAGCAAAAATATATTATCTGTTAATATTTTCACTGTTACTTCATATGTATACATATATGTATACATATGAAGTACACACGTCAGTATGTCTTTACTGCAACATAAGCTAAAGTGCACATTTCATCAGGAAGACACAGTAATTATCAACATGTATGTACCTAATAACTGGTTATTAGGCAAAACAGACAATTCCACAATCACAGTAGGAGGTTTTGAAATCCCAATCTCAGCAGCAGATGGAACTAAACAAAAAAATCACTAAAGACGTGGAAGATCTGAAAAACACAATTGACCACCTCGATCTAAATGAAAATTATAAACATTATGCCCAAGAACTGCAGAATACACAGGATTTTCAAGTGCGCATGGTATATTTACTAAAGTAGACCATATGCTTGGTCATAAAACAAGTCTCAATAAATTTAAAAAGGCTGAAACCATACAGTGTGTGTTTATAACCACAAGGAGTTAATCCAGAAATCAATAAATAAGAGACACAGAAACTCACTTCTAACTATTTCATGGATCAAAAACCGTGTGCCACAACTATTCAGCCTGCGCTCTAGAGCCCGCGAGCCACACCTACGGAAGCCCGCGAGCCACATCTACTGAAGCCCGCGCACCTCGAGCCTGTGCTCCGCAACAAGAGAAGCCACTGCAATGAGAAGCCCGCGCACCGCAAAGAAGAGTAGCCCCCGCTCACCACAACTAGAGAAAGCCCTTGCGCAGCAACGAAGACCCAACACAGCCAAAAATAAACAAATTTTTTTTAAAAAGCAACATATTACATCATGAACACAGCAAAGACAAGTGATGTCACCACACTACAAACAGCAAAAATGAGTGACCTCATCCAGATCGTGACACAGGTCGTTCTCGACCTCAGTCCCCCTCACAGGAAAACCAACCAACAACATGCAAGGACAAGCCAGCACTGGGAAAATCCCACAACATGGGATTGAGGTGAAAACAGCCCCACACCCTGGGGACTGGGAGGGACCCCACTTGAAGGGTGCGAGAAGCAGCCGCACTGGGACTGCAGCCAGGGCCCCCGAGCCTACGGTTTCTCCAGTGGCAAGAGGAAAGCCCAGGGCTGTGGGTCTCACCTCCCAGGTATCGCGGGGCTCAGGGTATGACAGAAGATGGGGTGGGGCTTACAGCTACCAGGGCTGGGATCCTGCCAGGCAGTCCCAGCAGAGCCCGAGCAGAAATACTAACCCGTGGCTTCGCGTGCCTGAGCCGACACGGTGGCCCAGTCTGACCAGGGAGCTGGGAAGGGCGCGCGTCTGCCCGATTCAGGACCCAAACAACGAGCCTTGCTGGCCTGGAGCGTGTTCTGCCCTCTGCCTGGGCAGGGAGCTAATTCACAGCCCCACCCACCTGACTGGGAAACCCAGCCGGAGCTCGGGGTACCTGCGTAGCCCACCCGGGGACCCTGCTCACAGCAGCACAGGATCAGAGCACCTGCCGGTGGACAGAGCCAGGACGCTGGCCCAGCAGGCCAGGGAGCTGGGCTCACGGTTCTGCTCCATTTGGTTCCCAAACAAGAGTCTGGCCAGCCGGGGGCGTGCGTGGTGGCCCCTCGCGCACGGGCAGGGAAACCAACCTGCCGAAGAACCTTCAGCTCCCCTAGCCGGGGAACCTCACCAGAGCACGTGGGGAAATCCCAGAGCCCAGTGCACACTGGTGCTGGAGCCTCTCCCTTCCCGTCTGCAGAGTCAAACCGGTGGCCTGCCAGCCAGGGAAGTAGCTGTGCGGTCCCGCCTGCTCTGGGCCCCCGAACGATGAGTTATGCTGGCCCTGGGGCCAGCTTGGCTGCCTCCCCCAACCCCCCGGGGCAGTACCCCACCTACTGCTGAGCATGGCACCCAGTCCCGACCACCTAGGGAGCCTGACCAGAGAATGCAGGCAACACAGAGCCATGCTACAGCTGCGTTGGGGCAGGACCCCAGTCCTACCCAACTGTCTGGGCCAGTGGCACCCCGACCCCCAACCTCAGAGCTCAGGCAGCAGCCTCACCCCAAATATACAACAGCAGGTCCCACCTGCCCAGGGAAGCTACCAGCTGACACGTCCAGAGCCCCAGGCTGAGCTGACTGGTGCAAGACTATCTCTGCAAAGTCTGAACAAGACCATTTACTCAGATGCGTAGATACCAACATAGTGAACCAAGGATCACGAAAAGTCAGCTAACTATGATGCCACCAAAGGAAACTAATAAAGCTCCATACCTGACCCTAAAGAAATGGAGATCTGTGAACTGTCGGACAAGAATTCAGAATAATCCACTTAAAGAAGTTAGTGAAGTACAAGAAAGCACAGACAACTAAGTGAAATTAAGAAAACAATACATGAACAAAATGAGAAGTTTAACAAAAAGACAAAAACCATCAAAAAACAAAAACAGGAATCCTGGAACTGAAGAATTCAACAGAGAGCTTCAAAAGCAGATTTGACCATGCGGCAGATTCAATTAAATTATCCAGTCAGGGGAGCAAAAGAAAACAGAATGGAAGATCGGGGAAGATGGCGGAAGAGTAAGACGCGAAGACGCGGAGAGCACCTTCCTCCCCACAGATACACCAGAAATTCATCTACACGTGGAACAACTCCTACAGAACACCTACTGAACGCTGGCAGAAGACCTCAGACCTCCCAAAAGGCAAGAAACTTCCCCACGTACTTGGGTAGGGCAAAAGAAAACAGAATAAACAGAGACGAAAGGATAGGGCCGGGACCTGCACCAGTGGGAGGGAGCCGTGAAGGAGAAACGGTTTCCACACACCAGGAGCCCCTTCGCGGGCGGAGACTGCGGGTGGCGGAGGGGGAAAGCTTCGGAGCCGCGGAGGAGACCGCAGCCACAGGGGTACGGAGGGCAAAGCAGAGAGATTCCCGCACAGAGGACCGGTGCCGACCGCCACTCACCAGCCCGAGAGGCTTGTCTCCTCACCCGCCGGGGCGGGCGGGGCTGGGAGCTGAGGCTCGGGCTTCAGTCAGAGCTCTGGCGGCGTGAACACAGCCTGAAGGGAGTTAGTGCGCCACGGCCGGCCGGGAGGGAGTTTGGGGAAAAGTCTGGAGCTGCCGAAGAGGCAAGAGACTTTTCCTTCCCTCTTTGTTTCCTGGTGCGTGAGGAGAGGGGATTCAGAGCGCTGCTGAAAGGAGGAGCTCCAGAGACGGGCGCGAGGCGCGCCTGAAAGTGCGGACCCCAGAGACGGGCGTGGGACGCTGGGGCTGCTGCTGCCGCCACCAAGAAGCCCCTGTGTGAGCGCAGGTCACTCTCCACACCTCCCCTCCCGGGAGCCTGTGCTGCCCGCCACCGCCACGGTCCCGGGCTCCACAGACCACATCCCCGGGAGAACGCACGGGCGCGCCTCGTGCTGACGCAACGTCACGCCGGCCTCCGCCGACGCACGCTCGCCCCGCCTCCGTGCCCCTCCCTCCCCCGCGGCCTGAGGGAGCCAGAGCCCCCGAATCAGCGGCTCCTTTAACCCCGTCCTGTCTGAGCGAAGAACAGACGTCCTCCGGCGACCTACACGCAGAGGCGGGGCCGAATCCAAAGCTGAGCCCCGGGAGCTGTGCGAACAAAGAAGAGAAAGGGGAATCTCTCCCAGCAGCCTCAGAAGCAGCGGATTAAAGCTCCGCAATCAACTTGATGTACCCTGCGTCTGTGGAATACCTGAATAGACAACGAATCATCCCAAATTGAGGAGGTGGACTTTGAGAGCAAGATTTATGATTTTTTCCCCTTTTCCTCTTTTTACAACGAATTATTCCAAATTGAGGAGGTGGACTTTGAGAACAAGATTTACGATTTTTTCCCCCTTGTTCTCTTTCTGTCAATGTGTATGTGTATGCTTCCATGTGAGATTTTCTCTGTATAGCTTTGCTTCCACCATTTGTCCCAGGGTTCTATCCGTCAGTTTTTTGTTTTTTAATAATTACTTTTCTATTTTAATAACGCTACTATATTTTATCATACTTTATTCTATTTTACTTTATCTTCTCTTTTTTCCTACCTTCCCTTCCTCCCTCCCCCCTTTCTTTCTTTCCTTCCTTCCTCCCTCCCTTTCTTCCTTTCTCTTTTTCTTACCTTCCTCTCTCCCTTTCTTTCTTCCTTCCTTCCTTTCTTTCCTTCTTTCTTTCTCTCTTTCTTCTATTAATTCTTTCTTTCTACTTTTTCTCCCTTTTATCCTGAGCCGGGTAGATGAAAGGCTCCTGGTGCTGCAGCCAGGAGTCAGTGCTGTGCCTCTGAGGTGGGAGAGCCAACTTCAGGACACAGGTCCACAAGAGACCTCCCAGCTCCATGTAATATCAAGCGGCGAAAATCTCCCAGAGATCTCCATCTCAACACCAGCACCCAGCTTCACTCAACGACGAGCAAGCTACAGTGCTGGTCACCCTATGCCAAGCAACTAGCAAGGCAGGAACACAACCCCACCCATTAGTAGAGAGGCTGCCTAAAAACATAATAAGCCCACAGGCACCCCAAAACAAACCACCAGACGTGGACCTGTCCACCAGAAAGACAAGATCGAGCCTCAACCACCAGAACACAGGCACTAGTCCCCCCCACCAGGAAGCCTACACAACCTACTGAAACAATCTTAGCCACTGGGGACAGACACCAAAAACAACGGGAACTACGAATCTGCAGCCTGCAAAAAGGAGACCCCAAACACAGTAAGATAAGCAAAATGAGAAGACAGAAAAACACACAGCAGGTGAAGGAGCAAGATAAAAACCTACCAGACCTAACAAATGAAGAGGTAATAGGCAGTCTACCTGAAAAAGAATTCAGAATAATGATAGTAAAGATGATCCAAGATTCTATTTCCAAGATCCAAAATCTTGGAAATAGAATAGACAAAATGCAAGAAACAGTTAACAAGGACCTAGAAGAACTAAAGATGAATCAAGTATCGATTAAAAACACAATAAATGAAATGAAAAATACTCTAGATGGGATCAATAGCAGAATAACTGAGGCAGAAGAATGGATAAGTGACCTGGAAGATAAAATAGTGGAAATAACTGATGCAGAGCAAAATAAAGAAAAAAGAATGAAAAGAACAGAGGACAGTCTCAGAGACCTCTGGGACAACATTAAACACACCAACATTCGAAATATAGGGGTTCCAGAAGAAGAAGAGAAAAAGAAAGGGACTGAGAAAATATTTGAAGAGATTATAGATGAAAACTTCCCTAATATGGGAAAGGAAATAGTTAATCAAGTCCAGGAGGCACAGAGAGTCCCATACAGAATAAATCCAAGGAGAAATACACCAAGACACATATTAATCAAACTGTCAAAAATTAAACACAAAGGAATCATATTAAAAGCAGCAAGGGGAAAAAAACAAATAACACACAAGGGAATCCCCATCAGGTTAACAGCTGATCTCTCAGCAGAAACTCTACAAGCCAGAAGGGAGTGGCAGGACATAATTAAAGTGATGAAGGAGAGAAACCTGCAACCAAGATTACTCTACCCAGCAAGGATCTCATTCAGATTTGATGGAGAAATTAAAACCTTTACAGACAAGCAAAAGCTGAGAGAGTTCAGCACCACCAAACCAGCTTTACAACAAATGCTAAAGGAACTTCTCTAGGCAACAAACACAACAGAAGGAATATACCTACAATAACGAACCCAAAGCAATTAAGGAAATGGGAATAGGAACATACATATCAATAATTACCTTAAATGTAAATGGATTAAATGCTCCCACCAAAAGACACAGACTGGCTGAATGGATACAAAAACAAGACCCATATATATGCTGTCTACAAGAGACCCACTTCAGACCTAGAGACACATACAGATTGAAAGTAAGGGGATGGAAAAAGATATTCCATGCAAATGGAAATCAAAAGAAAGCTGGAGTACCAATTCTCATATCAGACAAAATAGACTTTAAAATAAAGACTATTAGAAGAGACAAAGAAGGACACTACATAATGATCAAGGGATCGATCCAAGAAGAAGATATAACAATTGTAAATATTTATGCACCTAACATAGGAGCACCTCAAGACATAAGGCAAATACTAACAGCCATAAAAGGGGAAATCGACAGTAACACATTCATAGTAGGGGACTTCAACACCCAACTTTCACCAATGGACAGATCATCCAAAATGAAAATAAAGAAGGAAACACAAGCTTTAAATGATACATTAAACAAGATGGACTTAATTGATATTTATAGGACATTCCATCCAAAAACAACAGAATACACATTTTTCTCAAGTGCTCATGGAACATTCTCCAGGATAGATCATATCTTGGGTCACAAATCAAGCCTTGGTAAATTTAAGAAAATTGAAATTGTATCAAGTATCTTTTCCGACCACAATGCTATGAGACTAGACATCAATTACAGGAAAAGATCTGTAAAAAATACAAACACATGGAGGCTAAACAATACACTACTCAATAACAAAGTGATCACTGAAGAAATCAAAGAGGAAATCAAAAAATACCTAGAAACAAATGACAGTGGAGACACGATGACCCAAAACCTATGGGACGCAGCAAAAGCAGTTCTAAGGGGGACGTTTATAGCAATACAATCCCACCTTAAGAAATAGGAAACATCTCGAGTAAACAACCTGACCCTGCACCTAAAGCAATTAGAGAAAGAAGAACAAAAAACCCCCAAAGTTAGCAGAAGGAAAGAAATCATAAAGATCAGATCAGAAATAAATGAAAAAGAAATGAAGGAAACGATAGCAAAGATCAATAAAACTAAAAGCTGGTTCTTTGAGAAGATAAACAAAATTGACAAACCATTAGCCAGACTCATCAAGAAAAAAAGGGAGAAGACTCAAATCAATAGAATTAGAAATGAAAAAGGAGAAGTAACAACTGACACTGTAGAAATGCAAAAGATCATGAGAGATTACTACAAGCAACTCTATGCCAATAAAATGGACAACCTGGAAGAAATGGACAAATTCTTAGAAATGCACAACCTGCCAAGACTGAATCAGGAAGAAATAGAAAATATGAACAGACCAATCACAAGCACTGAAATTGAAACTGTGATTAAAAATCTTCCAACAAACAAAAGCCCAGGACCAGATGGCTTCACAGGCAAATTCTATCAAGCATTTAGAGAAGAGCTAACACCTATCCTTCTCAAACTCTTCCAAAATATAGCAGAGGGAGGAACACTCCCAAACTCATTCTACGAGGCCACCATCACCTTGATACCAAAACCAGACAAAGATGTCACAAAGAAAACTACAGACCAATATCACTGATGAACAGAGATGCAAAAATCCTCAACAAAATACTAGCAAACAGAATCCAACAGCACATGAAAAGGATCATACACCATGATCAAGTGGGGTTTATTCCAGGAATGCAAGGATTCTTCAATATACGCAAATCAATCAACGTGATAAACCATATTAACAAATTGAAGGAGAAAAACTGTATGATCATCTCTATCGATGCAGAGAAAGCTTTTGACAAAATTCAACACCCATTTATGATAAAAACCCTGCAGAAAGTAGGCATAGAGGGAACTTTCCTCAACATAATAAAGGCCATATATGACAAACCCACAGCCAACATCGTCCTCAATGGTGAAAAACTGAAACCATTTCAACTACAATCAGGAACAAGACAAGGCTGCCCACTCTCACCACTCTTATTCAACATAGTTTTGGAAGTTTTAGCCACAGCAATCAGAGAAGAAAAGGAAATAAAAGAAATCCAAATTGGAAAAGAAGAAGTAAAGCTGTCACTGTTTGCAGACGACATGATACTATACACAGAGAATCCTAAAGATGCTACCAGAAAACTACTAGAGCTAATCAATGAATTTGGTCAAGTAGCAGGATACAAAATTAATGCACAGAAATCTCTGGCATTCCTGTAAACTAATGATGAAAAATCTGAAAGTGAAATCAAGAAAACACTCCCAATTACCATTGCAACAAAAAGAATAAAATATCTAGTAATAAACCTACCTAAGGAGACAAAAGACCTGTATGCAGAAAATTATAAGACACTGATGAAAGAAATTAAAGATGATACAAATAGATGGAGAGATATACCATGTTCCTGGATTGAAAGAATCAATATTGTGAAAATGACTCTACTACCCAAAGCAATCTACAGATTCAATGCAATCCCTATCAAACTACCACTGGCATTTTTCACAGAACTAGAACAAAAAATTTCAAAATTTGGTTGGAAAAACAAAAGACCCCGAATAGCCAAAGCAATCTTGAGAATGAAAAACGGAGCTGGAGGAATCAGGCTCCCTGACTTCAGACTATACTACAAAGCTACAGTAATCAAGACAGTGTGGTACTGGCACAAAAACAGAAAGATAGATCAATGGAACAGGATAGAAAGCCCAGAGATAAACCCACGTACATATGGTCACCTTATCTTTGATAAAGGAGGCAGGAATGTACAGTGGAGAAAGGACAGCCTCTTCAATAAGTGGTGCTGGGAAAACTGGACAGGGACATGTAAAAGTATGAGATTAGATCACTCCCTAACACCATACACAAAAATAAGCTCAAAATGGATTAAAGACCTAAATGTAAGGCCAGAAACTATCAAACTCTTAGAAGAAAACATAGACAGAACACTCTATGACATAAATCACAGCAAGATCCTTTTGGACCCACCTCCTAGAGAAATGGAAATAAAAACAAAAATAAACACATGGGACCTAATGAAACTTAAAAGCTTTTGCACAGCGAAGGAAACCATAAACAAGACCAAAAGACAACCCTCAGAATGGGAGAAAATATTTGCAAATGAAGCAACTGACAAAGGATTAATCTCCAAAATTTATAAGCAGCTCATGCAGCTCAATAGCAAAAAAACAAACAACCCAATCCAAAAATGGGCAGAAGACCTAAATAGACATTTCTCCAAAGAAGATATACAGACTGCCAACAAACACATGAAAGAATGCTCAACATCATTAATCATTAGAGAAATGCAAATCAAAACTACAATGAGATATCATCTCACACCAGTCAGAATGGCCATCATCAAAAAATCTAGAAACAATAAATGCTGGAGAGGGTGTGGAAAAAAGGGAACACTCTTGCACTGCTGGTGGGAATGTGAATTGGTACAGCCACTATGGATAACAGTTTGGATGTTTCTTAAAACATGACAAATAGAACTACCGTTATGACCCAGTAATCCCACTACGGGGCATATACCCTGAGAAATCCATAATTCAAAAAAGTCATGTACCAAAATGTTCATTGCAGCTCTATTTAAAATAGCCCAGAGATGGAAACACCCTAAGTGTCCATCATCGGATGAATGGATAAAGAAGATGTGGCACATATATACAATGGAATATTACTCAGCCATAAAAAGAAACAAAATTGAGCTATTTGTAATGAAATTGATGGACCTAGAGTCTGTCATACAGAGTGAAGTAAGTCAGAAAGAGAAAGACAAATACCGTATGCTAACACATATATATGGAATTTAAGGAAAAAAAATGTCATGAAGAACCTAGGGGTAAAACAGGAATAAAGACACAGACCTACTTGAGAATGGACTTGAGGATATGGGGAGGGGGAAGGGTAAGCTGTGACAAAGCGAGAGAGAGGCATGGACATATATACAGTACCAAACTTAAGTTAGATAGATAGTGGGAAGCAGCCACATAGCACAGGGAGATCAGCTCGGTGCTTTGTGACCGCCTGGAGGGGTGGGATAGGGAGGGAGGGAGGGAGACGCAAGAGGGAAGGGATGTGGGAACAGATGTATATGTATGACTGATTCACACTGTTATAAAGCAGAAACTAATAATAATAAAAAAAAACAGAATGAAAAAGAGTGTAGCAGAGCATAAGATAAACTACACACCCATTAAAAAAATCCCAGGAGAAGAGATAAAGAAAAAGACAAAGTACATTTAAAGCAATAATGGTTGAAAACTTCCCTAACCTGAGGAGAGAAATGGACACCCCGATCCTTGATTCCCAAAAGACCCCAACAATGCAGGGGGCCGGGGTTCAATCCCTGGTCAGGGAACTAGGTCCCACGTGCTTGTGGCAATTAAGAGTTCACGTGCCACAACTAAGGAGCCTGAGAGCCACAACTAAGGAGCCCACGTGCTGCCACTAAGGATCCCCCAAGCTGCAACTAAGAAGCCTGCCTGCCATAACTAAGGAGCCTGCCTGCCGCCACTAAGGAGCCCACCTGCTGCAACGAAGACCCGGTGCAACCAAATAAATAAATAAATATTTGGAGGGGGGAAAAAAAAAGAGCCCAAGTAGGTTGAATCCAAATAGGGGTACACCGAGACACATTACAACTGAAGTGTCCAAAGTCCAAGACAAAGTCTTTTGGAAGCAGCAAGAGAAAGGTGACACGTCACGCAAGGGAACCCTCCCACCCCCCACCCAGTAAGACTATAGGTGAAGTCTTCAAAAGAAACATTTCAGGACAGGAGAGAATGGGGTGATACATTCAAAATATTGAAAGAAAAAAAGAACTGTCAACCAAGAATACTGTATCTGGCAAAGCTGTCCTTCAGAAATGAAGAACAGATAAACAAAAGCTGAGGGAGTCCATTACCAGACCTGCCTGCCTTACAAGAAAGCTAAAGGGAGTTCTTCAAGCAGAACTGTGATGCTAATTAACATCACAGAAACAGACGAAGTTAGTATATAACTCACTGGTAATGGTAAATATAAAACCAAAGTCAAATTCTCTAATTTCGCAGTGGTGGTATTTAATTCACTGACAACTCTAGTTTAAAACTTAAAAAACAAATATATTAAATATAACCATAACTTCAATAATCTGGTATTGGATGCGTGATATAAAAATATGTAAACTGTAACATCAATAATCTAAAATGTAAGAGGAATGAGGACACAAAAGTATAAAGTTTAAGAATGTTATCACAGTTAAGCTGTTATCAGCTTAAAATCAGGTGTTATAAGATAGTTTATGTAAGCCTTGTGGTAAACACAAAGGAAAAAACTGTAGTCGTCACACAAAAGATCACGATAAAGAAGTCAAAGCACACCAAACAAAAAGTCATCCATCAAATCACACAAAAAGAGAACAGGATAAGCAACAAGGGGTAATGAACCCATAAAACTGTCAGAGAACAATTAACAAAATGGCAACAGTAAGCCTTACCTACTGATAATTACTTCAAATGTAAATGATTTAGATTCTCCAGGTGATTAAAAAAAACAAGATCCAGGGAGTTACCTCGGGGTCCAGTGGTTAGGACCCCCGGCACTTAGCCCAGGTTCAACCCCTGGTCAGGGAACAAAGATCCCACAAGCCACGAGGCATGGCCTGGGCGGGGCGGGGGAAGATCTCCAACGATACGCTGCCTACAATACACTCACTTTCGCTCTGAAGACACACCGACAAGGGTGGGAGAGATATTTCAAGCAAATGGTACCCTAAAAAAAGCAGGGGTAGCTATACTATACCAGACAAAACAGATTTTAATCTAACAATGGTAAAAAGATACAAGGAAGGTCATTACATGATGATAAAGGGGCCAACTGCCAATCTGTCAAGAAAATACAACGATTGTAAATATTTATGCACTCAACAACGAAGCACCTAAGTATATAAAGCAAATACTAATAGAAATAAAAGGAGAAATAAACAGCAATACAATAATAGTTGGGGGTTTTAATACCACTGTCAACAATGGACAGATCATCCAGACAGAAAATCAACAAGGAAACAGCAGATTTGAACAATATTATAGACAAAATGGACCTAATAGACACACACACATACAATAAAACAGAAAAACAACACGATCAATTAAATAGATGCAGAAAAAGCATTTGACAAAATTCAACACCATTCATGATAAAACAAAACTTTCAGAAAATCAGTATATGAACAGCAAATAACCAGAAAATACAATGAAAAAAAACCCCTCCGTTCACAACAGTGCTGAAAAAACCATACATACTTAGGAGCAAATCTAACAAAAGACAGCTAAGATCTGCAGATGGAAAAAACACAAAACTTTGAAATTAAAGAGGACCTAAATAAACAGAGAGACATTACCACATTCATGAATTGGAGAACTCTACACTGTTAAGACGCAATTCCCAAAGTTGATCTAGAGCCAAGAAAATCCCAAACTCTGTTTTTCTTTTTTCTCTGGTAGAAATTTGATAAGCAAATACTAAAATGTATATATAAATGTAAGCAACCTAAAATAAACAAAGCAGTTTTCACAAAGGAAACAAAGTTGGAGAACTCACCCTATCTGATTTAAGACTTACTATAAAGCATCAGTAATGAAGACAGTTTGATAATTGTGAAAAGAGATGCATATAAATCAAGGAACTGAACAGAGCATTCAAAAACAGACCCATAGACGTAACCGTCACTGATTTTCAGAAAAGGTGCCAAGGCAATTCAGTGATACAAAGTAAGACTTCTGAACAAATGGGACTAGACAACTAGATATCCATATGGAAAAAATAAACATGTATCCCTACCTCATACCATCTACAAGAATTATCTTCCACTTGGGGCTTCCCTGGTGGCGCAGTGGTTGAGAGTCCGCCTGCCGATGCAGGGGACGCGGGTTCATGCCCCAGTCCGGGAGGATCCCACATGCCGCGCAGCAGCTGGGCCCGTGAGCCATGGCCGCTGGGCCTGCGCGTCCAGAGCCTGTGCTCCACAACGGGAGAGGCCGCGACGGTGAGAGGCCCGCGTACCACACACACAAAAAAATTATCTTCCACTGGATCATAGACCTAAATGCAAGAACTAAAACTACAACATTTCTAGAAGGATAATTTTGCAAGATGAGCCTGGAGAGACTTCCCTGGTGGCACAGTGGTTAAGACCCCGTGCTCCCAATGCAGGGGGCTCGAGGTTTGATCCCTGGTCAGGGAACTAGATCCCACATGCATGCTGCAACTAAGGAGCCGGCAAGCCACAACTAAGGAGCCCACCTGCCGCAATAAGACCCAGCACAAGGCTGGTCTGGGCTAAAGTCATCCACAGACACAGAACACGGAGGAGTAGGTCTCATCAGAAGCAGGATACAGGCATGTCTCAAAGCATCTCCCACACTGCTTGTTAAGTTGTAGAGGAACAAACAGGGCTTGAACACCAGAAAGACCAGACATAGCATTAACCAGGCAATCAACACTGCTACCATCAGTAAAAGGCAGGTAGACACTCTGTTTCCAGATGTGATACCACAGGACAAATACTCCACTTAAGTGGTATTCTGGCTCTGGGTATTTCACCCGAAGATAATCATGAGGATACACAGCCAAACCCAAACTGAAGAAAATTCCTCAGAAGTGTCAGTGTCATGAAAGATGGCTGAGGAACTGTTCCAGATTAGGGGAGACCAAAAAGATACATCAATTAAATGTGTACATGACTCTGCACTGGATCCTGTCTTCAAAGACAAATTGCTTTAAAGGACGTTAATGGGACAACTGACAGAACTGAAATTAAGGCTGCAGATCAAAATGAAAACAGAGAAGTTACTACTGTACTGTAGTTCTAAGAATATACTCTTTTTCTTAGGAAAGGTACACGGATAAAGAGGTAAAGAAATAGATGTATGGCCCCCCGCCCTCCTGGAGGCGCCGGCTGGGGCGGCTGCTCCCTCGCTCCCCTCACCCCGCCCCGTCCCGCCAGGCTCCAGCCGCCCGCTGCCCGGGCCCCCGCCCCCCGGCCCCGCGGGGCCTCCCACCCCCACCCAGGGGCGTCGCCGCCGCCATCTCCGCCGCGCTCCGCGGCCCGCCAGGCGCCCTCCTTCCCTCCCTCCCGCCGGCCGGGATGAGCGGGAGGCGGCGCGGCCCAGCCCGGCCGGCCGGGGGCGGTGCCCCGAGCCCGGGCCCCGGGCGGCAAGCGCCCCCGGCCCCCGCTGAGCCCCGGGGGCCCTGCCGTGGCCGAGGCCATGTTCCCCGTGTTCCCTTGCACGCTGCTGGCCACCCCCCACCCCCGCTTCCCCGTGCTGGGCCTGGACTCCCGGGGGGTGGGCGGCCTCATGAACTCCTTCCCGCCACCTCAGGGTCACGCCCAGAACCCCCTGCAGGTCCGGGCTGAGCTCCAGTCCCGCTTCTTTGCCTCCCAGGGCTGCGCCCAGAGTCCATTCCGGGCCGCGCCGGCGCCCCCACCCACGTCCCAGGCCCCGGCGGCCGAGCCCCTCCAGGTGGACTTGCTCCCGGTTCTTGCCGCCGCCCAGGAGTCCGCCGCCGCGGCCCCCGCCACCGTTGCTGCTGCGCCCCCGGCCCCGGCCGCCGCCTCCACTGTGGACACAGCGGCTCTGAAGCAGCCCCCGGCGCCCCCTCCGCCGCCCCCTCCGGGGTCGCCCGCCGCTGAGGCCGCGCCCCCTGTCTCTGCCGCCACCATCGCCGCAGCCGCGGCCACCGCCCTCATCGCCCCAACCTCGACGGTCGCATCTGCCTTGGAGAAGAAGACAAAGAGCAAGGGGCCCTACATCTGTGCCCTGTGCGCCCAGGAGCTCAAGAACGGCTACAATCTCCGGAGGCACGAGGCCATCCACACGGCAGCCAAAGCCGGCCGGGTCCCTTCGGGTGCTATGAAGATGCCCACCATGGTGCCCCTGAGCCGCCTGAGCGTGCCCCAGCTGAGCGGAGCCGGCGGGGGAGGGCGAGAAGCGGGTGCCGGCGGCGGAGCGGCCGCCGTGGCCGCCGGTGGCGTGGTGACCACGACCGCCTCGGGCAAGCGCATCCGGAAGAACCACGCCTGCGAGATGTGCGGCAAGGCGTCCCGCGGCGTCTACCACCGGAACCGACACAAGCTGTCGCACTCGGACGAGAAGCCCTACCAGTGCCCGGTGTGCCAGCGGCGCTTCAAGCGCAAGGACCGCATGAGCTACCACGTGCGCTCACGTGACGGCGCTGTGCACAAGCCCTACAACTGCTCCCACTGTGGCAAGAGCTTCTCCCGGCCGGCTCACCTCAACGGTCACGTCAGACAAGTGCCCTCAACAGAACGGCCCTTCAAGTGTGAGAAATGTGAAGCAGCTTTTGCTACGAAGGATCGGCTGCGGGCCCACACAGTACGACACGAGGAGAAGGTGCCATGTCACGGGTGTGGCAAGATGTTGAGCTCGGCTTATATTTCGGACCACATGAAGGTGCACAGCCAGGGCCCTCACCATGTCTGTGAGCTCTGCAACAAAGGTACAGGTGACGTCTGTCCAATGGCGGCAGCGGCGGCGGCAGCCCCTCCCGCAGCTGTGGGCTCCCTCTCGGGGGCCGAGGGGGTGCCTGTGAGCTCTCAGCCACTTCCCTCCCAGCCCTGGTGAGCTCCAAGTTGGTGGGGGGGAGAGGGGAGAGTGGAGGAAAGTCCCTTGGTACCATCTCCTCTTACCCTCTCTCTTCCCACCAATTCCTCACTATTTCCCCCATCAACCAAGGAGCCTCCAGAAGGAAAGGAGGAAGAAGTGTTTTTCTTAGGGGAATTCGCTGGGTTTTAATGACTTGTTTCTCCTGCTCCTCTCTTCTCCCTATCAGACCTGACCCCACACACACCTGTCCCCTCGGTTGTGTTGAGGCCCCCTGGACAGTGGACAGGAGTGGCCACTGCCCTCACCCCCTCTCCTCTCTGTAATCCCCTGCCCTGCCCTTCCAGGGATTTGGGAGCCTTTCCCTCGATGGTCTTTCTTGCTCTCCTCCTTCCAGTGTCCCCCTACTGTCTGCTGCCCCTCCCTGGGGAGTTGGTGCTTTTTTTTTTTTTTTCCCAGGGGGAGGGAGGAGAGGAAGGAGGGAAATCAAAGATTCTGTCCCAGAGAGGGGGAAAGGTGAGATTTGAGGAGGGGCAGAAACAGGGAAGGCAGAGATTATACCTTCATAAGGTGGGGTGGTTTGGGGCCAGGCCCTAAACATCATCCTGCTGGAGAATCTGTCAGGGGAAAACAAGTCAAGGGGAGCAAAAGAAGGAGCTACTAGGGCCAGAGGCAGGACAAGAGATGGAATCTTAGGGGGCCAGGGTAAATGGGGGGGATCCAGGGACTAGAGGTGCTTCCTGGGGGTGGGGGGAATGCAGCCACAGTGTCTCCCCCTTCCCTCTTCCACCCCAGCTCCATCCCTGGCCTTTTCTTTTCATCCCTCCCCCTGCGACAGAAGCTGTGGCCCTGGCCATGTCATCGTGTTCCTGTGTCCCCTGCATGTTCCCCACCCTTCACCCCCTCCTTTTGCGCGGACCCCATTACAATAAATTTTTAATTAAAAAAAAAAAAAGAAATAGATGTATGCAACTCACCCTGAAATGGTTCCGAAAATAAATATATGTATGTGGAGAGAAAGAAAAAAATGCTAACGCGGCAACATGTTAAAAAATGTTTAAAAAAAAAGTGTATCTGAGTAAAATGTACACAAGGAGAGTTCTACTTTTCTTGTAACCTTTTTTATAGGTAAGAACTTGTCTCAAAATAAAAAGTAAAACAAGTTTGAAAAATAAAAAGTATAAAAAGTAAAATTTTAAAAAGCTGTAGTATCAGAGGAAACAGGGTCCAACGGCAAGAATGCCAAACGTGGGATCACAGTCCTTCAGTCCTACTGACTGTGTGTTTTTGAATAAAATAACTCACAACCGCTCTGGCTCTATTACCTCTTCTCCGACACATATAGTTAATACCTGCCTAGGATTACCCAGGGCCGTTACAGGTGAGGAAAAGAATCTCAGACCCGGCGAAGTGATGCATACAGCACGTAACAGAGCTGGGAGGCAGGAGGTGGGAGTGTCAAAAATCCAGGTTAAAATAACAGAAGAAGAAGAAGTTGTTAAGCAGTATCTTCTTTGCTGCCCTGTTACTCGCCCACATGCAGCCCTGAGGCAGGAGCAGAGGGAACGCCCCTGCCTCCTCTCCCCGCCCGGCACAGAACGGACCAGGGGACGAAGACGCACGGAGAGTACCGTCAGAACCGCCTCCGTGGAAACTGACCCACGAGGCTCAGACCCCACATTTGTCTAAGCCACAGTTTGGGAGAAAAGCTATTCTGGCAACTTCAAAAGAGAATCCACATTCAACTCAGAAGGCTCAACGTCTCACCGATTCGTGATGATGTCATCCCAGACGCTCATGGGGTCCATTTTAGCATCCGGATATCTGCTTGTCCAGGTTTTCAGAAGCCTCTTAAGGGGAAGGTGAGACGACAAATTGCCTAAAAATAATATCAGAGTGTGACTATGTCCACGGCTCAGTGACCAGACCACCTCACAATGCGCAGCTGTCAAGTTTCTTGTCCAAATTTAAACGTTTTGTCTTATCTTTCACAACAACCTACCATATTTTAAATATTCTGGCATTAAAACTCAATTTCTTCAGGCCATAAAGGGAAGATGAGGAAATAAACATACACAATTTTTACATTTAGCACAGGTCCACAATCCTCCATCCACGATTCCAAAATCTAAAAAGCACTGAAAACTGATATGTTTTTCACACAGTTGCAGCCAATTTTCCTGTTTGCAAAATCGGATCTGAATCATCACAGGGCAACTTACAGTCTGTTTACGCCACTCGTGGGGACACCCACCCAGGCGGTGGACAGCCATCAGTTGTGGGCTGACGGGCCACTGCACACAAGGCCCAACCCAGTATGCACACAAGGTCTCCGGTGATAACCCCCAAACGACCTGGCCTCGAGGGCTTCGGAAAAGGGATTCATGATAATCCTCATGAAATTTAAATTTCACACTGCTAATGTTTAAAGCTTTGGTTTTCTTTCAGCTTAAATCACAGTCCTGTGCTCAAAATCTGGATCCTTCATGTATTAGCTTAGGCAAGTTATTTAATCTCTGATGCCCTATAAATCGAGAAGAAAGGATCTACATCTCATAAGGCTGTTATAAAAACTAGATAATATAGAGGAAAGAGATCAACATAGCTCCTGGGATAATACATCATTAATAATAATGTACTTGAAACATCATTCTCCAAATTTAAAACAGAGAACAGCTAGGTAGATAGTTCTGAATACCAATTCTTATTAGTACTCTGAAAAGCCTACAAAACTGAAATTCAGATTTACAGTCAAGATGTTACCTCTGACTCTGGGTGGCCTCCCAACAGCAGCAGGATAAAACCTACTCGTCGGCAGCAGAAAGGCCTTCCAGGTCCGGGCATTGCCGCCCTCGGCCTCATCTTAGCAGCTGGCACCCAGGACAGAAGCTCTGGCACCTCAGGGTCAGGCCGGCCCTCTGCAAGCCCCTCTCCCCCAACCACACCCAACTCGGGGTCCTGCCGGCCAGGTGCTGTCACCCCAGTTTCTCAAGGGGCCCTGGACCTGCCTCTTCCTCTGCCTCCGCGGGTGCCATGTGTCAGACCACTACTCCTTGGAAGCTTCTCCAGTGCCCAGAATCGCGCTTGACCATGTTAAACACTTACTTCAACAATCCCAAATATATACATTTGTAGAATAAACTCAAGGCAGTTTCTAACCCATACAGTAAGCAACGTGTACTATCACTGGGCAAAAAGATCAGAAGCCAAAACTCTTCCACGATTATAAAAGAAAACACAGGTGGGTATAAATTGAACATTACCTGGTTTGCTAATAAAGCTGATGAACTCCTGAATTTCTATGAAAGTCTGCACAGACTGCAACTTGGTGAGTCTACTTCTGTGTAAGAGGACATCAATACTAGAATAATTCTGGAAAGAAGTTAGTGAGCATTGGTTACAAGTCAATTTACTGCATTAGATTTTAACACAGTGCTCAACATGAAACAGCAGCTACCCTATAAACGCATCAGTTACACAGGACCTCTCAGAGTGGTTACTAATTAGGTCATGGGAGCAATTAACAAACGGTCTAATTTTCTTGTTTAATTTAGGTTTTCAATTGCATTTCAGTTCAACAAAATCAATAAATGCAATACAATCGGGTACCGTTGCCTCTATTTGCCACCAATTCTTAAAAATCACAACATCCTATAATGTAAAACTGCCAACTACAGAAGCCAATTTTTCTTTGATAAACTTCGAGTGTACTATTCAACCTCAAACACATTTGAAAAGTAGAATAAAGACAGTGAACGTCCATATATGGCAACGACAAATGTTCACAGACTCTACACAAGACACGGCTTTAACAACAGAACGAACCGACACCAAAGGAAGAACACAGAGCCGGGGCTGGCGGGGCCTGCTCTCAGGCGCTCGTCCACAGTGAGAGAAAGAAAACCCCAAGGGGCCACAAAACGTGGAACTTTCTAAAACAGAGAAAGGCGTTACAAGGCCTCAGGACCAAGGCCGGTGTGCACAGGCCTCAGGGGAACCAGGACGCGAGGAGGGTGGGCCCGTCACGTGGTTGGTCGGGGGAACCTGCTGCTGTGATTCTCACCCAGGAGTTTACCGATGTCAGAAAAGGTCACAGAGATGGCACATTCCCAGCTGGGATGTCATATTACCTGCAAAAACATCTGAATGCAGTTTCTGATGTAATACTCGGCCCTGTCAACGTCATCTTGCAGGAGGTAGAGGAGACTCAGCTCCTGGCTGTAGCGGAGCTCGAGCAGGGCCCTCCGCAGCTCCGAGGTCACCGCCTCGTCCACGAAGGTCAGCAGGGCCTGGTCACCCTCCCCACGGAGCAGGGACTTGAGCCTGCTGCGGATCATGTGTGGCAGGCAGGTCTCCTGAGGAGCAAGAATCTCATCACCACGGCATCTCTGGTGTCATTTTATAGGTCCAGGTGCCAAAGTGATGGTGCTTAATGCTTCAAATGTTAAAGCACCTAAGGCTACAAATTTTAAAACAAGTTCATCTAAAATGGTTCACTTTATAACCACAAAATACAAAGGAACACGGTCTACAGAAAATGGCAACTACTTGTAGCTGAAAGACAACTGGACGTCTGGTACAAAGTGACGGACCTCTAGGCACGGCCGAGGACAGCAGTGCGGACGGGCCAGGAGGGCCCAGTGAGACTGCAACGCCGCGCACACACAACAGGAACTGTTCTCCCGGTGGTCACGCCAGGGATGCTGACATTCATTTTCAAAGGCCTCCGCTTATTCCAAAAGGTTGAGCTAAAAGCGGTGAGCGGTTTAACAATATTATGCAGTTTGGGGTGTGTCAGGTCGTATAAATACCCCAATGCTGCACAACTACTGCCCTGTTTTTAAACACTTCTAAACAAAGTCACTAATGAGAGCACACCTGACCATCTAAAACATTTATTTCTGTGACCTCAGAAATGACCCCACACACCTGATAGAAGGGTTCACTCCACATCTTGCTGAGATCTGGGGCACCCTCACCGTCAGCACTGGCCGTGGAGCAGTACGCCAGCGATTTCCATTCGGCAAGCTGGTTGTAACACTCCAGGGATGCTAGTTCCCAGAAGTCCTTCTCGGCTTCCGTGGGCTCACCGTCTGCCCACTCTTGTTTATTGAGGGCCTGGTAAGATTATTTTACAAAGTTGGGAACAGTACAAATGAAAACATATGCACTGCAGGTTGTGTAACATTCGTACTAAGAACAACCATTTTCAGATTTATGACAAGGGGAGAAAAAAGGGAAAACAGAGTAACTTGAGTGGAATCTAATAGTCAAATGAGTATTAAAAACGCCAGCCAAGGGCTTCCCTGGTGGCGCAGCTGTTGAGAGTCCGCCTGCCGATGCAGGGGACGTGGGTTCGTGCCCCGGTCCGGGAAGATCCCACGTGCTGAGGGGCAGCTGGGCCCGTGAGCCATGGCCGCTGAGCCTGCGCGTCCGGAGCCTGTGCTCCGCAACAGGAGAGGCCACAACAGTGAGAGGCCCGCATACCGCAAAAAAAAAAAAAAACGCCAGCCAAGAGGGAGCCACGTCTCTGGGAAACTTAACAATGAAGCCGGTGCATAAGCTGAACACTTTAAATGACCCATAAAATTTGATGTAAATACTGTAGATTATTTACGACTTACAGAGTTCTTAGAAAGAAAATTAGAAAATAAGACATTTACAGAAAACTGCAGAAGATTCCACCACCTGGATCTCTCGCACAGGCCACAGACCTGAACTCCAAGTATGTACCTGCTACACACCCACACTCGGCCACTGGTAGCTCAAACACAAACCTGAACTTCAGTCATCTTCCCAAAACCAACTCTTACCTACCTCTTTATAGATTTTTTACTTACTGAATGAAAACAATCTACTCAGATGGAAATTACATAATAGTACCAGACACTGAAGTAACATCTTACAATTTTATCGTACTTGGTAAAACATGCTTTCTTTTATTCAGTGATGTTTTCTTAAAAAGAGTAAGGGGTAACAACAATACTTAGCTCACACTCGGTTATTATGAAACCATTTTCTGATACTAACCTTTGTGTAAATTCTAAGGAATAAAGCTGAAATATCTGAAGCTCTAAATTCTAAAGCTAACAATTTTTCCATTCAGAGAAAAGTGTTTAAGCAACTAACATACTTGCTAGAGATCAACTTTACCTCGTTATACAGCCGCGCAGCTTCAGAATAATCACTTCTCGCTTCTGCTAATAAAGCATCCTGTGTGACCTGCTTTGTTCCTATCTCACTGCTGAAAATACCACGCAGGGTGTCATACTCTCCAATCGACCTGTACAGCCTATAAAACAAACCAAAAAAAAAAAAAAAGTCCAAATCAATAAATGCCCCAGTATTTTTAAAGTCTTTACTCTAATGAAATGATATTAAATCGAGATGTCATACGTTATAATTAACCAAAAAAGATACGTTATTCTTGTTTTGTAAAAATATAAAATCTTAAAAATTTTGAAGTTACCATCAAGTTTTACTACTTTAGCCGTACAGAAGGCAGAAGTTATTCTACAGCGCGTTTAAAGTAAAATCTGAAAATTATAGGTTTACAATGAGTAAGTTGACTCATTAAACGAGCCTGTTCTGTGTTAATTCATGGCTGAGACACCGCTCTTACCTGTGGTAACCTATCTGGAATCCTTGTCTAGCCCTAACATTTGGAATGTAGTCAAGAACCCCAAAACAGGTAAATTAGTCCTGGTCCTAGAGATGCCACGTTTTACTCCACGTTCTATGGCCTTCTCGATTCTACTGACAGCCTGGATACGGGCTAGAGCATTCATCTCTGACGTTAACATAAACCTGATGGTCCGTCAGCCAAGCTCCCCCTTTAAGGTAGTCTCAAGTGTTCAGTAAGTTCGTTCCCTTCTCCCTAGAGACTTCTTCCCACCTTTTGAGTCTCCACACAAATGTCCTCTCTTCCTAACCCTGCAGTCGCCTGACCACCAAGCTGAGGACCACTTCCCTCCTAGTCTTCCTGAATTTGGTACTTCCCTGGGTATGACATGTGTTTATTACATCAAAAAAGCCCCATGGGTTCTCTTTCAGAGCCCACTGACTCCAAATTTAGACCAAAAAAATCTAATAGCTATAGCTCTCTTACTGCCCTGCTCATGGGGAGTTAAAGGTAACAAATCAGAGGCAGAGGTAGGGAGGTGGGAAAATAGCCCACAGCCCAGGAGTCCAAGAGGAGACGAAGCTACAAGCATTTTACAGGAATTCAGAAAACACACCAGCCTCAGGTCCACCCTACACTGGCCCCTGGTCCCTGGACGACATATGCTGTACTGTGGTCAAAACAATGATGTGGGACTTCCCTGGTGGTCCAGTGGCAAAGACCCCACGCTCCCAACACACGGGGCCCGTGTTCGACCCCTGGTCCGGGAACTAGATCCCACACGCATGCCGCAACTGAGAGTGGGTTCGCATGCCACAACTAAAGATCCCGCACACTACAACGAAGACCTGGCAAAGCCAAATGAACATTTAAAAATAAATAAATATTTTTAAAAATTCTGTTTGAAAGGAATGCACAAACATAATATAAAAAGTGTGAGGAAGCATTAATAAAGCTAGAAAACAAAAGTGTTTAAAAGTTTAGGCCCTTAAAAGCTGCGTGCTTCATTTATCCAGACAACACCCAAGACCCGAGACTCTGCCCCCTGAAACTCCCAAGCGCACAAGGCGTCACCACTGCCCATGGCCACGCCAGACCCAAGAGGGTAAGGACACCCGCGGGCAGAAGCAGCCCCCGCAGAGGCCCTTCCTCCCGCCCAGGGTGCCGCCCGCGCCGCTGGCGGGGTCTAACCCGCGTTGTGCCGCACTCGGCACCCCGCGCAGCACCTCACTACCACCACGGCGCTCAGTTCAGAGACAGGAGCGACCGTGTGACAGCGGTGAGGCAAGAGCCCCCGCTCTCACTTCCACTCTTACACCCAGAACCCGAAGACCTAAAACCCAGCGTTACAGAAAAGAAGCGCCAGTCAAATTTCACCCAAATCCAGCATCCTCAGAATTAGGCACTGGCTTTCTCATGATAAAACCTCACGTAACCGAAACAGAATTTGTTTTTCCCAAATAAACGAAGTAACTGTATCAGATATATCGGCCTCGGCCCCAGGGGGGTCGGGGCCCGGGCGTACCTGGCGAGCTCCATCCATCTGCCGACGGCGGCGGGGAGGCCAGGCCTGCCCCGAGCGCGCTTGGCGGGAGGCTCCTGGGGTAGCAGGTGCAGCAGCGCTTCCTCCAGCAGGTGGATGGCCCCCGGCTGCTGCAGGCCCGCCAGGCCGGCGCTGCCGACCACGGCCGGGTCCAGGCTCAGCAGGTCGGCGTGTCGGCAGCTGACCTCCTGCGAAGACAGACACAGCGGCCCTCTAGCCCACGGCTCCCCAGCCACCTCTGCCAGCGAGGACCTCGTTCTGCTAAGCACGAAGGTCTGACGTTCGTGGTCAAGAAAGCACAAGCTCCTCTGCGTGATTCTGTTAAGCTTTCCCCCACTTGCTCAGAGGAGGAAATGATCCCTCCTTCCTGCACACTTCCAATCCAGGATTAATTTAGAGCAACAAAGCCACTAGTGGACAGTGAGGCTTTTATGCATTGGCTGTACATCCAGACCACAAGCGCAGTTTCCCGGAAGGTGTACCCTGAAGAGACGAGGAGAGCATCTGAGACACGAAGATCTCACACCAGTCACTGCAGAGCAGGTGCGCGCACCCCCACTACCCGGCAGCCCCCTCACGTCTCCCCACGCCGGGGGCGCACGTGCTCAGCAACACGGAATGGAGGGCTTCGGGAACCATCGTGTTGGCCTTTACTTTGTAACTCTCAATTTGAGAGCTCTGTACACGTAAAAGTAACGGAAAGTGAGCCCCAAACCAATAGAGATAACAGTATGGCTACTAGGACAGCATCTCATGACGACAGACCTGCGTCTGCATGGACGTCTGGAAGGGCACCTGCCTCCCGCCCTGCGAAGCTGCTGGGCCCGGAACCCTCACTGGGACTGACCGGCTACCACCGAGCCAACTTGCATTCAACACCAGGAGTCTTGGAAGAATACAGATTCTCCAAAGCAAGCAAACAAACAAAAATGCTTGTCACTCTTAGCAGGAACTAGTGGTACAGGAAAGAAAATCCAAATAAAATTCTATTTCCATTAACAACATAGCAGGACTCCCCTGCTGGCGCAGTGGTTAAGAATCCGCCTGCCAATGCAGGGGACACGGGTTCGAGCCCTGGTCCGGGAGGATCCCACGTGCCGCGGAGCAACTAAGCCCATGCGCCACAACTACTCAGCCTGCGCTCTAGAGCCCGTGAGCCACAACTACTGAAGCCTGTGTGCTCCAGGGCCTGCGTGCTGCAACTACTGAAGCCTGCACGCCTACAGCCTGGGCTCCGCAACAAGAGAAGCTACTGCAATGAGAAGCCCGCGCACCACAACTACTGAGCCTGCCTCTAGAGCCTACACGCCACAACTACTGAGCCCGCACACCACAACTACTGAGCCCATGTGCCACAACTACTGAAGCCCACGCACCTAGAGCCCGTGCTCCACAAGAGAAACCACCACAATGAGAAGCCCGCGCACCTCAACCAAGAGTAGCTCCCCACTCGCCACAACCTGAGAAAGCCCGCGCGCAACGACGAAGACCCAACGCAGCCAAAAATAAATAAAATTAAATCTTTAAAAAACAAAATCGCTTCGGGATAAAATGTAAAGAGAAACTTATTTTGAAATACTGGCTGATTCAATATAATTTCTCAAGCCTTGTCTTTGGCATCACCAGGAGAAAACCAATGGAGGAATTCTACTAGTAAATTATAAACCAATAAAAATAGAGTATAGGGCCTCCCTGGTGGCGCAAGTGGTTGAGAGTCCGCCTGCCGATGCAGGGGATACGGATTCGTGCCCCGGTCTGGGAGGATCCCATATGCCGCGGAGCGGCTGGGCCCGTGAGCCATGGCCGCTGAGCCTGCGCGTCCGGAGCCTGCGCGTCCGGAGCCGGTGCTCCGCAACGGGGGAGGCCACAACAGTGAGAGGCCCGCATACCGCAAAAAAAAAAAAATAAAATAAAAAAATAAAAATAAAAATAACAATAAAAATAAAAATAGAGTATATAAAAAGAAACTGTATCAACAGTTTCACGCTACATCTAAAAATTACAAAGTAAGAATACTAAGTACTTCATCTCCAGGAATTATTACCCAATCAGTTTGCAAACCAAAGCTACTGATAAATAACACTAAAGAATGTAATTTTTAAATTACTCCAGGGAGGTAACTAGTTACAAAAATACTGAAATGAATCCAAAGGATTTTCTATTTGGGACTTTTGTAACGATCCATGGTTTGAACGGCAAAGAAAACATTTCTTACGTGAAAGAGTAATCTTCCAGTGTGTTTAGTGCTTACAAAAGTCCGTCTACACTAGTTCTCTGCTCGAAGAGCACAGCCTTCAAAGCCTTCTCTGAGGGCGGCCTCGCAGAGCCCGTGACGGTGCACAGCCTACCCGGGCCGAGAGGCGGCCTGCCGGCCTGCCTCTCCTCAGCCTGCACCACCCCGGGCTTCTGCATCACTTGGCCCTCGTGCACCTCCGCCTCTGCCTGTTTACCACCTGGCCCGAGCCCGCCTGTGCCTCTGTGCCCTGCCCACAGCCAGGCACGGGCTGCACCCACGTCCCCAGAGGCCAGCAGGAGGACTGGGCGCCGCACGACACGCAGGTGTGAGCAGAACACTGAGGGGACTGGCTGGTTCAAGACCTGAACAATTTTATATCAAGTTTGATTTCATTACTCCATCATATGTTTTTTTTTTTAATACAAATAAATTGCGTCTAACCATCTGGGAAGAAGCGGCCCCATCACAGGACATCTGCTCTGTTAAAACCCTCGTTTCAACTAAGAAGCCAACGGAGTCGCTAGATGCCGGCGTGTGAAGGGTGGGAGACAGTGCACATGGGGCCTCACCTGGATACAGGACACGAACGGCGGGAAGAAGAGGAAGGTGGTGCTGAGCAAGTGAGTGAAGTCCTGCAGCAGCTTCTGGGTGGCGCCACGCCTCTCAGACTCAGTCCTGTGCTTGTCCATCTCCTTCAGGATCCCGGAGCACAGGCTGCTGAAGAGCTGCTTCGCGATGAGCGGATCCCTCTGTAGGACATTCCGGAGGAGGACAGACCCGGGTGACTCACCCACAGCACTGGAGCCGAACCCGAACACACAAACTGCTGCCCACACGGCCACGGCACGTCCCGACTCCACGCCGACAGCCGCAGTCATCGACGGGGAGGATTCGGAACTTAACCCAACACATCTGTTTGACACATCTTATAAAAGGCACGATGGCACGGATTCTGGACCCAGAGTACAGACTCAGAAGCTGGCTCAAGTCCTGCGTGAGTCTGGACCTGCGGGTCCCTGCCCCGGGCCAGGGGGACACAGGGCCGTCCCTGGGGACTGACAGCAGCCTGGAGACATTGGAAAACGGCCCTGAGCTTAGACGACAGGCCAGAGCCCCGTCACCGTGGCCATTTAATCCCTTGGCGTCAGCAGGAGCCGCCTCCGTCCCGCGTGGTGGGTGGCCAGGCTGATGGACATAGCCCGTCCCTCCCGCTGTCCCCGGGCACAGACCCCAGTGCTGAGAACGGCTCCCAACAGGCAGCGTCTACATTTTTAAAATGAAGGCACGAAAGCAAGAATAAATAAAAATTTTAAATTATTTTGTTTGATAAAAGCTGTGTCTGAATAAAACTATAATTTGATTTTTCTTTATGTTGTTCATTACTCTATTTTAGGTAATGTATTTGTCTTATAAAAAGACATAATGGTTCTTATATAAAATTTTAGAAAATACGCATCAGGAAACAAGAAGAAAATAAATTTATAAATATCGCCCGTTGCTACACTTCACAGAGATGGTTACTGCCAGGTGGGCCTCTCACTCTGCTACGTGGGGTCCACTTAGTCTGTCAGGGGGCTTCCACGTCTATACCCACTGACTCTTGTGTACAAATTCCTTCCTCTACACGTGAATCTGCACGTGGGACAAGAGGCCCAGAACCTCACACACACACACACAACAGTGCCGCATGGGACGTGGTGGGACCCGCGCGTCCGCGATCCGGTCACCACACGGGGGGCTGGCTCAGGTGCTCCGGTGATGTGAGCCGTCCCCACGGAGGGAAGCTGGGGGAGGGGACACAGGACTTGGGCTATTTCTGCAAATTCCTGTCACTCTATAATTATTTAAACAAAAATCTTACCAAGCGGTAATGGGCTACACAGACATAATCTATTACTATAATCAACATTAGGACTGCCACTTAAGTGCAATAAAACATAAGGCATCATGTTTCAGTACCTAGCATAATCATATATTACATGATGTACGTGATACCCTTCGATTTTAAACATGACTTCAATTAAAGCCAAAGAAACCTTAATCAGACTTTCAAGGGATAAATATCCTGTTTCTGTCAGCGAATTCAGCGAGAAAACTTCATTCACTCCCAATACACTTATCCCCTAATGACTGAGAAAAATATCCCCAGTCCTCGGCTAACAAGCGAATTACCAGAGAAGGACACTGATCCCACGGACACCCTCTTGATCCTCCCCCAAAAGAGGACTTTGTATAATCAATTTAAGTGATTTAAGTGACTTAGCAACTTACACACTGTTTCATTCCCACTGACAGTACTGGTGAGAAAAACAGACTCAGTGTGTGACTGGCACACGGAGACACTGGGCCCAGAGCGAAGTGTCTCGATGGTCCCGTGTCAGGGTCTCACGGAGCCAGGAAGCCGCACAGCCACGACTCGGGGCGAGGCCCTTCACTGAGCCCCCGAGTGGGACAGATCAGCACCCCTGCCCTGCACAGAGGCAGCCCTGCGAGCACGAGGCAGGTTCCAGCACCGACCTGGGCCACAGCCTGCAAGGGGGTGATCAGGCTGCTGTGCGGAATCTGGATGTCAGGAAGGTCTCCACGACGGTAACTTCTGTACAGGACGACGTGGGCCTCGTGCTTCATTTTTAACTCACTCTTCATCTCCTATGGTCGTTAGCAGCGGAGGAGGATTAGAATTCTCAGTTAAGGCACCAGCGGCGTGTGAGCTATGACACTCAGCGCCCACCGCTGACAGAAGAGTGAATCAGGGACTTCCCTGGTGGTCCAGCGGTTAAGACTTTGCCTTCCAATGCAGGGGGTGCGGGTTCGATCCCTGGTGCCACATGCCTCGTGGCCAAAAAACCAAAACAGAAAACAGAAGCAATATTGTAACGAATTCAATAAAGACTTTAAAAATGGTCCTCATCCAAAAATCTCTTTCAAAAAAAAAAGTGAATCGATGACAATTTCTAACCAAGACGGTTTAGTCACTACGCTTTACCAGTCTGGCTATGATAAATCCAGAACAAAAACCACTGTCAGATGAGCAGTGAAGATCATTTAAATATTTATTACAAAGAAACCTGAGTTTCTCTGAAATCAGAGAACTTGATTTAAAACTTTTTAAAGCCATAAACGAGAGGCTGTGTTTCCAGACCATTGCTCTTAGGACAAACCTCGCAACGAGCCCCACCCCGCCGGCCCTGCTCTCCCCACGCGGGGCCCGTGTGGCGCTGCCGGGAACGTACCTCTGCAGCCGCTCCCTCCGCAGGGACCATCTCTGCGGAGCCCCCCACCCCAGCCTCTTTTAACAGGCTCCCCAGCGTGCTCATCTCCTGTTTAGTTTCCGGCGCTGCCCTGCTTTCTGTCTGCTGTACGCACCAGACCACAGCTCTGCCAGCAAGCACTCAGGTGACACGCCCCCAGCACCCCCAGCTGGCGAGCGCGCCCAACAGGGAGCGCGGGCCATCCCCGCCCTCTCCCTGAGACCCTCGAGGGTCAGCCCGGTGCCTATGCCCCCAAGCCCGCTCCTGGCTCCCCGGAAGCCCAGGCAGGATTCAGGCTGAACGAGGGGCTCGCAGCTCAAATGCCTCCAGTGGAATGGGGCTGGCGACAGGCCTGAAGTGTTGCATTAGTTGTGCTGGTTGCCACAGTTACAGGGATGAGAGGGAGGCGAAAGCATGTTTTCTTTCCACAGGAGATCCAGGGGAACCGTTCGACCACCCCACGCTCAAATTTGAAAGCTGAGTGGCTGAGGATTTAAGCTGAGTTAGAACAAGACAGGGCTTTCACTCACAATCTGGCCCTGTAACAGCTGGTCATCATCACTGATCCGTATCTCGCACTGGAGCCAGGGCTACACAAACTCTCCTGTCACGTCCACATTTTGAGGAACGTCCAGCCACCGGTTCATGCCACACGTGTGGCTGCAGCAGGCAGCTCAGCCCTGGCCGTTCTCCTCGCCCACCCCCGTGGCACCTCCAGCAGCGTACCCCCTGCTCACAACGGCTTGCTGGTCCCGAGCTGGGTCAGGGCTCCGGCCTCGGCGCCGAGAGGGGCTGAAGCTGGGAGGTGGGACCCCAGGGGGACGGGCGGTCCCGTCTCCACCACGTGGAGAAAGCCCGTCTGTCCAGAGAGAGCAGCCCCTGAGGGGAGGGCGGACCGGAACAGCTCAGGGGACCCCCGGCGGGCTGCTACCACAGTCAGGCTCTAGACCGACAGGGAGCCTGTGTCCTTGGCACACGTCCTCTGACAGAAAACAGCTATTTCTGATCAAATGCTAGAAACAGACACAAACCTTCTCTCGCTTTTGCTCAGCCACACCTTTCCTGGCATAAATCAAACTCAGTTTTTCTCGGTCCTTTAGAAACCGTCTGCGTAATCGCAGTATTTCGGCCCGACTGTCTGGACCTGAAGAACAGAAAACAGGCTGGTTATTCGCGGCAGACTTTGTCCTCCTCCCCAGAATCCCTGACACAAAAGCGAGGCTGTCTCTGAGCTCCATCTTTTACCTCCCCTTAGTTTTGTTCTCAAAACAAAGCCCGCACAGGAAACCGCTGACCACTTCGCGAAGCTGGCGAACAGAAAGTTGTGCCGCCTCGGTGCCGACCGAGAGCCGTGCGGAGAGAACCGGCAGAGGCCAGACAGCACCCGGGGACAGCGGAGGGGGCTCGGGGACGCAAGGCTGGGGCAGAAACCCTGGGGGTCGTGAGGACTGCTGGAACCCAGGGCCACCCCGGCACCAGGCCTGCAGGCAGGAGGGTGGAGATCTGGCCTCTAGGGGACCAACCAGCACAAAAGGGGGGCTTCTGTGCCATGGTGGAGGCCAGTCAGCACACACCCAACATGCAGCTACCACTCCAGACACTGTTTATCGCCCTGGCTGGAACACAGCAAAAATCCGAAAGTCACCAGTCGCTTGAGGAAAGCTTCAAGTAGGAAAAACAAAACCAAACTACAGCAAAACAGCAAAAGCTGAAAGCAGGCCGTCTAGGAAAGAAATTCAAAAAATGATCACTTATCAGAAAGAGTAGAGTAGATATTGCAACAGTGGACGGATGGGATGTTCAGAGACCAAAAAGGCTCATGGAAACTAAAAACAGGATGTCATCACTTGAAAGCATAGGTTAGAAGATAAGGCTAAAGACATGTCCCAGAATAGAGAACAAAAAGAGTAAAAATAGGGACTTCCCTGGTGGTCCAGTGGTAAAAATCCACCTTCCAAGGCAGGGGAAGCGGGTTCGATCCCTGGTCGGGGAGCTAAGATCCCACATGCCAGGGGGGGTGGGGGCAACTAAGCCCATGCGCTGCAGCTAGTGAGCCCACGCGCCTCAACAAGAGATCCCGCGTGCCTCAACGTCCCACGTGCCACAACTAAGACCCAACGCGGCCAAAATTTTAAAATAAACCAACTAAATAAATAAAATATATTTTTTAAAAAGGCTAAAAACAGAAAATTAGAAGGATAATCCATTAGATCTGATAGTCAAACAGAATCCCAAAAAGAGAAAACTGACACTTGGAACTCATCATCAAAATCATCCACGGAAGAGGAGGGAACCCTTTTCCTAATGGAAAAGAACATGAAAAACAACGTATATACATATATATGCGTAACTGAATCACTTTGCTGTACAGTAGAAATTAACGCAACGTTGTAAATCAACTATACTTGAATAAATTTTTTTTTTAAATAAATAAAATAAAATGTCTAGAGCAATGAAAAACAAAACAAACAAACAAAAAAAATCACCCAAGCAAAAATATTCCAGAACCGGAAAACAGGAGTTAGCAGCCTGAAAGGGCCTTCCTTAAGCCCAGGAAAATGGACTAAAACAGACCTGCACCTAAGGACCTTTTTGTGACGTTTCCTAAAACTGGTCTTAAAGAGAAGATCCTAAGAGCATCCGCAGAGTAAAGACCCTGTTCTCACAAAGGACCATGACGAGGCCACACCAGGTTCCTCAGAGCCCAGAGCTCTGTCCCCACAAGCACCAGTGCCTGCAAAGCAGTGACTAGCATCGCGTCACAAGAGCCGCCGCGGTGACCCCTACCCTGGAAGGTCTCCAGGGAGGTGCCCCCCAGAAAGGAGGACCAGATCGAGGAAGGACAGTCCGGGGCTAGCAGCCTGGATGCAGCACTCGGAGGCTCAAGGGAGATTTCACATAGACAACAGCTGTGCAACTCAGGGGAAACTAGGGGACAAATATGTAGAAAGCCAAACATCTAAAGAAAATAGTCATGTACACAAGAAGCTGCTCCTGTAACTTTGTTTGAAATAATGAGCTAAAAGAAGAAAAAAAAAAAAAAAAAAAAAAGAAAAGAAAAAAAAAGGAAAGGGGAAAAAAAGAAAAGAAAAAAAAAAGCCCTAAATGTCCATAAACAGAATATTGACAGTCTCTTGTATATTCATTCTACTGAATCCTATGCAATGATTTAAAATAAACTTGTGCCATGTGTATCAATATGGATAAACAATATTAAACAAAAAATGTGCATGTAGAAAATAGAAACATTTTATAATATTTTATAAAGCATGCAGAGCAATGCCTTACTATTTTTATGAATATAAGTTATGAATAAAAGTACATAAATTAACTGTGGAAATGATCTACACAAAATTCAGGATTGAAGATTACCTCTGGGAAGGTTATAGAGGGGAGTGAAATACAATTTGGGACAGTTTTTGTTTAGGGGTTTTTTTTTAACTGAAATAATTATGGCAAAAGTTTAATTTGGTAAAGCCTGGCTGTGGGTACAGGGATGTCAAATATATTATTTTTATTTTGTCTATATCTGAAATATTTCATAATTATAAAAATATAAATATGAAAAGAAGTCTGTTCGTTTAGAAACCTGAATGGCTGACACCTGGCAAATAAAGTTGGTAGAAGTAAAAAAAGAAAAAGAAAATAGTCATACACTCAATACCCTGTGATAGACCATAACGGAAAAGAATATAAAAAAAGAACATCTCTGTGTGTGTAGGCGAGTCACTGTGCCGTACAGCAGAGACTGGCGCAACACTGTGAATCAACTGCACTTCAATAAAAAAGAAAGAAAATAGCCATTAATGCCCAGGAAAAATTACTGCACAAGAAAGGAAAACAGGCCCACGTGACCCCAGCTCAGGCGTGAACTGCTCAGGCACGTGGGCGAGCCCAGGGCTAGGGCAGGTGCTTCCCACGCGTGGGTGCGGGGTGGGCGAGGGCCGGGGATGCAGAGCCAGAGAGAGTGACTGAGACCCAAAGGAAAGGGGCAATAAAAACGCCGACCGGAGCTGTAGAAGCCGCACCACAGACCTGGCTGACAGCAGACGCCGTCGCTTCCCACGAGTCTGGGGCGGCTGGCCTGTCTGCTGGCTCCTCACTTGAGCCGGGGCTCCTCCCAGAGACCCGACCCCACCCCACCCCGTCAGCCTCCTTACCTGCCCCCGCCCCGGCCCCGAGCTGACCGTCTGTGTCTTCACTCCCCGCCACCCAGGCCTGGCCTGACCCCTCTCCACCCCACCTGGACCTCAACTCTCTGAGGCTCAGCCTCCCCATCCTACCTCCTCTCGTGACCCCTAAACTTCCAGAAAGTCACTAAGCGACGGGGCTGAGCCCACTTTACTCAACCGCTTTCTGGACCCCGAACCGTGCTTCCACAGTGCTGGGCGCCACGCAGGGCCCGGGACGCGGGGACGGCCACAGGTTCGTGGAGGCGCGCGTTGCAACACACCTCGGCGACCACCTACCTTTTGCTACATTATCCACCTCGTCCCCTGGGAGGCCCAGCCTTTTCTTCCCGAAGTCGGGTCCCACTGACTTCGGGGCTGCCCCGCACAACCTCTCAGGCCTCTTGTGGGCAAACAGCAAGGACGAGGATGAGGACAAGGACTCGGTGGCGGGGGCCGAGCCGTCCCCCAGCGGGTCGAGGCTGCCCCCCGTCAGCCAGTGGGAGGAGCCTCTTCCCCCTGCAAACAGGCGTGACAGGCGCGTCAGGGCAGCGGGGACACGCCACTCGAGAGCAGGGGCCACCGCCTGGCAGCAGCGACCGAGATGGGAGCCGGCCAGGTCCCCGCGGGAAGACCCGGGCGGCGGGCGCCCGTGTCCTCAACGTGAGAAGCGGGAGACGTGTCACCTGCTCCTAAGAACGATACTTTGTGTCTGCGACAAGGTACTAAGGTCCGTGATTTCTAGCATCAGTGTCATAAAAGTTCCACACTAACTGTCCAAATCACTCCTATTTCTAGAACCAACAGAATGTGAAGAAATCATCACATGAAGGAAAAAGCACTGAAGAATTTACATAAAACCAGTTGGGGATTTCACTCTACAACTTGTACTTTGCTGATCAAAGGAAACAGCTGACTCATTTGAGAAAGAAACTACAAACACAGTAGATGAATTTGGTTTAGCTCTGCTTTGCTTCTGAGGTAACAAGGGGTTTAAACGTGATGCACTAAACGAAACCAAGACATACGCGTACTAAGACTTTCCCTGCTTGCTCCAATCAGAAATAACCCTTTTCTTCCCTTTCTTCGCTGCGGTGGACACAGGACGCCCATCGGACTCCACGCTTCTAAGCGCCCCGCGTGCCTGCTACCTGAGCGGCCGTCCCCACCTCCACCCCCAGGACTGTCCCCACGGGACTCCTGCCCCCGCCCGCCCCCCGAGTCTGCCCTCCAGGAACTCAGCGCCCCCCCCTCCTTCACGCCTTCTGGGGGGGGGGCGTGCTGCCCCGACAGCTGGCGCCCCGCGGCAGACGCGTTACCTGCACTCTGTGTGGGTGTGAAGTCGAGCTGCTGCTGGGTGGCCCGGACCTGCCCGGCCCGCGCCCGCCGAGCCGAGAGGGGCCCGTCCTGCGTCTGGGAGGCCTGGGTCTCGAGGAACATCGGGGTGAGGACGGCGCTCCGACAGCGCCAGTCGGGGTCAACAGAATACTCCTGCACACGAGAGTTTCAGGTGAAGCGGTGGCCCTTCTCAGCAACACTCACATGTTTTATCTAAAATCGAATGGTCCCATCAGCACATACGTACGATAACTTCGTGTGTCTCTGTGAGAAGTAGCTGAAGAACCTTTTCAAACTGAGTTTTAACGGAACAGTTATCTGCCAACTACACAAGCCCATCCGTACTGGGGAGGAAAAAACCCTTTTCTACGCCTCCACATTCTGCATCCAGAGGCTCAGGAAACGCCTCAGCTCCTCTGAGCACCCAGCCCCCACCCGGCGCCCAGACCGCCAGGCGCTGGGGACACGGGGGGCGGCAGGGCGGGCTCTGCTCCAGGAGCTCTGAGTCAACGTGCAAATCGCCACCGGAGCTGCTGGGCCGAAGTGCCAACGGGCATCTACGGGGGTGGCGGGAGGGGAGAGAGGAGCAGCTCTGTGGAGGCTATGCGGACGAGTGTGCGCCGCGTGCAGGGTGACGCACAGGCAGGCGTCTCGGGAAGAATGTGCATGGATTCCAAATAAAATCAGGAAGCCAGCACACTGGTCGTCAGGGAAACGCCGACCAAACCACAGCGAGACATCACCTCGCACCTGTCGGGATGGCTGCCATCAGAAGGGGGCCCTGTGCACTGCTGTTGGGGCTGTAAGCTGGTGCAGCCACTGTGGAAAACAGCATGGAGGTTCCTCAGGAAACTAAAAATATAACTACCATACGATCCAGCAATTCCACACCTGAGTATTTATCCAAAGAGAACGACAACACTAATTTGAAAAGATACAGGCACCCTGGGACTTCCCTGGTGGCACAGTGGTTAAGAATCTGCCGGCCAGTGCAGGGAACACGGGTTTGAGCCCTGGTCCAGGAAGATCCCACATGCCGCGGAGCAACTAAGCCCACAAGCCACAGCTACTGAGCCCGCGCACCACAACTACTGAAGCCCGTGGGCCTAGAGCCCGTGCTCTGCAACAAGAGAAACCACCACAACGAGAAGCCCGTGCACCACAACGAACAGTAGCCCCCCGCTCACTGCAACTAGAGAAAGCCCACGCGCAGCAACAAAGACCCAACGCAGCAAAAAAAAAAAAAAAAAAAGGGCTTCCCTGGTTGAAAAACTTTCAAGTCTGGGGCTTCCCTGGTGGCACAGTGGTTGAGAGTCTGCCTGCTGATGCAGGGGACACGGGTTTGTGCCCCAGTCTGGGAGGATCCCATCATGCCACGGAGCGGCTAGGCCTGTGAGCCATGGCCGCTGAGCCTGCGCGTCTAGAGCCTGTGCTCCGCAACGGGACAGGCCACAACAGTGAGAGGCCTGCGTACCGCAAAAAAAAAAAAAAAAAAAAAGATATATGCACCCTAATGTTCATAGCAGCACTATTTTCAATAGCCTAGACATAGGAACAACCTAAGGGTCCATCAACAGATGAATGGATAAAGATGTGGTGTACGTACACACACACACACAATGGAATACTGCTCAGCCCTGAAAAACAATGACATCCTGCCATTTGCCACCAACATGGATGGACCTTGAAGGCTACATGAAATAAGTCAGAGAGAAAGACAAATACTGTGTGGTCTTATTCATATGTAGAATCTGGAACAAAAACCAAACCATGCTTATAGAAACAGAGAACAGACTGGTGGTGGCGAGGGGTAGGGGGTGGGAGAAATGGGTAAAGGAGGTCAACAGATACAAACCTGCAGTTATAAAAGAAGGAAGTCCTGGGGTGCAGTGTACACATGGTGACTACTGTTAACAACCCTGTGCTGTGTATTTGAAAGCTGCTGAGAGTAGAGCTTGCAAGTTCTCATCACAGGAAGAAAATGTGTAACTGGGAGGTGACGGATGTTAACTGGATTTATTGTGGTGGTGACTTTGTAATACATACAAATACCGAATCATTACCTCGTACACCTGAAACTAATCCAATGCTATACATCATTTATACCTCAATTAAAGAAAAAAGAAAGGCGTTTAACACTAGTGGACAATGTCTGCTGAGCAACTGGCAGGGAAAGCTCAGATCACAGGGGAGAGAGCTCACCTGAAACTCACACTCCGACAGAGGGTGCTCAAACACGGGACTGCGGAAGTCGGGGCTCATGCTGGTCATTTCAAGCAGAAAATCTGTTGCTAAACTTAAGAAGTGCACTTCTATCTTAGGAGAATATAAGGAATTTAGGGCCAGCAAGCGGTCCAAGGTGTTTGACGGCAACCTAGTTTCGTGGCTCCAGAAGTTCCGAATCATTAATCTGAAGGGCAGAGAGGAAAGAAGAGAAGGAGGCCTGTACGTGTGCCCGGCAGGGAAGGCATCTCCTCCCCCGCCCAGAGCTCAACGCAGGGCAACCATACGCAAAACTGTGTCAACAGAGTAAGCTGACTTACAAACAATGTATGTGCTGAAGGGGAGAAATCTTCCAAAATGTTAGCATTATTTAGCCAAGAGGTGAGAAACTAGGTGATGTTATTCTCATCTCTCTTACCTGGGAAGTTCTCAAAGATGAGAATACAACATTAGATATTGTGAAACGGAGAAAACACTGAAAGAGATTACATACATAGTCCTTCACTGCCTGGCTAATAAGACAGTTCACTCCAAAAGTTAGTGCCATAGAATATTCAAAACATAATATGAATATAAAATATTCAAACCATTCTGGTTAAAAACCAGATTAGGCTTTATAATTTGTGAAGGTTTAAGAAATCCAAATAAAATTTTTAGAAGCTTAATGAATTAAAAATTCCAGCACAGTTAAAAGCTAGTTGATACACAGAATCATACGAAAAGGTCTACACTGCTCCTTATGCAATGTAATGTAATTAGCCCTCAGGGAGAACAACTGTCCTTCTCTCTCCACGTGTGATTACACTGTAGCATCCTCCAATTTCTAAGGTTTCAAACATGTCATCCCATACTGATACGTATAGTGAGATCTCACTCTGGGTTAAACGGGAAACAATAACCCACTTTTTATTCCAGATTTCTCATCTTGAAATGCTGTACGTCACAGCACAGCAGAGAGAGTGTGAACCCATGCCACTTTTTCAAGGCTTTTATGTTAAAGTAACGTGTCAGGATTTTTAGGTCTTAATGTGATTTGAAATACATTTTTATTACACATTATGGAAGCAAGAGGCAGAGAAAACGCTGATACTGCAAATGTGCTTCCAACACCTCTGAAAGACCCCACACTGGCCAAGAAAGAGACCCCCTGAGTGTGCCCGCCCAGCCCAGCTGTTGCAGGAGGGGGCACATACTGAAGGCCAGGATTCTCGTCGGTCAATCCTTGGATCAACACGTCTTTCGCCAACTTGAATACTTCCTGGGAGTCATCATCTGCCTGACTCTCTGGATCCCTGAGAAAAGTACAAAATGACAAATCCATTAATGCTCCTTCTGTTGCTTTTGTTCAACCCCAAGAGCACTGTCCAGAAGTGAAGTAACAAAACCTGCCTCTTCCCGCGAACTTCCACCCACCCTCCGGCGCCTGCACCCTGACGTGGGCCCTTGGTGCGGCTGGGGGAACAGGGCCGCAGAGGCCCCACGAGGAGTGGCGTGGTCACAGCCCCGAAGGAGGAAACATCCTAGCAGCCCCTTTCCTTAATCTTGTCAGACTGTAAAGGGATAACTATGGAAACAAGTTACACTTTCAGCTCAACCCATAATACCACGCTCTGAATATTTCCCACAGGTAACACAAAATCAATTAAGGATATATTTCAATACGCTAAACTTGTTTCACTTATTAATGACATCTTTTTAAATGCTTTATCATTCATCTTAATCGTTCCAGACTGCTGAAGGCCCCCAGACGGTCCCCCGAAGACAGCGCCGTCGACTGTCAGAGCGGAGCTCACCGGTAGTTGTCGTAAACCCACATGAGGATGCTGTACATCTGCTCCCGGCACAGAGCGGAGGGGTGCGACAGGAACTCCGCCACGGGGCTCAGGAGTCCCCGGAGCTCCACGGGCTTCAATCTTGCCATCAGCTTGTAAATTATGTCCAAACACACTTTCTGTCTCTCGTCGTCTCTACAGTAAGAGGATTTTTTAAAAACAGACAAATTCGACAGTTGTTATTACTAGACTTTCAGATATGACAGGTAACTTTTTCTTTTTTGTGCTGTTATTTCAAAATATGATATTATAGGTAATACTACACTTACATAAAAATTACATTCTTGAAAATAATTATCGCAAGCTAGATTATTAAAAGTAAATTAACAACGTGGTATCTTGCCTGGATCCTAGAATAGAAAAAGGACATCAGTGAGGAAACTGCTGAATCCAAATAAAGTCCAGTCTTGTTAACAGAAACGTACTAATGTTAACTTCTTGGTTTTGACAAATTCACCGTGATTATGTAAGACGGGGAACCTGGGTGAAAGGTGTGTGGGAATCCTACGTACTATCTTTTACCTTTCCTGTAAAAATAAAATTATTCCAAAATAAAAAGTTCATTTTTAAAAACCCGGCAATGTCAAACAAAATAAGCTTAACAGAAAGGATGTTACGACTTTAAAAAATGACTTCAAGTGCTAGTCAGGCACTGGCATGTCAAGCAGGGGGTTAAGTGCAGCCTGGGTCCTGACAGGGGGCACACCTGCTTCCTCGTGTGTCTTCCTCCTTAAATAAGCGCCAGCTGAATGCTCTATACACAGCAGATACTTAGTAAGCACTGAATGGAGAAAATCAGGACACAAGGACACAGTTCGTCACTATGTAAAAACGTGCACACAGGCAAGACGAGAAAAGACGGAGACGCAGAGGGAACACACACTCACTTCGCGACACCCTACAAGTGCCGTGAGTGGAGGGCAACAGCTGAGCAAAGGGACGTTTTCCGAGCCAGCTGCACCCGAGGACGCGCTCACCTGTGCCTCATGAGCTGCGCAAAACCCCTGCTCTCTAACTGCAGGTACAGGTCCGCCGTCTCGTCTGCACGACACAGCACCACCTCCAGGCAGAGCGTCTTCATCACGCCGTGGGCCCGTGGCAGCAGGAGAAGCACGGAGCTCATGAACCTGGGCAGCGGGCAAGGCCGGTGAGCAGAGGTGGCGCTGACCCCCACCACCGCCCCCCGTTCCCCCCGCCAAGGCAGGAGCGGGGAGGCGGCGCTGACCCCCACCTGTCGGCAAGAGGAGGGAAGTTCCGGGCGGCCCTGTTCAAGCACACGACAAATTTGTCCTCTGCCGTGTGCTGATGCTGCTTCAACTGCTTTACCACCAGTTCACACACAGACTCCTCCAGCGTCTGAAAGGTTAAGCTTTGTCTCAGGTACACACCAGGTGGGAACCTCGGTTAAGTACAGCGTCACAAAGTGGAGGCCCCGGGGGGCTCTGAGCACTGGGCACCTCCAGAGGCTCGGGGGCTGTGGCCACACGCCAGGCATCAGAACCATCAAGATTATACTTCCTTCTGACACCAGAACGCCGCCAGTAAGTCATTTGAGAAGCTGAATGAAAACCAGTGACTCAGCGGTGCTTAGTGTTCACGCCTCTGGTCAAACCAGCGCCCTGCCCATCTCCCTGCGCCTGCCTTCCCCCGCCACAGGTCCCCGGCTCCCCCAGAGCCTGTGCCCACCAGGGAGCAAGTGCCCAGCCACAGAACACGGGACCCTGACGGCACGGAACAACGAGGGAGCACAAGGGGTGCTTGGGACCGGAGCCCACGGTCCAGGGGCCAGGCTGGTCAGTGGTCAGAACACGAGTGACCCCTACTTCTGTGTTCCATTCTGCGTTCCAAACTTCTACACTAAATCAATGCCATTTTATATTCAGAAAAGAACTATGTAAAACAAGAGGGTTTATCATTCCCATTAAGTTGAAATTTTAGTCATGAGACATTAAGCCTGGGCTCTGCCCTAACGTGCTCCACCCATGGTGAAAATTAGGCATATTATGTAAATTGAAACCCACCATTAAAGGACATTAGAATCCTATCGTTACAAGATTGTGAATTTGAATACGTTTTTATTTTACAAAAATAGCTAGTAGTCCCGAAAATAAATTATAAGTGAAGTTTGCTTTTCTTGGGGGGGGGGGCATTCTATTTCCTTTTAGCTTAATTTAATTTTACTAAATGTTCTAAATCCAAATAAATGCCTTACTGGTGAAATGGCCAGGGGTCCAATATACTGTGGGCGGCCTTGGTGCCCTCAGGACCCCCTGGCTTCTCCCAAGCCGCTCCTCGCCCTGGCTCCTTGCAGGAGGGGAGGGGACTGGAGACAGGAATCTGGGGATCACGAGCACAGGCAGTTCTCAAGCCGTGAGGCCGGGCGAGAAGACACGGCAGCGAAGGAGAGGGCAGAGAGAGTCCTGCAAGCAGTGACAAAGGGCCGAGGACTGGTCCAGCGTGCCATACTGGGCAGGCTGCAACCCGGCGTCTTGTCACCGTGGGGGGCCAGCTCTGCAGGCCCCAGCACACTAAGCCACGGGGGACAGCCACAAGGCAGTAAGTTACAGCCTGCCATTCCCATACACAGCCCACACAGTTCTACGCACGTCTTAATGATAACTTATGGAGAATGTGTGCCGTGCTTAGAGACGCCACCAGGCCCTTCTCACAGCCGTGCAGAGTGGGCAGGGCAGAGATGGAGAGCCCTTCCCTGAGAAGCCCTCTCCTACCCAACAGCTACATTACGTCCAAAAGTACAAAGGGAGGGCTCTACCCGTTTACTTCGCCCGAACCACAGCAAGGCTCTACCAGGGCAGCTTCTCCAAAAGGGACTCCTGAGGCCAAGTTCAGAGGAGTGAAGGCTGCTTACATACTCATATCCTGATTTTTACAATAGAAAGAAAGTTACCACCTTTACATGCTTTGCCAAGTTTCCAAGAGTCCGAAATAAAAAAAAAAAATCACGTCTTTTTAAAAAACTGAGCACTGTATATAGTAGGAAAGAGAGTAAAATAGTAATAAATCCAGAATGCCCACTTTGGTTTCCTAGTGTAGAGGCTACAAGTATCAAGGGCCATGTCAAGTCAAAACTAAAAAAGAAGTATTTATGTAAAAGTGCACAGCACACTCACCTTTTCTCTCCCGGTAAGGTATCGAAGAATAAGTCCCAGAACTTCTGCTGCTGCCGCATACACCTCTTTATATTTGACAAAGGACATGTTATTGACCAAAGGTTGGAAGTATCTACGACAAATGTAGAAAATAAATAAGCATAAAACCACCCATCCCGTTTTCTGACAGAAGCGTCGACTTTACTCCCCATGCCCAGACATGAATGGCACCTGGACAGGGCCCAGACCACCTGTGCAGCTCCAGGTGCAGACACGCAAAAGCTCTGACATGGCCGTGGAGGCTTGGCCTGCAGGGCCTGCAGTGAAATCAGCTGCGACCTGAGATCTGACCCCGTTAGAGGCGTCTATACCACAGGAGAAGGACATGCAGAGACTCGGGGGCGGGGGGATGCTCCCCAGACTCATGACAGCAGGACGTGAACTCAGAGAAGTCTCTTGTCCAAAAGTTAACCACTTCCCGTTGACCCTGTGTTGGGCCGCACGTCCATCCGCGACACCAGGCGACCGGCGCCCCCAGTGCCGCCGAGGATGACCCTGGAGGACCAACGGGATAGCAAGAACTTCCAAAGAGACGGGAAACGTTGGCAGACATGAACTCGACCAAGCAGCCGGCTCTGCACGGACCCCAGCTCCTCTCTGTGAAGTTAGGACTGTCCTGCTAAAGCCCCTCCACGTGGCCCCCCCGGGTGATGAGGAGCCGGAGGCTGCAGCTGTCGCAGAGACACAGCAAAGGGCAGCAGGGCCCAGCCACCTGCTTCGTGGTCATGACCCTGACGTGAATGCTCTCCAGAGCTCATGCTGCTTTCAGGAATGAAGGGTGAAAACGTCACTTTAGAAAATAACAAAAAGAGTTAACACTTTGTCTGCCAAAACTACGTGAAAAAATGACACTAATTTTTAAAAACTCACTTCCCTCATTCACTCCACTAATGTATTTCTTTGAAATATTTTTAACATGGGTCCTAGTCCTTAAATTTATCAACATTAAACAATATTCCAGTCTCCAGTCCGATTCAGGTACACTCTAACCAAAAAAAGAAACAAACCGAAAACATCATACTTACTTTATACTTTCTATGCCACATTTTGGGTCGTATGGAGGCAAGTCATTGGCCATTACAATGCCTAATAATTGAATTCCTATGGAATTGTCTTTAGAATTAGGATCTTTACTGGAAAACTTTTCAAACATTAATCTGAAACGTGAGCATAAAGGAACAGTATAACTTGTCATACATAAGAAGCCGGAAGACAAACATAAAACTTTCTATGGCTGATTTTCAGGGTAAGAAATACTTCTCCTTTTCCCGCCCTCTTTGTTCACACCCAGGTTACTCTGCCTTTGTAACACAGGCACTGCTACGTTTCTTACAATCTAATTACTGGTCCTAATCCCCCCTCGGTTGACAGTAAAACCTTCCGGCAGTTTTAGTTTGCCCCAGGTTGTGCCCGGCAGGAATCACCCCTGGGGGGCAGTGAAGGGCGGGGCAAACCCCACACCTGCAGACGACGGCCGCCCAGAGGTGCTTCTGCTAAGGAACGCGGAGCCTGCATTATTAGTGGCAATGTTCCACCTTACCTGGAGATTCCACTTCGGATCACATTCCTCCTTCTACCCGTTCAAGTAATTTTCACTGTAATCAACGCGCACAACATGCTAGGTGTAAAAGATCTTTAAACGATATTGCAAAATCTAGTAAATTTATACCTGTAAGGGATGGATAAACAATCCTTCCAGCACTCAACAAGCGTCTTTATAATTTCAAGGTTATGTCGAAACACAGCTCTTTTTTGATGAAAAACGTGTTTCATTAGAAAATGAAGCAATCGATTTGCTAACACTTCATCTTTGGGGACCCCCTAAAAAGGTATAGAAATTCTATGTAAATACGTAGCACTGCATTCTGGGAAAGCATTTTTTGACCCGAAAGTCCATTTATAAAAGAAAGCTGGCATTCAATGAGGAGTCTGCTTCCTGGTTAAAAGCCACCTGTGCGATTGTAACACGAAGGCTTTACCTAGCGGGCCTCCACCCAACAGGCGGAGAGGCCGCCAGGGCCCTGCAGCACCCCTGCCCCCGCCAGACACTCGTACCCTCCTCAGGGCCTCTGCTGGGACCTCCCTACGGGGAGGGAGGGGACCCTGAAGATGTCCGCCCCCCACTACATTCCTCCCAACCCCAGGGTCCCACCAAACTGCTGGAGCCTTTCCGCTGGGGCTCCCTCTACCGTGAGATGACACCCACATCTGTGCTGGCCCCCTGACCCTTGACTGGGGAGGCTGTTCCATGGGGTACACGGAATGGGTGTCGGAAGACGTGCTTCCTCTGGTTTCAGCCTCTTGCTCAGACTACGGCAACGCGTGGTGAAAGGTTCACTGTGACTTTCACCTTGGCTGTTGCTCTAATCAGTTATCCTGACACCTGGCAGCTCACTCTCCTAGCCCAGATGAACGCCTGACATCTGAATCAACCTCTTCCAATGGCTCCTCAGTTAGACTTGGTTTGCTGTGAAATGAGACGGGCACATCCCGACACAAACACATGGGACAGCTCCGTGGACACATATGATGTTGAACAAGGGCCATCCCAGGACATCTTTCCACGAGAACTCTGGACACTATTAGTGCTGACGTCTTTAAGCCAGCGGGCAGAGCTCCAGCACACAGACCCACGCTGCGTCAGGACTGGCCGGTGCCCTTCTCCAGGGGCACTTCCTTAGCAATCTCAACTGTCACAGGCCACTGTCACACTCTGGGCGTAGGGAGGCTGGCAAGACGAATGCCAGAGGCTCACGACCTCAGTCAGAGGAGACGTTTTCAGAACCTCACGCTCAGGGTCTACAGACGTTTATTTTACACGTACTTTTAATAAACCAATGATCAGTTTCCAAGTTCCTAGCAAGTTAAAGCAATAAGCAAAACAGCACAAACACCTGATAGCTTAAAACTAAAAGCAAGGCTGGGGGAATTAACGAAAGCAGACCAAACAAGACACAACTGAGGGAGTAAAACGAGACCGCCTGGAACAGCAGCAGCACAGACAGGCATGATCCTGGCTGGAAACACCGAGGACGGACAGGAGCCTGGATCACACCCAGCTCTGCTCAGGGAGAGGACACCAGACGCATCTGCTCTCACCACAGGAGTTGCTACTCCCGTCCACGAAAGAACCGTGGCCACGATCTCAACCACCAGGTAGTGGATCCCGCCCCCAACGTTGTTTTCAGAGACCACCAGCTGCAGCAGGGGGCCGATCCAGTGCTTCGCGTGAGGCCGGAAGACCTAGGCGAGAGTTCAAAGGTCACATGTCACGGGAATGCCCTGAGTAACCAAGATGTGAGTTCAGGAACATCATTCTATGTTACGACTCGACCTAAATTCAAAACAGGTGTAAATGCCAACAAGCATGCTGCTTTATTCTATGAGATTCTCAGCTGAAGTCTATCCTCATGGGTCCTGAAACCACAGCTCAAAGGAAACGGATTCTTACTGATCTGCTCTTTGCTTAAAACCCTTCTACTATACCTACGCTCGGAGAAATAAAAACGAAGGCATTCTACACCAACCTCTCCCCATCTAAGCAACATGCAGCCCTGGCGGATCCTACTTTTACCAGCTGCAAATGCACAGGGGAAATTAGAAAGGAGAATAAAAATTAGGTGCATGAGGCCAATTTGTTTTTTCCTTTCTTCCCACGCTGTGGAAGTCATTCTACTACAGACTACACATGCCCAAGATCTCTGAAATCCAAAGCATCTCCATACACTAAATTCCATTTAACCTATTTCAGAAACTGCAGACTGAAGTGTAACTCAGACTATCAACCTTCTTCCCCTCTGCCACCGTCTTTCTCCAAATGTTTTCTCATCTCTCTCACAGCTTAAATCTGTGTGGTTGCACATCGTTTCTGATCATGGACTCCATAGGTTAAAAAAGAGTTTACACTCTCCACGTATGTCTACTGGTTTATTTATAAATTTTAAATATAAACTTCTTTCCTATATTATTAAACTGTAAGAAAAGGATAAATTTAAGGCTCAAGTTTTAAAAGCAGCTGTAAACACAAGTTCTCATCTTTCGTTCCACAGGACAATGGGCCCCCGCCGTTCCCGAGCTCTGGGAGTGTGCGATGCTGCAGGGCCACCTGCAGTGATTCCAGAGGCACCTCAAGCCACACGTGTGAGCGCAGCTCAGCAGCCCGCTTATCGAACCAAACACCAGACACCAGCTCCCTTCTGCCAGCCATCAAGTCAGCACCTACAGCAACACCAGCTGGAAATCATGTGTGAACCCCAAGTATTGTGGGCTGAACTGTGAGCCCCAAAAGGATGCTGAGGTCCTCCTAACTCCCCGTATCTGTAAATGTGACCTTATTCAGAAACGGGGTCTTGGAAGATCGTCGAGTTAAAAAGAAAGTCATTAGGGTGGGCCTTAACCCTAAGTAACAGTGTCCTTACGAAAAGGGAAACTTTTACACATGAGACAGGTGTGTACACCGAGAGAGAAGACCATCCACAGGCCAAGAAATGCCCGCGGCCCACAGCAGCTGGGAGAGGCCCAGTCACAGCTTCAGCAGGAACCACCCAGCCGACACCCTGGCCTCGGGCTTCTGGCTCCAGCGCATCGTGGTTTCTGTTGCCTGAGCCCCAGCAGCTAGAAATCAAGTGTGACCCCGAGGAAGGGGCCCTGCTGCAGCCCCAGGCCAGGCCTCTTCTCCGCTTGGGGGCCTTGAGGGGCCTGCCGTCTGCTGCCCGGGAGGGCCCTCCTCCCAGCCCCCTTCAGCAGCTCCCTCGGCCTTTGCCCAGCCCCCTCTCCAACGGATTAACACAGCAACGATGTGAGTCACCAGGAATCCTTCCCCACTTGCTTTGCTGCTGTGAACCAGGAAGGCTGCAGCCATGAGAAAACTGCCAGCACGTACACTTCCTAACACAGGTCACTTCTAACTCGAAAGAAGTTAATTTACGTGTTTTACAAGAAAATGATAGAAGCATGACGCTGCGCAAATAACACAAGTTGGCAAAGTGATTCAGAGAATAACACCATGCTCTGACCCTTTACATCTTTCTTCACTGTGGGTTTTTTTTTTAAGTAGATGCATGTAATTGCAAAGAATTTTTAAAGAAATCATAAATTACTTACTTCCTCTGTATTAATAACAAGCTTGGCTAAGAAGAGACGGATATTTAATGATACTGATGGATTTCCTAGTTTGTCGTGAAGAAATTTCATCCACGGAGGAAGATTTCTTGGCACTGAACCCTGAAATAATACACTCAGAATTACTTCAGTGAGGAAGTGGAACAAAGCAGCTTCGTGTTCTGACACTATGAGACGACAGTGACAGGGCAGGGGACGAGTGACAAGACACCACGCGTGTCTGAGGCGGAACCCGCTTTAGGCTCCCATGTGAACCGCTCGCTCTCAGCGTGACAGGGCGAGCGGCGGTGAGCACGACCGGGAAGGTCAGCGCGCCTGGGGACCCCCAGGCACCTCTGCTGGCTGAGCGGGCTGCAGGCTCTGCATGTGCCGGACCAGGGCCGCTACAGGGGCCATGCACTCGTGCCGATTGAGCTCGTCCAGCTCCAGCTCCAGCACGTCGCCTGGGACCTCGGGGTCTGGACGCTCCTGGGGAGGGAGAGGCTGGTGAGGTGGCGGCCCGCAGCGCGCTGCCCCGAGGAGGGCACTCACGCGCAGGGGACCTCATGTCTCCTCGTGTCCTCGGGAAGTACCCCCTCCCCCCGGCCGCACGGCTCTCCTCCAGGACCGCACTCAGGTCAGGGCGTCACTGCAGACACCGGTGCTTCGGACCACGTTCAGCCGTGTGCGTCCCGGCGGGCCCAGACCCTCTACATCTTGAGAGCCGCAGCCTGCGTCATTCATCGTTGCCACTTTATGTAGAAAGCAGAGCTACTGAGGTAGAATTATAGAATAAATTTTTACCGATTTTTCTCAGTACTCTGAAAAACTTTGTGAACTCCTTAATTTGCCTTAAAATTTCAATCAATAATAGAACAAAACTTTTAAAACATTCTTGATCCTTTTTAAGAAAAAAGGGCAGGAATAATCATTTTATAAGTGTGATGCTGAACTGAGGTTTTACATACACGTATGGTGTATTTCACACACACACCACTGATCTAGGTGGCTCCTAGCACAGATCGCTTCCAGGAAAGAACGGCTTAAGAAACACTGAGAGCACAGTTTTGGATAAAGGTCAGCCTGGGCTACTAAATGCTTGTGGAGAGTGAGCAGAAAAAGGAATAAAAAAGGCCCTAGTGAAGTCCGTCATTCTGTCTGCCCTGGTGGCAGTAACTACTCCAGAATATCTCCTCCCAAGACGGACAGCCCTGGACACGTACTCCTCTCACAACCTCCGTGCCCGTGGTGTTTGGCCCCAGGCGATGGGTAACGTCTACAAACTGGGGCAGGAGAGAGAGGCGGGGTGTCACGGGTTAGTGACACCAGGCTCACTCAGCACCGCACAGTAACCGACACACAACCAGGGTCACGGGAGATGAGAGACAGGCGCACCCAGCAAGCCCCCCGGAGAGGCGGGAAGGGAGCGCGTGGCCACGGGCGGCCGTACCTGGGCCCACTCAGCACGTGGGCGGCCAGAGCCACCGCCGCGCCAGGGGCCGCTCACGGGGCGGGCCGCCTGCAGAGCTGGGATGGGACGGGGCGGGGGGAGGGAGAGGGTTCTCTCTGAAAGAATGACCAGCGTGAGGTCAGCCCAAGCTAGAAACGGAGTACTGTGCCGGGAAAGCGGCTCCATGAGCTGTGGACGACCCCGTGAGCTGCTGGACCCCAGAAGAGAGACTGAGCTCAACCTCTCAAAGCAGCCGTCAGACCCAGTGCACCCCCTGCCCGTCACTGGAGCCCGCCCTTCAGGGAGGAGGCTCTGCTCAGGCCGGGGACGCTGCCAGCAAACACCCCTCCGGGAGGGGCAGCGGGGGACAACAGTCAGCCAGCGCGGTCAGCTCTCTCGGGAGGGCCTCACGCGGCTCTGATGCAAACAATGACCTGACTGCGGGAGGAGCCCGGCTAACGTGAACCCGCCCTGCGTGCTGGCGGGGTCAGATGCTGCACCCCAGGACGAGAGGCTGGGGCCCCGCCGCCCCCCCTCCCTCCCAGACAACAACATTCGGTAATCACCCGTCTCCAGAAACGGCGGGCGGTAGACTGAGGGTCTTGGGAGCCATACGAGTAGCTCTGAACTCCAGTGCAAAAGTCGAACTGACTCATTTCCTCACTCAGGCTACTGTCTGCCAGATACGACAAGGAAGACATATAACACGGGCCGCCTGAAGTGAAAAGAGAAGGAACTACATTTACTCAAACTAGTAAGAAATGGGTTTCTCTACGCTCAAGTGATACCTGGATACCTGCATCGAAGGCGTTCATCAAACCTGTGGCTTTCACTCACCACCTGGATCCACAAGCAAAAAGGGCCTGGGGGGACCTCCTTGCACTCTGTCCCCACTGAGCAGTGACTCTCTGTCGCAAACAAAGGCATGAAGTCGAACTAGATCCAATTTTTGGATGTGATGCTAACAGAACTTCTTGCACTGAAAATTCTGATGATATATACTCTGCCCATAAAGCCTAACATAAATGCTGCAAGAGATACTACTGAAAAATAACTAATTCAAAGTATGTAAGGAACTTAGAAAACTGGTCCAAATTTTATCCTCAAATCAAGAAGAAAAAAAAAAAACCTATGAAGAAAATTAAGCAAAAAATTGAAACCAGGAGCGTGTGGAGGGAGAGAGGGCTGATTCTAAACAGGGAGGCTAGGAGAACTTCCTTCAGAGGAAGGGGCCATGCTGGCCTCTGGGGCCGAGATTAGTCCGCCTGGGGGAACAGCACAGCAAACGCCCTGGGGCGCAGGGAGCAGACAGGGGGTATAGCAGGGAGGTGGGAGCCGATGGGAGGTTTGGAGAGGAGTGGCAGGATGGGACTGTACTTTCACACAGGGTTCTGAAAGTATCTAAACAACACACAAACAGAATCCAAAAACAAGCAAATAAATGCAGGCCAATCTTGCTTTTGTTAAAAAAGCGTACCACATCTGAGCCCCCTCTGGCCACCTTGAGATGTTTCTGTGCTGTTAAAGTTTAACTAACTGCATTTCTTTCAAAGCACTATTCCATTTGCCACTTGAAAATAAAAGTTTTCAAATTCAGTTTCAACGTTGGGGTATTTAAAGTATTATCTATTTATATAACAAATACCAACTACTGGAATCTTTCTCATCATTTTGAAAACGTCCTACCTGAGTCCCCATTTGCTGCTTCCCTGGCTTCTCTCCTAATTTCAATGTACCTCTTCTTTCTTTCCATAGGAACCTATTAGGCAGAAACAGACTTAGAATCATGGTCACATATTTTCTATTTTAGTAGCAATCTGGCAAAAATCACAAATATTGACTTTTAAGCAAACATTTTAACCAAACTTAAAAGCACTGAAAACCCCCTACAAAGACAGGCGGGCACCCTTCAGGAAGGCCCCCTCCCCCCAGCTGGGTGCCAGGAGTTGGTGCCCCCCTTCGGGCTCTGGGACCCGCGTGGGCTGCACCCCTCTAGCCACAGGCCTGGGGACCCGCCGTCTGCACTTATGAGCCTCAGCTCCCTGGACTGCACAGTCTCAACAGGTCACAGCACATCACGGCCGCAGTGGAGTTCACAAGTAATGCACGGTTAAGTGTCTGAAGGCTTAACGGACGTGTGTGTTTATCATTTCATGTCTTTAGTTCTTTGAACACAGGCCTAGAAAAAACTTCCCAGTCTTGTTCCAAAAGGGCTCAAGGCGGGAAGCCAGCACTGGCCTGAACCTGTGAGCCACCAGGCAGACTACGAGGGGTGGAGGGCACAACGCCAGCCCGCCCCCCAGCCCCCGCTCGCTCTGCCCAGCGTCCCGCCCACCGGGCTGCGAAAGGCTGCAGCCCCCCCGCCTCCGCTGAGCTCGACTGAGCCTGAGCTTGGCTCCTTTGCCAGAGCATCTCCCCCGCAAGACATCTGCTCCCGGTGCCCGTGATGGGCCGAGCCTCCCACCAGGGCCCCCAGGGCCTAACCCTGTAGCGGGGTGGATCTCAACATCACTGACCAGAGGAACTCCAGAAAACCACTTCAGGGACGTGTCCTAAGAGCTCCTTTCAGTGGCATTTTCTCTCCTTTACAAGTTGAGGGAAAACCCGAGTCATGACCAATTTTTTGCTGTTGCCTGAGATTGTATCTCCGGTCAAACTGTAAGAAGCTGCCAGTGTTTACAGTTCACAGCAGACTTGAGTTCAGCACAACGTGTGTGTTTCTCTATAAGCAACTGCTAAGTGTTCGTAGCCTGGAAACACCACGAAAAATTTCACTCACCTCCACTTCTATGGGAAACGTGTAGCAGCGCTTCAGGTCTATCAGATTTTCAAAAATGAGCAAGTTCTGTGAATGCAAACCCCCACGTGAAGATGCCTGAGTGCCAGGTGGAGATGCTGGGCGCTGACGCCACCCCGGGGTCCCACCCTCCGCGTCCGCATGCAGGGCTGGAGGAGCACACCCACCGCGGCCCGGGGGGCGCGGCCAGCAGTCGGGAGGGGCCTACCTTCTCCGGCTTCTCACTGAATAGGAAGCCCTGGTAAAACTTGAGCTCGGTGAAGACACAGCGGATGGCGGCAAGGGCACAGTTGTAGGCGGCACAGTGGTACAGCCGCCTGCGCTCCAGCAGCCGGGCCTCCCCCGCCATGTTCTCCGTGAAGGCGTCGTGGCACAGCCTGCGGGCGGCCGGGCGAGTGTCAGTCCATCCAGCGGGGTGATCCGGCCCCACGGGCGCCCACACCCACACCTACCGGGGCTCCAAGAAGCCGGGTGGGCGGCGGCCCAGCCTGAGGGGCAGGAAGGGCTCCACCAGGCGGGGGCTGAACTGACCCTGGGGAAGCAGCATGCGGGCACCATGAGGGCGTGGGGGGGGGAGCAGCGGCGGAGGCAGGGGTGGCTGCCACACCCAGGAGCCTGGTCTCGCCCCGCCAGCTGCGGCCAGCCAGCGTGAGCACGTCGAGCACGGTGCGGTCAGAACACGGCCACCCCGCACCTACGCTGCTGCCGGCTGCTCCACGGGGCCCAGGAAGCCGGAGCGGTTACCGCCCAGCTCGCGAGGGGAGAAGCCTGCCGGCCCCTGCTACTAGGACACGGTCCCTCTGAAGGGCTTCAGGCTGGGAAACAAAACAATCAGGTTCCTGTAACATATGGATCTGGCAGCGGGGCTGAGAGCGGCAGGCCTCGGGGCAGGGAGACTCATTACGCAGGAGGCCACTGCCGCGCTTCACCAGCAACCCCAGTGCCACACGAGCCACTGGTTCCAGGAGCCCCGGGGACACAACCCACCAGCTCTGGGGCCGGCAGGGTGTGTGCAGAGGTTGAAGAGATTCAGAAGGAAAAATAACACGACCCCCAAGACGCTCATGGTGACGACGTCACCCACTGAGGAGGACACGCGAGGAGAGGGTCGGCGGAGCTGAAGGTGCGCCTGCAGGGACCTGGCACGCCGGCGCCCAGCACTCAGAGGAGCCGCACCAGACGGCCGGCTTCAGAGGAAACGTATCTGACTGCTCTGTGCGTTACGAAACGTCTGCTTAGAAGTATGTGACACTCCTTTAATTTCGAATGACAGAAAAAATACAATACACTAAATCCCTCCTTACTGTGAACCATACCACTAGAAACATATCAAGCTACTGAGGGAGAAAAGACAGTAGGAAAAAACAGTAAAAGAAAAAGAACTTTACTCTGTATAGAAGATGTGTATAGGACAGAACGTTACCCAACAACATGCTGAATTAAAGTCCATCTACGTAGTCTGTACATAGGAAAACTATAGAAATTCAGCGTTTAAACATTTAGTCACATTATATACATGCGTAAAAATATACGCATCAAAAATAGTAACAAACTAAATACAATCCGAAATTAAGTCAACCCTTACTTGATGAGGGTCTTTGTAAGCTCATTTCCTTCTGGGACACCTGAGCCGTGGAACACCTGATTGATTTTAGATTCCTTGGAGTGAACATCACCTTTCGGAAGACGAGAGTACATCACATCGAACAGCTTATAGTAGCCCATCTTCTTGGTGATTTGAGTATCAAAGGAAGCTTCATTCAGCTAAGAAAAGACAACATGAAAAATAGTTTACTGAATAAATCAAATTTAATACTCAACGCCCTTTACCTTGAAAATAATTTTAACAAAGATGTGAAACCACTTCAACGAGAGGTAGCCCAAGAGCTAAAACGTGGATGTAAGTGTTGATGTGTTCTATTTAGCGTGGCAGCAAATACTGACTTCACCTCAGTGAAACTCATTTGGGACTTCTGGCCTCCAAAGCTGTGAGAGGATAAACTTTTGTTCTAGGCCACCGAGCTTATGGTAATTTATTACGGCAGGTTAAGTAAACTAATACACATTTTGGTACCAAGAGTTGGAGCTCTACTGCAACAAATGAAAAAAATATGTTAAGTGGCTTTGGAATTGAGCAGAGGGTAGAGGTAGAAAAAAATTTTGCCATGCATGACAGAAAAGGCCTAGCTTGCCCTGTAGAGACCACTGTTAGGAAATATCAACGTTGAAGGCACTGCTGGCAAGGACTCAGAAGGAAGTGAACAGAAAGCCAATGTTGTCTTAGGGAATGCCCATCACCATAAACGTATTTTTATTAGAAATATGGACATTAAAGTAGTTGCTGGTGAGGTCTCAAAAGGAAATAAGTACCAGATTTTTGGAAACTGGAGGATAGAGGATCCTTGTTAGGCGGCTAACAAGAAAACTTAGCTGAACAGTGTTCTGAAGTTGTGCAGAAAGCAGAACTTGCAGGCTATGCACTTGAATACTGAGCTGAGAGGATTTCCAAGTAAATTTGCTGGAGGTACTGCCTGGCTTCTTCTTTGCTGCTTATAATAGAATGTGAGGTGTGAGAAATTAATTGAGACAAAACGGTCAAGCAAAAAGAACCAGAACTTGATGATCTGGGAAATTCTCAGCCCATGCAGACTGTAGAAGACGCTAGCGTCAGGAGACCGGCTGTTAGGAAAGCATGCTTCGGCGAGAAGCCTGAGGGTATGGCTGAAGAAACGAAGCCTGTGGCTCACGGCTGCACTCAGCCACCTCACAAAAGCCACGCACAGGGAAGGGACTCTCCTATCTCACGGAGGGAACCTCCAGGATGAGCATGAAAGAGACAGAAGGTTTCTGAAAATGTTATACCAGCTGAACTGAAAGGGACAGAGACAAAATGAAATGGAAAGAAGGATGTTGTACTCCCAAAATTCTACAGGCAAGAAACAGACAAAACTACTCCGCTGCAAACCACCGCTGACCTTCAAGAAAAGAGAAGAATGACTCCACGGACGGAGTCTCTGGCCCAGAAGCCAGAGCACCAGGCCCCAGAGCATTACTCCCGGGTCTTGAGACCTAATGGATCTGCCCAGCCAGATGTGAAAAGTGCTTGAGAAAACAAGACTCCTTCCTTCCAGTTTCTCCTATGTGGAACAGGAATGTCTGTAATTATCATCCTATGCCTGTCCCACCACTGTGTTCTGGAAGCAAATAATCTGTTTTCTAGTTTCACAGGTCCACAGATGGAGAGAGTTTGGCCCCAAGATGGATCATACCCAAAACCCACCCATATCTGGTTTATATGATTTAGATGATGAGATTTGGGACTTTGTGGCAATAATATTTAGATGAGCTTTTGGACTTAAAAGTTGATGTTGTAATGGGTTTAGACTGTGTCAGGCTAAAAAACAGCCCCAAAAAGATACCCACATTCCAATGCCTCAGACCTGTGACTGTTACCTTGTACAACAGAAGGGATGAGACAGACGAAATGAAGCAAAGGATCCTGAGAAGATTATCCAAGTGGGCCCGAAATACAATCATATTTACAGGCAGGAGGCAGAGAGAGATCAGACAGAAGTGAGGAAGCTGGAAGCACCTAAATGTCCGTCGACAGGAGTGGATAAAGAAGCTGAAGCTGTGGTGCACAGATATGACGGAATACTACTCAGCCACGAAAAGAATGAAATAAGGCCATTTGCAGCAACATGGATGGACCCAGACATAATCATACTAAGTGAAGTCAAAGACAAACACCATATGTATCACTTATATGTGGAATCTAAAATATGACACAAATGAACTTAGTTACAAAACAGAAACAGACTCACAGACAGACAGAACAGACCTGTAGTTACCAAGGGGGAGGGGAGGCGGAGCAGATAAATTAGGAGCTTGGGATTAGCAGATACAAACCACTACACACAAAACAGATCAACAACAAGGACCTACTGTAGAGCACAGGAAACATTCACTACCTTGTAATAAACCACAATGGAAAAGAATTGGAAAAAGAACAGACACGTACATGTGTAACTGCATCACAATGGTACACACCTGAAACTAACACAACACTGTAAGTCAACTACACTTCAATAAGAGAAAAAGAGCGGACTGTTGAAAAAGGAGGAGGACGAGGAGGAGGACGAAGCTAGGGGACCCGGGAAGCACGGGGAGGCACAATGTGGCCGCAGGCCGAGGGTGCTGGCGCCCCTGGAGGCCGGCCGAGTGAGCACCGTCTCGTCCCCAGGACCTCCGGAGCAAGTGCAGCCCCAGGAAACGGTGTCCGATTTCCGGTCCCCAGAGCTATGAGAAAATAAAGGCCTGTGGTCCAAAGCCACATCTGTGGTCCTTTGTGTCAGCAGCCTGAGGAAACCAACGCAGACATCACACGCCTGCAGGCTGAGACCAGGACGTGGAGGCAACGCTCCCTGAGCTACAGACGCCCCTGACGGAACACGTGGCAGTTTCTAACGACACTGACCACGGAGATCTGTCAACTCTTATCAACGTTCAATTTAATAACAGACTGTGATACCTTTAGAAATCTGGACTTCAACACGTCAATGGCATCCACCACAATTTTGCTAAAGAAGTCTCTCAAAGCATTCAGGTCACAGTGCCACAACAGAGTGACGAGCACTCGGTCCACAGTCGCTTGGCGGGTGATGCTGGGAAGTTGGTCGTCCCTCCTGAACATCCTGTACACACTGTCCAGAAGGCCTAACTGTGTGGCACATGAACTCCTAAGAAAAAAAGAAAATTACACGCACATTCAGGCTTTCAACAAATATTTCATGACGGCCTACTACATTACAAGCAAAGTAAACGCCAATGACTATACATCAGAAAAATACCTTTAAAGATTTTATGTATAAAAACCAGGAAATACAAGAAGCATTTGTACATAAGTCATGCTGCTTTACTCATCCCCAGAAATCCTCATGCCTATTTAGGCATTAGGAAAAAGAATTTTTTGCATTTACTTTCAATACGGTCTTTCTGGAAGGCTTTGGAAGAGACTCAGCCTTGACACCATTATGTATCCCAGAACCTGAAACTCATGAATCCTGATCAGACAATTCCAGCCTCTTCCTCAGTAATGAACCACCATTCTTCCTACTTGCCAGGCAGAGATAATTCAGCTGGCCCTTTGTTTTCTCATCTGCATAATATGGTATATGAATGATCACCTATACGATTCCGTCTATAAATCTATTAATTAAGAATAGCGTTAGGGCTTCCCTGGTGGCGCAGTGGTTGAGAGTCCGCCTGCCGATGCAGGGGACACGGGTTCGTGCCCCGGTCAGGGAAGATCGCACATGCCGCAGAGCGGCTGGGCCCGTGAGCCATGGCCGCTGAGCCTGCGTGTCTGGAGCCTGTGCTCCGCAACGAGAGAGGCCACAACAGTGAGAGGCCCATGTACAGAAAAAAAAAAAAAGAATAGCGTTAGCTTCCCCGCCTATAAAACTAAGAGGTTAGGACTGAAGATCCTTGAAATCCTTTCCAGTTCTGAAATCTCGATGCTCAGAAGTTAGCTATGACCCAGAGCAAACGTACTGGATTTGAAGGTGACTCAGTCACAACACTTTGTGGTTGCAGGACACCACGAGGTCTGCACGGGCTCCGCAACCCGCATCTGGACACGGCCTTGGAGTCCAGGTCTCTCAAGGAGCATCCTGCTGCGAGCACAGTGGAGGTGCACAGCCCTCACACAGAAACCGGAAGGAAAGAGGAGGAAGAGGAAAGGAGCATAAATGGGCCAACAGGTGGCTTACTGAAAAATAAAGGCAAAGGAGCATTTAATAAAGGAATATATGTTCCATTGTACTCATAAGAAAAGAAATACAAAGTAGAGCAACACTGAGAAATCCTTTCTCACCTATTAACGCTGGAAAAAATCCAAACGTTTGACAATATACTCCATTGGCAAGACTGTGATGAAACACATTTTTATCCACTGCTGGAAGGAATGCAAACAATACAGCCTCCAAAAGGGGATGTGGTGATATCTAGCAAAGTCACAAATGCATTTACCTTTTCACTCACATTCACAAATCCACTCCAAAGCTACACTGGCCAAATACAACATGACATGTGCACAGGGCTGTTCACTGGGCCATTATTCTTATCAGCAAACGACTGACCAAAAGCCCACCAGTAGGGGCTGCTTCAAAATACTTGGTACTTCCACACAGTGAATAATTACACAGTTTTTTTTTTGGTTTTTTTTTTTTTTTTTTTTTTTTTGCGGTACGCGGGCCTCTCACTGTTGTGGCCTCTCCCGTTGCGGAGCACAGGCTCCGGACGCACAGGCTCAGCGGCCATGGCTCACGGGCCCAGCCACTCCGCGGCATGTGGGATCCTCCCGGACTGGGGCACGAACCCGCGTCCCCTGCATCGGCAGGAGGACTCTCAACCACTGCGCCACCAGGGAAGCCCCACAGTTGTTAAAAAAAAAAAAAAAAAAAAAAAAAAAGGAAAGCAGAAGATCTCTACGTGCTGATTCAGCATGATCTGTAGAAAACATGAAGTCGAAACAAAGGTGAAAGGGCAGGAGACGACAGGAGAGGGAAGACAGAAGCCAGGCTCCTGGATGCAGCGCGTTACGTTCTTCTCACGCTCGAATCACGTGTGTAGTTTACATATTCAGTAAGAAAATGAAGTCAAAAAACCCACAAAAACTTCTAAGATCTGAAAATGAATTAAAGCATACCGAATGAATTGGTATAATAACTGCACATTGAAAAACACTCTCAAGTGATTCTGGAACACAAAATTTCACTGTATATCCTCAGAGAATATATTCTAAGTAAATTATAAATAAAATTAAAAATGTTAACTTCATCCAGCTATGATTATTCTTAGTAGTAATACTGGTAGTGTTAGTTTTGAAAATATTTTATGTGTATTATAGGATAAAGCAATTAAATACTGGTGAAATGTTATTAAAAACAACACTGAACAGAAAAAAATTAAAATCTACAATGTAAGGGAAAAATAATAAACGTAATAAAAAACCCATAACGTTAAGATTGAAAGGAAAGTATCAGGATATTTTTCTTTTCCTTAAAACAAACAAAACTATTCCCCAGTACGGCACTAACCAGTAGCAGTGCCATAACCCAGCAGCACTAAGTTCACCGAGGACTCAGCCTGTGGTCTCGAGGCGCCGTTTCACGGGGCTCTAGAGAAACGGCTTGACTCTGGGTCAAGGTCAGCCTGAGGTGATCTGAGCCAGAAGACATGTAAAAGACATCAGAGATTAAGGAAGGCTGCCCAAGAACCTAGGAGCCAGGCACCATGGACTCCCACTGCCCCAGATGGGACGGTGTGAACATAAAAAAGAATAACAACTGCCACTGATTGAAATTTACTTCTGTTTTGTTTTTAAAAGTTCTAAAAATGAAAAATATTATCTAATTTTCACAGAGACAACTGTAGAACTGGAGTAAGGTTTAGAACTGGGATGTGAAAAATCCTCCAAGTTTGTCTCTCTTTTTCAAAACTCTTTTGGCTGTTAAGGGGTATTTTGCATTTCCATATAAATATTAGGAACTGCTAGTCAATTCCTGTACCCAAAAAATGAGGCTTGCTGGAATCTGGATATGGAGTGCATTAAACCTAGCAATTTGAATAGAACTGCCAAGTTAACAATATTGAATCTTCCAACTCATAAACACGGACTCTCTCTCCATTTACTCAGATCTTTAATTTTTTAATTTCCTTCAGCAATAGGCTGTAATTTTTGGTGTACAAGTCTTGTGCTTCTTGTGTTAAATTTATTCCCAAGTGTTTTGTTCTTTTTGGTGCTATTACGAATGGTATTACATTTGTAATTATAGTGTCAAATGTTCTCTGTTCATGAACAGAGCTACCACTGACGTTAGAATACGTATCCTGAATCCGACAAATTTTCTGTAATTGCTTATTGGTTCTAACAATTTCTTGTAGATCTTCAGGATTCTCTACCTTGTGCCACCTGTGAGTAAAAACAGTTTTACTTCTTTCTTTCCAAGTTGACTGCCTTTTATTTCTTTTGCTTGCCTGACTGTAATGGCTAGAACCTCCAGGACTATGTTGGATAGAAAAGAACAGACGTCCTTGCCTTGTTCCCAACTCTGGAGGAAAATTCAGCCTTTCACTATTAAATATTTTGTTGGCTACTGGTTTTTCATAGATGACCTTTTGCAAGTTTTATCATCAATGAGTAAATGAGCACTGGATTTTGTCAAAAATGTATCTGCATCTACTGAAATAATCCACTCATCGTTTTCAAGAACAGAGATGATAATCTCCCACAGAAACAAAACACATATGGTTCCTGGAATCCCAGACTAGGAATGACTTACTTTCTGGCTATCTTCCTGAAAGTGGATTGAAATAATTCTTCCATAACATGCTGTTGTTCCCGACAAAGAATTTCTGTCATCAACTCCAACAAGACGGGACTCTGAGATAACTCCAATGCATCCAGAAGCTACAGAAGAAACACACACCAATAATAATGATGATAATAGTAATTGCACTGGATTTTTTTTGACAGTTCAAATAAAAAGGGAAAGCAAATTATAACAATTTCACAAGGATTAACAAATGCTAATATATGTCATTTTTGCAGCTATGGAATGCCTGGCATGTAACAATGTTCGTTAACTATTTGAGTTTTGATTCTCTCACAGTTTTGCAGATATTCTTCCTCTAACCGTGTGTGGGGTCCTCCCTTCGCCTCCACGAGGCCTCTCCTCGGCTCCGGGCCCTCCGGGGGCGGCAGCGTGCACCCTTCACTCCAGCCTCACCGCGCAGCACACACACTCCAGGCTGGGGTCGTGTTCCCATCTCGCCTCCCATCTTCCATCTCCACGTCCTCCTGCACTGCGCTCCAGGACAGCTGCGACCTCACCTTCCACGTGGGGAAGGTGTCGTCATCTTTCTTTTGTGTGATGTCATCTCCAAGCGCGCGTTCTTGCTCTAGTTCACGCGCTGGATATACTGTCTCTCTGCTCTGAGGCTGCTCCCAACAGTCTCTTCCACGTTCTTATCTCGACCTGTTGTCTCTGTTCCCTCTGAGTTCCTTTCTCCTGTTGGTTTACATCTTTCTTAGACTGGAAGCTTTCTTCAAAGGTGCCGCGACTGTCTGCACTTGCATTTACGTTAAGGGAAAGTACTAAAGATCCACTCAGAACCTTTGTGGACGTGACAACCATCTGCTGGCAGATTGCTGGGGAGCAGGAAACTCAGATGGTACCGGCATGATGGTGCAGAAAGAACACACCATTCGACAGAGAATGAGGAGGTTACCACGTCAACCAGGCCACCAGACGCGAGGTCGCTCACAAGGGGACGTGCACGACACCTGCCTCCAGGTATGGGGCTGTTGCCAGAAAGGTTAGCCTGAATCTCACGGCCAAGCTTGAAGCCTAACTTCCAGTTTAGAGGAAACACAGAGGGTGAGGAAAGCCAAAACGCACCTCAAGGAAGCAATCAGACAAATGGGACAGCACCCAAGAGATGTGCTGGGGTTACTTCCAAAACCCAATGTCGCAGAGAAATAAAAGGGATGGGGGTGAAGTAGTCCTAGATTTAAAGACACCAGAGACATGACATTCGAGCCAATCGTTAATTAGATCCTGGTTTGAAAAATCCAGCCAAACACAGTGACATCTGGAGAAACGTGACCGTGGACGAAACAGCACAGGGTCTGAGGGCAGCGAGAATTTTCTTGGGCCTGGTATCAGCGTGGTGCCTGCCTCTCAGGAACTGCTGCTGAAACATTCAGGAGTGAAGCACCAGGATGTCTGCAGCTAACTCGCAAGTGTTTCAGGCAAAACACACACACACACACACACACACGCACACGCACACACGACAAAAAGTTAACTGCTGAATACAATGGTTATATGGATGTCTGTTTACTATTCTTCCAACTTCCCTGTATATTTGAAAGAAATAAGTCATATGAGGGTGGGGAGGAGCGAACCCATGTGGATGGGTGGTTTGTAAACGGCCTTTCCGTGTGGCTGCGTCGCTTCTGTACAGGATGGGGACTGGGTCCCACAGACCAGAGACCCAGCAATGAGCTGGAAACCTTTTAAGGCTAGACTTAGAATCACAAGCATCACTTCCACTGCATTATTTCCTTGTTACTAGTGAGTCTTTAAGGACAATCCATACGCAACAGGAGAAAAATCAGACTACGTTGCTCAAAACGTATGACGTCTCTTCTCCCCATGTGACGGAAAGTCACACCATAAGAACACGTGGGATGGGATACACTGGTGCAGCCATCCTTGGAGAGTATGTGTATCTCTACCCTGGCACTTATTCAGTGTGTTTTAATCATCGTTTCTTCCTTGCTTTACTATAAGCTCCTTGAAAACAGAGACAGTGTCTTCATTATTCTTGAGCCCAGGGTTCAGGCCATCACGAGAATGGGCGACCAGCACCCACCCTCCCTCCAATGGTGATTCTCTCATTTCTCCTACTGGCTGGCCCCTGAGTTTTAGCCGAGTATACTGCTGCCCAAAATAAGAACATTCACAGTCTCGCTCGCTTGTATGTGACGAGTGGGGTGTCAGCAGAATACGTGCAAGGCCTGGATTAAGCCCTTAAAGGAAAGGGATGCTCTCTCCTGCCCTCTCCTCCCTCCTGTTGGCTAGAAGGGACAAGACAGGAGCTGGATCAGCCAACCTGGTCAAGGTAGATGCTATGTGCGGGGGACGACAGAGAAGAAGGTAAAGGAGACGGGGTCCCTGTAGAGGATCTAGAACTGTACAGGAGGGAGAGAACCTAGCTCCTTGGCTAAGCCCCCGGTATTGTGGGAAGTCACGCTGTATACAAACGAAGTGATAACCACTAGATATTTCTCAAATGACCACCAGTCAACTAAATTTCAGAAACTGCACCATATAGGTGATATTCTATTTCTTAGCTCTCTTCGGTATTATTCTTCAAAGCTTATACATTACACGTAAAATATTTCACAATTTTTAAATGGGGGAAAAATTAGCCCCAAAGGATTCAGATACGCATCAGCCCCCACAGACAACAAGCTTTCAAAATGAGTTAAAATGAATCCTTCAAGTTAGAACACTCTCTGACTCTGAATATTTCACTTACTTCTTTTCACCAAGAAATGTGACAGGAAACAAGCAGTGCTTAATTTTAGTTGCAACTACTAAAAACTAACCTTTTTCATACAGTCCGCATAGTTATTGTACCGCAGAGTCCCCGGGGGAAACTCTTCAGACTTCATGGGGAAATGAGAAACAATGAGCTTCCCGAGAACGTGCTTCAGCTCCTGCAGGTGGTCCCCAGTGAGCCTGGTGAAGAACGGGAGCAGAAGCACAGCCTGGCCCTGCAGAGCGAGCACAACAGGAGACTGGCTTAGGGATTCCGCACAACGAGTGCAATGACCGCTTTCTAAAGACTGAGCCAAGAAAGCACCACACGCGTGGATTCCGAGCCCACTTCAGGACACCTCCTCGGCAGCATCAAACCCGCCAGCAAGACGCGTCCCGGCCCTCAGCTTCCACTCCCGGGCTCGCGGGCTGAGCCAGGGCTGTCCCGTGTGAGCGCAGGACAGGGCAGCCCGACTCCGCGGGTGGGTCTCCTCTGCACACGCAGCCTCTACTAGAAGTGTGCTGCCTGAGTTCTGTGAGGGAAGACTATCGTGAACACCCTACGGGGCGACTGCGGAACTCAGGGCTTCAGAGCAGTCAGTGTGCTTCCTTCCTCCCTTGGGTAGTAGTAGGTCAGTTCCCAGACCTCCTCGTGTTGAGAAATGTGAAACCTGATTAATCACACAGAGCAGAAAATTCCAAAGAAATACCCTCATGTTCCACTACAAAGATGGTTTTCATGAAGGCCACACTTTACTGGAGTGTAAAATCTAATTATTACAGGACTTTAAAAGTACAAAATCTGTTAAGTTCTTGACCCTAAAAGTAAGCCAGATATTTTCTGTTATCAATTAAGAGAAAGATGACTGAGGGCCACAGACGCTGGTGACGGGTACCCGGGCGTCACTGTGCTGGTCCCTCTGCTTCTGAATATGTCTGAAATGTTCCATAATAAGAAAACAGAAAATATCACAAATACACAAAAATACAGAACAGGAAAAAAAAATGGAGAACATAATCTGAAAAAAATCTTTTTAACCACTTACCTTTAAATGTAAACCCAAATTTGGATCAGCAAGTAGACTAACATATGTTGTAAAAACTTCTGGGAATGCACTGTGATTTGTATTAAAAGATACAGATGAATCAATCTAAAGGAGGGAAAATGAAAACACATTTCTACATTATGCCTCTAATTTCCTTTAATACATTTTTCAGTTTTTTACATTTCAGAAATGACCTATACATTTGTTCTTGGGCGCCAACAGCATTTCAACAATTCCTGTTCTGAAATATTTTAAAACTATCCACTAAGACAATGCATGTAAAGCTACACTGAGAAGATAAAGAATAAGAAATGAAAATGAGAATAAAAGATAATCATGTAAAATAATGGAAAAGTATAAAATATAAAGTAATCAGTAATTGTCCAAGTTATTTTTTATTTGTCAAACCAATGAGCTTTTCAAGAAACCTCCATCAAATTTTTAAAGACACAAGCAACAGACACAACTACATTTTCAAGGTATCTCAAAATACCTGCAGAATTTTTGCCAGTAAGGTCAGCACGGCCATTTTGCTGTCCGGGGCAGCGTCCCTGGCCCACCACGGGCCGAAGCTCCTCCAGCTCTGCAGGATGGTACCCGCCAGTTTCAGGCCTTGGTGCTTCTGACTGGCTCGGTCCCGGAAGCTCTGATCCAACAGACCGTTCAGAACAGCGCTCACCTGCGACAGCAGGGGGTGAAGCAAGGAAAACTCTTAACATCAAGGCTGACACACACGCAACAGAATTTACTGTCATTTTTCACAGCTATTCTTGGAAAATGAAGATGCTATTCCTAGAATAGCTGTTTACTTCACAACTCCTCATATCTGAAAACAGCACTTTAACATGGGAATTTTCCCACAAAGGCATACAGTGGTCCCCTATGACATAATGTTTAAACCGCTACCTGTTGTCTTCCTGGTCAGGGCCATTCTCCATGGTGGGGAAATCAGCTCTCTCTGGTCACCATCACCACCAGATGCACTCATGCATGCACACACACACACAGGCATGCACACAGGGACACGCACACAGGGACACACACGCTTGGAAACAGCACACACACACATGCACACAGGGACACGCACAGAGTGAAGCAAACACATGCACACGCACGCAGGGACACACGGACACGGGCATGCAAGGGCACAGGGAGGTACATGCACATCTCCTGTCCTACTGCCTTCCCAACAGTGATCTCCTATATTCGGTTAGATTAATTCAATATTCCTGCTGTTGTGACAGGTAGCCCCGCTCACAGGTGATCCGAGCTGAGTACTAGCACACATTTCCTTCCTCACATAACGTTTTGATCTCCCCGAAGTGAGTACTTGACGCTTGAACAACTCGGGTTTGAACCGCGCGGGGGGGGGGGGGGTCCGTGGACACGAGGGCCGCCTGTACAGACAGCTGTACGTGGACGTCCGCCTGGCAGAGGGACAGCCCCCCCCCCCGGCTCAGCTGTTCTCAACGTGACTATCACTGTCGTCATCCAACTCTCCCAAAGGCACTACGTCTCCTCTAGACGTGCAAACGCATCAGGGAGGCTGTGAGCCATCTCTGGGCGCCACCTCGGGTGGGTCAGGGACACCGGTCCGGGTCTTGAGTGGAGGTCACCGCCGCCCCCGCCCCCAGGAGACTCGTCGGCAAACTTCCCGGACCCCCCGCCCTGCTTTTTCCTGGCTTCTGCTCCACCTCGGTGGAGAACTTCCCCTGGCAGCTTCCCAGCAAGAGGAGCACAGGACACAGACCCCCATGGGGACCTGGCACACCTGAAACACCTGCACTCGGCTCTCACTCATGATCGAGACTCCTTCCCACTCAGGTGGGAAGTATTCTTTCTGAAACTGCAAGAAATCTGGCTCACTGTCTCCCAGGCTGCACTCTGCTGTTGCAAAGACAACTGTCATCCAGGTTCCTGATCCTTTTGAAAGACCTTTGGGTTTTTTCTCTTGTAGAAACTTTTCAGGATCTTCTCTCCTGGGGAACCCCCAAGGTTTCAAATTTTCAAGAAGTCTGCTCCGTGTGGAGCTGTTTCCCCATACAAGGCACCAGACATTCGACGGCCTTTTCCATCTGGAACTCAGAATGGTCATTCCTGAAACGTTACCCATGAAGCCTCTACTTGGCTCGTCCTCTGTCAGGGGCGGAGGCCATGGAGCTGGACCTTGTAGATAGATTCCAAGTTTCCTCATCGTTTCTCCATTTTCTGATTTGTAACCTTACTCTATTCTCCATGAGAGTTCCTGAATTTTATCTTCCAAATCCACTTCATTCTTAATTTGTGATGCCTATGTTTAATTCACAAATTTTCTTTCTTGTTCTCTGATGTTCTTTCTCAATGGCGATTCTTGTTTCATGGATACAGTATCTTCTCTCACCTCTCTGAAGTTTCTTTCTTTTTACATCCCCATCTCACTGAATAATCTCTGTTTCAAGTGCTTTTTTCCTGCCTGTCCTTTCAGAAGCCCTTTCCTTGAGTGCCTGGTACTTCACAGTGGTCGGTACCCACTGAGGAACTGAAAGAATCATAAGCAGCAGGCAGGGCTCACCAGCAGTGAGGACCACTAGAAGCGGACCTGGTTGGGCTGGGGTGACGGTACCTTGATTTTCTCTTAGGCTTTTCAGAACAGTCTGAAATCCTGCCTGAGGGTATATCTAGCTGACTGTGTTCTGAGAGCCAAATTGAAGAAAATGGCCTAAAGCCTCAAGGTTCAGAACTTGGACAGGCTTTCGCTTAATTCCCCAAAGGTATCCTTACATCACAAAGGATCATAAAAAAGACCACTAGGAACAATTATACACCAACAAACTGGACAACGTGGAAGAAACAAATAAATTCCTAGAAACAAACAACCTACCAAGACTGAATCATGGAGAAATAATCTGAACAGACCAATTACTAGTAAGGAGACTGAATCAGTAATCAAAACATCCCAACAAACAAAAGTCCAGAATCATATGGCTTCAATAGTGAATTCTACCAAACAATCAAAGAAAAACTAACACCTTCTCAAATTCTGCCAAAGAAGTTGTGGGGGGGGGGGGCACGGAGGAAGCACTTTCAAACTCATTTTACTTAGCCAGCCAGCATCACCCTGACACCAAAACCAGACGAGGACACCTCAAGAAAAGAAAATTACAGGGAAATATCCCTGAGGAACACAGATGCAAATATACTCAACAAAATATATTAGCAAACCAAATTCAGTAGTACATTAAAAGGATCACACACCAAGACCAAGTGGAATTTATTCCAGGGATGCAAGGATGGTTCAGTATCTGCAAATCAATCAAGATGATACACCATATTAACAAAACAAAGGCTAAAAATCATCGGATCATCTCAACAGATGGAGAAAAACCATTTGACGAAACTCAACATCCATTCATGATAAAAACTCTCAACAAACGGGTATAGAGGGAATGTACCTCAGCATAATAAAGGCCGTATATGACAAGTCCACAGCTAACATCATACTCAACAGTGGAAAGCTGTAAGCATTTCCTCTAAGATCAGGAAAAAGACTAGGATGCCCACTCTCGCCACTTTCATTCAACATAATACTGGAAGTTCTAGTCATAGCAGTCAGACAAGAAAAAGAAATAAAAGGTATCCCTTCACTCAGAAAAAACAAAACAGTCTCTATCTGGAGATGATATGATATATAGAAAACCCTCAAGACCACCAAAAAACTGTTAAAACTAATCTAAAAATTTAGTGAAGATACAGAATACAAAACCAATATACAATTATAACATTCTACATAATAGTATGAATACATAATAGTTCTCAAAAAGATTTGAGAGCATGAATAAATGTTTGAATAAATTGAGAGACATACTATAGAAAACGTGGCTTAATTTTTTTAAAGAGGTCACCTTGGTTTAAATATGCTCTATACACATTGTATCACCACTCAAAATCCCTGTATGTTGTGGAGAGGGCTGTAGGAAACTTGGCAAAATGATTCTAAATTTCACTTTAAAGAAAATGTGCAAGTATAGCTTGAAGAATTCTGAAAAACAAAAATACTAAAAAGGAACACTGTGTTACCAGATGTTAAAGTGTATCTTACAATTGCTGAAATTAAAACAATGTGGTACTGGCTGAAAAATAGATAGGTAAGTAACAAATTAAACAACCTCCGACCTAAATTTGTATAGAGATTCGGACCTGAAAAAGTTAGAAACTTGAATTAATGAGGAAAATATCCATTTGTGAATGAATGTTTGTCCAGTATATATCTATTTAGGAAAAAGTATCATTTCTACAGTGCTGTTTGCATTACTTCCATTTGTTTAAAAAAGAAATTATAAAAGTAACAGAAGAAAACATGGGCAGATAGATTTTAGGGATAATATTGGGATGGAGAAAGCCTTTCTAAGTATGACATGAAAAACAGAGCAACTGAAAAGAAGACTGGTATCTTCTTTAACTATAAAAAACCAAATACTTCTGTATGGAATAAACACTCCAACTGAGAAAGACAAATGGTCAGGAGGAAAAAGGACTTTCTGCATACATGACAGACAGAGGTCTGCTACACTTAGTATACAAAAATTTTACAAATTGATAAGAAAATACATCCCAAGAGAAAAATGGGCAGAACACAAAAATACGGCATACACCAGAAACACGTTGGCTATTCAAAAAAAATCAGTGGGAAACCAAGATCAGAAGAATTGAGGAACTAACGTTAAACTTGGGGATAAAAGTACAAAGTGGAATTCTCACCAGTCGGGTAGTACAGTGCTTTTGCTATGGTTCAAAGCATTTCAAACTTCACATGTTGCTTAAAGAAATACTTGGGTTATATACTGTGATTCTAATCTTCACTAAAGGTGTTTCTTTTTTTTTTTTTTAAGGTGTTTCTTTAGAAAAAAGGTATCTTTACCCTCAACTATGCCCAGGGTCCCCCAGACAAGAGGGTCTGCGCCTCCAGCCTCCTGCGCCCCCCAAGGACAGGGCGAGCCTGCGGGAGCCGGCTAACAGTCACCCGATCCCCCACTGCTCCAGGCCGCCTGCACACCAAGGCCCCACTGCAGCCTTCTCAGACTGTGAAGTCTGTCACTGCTTGTCCTTTTGCTTCCTAGCTTCCAAAATGTTGTCACTCTTGTCTTTTCTCCTCTTCTGTATCCTTTAAGACTGTGCTTTCAAAAAAACCAAAAAACAAAAAACCAAACAACACTTTAGAGGGATCTAGGGAGGGGTGGAGATAAATGAGTATGGTTTCTTCCCCATAAGTCTGAATAGTTTACAAGCTCGAAATGCTGTATTTCCTGAGTGTTGTGGGTCTACTGCAATTTTATTTCTAACTTATAAAAATACAAATTTCTAGTGCAATCTACCACAAAATCTTCCCCTACAAGAGACAACTAGCACTGCTTGGAATAAAAGCTTATTAACTCAGCAGGAAATTATGCCTCTCCCTTAGAATGATCATCCCAACAGTTAACTATTTTTGATTGTCTACCTACCAGGTGACATTTCAAAATTTTGTGTTTAGCAAACGAGTCAACTATATATTAAACACTGATCTGGAATTCCTTGGTGCAGTGGTTAAGAATCCACCTGCCAATGCAGGGGACATGGGTTCAAGCCCTGGTCCGGGAAGATCCCACACGCCGCGTAACAACTAAGCCCGTGCGCCACAACTACTCAGCCTGCGCTCTAGAGCCCGTGCGCCACAACTACTGGAGCCCGTGCACCACAACTACTGAAGCCCGCGCGCCTAGAGCCCGTGCTCCGCAACGAGAGGCCACCGCAGTGAGAAGCTCATGCACCGCAACAACGAGTAGCGCCCGCTCGCCACAACTAGAGAAAGCCCACGTGCAGCAATGAAGACCCAACACAGCCAAAAATAAATAAATAAATAAATTTATTTAAAAAAAATACTGATCTGCACAGGTTCAATCTGAGGGGGCGAAGGGACTAGAGCAGGAACACGTGGGAAATGAGGACTCAGCCTCGAGACCATGGAAGCCATGAACAGGGAGGATTGCGGCACATCCAGACCAGCCGCGGCCGGTGGGGATGAAAAGGCAGGCCGGCCTTTCCAGGGATGGAACCCGGACCCCCCTGCATTTGAATGCGAAGTCTTAACCACTGGACCAGCAGGGAAGTCCCTCACTTTGGTTTACTGATGTATTATTTCAGGCATATGGCAACCCTTTTATAAGCATTACTAAAGAAAATATACTTTATTAAAAGGAAAAATACATTACCATTTTGGGATTATCCACAGATGATTTCATGAGCTCCAATACAGCAACATCTAAATTTTTCAACAGTTCAGTGTTGATTATTTCTGAGAACAAGCTGTAGAAATACTGTCCGTGAGAGAAGCTGATGATGTTCCTCTGGGACCCTCCTGAGGATGGCATGGACACCACCGCTGTGCCCAGGAGAAGACCCACCAGGTGCTCACACTGCAAAGAGGAAACGAGAAGGGCTGTGGCACATGACTCCCTGGGCGGCTGTTAACTCTGACAGCGGAGAACACAGAGTCTGCAGGGGCCTGGTCCCGGGAGGCCTGGGTTGGGCTCACTGTAGACATTCAACATGGCTCCACTTTCCAGGTTTTACTTTGGGTAAGAACTCTTTCCCTGACTCACATGTCTCACAGTGTTCCACAGAATCTCGTGGTTGTTGCTTTGAGGGGAGAGTCCAGGAAGGGTGAGGACTGTTTGCACTGAGTGGAGAAAGGGGCATGAAGGGGAGGTGGATGGGCTGGGGAACCACAGCTAGAGAGACTGTCTGAGGCCAGCCCTGCACAGCTCAGAAGGCCCTGAGCACTTTGTGGGGCATCTGGAATGCTCCTCCAGGGCCTCTCCCACATCAGCCTCTGAAGAGTTGCCAAGCATGGGGGAAGCAGAGGCCACTGTGTCAACACAGGTCAGCTTTGCAGTCAAAAATTGCTCTCTGCCTGAAGGCCTTTTGGAAATAAACTGGGATGGACAGAACTTCAGCTTAAGAAGGTCATTCTACTCCTTTTATATTAAAAATAAATAAAAAACTTTTAGAAAGTCATCTCTCGCAAATCAGGTAAAGTCCTCGTGCAGCTAAGAAGTTGCCCAGCTAAATTCCCGTTTTCAGAGACGCTGCGAGTGAGCGACGCCTGACCTCACTGGGACAGCACACATGCACGCAGCGCTTTTCCCTACCAGTCCTCCACAAGCAAAGGCCAGCTCCAGGAGTCCACTGGCGAGCCGCTGGCAGCTGGGGTCCAGCGAGGGCAGGCACTGCCCTTCGACTCCAGGCGCGATGCTTTTATAAACCAGGGAGAGAAGCTTCGTGCCGAGAGAATGCTGCTGACCTGCAGACTAGAGTACAGCAACACTGGAACACCCAACAGTGAGGTGTGACACAGAAAAACACAGCCTCACACTTTTCATTAATACAATCCATGTTCACCAACACTGACCACTGCCTTCCAACTGTCGGGGACATTTTCACTGACCTCTGACTCCTGGCCACACAGGCACAATAGCAGTTAGTGCCTAAAGGTCTTCAGAAGGTGCTGGAAATATTCAAGTGTCCTTTACTTTCATTTTACATTAATAAACTTTTACACTTAGTGTCATATTTACACTCTAGGCAACACTGCCACGTCTGGAGCAAGTATTTCTCTAATTCCTATCTCGGCATGCTCTGTACATTAAGGGATATTTTCAAAGGCTATAAATAAATCGACAAACTGGCATAATGAGCTAAGAGAAATGTAAAACAAACTGGCACAGTTACCTGCGATGGTGCTATAACAGGCAGAAAGCCAGCCCTGTGAAGCTGCTTACAAGCCGACACAACAGACGCCAGCTTGGCCCTACTGACGTGAGCGTCCAGGCCATAAAGGTCAACAGCGCAGAGCTCCTCAATGCTGGCCGTGCAGGGAAAACAAAAGGAAACCAGGTGAGTGCCGGTCTCATGAGGTCAGAGCACACTGAAGACTGTGTGCGTCCTGCTGCAATGGATTTACTAGCTTCCCGGTGCCCCAGTCCACCGCAAGGTCCTGGACAGCAAACCCAGGTTAAGCAAACTAGGGTGCGTGCCAATGCCGCAGGGACGACTCGGGGCCACCCGCAGGCCATCTGCTGCCCTGAGAGCTAAGCCGTGGAGGGGTCTCTGCGCCCCACCCTCACCCCCACCCCGTCCCGAGGCCGCCCTGGAAGCCCCACCTCCGTGTCGTGACCTCCTCCCTGAGGCACGCCTCCAGCGCAGCACGGTGCTGGGACGTCTTCAGGGCCTTCAGAAGGCCCACGCACACACTGGGGAGGTGGTCCATCACCGGGAAGTCCCCGACGTTGAAGCCCACGCTCGAGGGCGCACACAGCGTTCTCACCAGGAGCTTCGTAAGGTCTGCGCTGCACGAATCCTTCCCGAGGAGCTGCACAGACACACCCATCGGTCAGCGTCGGGACTTTCACCGCAGTGGACGGCCCAGCAACCGGGAAGGATGGGGCGGGGCTCAGACAGCACACAGCTCAGGCTCTGCAGTCCCTAGGTCTCCGCCGCGTGGACCTGACTGCCGTCACGGCGGGAGAGCAACCGTGGACCACACGGGGACAGGAGGGCCCGGAGGTGCCCCAGAGAAACCTTCACAGGGTGGCGCCGTGGGCTTCCAGCCCTGCAGAGGCAGGGCCTGGTGCATAGTAGGCGCTGAGCAGGCACTGACGGGATGGGGGTCTCAGCCTCACAGACACGTTTACAGATGCTGGCTGATGCGCATTTTGTCAGGCAGATGCTTGATCACAGCATAACACACAGTAGCCAATAAACATCTAGAAAAACTGTGTTTTTTATCTGCACAGTGAGAATCTGAAGCACATGCAGAGTTTTATCATTATTTTCAAGAACAGACAACTCCTACAGCAAGGGAAAGTTCTAAGAAGGCTAGAACCACCAGTGGGTAGCCAAGCACAGGCCCCTTGATCAGGGCAGCGGGCGGGCCTACCTTCCAGCTGTCAGGGGAGGTGCCAAGCAGCGTTGTGGAGAACTCCAGGACCCGGACCACCACCGTGCATTTGCTGTAATTGTATCTTTCTCCCTCCTGTGGGCTGGGTCTGTCACTTGCGGCCCCGGCACCAAAGCACTTTTCTGCCGCCGTGATATCATGCAGAGCAATGCTTTCTAAGAAGAAAGCCACTGCTTTCCAAAGTGAAGACTGTGTTTCAGCACCTAGAAAAAATTGTATTAAAATGTTAACATACGCTTCCTTCTAAACCCACTAAGATTAATGTAAAGTTCCATCTTTAAGTATAGGTGTGATATACTTTCAGCCAAAATTTTTAAAGTTTTAATAAAAGCCGAATAAAACAGCACTTATTTCTTCTCATTTCAAAACACCACCTGAACAGAATGCAACTGCAACTCGTACAGTAAGAACACACCTACGGAAGGTTAGGTCTTGGCTCTCAAACACTACCATGGGACCATAAATTAACATGATCTTTATGAACGGCTATTTGCCAAATGGTACTAAAAGCTTAAAAAAACGTGCACACCAATTTCTATCAAAGGTGCTCATATGCTTTGACCCAGCACTGAAATTTTATCCTTGGGAAACAATGGCAGAATTGCAAAGACGTGCTTTGAGAATGTTAACTTTAGCCATTGTTTCTAATAATAAACAACTAGGAACAACCTAAATGTCCTTCAGAGGGCAACGGAGAGACACGCCATGGCAGTGGCCTTTAAGCAGGAGGCTGTGACTGACGTTTTATGGGATCAATTTCAGATCAACTCCCGAACGGGGTTCTCCCGAAACTTGCAAGTGTAAGACACGCTCCGCCACAGGAAGGACGGACACGCTGTTCTCCGCTCCGCAATCCGAGCACGGCTCACCGTTCTGGGGTAAAGGCAGGGGACATGTGACAACCAAGCCAAGGGAATGAACAAAGGTGGAGGCTGATGAGGTCCTCTAGGGTGACGGCTTCCAGGTCTTTGTTCTCCTTAGATTTAGGAAGGCGATCAAACTGTCAACTGACAGGCCATTATGTATTTAAAGAACTGGGAGAAAATGTGTTCAGAACTGCATTCTCAAACACCAGGGACCCTGAACCCAACAGGCCAGGGGCCGTCTGACTCCTCTCAACCCCGTCACCTCTGACAGGACTGCGGAGAGAACAGCAGGCCCTCTGCTCAGACGCCGCCCCGGCTGGAACGGAGGCCCCCGCACAAACAGTCATGCAAAGAGCACAGCCAGTTCTGAGGGCAAGTCTGAGGCTCCGCCCATGGGATGGGGTGGTGGTGGGGGTTTTGGCCCAGGAGAACCGCCAGAAGACTCAGCCAGCTGCTCCGAGAACCCTGAAGCAGAGAGCACACCTGTCAGGCGACAGCCGGCTCCAGGTGCTGCTTCCCAGAGGACACCATTCCCAGAGTCAGCGCCTCCCCGCGTGGGCCACCAGGGTCCCCAGGGGGACAGAGCCTGCCCAGCACTCACATTCCACCCGCCTGATGTTCTCTGCAAACAACACCGTCACTACCGCACTACAACAGAGAAGTTCCAGGGACAGAAAGATGCAAGAAAACTAAAGACTCGCTACACAGAGACATGGCACAAGATCAGAGGGCCTCAGGAAAACCTCAGAAGGTTACTTCACACAAGGGTCACTGAGAACCTGTGAACAGGGCAAGAAAGCAGCACAGACTCCGGGCAGGGAGTCCCCCCACCCTCACTGTGAGCTCTGAGACGCAGGCAGACCTGAAGAAATGACACCCTGTGATCCTGTCCAACCAAAACCCCACCCATCTTGGCCCCAGCATGGTTCCAGGCAGAACCGGACGGTGCTGACCCAGGGAGGCTCTACCCACCCAGGAGCTGGGCGGCACCAAGGGTCCCTGCGCCCAGGAAGGTATTGTAGCACTCCAGCGCAGCCAGCAGCGCGTCCATCCACTGCAGCGTGGCACGCAGGCTGAACGGCCCGCGCAGCTGGAGGAGGGTGGGCTGGGCGAGGATGCCGGCTGGTGGATCGCAGGCTCCTCCCCCCTCAAATGCGTTTATGAGGAAGGAAATGCCTTCCTTCTGGATCAGGTCTCTCAGCCACAGGGAAGGGGATTTGTTGCCTTAAAAGAGAAATAAGATTAAAACACACATATAAATCACTTTCATGTAGTTAAAAATCACTTGATCTAATCACTGTACCTGATTAAAAACAGCATCTCCCAATCATAAAAAATAAAAATTAAAAGTCTGCTATGTTAAAAATGTAATCAGACCAGAACCAGACAGGCAATATCACAATATTTCAAATAGAGTTTTCCATAAATGTCCCACATAAACGACCTACCAGTGCACTGAAATTCCAAAATGATCCAGGATAGTCTTATTTTAACCGCAGCACTCACAACTTGCTCACTGTACTGTCAAGAAAGTATTTCCACCAAAAGCCATTCTCTTCAGTTTCTTTAAACATTATTAACATAGTCGGATACCATTTGAATACCTATAAACTTCATACTCTTTCTCTTGCCTTTTTTCTTAAAAGTCATTATTGCTTTTTTTAAGGAATAAACAGAGCAGTCAGACACTCCAGCCCCTCTGCCTGTGCCGCCGGCGGCCACGGGGACCAGGCCTCGTCAGCCTGCTTCCTCGTCCACAGTGAGACGCACACAGTATCTACCTCTGAGGCTGTCACCAAGGTGAAGTGAACTGAAGCAGTTAATATCTGAAAAAGTGCTTAGAATAGCATCTACCACATGGTAAGTGCCATGCTTATTAAATAAAAGAGTCAAATGATCTGCTTTTGAAAAGATATTTTTCTTTTAGGTATTAATCATTTTCTAAGTTAAAGAAAAAAAAACATTAAAGTGTATTTTGTATGCTCTGAAATCAGTGGCTGTGAAAAGGTCAAGTCATTCTGACTCTAATGAAGTTACAGAAGGATCCAAAACAGTAATATAATTCTGATGCAAAAGAAGAATTGGGGACTTCCTTGGTGGCCCAGTGGTTAAGAATCCACCTGCCGATGCAGGGGATGCGGGTTCGAGCCCTGGTCCGGGAAGATCCCATGTGCTGTGGAGCAACTAAGCCCGTGAGCCACAACTACTGCGCCTGCGTTCTGGAGCCCGTGAGCCACAACTACTGAAGCCCGTGCGCCTAGAGCCCGTGAGCCACAACTACTGAAGCCCGTGCGCCTAGAGCCCGTGCTGCGCAACAGGAGAAGCCACCGCAATGAGAAGCCCGCACACCACAACGAAGAGTAGCCCCAGCTCTCCACAACTAGAGAAAGCCCGCGTGCAGCAACAAAGACCCAATGTAGCCAAAAATAAATAAATAAATTTTTTTTTAAAAAGAAGAAATTTTTTTTTACTGTGTCAAAAATACCTCTCACAAGCTATATAAGTAAAAGACAGTACCATGTTTTCAGGGTTTGTTTTAGGAAGAAATATTAAACATTCCATTATTTTCACTAAGAAGAAATGAATAAAACTGTAACCACGAGTGAAGAACACTACTATATTTAAATTCTACATCGAGTGCTAGCTGAGAGCGGCAGAAGAGGACGTGCAGAAAGGAAGGACCTGGGGAGACAGGTCTAGAGGGAAGCAAGACAGGTCGAGGATTGGGGGGGAGGCCCTCCCCACCGTGAGGTGGCCTCTGTCTCTCTGCCTCTCCACCCAACCCGCCCCCACTCCCCGGTGTCGGCATCGGAAGGCCCTGACACGCAGTGGGGACAAACCTGCACCTGTCATTACGTCCCATGGAGCCGGGTGTCCACATACCTGGCCCGACCATGGACAGGGTACTACTGCAGGACACGGGACCTTAATGATCGCAGGGGCAAAGACAAAGAGGAGGGCGAACAACCCACTGGAAGACACAGAAGTGGTGAGTCATGGCGGTAGCAGGGCAAGGCTCCCCAGCACTCCGCATCCTGTGCTCATGAACAAAGGCCATCCCGAGAGGTGGAGCGCTACTATTTCACCGAAAGTCTACGAGGTCCCTGCAGCAGGCAGCTAGGAAGAAGAGCAGTGGAAACGTCTGCCGTCAGCCAGGCTGACGCCGCTGGAAATCGGGGGCCTGCAGCAAGCAGTCCTTCCTCAGAAGAGTCTGGGCCTCAGTTTCCTTTAAAAATAAGGAGAAGATGCCCCGCCCTCCATCCCATCCACTCTTCACGGACTTCATTGTGAGAATGACAACATGTAAAACAAACTTGTTAACTAAAAGCAGTAAGCATATATAAAATACTAATAATGTTTTAAAAACAATTCTCTAAATTAAAAAATACAAATATACATTTTTACCATATACATAAAATTATAGTATAGTAGATAATTACATACTATGTATTTATATAGTATATGTAACGCATAGTATAAATACAATCACCACATACAGATTGCAGAATATATAGTATTTAACATAACGTATTCCACAGTATACGTCATATTCGAGCATAACAAATGCAGCACGCTTCTAAGTCTCAGAATGACATGCAGTCATTTCCACCTCTTGCCCCTGAAGCAGCCCCACGGAGGCCCTCCACGCCCCTCGCTCAAGAGAACCAGCTCACGGTCCACTGTGCGCTGGCACCTCCTCACCCAGGTGCACACGCCACAGCATGTCCTGGCTCTGGACTAGTGCCCAGTGCACGTGAAGGGGAGCCAGGGCCTGAGTCTGTCCTGGGGCACAGCTTCCCCACACCTGAGCTACCGAACCCCACACCTGAGCTACCAATACATTTATTCCTGAGAAATTTAGAAATTATCTCAAGTCTCTTAAGTACCGTTTAATGGTTTAGTACAGTAACTACTGAAAAGCGTAGGTCCATCGCTTTCCTTTAATACCAAATGATCTGAGATCATTCAGACTTAGGAGTCTGGCAATTCCTTATTAATTACAGGCCAAAACGAACAACTGCATTACTTCATTAACTTTTTTTTAATATATATAATTGGTTTTTTTAAATTTATATTAGGCTGTGTTGAGTCTTTGCTGCTGCACATGGCTTGCTCTAGTTGTGGCGAGCGGGGGCTACTCTTCATTGCGGTGCGCGGGCTTCTCACTGTGGTGGCTTCTCTTGTTGAGGAGCACGGGCTCTAGGCACAAGGGCTTCAGTAGTTGCGGCACATGGGCTCAGCAGTTGTGACTCGCGGGCTCCAGAGTGCAGGCTCCGTAGTTGTGGCGCACGGGCTTAGCTGCTCCGCAGCATGTGGGATCTTCCTGGACCAGGGCTTGAACCCGTGTCCCCTGCACTGGCAGGCAGATTCTTAACCACTGCGCCACCAGGGAAGTCCCGCTTCATTAGCTATTAATAAGATTTCTAAACCTTAACTGAATATTGTGTTAACTACTATGGTCATCCAATCCTTCCTTCCTTCTTTCTTTTTTTTTTTTTTTTCTGCGATACTCGGCCCTCTCACTGTTGTGGCCTCTGCCACTGCAGAGCACAGGCTCCAGACGCGCAGGCTCAGCGGCCACGGCTCACGGGCCCAGCCGCTCCACGGCATGTGGGATCCTCCCGGACGGGGGCACGAACCCGCATCCCCTGCATCGGCAGGTGGACTCTCAACCACTGCGCCACCAGGGAAGCCCCTTCCTTCTTTCTTTGAAGTGGGACAGAAAAGCAAAGATGCTGTGGAATAAAAGGTACTAGGAAATTCTAAGTTCACCTCTTCTGTATCATCTAACATCAAAACAGCATTTTTTTCTTTCCTTCTATAAATCTTTGAGAAATGTACAGCCATAATTTATCACCTGTCTTACAAATTATCTATAATGATTATTTTTGGTACTTATTCTTTGTATTTATTAGAACGTACTTATTTTTTGTATTTATTAGAACACGTTACATTTATCTAAATAATGGAAATATGTTTTATATAAGTGTATCTCTAAACTACTGGCAAAAGTCATTTATAGGGCATAAAGACCATCATACCTGGCAACAAAGGAACCAACTTATAAAAGAGTTCTATGGATTTGTGTCGACATTCTGTCTGGGGCCTCCCACAATTGGCGAAAAGCCACTGGACCACGTCTGATAAACACAAGGGTGCCGTAGGTGGAAAGCCTCTGCATGGAGAATACACTGTATTTAATATTCACACTCCAACATTCAGCATTTAGCTGACCCCAGAGTCTAAAAACCATAAATTCAATTTTGCTACCCTGATACATGCAGAAACCATATTTAAAGGCATTCAATTTACTTTTAGTGTATTATCATTAGAATACAATCAAAATGTCACAGGTGAAATAGGTTCTAAATGCTGCTTACCTTTTATTTTTTTAATTGAGGGAAAAAGTAAAAAGCATTTCTTAAAAGATCAGCACCAAGTATTTTCATGTTTCCTTTTCAATGCACTTTAAAATGAAAGGGGGTTTAAGTTCTGAAGTAGTGCTTCTCAAACTGTGGTCCCTGGACCAGCTACATCAGTATTAGTTTGGCAGAAAGGCAAATTCTCAGCCCCACCCTAAACCTACTGAAGCCAATTCCAGAGCAAGGCCCAGCGACCTGAACTGTATGTAGCCAGACCTCCAGGTAATGCTACTGCTCAAGTGTGAGCATGAATGACCTGGAGAGATGTCATACTCAGCGGCAGAATCTGGAAGAATCAATTTTAAAACCACAGAGGGAGTATTAATGTAAAACCACAGAGGGAGTATCAATGTCCAGTCTACAGGCTATGCTTCTCCAGAGTGATGGGCGCCAGCAGACACCAGAGCCCCAGACCCCTGCACAGACCTGGGGGAAGAGGCATGGCACACCCACACCCCGTCTGAGAAGGAGACCTTGCCGGGATGGAAATGGGAGCAAAGACTGGAAACCACTGGGCAATAAGCCAGCCTTGGTTTTGAGTGGCTTCATTTCATAATCTGTAACCTCATTCTGTCAAAATCCTACTATTTCAATATTTTAGTTCTTACATTTCAAACCTACTCCATAACAAACAGCTCATGCATATTCCAAGCAAATAATTCCACACCAAATTCGTATTCAAAATTAGTGCAGACAAATGTCTCAGTTACAAAACTGATTTTCAAATTGTATCCACTATCCCAACCAAGATGACACCTTAAACAAAGCACTTTCAAACATAAAGCTTTTAAGTTACTTTGGAAAATTGACTCTTTGTACTTTCACAAATTCCTCCTAGATTCTCCTGTGTTAACTGAGAATTAGTTTTATGTTAGGGGGAAAGAAAAAGAAAAAGGAAGCAACATCACCTACCGGGGACAGCGTCGCTTTTTTGCTTTGTTTAAAGAAACGTGCTTCTTCTCGACGATGCGGCCCAGGTGATCGATAGCATCGCAGCATTGCTGAACTGTACCTGCTCTCAACACAAACAGAAATTGCTGAAGGAGATCTACAGCTGATCATCATTTACAAAGTAGTACTACAGTCTTATTGGCCTAGCTTTGTCATTAAAAAGGTGATTTTACAAAAGAGTATTTTTCATCCCTCAAAATACAACACTGCACATCCAAATACAAAACCCATGTTTAAGACCGCAGGAGAGCAAGGCACAGCCTTGTGTACAGGTCTGAGATGGAAGGGCTCTGCAGGTGTTACAAAACCCACAAAGCAGGCCAGAGCCCGTGCACCCCACTGAAGGCTATTATTTCAGGGGGTCAGTTCCTTGACCCGCACTTTTCTCATGTAGGTTAAACTATATTATAGTTAATAATACAGACACTGCAGGAAGAGAAGAGAAATAAAATAGTAAAACCATCTACAGGCGTCTAGGGTTATTCAGGAAAGGGGCCTCACACAGCCTATTTTGACCTCTGTTACCAAGGAAGTTTTCTTTCTACACTTTTTAACTATGGCAGTGATTTTTAAAAGAGTAAAATTTCATCTACGCCTTTTAACTATGGCAGTGATTTTAAAAGAGTAAAATTTCACTTGTTGAGAAAATTCACCTATATATGATGTCAAGATAAGGCCATTTTAAGCTAATGACAGCTGACGGCAGGACTGAATTTTAAGTGTTTTTGCTCATTAGTAGGGCTATCACCATGGAGGACAACAGAGCTTCAATCTGTCAAGAAATGAGAGACACCACCATCTGGCAAGTGAGAGGGGATCTCCACGGCACCCGCTGCGAGAGCCATATCAGGGTCCACGTGCCCCGGGCCAGACCCCATGCAGACTGAGCGGGCAGATCACCGAGAAGTCTCCAGCCCCAGAACTCCTGGACAGTCCTGACAGCTTCCGGATGGAATTTAACTGCAAAGACGATCATTTGTTACTCTCTTTGCCACTTCAGCCTATTTCTGACTTAGTATTTTAAAATGACGTCTTAATTACTGTCAAAATAGCCTTATTACAATCTTGTAAGGAAACCTACTTTCTACCTTCTAGCTGTCATTAGTGAATTCAGAGACAAGGGCCAGCCTTCTTTGGCTCGTGCCAGCCGTGCGCTTTCACTGGACCTTCACAGCAGGGCTGCCCCACCTGCCCTGGCCAGGATCCCTGACCAACCAGGGGTCAAGATGAGTGGACGCCAGGGGACACGGCGAGTCATAGAGGAGGCACTGAAGCCTCTTGTACCAAGCGGGTTTGCGGCAGCAGAGGGCCCCACCTCCCCTTTACTTATCACCCTAAACGGGGATGTGAGGAGAAGACAGCACCTTACGAGGGGGTGACCCAGGCCCCCGCATGGACAGGCTCGCTGCGCACACACAGAAAGCCCAAATGGGACCTACCCAAGGACCTCTCATCCGCATGTGCTAAGGCCAGGCTTTCCACGTATGTAACCAAGGCTTCAAACACAAACTGTTCTACCAGAGACTCTTCCTCCCTGCAAAATAAAGAATATTGAGCCTTACCTGAGAAGACAATAAAACAGAAACAATGAAGGGAAAAAGTTATGTTATTAAAGAATACATACCTTAATGAAATTTGTCTTTAAAAACGCCACAAATTTTTTAAAACATAAAACAACCTAAAACACTTCTGAAAGAAGAAAACCTGGTCAAAAACAGACCCAAGAGGCACAGGCTTTTTACTATTACAAGCACCCTCCTCCACCTGTGGACCTGCTCACAGCACATAACCTAAAACCTAAAGCCACTGTTCTGACCACACTCCACACACCTCATCAAAATTACATGTCGCAGAAAAGAAGACCTGGTACTACGTTCACATTTTTTTAAATGAAGGAATTTTTAAAGTTCTCTACCTATCCAAAAGTAAGTTAACATCAACAGTCATCTCTGGGCCTTTTACAAGCATATCCGCCACATGTGAACAACTACCTGGACCACCAATGTCTGTGGACCATCCACTGACGTCACACTCACGGGCAGGCCACAGGCACAGGCCAGCCTCTCCCTGGAAAATCTGTCCCTCAGCGACACAGGACAGTGAATGATTAAGCACACAACGCCAGGCAGGGGCACTAAGGCGCATGGGCGTTCTAGCCGTGTGACCAAGTGCAGGGTCACTGCTCCACCTCTGAGAGGTGATTTCCTGAAACAGGACCAGAGTGAGGAACCAGCAGGTGCCAGAGGGTGGGGAGGACTGAGAGGAAGACCGCATGCCACTGTTTGGTTTGGGAGGCGTATCACCCTAGTTTTTTAAATCTGAGTCCTAGAAGGGGACCCACAAGCTCCACGTGTCCTCCGCGACTCCCCACCACACACCCAGAGTGACAGTGACACTAAAGGGCACCGGGCCGTGGGCCACAAAGGCAGATGGAGCCCAGGAGTGGGAGCGAGGGGCCCAGGCTCACCCAGGAGAGGGATGTGCGGCCGGACCCCAGAGGTGGGGTTGGGGTCAGAGTCCCAGGCTGGCTACAGTGGCTTGTATCTTAGATGCAAACACCACTTGAAGTAGCGAGGAGGAAATGACATGACCAAATGATACTCCAAATCCACGATCCCCAGGGAAAGCTCTACAGAACAGTTCGTGAGCTTGCAGGATGGAAGCACCTGGACTTGTACTTGCATCACTCAACACACAAGCCCTCGAACACGGTTCCCTCGGGCATCATTTCTCAAAGCCACCCGGAATGTAGTCCAGCAAATCCCAGTGTCCGAGAAAGACGGCAACAGGGGAAAGGGAACAAGGCCCAACAGGACGGAGGGGGGAGCGCGCGGGCGCACAGTCGGGTCAGACAGGGTGGGCGAGTGGGGCGGAGAGGAGCTCTCCACCCCGACAGACCCAGAGGAGCCAGGCCCAATGACCCCCTGCGTGACGCTGCCCTCCAGCCCAGGTTCAGCCTGGACTGCCGACTGCGCTCACTGACCCCACGAGAGAATTCTGCTCTGACCTGCTCCTGACACCCAAGTCAGGCCACTGGGGTCTCAGAAGCAGAAACTAAAGGGCAGTCCACATTCTTGGACGGTACTTCTCCCCAGTGTCAGCTGTGGGTCCACTTCACACATTTCTAGAGAGCTCGGCTTCCCAGGACTAACGATGGACTCTGTCAACCTAATTCCTTGGACCAGGCTCCTGTCCTCTGAGAAGCTGAAGCCAGTCTCTGTTCGGCAGAGTTTCCCAGGATCCTTTACCTGACAGTGAAAACACTGATCCAACCTCACCTGGCCATGTCTATGCCTAACAGCTGCTTTCCAAAACCAAGAGCACACCGATTAGGGTACATACCAATATATAGAGAATGAAGCAAAAAAGCAAAGCAAGGGAACAAGTAACATCAAAGTCAGGAGAAGGATTAACTTAGGGCAGGGCAGATCTAAAATACTGATAACGCTCGATTTCTAAACCTAGGTGGTCAATATGCAGGAACATGTTACTGTTATTATTATACAAACTTTACACATTTTAGGGTTTTCAAATTGAGGCATAACCGACATACGTTGCATCAGCTCCAGGTGCACAACACAGCAGCTCGCTATTTGTACATGTTACAAAACCATCACTGCAAGCCTAGTCAACATCGGTCACCACACCTACTTACAAAATGCTGTGCCTTGTGATAAGAACTTTTAATAGCTTCTCTCTCAGCAACTTCCATATATAGGATACAGTGTTATTAACTGTAGTCATCATGCTGTGCATTACACCACCAGGACTCACTTCTTTTATAACTTAAACTTTGTAGCTTTTGATCCCCTTCACCCATTTCTCTGAGCCCCCAGCCCCTAGCTTTGGCAACCACCAATCTGTTCTCTGCATCGATGACCTTGTTTGTTTGTTTGCTGTTGTTGTTTACAATTTAATATATAAGTGAGATCATACAGTATTTGTCTTATTCTGTCTGACTTGTTTTACTTAGCATAATGCCCTCTAGGTCCATCCATGTTGTCACAAATGGCAAGATTTCCTCCTTTTTTATGGCTGAGTAATATTCCATTGTGTGTGTGTGTGTGTGTGTGTGTGTGTATCAGATCTTCTATACCCATTCATCTCGCAATAGGCACTAAGGTTGCTTCCATGTCTTGGCTATTACAAATAATGCTGCAATGAACATGGGGGTGCATAAATCTTCTCAAATTAGTGTTTTCATTTTCTTCGGATAAATACCCAGGAGTGGAATTGCTGGATCATATGGTAGTTCTATTTTTAATTTTTTGAGGAACCTCCACACTATTTTCCACAGTGGCTGCATGAATTTACATTCCCATCAACAGTGCACGAGGGTTCCCTTTTCTCCACACCCTCACTAGCATTTGGTATTTGTAGACTTTTTGATGATGGCCCTTCTGACCAGTGTGAGGTGATACCTCATTGTGGTTTTGATCTGCATTTCCCTGATGATTAGTGATGTTAAGCATCTTTTCACGTACCTGTTGGCCATTTCTATGTCTTTTTTAGGAAAATGTCTTGTCAAGATATTCTGCTCATTTTTTTAATCAGATTTTTTGCCATTGAGCTCTCTATATATTTTGGATATTAACCCTTTATTAGATATATGATTTGCAACTATATTCTCCCATTCAGTAGGTTGCCTTTTCATTTTGTTGACCGTTTGCTGTGCAGAAGTTTTTAGTTGGATGTAATCCCACTTGTTTATTTTTGCTTTTGGTGTCAGATTCAAAAAATCATCCCTAAGACCTGTGTCAGGAAGCTTACCAGACCTATGTCAGGGAGCTTACCACCTATGTTTTCTTCTAGGAGTTTTATGGTTTCAGGTCTTACATTCAAATCTTTACTCCATTTTGAGTTATAGTTTTTGTGAATGGTTTAAGACAGGGGTCCAGTTCTCCCAACACCATTTATTGAAGAGGCTGTCTTTCTCCACTGTGTATTCCTGGCTCCTCTGTCATGAAATTAATTGACCATATGTGTGTGGGTTTATTTCTGGGCATTCTGTTCTGTTCCAATGATCTATGTGACTGTATTTCTGCCAACACCATGTTGTTTTGATTACTATAACTTTGTATAGTAGTTGGAAATCAGGAAGTGTGATGCTTCCAGCCTTGTTCTTTTTCAGGACTGCTTTGACTTTTCAGGGTCTTTGTGGTTCCACACAAATTTTAGGACTGTTTGCCCTATTTCTGTGAAAAAAGCCATTGGAATTTTGATAGGGATTGCACTGAATCTGAAGATTGTTTTGGGTAGTATGGAAATTTTAACAATATTAATTCTTCCAATCCATGAGCACAGAGTATCTTTCTGTTAATTTGTGTCTTATTCAATCTCTGTCATCAATGTCTTACAGTTGTCAGTGTACAGGTCTTTCACCCCCTTGGTTAAATTTATCCCTAGGTATTTTATTCCTCTTGATACAGCTGTAAATGAGATTGTTTTCTTTTTTTTCTTTTTTTTTTTTTTGGCTGTGTTGGGTCTTCTTTGTTGCTGCGCGTGGGCTTTCTCTATTTGCGGTAAGCAGGACTATTCTCCGTTGTGGTGTGCAGGCTTCTCGTTGCAGTGGCTTCTCTTGTTGCAGAGCACAGGCTGTAGGCGTGCAGGCTTCAGTAGTTGCAGCACGCAGGCCCTAGAGCACACAGGCTTCAGTAGTTGTGGCTCACGGGCTCTAGAGCACAGGCACAGTAGTTGTGGTGCACAGGCTTAGTTGCACCACAGCACGTGGGATCTTCCCAGACCAGGGCTTGAACCTGTGTCCCCTGCATTGGTAGGCGGATTCTTAACCACTGTGCCACTGGGGAAGTCCTGAGACTGTTTTCTTAATTTCACTTTCTGATTGTTCATTATGAGTACATGGACAGGCAACAGACTTTTGTATACTGATTTTGTATCCTGCAATTTTACTGAGTTTATCAGTTCTAACAGTTTTATTGGTGGAGTCTTTAGGGTTTTCTATCTGTAATATCATGTCATCTGCAAATAGTGACAGTTTTACATGTTTTTAAACATTCTTCTATACACACAGGTTTCACAATTTAAAAAACGAAAAGGAAAAATGTATCAAAATACCAAGGGCATTTTTCACAGAACTAGAATAATTTAAAATTTTGTATGGAAATACAAAAGACGCCAAATAAGCCAAAACAATCTTGAGAAAGAATAACAGAGCTGGAGGAATCACGCTCCCTGACTTTAAACTATACTGTACGGTAATCAAAACAGCATGGTATTAGCACAAAACAGATATATAGATCAATGGAACAGAGTAGAGAGCCCAGAAATAAGACCACGCACTTATGGTCAATTAATCTATGACAAAGGAGGCAAGAATATACAATGCAGAAAAGACAGTCTCTTCAGTAACTGGTGCTGGGAAAACCGGACAGCTACATGTAGAAGAATGAAATTAGAACATTCATTCTCTAACGGCATACAAAAAAATAAACTCAAAATGTATTAAACACCTAAACGTACGACTGGAAACCTTAAAACTCCTAGAAGAAAACATAGGAAGAACACTCTCTGACATAAATTGTAGCAATATTTTCTGTCTCCTAAAGCAAAGAAAACAAAAGCAAAAAGAAACAAAGGAGGCCTAATTAAACCTAAAAACTTCTGCACAGCAAAGGAAACCATCAACAAAACAAAATGACAACCTACTGGATGGGAGAAAATATCTGCAAATGATAAGATGAATATAGGGCTAATATCCAAAATATACAAACAGCTCAAACAGCTCAGTATCAAAAAAACAAAGACCTGAATAGACATTTTTGCAAAGAAGACACACAGATGGCCAACAGGCACATGAAAAGATGCTCAACATCGTTAATCATCAGGGAAGTACAATCAAAACCACAAGGACATGTCACCTCACACGTGGCAGATGACCATCACCAAAAAGACTGCAAATAACAAGTATTGGCAAGGATGTGGAGAAAAGTGCACCTCATGCTCTGTGCGTGGGAATGTAAGTTAGTGCAGCCACTGTGGAGAACAGTGTGGAGATTCCTCAAAAAACTAAAAATAGAGCTACCATACAACCCAGCAACTCCATTCCTGGGAATTTATCCAGAAAACCCAAAAACACTTATTTGAAAAACTACATGCACCCCACTGTTCATAGCAGCACTATTCACAATTGCCAAGACATGGAAACAACCTAAGTGTCCATCAACAGATGAATGGATAAAGAAGATGTGTTAAGGGACTTCCCTGGCAGTCCAGTGGTTAGGACTCCATGCTTCCACTGCAGGGGGCACAGGTTAGATCCCTGGTCAGGCCAGATAAATAAATAAATAAATAAATAAAAGATGTGGTAAATATATACAATGAATGTTACTCAGCCATAAAAAAGAATGAAATAATTCCATTTGCAGCTACATGGATGGACCTACAGAGTATTATGCTTAGTGAAATACACCAGACTAATACTGTATGATACCACTTGTATGAGAACTCTAAAAAATAAAACGTATGTATATAACAAAGCAGAACCAGACTCACAGATATAAAGAACAAATTAGTGGTTACCAGAGGGAAGGAGGAGGGGCAAAATAGGGGTAGGGGACTTAGAGACACAAACTACTATGCATAAAACAGATAAGCAACAAGGATATAATGTACAGCACAGGAAAACAGCTAATATTTTATAATAACTATAAATGGAACATAACCTTTAAAAATTGTGAATCACTACACTGTACACCTGAAACATACATTTTACATCAACTATACCTCAACTAAAAAAATCAACACAGTGGCTTCAAACTCCAGTCGATTTTCATACAAACGTGCGCATGCCCCCACACACGCAGAGACAGATTCCTATCCATCCAGCTATCCTCTCTCTATCCATCTACCACCAATCTATCCATCCATCCATCTAAAATCTATCTACTTATCATCCACCTACCTCTCCAACCATCATCCACCCATCCATCTATCCACCCATCCATCATCCATCCATCCATCATCCATCCATCATCTATCCACCCATCCATCCAACTAAAATCTATCTGCTTATCATCCACCTACCTCTCCATCCATCATCCATCCCTCCATCATCCATCCATCATCTCTCTTATTTTCACAACTGCTCCCCTCATCACTATCCCAACTGCCATTTCCTGAGAGAAGCTATTCTAACCAAATGAGGTCAGATTCCTCATTATAAGGTTCCTTAGTAATCATGTACCACTACTTAATTTTTTTTTTCTCCATGCTGCACAGTAGTGGGATCTTAGTTCCCCGACCAGGTATTAAACCCGGGCAGCCAGCGATGAAAGCGCAGTGTCCTAACCACTGGACCGCCAGGGAATTCCCTGTACCGCTACTTAAAAGCACTAATTCCAGCTACAAATTTTACCTTTATCTCTGTGATTGGTTGAATATTATCTACCTGTCTTTTTTAAATGCAGCCCTCACGAAGGGCTACACCTTTGTATCTCCAGCATTCGGCACGGTGCCTGGCACGTAACAGTCTGACCTAGCGAACAGTACTAAATGAACAAACGAACAAACACTACTACAACCTTAGGTCAAGGACTACCTTGTCCTTGGACTGTGAAACCACCCTGTCACTGATGTCCTGGCCCTCAGACCCACTCCCCACACAGCTACTGGTAGGTGAGTTTTGGGAGGAGTCTAACCGTGCCGCTCCCTGCTCCCACTATCCAGGACTTGCCGTCTCTGGACGTGGCCTTCACGTCTTAACTCCACAAAGAGAGGCTCCTGGCCAGTCTCATTTCGCTCCCTTCCAAACCTCAAACTCCACAGCAAGGAGGAGAAAATGACTTTGTCTCCTTACATGCTGTCCTCTTATCTCTGCCCTGTCCCTCTGACCTGAAATGCTTGGGCCAGTTTCCACTCATCCCCTAAGCCTCATCCCAAGTATAAATGGTACAGGAGGCCAGGAGGTACAGGAAACCTCCCCTAACCTACTCACACCATGTCAGACACTCCTCTTCTGTGCTTCAAAAGACTGTGTATTATGGCTGTTGTTGCACTTTCCAGACTGTGTACTATTACGCTTCAATGTAGATCTCAACACGTTCTGAGCCTCTTCTTGAATGCAAACATCATTTTAATTCATTATTTAATCCCCAGAAAATAGCACAGCATCCAGCATGTTAACTATTTACTAAATGCTTGATATATGACTACATGGATACATAAATAGTGAGTCACTTTACAAAATCACTATTGAAAATTTAAAGATCTTAGACCACATGCCATAACGAAAAGACCCCACAGGCCCCAACAAAGATCCCATTTGCTGCAACTAAGACCCAACACAGCCGAAAGAAGAAAAGGAAAATAAATAAATATTAAAAAAAAAAAAAGAAGAAAATTTAAAGATCTTTACACTCTTCCCTGTAAGGTAACTTACGCACCTGAATTCCCTGTAGATATTATTAAAAGCAAGTGATGCTCCCAGTCTCTTGAAAGCATTGGGGTGAAGTGCAAAGCTGTACAGTCGCTTGAAAAGTGATTTGGTGTTTACTGGACTGTTTTCCTGCTGCTGTGGTGTTGTCTGCTTAATGGACCATTTGAGGAATTCTTGAATACACCGACCACAAAAATCTCTTAAAGTACTGTCAAAGGGGTCCACAATTCCATCCTGAAACAAAGCATAAAATGACAACTGAATACCTTGGTCTGCCTCTGAGCATAAATGAAGTATGTTATGAAAATTAATTTAGAGCACTACTAAGGAAAAAACAGACACTAGTCAAACCAATCTGACTGTCTAGAATCTAGACTCTAATAACAAATTCCTTTTGACATAATGAAAAGTTTCTTCTAAACAAATTAAGAAACTGAAAAATACACGAAAAAAGAGAATACTTTAATTGTACAGCAACAAAGCAGACTTTCCTTCCCCTGAAGAAACACAATGATTATATCCTAAAAACCTCTGTTGTTGATTCTACCTCATAACATTATCTGAAATGCTTTATTTATTGAGGATAAATAGAATAAGACCCTTGCAAGTTTCAAGGAAACTGTAACGCTACACAAAGAAAAATCACAGAGATGTGGTTCTAAAAGTAGAACCTTCTATCAGAGCAGTCCCCAGAAAGGCACAGTCTCTAAATACTTGAAAAAACAGCTAAGAAAATTTGAGTGCTTTTGTTTCTCTCTTAGATCCACACAGGAAAAGTTTAACTTGAGAAAGTACACGGAAACTGAAATAAGGGGATTCTTTCTAACATGCCTGGTTCCTTGCTACATGCAAAATCTTTGATCACAGCGCGAGTTAGAATTCACGGAGGTGAAGAAACGGGCAGAGGAGTGGACAGCAGGGACACAAGTGTGCTGGAGCGCACCAGCCTCCACCTCTGCCTTCACCTTTTTTCTTTCCGTAAACTCTCTCATGTTACATTTCCATTCCCAACTGGTTTTTTCCTGAAGCCCTGACTTAAGCTACCTTCAAGGATCAAAAGGGGAAAAGGAACAGCTAAGATAGAAACTTTAGAACAGAAACATTAGAATAAATCCGTCTGAATGAAATAAGCCACAAGCTAAATTTAATTAAATGGATGTCATAGGCAGCTTTCACACTAGACACTGCAGGGAATTAAACCACAGGTACAATGATGTCATCATCCTAATTACAAATGTTCAGTAACTCCCACTGCCCACAAGTGGCAGCCAGTTAGGCAACCTCTGAGAGGGAAAGGAGCTGTGTTAGTAACTACACACACAACCGGGGCAACAGGGGCAACAGGGACAACAGGGCTGGCCTGGGCAAACTGCAACAAAGAGTGGCCCTACATGCAACGACACACCTCATTTCAAACTTAACAGAAAGTGACCCACAGATTCAAACAAATCAGTCTGCAAAAACATGGATTAAAGGATGTTTGTCTGCACAAACTTGTTATGTGTTCAACTGGGCATTTTTTAAAAAAATTTAGTTATCTATTTTTGGCCGTGTTGGGTCTTTGTTGCTGCACACGGGCTTTCTCTAGTTGTGGTGAGCGGGGGCTACTCTTCCTTGAGGCACGCGGGCTTCTCGTTGCGGTGGCTTCTCTTGTTGCGAAGCATGGGCTCTAGGCACTCGGGCTTCAGTAGTTGTGGCTCGCAGGCTCAGTAGTTGTGGCTCGTGGGCTCTAGAGCGCAGGCTCAGTAGTTGTGGCGCACAGGCTTAGTTGCTCTGCGGCATGTGGGATCTTCCTGGACCAGGGCTTGAACCCGTGTCCCCTGCATTGGCAGGCGGATTCTTAACCACTGCGCCACCAGGGAAGTCCCTCAACTGGGGATTTTGATTCCAAAGTCAGTAATATGCCAAAACAAAAGTATAGGTTGAAATAATAGGTAAATATCAATTAAGATGATATTTAAAGAAATCAAATGTAGTTATTTGCACGAGTTCAGAATATTAAAATCAAATGAGTGTGGAAAGACAGTAAGGCTTTAGCCGACCTCACGGCCTCTGCCCGCAGTGAGCCAGTGACCCCACCCTCACAAGTCCACCTCTGCCGTCTCAGGACAGTTCTGTGTACGTGGTGAACTGCGGTGTCTAGGGGCTTTGATTGCTGAATCTGAATGCAGGAGGAAACAGGACCAGCTCAAAAAATTCCTTTCACTCTGAACTAGTATATATTATAGTTAAAAAAAAAAAGAGGATACTGCAACTCTGATAGAAGTCCAAGAACATTCTTATTCACCCTTTCCACCCTCGACACACACACACACACACACACACACACACACACAGCCTTAATGTAGATGAAGTCTGTCAAATTTATAACCATCCTCCCAAAAGGAACAAAACAAAAACATCCATTTGCCTGTAGCTATTTAGAAGTATCACTTAATAAACATAGCACCTTGTTCATTAAATGCCATCTCACCAAAATAAAAGAGATGATCCAATCTAGCTAGATGTTACATTTTGATACCTTGACAGGTAGCTTTTCTTAAAGTTCTGAGTATTGATCACATATAACCATTTGATGGGAACGGCAGGAAAAGAACCATGACTCACCAGTATTGTTTCTAGTAAGGCAACAGTGTCCTGACTTTCAAATTTCTTATTGTTGGTGAACCAGTGAATCAGCTGCATAACTAGAGGTTCATACAGTTGCCTCGGCACCTGAAGGAGTAATAACATCAGAATTTACTTTTGTCATGTAAATTTTGTATCAGAGAGAGTTCCATTTATATGACAGGGGCAAAATTAAGCGTAATATTACTGTGGTTATATTAGTTTCCTTCTCTAGTTAAATTCTGTGATGAACGTGGTCTAACTTCTTCCTAAGAGTCTGGCAAAGAAAAATACGCATCCCCAAACTTACTGTTCCTCTAACGAGGAGGGCAATTAGGGTGACGGTGATGGTTTTGATCATTCACCCTGATTAACCTGATCCTGAGTTGAACAGAAGGCATTCTGTTCACACCCCCGTGGGGACAAAGCAGAAGCCAGGTCAGCGTCCTCTACATACAGACTTCCAGGCTGTATCACAGAACAAGAGTAGAAGAGGCACTTCCCCCTCGGCTGCCAAAAGAAGGGAAACTAGTCTTTACTCCTTGGAGATGCGGGTTCTCACCCTAACCTTCTCAAATGTAAATACAGTCTCTCCAGGGCCCAGAGAGCCCTGTGGGTGTCTGGCTCCTACAATCCAGGGTGGCTCCCAGGCCTGGAGAGAAGTTTTACTGTCCTTTTGGATCAGAGCAATTTCCTGAGACAAATGGTTATGCATCTAACCCTCATTCTCTATGAAGAGTAAATGTTCACAGCCCGAGTGAAGGGGAACATTCCTGATCTTCACGTCTCACAAGGCTGGCTGTACAGGAGCACTGAGAAATCCAGGGGAGTTCTACTTCCCCGCTGATACTCAGCTTAAGAACAAAGCACATGGTACGGACACCACATCAAAAATCACATGAGGGAGGTCCCTGGCAGTCCAGTGGGGGACCATGTGCTTCCACTGCAGGGGGTGTGGGTTCCATCCCTGGTCAGGGAACTAGGATCCCACATAACGCCTGTTGTGGCCAAAAAATAAAATTAAATTAAAAAAAAAAAAAAAACCCACAAAAATCACGTGAAATGTCTGGGGCTCAGACCAAACAAGTTCTCTTACACCTGTGTATTTCTCCAAAAAATATCTTTCTAAACTTTGAAGCAACTTTTTGACTTAAAGTAAAAGAATCTTACCTTTCAGTTTGGATATTTAACCTGGTCTTAAAGCATCACTCTTTTTTTTTTTCCCCCAAAAAGAATTATTTTGTATTCTTAGAACATAAATTATATATATGTACACACACACCATTTACAGAAAATGTAGAAAACCATCCAACTACAATCCTACATCCAAAAGGTAACCACTGTTAACATTCTAAACCAGTTAACTCAGTATATTTTATTTATACACAATTTAAATATATGTATACGTGTGTGTAAAAATATACACTTTTGTAACCACTTTTCTGCCCCTTAATTTTGAATCCTTTTCATGTAAATACATAAGCTATATCAGTATCTTTATTAGATGCCTGCTATCTCATATATGGATAAACCATGATTCAGTTACCCAATCCTGTTGTTAGAAATGCAGTATGTCTGTCTTATACACACCACTCTTAACACCTCTCTGGACAAGGGCTGCTGTCCACACTCCCACCTGCCAGGACTCACAAGTCCCTTTCCCTACAAGCTTGGCAGCACTAAACACTGCCAATTTTTAAAATATTTGACAACTGCTGCAATCCATACCATTTTAATTTGAATTTCCTTGTTTACTAAAAAGGTTGAATATTTAAAACATATTTAATTGGCCATATGTACTTCTGTGTTCAAGAGCTGCCCATTTTTGTTCTTTATCCATTTGCCCATTTTAAAATCTTAGTATCTTCAGCACAATGTGGGAAAAAAAAAAATTTCCCTACATCATGTGTATGTCAAAACTGTGGGTTTGTGCCATTCAGTGGTTTTAAATACTTATAAAGTCAGAACTATCAATACACTAACAGTTTTCTTCCACAGATCTCCCTTCAATACCTTGTATGAAAATTTCCCTTTCTACACAAACTGTATGGAAAGACACCTATAATGTAATGATAAAATCCAACCAAGTAGCAGAAATCACATTTTACATAAAAGAAAGCATTTTTGAATGCTATAATCCTTTTTATCTGTAAAACAAAATTTATATGTATGCTTATAAAAATTTATATAAAATTTATACGTATGCTATGTTTTACAAAGATCTAGGAGTATTTTCACCAAACTTTCGGCAGAGGATACAGTGGCTTTTCCTGAGGAATAATGGTGGGAAAGGGGTGATGACGTGGAGGTTCACTTTTAGCATCATATGTTTCTATATTAATTAGTATATTTTACCAATGAAAAAGACCATCCCAATCCAAAGATACATGCAGACATGCTATAATTCATCACATTTTTCTATAATATTTTTAGAGTTTATTTTTCCTTCTAGATCTTTTTAATTTGAAATTAACCTCTCATATGTTAGTCAAATGCTATAATAGAATTTATTAAATGTTCCATTTCTCACTAACTTAAAAAAGCCCCTTTTACCACACATACAATATTTATGTGTACACATGGGTCCACTTGCCAACTGCCAGACAGTCCCACGGACATATCTGTGCACAAGTTCAACCCCATTATAATTAACGTGGCTTCTTCTTAGTATCTGTTAGGGCAAGACACCCTTCAGTACCTGACCCTGCCAAAATTTTTCTTGGTTCGGCTCTAGCAATTATTCTTCCAGATTACTTTTGACGTTCAAAACGAAATTAATTCCGGGATTTTTGCTGGAACGATACCAAACTTACTGAACAATTTGGAAAGAGCTCGAATTTTTTCAATATTGATCCTTTTTTTTTTTTTGGCCACGCCGCCCAGCTTGCGGGATCTCAGTTCCCCGACCAGGAATCAAACCTGGGCTACCTGAAGTGGAAGCACCAAGTCCTAACCACTGGACTGCCAGGGCATTCCCTCAATATTGATTCTTCAGGTACACATCACTTTCATTTTATATTCATAAAATACGTTTGCCTGGCATATTAAAGTTTATTCCTAGACGTTTTATTTTACTTCATTTTATTTTTTACACTGCGCCATGCAGCTTGCAGGATCTCAGTTCCCCAACCAGGGACTGAACCTGGGCCACAGCAGTGAAAGCTCAGAATCCTATCCACTAGGCCGAACTCCCCCAGACGTTTTATTATTATTACATTTTTTGATGCTGTTATGAATGCTATGTTGTAAACATATTTTCCAAGTGGTCAATGCTACAATAGAATATGAGACATATTAGAACACTGATATATGAGAATTCTATTTTGTAATTCATCAGCTTTCTCCTTTATTAATTCTTAGATTTATCAGTTGATACTCTGGGCTTTCCATATTTTTTTTAAACTATATTCAAAATAATAATTTTTTTCCTTCCTTTCTCTGATGTCCCTGACCTCAGGGACCTCATGGCCTGATGAGAGACCCAGAGGCTAACCAGCACAAATAACTTACGAAACACAGACGACCAAAGCACAAGGCAGCATCACTGCGTCATGGCTGGGCAGGATTTGGCTGTGATATTCAGGTAAACATTCTTCATCATTTTTTTAAAGACAAAATTAAACTATTCCTGATTTACCAAAACAAAATACCTTCTTGGCCTATATGAAGAGAATCGCTGCTTATGAAACCTATTTCTGTGGTAAATTTCCAGTTTTACCCCAAAATCCTATTTAATCATGGTGCATCTTAAGGCACTGCTGGATTGTATTTGTTCACATATATACTGAAGTATATTCCATCTGTATTTATAAGTGAGTTTTTCATTTAGTTTTCTTTTTTATGTGTGCACCCTTATATCAGGGTTCTGCCAGCTTCATAAAATAAAGAATTTGTCTTCCGTGTCCCAGCAGCAAAGGAGAATTCTGTCCAAAAAGCCACGAGGAAGAGATGACCTGCTGACATCTCCAAGCGCCCCCGACTGCTGGCCACGGCCCCTCCTCTCTTCTTCACCCCTAAGTGACAGAGCCGGTAGCAAAATCAGCCTTAAGGGCTAGACTCTCGTAATTAATTCCTTAATTACTTAATTAATTACTCTCATCACTTAATTCCTTAGGGCCCATCCCTGAGGAATTAAGCCGGAGTCGGAAGGGCAGGAGCCAGGTAGCAGGTTTTCCAAGACCCCAGAGTGGTCCCAACGTGCAGCAAGCTCTGACCACCACTGAACTAGACAGGACTGTGTAAAAAAATTCTGTAACTGTTTCAAATTCAAAGTCATGCACTTACCTGATCTACATCACATGCCAGTCGAAGCAGCACAGGAAAAGTGCGCTTATAGAGCTGGTACATGGGTGGGGGGCCCAGGCCACTGTCAGGCATCTGAGTGGCTTTTCCCAGCATAAACATGACAATGCTGTGCAGAAGCTCACAGGCCGCAACCTGAAACAGGCCAGGGGTCCAACAAAGGTTAAGAGCATTTTGAAATGCTACACAACGTAGCCCTTTAAAAAGGAAAACTTCGGCAGCAGATAACTATCCCACCCAAAAATAAATGAACTGGAAGTGGCACTTCTTGTTGTATAAAATTCATGCTTCCGTTCACTTTGATCTGGAGCCCACAGTGAAGAACTGAGATTTAAAAGATTTAGACATCAGGGGCTTCCCTGGTGGCGCAGTGGTTGAGAGTCCGCCTGCCGATGCAGGGGACATGGGTTCGTGCCCCGATCCCGGAAGATCCCACATGCCGCGGAGCGGCTGGGCCCGCGAGCCATGGCCGCGGAGCCTGTGTGTCCGGAGCCTGTGCTCCGCAACGGGGGAGGCCACAGCAGTGAGAGGCCCGCGTACAGCAAAAATAAATCAATAAATAAATAAAAAGATTTAGACATCAGGACTAATACATTCATAAGAAACGTATTTCCATGCTGCTGTATCACAGAACTCTGCTTCATGTGTTAGCACATTTTCAACTGTCACTTTCAGTAAATATATTTTTAAGGCACAAATTTTGGAAATGTACAGATTAATATAAAGATTTGAGATTATCTGTTTCTAATCTCCCAGGTTGAAGAGATAATCAAGTACAGACTAAAAATCACTTTTCAACACCCTCTGTACTATTTTCTATTATGAAGAGTTCTGGTATATTAATGTTTTGCCAGGTTATCATCTATTATTCAGATAATTTATGTTTAACTTCCATTTTCCAAGGACACATACTTCTGATAACTGAACAGTTTCCTGATTACTATACTAGAGAAAACACAAAATCCGTGAAACACAATATGTGTTTCCTAACGAATACACGTCTAACCACAGCAGGTGATCAGTGAGTACTTTGGTTTGTCTGTCGGCGGCCGAGAGCGCCAGCTCTGTGACGCGTGGCAGGAATGGGTCCAGGTGGATGATGGGCTTCATGTCCGCGAAGGGCACCGCGAAGCCGAGCCTCCTCTCTCTGTCCCAGGCCACACAGCGTCTGGCCCTCTCCTCGGGGGACACTGCTGTCAGAGAGATGCAGAGTGCTTTCGGTCAGTCCCTCCTCGCTCCAGGACAGCCCCTGGCTCACCCCTTCCTGCTCTGTTTACCACACGTGTACAAACCACCACGCACTGTTTCTGAATTTGACTTAAAGGCAAACCATTTTTAAACAAGTCTGATAGTCTGGAATGTTTAATTTCCAATTTCAGTAAGAGTTACTCTTCTGTGGAAAAATGATAAATGCACAATACTTCAATTAAGTATCTCCTCTTTATAACACTTATTTTCCTAATACGGGCTCTGACTTCTGAAATGCCCAAATCACCAATACACTTAATATGAAATTTTAAAGGTAAAAATACCAATTTTTACTAATCAAAGATGCTAATTCCGGGCTTCCCTGGTGGCACAGTGGCTGAGAGTCCGCCTGCCGATGCAGGGGGACACAGGTTCGTGCCCCAGTCCGGCAAGATCCCACATGCCACAGAACGGCTGGGCCCGTAAGCCATGGCCACTGAGCCTGCGCGTCCGGAGCCTGCGCTCCGCAACGAGAGAGGCCACAACAGTGAGAGGCCTGCGTACCACACACAGGGAAAAAAAAAAAAAAAAAAAGCTAATTCCGATCAAAAACAACTTAAATTATCCAAATATTAAGGATATCAGGTTAAAAAAGATAACTTTGAACTCCTGACACAATGTTTAATATAAAGGTGCATCAAGCTAGATTCTGCTTCATAAAGGAAAAGACACCAGACCCCAGTGAGCGAGCACAAAGAACCCCACAGGCTGCATGGCACAGTGGAAGTATTCACTCCATCAGGCAAAACATGGCTCTTCATAATCTTACCTGAAAACACATAAATGACATACAGGAGCAAATATCAGAACACACCATGACCTGTATGCATCCAAATACACCCATGGGGTTAATGTGCTTTAAGGAAAGGTCACCTGTTATGAGGTTTTTGCTGATCTGTCCCCCAAGACGGCCAAGCACTTGCACGACCTGAACCCGTATTTCTTCTAAGGACAGCGCTTCATGCTGCAAACATGGTGACAAGTTAAACATTAGAGAGTCACGAGCTGCAAGAAAGCTGCTCTACCACCCTCGCCAGTGTTGACACCTCCAATGGCTCGTTATAGCCTACACGGCACTGCAGTTAATTTTATTGCAAATTCACGAAAAGAAGCCACAGCTCTTCCAATTTTGTAGTTCGCTGTCCGTTTCCTAGACCATAGGTTCCAAAGTTTTGGCAAGAGCCTTTACACCCTTAAAAAATACTGAGGCTTCCCAAAGAACTTCTGTTTATGTAGGTGGTATTTACCAGTATTTATCATAAGTTGAAACTTAGATATTATTTAAATAGTTATCATTTACTTTAAAAACAGTGAACCCACGACATGTTAACAAACGATAAACTTTTAGGAAAAGTAACAATATATTCCAAATAAACAACCTCAGGCAAGTGGTACTGTTTCCCATTTTCAAATTTGTGACAGACTTGTTGTTGGGCTGTAACTGGGAAAGGAAGAGTATTTTAATAGTCTTTCTAGATAACTGGGCTTTTTCTCTGATACGGCTCCAAAACTGAAGTGGAAGTTTCTTAAAGGTTAGTCACAAAGTGGAATCTGAAACCACATCAGTGAAGATTATGTAGTCACTACATTAAAATCCATGGGCTTCTCTTGCTCTCTGTGGATTTTCACCCACCCACGATTTGGGAACATAATGTACTGTTCATCTGAAAACAATGGTTCCCTGGGTCATGCAGATCTTCCACATGTTGATGCATTTCACTGTACATGTGAAAATATCACAGTTGTTAAGTACTGAGAAGCTGCCCAGCTCATGATGGTTACAAGTCTTCCAAAATTTTAATTTTCACTTAAAAGCTTGAATTTTATCACTGGCAACCAATACTCTCAGAAGTTTTCTTTGAAGTGACAGGCTCGCTCTCTGCCTTGGAGAAAACGCCTGCCAGACACTGAGCAGCCAGGCTGTCTACCCCAGTAACAACGGCGTTCACAAGGGAAGGGCTGCTCGGCGCACCCCTGAGGACAACCGCCAGCACCCCTGCTCCAGCACAAGGGATGGCACACAACGTGTGCTCAAGAGTCGAGGCTTAAGGAGGCGCTAGGGAACCAACGCACCACCCACCACTGCACAGTGCAAACGTCGACGTGTGAAAATACTGACAGTTCTGGCCTTGCACCCGGGGACCCCAGGGTCCACCTAGGTAGGGAAACGGGGTCCTGTGTCTGTAAAGAAATGTTTAAAACTAGAGGCACGCTCAAGTAACTTTACCTTCCTTTACTTATATGTGATAAAATAATTTAAAACCTTTAGACACCATTTCTAGTTTCACCCAGGTCTCCCAATCAAAAGCTGTCAAAAATATCAAGATGGGAGGAATTTTCCCTAGAGCCTGCAATATCAGTTCTAGATATTAAAAGTTTTTCAAATTTCCTTTTTCACTTCATACTTAAAAATATTTTCCCTACACTAACTCAATTTTCTCTATTTACATCATTTTTATCTGTCACATTATGTGCTACATCTAAAAAACTGGTCTCAAGAAATTATCACTGGAAAAAAACCATAAAAACTGCCATGAACTGAACTTGACAATATGTATTTCAGATTTAATCAGTAAATGAGTTAATCTTACATATCCATAATATCACTACTCCAATTGCTTATTCCAAACAAGAAAACAAGACAATAAGCCCGTTAACATAGTTTACATTTTTACTGCTAAATATATATTGAAATTATTTCTGTATTGTACACTGATATGTAAGAACGAGTAAGAACTACTATTTTAAAGGAAGACTTTTACTTTTCACAAGCATTAGAATCTGATCTCTCCATTATTTAAGGTAAAGAAAATACAAGGGATTTCTTACTGATGCGACGCTCTTTGTCCTTTTCAGATGCTTTAACACGTCTCTAGTAAATCCTTTCTGGGCGGCCCGAGAGAGTGCTGACCCCTCCCAGTTACTCCTGGTCTCGTCTGTCAACAGTAAACAGAAGTCAATATTAAACAGCACTCATTCATTTGTTTAATTAATACAAGGGAAAACACACTACGCTGCTATAGAGAGACACTGAAATCCTAATTTAAAGTGAGATGAAAAATGAAATTTCTAGAACAACAATATTAACAGTGTTGTCTTAGTTTTAAATACCACGGCTGACTAAAAGAAACATGGTTCCTTGGAGAAGTGGCTGACTCCCCGTCTGGGTAGACTGTGCTGGTGAGAAGCGCCAGGAGGGGGCACTGCTCGGGGAGGGGCGCGCTCTCAAGAGTCCCACACACATCACATCTGGGACAGGCTGAGCACAGACATCAGTGGGAGCAGGAAAGGGCTGGACCCACTGAGAATATAAGAATCCACAAGTCCCTCCTGACAGGCAGAAATAATGGGTGAAAAAAGTTATTTCTCACCGTAGAGTGCCAACTAGATAAAAGGAATCATGGAGCTGGAACATCGCCACTGTGCCACTTTTACAGTAATAATCAACTCAGAATAATCACCAATGGACAGACACTAAAACTATCACGGTGTGACATCCCTGGGAATCAGAACACTTACAGCAGTGAAGGAGCTGCCATTCGACAATCATTAACTTCTACAGAACTTCCAAGTTTAGCACAAAACTTTCCCTCCCGAACCACTTCATGGTAAGGTACCAATCTGACGCCACCACCCCTGAATGGTGTGGGTCCTAAAGGACCCGGTCCTACATGACAGCCACGCTACTACCCAGAGCAGGACAGAGTGTGTCCTAAAGGACCCTGTCCTACGTGACAGCCACACTACAACCCGGATGAGGATGCTGAGCTGCAGACGTGGCCCACATTCACCCCCACCCCCAGTCAGGCTCCAGTCGGCCCTAACAACGTCTTAGCTTAGAACCACAGGTTACACTTAGTTCTCTTGTCTTTTTCATCTCCTTTAAGTGAAACAGTTCTTCAGTTTCCTGGAGTTTCATGACTTGGACATTTACAAAATTAGATGCCTCCATCTGGGTCTGTCTAATGCTTTCTCAGGACTGCGTTCAGGTTATAGAAACCATTTGTAGCGTCTTGCTAGTCCTTTATTAATAAAACCTTTGGCACCTGCTCACTTTCTCTCAGTGGAGTCACACTTACTTCTCCCAGTGCTGAGACAGCCTGGGAGGACCCTCACAGGGGCTATAACCCCAGCACGCCTCTCCTGGCCCCCAGAAGTGAGACCCGCTGACTCCCCTCTGCTTTCTGTTTCTCTAGTTCCCCTTCCATCTGTGAGTCTGCGGTGCAGGTTTGCTCACACCCCATGAGCTAGGCCCCGGGTGGGAACAATCACTAAGAACTGGGGTTTTGGTCTTGGACCTTCTGCAGGTGGATATTAGAAATCTACCCTCTGGTGGCCCCAGATGAAAAGAGGATCTGGTTTTTATTTAGTCTTTATTAAAATGTTTTGGAGCTCAAATTAGTTAAGAATTTTGTACACTGGGAAAAACAGCTCTCTGATATGTGGACTGGTCAAGTGTTTTATCTGTGTCTATGACTCAAACTGCAGAACTGAAGCCATAAACCCTCATGTGTCTGTGTGTCACCTAAGCCCTGAATTGAGAACAACCTGACTTCTCCTTGTGAGTGTGCTGTTCTCCTGTATTTGGAAAGTATTAAGAAATTAGATTAGGGCCTCCCTGGTGGCGCAAGTGGTTGAGAGTCCGCCTGCCGATGCAGGGGATGCGGGTTCGTGCCCCGGTCTGGGAGGATCCCATATGCCGCGGAGCGGCTGGGCCCGTGAGCCATGGCCGCTGAGCCTGCGCGTCCGGAGCCTGCGCGTCCGGAGCCTGTGCTCCGCGACGGGGGAGGCCACAGCAGTGAGAGGCCCGCATACCGCAAAAAAAAAAAAAAAAAAAAAAAGAAATTAGATTATTAAGTCTCTTAAAGGAGCTCTGTTCTTATTTATACAGATAAATAAGCTTATATAAAATGAATATTCCTAAAATTATCTGAAAATTAAAAAATTGGACTTATAATGCTTTAAATGTGCCAAACTTTAAAAAAATGCTATAGTCACTAACTCAGAAGCATTTCAGAAATCCATATTCACATAATAAAGGCACATCTTCGGCAAATGAGACAAATTTCATGATTTTAGTTTACATAAATGTGTTTTCCTATCAGAGTTAAGTACAATACAAGCATACATCTTATTCTACCTGGGTTTGTTTTTCCTATACTTATTTATATACTTATTATACTTATTCAGGCTTACAAAGGCAATAAGCTAACAACACCTCTCATTACATTGTTATTATGGTACAAGACACACAAAATAACACCACCAACCATCTGCAGAATTTTTTCTTCATCACAAACAGCCCTACATAACTTTTTTTTTTTTTTTTTTTGCAGTATGCGGGCCTCTCACTGTTGTGGCCTCTCCCGTTGCGGAGCACAGGCTCCAGACGTGCAGGCTCAGCGGCCATGGCTCACGGGCCCAGCCACTCCACGGCATGTGGGATCCTCCCGGACGGGGGCACGAACCCGTGTCCCCTGCATCGGCAGGAGGACTCTCAACCACTGTGCCACCAGGGAAGCCCCCTACGTAACTTTTAAGATCATGATAAATGCAGTAAGTTTATGTTCAACTAAAGTGAATCACTGGACAAACTTTTTACTTCCCCAGTAATTACGTTTTGTAGCATGTCAACTGGAAGATAATTTCTATGGTCTGCAGCCTTGAAATCCTGGACTGAGTTAATTAGTAAGTAATCACTGGATACCCACGTAATTTCTAAGTAAAACAGAATACCGAAACACTGATTGCTAAGCATCATTTTTTTTTTCTTTCTTTTTTTTTTTTGGCTATGCTGCGCAGCTGGTGGGATCTTAGTTCCCCAACTGGGAATTGAACTCAGGCCCCCTGCAGTGGGAGCGCCAAGTCCTAACCACTGGACTGCCAGGGAAGTCCCACTAAGCATCATTTCTAAGTCTGTGTGCTTCTGTTTCCTGCTTTCTAGGCCACGAGGAGATGAGGCATGCTGTGTGTGGTGCCATTCAGGATGGATGCGGCTGCAGGCGGGTGTCATGTGTGCTCACAAGCTCCGAGCCTGAGAAACTCCAAGACCTCAGCAGACACTTCTCAGAACCGTCCACTCCACGTTTTCTCAGTCCAAGAGAAGTTTGGCAGCGAGTTGTAACTGAGAAGCGGATGAGGGTGCAGTAGAAGAGGGCGTGCTTCTGACTTCCAAGGAGGGTGAGCTGCTCTGCTGCTCACGAAGCAGCGAGTCTTGGCTTCTGGGTGTCCGGCCATCTTTCCACAACTGGGACTTACTAACAGCTCACAGACTTTTGCTTTTGTGGGTTACAACTAGCAACAGTCAGCATACTGGAAGCAGAAACTACTTTTGTAAAGACCTACTGATCTATTTGAAGACCGCATGTTAACACACACGACATCTTAGTATTCCTCTGAAAACAGTTGGATCTTACGGACTCCCTGGGAGATCCACTGTTTCACGTTGTGTCAGTGGGTCCCAGAACATGACAAAACTTGGAAAGTGTAACACCTGAGTCTGAGAAGAGGCTATGAAACGAGTTACATTCTTAGCAAAGTTCACTCAGTCTTAAAGGACGTGCTTCTCTGCCTTACTGATCAATGCCTTTGTCTGTAATGGGCAAAGTTACTCTTTACTTTCTGTGGAATCCACAAGGGAGCAAGGCTTGAGTCTTACTTAACAGAAGCACTTTGAGCGAAAGGCTCAGGCCTTGCACCTCTGTCACGAGCGGCACAGAGCGGCACTGGGCTCTCAGCAAAGCACATAAGGAGGCATGCTGTCCACTGGCTCCACTGCTGGCCAGCAGGCTGACGACCGTCTGCCAGGGTCTCCACTGTAAAGCTGCCATCTGCACCCTTGGTGAGTAACATGCGTTGTGGGGTGAGGTAGGCAGGATTTTAAGGTAGCCCCATGACCCTCCCCGGTGTTACCCCCGTGACTGTGTTCCCTTACACAACAAAGGCAGGTCTAATCTAATCACACGAGCCTCTTAAAAGCAGAGTTTCCTCCAGCGGATGCAGGAGGAAGGGGCACAGACTCAGAGCCTAAGGATTCAAGGTGCACCGCTAGCCAAAGGCAAGGGGCGGGTGAAGCCGGGACCACCAGCCAGCAAGGAAACGGGGCCTCGGACGCCGCCGACACCCTGCAGGAACCTGAGGGCCCTCCTGAGTGCCCGGAGAAGGGCCAGGCCGGCCCAGCCAGCCCCGCGCAGAGGAGCGGCTAAGCCCGCCTAGGCTTCTGACCCAAAGGACGGGGAAACGACAGATGGTGCTGCAGCCGCTGGCCCTGTGGTGACTTGTTACACAGCGAGAAGAAGCACACGACGAGGCTTTCCGTTTACTCGCTGACTTGTAACTGTACACACGCAAGAGTCCTACATGATTCAGTGGATCACGATCTCTTTCTGGGAAAATCTGCCTTGATGCTCAGATTATCCCAAGTTGGCCCGTGACATTTCCCATCATTCTTTGAACACTTCCTTGATTTCTGCATGTTTCAGAAAACACAATATTCTAGGTTCCTCTTGTACTTTCCCTGTCCAGGCTGGAAGCAGCCATTTCTCCAAAGCCACAATCTGGGCACTGGTTTGCTCACTGCTACAAAGGTACCACTAGCCCCAGGCAGCCCCTTCCAATGGACAGAAGGACAACAGGTGTGCACGTTACACGTTCCACTTCACCCACCCACACACATGTGCGGGCGCCTGCGCACGTGTGCAGAAGCAGTGAGGCCCAGGACGGGAGGCAGGGTCCTGAGCTCACGCCCGGCCCAATCCCCGAGGCCCTTTAGCTCTCTCTCTCTCCCCTCATTGTCCTTGATCCAGTTGTTAATGTGGCCGACGTCCCGTATGCCGCCCTCCTCACCTGCCTGGACACCCTGACCCACCGGGGGGCCCCCGGTGCCCACCCTCCTCAGCACCGACCACTGGAGAAGGACCTCACGGGACTGACCTCACTGGGAAGACAGCCACTTGCAATCAGAGAACGGAGCAGCTCCCGCTAACCACAGGCCCATGGGCATGTCCATGACGGCACCACCTGCCATCGGTCCTGGGAGCCCCTCAGGTGAAAGGACATCAGACAAGCCCAGCTGGAAGGACCTCCTCCCAGATCACGGCCCGCAACCTTCAACAACATCAACGTCACGAGAACTGTCCCATACTAAAGGACACCCAGAAGCACGACAACTAAACGCAAGGCCCGGACTGAATTCTGGCCCCGGAAAAACGCAGCTGAAAGCAGAGCTACGAAGGAAGTTAATGGGGCAGCCGAGCAATGTGCACACAGGCTGCAGAGGAGGAGAGTGAGGGATCCATGTCACCCTTCCTGACCTTGACCACGACGACGCTGTGGTCATGCACAGGAAACACACTTCGCAGTATTCAGGCATTCGTGTCTGTGATGCCTGCAACTTACTCACAAAAGGTTCGGGAAAAAACATCACGTATAAACACACACATGTATTATCACACAATACAGAGAAAGCACATACAGTGACTAAGCAAGTGGGACAAAATGTAACTGCCAAACCTGCATAAAGAGCAGATAGGAGTTCTTTTCACTATTAATGCAACTGCTCTGGAAGTTTAATATCATATCAAATAAAACATTACTAAAAACAGTCTTTCGGGTTATGGATTTTCTGTTGTTAGTTTACCACTCTCTGCTTTGCCCTATGTTTTCCCTACCTCCCAATCACCTGGAGAACGACGACTTATCAATAACTAAATTCTCTGCTTGAAGGATCACAGTAACGTCCCACATTAACTGAAAAGAAATACAAACCTTTCCAATGAGCTAACAGAACTAAATTTAAAAAAGCAAATGAAAGAACCACAAAGACATCTGCTAACAGACATATTCAATTCCTTCAACCACGTCCACGTGTTTTCAGTGAACTACTCAAACAGCAGCACTCCTTATAAGAAGTGAACTTCAAAAGCCTAAAGATACAAACATCAACTAGTTTTTTTTCCCCTCTAAATACTTATCCCAAAACTGTGACTCTTTCTTCATGAACTCTGAATATGCATCGAGGTGTCATAAAAACCAGACACAGTGAATGGAATCTGTCAGACACTTTTCATTTACGGTTTCTAAACCAACAGTATTTAAGCTGAACAATAAAATAATGATTTACGTAGATGGAATTTTATGAATTAACACTTGATTTTCTACTTCGCTGGCAGGGGCATTTCAATTCTTACCAATATTTCAGGGTACTTCTCCAACATGAACCCTTCTTTTTAATCATCTGATCACAATGTCCATTTCCATTCTGGTTCAAGGAAATCTGACGCCCCTCAATTCTACGTACTACTTTTCTTGGCTAGTACAACTTTGGCCTGGGGACTTCCCTGGTGACACAGTGGTTAGGAATCCACCTGCCAACGAAGGGGACAGGGGTCGAGCCCTGGTCTGGGAAGATCCCACATGCCGCAGAGCAACTAAGCCCGTGCGCCACAACTACTGAGCCTGTGCTCTAGAGCCCACGAGCCACAACTACTGAAGCCCCCGCGCCTAGAGCCCGTGCTCTGCAACAAGAGAAGCCACTGCAATGAGAAGTCCGCACACCACAACGAAGGGTAGCTACTGCTCGCTGCAACTAGAGAAAGCCTGCACACAGCAATGAAGACCCAACGCAGCCAAAAATAAATAAATTAATTTTTTAAAAACCTCCAATCCATTAAAAAAAAATTTTTTTTTGCCTGGCCAGATGAATTTTTTCTTTGAATCTTTTCCCAAACCTACTTCTTGTATGACAATTCTTCTGAACATTAGTACTAAATCAGTTGTATCTGAAAAACCGATAAAAAATCAGGTGAGATTAGGTCAAAATATAAAATGACTATTGGATTTCCTTATAGTTTTAATTCCTGTTTGATTTGTCAAACAAAAGTTTCTTTGCAAGGCAGTGTGTCAGAATCTATAAGGAGTTCAAGATATTTAAGACTGACCTCTTGCCCTTGAAGATTTTATAAATCTTGGTAGGATACAAGTGACTAAAATAAAATGCAGGTTTAATACCTCAGTTATACTTATGTCCCAATTACATTGAAATGAATTGGGGAGATCACAAAAATATCAAACATATTTTGAATATGTTGGGTTCAAATTTCAGAAGTTGCAAAAATGCAAATATGTAGTCTTATTATAGTTTTTACATTGCCATTTTAAGATACACGTCAAAATTCTTCTAAACCTTACCTGATAAGGCTGAAGTTTTCAGATATCCATCAAGGCTGGGTAAAATGTCCTTATAATAGGGCTGAATTACATGTTTGCCGATGTAAACTGACCATTCTTCTAAGGCATTCAGGCCGATTTCTGCCAATGGGGTATAGCTCAGGCCCAGTTTAAAAGCCATCTGTATGTGAGTACGAACAAGGTAATGAAACACAAGGAATATGAGATTCAAAGAGGGTTCCTAACGGCAAGCCTTTCCTCTGCCGGAACCAGACAGGCTGGAGGGAAGGGTACACGGAGGCCCTCTCAGGAAGGCCTGCTAGGGGTGTCACTGCACACCTGCCGCACAGGGAGGGCTGAATCCTCACCCCCCACCCCCAGGGGCCCTCAGAGAGGCCCAGCCAGGGTCCCTCCCCAACGCTGCTCAGTGGCCGAAGCAGAACATGAACCGGGGTGTCTGACGGGTGAGCGCCTGCTGTGACTGCCATGCTTTCCAGGAAACAGGACACTGCACAAGAGATGCGTCTGCTCAGGACGATGCACCCACCTGCAAGGCAGGGACATAGGCTCTGACATCAAGTGCGATGATGTCATGTGGCAGGGAGAGGACAAAGGTCAAACAGGAGGCCAGGAGTTCATCTTTGTACTGCTTCATTTTAACTGACACCTTAGCAAGAAAGACGACAAGAACATCAGTGCTGCGCATCTGAAGAGAGCCTTCGATTTCACAATCAACTATGAGATACCCTATTCGCAAATAGGGAAAAGGATCACGGGGCCTTTATCTGACACAGCCGCGTTCATTTAAAAATTGAGCACTGATTTCCAGGAAAAGTTCATTTGTTGAGTACTTAATTCCGATTATGTGGAAGAGCTAAAGAATCTATTAACTTTGAGTTGTCATCACTCAATCTTAAGAAACCTCAGGGGACTCTGGAAGCACAAAGATTTCCTCTGTTGGTGATTTTAACCCCTTAATCCCCACATGGATTAAGCAGCCCATTTTTAAGTAATCAGATCATTTATGATCATTAGGATTTTTTCAACATACATTTTTTTAAACATCTTTATTGCAGTATAATTGCTCTACAATGGTGTGTTAGTTTCTGCTGTATAACAAAGTTAATCAGCTATACGTATACAAATATCCCCATATCCCCTCCTTCTTGCGTCTCCCTCCCACACCCCAATCACCCCCCCTAGGTGGTCACAAAGCACCAAGCTGATCTCCCTGTGCTGTGCAGCTGCTTCCCACTAGCTAGCTATTTGACGTTTGGTAGTGTATATATGTCCATGCCACTCTCTCACTTCGTCCCAGCTTCCCCTTCCCCCTCCCCGTGTCCTCAAATCCATTCTCTACGTCTTACATTCATTTTTAAATAACCCATGACAAAACTGGATAAATCATTTGAAAATTACCTCTTTACCAAATTTTGCAAACAAAGCAAAGCAAAAAGACTTTTCTGGGTCCTCAGGAGACTGTTTCTGACTCTTTGGACCAACACCCTGTCAAATAAAACGGAATTAGTTCAGTGAATGATAACCAGGTAATCCTGTGTCCTAATCCGGCCGTTCCCAGCCTTCCTTCCAAGGGGAACCATTTTCATGTTGCTCAGGCCTCAGGCAGAGGGGAAGGGAAATCAGCCCTGAAAACGTTTCAGGCGGAGGCCAGCCAGAAACCGAGTGGGAGGTGGGAGGAGCCTAAGTCTGCTCCCTGTCCCGGTGTTCTGATGCGCACACCTGTGGGCTGAGACGCTGCTCGCGCCCAGAGCCCCCAGACACAAACCCAGTTACTCTCCAACCTCTCGGGCCACCAGATCCCCTGGGCGGCCTGGGCAAAGGCTGCTAAGAAGCGGCCCAGAGCTTCTGAGGAGGTGAGCCTGGAAAGGGCACGAGTGATGCTAGTGATGCCGGTCCCAGCACCCCATCAGAACCCCTGCAGAGCCAACGTAATCAGCCAGGTGTTGTGAATCAGAACAGAAAATGCTACTGGTTAAACTTGGAAGAGTGTCATCCAATCGCCACTCACATTATCAGTCTTTCAAAACAGAGATAATAAAATGAGTAGACTTTAAAGCTGCAATATGCTATCGTGTCGCATTTTAGAAGGTATTTATACACACTCGTGCAACCTAAGAAACACAGGAATATTCAGTGTCCTTCAAAAAACACTTACCTCAAGATATTTTATTTTCTTGGCATTTCTCACAGCAATAGATAGCAATTTGTAGAAACCACTAATGAATGGCAACCGTGTAGACTGCAGAATTAATTCATAGGCAAAGGAGCATACCCATGGCTCAAAAAATTCTACATGTTTCTCAGGAAGAATCTCCCTGTAAAAACAAATGTAAAGCTCAATGTAGAAATTCTCATCATATACTATTTTTATTCAGCTTTGAAATTATAAGCGACATAATCAAAACAAAATCATAATCTATGATTCCATTATATATCATTTTCAGGTATATCTATATTCCTTGTTTTCCCCACCTGAGGATCTTTTAAATGTATTTTTTTTAAAAAAGATAAATCTCAGCTGCTACATTTAAATATATTTCAAGTTTCATACAAGCAATTTCAGATTTTAAGTCCTACTATTTCATTTCTTATATCTACATTCCTATATTACAGCCAATAATTGATAATTTCCACTCTTAAACAAATAGCATTTCTTAAATACCTGCAAAATTCCACCAGGTTGATGAAAGCTGAAAAATCTTTAGGTTTAGCCGGATGCAAGTTAGCAGCTGGATCTGAAGTCGGGCTCACCCAAACACCAGCAGCTTCATTTTCACCCTTAAAAATTAATGGTACCAAAAAAACACTGTAACATTCAATCATTCAACAAATGACACAGCAAGTGACTCCACAGCCAAGTCCTGAGTCTTTGAGGAAGGAATGCAAAAGTGAGGAGGTACAGACGGGCCTCGGAAGCTCACAGTAGGATCAAAATGACGGGACCCACAGAACACGCAGCACGGGAAGCCACAGGGGACACTGACGGGGGCATAAAGGTGCACACACAGAAAGACAGGGTAGGTGGGGACTATAACTTCTGCACAGGAGCAGTGGTACCGGACAGAGGCAGAATCTCATAACATAGAAAGGATCAGTAATGACGTGTAGGTTTCAAAATGAGAAACAGAGGAATGGTTACTACTATTAGGTAATACAAAAATATTAACAGGGCCTCCCTGGTGGTGCAGGGTTGAGAGTCCGCCTGCCGATGCAGGGGATGCGGGTTCGTGCCCCGGTCTGGGAGGATCCCATGTGCCGCGGAGCGGCTGGGCCCGTGAGCCATGGCCGCTGGGCCTGCGCGTCCGGAGCCTGTGCTCCGCAACGGGAGAGGCCACAACAGTGAGAGGCCCGCATACCGCAAAAAGAAAAAAAAAAAAAAAAAAAAAATTTAACATATTCAGTTTGTGTTTCAGATTCAGGTGGAAATGTCAAGGGCAGGCTGGAGTCTAGACCTATTTGGGAAACGCTAACCTCAGAGGCGACGGCTGACCCGGCGGACAGTGCAAGGGGCGCAGAAGACACAGAGACTAGGACACGTGCTCCAAGAGCAGGTGTGTGGCCAACAGTCTCAGGGAGTCCCTATGGGCATGTTTGCTTATGAAATTAGTTTAGACATGAATAAATAAGAAGCCGTAAAGAGCAACAGACCACCCCCCAGTGTCCCCTTCAACCTGTGTAAAAGCATCACGAGTGCAGCCAGGTTGACGAGGCCCAGGGCCCACCTCTGCCCCTGCAGGAACCCCTGACCCAGTGGCCTCGGGCTCGGCCGTGGAAGCCAACAGGCAAAGTCGACTGAGGGAACCACGGGCTCAGCAGTGAACTGAGTGTGTTCCACAGAGTCCACGCCCACTGACTCCAGCCTCATCACCTGAGTGTCTTGTGATGAGGACTCCTCAGAGCGGACGGCAGCTCTGAGCGGCAGTTTCACGCTAGGCCCCATCTTTGAGCCAGCCAGGAAAACAGTGCAAGAACACAGGAGCGGGGGTCTTCCCTGTCCGCCCTGGCCTACCTTCTACTGACTCCAGAGCACAGAGCTTGCAGTCTCCCCGGGTATCAACCAGAGGAACGTCAGGTTTCCCGATCCTACTGCAAAAGGCCGCCTCTACACTAAGTAAGACTTGACTCTGCTATTGCTGAGGAATAAGGAACAATCCTCGTAACAACTTTTTCCAAAGAGTTGCTTTAACTTATTAAACATATAAACTACTATCTAGTAGTTTCGAATAATCTAGAACAGAATATTTTCTACACATTAGGCAATGCAAATAAAAAAGTATCAATGACACGTATTAATGCTGATAAACCAATTTCCTGCGATCTCTACAAGTGTGAGATTTGCTCATACTGCAGCACGCAGAGTTAGCACAAAAAGGATGCAAAATTATTACTGACAAGATCTTCTAACCTCTTGTTCCCCAACACTCTTTTTCAGTGTAAGATCCAATTTCTCGATAATCTTCAAAACTGATTTTACAAATTCATCATAGAGCAAACGATTCAGACTTGGAAGAGAAGAATTCACAAAGAGAAATGCTTCATCTGCTAAAAGAGAATCCTTAAAATAAAGAAAATAATAAATTTCAACATACTGTGCAAAAAAGTATCAGTACCAGTATTAAATAAGCATTATGATACATAAAGATGTATACGTATATTCAGGTATTATGGAAACTCCTGTGTAAACTATAGCAGATTTACCTCAAAGTTTTCAAGCTGGAAAATGTAGATTCCTTCCTAAATTATTAAGACAATACCCTTTCAGTTAGATACGACTTACGCAGTCATGTAACAAACAGTAGTAAATGAGAAGATTTAGGCCAATCCTTGTCAAAGTATTTACCACATTAATGTGTGAGTGTGTGTGTGTGTGTACACACATCGGTATACTATACATGTTGTGTCTATGTGCACATGCACATGCATGTACGTATGCACATATACACGTGTACACATATAAATACGCATGTACTCACACATACATGCATGCATACATATGTATAAATATATATCTATTCTCAGAATGGATTTAAAGTATTATAATCTATTATTTCTTTAAAACTGAAATATTGTACCATTCCAAAAATACGGACCAATTACTCTGCCTTTACTCAAATAGTCTATGAAACTTAACCTCAAAATGTATCTAACATCACATATAAGAAAACATATTTTAGGTAAAATTATTAAGATTGCTATACTATTTTGCCTCAATCAGAAAAACTCCTCAGATTTTTCACAGGATAGGAGCCATCTATTGACAAACACTGCTTTTCCTAGGCTATGAATGCTTTGTCAAAGACTATGTTAAACGGTGGCCAGAACGTGGCTTAGAGCAGACACCGCTGAAACACCTTCCAGAAACGTAGGAGGCGTGATTCTAACCGTGAGAAACAGCCGTGCACCCATCTCCTTCGTACCTACTACATCAACCGGATTTACCTTCAGCTTTAGCAAATAAAAAGAGCACGTCTCTCCCGTGGTGATAACACTGCCTGCCATGTTCTTTTTATCCACCAGCCTGGGTCTGTCTGAAAGAACAACTCTGCACCAATTACACTATGTATGCTGCTTCTTAAGCTAAAATGAGGACTCAGCTATGGTAATTCATTAATTTTAAATGAGTTCTATGATTTTGTTCCTTTTATTTGATTTTTTTCAAATCTCACTTTAACTATCCTAACTTACACTGTTTTCATTTTTCATTACCTGAAATACTTAAAAAAAAAAACCCTATTGAAAGTTAGTAAAATATACTTCTGAAATAATTCTTAGGTGTAAAACTATGGAGACTAATAAAGAGGAACTAAGGTACTTCCGTGGCTTTAAAATGGTCGTTTTTACCATCATCTGGTCACAGCTCAGGAGATTTCTAAAAAGATCCAAATAGTCTTTGTACGTGGGCACTCGCCATTTGCCGGTTCTAACTTCCCCTGACACACGGTAGTCCTCAGACTCAGGCTCAGCACCCTGGTGGGAAGACAAACATCCAACACTGAGGACAGATCAGAGAACGAGCAGCACTGCTGCCCTTTCACTTTCTGATGTCAGAATTCTCTAAGCTAGAACAGTCACCAGCTGGAGACTCTTAATTTGTTTGAGGAAGACAGTATATTATGAAAGCATAATAAAAAAGCTGGAAAAATCACAATTTTCTAACTAGGACTAAAACAGTGATGCACTAACAAGTGTTTCAAAACAATATCCAAGGGCCTCCCTGGTGGCGCAAGTGGTTGAGAGTCCGCCTGCCGATGCAGGGGATACGGGTTCGTGCCCCGGTCTGGGAGGATCCCATATGCCGCAGAGCGGCTGGGCCCGTGAGCCATGGCTGCTGAGCCTGCGCGTCCGGAGCCTGCGCATCCGGAGCCTGTGCTCCGCGACGGGGGAGGCCACAACAGTGAGAGGCCCGCATACCGCAAAAAAAAAAAAAAAAAACAATATCCAAGGTATGTGTTATATGAATAATTTACCCCAACTTCTTATACAGATCTCTCATCTCATCCTATTTCCTGTTAACTTAAAGTAACTAAGACATGCCTCCCATAATATACCTAAGTATTTTGTCCTACAGCTTAGCTTCAAGAGAAAAAGATCCCTTTTTGTAAAAATGTATGTATAGCAGTAAGGTTATGTTTAAGGATGTCTCATAACCATCACCGGAAAAAGTACTTAGGTATTACAGCCTATACTTTTCAAAATGTAGCTAATGGCTAATAACAAAAAAGCCACTTTTGCATATTTACAGACTAAAAACTCCAGCAACATCTTTAGCTTTCAAGATGACAAAAGACTAACTTTCAAATCATACATTCAGAATTTACCTTTTGAAGGATCACTGGTTTAGAACATATTCTGATTAAACCTTGATGCACTATAAAAAGAAAATGAAAACAAAAAAGAAAAATATAACCATTCAATAAAAATGACAGCCATTATCTTTTTGAACATAACTTACCTCTCAAATTTTTCTCTAAGTTTGGTAATATCTTTAGTTTTAATTTTTTTTCTTTAGTTTTAAATTTTAGACTATTAAGATTCAAAAGCAAAAGAAAGAGGAAAAAAATTCAAAAAATGGATAGAAAAAGGATATTTTGGTCCACTGAAATACTAGGAGTTCTCCAAGAGGCATCAAAAGATACAAAAGAATTTGGCAACCAGATGTTCTTTATATCAAACAACATGTTAAGTATTACCCATTCATCGTCCTCAAAACAAGTGAATTCCCAACTCACCCATGGTACTAATGCAATTCCAGAGAACTGGTCCTTTTTCTGCCAAGGCCAGGAAAACTTTCACTATGGCTTTGCAACACACCAACTGCATTTTTGGACTGTACTGGGGGAAACTGTCTATCTGCATGACCACGAGGTGCTCCAGAACTGGCATGTGCACCTCAGGAACCTGCCAGAAAGGAGAGCACACGAACAGCTAGGGCAGGCAATGAATAACTACAGGGACCATACAGACAGTCACAGTAAACACGACTCCATTAGACACGTATCAGATGAATGAAAAACCAGGATTATTACCTATTCTGCTAAATTATTGCTGTGATTGTCTAAAAAAAAATCAGAGTAACTGTCTAAATGATACTTAAGGTGCAATTCTACCCCAAGCAGCAATCTTAATCTTTTAGAAAAGATAAAAAGTAACAAATAATTTTTCCTACTTTGGGAACAAAAAGTCAAGTTGCATGACAAAAACCGTACCAATACAACATACTAGCTAAAAATGTCACCTTGGGGACTTCCCTGGTGCTCCAGTGGATAAGACTCCATGCTCCCAATGCAGGGGGCCCAGGTTCAATCTCTAGTCGGGGAACTAGACCCTACAGGCATGCCACAACTAGGGAGCCCGCCTGCTACAACTAAGGAGCCCACGTGCCACAACTAAGACCTGGTGCAACCCAATAAATAAATATAAATAAATAAAGATATTAGGGGAAAAAAAGGTCACCTTGACCTCAATGTGCCCGTACTGAATGCATATTAACCTGCTACACCATCAAATTACCTGAAGAACTGAGGTAAAATAGTCAAAATTGTGCTCCGTTTAATCAACTATCTCACTCACCGTATCAAGGTGAAGCAAGACACTGGCAACAGACTGGAGGAAGCTGGGCATCTGGTAGACGTGGTCCTCGGCCGTGTCCGTCTCGGTGAGGAACAGCTGCCGGCAGCGCTGAAGAAGCTCCACGAACATGAAGCCAACGTCTTCTGCGTTTATAACCTTGCAAGGCTTTAGGGAAAGAAAACAAGCCTCTGTCAACCTTACCAACCTCAAAATAATGGTGTTTAAGGTGTCGTGTTAAGCCATGTTGTTATAAACTGAATGTTAACAAGCTTTTTAATGGAGAGGAAATACAGATATAAAATACAGTGTATGTCCTAAAGATGCTTTCTGAAAAATCTGTAAGTACATTCTGAACAGTTATTAACACACAACACACCTATTGAATCCTGTGTTCTAGGCACTGGGAAGATGGAAGTCATCAAAGAGAACTGGGTGCAGGCCCTGCCCAGAGGCCACTCGCCCAGAGGAAGAGGCACAGCACACGGCAGCCGGAGGCACCTTCCTCACTCACACCCCCGGTTGTGCCGTCCTCCGCCCGGCCGCGTGCTCCTGAGGCCCCTGAGACTTCGGCTCGAGTCCCTCCTCCAGGAGACTCTGGCCCCTGTATCTCTGCCGCGTCCTCTCCCTTCCTCCCTGTTGGTCATGCTCTGGCTACACTACGGCACCACAACAAACAAGTCCAAGCTGGCCAGACCTCAGGGTCTGAAGCTGTGAAGCCCAGGCTCTCGGTCACCTCTGAGCCTTCTCACACACTGTTTCTTCTGCCCTAAGTACACTGAAAGGAGCCGCAGAGACAAGTGGAGATACAGGTTTATTTTTAAGGGGAAAGGATCATCTGGAAACAAATGAGGAAGCATGAGGGAAGGAGTGAGGAGTGGTGTGGAGGGCTGGAAACAAGACGCACAGACCCTACAACAGGGAAGCAGCCGGGGAGGCAGATCTGCACAGAGGCAGGGAGTGACGTCCTCTGTCGAGTGGGAGCACCCACGGCGGTGCTCCTCGCCCCTACACAGACCTCACGCAGGCGCAGGGGCTCTAGCTAGCATGCCGAGTGTCACCACCAAACTGCGCCTCATCAACAATGGGCAGCGCGGCAGCAGGAAAAACGTGGTGTTTCTCGTCTTCGGGTCGGAGTTATGTCTTGGTTCTGTCAACTGTTCACTGTGTGCCCTTTCACGAGTTACCTAATTTCTCTGGGCCTCAGTTTCCTCACCTGTAAAGTGGAATCATATTCCTAAAAGCTTATGGGAGAGTTATGGGTATTTGAGATAATACACATACAGAATCCTAGTACACAGCAGGCACTGAAAAAAACAAGTTAATGACAAAGCAAGTAAGAACAATATTTTCACAAGTGTGAGATGCTATTCAAAATACAATAAAGTACATTCCTTTAAACACTCAAGTGAAACTAAGAAGACAAGAGTACATTAATGGGCATACCCCTGCAAACAGTCCATATCCACGAACAGCGATGGACAAGTCCTTGCTGTTTGCGTCCACGTTCCTGATGATGCCATAGAACTGCTCCATGAAGTACCGCAGCTTACTCCTGTGCGTCTCTGCGTCGTTCGCTACCATAAAAGAAAGCTGCAATGGCATAATGTTTACTTTAGAGACATTTCTAGGAAAACAAAGGAATCTCTCCAAATGTGAAAAGGCTAGAGCTGCTGAATAAGACACTAGCAATGTGTTGACACAGTTCTACAGCTGCTTTTACTCATAAAGAACCATTTCTTCCATCTGTTGCTTAGTCTCCAACAGGTTCAGAAAAGGTACTTTCTCAAGTAAGCCTTTATTATATGTGACGCTTTTTTTCCTAGAGAAAGGGGCTGAAAGAGACCAGGTAGATGCAGGAAGACGTTTGCACAAAACACAGGCTCCGGACGAAAGCTCCCTGATGAAGCAGAAGGCATCTTTAGACTCATCTGTGACTCATGGTGACACAGAGCTGGGCAGCCCAGTGGCCGGTGAGTTCAGTCACCAACAGACTGGGACCCACAGGAGGGAACACGGGGACAGCTCAAAACTAAAAATCAGAAGGAAAGACAAGTGTCTTATATAGTTTTCTGAGTACAGGTCTTTTACCTCCTTAGGTAGGTTTATTCCTCCTTAGGTAGGTATTTTATTCTTTTTGTTGCAATGCTGAATGGTATTGTTTCCTTCATTTCTCTTTCTGATATTTTGTTGTTACTGTATAGGAATGCAAAAGATTTCTGTGCATTAATTTTGTATCCTACAACTTCACCAAATTCACTGATTAGCTCTAGAAGTTTTCTGGTGGCATATTTAGGATTATCTATGTATAGTATCATGTCATCTGCAAACAGTGACAGTTTTACTTCTTCTTTTCCAATTTGTATACCTTTTATTTCTTTTTCTTCTCTGACTGCTGTACCTAGGACTTCCAAAACTATGTTGAATAATAGTGGCGAGTGAACATCCTTGTCTTGTTCCTGAGCTTATAGGAAATGCTTTCAGTTTTTCACCACTGAGAATCATGTTTGCTGTGGGTTTGTCATATATGGCCTCTATTATGTTGAAGTAGGTTCCCTCTACACCCACTTTCTGGAGAGTTTTTATCGTAAATAGGTGTTGAATTTTGTCAAAATCTTTTTCTGCATCTACTGAGATGATCATATGGTTTTTATTCTTCAATTTGTTAATATGGTTTATCACATTGATTGATTTGCGCATATTGAAAAATCCTTGCATCCCTGGGATAAATCCCACTTGATCATGGTGTAGGACACAAAAAGATGTAGAGATATACCATGTTCTTGGATTGGAAGAATCAATATTGTGAAAATGACTATACTACCCAAAGCATTCTACAGATTCAGTGCAATTCCTATCAAATTGCCAGTGGCATTTTTTACAAAATTAGAACAAAAAAATCTTAAAATCTGTATGGAGACACAAAAGACCCCGAAGAGCCGAAGCAGTCTTGAGGGGAAAAAACGGAGCTGGAGGAATCAGACTCCCAGACTTCACACTATACTACAAAGCTACAGTAATCAAGACAATATGATACTGGCACAAAAACAGAAATACAGATCAACGAAACAGGATAGGAAGCCCAGAGATAAACCCACACACCTATGGTCAACTAATCTATGACAAAAGAGGCAAGAATATACAATGGAGAAAAGACAGTCTCTTCAATAAGTGGTGCTGGGAAAACTGGACAGCCACGTGTATAAGAATGAAATTAGAACACTCCCTAACACCATACACAAAAATAAACTTGAAATGGATTAAAGACCTAAATATAAGACCAGACACTATAAAACTCTTGGAGGAAAACATAGGAAGAATACTCTTTGACATAAATCACAGCAAGATCTTTATTGACCTACCTCCTAGAGTAATGGAAATAAAAACAAAAATAAACAAAAGAGACCTAATGAAACTTAAAAGCTTTTGCACAGCAAAGGAAACTATAAACAAGACAAAAAGACAACCCTCAGAATGGGAGAAAATATTTGCAAACGAATCAATGCACAAAGGATTAATCTCCAAAATATATACACAGCTCATGCAGCTCAATATTAAAAAAAAAACAACCCAATCCAAAAATGGGCAGAAGACCTCAACAAACATTTCTCCAAAGAAGAGATATACAGATTGCCAACAAACACATGAAAGAATGCTCAACATCATTAATCATTAGAGAAATGCAAACCAAAACTACAGTGAGGTATCATCTCACACCGGTCAGAATGGCCATCATCAAAAAAAGTACAAACAATAAATGCTGGAGAGGGTGTGGAGAAAAGGGAACCCTCCTGCACTGTTGGTGGGAATATAAATTGATACAGTCACTATGGAGAACAGTATGGAGGTTCCTTAAAAAACTAAAAATAGGGCTTCCCTGGTGGCGCAGTGGTTGAGAGTCCTCCTGCCGATGCAGGGGACATGGGTTCGTGCCCCGGTCCGGGAAGATCCCACATGCCGTGGAGCGGCTGGGCCCGTGATCCACGGACGCTGAGCCTGCGCGTCCGGAGCCTGTGCCCCGCAACGGGAGAGGCCAAAACAGTGAGAGGCCCGCGTACCGCAAAAAAAAAAAAAATAAAACTAAAAATAAAACTACCATATGACCCAGCAATCCCACTACTGGGCATATACCCTAAGAAAACCATAATTCAGAAGAGTCATGTACCAAAATGTTCATTGCAGCACTATTTACAATAGCCAGGACACGGAAGCAACCTAAGTGTCCATCAACAGATGAATGGATAAAGAAGATGTGGCACATATATACAATGGACTATTACTCAGCCATAAAAAGAAACGAAATTGAGTTATTTGTAGTGAGGTGGATGGACCTAGAGTCTGTCATACAGGGTGAAGTAAGTCAGAAAAAAAAAACAAATACCGTATGCTAACACATATATATGGAATCTAAAAAAAGAAAAATGGTCATGAAGAACCTAGGGACAAGACGGGAATAAAGGCACAGACCTACTAGAGAATGGACTTGAGGATACGGGGAGGGGGAAGGGTAAGCTGGGACAAAGTGAGAGAGTGGCATGGACATATATACACTACCAAATGTAAAATAGATAGCTAGCGGGAAGCAGCCGCATAGCACAGGGAGATCAGCTCGGTGTTTTGTGATCACCTAGAGGGGTGGGATAGGGAGGTTGGGAGGGAAGGAGACACAAGAGGGAAGAGACATGGGGATATATGTATATGTATAACTGATTCACTTTATTATAAAGCAGAAACTAACACACCATTGTTAAGCAATTATACTCCAATAAAGATGTTAAAACCTTAAAAAAAAAAAAAGAAAATGTACAAACAACAAATGCTGGAGAGGGTGTGGAGAAAAGGAAACCCTCTTGCACCGTTGGTGGGAATGTAAATTGATACAGCCACTATGGAGAACAGTATGGAGGTTCCTTAAAAAACTAAAAATAGAATTACCATATGACCCAGCAATCCCACTGGGCACATACCCAGAGACAAAACCATAATTCAAAAAGACACATGCACCCCAATGTTCACCGCAGCACTACTGACAATAGCCAGGTCATGGAAGCAACCTAAATGCCCATCGACAGACGAATGGATAAAAAAGATGTGGTACGAATATACAGTGGAATATTACTCAGCCATAAAAAGGAACGAAATTGGTCATTTGTAGCATCGTGGATGGACCTAGAGACTGCCATACAGAGTGAAATAAGTCAGAAAGAGAAAAACAAATATCATATATAAACACATATATGTGCAATCTAGAAAAATGGTACAGATGAACTGGTTTGCAAGGCAGCAATAGACACAGAGAACAAACGTATGGACACCAAGGCGGGAAAGCGGGGTGGGTGGTGGTGGTGGTGGTGTGATGAACTGGGAGATTGGAACTGATATATACACCAATATGTATAAAATAGATAACTAGTAAGAACCTGCTGTATAAAAAATAAAATAAAATTCAAAAAAATAAAAGCTCAGACACTCAAGATGAATCTAATTCATTTCTCTCTCTCTCTCTCCAGTGTAAAATAAGTCACGTTGTTCTCCACAATTTCTCACTCTTAAAATGCCTTAAAAAAAATGCTCATTCAATAGGCAAAACAATAATGGAAAGAAGAGTGAAATTGGAAGACACCACTACCTAATTTCAGGACTTAATATAAAGCTGGAGTCATCAACACAGTGAGGTACTGCCGTAAGGACAGACAGAAAGACAAATGGAACAACAGTCCACAAATAAACCTCCACACATGTAGGCAACCGCTTTGTGACCACGGTGCCCAGGTAAGTCAATGGGGAAAGAAGTCTTCAACAAATGGTGCTCGAATCAAAAAAAGGGGGAAAAATCAACTTCAAACGTTACTGTACATGATACACAAAAACTAACTCAAAACGCGTTATAAACCTAAACGTAAATGTTAACACTATGAACTACAAAACTCCTTGTGGAAAACTAGGAGAAAATCTCTGCAACCACGGGATAAGTCAAGTTTTTTTAGGGTATAGAAAAGAGGACCAATTGGAAAACTGGTAAATTGGACTTAAACTTTAAAAGTCCTGCTCTTCAAAAGATACAGTTAAGAAAAAGACAAGGGAAGCCACAGAGAAAAACTATTTGCACTATTTTTAGAAAAGGGTTTGTCTCCTAATTGTATAAGAAACACTTACAGTTCATTAATAAAATGACATACAACCTGATTTCAACGCAAGCAAAAGATCTGAAGGAACACGTCACAAAACGACATAAGAATGGCAAACCACTACAGGAAAAAAAGATCATCAACAGTCACCATGGAAATTCAAATAAAATCACAGTAGGGTAACCCTGTACACCCATCAGAGGGGCTGAAATTATGTCTGCTCCAGAGCCACGAGAACAGTCGGCAAGGGTGCTGCGCAGCAATGTCCTCAGCTGGCCCCGTTACAAGAGCCCCCGCAGCCCAACCCCTGGTAGCCACGCGTCTGCTGCTGCATCTGGGACTCTATTTCTGTTTTGTGGATGGGTTCATTTGCACCCTTTTTTTAGATTCCACATGTAAGTGCCATCTTATGAAAAAATAAAATAAAATAAAGCAGTAAACGCCCCAAGAGTCCCTACAGGAGCTGTGGGATATGCCTGCAGCAGGACAGCAGCTGTGCCCCAGGCGCGTGAGGGCTCCCAATGCCGCTCTTCAGAATTCCCATCAGTGCCGCCCCAGCCAGTCTCATTCCCGCCACCAGCCCACCCTTGGGTGTTTCCAGCTGCCACTGGGCGCTCAGAACCACAGCACCTGCTCCTTGGCCAATGGAGACACCCAGCCACCTGCAGGCTCCCCCTGCATCCACACCCCAGCTGGACGGAAAGACCCCAGGGCAGGTGGGCTCATCTCAGTCACGAAGCCACGGAGACACAAGCATCTTGTCTTAACATGGCAGCTGATGCTGACCCCCACCCTCACTGGGCCACCGGCTCCAGGGAGCCCTGGCCTCCCAGCCGTCCCTCCCTGCCACCACTTCTATCCAGCCTTGGCTCTGAGGCCCTGATCCGATCTGGCATCTTCTGAGGTTTCTTCCAGACCTGCCCATGCGGCTGATGGGTAAGCATGCTTTTTCTTTAAGTACCATGGAAACTAATGGATCAACCTGTATTTACTTTTCAAACGTTCATGCACAAGACTGGAATTTAATTTTTTGCATAGAAAGAATTTTAAACAGTACCTGTTTCAGGAAAGATTCCAGAGCTGAATATGCAGCTTTTTTCAATTCCATATTTGTGTGGCTACACCATTTCGACAGTATTTCAAATAAGGAAACGTAGTTGTCCAGGAGGCAGGTGCTAAACTGAGATGCATGCAGGGTAAATATGGACAAGCCAGCTGCAAATGCAAAATACATCACATTTAAAATAAGACAACAAAGGGCGGAACAAAGAGCTAAGAAAAAGCTTCAGGCACACGTCAAGTTAAAACTGTGCTCACAAAGGAGGCTCCAGCGCCCTCACTCTAGTGACCCAGTGGTGCCCCGAGACCTCTGCTGCCCCCATCCTCCATCTCATCGACAGGCCCGTGACTCCCAAAACAAAGGTCGGAAGTAGGATCAGGGTTTATTCAGATAAAGTCAGAATCAAACAATCTGGATCCCCTGGGAGTTGCTCTGAGAGTTGCTCTGAAGAGATTTTTTCTGCAATCATGTGATCTAAGTGTGACCATCTCAACCAGCGCCCAAGAGGCCCCGTCGTAACCGCATGGGAGCCTCACAGGTGTCATTGCACTGACTTTCACTCACAGTTTAAGCAAACGTTCACTCAATGCATTAACTTAATAATCTGAAACATTCCACCTCATTAAATATAGGATCTTACCCAAAGGCACCGCGTATCTCTTCAGATCAATCTATTAAAAAAAAAAATTTACCATCAATGTTTGACAATCACAAGGCTCAGCTGAAAAAGAATTAAGAGGAATATTAAATCTTACCTGAGGACAGATTGCCTTTAGTGCAAAATCAAAAATCTCCCTTGAAGTCTGGGGATCTGGGGAAAAACAGAAAGCAGCCGCTGTCACACAGCATAATAGTATCATCTGACCGAGCTCACAAGGTCTTAAAACTAACAGCTCTGTTTCAGACAGCACAGCCTCCTCCTCCCTCACCTGTCTTCATCCGACGGACCCTTAAACACTCTGTCCCGCTTGTGCTCTGACAGCGACTGGCGCTGCCTGTGCCGAGTTGGACTCTGCTCTGGTCTCTTGGCATCAGCCGCCTCCAGAGGAGCCTCCCTCAGGCATCCTGCAGGCCTCTGCGCCCAGGCTCCCGAGCTGACCCTGCCCACACACACAGCTGTACGTATCGTATCTCGGGAGACTGCCAAGGCCGTGTCCTGAGGTTTCCTTTCTCCCACAGGATCCAGTCCTACGTGGTGCATGCACGCTAAGTGTGGATGCTGCACAGCGGCCACAGCTAGACACGTCCGGGACAAAAAGCCAGGTTCTGGCCTGCAGCTCAATAACCAGTGGACGGACTTCAGCTGCTAACTGCCACCAAGAACCATGGCTCTCGGCGCTGCACTAAAGCACACCTCAGCCAAAGCAGGCAGGCAGACCTCGTAAACATCAAGGCCCAGACCTGTTCGTCACAGAAAAATTACAGCACGGAAGCCCCTCTCACACTGACCCCGCATTCTGTGCGACCTCACCCCTCCCCAGCGCTCTACAGCAGGCAGCCCAGCTCTCATGAACCCGACCACAGCCGGCAGCCTGGACGCCCGGAAACCCACTGCTCCCGCTGCCTGGAACATCCTCCCCAGCCCCTCCCCAGCAGGCCCCTCGCCACCCTGCAGGCCTTTGCCTCTCGTCACCTCCCCAAAAAGAACCGTGGGCTGTGCACCTCCTCCGTCTCTCCATGCTCAAGATTCCCACTCACAGTACCCGGCGTGCGTGCACAAATGAACCCTGAAATCTGCAGAGCTTGTGCTCCTCGTCTGTCTTCTCACCACACTGAGCTCGCGATGGCAGGAACCCAGGGATTCTCATCTCTGAGCCTAGCACCCAATCCATCACTCTTCAGACAGAAGACACCCAGCAAAGACATGCTCTATGAACAAACGTATTAGTTCTGAGTATTACCGCCTGAAGTCACATAATCACAGCGTGACCATAAACTGCAAATTTTAGCCTCAGACCAAGGCTTAAATCCCAGTCCTGCCACGTGCTGGTTACATTAGTTTCCTGTCGCTGCTGTAACCAATTATCACAAACTCAGCAGCTTAAAACAACACAAACTTATTACCACACAGTTCTGGAGGTGAGAAATGTGAAATCAAGATCACAGCTACAAGTAAAAAACTCTCTGAAAACGCCCTGAGGACCAGCAGGACAGACCTTGCACAGCTGAAGGCAGAAAGCAGCCACGCAGACGGGCCGGCGCAGTGGGGCCTGCTCCCCCAGCAATGCGACTGCAGGGTCCGGACCCACATCGGGCTCCCCAGCTGGAGACCCTGCACCCGCAAGACAAGCCCCCAGAACATCCGGGAGAGCCAGGGGACTGCAAGGAACGAGAGCCGCTCCCCCCGAGGCCTAGCACAGGGGCTGCAGCTCGAAAAGCACCTGGGTCTCCTCTCCCATGAAGGAGTGGCATGGACTCAGTCCAAATCGTGTGCCCAAGGGGCAGGGCTCTGCTGGCACATTCTCAGGGTCCCCAGGGGCTGGAGAGCACCAGATGCTGGCTGTGGGGGGGGGCTATGGGAGCCCTGTCCTCCACCGAGCTGGCCGGGTACTGCCAGCCCCTTTCTCACTCCCCATCTTACCCGTCACAGCCCCGCTCACCCCACCCGGTTTCAGCTGCGGACCCACCACGGCCCGCGCTCCTCCCAAGCAGCCCACGCCCCACCAGTCCTGGTGCGTGCCCTCTGCCGGCACCAGAGCCCCTCCAAATCCACCCCTGCCTGGCCAGACACCTCTGGCCAGCACCAGCATCCCCCAACGTGGCTCCTGCCCCAAGGGCTGGCCGCACACACCGGAGCACCAGCAACAGCTGTATCCGGGCCTCAGAGCCCAGCGCACACGGTAGCGCACGGGAGGCCAGCCTGGCCCGGCCACACAGGGGACGCTCCTGGGGCACCCGGCTCCAATGCAGTCTGGGGGCACTGCACTACCGGGCCCCACAGGGCACCTTCTATACCAAGATCAGGAAATGCAGCTGACCTACCAAATACACAGAAACAAACACACAGAATCAGGCAAGATGAGGAGCCAAAGGAACACGTTCCCTCCTGCACTGCCGACGGGAAAGTAAACTGCTGCAGCCACTGAGGAAAACTGTGCGGAGTTCCCCAAAAACTCAAAAATAAAACTACCACGTGATCGAACTACAATCCTGCAGCCTATGGAAGGAAAACCACATTCACAGAAAGATAGACAAAATGAAAAGGCAGATAACTTTGTACCAGATGAAGAAACAAGACAAAACCCCAGGAAAACCACTAAATGAAATGGAGATAGGCAACCTTCCAAAATAAAAATTCAAAATAATGACAGTGAATATGACCCAGGACCTCAGGAAAAGAATGGAGGCAAAGATGGAGAAGATGCAAGAAATGTTGAACAAAGATGTAGAGTAATTAAAGAACAGATACCTAAAAGAATTAAAGAACAAACAGAGATGAAGAATACAGTAAGTGAAATGAAAAAAACACTAGAAGGAATCAATAGCAGAATAACTGAGGCAGAAGAATGGATAAGTGATCTGGAAGACAAAACGGTGGAATTCATTGCCACAGAACAGAATAAAGACAAAAGAATGAAAAGAAATGAAGACAGCCTAAGAGACCTCTGGGACAACATTAAATGCACCAACATTCACATTAAAGGGGTCCCAGAAGGAGAAGAGAGAAAGAAAGGACCCGAGAAAATATCTGAAGAGATTGTAGTCGAAAACACCCCTAACATCAAAAAGGAAACAGCCACCCAAGTCCAGGAAACGCAGAGTCCCAGGAAGGATAAACCCAAGGAGAAACATGCCAAGAAACACAGTAATCAAATGGACAAAAATTAAAAACAAAAAAAATTACTGAAAGCAACAAGGGAAACCAACAAATAACATACAAAGGAACTCCCATAAGGTTAACAGCTGATTTCTCAGCAGAAACTCTACAAGCCAGAAGGGAGTGGCATGATATATTTACAGTGATGAAAAGGAAGAACCTACAACCAAGATTACTCTACCCGACAAGGATCTCATTCAGATTTGACGGAGAAATCAAAAGCTTTACAGACAAGCAAAAGCTAAGAGAATTCAGCACCACCAAACCAGCTCTACAACAAATGCTACAGGAATTTCTCTAAGTGGGAAACACAAAAGAAAAAGACCTACAAAAACAAACCCACAACAATTAAGAAAACGGTAATAAGAACATTCGTACCAATAATTACCTTAAATGTGAATGGATTAAATGCTCCAACCAAAAGACACAGGCTCGCTAAACAGATACGAAAACAAGATCCATATATATGCTGTCTACAAGAGACCCACTTCAGACGTAGGGACACATACAGACTGAAAGTGAGCGGATGTAAAAAGATATTCCATGCAAACAGAAATCAAAAGAAAACTGGGGCAGCAATACTCATATCAGATAAAATAGACTTTAAAATAAAGAATGTTACAAGAGACAAGGAAGGACACTACATAATGATCAAGGAAATCAAACCAAGAAAAAGATATAACAATTATAAATATATATGCACCCAACATAGGAGCAGCTCAATACATATGGCAAATGCTAAATAACAACCATGAAAGGAGAAATCGACAATATCACAGTAATAGTAGGGGACTTTAACACCCCACTTACACCAATGGACAGATCAAACAAAAAATAAATAAGGAAACACAAGCTTTAAATGATACATTAAACAAGAGGGACTTAATTGATATTTATAGGACATTTCATCCAAAAACAGCAGATTACACTTTCTTCTCAAGTGCACACGTAACATTCTCCAGGATAGATCACATCTTGCGTCACAAATCAAGCCTCGGTAAATTTAAGAAAACTGAAATAATATGAAGCATCTTTTCTGACCACAACACTATGAGATTAGAAATCAATTACAGGGAAAAAAAAAAACAGAAAAAACACAAACACATGGAGGCTAAACAATACATTACTAAATAACCAAGAGATCACTGAAGAAATCAAAGAGGAAATCAAAAAATACCTAGAGACAAATGACAGCGAAAACACGACGATCCAAAACCTATGGAATGCAGCTAAAGCAGTTCTAAGAGGGAAGTTTATAGCAATACAGTCTTACCTCAGGAAACAAGAAAATTTTCAAATAAACAATCTAAACTTACATCTAAAGGAACTAGAGAAAGAACAAAGTTAGTAGAAGGAAAGAAATCATAAAGATCAGAGCAGAAATAAATGAAACAGAAACAAAGAAAACAATAATAAAGACCAAGAAAACTAAAAGCTGGTTCTTTGAGAAGATAAACAAAATTGATAAACCTTTAGCCAGACTCATCAAAAAAAAGAGGGAGAAAGACTCAAATCAATAAATTAGAAATGAAAAAGCAGAAGTTACAACAGACACGGCAGAAATACAAAGCATCATAAGAGACTACTACGAGCAACTCTATGCCAATAAAATGGACAACCTGGAAGAAATGGACAAATTCTTAGAAAGGTATAACCTTCCAAGACTGAACCAAGAGGCAACAGAAAATACAAACAGACCAATCACAAGTAATGAAACTGAAACTGTGATTAAAAATCTTCCAACAAACAAAAGTCCAGGACCAGATGGCTTCACAGGTGAATTCTATCAAACATTTAGAGAAAAGCTAACACCCATCCTTCTCAAACTCTTCCAAAAAATTGCAGAGGGAGGAACACTCCCAAACTCATTCTACGAGGCCACCATCACCCTGATACCAAAACCAGACAAAGACCAATATCACCGATGAATATAAATGCAAAAATCCTCAACAAAATACTAGCAAACAGAATCCAAGAACATATTAAAGGGATCATACACCATGATCAAGTGGGGTTTATCCCAGGGATGCAAGGATTCTTCAATATACCCAAATCAATCAATGCGATACACCATATCAACAAATTGAAGAATAAAAACCAAATGATCATCTCAATAGATGCAGACAAAGCTTGTAACAAAATTCAACAACAATTTATGATAAAAACTCTCCAGAAAGTGGGCAGAGGGAACCTACCTCAACATAATAAAGGCCATATATGACAAACCCACAGCAAACAGCTTTCTCAATGGTGAAAAACTGAAAGCATTTCCTATAAGATCAGGAACAAGACAAGGATGTCCACTCTCACAACTATTATTCAACATAATTTTGGAAGTCCTAGCCATGGCAATAAGAAAAGATAAATAAAAGGAATACAAATTGGAAAAGAGAAAGTAAACTGTCACTGTTTGCAGATGACATGATACTATACATAGAGAATCCTAAAGATGCTACCAGAAAACTACTAGAGCTAATCAACGAATTTGGTAAAGTTGCAGGATATAAAATTAATATACAGAAATCTCTTGCATTCCTATACACTAACAACGAAAGATCAGACAGAGAAATCAAGGAAACAATACCACTCACCACTGCAACAAAAAGAATAAAATACCTAGGAATGAACCTACCTAAGGAGGTAAAAGACCTGTACTCAGAAAACTATAAGACACTGATGAAAGAAATAAAAGATGACACAAACAGATGGAGACATATATCATGTTCTTGGATTAGAAGAATCAATATTGTGAAAATGACTACTACCCAAAGCAATCTACAGATTCAATGCAATCCCTATCAAATTACCAGTGGCATTTTTTATAAAACTAGAACAAAAAATATTAAAATTTGTATGGAGACACAAAAGACCCCGAATAGCCGAAGCAGTCTTGAGGGAAAAAAACTGAGCAGGAGGAATCAGACTCCCAGACTTCACACTATACTACAAAGCTACAGTAATCAAGACTATATGGTACTGGAACAAAAACAGAAATATAGATCAATGGAACAAGATAAGAAGCACAGAGATAAACCCATGCACCTATGGTCCACTGATCTATGACAAAGGAAGCAAGAATATACAACGGAGAAAAGACAGGCCTCTTCAGGAAGTGGTGCTAGGAAAACTGGACAGCTACATGTAAAAGAATGAAATTAGAACACTCCCTAACACCATATACACAAATAAACTCAAATGGATTAGAGGGCTTCCCTGGTGGCGCAGTGGTTGACAGTCAGCCTGCCGATGCAGGGGACGCGGGTTTGTGCCCCGGTCCGGGAGGATCCCACATGCCGCGCAGCGGCTGGGCCCATGGGCCATGGCCGCTGGGCCTGCGCGTCCGGAGCCTGTGCTCCACAACGGGAGAGGCCACAGCAGTGAGAGGCCCGCGTACAGAAAAAAAAAAAAAAAAAAAAAAAACGATCAGAGACCTAAATGTAAAACCGGACACTATAAAACTCTTAGAGAAAAACATAGGAAGAACACTCTTTGACATAAATCACAACAAGACCTTTTTTGATCCACCTCCTAGAGTAATGGAAGTAAAAACAAAAATAAACAAATGGGGCGTAATGAAACTTAAAAGCTTTTGCAAAACAAAGGAACCTACAAACAAGATGAAAAGACAACCCTCAGAATAGGAGAAAATATTTGCAAACGAATCAACAGACAAAGCATTAATCTCCAAAATATATAAACAGCTCATGAAGCTCAATCTTAAAAAAACAAACAACCCAATCCAAAAATGGGCAGAAGACCTAAATGAATATTTCCCCAGCGAAGACATACAGATGGCCAAGAGGCACACGAAAAGCTGCTCAATATCACTAATTATTAGAGAAATGCATATCAAAACCACAATGAGGTATCACCTCACACCAGTCAGAATGGGCACCATCAGAAAATCTACAAACAAATGCTGATGAGGGTGTAGAGAAAAGGGAACCCTCTTGCACTGTTGGTGGGAATGTAAATTGATACAGCCACTGTGGAGAACAGTATGGAGGTGTCTTAAAAACTGAAAACAGAATTACCATATGAACCAGCATTCCCACTACTGGGCATATACCCAGAGAAAGCCATAATTCAAAAAGACACTTGCCCCGCAATGTTCACTGCAGCACTACTTACAATAGCCAGGTCATGGAAGCAACCTAAATGCTCATCGACAGACAAATGGATAAAGAAGATGTGTTACATATATATGAAATATTACTCAGCCATACAAAGGAATGAAATTGGGTCATTTGTAGAGACGTCGATGGATCTAGAAACTGTCATACAGAGTGAAGTAAGTCAGAAAGAGAAAAACAAATATAGTATATTAATGCATATATGTGAACCTAGAAAAATGGTACAAATGAACCGGTTTGCAGGGCAGAAAGAGATAAAGACATAGAGAACAAACATACGGACACCAAGGGGAGAAGGTGGCAGGGGGGTGGTGGTGGTGGGATGAATTGGGAGACTGGGATTGACATATATACACCAATATGTATAAAATAGATAACTAACAAGAACCTGCTGTATAAAAAAATAAAATTAAATTCAAAAATTCAAAAAAAATTAACCACCACAGGTTCCAGCAATTTCACTTCTGTGTATTTACCCAAAGAAAACAAAAATACTAATTAGAAAAAATATATGCACTCCAGTGTTCAAAACAGCATTATTTACAACAGCAAAATATGGAAGCAATCTAAGTGCCCATGGATAAATGGATGGATAAAAAAAATGTGAATATTTTTGTATATATACATATTTGTAGGAATACTGTTCAGCCGTAAGAAACCAAGAAGTCTTGCCATCTGCAACTACATGGATGGGCCTAGAGAGTATTATGCTAAGTGAAGTAAGTCACACAGAAAGACAAACACCACGTACTTGTCTCACTTATATGTGGAATCTAAAAAACAGATGAACAAACAAAACAGAAACAGACAGATACAGAGAGCAAACTGCATGTTGCCAGAGGGAACGGAGGTGGGAGGATGAGTGAAACAGGTGAAGGAGATTAAGAGCCCCAAACTTCCCATTGTGAAGTAAGTCAGTCACGAGGATGTGACACACAACATGGGGAATATAGTCAATAATATCATAGTAACTTCGTCTGGTGACATACGGTTACTAGACTCGTCGAGGTGATCATTTCCAAAGGTATTTCATCGTCAGATCACTATGCTGTATGCCTGAAACTAACATAATATTGTATTGCAACTATACCTCATTTAAAAAAATAAAATAGGGAACTCCCTGACGGTTCAGTGGTTAGGACTCGGCACTTTCACTGCCAGGGCCCGAGTTCAATCCCTGGTCAGGGAACTTAAATCCTGCAAGCCATGAGGCATGGAAGGGAAAAAGAAAAAGAGAAGAAAAAAAAAAAAAAGGAAAAAATAAAATAAAATAACATAAAGTCAAGGTGTCATCAGGGTGTGTTCTTTTCTAGAGGCTTCCAGGGCTGTCTTCTCCTGACTCTAGAGGCTGCTCGCTCTCCTTGGCTCCGGGCCCCTTCTCCATCCTCAAAGCCAGCTTCTCCTGTCACAGGGACCATGCAGCCTCCCTCACCCCCGTTTAAGTACCTTTGTGATCATACTGGGCCCACCTGGATAACCTCATCTCACAGTCAGGTGATGAGCAACCTTAATCCCGTCTGCCACCTGACTCCCCTTTGTGATATAACCTAAGTCACAGGTGCTGGGATTAGAATGAGGACGTCTTTGGAAGCCATTATTCTGCCTACCTTGCTACTTGAGTGACTTTGGAGAAGTTACTTAGTTCTAGTTTCCTAATGTATGAAACAAAGATATTATCACCTACCTTAGTGAGTTATTACAGGAATTTTCCTTGCAGTATGAATAGAATAATCTTTAGCACACAGTAAGTAAGCAGTAAGTGCTATTATTTTTCTTGTTCGCCAAACGTCAATTAATATAGGAAGCAAGGACAAAAAGAAATAAGCAACATTACCTGCCACCATGGTCAAGTGACAAAAAAAACATACAACCTCGCAGGTTAAAAATACGTCACAGAAAGTGCTGTCACAGAGAGGACTACAGAATCCCAAGGAAGTGACCCACACAGGGGGAGCATAAAGGCTCCAGAAAACAGATCTTTGAGCAGGAACGTGAAAGGGTGGGAAGCCGGCCACAGCCATGGATCAAAGAGAGAGGAGACCGAGAAAGGGAAAGCAGGTGGAGCTGCGCCAGTGTTCCTGGTCAGAGGCAACAAAGACGGGGTGAAGAGGAACACCAGCAGTTTCGGAAGCATCCGAAACTGCTGTTTTCACAGGCCAACATCACTGGACACTGGCAATTTCTTAAGTTTCGATTTAATGAAAGCAAACACATGCTGGAGGTAGAAAAATTTGGCAATTATCTGAACAAAACACAGTAAGGAAGGGCAAACAGATTTTTTTTCTTGTGAAGAATTTATGGGGTTAAAAGTTTTATTTGTCTTGTAAAAAGAAATGAATTTCCTAATGCTTACAATGCTGTCATAGCTAGATTATCCTCTAAACTTTTAATTCTGAGATACTATAGAAGAACACTACTGACGGCTATGTAGAAAGTTGTATTAAACAGAGTTTAAAATCAATAGGTAAGGATTTCCAGCATAAGAATTACAAAATGCTAATGAAGGACATCAAAGAGGACCTACAAAAGCGAAGAGGTACACTGTGCTCGTGGATTGGAAGATTCAACGTGGTAGAGATATCAACTCTCCCCAAACTGATCTACCGGTTTAGCACAACGACCATCAAAATATAAGCAAGGTTTTTCAGACACAGACCAAGTTATTCTAAGACTGACGTGGAAAAGCACAGACTTTATAATACCAAAATGATTTTTAAAAGGAAGAATAAAATGCGAGGACTTAACGGCACCCGACATTTAAGGCTCACTATATAGTTATATCAAAAAGATAGTGTGCTGTTGGCAGGAGAACAGACACACAGACCAACAGAACAGAGAACCAAGGATTGACCCACACCAACTATTTTCTACACAGGCACACAACGATTCAGTAACCTGGCAATGATCTCCTGGAGATGGCACCAAAATCACAGGCAACCAAAGAAAAAACAGATTAACTGGACTTCATCAAAATAAACAACTTTTGCACATCAAATGGCACAGTCAACAGAGTGAAAAGGTAATTCATGGAATAGGAGAAAATATTGGCAAATCATGTATCTGACAAGGAACTGATATGCAGAATATACAAATAACCCCTACAACTCAGTAACAAAAAGTCAAATGATCTGACTTTTTAAATGGGCAAAGAACTTGAATAGACATCTCTCCCAAGAAGAGAGAGGGGGTGCAACAGGCACTTGTGAAAAAACTCAACACCATCAGCCATCAGGGAGATGCAGTGAGATACCACCTCACACCCACTACGATGGCTACGATCAAACAACAGAAAACAACAAGTACTGGTGAGGATGCGGAGAAACTGTGCATTGTTGGTGGGAACGTAAATTAGTGCAGCCCCTGTGGAAAACACTAAGGCGATTACTCAAAAAATTAAATATAGAACTACCACATGTTCCAACAAGCCCACTTCTGGGGATATACCCCCAAAATGAAAGCAGGGACTCCAGGTATTTGCACACCCATTTTCCGGCAGCATTATTCACAACAGTCAAAAAGTAGAAGCAACCCAAGTGCTCACTGAGAGGGGAGGGGGAGGGAGGAGGGGAGGAGGGAGCAGGGGGAGGGGGCTGTGCCATAAAAGGGGAGCATGAAGGATCCTCCTGGTGATGGGCTGCTCAGTATCCTGGCCGCCATGGTGCGTACACAAGTCCACACCTGGTAAAACGGCACAAAACTAAACCCAGGACATAAATGTGTTCACATGAAGCACGTGGAATCTGAGCAAGGTCCACAGATTTTATCAGGCTGTGCTATCGTGCTACAGCTATGACAGCCATCATCAGGAGACACGGGGTGAAGGACACATGGAATCTCTCTATTGTCTCTCCCAGCCACATGTGAATCCACAACTGGTATAAAAGTTCAAAAAAATACAGTGTAATTCATTTTAGACCAGTAGTTTTTGAATAAAGAAACTCAAGTGCCATCAAGCGATACCTTCTTCCATGGATTTAGTGAAGTTACACAGAAGCGAAGCCAGTCCCTTCAGACACCCTGCCAGAACTGGAAGTTTGGGCTCTCTCACTGTTGATGTCATCTGAAAGGAGAGTTTTAACCAGATATCATTAAAAGAGAAAAATTCACCAGATATATGTAAGCAGAAAAGAAGATCATAAAGTTTATCATACCTGGGTCTTAAGTTCACCCAGAAAAGCCCGGAAGAGTTTATCTGAATTATTTACCATCTCACTAGGATGAACTTCGCCTAATACTCCTAGGAGCTCATATATCTTTTCTAAAACTGAAAAATAAATTTTAGACAAATTTAGGCCTAAAATCACTTAGATAAATTAAACAAAAATGCACAAATAAGAAAATGAAAGGATGTTCAGTTCAAAATAATTTCACGGGCCTCCCTGGTGGCGCAAGTGGTTGAGAGTCCGCCTGCCGATGCAGGGGATACGGGTTCGTGCCCCGGTCTGGGAGGATCCCATATGCCGCGGAGCGGCTGGGCCCGTGAGCCATGGCCGCTGAGCCTGCGCGTCCGGAGCCTGTGCTCCGCAACGGGAGAGGCCACAACAGTGAGAGGCCCGCATACCGCAAAAAAAATAAAAAATAAAAAAATAATTTCACGATAAGCCACACAAAATATCTAGTTTTATGTACTGAATCTTCCGTGATGTTTTATGCAAATTTATTATTATAAACTAAATTACATTTGACACGCGTTGTGAGTTTTCTATTTAAAGAAATCTTTTGTAAAGATTAAAATTTTTGTAAGACTTCACACATTGTTTCTTGTCTCCATTTTGGTTTGTTTTCAGTAAAAAGAATTCATCTGTGAAGCATATAAATACCTTGGCAGAGAAAGCCTAAGTTTGACACTAATCATTTTTTAATTTGTTAAAATGTTTTTTTAAATAACATTTAAATACAGCTCACCTGTATCTGGTATTTTTGTTTTCAATGCAAGTTCTCCATAGAACTTGCTAAATAACTCTCCAACTCTAAATTCATCCATGAGGCTCGAACTTCTCAAAGTCTGAAGTAACTGAAAGAACACAAGGTAGCCGAGTGCACAGAGACGGCAGCAAAAAGGCTTCCATCTACCACACCTGCTCACACACACACTTCCACACCCACGTGTCTCTAGGGCACTCACTCTCCACTTCTCAGGGCTCTTATCCAGCCACGTTATTTGGGAGGACGGGTTGAGGTGGGTGGTGGAAAAACAGGGGCTACAGAGGGGAATGGGAGGTAGACCTAATTTCACCTTCCCACGAATACTACCCTAGGACTAGACACGTGTTCTCAGAGACATATTAAGACAAGGACCAACAAGACCCAAAGCAATTCTAAGAGAGACACACCTCAACAGATACCTAGATGAGAGTAAGCCCAATGACCACTTACATACAACACACAGGCCCATCCCAGCCTAAGGTTTTAGGAAGACATTCAAAGACACAATGAGATGAGCTCTGGCAATTCTTAGCAGCGTTTAGGTTTTCACAGTAAGGGTAATAGGGTAATGGAGGGGCAGCCAATTCCTTATACTCCGCGCTACCTTCCCCTTCATACCTCCCACAACCGAACTTCTCCCTCTGCTACCCAGAAGGGTGTGAGGGCAAAATACCAAGGTTGTTATTGGGTGGGTGATGGTTGGGAAAAACATGCATCTTCTCCACACATCAATGTGATTCTACAACGTCTCTCACACAAAACATAACCCAAAACTCCAATTTTCAGTTCAAGAGATACATTTAATAGAAAATACATGCACTTAGAAATATTTTTTTTAATTACCTTAATAAGAAGTTCTAGGGCTGGAATTTTACATTTAGCAGCTTTATCTTTTGTATAAACACTGGTACAAGTATTCTGGTTTTAAAAGGAGACATATCAAAATCATCAATAAGACCTTAGTTCTTATAACTAAGACTTAACAGCTAAAACTATGCCTGGGAGAAGCGATACCAGTATATATTACAATTTAATAGTTTTCCACAAGGGCCTTAGCTCATTAAATTTTTTAAAAAATAGCCACTTAATTTCTAACACAATCAAGCAAAAATAAACTCCCCAACAAGAAAGGCAGAAATAAAATTAAGTTTAACTCATATCATAAGTTAAAAGGGACACTGGTATATAACGAGGTATGTTTTTTCCTCCTTACCTTAATATCGAGAGAATAATGTGTGATCTTCTGGCCAATTTTCTCTAAGAAAACACATAAAAACTTTAGGGCTTCTTCTCTACAATCACGAAACTATAATAAAAGAAAGAAACATTACAGAAACACGGCTAAGAAAAAAGTCACCTCAACGTGAAGGAACACACTAGAAGAGCAAAGTGAAAATCTTCAACTTACTTCATCAACGCTAAGTGATTTCCGAACAAATACAAGCAAACCAAAATCTTTGGAAAAAACTAAGGAAGTGTGTAATGCTGGAAAAAACAAACAGACAAAACAAATTAAGAGAGCTGCCAAGGTACTCCATAAACCCACCCTAAAGGTGCTGCTTGTTTTGCAATTCAGCCTCTTAAGTGATAAAACACTAGCCTAAGGCTGCCGTATTTTGACAAGGAAAATGGGAAATTCTAGATGTTCCACAGCAATGAGGTAGGCAGAACAATGGCCCCAAAGATGCCAGAACCCTAATTCCTAGTGTCACACCTGTGAATATGCTAACTTTACATGGCAAATGAAAATCAGGCTGCTAATCAGCTGACCTTAAACTGGTGAGTGTCCTGGGCCATCAGGTGGGCCCAATGCAATCACAAGGGCCCTCACAAGTGGAAGAGGGAGGAAGGAGAGGGAGTACAGGAAAGCAGGACAGATTCCAAGCATGTCACTTGACCCTCTGCTGCTGGCTTTGAAGATGAAGGGGGAGGGGAGCAGCGTAATCCAAGAAATGCAGGGGTCATCTAGAAGCAAGGAACGCCAGCAAGGAAAAAGGGACCTCAATGCTGCAACTGCGAGGAACTGAAGTCTGCTAACAACCTAAATGAAAAAGGAAAAGAATTCTCCCTCAGAGCCTTCAGAAAAGGAAAGTGGCCCTGCCTGCTGCCTTGATTTCAGCTTTATGAGACCCGTGCTTGGCTTCCAACCACACAACTATAAGACTGACAAACCTGCGCTGTTGTAAACACCAAGCCAGTAGTACGTTTCAGCACCAAAAGAAAACTAGTACACTTTCAAGTGAAAGGACACACCCTGGATATGCAGAGTGAACCTGGAACTGCTTTACGAAAAGTTACTAAAGGAACAAAACTGAACTCCTAGAACTCAGACTAGAAAACACTTACACAATGATGCTGCTGTTTGGTCATTAATTTCCCCATTAATACACCCCTGACAACATATAGGTACTGCACAGCATCTTCTTCAAGACTTTGCTTACAGTATCTCTCCACCTTATTCAACAATGACTTTTTCAGGAAGAAAATCTCATCTACCTTCGAATTAAACGGACACAACATGAAGAGTATGCATACTTGCGGCTTTAAAAGGGAATAACACTGGGACTTCCCTGGTGGCGCAGTGGTCAAGCATCCGCCTACCGACGCGGGTTCGAGCCCTGGGCCGGCCCGTGCGCCACAACTACTGAGCCTGCGCTCTAGAGCCCGCGCGCCTAGAGCCCGTGCTCCACAACAAAAGCCACCGTAGTGAGAAGCCCGTGCACCGCAACGAAGAGTAGCCCCCGCTCGCTGCAACTACAGAAAGCCCGCGCGCAGCAACAACGAAGACCCAATGCAGCCAAAAATAAATGAAATAAAAAATTTAAAAAAGATTCACTTTCCCCTTTAAAAAAAAAAGGGAATATCACAGATGTTTTCACGCGATGACGCATTTAAAAATGCTGAAATGAGGCACTTTTGCTGCAAAAGGAAAAGTTCTCATCCAGGCATAGCTAAAGAGTTAAAAGAATAGCATGGCTTGCTTCTCAAAAGAAGGAACAGCAAACACAGGGGTTTGGAAAAGGTGCTGGTGGGTTTAGGCGACACTGAGGTGGAAGAAAATACTCTCCTCTCGTTGTCCCTCCCCGCCGTGGATAGCAATGATACCAAATTCGGGTCATTTTCACCACCTTTGGTTTTAAAATACCTTTCCTCTGCTGTTAAGAAAAGAGGCAGCTGACAAACCACTTTTACACACATCACGAATTCCGACCAGCGCGTTCAAGCACCGCCCGAGGCGCCCACGCCGGACCCGCAAGGGCTGCCGAGCTACGGGCTGTCGGAAGCCCGGAGCCGTACCCACCCAGCAGCGCAGGGCCGGAGCTCAGCACGCACTCCTGCCCCAGGCCCCGCAGCAGCTGACAACTGGCCACCGCCGCTCCGCAGCGGTCGGCCGCAGACAAGGACTCCTGTAACTGAAGCAGAGCACGCCGAACACCAGAGCCCGCGTCCGCCATGACGCCCAGCAACAACCTGCGCGTGCGCACACGCCACCCGGGCCGCAAGTGCCTAGGGGAACTTGGCGGGGGGCGGGACTTCCGGCGCGTGCACACAGCTGCCGGGCCCGGAAGTGCCCCTGAGGCAACGGGGCGGAGTTCTGCGAGGGGCGGGGCCTTAGCGGGCTGAAGGGAGCGGGGTCCTCGGCGAGTACGCACATCGGACCCGGGCGCAGAAGTGCCCCGGGGGCGAGCGCGGGCGCGGGTGCTGGAACCTTGTCGAAGACCATCGCGGAGGGAGCCCTCCCTGCAGGATCAACGGCTTAGACGTGCATTAAAATAGAGGTCGGGGGCTTCCCTGGTGGCGCAGTGGTTAAGAATCCGCCTGCCAGTGCAGGGGACGCGGGTTCGTGCCCCGGTCCGGGAAGATCCCACATGCCGCGGAGCGGCTAGGCCCGTGCACTACAACTACTGAGCCTGCGCGTCTGGAGCCTGTGCTCTGCAACGGGAGAGGCCGCGACAGTGAGAGGCCCGCTCTCCGTAACTGGAGAAAACCCTCGCACAGAAACGAGGACCCAACACAGCCAAAAATAAATATAAAAAATAAATGCTGAGACTTTCCTAATGACTTAAACTCTTTAAAAAAAAGAGATAGAGGCAGGCTTATGAATGTGTGGCCCACAGTACACTTAGCACAATACGTCAAAACTCGGGGAGAATCAGGAATCCAACCGCTCGACCTCCGGAAATAGATGCGGAGGACAGGTGGCGAATTGGAGTTGACCGAGTGCCCGAGGCAGAACGGCTCGGGTCAGGAGCCACAGCTAGCTCTTGATAAGGAGGGCGTGGGGGGGGTGTGTGTGTGTGTGTGTGTGTGTGTGTGTGTGTGTCGTTTGGAATCCCAAGGGACACAGGAGCGGCTCCTCCTTAGGCACGCCCTGTAGAGGCCGGCCTCCCCAGATTTCCCGCGAAATCGCATTCCGGCTTCGGACAAGACCACCGGAGCGGGGGAGCCCCGAGCGAGTTGTGCGTAGGTGTCCCGCGAGGCGCGAGGCGCGAGGCGCGGGACGGCCGTTCGGTTCCCCCTGCCGCTGCACAGTGGTGCCTCCCGAAAGCGGGGCTGCGCGAGGGCGCTGCTGCGATTGGTGGGCCGCCGCTGGGGGCGGTAACAACGGTGCCGCCGGCGGGAAACCTGGCCCCTGCCGAAGCGGAGCAGGAGCGCGACCCTTAGGTGGGGCTGGGTGCGGCCGGCGCGGAAGGCGGGGGTCTGCCGGGGTCGGCGGTGCTGGGGGGAGGGCCGAGGGGCAGGGGGCCGGAGCGAGGGGAGAGGGGCGGGGGTCTTAAAGGAGCGTCCCCGCGAGCCTGCGTCCCTGTCGCGCAGCCCGCCATGTCGTCCCCGGCGTCCACTCCGAGCCGCCGCGGCTCCCGGCGGGCCGCACCCGCTCAGCCACGTGAGTGTCCGCGTGCGGCCGTGCCCCGCGGGGTCCTCGGGGAGGCAGGGCGGGCGGTGCCGTGTCAGCCCCATCCGGCCCCAGTGCCGCCCGCGCCGACGCCGCCGTGCCCATTCCCCCACAGGCCAGGACCCGCTGTCGTCGGGAGAGCCTCAGCCGCTGCCCGCGTCACCCGGCGCCGAGCACCGCAGCCCGCCCCGCGCGCCTCCCCCAGGTGCGCTGCCCGCTTGGGCATCGGGAGCCCGCCGTGCCGGGGGGCCCGGGGGGGGCCGGGCGGGGGGGAGGGGACGCCCCGCAGGGGTCCTCGCCGCGCTCACCCCCGTGGACGCGGTCCCCAGGGGCCCCCTTGGACCTGGACGTGAGCTCGCCGCTGACCTACGGCACCCCCAGCTCGCGGGTGGAGGGCACCCCGAGGAGCGGCGTGCGCGGCACGCCTGTGCGGCAGAGGCCCGACCTGGGCTCGGCGCGGAAAGGGCTGCAGGTGGACCTGCACTCGGACGGGGTGAGTGCGGGGCCGCCCGGGGCGCGGTGGGCCGCGCGAGGTGGGCCGTCCCCCGTGAACCTGCTCCTGTCGCCTTTCCTGTGCAGCCGGCCGCAGAGGATATAGTGGCGAGCGAGCAGTCTTTGGGCCAAAAACTCGTGATTTGGGGAACAGATGTAAATGTGGCGACGTGCAAAGAAAACTTTCAGGTGAGGTTTCATTCCTCGGGGCTCCGGAGATGTGGGGGAAAGTACTTGTCACCTCCGTCCACGTGGCCCCGGTATTTAGGAGTAGATCTTCACGTGGCTCAGAGTTTTTAGGAAAAAGAAAAGCAGCTATGCTTGTCTCCAAATTCTGACACCGTTCCTAGTTTCCTTTTTTTGAAGTGTAGTTGACTTACAGTAATGTGGTAGTTTCAGGTGTACAGCAAAGTGATGTACAGCACAGTGATTCGGTTATATTTCTTTTTCTGAATATGTTCCATTATAGGTTATTATAAGATTTTTAATGTAATTCCTCGTGCTGTACAGTAAATTCTTGTTGCTTTTCTAATTTACGGCTGGTAGTTTGTGTCTGTTAATCCCATACTTCTAATTGATCCCTCCTTCCCTCCCTCCCTCTCCCCCGCTTTGGTAACCATAAGTTTGTTTCCTGTGTCTGTGAGTCTGTTTTGTATATGGATTCATTTGTGTTACTTTTTAGATTCCATGCAAAAATGATACATAGTATTTGTCTTCATCTGACTTATGTCACTAAGCATAATGTTTTCTAGGTGCACCCATGTTGCTGCAGATGGCAAATTTCATTCTTTTTTATGGTTGAGTAATATTCCATTATGTGTATACATATATAAATCTGTATGTATCACACGTTCTTAAGCCAGTTGTCTATAAATGGGCACTTGGGCTGTTTCCAGGTCTTAGCTAACTTGAAAAGATACGTGGCCCCCAGCATTCATAACTTTTATTTTGAGTAGTTGCTGGTTCCTAACTGCATTAAGCTTACTGTTTCTCTCCCCACGCTAAGAGATTTCTTCAGCGTTTCATCGATCCTCTGGCTAGAGAAGAAGAAAGCGTTGGCATAGACATTACTGAGCCCCTGTACATGCAGCGACTTGGGGAGGTAATTAAATACACTAACCTGAAAATTCAAACTAGGGGTTGAAATGGTTAGCAGGATATAACTTGTATGTTCTGCCCTGTAGATTAACGTTATTGGCGAGCCGTTTTTAAACGTAAACTGTGAACATATAAGATCATTCGACACAAATCTATACAGACAGCTCATCTGCTACCCACAGGTAAGAATTTGCCCTTGAACTTGGGGGACTGCAGTAAACATCTAGAAGATCTGCAGGGTTTCTGGACATTAGGGTTTCCTTAGTAACAGAGAATATGCCACCAAAGCACCTTTTGGGGAGCGGGGGTTGCCGCATGGCATGTGGGATCTTAGTTCCCCAACCAAGGATCAAACCCCTGCCCTCTGCAGTGGAAGTGAGGAGTCCTGACCACTGGTCCGCCAGGGAAGTCCCCCAAAACCTCTTAAAACCATGTTCTGTCTTTTTGAAGATGAACACTTTTCCACACGTTAACATTAGAAATCGGGGGTGTTATTGTTGACAGCATGTCATCGTTTGGTTGGCAGCGTTTCTTAGTACATAAAACAGTGGTGACTCATGATTGACAGCTTGTTGGGTTTGATGACTTAAAACATATTAAACGAAAACACTTACACACACCTGCCTTCCCTAACAGGTTGTGTTAACCATACTGCAGTCTTCTCTGGGCTTAAGGTCAGGCTTTATCAACAAAGCATCAGCTACACTGATTATAGCTTTAGGCTTTGGAGGCAGGCAGACTTGATTTTAAATCTTGATTCTGCTGCTTAATAGCTGTGTAACCTTGGTCTAGTTCCTCAGCTTCCCAGAGGCTGTTTCCTTATCTGCAAAATGGGGAACAGGTGTTAACAAATTGGAATAATTATGATTTAACCCATTTTGGTATCATTCTGTTATGGAAGAAAAGTAAGACTTGAAAGTATGAGCTTCTGTTGCCAATTAAAAGCGTACAATCATGCCAGCACATCCTGAAGGCACGATTATATGTCTTATCTCATTTTTTTTAAGTTTATTTATTTATTTTTGGCTGCATTGAGTCTTCATTGCTACACGTGGGCTTTTTCTCTAGTTGCGGCGAGTGGGGGCTACTCTTGGTTGCAGTGCGCGGGCTTCTCACTGCGGTGGCTCCTCTTGCTGTGGAGCATGGGCTCTAGGCGTGCAGACTTCAGTAGTTGTGGCCCACGGGCTCAGTAGTTGTGGCTCGCGGGCTCTAGAGCGCAGGCTCAGTAGTTGTGCATGGGCTTAGTTGCTCCGCGGCACGTGGGATCTTCCCGGACCAGGGCTCGAACCCATGTCCATGTCTCATCTCATTTAACTCTAGTGAGAAGATGCAGAGGTGAGAGGGGTTTACAGATAGCATGTGTGATTTTATAGGGTAATGCTTTTGGATTATGCCGTATTCTTTTTGTTTTTATGCCTTGCTAACATAAATTGCTTTATTAGATTTAACCCTAAGAGAAAAATACAAACACAGCTTGGCACCGTTATACTTGTTTTTAAAGGAAGTTATCCCAACTTTCGACATGGCTGTCAACGAGATCTTCTTTGACCACTATCCTGACTCAATCTTAGAACATCAGATTCAAGTAAGACCGTTCAACGCATTGAAGACTAAGAATATGAGGAACCTGAATCCAGAAGGTAATATTTTTTTCCAGTTTACTAAGATATAGTTGACATATAGAAGATAACATTTGTAACAGCAAGAAAGTATGTTACGTGAAAGTCACTTCATCAAGGAACTTTACAAGAATTGGTGACTGATGGTGGTTGACTGTGAGTTGACCGAAACCAGTTGCAGGTTCAGTTACCCCCTATGCTTATGGATCCACCATACCTTTTCTAACTAAACCGAAGTTATATAAAAGATGCTGTAACTCTTGATACTTTTCTGTCTTAAGATGAACTTATCCGATTATGATAGTTTTACAGTTATTTTACTAAGAAGGCGCTCTCAGAATCAAAGTAGAAGACAAATATAAAATACGATCCCTGCCCTGAAGTGTAAGGAGGAAGTCTAGTTTGGAAAGTAAGAGGAGAGACAGAAGAACAGAGCAGGAGTGTCTCGACCCAGGGAGAGACCGAGCATGCTGGGCCCCAGTGGGAGGAGCTTGTGGTGAAAGATTTGGAAAGCAGACCTGAAACATTCTATTGTGTTATTTATTTGGGGAAATGCTGTATCAGGGGCCCCAGTTACTAGTGGGACAGGTAAGTCTCTGAACCCTCCACGTGTACTGGGCGTGGCTATGGAGAAGATTATCACGAGGGCGTGGGCTGTGACAGCCACTTCACAGGTCCGGTTGTCCCCAGGCAGCCTCGGGTCGGCCTAGCTCGGCAAGGGTCAGTAGACTTAAGGGGTTGAGAGGGAGCAGACTGGTCACAGGAGGGGCATCCCAGGCCAGAGCTGAGGGTACCCAGCAAGATGTTCGTGCTCTGGCCGTAGCGTCTCCCTGTGACCCCCGCCATCCCAGCACCTCCATTCCTCCAGTGAGGTTCTCCCGGGCTGGACAGCAGAGCCAGACCCGCCCCCGCTGGCCTCCAGCTTGTGGAGGCCCACGCCCAGCCGGGACGAGCCGCCCCCTCTCCCCGCCTTGCAGACATCGACCAGCTCATCGCCATTAGCGGCATGGTGATCAGGACGTCCCAGCTGATTCCGGAGATGCAGGAGGCCTTCTTCCAGTGCCAGGTGTGCGCCCACACGGCCCGGGTGGAGATAGACCGCGGTCGCATCGCGGAGCCCTGCGCGTGCGAGCGCTGCCACACCAGCCACGGCATGGCGCTCATCCACAACCGCTCCGTCTTCTCCGACAAGCAAATGGTGCGTGGCCCCCGCCCCCCTCCACGTGCCCCAGCCCGGTTCTGCCCCAGCCGGGTCCTCAAAAGCCGAGTGTAACTTGTCCACTCAAGCAGCCCTGAAACCATGCTTCCTGGTGGGTTGAGCAGCTTCATTCCTCCTCGGAGAGCAGGTGTGTTAGAGGGCGAAGCTGGGCACTTGGCATGCCTGAGGCCCCAGCCTTGGGCCAGCGGCACAGCTGCACCGCCCACGGGCACCTGGGCGCTGTGTTCCACACTTGTCGTAGGGGAGGAGTGCATTCTCCAACTGAACATCTTAAGTTCAGTGTCGTTCGTGACTGATTAAGTCAAATTTAACACAAGATGCTTCTATGGGAAATACTTAAGATTGTAGGATATAAGGGTGTATACAGCATTAAGAACAGGAAACACCGTTTGGTTAAATTCTGTCGTTTGGCAATTCTACCACTGGTAAAGAATGGGCTGAGAAGTTTTGCCAAAGTTTTACTCACAAACTATAGCCTAGGGAGTTTGACCTTACAAGCCCTCTATTCATGAAAAATTTTAAGATGCAGATCAAAATGCCAGAGAAAGGCAGAAAACCATTTATTTACTGCAATTGTAAGGGTATAAAGTAAGCATAAGGAGTGAAGTTTTGTTTATTTGTTTTAATGTTTAAGCAATCTTAACTTTAAGTGGAGAGAATGAGTTCAAAGTATAGGACAAGAGATAGTTTCCCTTATTAGGAGTCACTAGGAGAACACGAACGCGTGTGAAAAGCATCCACTTCCTTGCTGATGGAAGGGTCATTGAGTTGAGTAGCTTTCTCCTCACGTGGGCACCAATTCCTGGGCCTGGATGCTCCCAAGGCTCTGCCCGCAGACTCGCTGCTGTCCTTCCGGCTCCTCCAGCCTGCCTCGGGGCCCTTGCGCTTGCTGTCCTGTCCCTGAGAGCACGTGGCCCCTCCCTGACAGCCTCTCCTCTGCCCGGTGGTCACCTGGTTTGAGAATGGCCTTCCCTGCCCTTGATGGTGGGAAGCGCAGCCTCCACCCCCGCCCCTTGCTCCCTCCTGTCTTCTACCACCACGCCTGGCACTGCCAGGACTGTGTGTCCCTCCACTCTGGGGCAGAGTCCCCAGCACCCGGGACGGAGCTTGGCAGCTGCTCGGCAGATGCTGTGGGTGAGTCGATGTCACCAGGACAGGCAAGAGTCTGGGAGGCACGGTGACCTGAAGGGGGGGGTGCTTCTCCACCCAGAAGTGCACTGGCAGCATCGTCCAGAAGGAACTAGAAACGCAGGCCGACGCGGATGCAGGCGTGCCCGCCACAGCCTTAAGACGGGGAAAAACAGCCCTGGCATCCCCGCCCTCATACGGGGCAGCCTCTACACGAACAGCCGCCTCAGAACGCGCGTCAGGCTGGGTTTCCAGAGGTGGAAACGGCGAGGCCCCAGGGGCAGCAGAGGCACGGCTGGGTGGGCAGGGCTCTGGGCCTGTCCTGAGGCGTCTCCTCCCGCCGCTCAGATCAAGCTCCAGGAGTCCCCCGAGGACATGCCCGCGGGGCAGACGCCACACACGGTCATCCTCGCCGCTCACAACGACCTCGTGGACAAGGTCCAGCCTGGGGACAGAGTGCACGTCACAGGTGAGGGGCTCCAGAGTCAGCCCTGTGACCTGGTCGGGGGTGCCTGGCCTGGGGCTGCTGTTTCCAGCGCCTGCCTTTGACCTCCGACACGGCCCCTGCCCAGACGGTAGGCTGTCTGCCTGTTACTGTCTGAAATAACTTGTGAGCGGCCTTCAGTATTTGAGCTCTTTGGGTTTCCTTCCTTTCTAGGTTTTTGGTACGGGATTTAGGTACTTTCTTTCAGGTAGTTATTGACAATTCCTTACATTCGGTTTAAGAGAAGTGAAACTTCTGTTTCAAACTGCGATGCATCGAACACAGACGCGAGCAGGTGGCGTGTGGAGGCAGTGGTCCCGGGTCAACCTCGCTGGCTCTGCTCGGAGCCCCGCCTCCCCCGTGCTCCAGGCCGAGGTCCGGCAGGTGAGAGTGTGTCCTCTGTGCCCTCAGGCATCTACCGAGCGGTCCCCATTCGCGTCAATCCCAGAGTGAGCAACGTGAAGTCTGTCTACAAAACCCACATCGACGTCATTCACTATCGGAAAACCGACTCGAGGCGTCTGCACGGCCTCGACGAAGAAGCAGAGCAGAAGCTTTTTTCAGAGAAGCGTGTGGAATCGCTCAAGGAGCTTTCCAGAAAACCAGACATTTATGAGAGACTCGCTTCCGCCTTGGCTCCGAGCATCTATGAGCACGAAGATATAAAGAAGGTAACTGACTGATGTGCTTCTCCCTTGCGGCTGGGCTTGAGAGCTCTCGGGTCGGACAGTGTGGATGCCCCGGAAAGGCTGGGCCTCGGCCCATTGGGCCGAGCGGGGCCCGCCGCCTGCCTTGGCTGTTGCTGACGAGAATGGTCCGCATCCTCGTCTCGTTTCCAGGCACAGAAGCTGCCTGGGGTGGGTGGAGTCCGGGCACCTATGGTATCCGTGCCCCAGGGCGGACGCGCGGCCCCTCCCGTCCTCTGATCTCTTCACCGTCACCCTTTGTCCATCTGACTGCATCTCAGCTGCCAGCGGCAGGTGAGCACTGAGACCTGTCTGTCCGCCCATCCAGGGAATCCTGCTTCAGCTCTTCGGCGGGACGAGAAAGGATTTCAGCCACACAGGAAGGGGCAAGTTCCGCGCCGAGATCAACATCCTGCTTTGTGGGGACCCAGGGACCAGCAAGTCCCAGCTGCTGCAGTACGTGTACAACCTGGTCCCCCGGGGCCAGTACACGTCCGGGAAGGGCTCCAGCGCCGTGGGCCTCACCGCCTACGTCATGAAGGACCCTGAGACGCGGCAGCTCGTGCTGCAGACTGGCGCCCTGGTGCTGAGCGACAATGGCATCTGCTGCATCGATGAGTTCGACAAGATGAACGAGAGCACACGCTCCGTCCTGCACGAGGTCATGGAGCAGCAGACGCTCTCCATCGCCAAGGTCAGTCGCCCGTTCTGTCCCGGCGTGGACACAGTTGGGGTGTCGGGGGGCTTGAACCTCAGCATCTGTGGAACCTGCAGCTTGGGAAACTGGCCGACACTTCTGTTAGGTCCCAGCTCAGTCTGAGTATTTTCCACAGGATCCTCTTTCCTCCTTTGCGCTGTCCTAACCCTCTAATGTGTGGCGCTCGTAGAACTTGAGTTTGTCCTAATGCAAGGGGTTTGGTTACTGAAAAAGACGCAGTCGCAGCAAACGTTCATCTACAGCTCGGTCCTTGGCCTGACTCAGCGCTCAGGGCTGTCCCTAGTGGGACGCCTGTGCAGAAGTCACCTGTGCCGGGTGACGTGGCTCGTGGTGACGGCGGATCCCTGGCAGAGGGCACACAGGCGGAGGTGGCTCAGTTCCTGCCAGCCTCGGGGCGAGGTTTCTAACCACACTGTCCCTCCGCCAGGCTGGGATTATTTGTCAGCTTAACGCCCGCACCTCCATCCTGGCAGCCGCAAACCCTGTCGAGTCTCAGTGGAATCCGAAAAAAACCACCATTGAGAATATCCAGCTGCCCCACACACTGTTGTCAAGGTACGAAAACACGTTTTCATAGAATAGATGGTCTCACTTTGCTCATCTGTGGAATGTTCAGGGTGAGCTTGAGAAGGAAATACAAGGCAGAACCCAGCTAATGTCATAAACTCTTCAGGACAACGCAAAGTCTGCACATCTGCATGGTCACGAGTTTTCCAGGCAAGGACGGTGTGTTTTTCTGCCCACCTTGATGTGTACTAGGTTTTTGGAGCAATTAGGGCCTTTCACCTTCATCCTTTCAGAAACCCGCCTCTCGCTCCTCTCGGCCTTAAAGCCGCTGTAGAGAATCAACAAAGTGCAGAGAGCGGTTTTACACAGTAGATAAGGGTCTGAAAATTAAACTTGTGGAAGGGGAGTCATGTGGTCCATACTTTTTCTCAAAGGTAGATATGTTTAGATTTTGATTACTTGACTGTTCCAGCAGATAGTTTCTTCTCCCCAAAAGAGTTGAATACATTTTCATTCGCATCTTCCAGTCTTCAGAATTACAGCAGCGTTTCCCTTGGGAGCATCTTGCTTCTGGCTCAGCTTTCAGTGCTCAGTATTCCCGGGCAGAAGGGGCCTGCGGGGCAGGGGCAGGGGAACTGGAGGCCCGGGCTCCTCAGGCCGCCTGGGCAGGACACGCCTCCCTCCCTTGCAGGCCCAGGGGTCCACTCACAGGTACGTGGGTGTCCCAGCTGGGAAAACTGTTTACGATGTTTTCTCAGGTTTGACTTGATCTTCCTCATGCTGGACCCTCAGGACGAAGCGTACGACCGGCGTCTGGCTCACCACCTGGTGTCCCTGTACTTCCGGAGTGAGGAGCAGGCACAGGAGGAGGTCATGGACATGGCAGTGCTCAGGGACTACATCGCTTACGCGCACAGTGCCGTCCTGCCGCGGCTGAGCCAGGACGCCAGCCAGGCACTCATCGAGGTACCTGCGGCCAAAAGCGCAGCTGGGTGCCGCTCAGCCTCTAAAACAGCCTCTGAAACTTCTATAACTGTCTTCCCTCCTGTGTTGCAAAATCGAGTTTTCCAAATGTAGAAAGGGGAAAAGGATTCATTTCTACACATTGTGCACACTCTTTGTATTTAAATACTTATAAGCACAGTGTGTTTAAGACCAGGACACCTGAGTTGAAATATAGGTGATGCTACTTAGTGACTTTGTAATTCTGGTTTCTGGGCTGCATTTGCTCGTTTCTAAAAAATTAAGTATTTTATGTACACTTCTTAGAACCTTTTAAGTGGGCAGCGGTGCATGATGACACATACGCAGTAGACATTGTGACACTAAGAAGGTGCCTGGTGCTTTGATGGGCTTTACATCCTGACAAAGCCCCGAAGATGCTCAAGTGAAAGTTACAAGTGATAACGTCTCTGTCCTCTTGAAGGAATTACGTCATCCGTGTATGGGTCTAGACAGTTTACCTCTTGCGTGTTGCCCCACTAATCCTCGGCCTGCTCCTCGCAGGGGTGTAAACGAACAGACCAGAGTCCTCAGCCGCCCTTCCCAACGCCGCGTCCTCTGGGTGCCGGGCTGCGCACACCCTTGCTGCCCTGTCCCGTCCTAAAGCTGCACCCGTGCCTCCCCCAGATGAGGCTCGAGGCCCAAGGCTGGACCCGCTCTCGCTCCCCTCAGGACCTACCTGCCCAGGGGGTTATTTAACGGGAGCCCGACTGGCCAGAGTCCAGGCGCGACCCTGAGGTCATCGTGTGAGGAGTTGGCGTGTCCCCTGTCTCGCCAGGCTTACGTGGACATGAGGAAGGTCGGCAGCAGCCGAGGGATGGTGTCCGCATACCCCCGGCAGCTGGAATCGCTGACCCGCTTGGCCGAAGCCCACGCAAAGGTGCGGTTTTCCAGCAAGGTGGAGGCGATCGACGTGGAGGAAGCCAAGCGCCTGCACCGGGAGGCCCTGAAGCAGTCGGCGACCGACCCGCGGACGGGCATCGTGGACATCTCCATCCTCACCACAGGTGGGGCTGCGCGGGCCCTCTGAGCACGTGACGGGGGTGCTGAGGAGGTGGGTGTTGGTGCACCTGACCTGGTCCTGTCCTGCCCGCCCTCCGGGCACCGCGCCCCGGGAGGAGCGGCTCGGTTCTTCCCCAGCGAGTGCGGCCCCGCTTCTGGGCACGTTGCCTGGACTGTCTCGGTGGAAAGAAGCCGCTAGAAATAAGCTCTTCAGAAACGGGGGACAGAATTCAGAACTTGCTACAACTGTCCCCCAACCTTATTTGGTGACGTGACTAAACAGTTTTTTTTTTTAAAGAGTATAGTTGACTTATGACTAAAGAAATATTAGTGGAAGTTTGAAACACTTTTGCTTCCTTAGAGCAAAAACGTCTTCACTTATTTCTTTTAAATCAGGAATGAGTGCCACCTCTCGTAAACGGAAAGAAGAGTTAGCTGAAGCTTTGAAAAAGCTTATTTTATCCAAGGGCAAAATGCCAGCCCTGAAATACCAGCAACTTTTTGAAGATATTCGGGGACAGTCTGATATAGTAAGTGTTTATGTGTATATTTTGTTTAATAGAGTTTTCTTTTCCCTTGATGCTGCTTTAAAGTTTTTTTCTATTTTTTTCCCTTCGTTTGTAGTTTAAGTAATAAATTGTTTAAGTAGTTACAGATAAAGAAGAGAAGTGAGATCACCACCCACCATCAGGGAATGATCGCGATGAGATTTTTTTTTTTTTTTTTTTTTTTTCTTTTTGCGGTATGTGGGCCTCTCACTGCTGTGGCCTCTCCCGTTGTGGAGCACAGGCTCCGGATGCGCAGGCCCAGCGGCCATGGCTCACGGGCCCAGCCGCTCCGCGGCATATGGGATCCTCCCAGACCGGGGCACGAACCCGCATCCCCTGCATCGGCAGGCGGACTCTTAACCACTTGCGCCACCAGGGAGGCCCTCGCGATGAGAATTTTGTTGGGCTTTCAGTTTTCTGTGTGGATGTGGATGCATGGTTTTGAGCCGTGTCAGTTAGTACTCTTAGCTTCATCTGTGATGCAGAATCCACTTCGTGACTCGCTCACTTTATCTCACGCCTCCCCCGCCATTTACTTAACCACTTGGTGGGCACTTAGAGCGTTTGCAGCCTCTCCTGCTGTTACAAGGAAAGCTGAGTTCATGGCAAGAGCCCTGCTGGTCGGGTCCAGTCTTGCCTGCTTCCCTAACGCCCTCCCTTCCTGGCCCTTGGCAGGAAACGTTTGCCACTCCCAAGACGGAGCGTTAAGACGTGTGTACAGCCACCAGGAAGGAAGGAGACTCCGGGGGTTCTTTAACTTGGAATTGTGTCTCTAAGTGGGGAGGGCAGCTCCACGTGTAAAGTTCTTTTTCTCTTCTCTTCACCAAAGGCAATTACCAAGGATATGTTTGAAGAAGCGCTGCGTGCCTTGGCGGATGATGACTTCCTGACGGTAACTGGGAAGACGGTGCGCCTGCTCTGAAGCCCCACGAGGAGCGCTGGTCACTGCCCTGCCGCCGGCAGGAGAAAGAGCCTCAAAGTCATTACTTGGCTGCATAAAAATGTTCTAACCTGGGTTCAGTTTTCCTAGGGAGGCGTATGTGTTCATCTTTTTTAACATTTTAAGTAAAGAGCACTGTGCCAGTTTATGAGCATGGTATAGTACGACTGTTTTCTTCAAGTGCCGTTTCTTTAACACCAGGTTTGAGCTGTGTGTAGGTACAGACAGCAGGGTGCGATCTTCTCTGGAGACAGCGGTCTGGGTCATGGTTTTGTGCTGGACCTTGTCGTGGCCGTTGGAGATGCTCGGGTGCTCCTGTCCCTCCTGTGGGGAGGTGCACGGCCATCGCTGTCCCCACTGAGTCCTCAAAGCTTGTTCTCTCGGCTACATGAGGCTGGAAATGATGGGGTTCCATGTCACTGCTTTCTACTGCTTCACCCTAATATGTAAAACTTTTTCCTCAATAAATGATAGAATAAGTAATACTTGGTTATCAGGCATTATTTTTCATTAAGAAAAAAGCTTTAATAAACACTGCTTTCATGGAAATTCATGACAGTAAGTACTTTGTGTAAGTCATAAACTCACTAAGACATAATACATTTCATCTTACTCAAAAGTTATTTCAATTCTAGCAGTCATTCTCATAAAACCACCATAGGCTGAAATCTCAGGTGGAGATACTATGGTAACAAGTAATCCCTGGAACATTCAAGTCTCCATGAGTTTGGCCTTTTTTAGAATCAACATTCATTAGCAAAGCATTCACGGAAAGTGATAGATCTAACTGAGTGTTTGAACAGCCTTAAAATGCTAACGTGGGTGTGGGATTCAGAGGTCATCTGAGCAGCTCCAGTGGTCCCCATTCTGTCCTGGGGGTCACAGTGCCTCGGCGGCAGTCAGGCTGGGGCATCAGAAGGTGTGAGAGACGAGTCTGAAATGAAAACCACTGAATCTTCTGAGTAGAACTCTGTCCGGTGTGTTTGGACGCTGCTCACGCTTCCAGAATTGGGCAGAGAAGGGAGACCGTTGGAGAGAGGAGTCTGAGGCCACACGCTCAGCGGTTCCCAGCCCGAGGTGCTCAAGGTGGCTGGTTCTCAGGCCACTGATGAGCTGTGGACAGCACACACTACACCGGGGCCCACAGTGTGCCGGGCGTTGTGAGGCCAAGTTCCCTGAACCAACTGGGAACGGCGAGAGCTGACCTTCCCCCTAAACTGCATTCTCAGTAAGGTCACAATAAGAATGCCTTCTTGCACAATTACGAGCTAAGTGAAAGAGCACTGCTGCAGACCTCCCAGGTGGTCCAGTGGCTAAGACTCCCAGGTTCCCAATGCAGGGGGCCCGGGTTCGATCCCTGGTTGGGGAATTGGATCCCACATGCATGCCGCAACTGAAGATTCCCACACACGGCAAACGAAGATCCCACTTGTCACAACTAACACCTGGCGCAGCCAAAATAAATACTAAAAACCCCAAAACAAACAGCATTGCTGCCATCAGGTTCTGGAGCTGCTTCCTTTACACAGTTCTGTAGATCATAGACGAGTGATACAGGAAATAAAGACAGGCTTTCCCCAAACTGAACCCTCCGCCTGCAGTCATGGCTAGAACATAGGAAGTTAAGTGACGAGTGTGTTCAGTACCCAAACCTGGGGCGCTCCTATCTGTTGACTAAGATGCTTTCCCCCTGAGGTAACACAGTAGTGATATTTTTCTAAACCTTGTAATTCAATACTAACATGGAACTTACGGCGGCAAATAAAGTTTGATTTTAAGGGAATTTGAGTCTAATGAACATAATGAGGCTTCCGTTAAGGTGGATCTAAATTTATTCAATTGGGCGCATTTCCGGTCACTTGTGTAATTGCGCCGTGGTCTGGGGGTCTCCGAGAGCCAGGAGGGGCTCATCCTGTCAGGTCAGAGCCGACGGATGCCTGTTGGGTGTCTGTAGGCAGCGGAGCAGGAGAGGAAGAGGGTGAGTCACGGGAGAGCTCTGCTCTCACCCCTGTTCCGAGAGCTGCTCCCTTGGAGGCTGAGCCTCCGCACTTACCCTCAGGAGTATCAGGGCAGGAAAGACGGCACCTTCCCGTTTGTAGAAGGTGGTATGTTGGCACAGATGTGGGCTGCCCAGGCCAGATCCTGGCTCGTCTTCCTCCCAATCTTCAGTGCTTACGACTGGCATGTGGTCAGTGCCCGACCACGTTCCTGTGAACAAAATAAGTACAATGTAGGTTTTTCTTATGAGGACAATACAATTCAGCTCAACTCCTACAAATATATGTTTTAAATGTTACAGTATAATGTAATTGCATTTGAATTTTTCCCTCCAATTTTGACCCTGAAAGATACCCAGATTTGCTAGTTGGAACAGCCTTACTTGATTTACACACATACACAAGCCATTGTACTCCCAGTATCCATCATAAATATAACCAACTCCACCCGAGGAATCAAACATCAGCAAGAATGAAGAAACCCAGAAGGTAATGACTCACTCTTAGCACAAGGTTAGGAAATGTTTAGTTTAAGAAAGTGCTGTTACTTATTAAATTTGAGATAATTTCTTAAAATGCCTCTACAATTTAATTTTTAAAACTTTTTGAAATGTTTCAGGCTTACAAAAAAGTTGTAAGGTTAGTAAAATTCCCATTTACCTTTCACTCAAATTCCTTTGTTACATTTCCTCGAACCTGCTTTTATCATTATCTATAAAGTTTTTTTAATTATTTGAGACTAAGTTATAGACAGGATGCCCCTTTACTTATAAATACTTCCTAAAAACCATGTATATCCTAAAACCAGTAACCTTACTTTATATAATAACCACAGAATAATTTTATAACGATCGAAAAATTAAGGGATTTCCCTGGCTGTCCAGTGGTTAAGAATCATGCTTCCACTGCAGGGGGCACGGGTTCGATCCCTAGTTGGGGAACTAAGATCCCGCATACCGCGTGGTGGCACGGCAAAAAAACATAAAATAAAATAAATTTTTTTAAAAAAATTAATAGTTACCCAATCTACAGACATTCAGATTTCATCAATTATCTCAGTGATGCTCATAGCAAAACTAAAAAATACATGTTTCTGCTTCAGGATCACAAGCCACAATTTTAGAATTATTTATTTATTTACTTATTTATTTGTTTGCACTGGGTCTTAGTTGTGGCAGGTGGGCTCCTCAGTTGAGGCTCGAGGTCTCCTTTGTTGCGGCATGCATGCAGGATCTAGTTCCCTGACCAGGGCTCGAACCCAGGCCCCCTGCACTGGGACCGTGGAGTCTTACCCACTGCATCACCAGGGAGGCCCCACAAGTTGCCCTCCTCAGCTGCCCGCTGCTGCCTGGGCCCCTCCAGGGCTTCCTACAACACCTGCCCCATGATCTGAGCTGCAACCCTTTCCTAAAGGGGCCCCTCCCTAACCACCTGCCCTAAAGAACGGAGCCAGCGGCCACCTCTGCCGCTCTTATTCTGTTACCCTGCTTGCTTTTCAGCACTTATCATGGTGGGATATTGTCTCATATATGTATTTGTTTAAGAGTTTGCTGTTAGTCTGCTTCCATTAGCACAGAAGCTCCATGAAGGCAGGGACTTTTTCCAAGGCAACTACAAATTTTCCAGATAAAAAGAGAAATCTATAAAACCTCATGGGCCCCATGATCATTGCAGCATTATTCACAGTAGCCAAGACATGGAAACAACCTATGTGTCCATTGATGGATGAATGGATAAAAAAGATGTGAAATTATATATATATATATATTTATTTATTTATATTTATATATATGTAACTATACACACAATGGAATATTATTCATCCATAAAAAGGAAGGAAATCCTGCAATTTGTGACAACATGGATGGACCTAGAGGGTATTACGCTAAGTGAAATAAGTCAGACAGAGAACGACTAATGCTGTTATGATCTCACTTACATGTGGAATCTAAAAACAAAAAACCTCAGGGCTGTTTATCCTTTGGATTCTCCTCTCACTGCTCTCTGTCTATTGTTGCAAATGGAAAGTTATAAACTTTAAAATCTGCTTCCCTTTCTTCCCAGGCTTTATCAGCCTCTGCAGAGACGGAGCAATGGACTCCGTGTTTTATTTAACAAACACGCCTCACACAGCCCACGTGCCGTGTTCTCCCCTCTCAGCAGCTCCGCGGGGCAGTGCTGCTCCATTTCACAGGCACATCTCTTTGGCCCCCGAACTGGGAGGGCTGGAGGAAGACACCAGTCCAGCTAGTTCCCCCGTGAAAGAGAATCAGCTGATGCAGCCGCCTCCCCTTTGTGGTGTCTCCTCGCGCTGAGGGCTGAAATGCAGGGCCGATCTCTGCAAGGGTAGGAGGCTGTCTGCCGGGAAGGGGCAGCCTTCCGCAGCGTTTGTTCCAGAACCACCTGGGAGCAGTGAGACAGGTGGGCCCTGTTTTGTCCCAACAGAACAGCATCAGCCTTTACATGGAAACATCTGATTCGGCGACGTTTTCTGCTCATAACGTTTAGCAGTCCCCGACTTCCCTCCTGCTGCTCAGATGCCTGGGCTTCTGGCACAGACTCTTCGATTTTCAGTGGGATTTCACAGGCAAAGTGTGTGATCTGATGGCTTGAAGTACTGTGAACCCTAAACACACAATCTCACAAAAATGAAAACAGTCTTTGCTTAGTTGGAAAATTATATTGTAACATAATATTATATAACATATAGAGCATCCGTGCTAAGGCTTCCTATAAGCTATCTGCTGTGATTATTTCAAACAGGGTTTACAGTAAAAGATCCCTGAAAACGACTTCTACCTGATCAGATACATTCTGAACTTCTGAGCAACCAGAGGGCCAAGCTCAAGCTCAGCGATGTGTATTTTAAGTGTATGAAACCTCTTCCCCCTGAACCGTGGAACTTTGGAAAGGGATAAAGCGCTAGAGAATAATGACTTAATTGGCAACACGCTCCTCCTCAGGACTTTTGGCATTATTATAGCAAAACCACATTGGACTCAGGAATAAACTTTAATGACTGTTTCTTACAAGACTCCTGTAAATTAAAAAAGGATACAGTAAAGGCAGGCAGAGAAGTACAACTTATGGTCACAGCAGAAAGCTTCAGCACCAGGCACAGCCCGTCCTTGGATACTCACTCAGTAACCGTCGCCAAGCGTTTATAACATTGCTCCTTGTGACCCTAGCCAATCCTCCCAGCTGCTCTGTCCCCGAACCTAAACTTGCCTAATTATCCCAGCTTGCACTGTAACTCTGGACTTTGCTGTCAAAATGCAAAATATCTGGAAGGACTTATACATCAAAACACTGTCAAATGTGAAACTTTGCTCAGAATGAATTTGTAAGTGAGAAGGGCCTTCAGAAGAAAAGATGCCAGGTTGGCGAATTATCAAGCGTGTGAAACACTCTGCTCACTTATTCTCAGTATCAGATTTCCAGATTGTAGATAATCCTACGTAAACTCAACTTCTCATGGATAAAGAACAGACAGTTCCATGAAATAGGCTTTGGCTGTGGGGTCCAGGTGCTTTCCAAACTGTTGATTTTACACATTAATGATTCTTTTAGAACAAGGTTAATGTCATGGTAAACTATTCTGTTGCTTAATTAGTAGCTGTTATTAAATAAAATAGAACTTTATCCACCAAGGAAACACTGATTCATGTTGTTGATAAGCCTGTTTGTTTAAAATAATAATATTTTGCTTTTACGTCTTGTGCCCTCTGCATATTAATAACTAGATATGAAGGTTGCACAGATATATCAAAATTTTTATTGAGGTACAGTTGATTTACAATATTATGTTAGCTTCAGGTGCACAACATAGTGATTCACAATTTTTAGAGGTTATGCTCCATTTATAATTATTATAAAATACTGGCTATATTCCTGTGCTGTACAGTATAATGTTAGCCTATTTATTTACACATAGTAGTTTATGCCTCTAACTCCTCCATAACCTCTACCATGCCCCCCTCACTGGTAACCACTGGTTTGTTCTCTACATCTGTGAGTCTTTTTCTTTTTTTGTTATATTCACTAGTTTGTTTTACTTTTTAGAGTCATATAAATATCATACAGTATTTGTCTTTCTCTGACTTATTTCACTCAGCATAAAACCCTCCAGCTCCATCCATGTTGCTGCAAATGGCAAGGTTTCATTCTTTTTCATAGCTGAGTAATACTCAATTGTCTGTTGATAGACACTTAGGTTGCTTCCATATCTTGGCTATTGTAAACAATGCTGTAGTGAATACTGGGGTGCATGTATCTTTTTCAATTAGTGTTTTTTTTTCAGGATATGTACCTGGGAGTGGAATTGCAGCATCATATGGCAGCTCTATGTATAGTTTTTTTTTTTTAATTTTTTTTAGATGTGGACCATATTTGAAGTCTTTATTGAACTTGTTACAATATTGCTTCTGTTTTATGTTTTGGTTTTTTGGCCGCGAGGCATGTGGGATCTTAGCTCCCTGACCAGGGATTGAACCTGCACCCCCTGCATTGGGAGGCAAAGTCTTAACCACTGGACCACCAGGGAAGTCCCTATGTTTAGTTTTTTGAGGCACCTCCATACTGTTTTCCACAGTGGCTGCACCAAGTTGCATTCCTACCAACAGTACACGAGGGTTTCTTTTCTCCAATCCTCACCAGCACTTGGCTGTTTGTTGTCTTTTTGATGACAACCATTCTGACAGGTGTGAGGTGGTACCTCATTGTGCTTTTGATTGCATTTCCCGGATGATTAACGATGTTGAGCATCTTCTCATGTGCCTGTTGGCCATCTGTATGTCTTCTTTGGAAAAATGTCTCAGATAAACTTAAGATGAAATATACATCAAAGAGGAGCAAAATAGAATTTTTTCCACTTTGTCCAACTCCAACGCCACTTAGGAGCAGAGCTCTTTGCCCCTGAATTTCAGAAAATACTACAGACAGAGAAGCAGCAGCTGATCCATGTGGGCAGTGAGGCACTCTCCTTCCCTACCTCTAAGGGTAGAGCAGCATCTCTTCCTGCAGAAACAGCTTCCTGTTTGTGGGACCTACCACGTGCAGTCCTTCAGTGACTCCCAAAGCTGCTTAGTAGGACCTTCATTCCTCAGGCTGGCAGGGGCCCGTGTCCAGCTCCCCAGCTACTGTGGGCTGAATGTTGAGTCCCCCTAAAATTCCTACATTGAAGCCTAATGCCCAAAGTGATGGTAATAGCGGGCGGGCATATGGGAGGTTATTTCAGGGCCCCACAATGGGAGTAGTGCCCTCATAACAGAGAGCGACCATCCCGAGAGGATACAGTCGGTTTTCCGCAACCCTGGGAGAGGGCTCTCACCAGCCCCTGAACCTGCTGGTGCCACGATCCTGGACTTCCCAGCTCCCAGAACCATGAGAAATAAACTTGTGTCACGTATAAGCCACCCAGTCTCTGGTACTTTATTTTGTGATAGCAGCCCAAGTGGACGAAGGTGCCAACCTTCCTTCAGCTGCCCCCCATTCACCTCTGGGTGTGTCATGCTCCCCCTCACTCGGTGCTTCTGCACAAAATGCCTTCTCTGACCAACTCCCACCTGTTCTATAAGATCAGGAACCTTCTCCGGTCCTCCCACTGCCCTGCACCCTCCTCTCTGGGACGTTTGCTCTGCAGCACCATGCTTTCTGTACCTGCTGCTGTGGGTCTCATCTTTCCTCCCCAGGACCCAGTGCAGGGTCTGAGTGCTTGATGGAAGTGGAATAAATACATAAATACAACTGGAATGCACTTGTAGTCCCATGAGCTCTTACTGAAATCCACTGTATGGAACATAAATAAAGCTCCTTGCTGTTGGTAAGATTTTTTTAAAGATATAATCAAGACACTGAGACAGATAAAATGACAGTGTCAAAGGTTTTAACTTACTAGTTAATCAGAGCATCAATAAGAAATTACGACTGGGTCAAGTGAAAAATGGAAGAAAATTGGTATTAATTTATAAACTGAAGCAAAATGGGACTATACACAGGGAATAATCTATGGGAATCACTGGACACAATTTGTATTTCTATGGACAAAAATCATGGCCATTGTTATCAGTTTTTTACAAATTAATGAGTTGTAAAATAGCTCAAAGACAGCAAAAAGAGCAGAGAACCTGCAGAATCACGTTTCCCTCACATACACCCAGTGCGCTTCTCAGTTCATTTCAAAGTCTTTTACAATTTTTCCTTTTACTTCTTTAAGTCTGAAACTGTCAGAAGCATTAAAAAATTTCAAGTGTTGGGACTTCCCTGGTGGTCCAGTGGCTAGGACTCCGCACTCCCAAAGCAGGGGGCCCAGGTATGATCCCAGATCAGGGAACTAGATCTCACATGCATGCCACAACTATGAGCCCGTGTGCCACAACTACAAGCCTGCATGCCACAACTACAAGCCCGTGTGCCACAACTACAAGCCTCCATGCCACAACTACAAGCCCACGTGCCACAACTACGAGCCCGCATGCCGCAAGTAAAAAAAAAAAGAACGATCCCACAAACGGCAATGAAGATCCCACATGCCACAAATAAGACCCAGTGCAGTCAAATAAATAAATGAATATTTTTTAAAAAAAGAAGTACAACAGCATAGTACAAGGATTATACACCATGACTAAGTGGGTTATATTCCAGGAATGCAAAGTTTGTTCACATAATACACCACATTAATAGAATGAAGGAAAAAAATCACATTGTAATCCCTATTCATGCAGTGAAAGCATTTGACAAAATTTAACACCTTCCATGATAAAAAAATTTCAAGTGTTTTATAAATGGCAAGAGCAGAGAGACAGTAATTGAAACACCTATTTCAACCATCAGAAGATACACTTAGTTCTAAAAATAGCATGTGAAAAAAGTACTTTAGATCAAGGTGGAAAAGGAAAAGGAGTGAAGTCACTGTAAGTTCAGAAATATCTAAAATAATTAGACATATATGCATACACATTAGCACTATGAAAATCATTTATGAACTGGAAATAATCTAAAATATGTTTCATAAATCCTGCTGACATATCTTCAAGCATAAAATTATGGTTTGAATGGTAAAAAGAGGCTCTGTGCAAACCAACATGATGAGTGTCCTCGACCGTGCACGTTGAATTCTTAGACAGACAACAGGCAGGAGACGTCATTTCTGCTCAAAATTAGAACACAGTCCAGCGACCTCAAATGAGCATTCACGGCCTCCTGACTTGCCAACAAACAGACTATTCAGTTAGTTCTAGGGTTGTAAGTATTCTGTATGTGTGGTGGCTGTGTTTGCTGTCAGCCTGGTCAAGCTGGAACTGTGTTTCCTGGAATTCTGTTCCCTGGATTGTCTGGGCTGGGCTGGCCCAGGAGGTGTCTGCCGGAGACCAAGGGGCAGTAAGAGAGCAGCCGTTCCGTCAGCAGGTGCACTCCCCCCGGGCCCAGAGCTGCCTGCTCACCTGTGGGCGGAGCAAGGCCCCTCCCCCAGGAGCAGCTGCGAGCACAGCCCCGATGGCAAGGGCACCGCCTTCCCTGCAGGTCCTGGCGACGCCCGTCTGCCCAGGCTGCTCTGCTGTCTGCTGACCTGCAGGGACACCACTGTATTTCCATCTTAAGGCTGCGTCTTCCAATCCATGAGCATGGGCTGGCTTTCCATTTATGCACGTCTTCTTTAGTTTCTTTCAGCAATGTTTTCAACACTGTTCAGTGTACAAGCTTTTCTCCTCCTTGGTTAAATTTATTCCTATTTCTTATGCCATTATAAATGAAATGGTTTTCATAATTTCCATCACAAATTGTTCACTGTTAGTGTATAGAAATGCAACTGACTTTTGTGTGTTGATTTTGTATCCTGCCATTTTGCTGAATTAGGTTCTTAGTTCCAAAAGTTTTTTTTGTGTGTGTGGAAGTTTTAGGATTTTCTACAAGATCATGTCATCAGCAAACAGAGATAATTTTATTTCTTCTGTTCCAATTTGGATAAGTTTTATCCCTTTTTTTTGCCTAACTGTTCTAAAACTTCCAATAATGCATTAAATGGAAGTGGCAAAGTGAGCAACCTTATTGCTGATCTATGGGAAAAGCTTTCAGTCTTTCACCACTGAGAATGTTGTTAGCTATAGGTTTTTCATATGTGGCCTTTATGATCTTGAGGAAGTTTCCTTCTATTTCTAGTTTTTTGAGTGTTTTTATCATGGAAGGTGTCAAATTTTGTCAAATGCTTTCACTGCATGAATAGGGATTACAATGTGATTTTTTTCCTTCATTCTATTAATGTGGTGTATTATGTGAACAAACTTTGCATTCCTGGAATATAACCCACTTAGTCATGGTGTATAATCCTTGTACTATGCTGCTGATTTCAGCTTATGGTATTTTGTTGAGAATTTTTGCATCAATATCCATAAGGGATATTGGTCTGCCGTTTCCTCTTCTTGCAGTGTCTTTGTCTGGCTTTGGTATCGTGTAATGCTGACGTCACAGTATGCATTAGAAAGTGTTCCCTCCTCTTTAATTTTTGGGAAGCATTTGAGAGGATCAGCATTAATTCTTTAGATGTTTGGTAAAATTCACCAGTGAAGCCATCTGATCCAGGGCTTTTCTTTGTTAGGAAATTTTTTTATTACTGCTTCAATCTTCTTACTGGTTACAGGTTTATTCAGATTTTCTATTTCTTCATAATTCAGTTTCAGGAGATTGTGTGTTTCTAGCAATCTGCCATTTCCTCTAGGTTATCTCATTTGTTAGTGTACAATTGTTCATAGCAGTCTCTTACAATCCTTTCTTATTTCTGTATAATCATTAGTTATATCCCCACTTTTATTTCTGATTTTAGTCATTTGAGTCTTCTTTCTTCCTTAGTCAGTCTAGCTAAAGTTTTGTCAGTTTTGTTTATCTTCTCAAAGAGCCATCTTCATATTTCATTGATTTTATTGTCTTCCTAGTCTCTATTTTATTTTCCTACACCCTAATCCTTATCTTTTTTTTCCTGTTTCTTTCCTTCTGTTAGCTTTGGGCTTAGTTTGCACTTCTTTTGCTAGTTCCTTAAGCTGTATAATTGGGTTATTAATCTGAGATCTTTCTTCTTTTTTAATGTATGTGTTTACAGCTATACATTTCCCTCTTTACACTGCTTTCACTGCATCCCGTAAGTTTTGCTATACTGTATTCTCGGGAAATTAGAAAATTTCCCTTGTGATTGCTCTTTTGACACAGTTTGTTTGAGAGTGTATTGTTTAATTTCTATATATTTGTGAATTATCCAGTTTTCCTTCTGTTAATGATTTGTTTCATTTCATTGTGATAAGATACTCAGCATGATTCCAATCTTTTAAAAATTTGTTTGACTTATTTTGTGACAGACATCCTATCCTGCAGACTGTTCCATGTACATTTGAGAAAACCGTGGGTGATGCTGTTGTTGAGTGAAGTGTCCAACTCATCCACAGTATTGTTCAGTCTTCTATTTCTTTCCTGATCTTTTGCTTGGTGGTTGTATCCATTAACAGAAGTGGTGTACTGAAGACTCCAACTGTTATACAGAACTGTTTATTTCTGCTTTTAAGACACAAAGGAGGAGCTAGTGATGTAAGCTTGATGTCCAAAGAATGAGGAAGAAGGTGGTCTTCTCCCCCTCCCCACTTTTCCTTTGATGGTAAAAATGTAGCTCACTTAGTTCTTGGGGTGGAGCCCTCTTGCCTGCCCACTTGTAGCCTTCACAAGTGTCCTATACTAATCAGATCCACTGCTTAACTCCCACTCTGTCCCTCACTGAATTCTTTCTGTGCTGAGACATAAAGAACCTGAGCTGCATTAATTCCTGAGACCAGTTGTGTGGTTTCAGCTGGAATGAGAAGACTGATGATTAATATTCCCAAAACATCACCCTGTTACCTCATCACCAGTCAGAAGAATGTCCATGAGCTGATCCCACACCCTGCGACCCTCACCCCTCATGTTGCCTTAAAAACCCTTCCCTGTAAGTCCTCAGGGAGTTTGGGTCCTTTGAGCACTAGCTGCCTATTCTTGCTTGGCACCTGCGAGTAAACACTGTACTTTCCTTCACCACAACCAGGTAGATTGGCTTTGCAGCACATCAGGTGAGCAAAACAGAGTTCGGTTCAGTAACATGAGGATTAATTTAGGCTGATTATTTTTTAAAATATTTTCTTTATTTTTTTGGCTGTGTTGGGTCTTAGTTGCAGCACGTGGGATCTTTGTTGAGGCATGTGAGATCTTTCGTTGTGGGGTGCAGGTTTTCTCTCTCTAGTTGTGGTGTGCAGGCTCCAGGGCGCATGGGCTCTGTAGTTGTGGTGTGCAGCCTCCAGAGCACATGGGCTCTGTAATTTGCAGCACGCAGGCTCTCTCACTGAGGCGCGCAAGCTCAGTAGTTGTGGTGCGTGGGATTAGTTGCCCTGCAGCATGTCGGATCTTAGTTCCCTGACCAGGGATTGAACCCGTGTCCCCTGTATTGGGAGGCAGATTTGTTACCACTGGACCACCAGGGAAGTCCCTAGGATGATTATTTTTAAGGCCCAAAAGACTCAGGAAGAACCTCTGGCCTTTCCCCTAACTGCCTAAAAATATAGATAGAGGAACTTGTTCTAGGAAGAGTCCTGGAAGCAGACAAATGTCCAAAATTAAGAGAATGGCTTGACAATGTGATAAGTATTTTAAAGCCTTTAAAATCATAATTATGAAGATTGAGTGGAAAAATATTTTTTACTGAAAGTAGTAAATAACATATAGAATATAAGAGGAATTATAAAAATGTTTATCTGAAAGGTGTATAAGAAAGTAGGGACTTTCCTGGTGGCACAGTGGTTAAGACTCTGCGCTCCCAATTCAGGGGGCCTGTGTTTGATCCCTGGTCAGGGAACTAGATCGTGCATGCATGCTGCAGCTAAGAGTTCACATGCCACAACTAAGGAGCCAGCGAGCCACAACTAAGGAGCCCGCCTGCCGCAACTAAGACCTGGTGCAACCAAATTAAAAAAAAAAAAGAAACTAAAAGTGGATGTGTTAAAGAAATAGTCATGAATAAATTATAACAGATTAACAAAATATTTTATGTTGTTATCTTTTTTCTTTAAAAAAGAAAAAGGGGGCTTCCCTGGTGGCGCAGTGGTTGAGAATCCGCCTGCCAAAGCAGGGGACACGGATTCGTGCACCAGTCCGGGAAGATACCACATGCTGTGGAGCGGCTGGGCCCATGAGCCATGGCCGCTGAGCCTGCACGTCCAGAGCGTGTGCTCCGCAACAGGAGAGGCCACAACAGTGAGAGGCCCACGTACCGCAAAAAAAAAAAAAAAAAAAAGAAAAAAAGAAAAAGGAATTTAGATATCTAGGAAATTTATGACTTTATGTCAGATCCTCCCTCTCAAGGAGTTCTATGTAACCCCGAGTCATCTCCCTAATTTTAGCATATGCAGTTCACATTATTTCAGTGGTTGTCCGTTCTTCCCAGCTATGGACTTAAAACTTCAAATATTACCAATGTTCCTCAGAATTCCCTTCATAGAAAAAAAAAAACCAAAAAACAAGGGAGTAACAACAAATTACATCTATATTATCTTGGTTTTCATTATCTCCTGTTTATTTAAAGAATGCTCCAGCTGCTGAATGTGAGGAAGAAGAATGGACCCACTGAATGTGGACTTAACACCATGACAACCAGTCAGTATTCTAACAGGAGGAGGAGAATTGAGAGAGCCGACACATTAATCTTGGCACTGTGGTGAAAACGCTTACTTACAGGGTTCTGGGCTTGAACAGTCAGCTCTCAGTACACAGTGAATAATGAGTCTACTTTCACCCTACCACTTTGTCTGCCGGGACACTTCAGAAAGGATGCGCTACGTCCGGGGATGGCTGGAATGGACAGCAGAAATTTGTAGTCCTTCCCCTGGGAGGTTGCTCTAGCAGAGCATAGCCAGCAATAATCCCTGTCCAAATCCCAGGTGATGGGATTGATCAACCTGACTGAGAACAGGGGGACCTCTAGAGGTACTGGCAAGAGACTGCAAGAAGCGGGTAGGGATGATGTTCAGCTGAGATGTACTGGGAGGAAAAGAGGTCCAAGTAGAAGCAATGGCCAGTGACAAGACCCTGGAGTGGTTGTGAATCTTCATTGTTGGAGGGATAGTGAGGAAGCACATGGGTTGGGTATGAAAGAGCGAAGAGGAGAGGAGTAGGAGGTGAAGATGGGAGATAAGGGAGCAGGCGTGGGAACAGACCATGTAGAGCCTTCCAGGCCATTGCAAGAACTTCAGCTGAGTATGACGAAAGCCACTGGAGAATTAAAAAAAAAAAAAAAAAAAAAAAATATATATATATATATATATATTTTAGAGCAGTCTAGGTTCATAGCAAAACTGAGTGATTTCCCATATACGTCCCTGCCCCACACATGCATAGTGTCCCCCATTATCAACACCCGACCAGATGGTAAATTTGTTATAATAAACCTACACTGACGCATCATAATCACCCAAAGCCCATAGTTTATATTATGGTTCACTCTCTGTGTTGTACATTCCATGGGCTTGGACAAATGTATAATGACGTATCCACCATTATAACATCATACAGAGTAGGTCCACTGCCCTAAAAGTCCTCTGCTCTGCGTACTCAATCCTCCCTCTCCCGTAACTCCTAGCAACCACTGATCTTTTTATTGTCTCCACAGTTGTGACTTTTCCAGAATGTCATATAGTATGTAGCCTTTTTCAGATTAGCTTCTTTCACTTAATATACAGTATTATGCATTTGTTTCTTCCCTGTCTTTTCATGACTTCATAGCTCATTTTTTAAAGCACTGAATAATACTCCACTATCTGCATACTGTACATCACAGTTTATGTATCCATTCACCTACTAACATCTTGGCTGCTTCCAAGTTTTGGCAATCATGAATAAAGCTACTATAAACATTAATGTGTACGTTTTGAGTGAATATAAATTTTCAACTCCTTTGGGTAAATATCAAGGAGCAAAACTGCTGGATTATATAGGAAGAGTATATTTAGTTTTGTAAGAAGCTGCCAAACTGCTTCCAAAGTGACTGTACCATTTTACAATTTTTATTTATTTATTTATTTACTTACTTGGCTGCATCGGGTCCTAGTTGTGTCATGTGGGCTCTTTGTTGCTGTGTGTGGGATCTTCCTTGCTGCACGTAGGATCTTTAGTTGCGGCATGCGAACTCTTAGTTGCATCATGTGGGATCTAGTTCCCCAACCGGGGATCAAACCCCGGCCTCCTGTGATGGCAGCACGGAGTCTTAACCACTGCACCACCAGGGAACTGCCTAAAGTTCCCTGCCAACTTTGCTCTTTTCCCCGGCTGCACCATTTTTCATCCTCACCAGCAACAAATAAGAATTCCTGTGGCTCCACATCCTCACTGGCATTTGGTGCTGTCAGTGCTCTGGGTTTGGCCATTCTAATAGGTGTGTAGCAATATCTCTTTGCTGTTTTAGTTTGCCTTTCCCTGATAACAAATGTTCAGCATCTTTTCATGTGCTATTTGCCATCAGTATTTCTTCTTTGGTGAGGTGTCTGCTAAAGTCTTTGGCTCACTTTTCATATTGTTTGTTTTCTTATTGTTGAGTTTTAAAAGTTCTTATAATTTGATAAGAGTCCCTTATGAGATGGGTCTTTTATAAATATTTCTCCTGTCTGTGGCTTGTCTTTTCATTCTCTTGACAGTGTTTTTTTTGCAAAGCAGAAAATTTTAATTTAACTTAAGTCCAGTTTATCAGTTCTTTCATGGATGGTACCTTCAGTGTCCTATCTAAAAAGTCCTTGCCAAGCCCAAGGTCATCTAGGCTTTTTCCTATGTTAACTTCTAGGAATTTTATGGTATTGCATTATATACTTCAGTCTGTGATCCATTTCAAGTTAATATTTGTGAAGGGCATAAAGTCTGTGTCTAGATTCTTTTTTTTTTTTTTTTTTTTTTTTTTTTGCATCTGGATGTTCAGTTGCTCAAGTATCATTTGCTGAAAAGACTACCTTTGCTCCATTGTATTGCCTTTGCTGTCTGTCAAAGATCAGTTGACTCTATTTATATAGGTCTATTTATGGACTCTCTATTCTGTTCCATTTAGCAATTCTTTCACCAATATGATTTTGTCTTGGTCACTGTAGCTTCGTAGCAAGTCTTGAATTCAAACAGGGTCAGTCCTCCAAACTTGCTCTTTTTCTTTAATATTGCGTTGGCTACCCTGGGTGTTTGCCTCTCTGTATAAACTTTAGAATCAGGATACATACTGGGATTTTGATTGGGATCACATTGAATCTATAATTTGGAAAGAACTGACATCCTGATGATATTGAGTTTTCCTATCCATGAACATGAAATATCTCTCCATTTATTTCTTCTTTGATTTTGTTTATCAGAGTTTTGTAAGTTTACTCAGATCTTATATGTAGTTAGGTTTGTAACTAAGTAATTTGGGTGGTGCTTATATTAGTACTGTTTTTAATTTCAAACTCCACTTGATCATTGCTGATACATAGGAAAGTGATAGACTTTTGTTTGATAACTTTGTATCCTGCAACCTTGCTATAATTGCTTATTAGTTCCAGATTTTCTTGTTGATTCTTTCATATTTTCTACATAGGAAATCATGTCATTGGCAAACAAATAAGTTTCTTTCTTCTCCAGTACAGTGTTGAAAAGGAGTGGTGAGAAGGGGCATCCTTGTCTTGTTCTTGATCTTAGTGGAAAATCTAGTTTGTTACCTTTATCATGTCAGCTGTTGGCTTTTTTCAGATATTCTTCATCAGGTTGAGGAAGTCCCCTCTATTCCTATTTTACTGATAGCTTTTGTCATGAATGAGTGTTGGATTTTATCATATGCTTTTCTGTATCTATTGATATGATCATGTGGCTTTTGTTTATAACCTATTGATATGATGAATTACTGATTTTTGAATGTTGAAATAGCTTTGCATCCCTGAGATAAATCCCACTTGGTTATGGTGTGCAATTCTTTTTATACATTGTTGAATTCTATTTGCTAATATTTTGTTGAGGATTTTTGCATCTATGTTGAAGAGATAAATTGCTTTGTAGTTTTCTTTTCTTATAATGTCTTTGGTTTTGCTAGTAGGGTAATGCTGACCTCACAGAATGAGGTAGGAAGTATTCCCTCTGTTCTATCTTCTGAAAGTTTGTAGAGAATTGGTATAATTTTTTCCTTAAATGTCTGATAGAATTTACCAGTGAAATTGGTGGGCCTGGTGTTTTCTGTTTTGGAAGGTTACCGATTGTTGATTTATCTTCTTTAGTGTATAGGTCTATAATATATAGAGAGATCTATTCATACTATTTTGTCTGTGAGCTTTGGCAAATTGTATCTTTCAAGGAATTGGTCCATTTCACCTGGGTTGTCAAATTTGGGGCATAGATTTGTTCATAGTCTTCCTTTATTATCCTTTTAATGTCAACAGGATTTGTAGTGATGTGCCCTCTTTCATTTCTGGTATTAGTAATATGTGTTTTCTCTCTGTCTTGTTAGCCTGGCTAGAGGCTTATTGATCTTATTGATCTTTTCAAAGAATCAGCTTTTGGTTTTGTTGATTTTCTCTATGGATTTCCTGTTTTCAATTTCATTGCTTTCTACTCCTAATTTTTATTATTTCTTTACTTCTGCTTACTTTGGATTTAATTGGCTCTTTTTCTGGTTTCCTAAGGTGGAAGCTTAGATGACTGATTTCACTTCTCTCTTCTTTTCTTACATTGCATACAATGCTCAAAATTTCCCTCTAAGTACTGCTTTCACTGTATCCCACAAATTTTGACAAGTTCTGTTTTCATTTTTAAAAAAGCTTTATAGCAATCCCGGGAATTCCCTGGCATTCCAGTGGTTAGGACTCGGTACTTTCACTGCCAGGGCCTGGGTTCAATCCCTGGCCAGGGCACTGAGATCCCACAAGCCTCACAGCATTGCCAAAAAAAAAAAAAAAAAAAGCTTTATACTAATCCCTATCAAAATACTAATGGCATTTTTCACAGAACTAGAATAATTCGAAAATTTGTATGGAATCAAAAAAAGACCCTGAATAACCAAAGCAATCTTGAGAAAGAAGAACAGAGCTGGAGACATCACACTCCTAGACTTCAGAGCTACATTAATCAAAACAGTATGATGCTATCATTCAGTCCTCACCCATCAGTTGCTGATGAGGCAACTAAGATCTACAGAGGGCTGCACAGTTAGATAATGAAGACAGGATTAGTCCAGGTCTAACAATTTCCATTAAATGAGCTGTGTGGAAACACCAGTGTATTCGAGTGAGGTTTCCCTTTCTCCTGGACTGTCATCTGTCTCTCTGGTTTCCTCCTTTGTCCCTAACCCAGGGTCCACAAGGTAAAGGCACTTACAAACACCACTGGCTTACCAGTAGGCTGATGTACAGGTGCTTCTGCCAAAACAGTGAGTCCAAAATAAACTTTTTGACAAAACAAACAAACAACAAAAACAGTATGAAATGAGCACAAAGACAGGCACATAGATCCATGGGACAGAACGGAGAGCCCAGAAATAAACCATGCACTTGTGGTCAATTAACCTACAACAAAGAAAGTAAGAATATAACTGATTACTGTTATTGTACATTAGCTAATCTTACAAATACTGAGTAACCATTACCATGCATCAAAAACCTTCACTGACTCCCAAAAATGTGTAGACTGAATTACACACTTCTAAATGACACCCGAAGCAAAGATGAAATCTCAAGAGAAATTTACAGTGTTTTATTTTAATTGAGGTATAGCTGATTCACAATATTATATTAGTTTCAGGTGTACAACACAGTGATTCTAAATTTGTACATTATACTCCATTTAAAGTTATTATAAAACATTGGGTGTATTCCCTGTCCTGTACAATATTTGTACCTCCTAATCCCCTCCATCTTGTCTCTCCTCCTTCCTTCTCACCACTGGTAACCACTAGTTTGTTCTCTACATGTGAGAGTCTGTTTCTACTTTGTTACATTCATTCCTTTGTTTCATACTTTAGATTCCACACGCAAGTGAAAACATCAGAATATGTCTTTCTCTGTCTCACTTCACTTAGCATAATACACCCGAGGTCCAACCATGTAGTTGACAACGCTAAAATTTCATTCTTTTTAACGGCTGAGTAATATTCCATTGTGTATATATATTCCACGTCTTCTTTATCCACTCATCTGCTGATGGGCACTTAGGTTGCTTCCACACCTTGGCTACTGTAAGAGAGTGTATTAGTTTCCTGCTGCTGTAGAACAAATGATGCCAAAATGTAGTGGCCGAAAACAGCAAACATTTGTTACCTCATTTTCGGGGGGTCAGGAATCAGGCAACCTTTACCTGGGGTCCTCTGCCTCAAGAACTCTAGCAGAGTGGCCCTTAAGGTGTTGGCCTGGGCCCAAGTGTCACCTGAAGGCCTGAGTGGGGCGGATCTGCTTTCGAGCTCACCCCGCCATGTTTGTTGACAGGATTCAGCTCCTCAGGCTGTTGAACTGAATGCTTCACTTCCTCAAGGTTAGTTATTGGCCAGAGGCTGATGTTCCTCGCCATGTGGGCTTCTCTGTAAGGTAGCTGTCAGGATGAGAGCTGACTTCCCTCAGAGGGAGCAAGAGAGCAAGGTATGCAAGCTAGCAGTCGTTTCGTGTTTTCTGTTTTTTTCGGGGGCCTCACCACGCGGCTTGTGGGATGATCTTACTTCCCCCACCCAGGATCCAACCCGGGCCCTGGGCAGTGGAAGTGCCGGGTCCTAACACCTGGACCACCAGGGAAGCCCTTGCAATGTAGTCTTCTTAAACAAAATCTCAGAAGCAATACCCCACTCTTCTATCTTATTTTATTCTTTCTTTTAAAATTGATTTTTACTGGCATAGAGTCACTTTACAGTGTTGTGGGTTCCTTGCTGCACAGCAAAGTCAGTCATAGGTACACGGATACCCACTCTTGCTCAGATTTCCGTAAGACATGGGCCGCTTCACGAATTTGCGTGCATCCTGGCAGGGGCCACGCTAATCCTCCCTTCTCCGGTCCAATCTTAGGGTATGTGCCGCCGCAGTGGGCACTGCCTTATCTTATTCACTGGAAGCTGGTCAGTAAACACAGCTCCCACAAAAGGCAGAGGGATATTAAAGAGCAAGGCTTGAGGCCAAGAGAGGGCCACCGGGAGCCGCGGCAGAGGCTTCCGATCGCAGAGAGCGAACCGAACAGCGCCCGTTTGGCCGCTTCATTTTTAGGGGGCGTGGCTGGGACCAAGCACTGACACCCCCTCCACGTTCAGAACCGAGCGGAGGGTCTGTCTCCTCCCCAAGCCTCCGCAGAGTGCAAGGGACAGGTAAACAGGGGCGCAGGACGGAAAGCAGCAGCCCACCCAGCAGGCCCACCGCCCGGCCGCAGAACGAGCCCCACTCATGCGGGCCGGGGCGGGGAGAGGTCCGCGCGCCCTGGGGACGTCGTGGACTTGGGGGTCGTCCCGGTCGTCCCCGCGGCCGCCCAAGCCTCGTGGGCACCTCCGCCGTCCGGACGCAGTGATGCTCCCCAATCACTCACAAGCGGAAGGAACTTTCTAGACTCAGACACAGACTTCAATCACGTTTCTCTCGCGTTCCTATCTCAAAAGAAAGCACGAACAAGGTGGTTTAATTCTAAGGGCTCCTTAAACTTTTTGTCACTCCTTGAATTATTTTCGACGGAACCGTCAACGCCCCTGTCTGGTCAGGGCCTCATTTCCACACGAACTTCGTCGAACTCCACACAGACGCCACCCTCCCCCGCGACCGAGGACGGCCCTCTGGGCGGCGCTAGCGCACCTGCTCCGACGCACACCTATGACGTCAGAGCCCGCGCGGGCTCTAGGAGCACGTTCCCCTCCCGGAGCATTCTGGCCTCGCGCTCTTCCTCTCCGTCACGGGGACTGACTCAAGTCTGTTCCATAAGCTTAACCTGCACCCTTGCACTCTGATTTTGCGGCACCGTCCCAGGAAGCAGGAAGCCGGAAGCCGGAAGCCGGAAGCCGGAAGCCGGAAGCCGGAAGCCGGAAGCCTCGGGGCGGGTCCGCGGTGACGCGCCGGAAGCTGCGGGGCGGGAGCCTGGGGCCGGAAGCCGCGGGGCGGGCGGCGGCGCTCCCGGAGGTAGCGCGGACGTCGCGTGCGTCCGGTCGGTGCGTCGGGCTGCAGGAGAAGATGGCGGTCTCCACAGGTCAGTACCCTGCCGGGCCGCCTGCTTTTCCATCCCAACCCGCGCTGCGCCTCTGCGCGTAGCTGGCGGCCGGCCTGGCGGTGTGGGAGAAGCCGGAGTACGGGCCCCCGGCCGCCGGACTTTCCGCGGAGCGCGGCCGGAGCAGGGAGGGTCCTGGCGGCCGTCGGGGCGGCGGTCGTGCCCGCGCGTCGGCTGCGCGCCTGGGGGCTGGGCTGGGCCGGGCCGGCTGGCCCGGGGCTCTGGCGGGCGGTGCGGGAGCGAGGAGGGGAGCCCGGGCGGGCCGCGTCCACCTGGGCGCGCGAGGCCTCGCGTGGGGGGTCCTGGATGGAGCGGGTCCGACCCCCCTGTTCGCCCTGACGTGGGCGGAGGACACGGCCGTTCTCACCGACTGAATGAATGCGTGTGGTCTTTCTTTCGCTGGAGTGAAAAACTGGGGTGCAGACTAAATAGAAGCAAGGAGCGAGGTGAACGCTAATTGAAGAAAAAGCGGTTTCTTAGATTAGCTGGTCGGCTCCTCTCTCGTACTGAATACAGTTTTGGTTTTCTCTGAGCACAGACGTTGAAATTCGGTATTAACACTGAGGTTTTAGAAATTTGACCATTACAATATGTTAAAGGGGCACAGTTTTATTACTTAAAACGTTAATACGTATGGTCTTTAATTTTTCTAATCATTATTGAACCGTGGCTGTGGAACAGTGTGGTTTTGTATTTCATGCCATCATTGCATAATAACACGAATTTTCAAGTCTTTGTATACTTAAGTGGAAGGCTTCGGTGTATGTTGTGATGGGTACTTTTAAGGTAGTGCCGTTCTACCTTCATTTTAATGAAGAATTAAGTCTTTTGTATCGCATCTTTATTACGTACAGGTGTCAGGATAAGCTGTTTAACGATTTTAGCGTTGGGGAGCTATTTCGGTACACTTGGGGTCAGAGCTAACTAGTAAAGCGTGGATGATTTAAAAAGTGACATTTTAGTATTAAAACTTTACTGTCCTTGCTGTTTGAAATTGAGTGTGCTTGTGCATTAAAACTCCATGTCTTTTTAAAAGTTGTGCTTCGTACCTGAAGGTTCTTGAAAATTTAGTAATAAAGTGGTGTGTTTCAATTTGATTGATAGGCTTCATTTTGTGGATTTCATTTTTTTATTTAAACACGATTTTTCTCCCCTCTAACGTTGTACATGTGAGAGAGTGTCGAAATATTTTGAAAAGACCAATGATTAGATTATGTTAATGGCAGGTGCTCTTTGTTAACCACAGTGAGTCATTTTTGGAAGTTGACTATGAATTATAAAGAAGTTGGTGAGAGATTACTAGCACGTTTATTGTACATTGGAAGCCTGTATTTTCTAGTTTATATTTTAGCATTCTAATTGTTACATTTACGCTGCTTTTAAATTTATGAGATTCGAAACCTGAGCATAATCAGAAAGAATATCTTTTAGGCAGTTATTTGATGTTTTCTTAAATCACTGAAAAAAAAATTTTTTTTTTTAAAGAAGATGTTGGGGGGTAGGAATTTATTTATTTATTTATTTTTGCTGTGTTGGGTCTTCGTTTCTGTGCGAGGGCTTTCTCTAGTTGTGGCAAGCGGGGGCCACTCTTCATCGCGGTGCGCGGGCCTCTCACTGTTGTGGCCTCTCCCATTGCAGAGCACAGGCTCCGGAGGCGCAGGCTCAGCAGCCATGGCTCACGGGCCCAGCCGCTCCGCGGCATGTGGGATCTTCCCAGACCAGGGCTCGAACCCGTGTCCCCTGCATTAGCAGGCAGACTCTCAACCACTGCGCCACCAGGGAAGCCCAAATCACTGAAGTTTGTTTTGAAACTGTTGTTAAAAATTGCCTTGGCGAATTTCATGTACCGTTTATTCCTTTTCTGTGCTTTACAACATTGACACTGTCATCCAGCTTGGGCAGAGAGGAGTGCAGAAGCAGTTTTGGACTATGTTTCGAAACTATTTTTAAATTATATTTTCTCTTAGTTCTACTTTTGTATTGTTCGCCTCTTGGTAGCAAGGGAGGGAAACAGTACCCGTGTATTTGAGAAATAAATGTAATAAAGCTTGAAATTTTAAAATTAGGGTGTACTGTACATGTTTTTTATTTAAGCCAAAATAATCTTGATAAAAATAGCTATTTAATAGTCCAAAAAGAAAAAAAAACACCTGACAGGTATTTTTTTAAATTTTAACTAAAGCATTATATTTTAATTTGCATTACCTAAATCGTATGCTTTTAGTCTTTCTGTTACTGGAAGAAAAATTGGCAGGAAGAATTCTAACTAGACTGAGATCTCTAAGCTGACCGATACTTTGCCATACCATTTGGTCCTCTTTGTTTTGCAGTTGAGTAAACTGAGGCCTGAGGAAATATAAGGTTTTACATAGTTGGTTAGCAGTAGAGTCCAGATCAGAATCCAGGTTTTTTACTCTCAGTTTAGTGCTTTTTCCATCATGAGCAACTATGAATTTGGAATAATCCTGAAATCAGGAATCTTACTTCCTTTTAGGCTTGAGAGTGGCTTTCATACTTCTCTTCCTAGCAGAATCCTTGTTTCAGACTGTCAGATGCTTCTCGTGGACGGAAGTAGGGCTGTGGTGGAGACCCCACTGACTAGGTTCCCCTTTCCTAAGAGACAGTCACCTCTGGGGGTCAAGGTGATTTCATAGGACACGGCTTAAGAAACACGACTCTTTGGGATAGAAATCTGTTAGTATATTTAGTACCTGTGATTCAAAAATTTAATCACATCTCAGCACTAATAGAAGTATTAATGTTAGATTAAAAAGTGTGGTAGGTCTACGTAAGCCATATAGGTGGAAAACGACCATAGTGAAGCCTAATTACCTTTTTCAGAAGCGGGAAGCATTATGTATACTGGAACAGGAACTGGGCCGGCCTTGTTTTAATTTCCCTGCTGCCCTGGTAGATGGCCGTGCTAGGTGTGCAGTGAGTCTCATAAGCCTTGCTTTTCTGTCCCTTCTATGAAAAGTCTGGACTACATGATTTTGTTTCTTTTCCGCATCTTCAGGATGAAGATTTGTGGATATGGGCAGAACTTGGGAGTAGTACTAGAAGAAGAGGTTTGCAGGTGTGAATCATAGAACCTGGAAATTAAACAGTGCAAGAGCCGAACTGTAATAGTCCAGGGTATTTCCCTCTTGAGACTTTCATAACAGGCCTGGGAGATTTGTCTGTGTGAGTTCGGAACCTGGGTGCTCTTGACATATGTTTGCTCTTGATAATATCGTCAGGCAATACAACCTTACTATCAGCAGTCTTCCCTTTGCATGGTAGTTTGGGTGGCAAACCGAAGCTGTTCAAAGCAATCTTACTAAGTGAGAAAAATTATGATTATTCTGTGACCTTTGAATATGTTTGCTGAAACATTGAAAAATTCCTGGGGTTACAAGCATATAGGAAAAATGGAAAAAATAGTAAAACTAACATTTGTTTAGTACACTGTAGTTTAAACGTGAGAGATTAAGAATTAGAGTGTTTTTGTTTATAAAACGCTTGTCAAGAGTAGTTCGAACAATGCTTGCCTTATCTTTTTATCGTATAGCTTATGTGGAACAAGCATCTTTTCTGTGCTTTGGTGAATTGTCATACTCCTGAATTTGGATCTGCTTCCAGTATTTTGTCATTTGTGCTTTCAGTGTTAGGAAATATCTCGGAGAGTTTCTTTATTGTGAAGTTTTTCACTTCCTCTGGGACACAGTCATCCTTTTCCTACATCTCCTTTCCTCATTTATGTCAATAAGCTCATGTTCACAGAATTCCTCTGCCTGCTCTTCCGGAGTCTCTCCGACGTTCCCACGGTCAAATTTCTTCTGTGACTCTCTTTACATTTGTTCACATTTCACTTCCCGTGTTGCCAGTTCTTGTTTCTTTGCTGGGCTTTCATCTGTGTTGGCTGTTTTTATGGACTGTCCCTGGTGGACAAGGAGGCAGCTCTGTTCCATGCTTTGCTCTCTGTTAACTGAGTAAGAGATGTGCAGTGAGCGCTCCCCTGCACGCCGAAAGCTGTGAAGTGCTGGCTGCTGGTTGGGACTGCTCGTTTGTCACTCACGTGGTGACCTGTGGACTGAGGAGCTAGCCGCCACGTGTGCGCTCTGTGCGCTTACTCATGGTCTGCGTACCGTGGAGACTGGAGTCTGAACCTTGTTGTGGGGGGACTGGTGTCTCACTAAACCGTGGTAACTGAAAGTCACGCGTGTGGAAACCATGAAGAGCGGAGATTGCTACGTGGAAACATCCACTTAGCAAGTATTTGGGGAGATGTTTGACGCAAAACTTCAAAATGGATGTGAGGTATGTAGACTAGAACAAATGGAATGAAATCTAGTGTTCAGAAGTTTATTTCAGGGCCTTCCCTGGTGGCGCAGTGGTTGAGAGTCCGCCTGCCGATGCAGGGGACACGGGTTCGTGCCCCGGTCCGGGAAGATCGCACATGCCGCGGAGCGGCTAGGCCCGTGAGCCATGGCCGCTGAGCCTGCGCGTCCGGAGCCTGTGCTCCGCAACGGGAGAGGCCACAGCAGTGAGAGGCCCGCGTACAAAAAAGTTTGTTTCAAAAGTAGTTAACTGTTTTAAAAGAGCAAATGTATTTATAAGTAAATCTTTGCGATATTATTGTAAGACGGGACTTCAGGACTGGGTTTGGAAGTGTATTCTTGTTTACACAGTCTTTGCTGACTTGTGTAAGAGCAGATGTTATTTTCAGTTTAAGTTGGAACTCAGCAAAGTTTGAAACTACAGAAGGGGAGAGAGGTCCTTATGGCTTGTATAGGTCCTTATACATATATTGGAATAGTAATGCTCATGGAAAGTACATTATGAATCATTTAGGCTCTAAGCAAAGTATATTTTATAGATGAGCACGATCTAGATATGAAATGACTTTCGCAAGATTACTTAGCTAGATGCTGAGTCCAGAGCTAGTTTCTTGATTCCAGGTTCTTTGATGCTGCTTCTGTATCACGCTGAATTCTGTAAACTTCTTGGTTGCTTCATGTAAGTGGAATCATACAGCATTTGTCTTTTTCTTTGTGACTCATTTCTCAGCATAATACTCTCTAGGTCCATCCGTGTTGTCGCAAATGGCAAGATTTCATTCTTTTTTATGGCTGAATGGTATTACAGTGTATTTGTGTGTGTGTGTGTGTGCGCACACGTGTGTGCACCTTCCACATCATCTTTATCCATTCATGTATTGATGGGAACTTACGTGGCTTTCATATCTTGGCTATTCTGCATAATGCTGCAATGAACATAAGGGTGCATATATCTTTTTGAAATAGTGCTTTTGTTCTCTTCGGATAAACAGCCAGGAGTAGAGTTGCTGAATTGAATGGTAATTCTAGTTTTAATTTTTTGAGAAACCTCCATACTGTTTTCCATAGTGGCTGCAGCAATTTACATTCCCGCCAACAGTGCACAAGGGTTCCCTTTTCTCCACATTCTTGCCAACTTGTTTTTTGTTGTCTTTTTGATGACAGCAATTCTGACAGGTGTGAGGTGGTATCTCATTGTGGTTTTGATTTGCATTTCCCTGATGATTAGTGATGTTGAGCATCATCTTTTCATGTGCCTGTTGGCCATCTGTGTGTCTTTGGGAAGATGTCTTATTCAGATCCTCTGCCCATTTTTTAAATCAGGTTGCTTTTTTGGATGTTGAGTTGTATGAGTTCTTTGTATATTTTGGATATTAATCCATTATCAGATGTAGTGTTTGCAAATGTCTTCTCCCATTCTATAGGCTTCCTTTTTGTTATGTTGAGAGTTTCCTTCACTGTGCAAAGCTTTTAGTTTGATGTAGTCTCGTTTGCTTATTTTTGCTTTTTTTCCCCTTGCCTGAGGAGACATCCAAAAAATTATTGGTAAGACTGATGTCAAAGAGCATACTGCCTAAGTTTTCTTCTAGAAATTTTAAGGCTCCAGGTGTTACATTTAAGCCGTTGATGGATTTTGAGTCTACTTTTGTGTGTGGTGTGAGGGAGTAGTCCAGTTTGATTTTTGTGCGTGTAGCTGTCCGGTTTCCCCAGCACCATTTATTGAAGTCACTGTCTTCATTGTATGTTCTTGTCTCCTTTGTTGTAGATTAATTGCCCACATAAGTGTGGGTTCATTTCTGGTTTGCCCGTCTTAAAAAATTTGCGTTATTTGTCTCTTTATTGTTGAGTAGTAAGAGTTCTTATATATTCTAGATACAAGTTCCTTATTAGATGCATGGTTTGTAAATATTTTCTCTCATTCTGTAGGTTTTTTGATTTTCTTGATGGTATCCTTTGAAACCCCGAAGTTTTAAATTTTGATAAAGTCCAATTTATCTATTTTTTTCTACTTTATTAAGATGAAAAGTCTGGCTTTTGGTATGTACTTCATCGTCTATCTGACTCTTTGTTTTAAAAACATCATGTTGACATGTGTAAGTTCTAAGTGATGATCTGGTTATGATTATTATCCAGGATTACCACATGACAGAGGGTAGGGGTTTCAGCCCTGCCTTGCCAGGTGTGAGGTTTAACATTAACAGAGTTACACAGCCAGATAGCAGGCATGCTTCAAGCAGTTTATTCGTTGTATAAGTATGTAATTATGCCATAAATTTTTTTCAGTCTAGTGACTGGAATGTTATTGAAAAGTACCAATGATGCATAGCTTGGTTTACTGTTTGTTATTCATGGTAGTGTCACCTGCTAACTAAATTATCAGTTACAGCTTACTAAACAGTATTGATGTAAGTGGTTGTTTCCTGAGAGGATATACTTAAGTTATTGAAAAGTTTTTAATTTTCTCAAGTGTTCATCCTGCCAGCAGTGACTTGGCAGGATATTTCCTTTGCTTCTAACTGCAGCTCCCTGGTGTCACAGGAGAGCCCCTGTACCTTGTAGGTGGTCTCCGTCAGAGGGACGTGTGCCAGTCCTCACTCCACTTGGAAGTCCCTGCTGGAGAGGAAGCAGAGTATGTTGTGGTTCACCTAGCTTTCTGCCACTCCCGAGTTTATTCTCAGGGAGGCATTCCTTCTAGTTCTGAAGTAAACATTGCTCGCAGGTTTCCTGGAGAATATTAAGGAACTCTGTTCTCCCTGGTTAGTCTGCCTCATTGAGATATCAGTAGTGTGTCTGAGCAAAATCTCTTGTGGTAGCTTATTGCATTTGAATGCGTCCGCCTACATGGTTGTCCTCACCCATCACCACCGCCAAGATGCTGGGGAAAGGATTCTGTGTTCAGAATCGGCATCACCGGCTTCAGGACTGGCCCATAAGTGTAGACAGAAAGGTTGAAAGTAAGCGTCTGCTGTAAACGCACCACGTGTTTATTGAGTGGCTCCGATGTTGTCATTTCCTTATGGTGCAGTTTATATGTGAGTGATTTAATAATGAGAAAACAAATGGCTCAAGTAAAATCTAGCTTTCCCCCTTTGTGTATTATAATGTTTTACTTTTAAATTTTGTTTTGAGTTTACTTTTCTGAAGTGAAGCGGTACTAAAAGGATATTTTGTGTTCAAATACTTTCATTAAATAAACACATGAAGCTGCATATTTTCTCCTTACCCGAGTTAGTATACAGCACATAGGCTGTAAGAAGAGTTGCAGAATTGTGGGAGAGTGGCTGGGGACAGAGTGGTTTTTGCTGTCACCTAAAGAGTACCAGTAGTATGAGTCACATTCTACTGCACATAATGCAGCTTCCATACCATGGGTTTGAGGCACTTTGCAAATCCTCTAATCCAGAGGATTTGTGTTTGAAGGTATAGTACAGATGCTTCAGATGTACGTTTTTTTTTTTTTTTTTTTTTTTTTTTTTGCTGTACGCGGGCCTCTCACTGCTGTGGCCTCTCCCGTTGCGGAGCACAGGCTCCGGACACACAGGCTCCGCGGCCATGGCTCGCGGGCCCAGCCGCTCCGCGGCATGTGGGATCTTCCGGGATCGGGGCACGAACCCGTGTCCCTTGCATCGGCAGGCGGACTCTCAACCACTGCGCCACCAGGGAAGCCCCAGATGTACGTTTGATTTGAAATTTTTTTCAGATTTATTTTCATCTGCCATATTTCATCAATTCTAAGGCAAATTTTAATATCTGAAATGGATATATGGCTTCAAACAGTGATTTATTCCTATGATTTGGGGGCTGACTGTGTGGTTTTGCCGGTCTCCCTTCACCTGACGGTGGGCTGGGCCTTGTGCCCAGGCGCCTTGGTTCTAGTCCGCGTGGCCACTCCAGGTGCCCTGTTTGGACTTCCTCGCATCTCAGTAGTGTCTGGGAGGTCAGAATTTACATGGTGGTTGGCTTCCAAGAAAACCAAACAGAAGCTATAGGGCTCTGATGAGGCTCGTCCCAGCCCAGAACCGCACCAGCATCGCATTCTATCGAAACAAGTGGCAAGGCCAGCCCAGAGTCGGGGCGAGGGGAGTAGCCCTGGCCTCTGACCAGGAGGGCGTGTGCCCGGAGACAGGAGACAGGTTGTTCACAGCTGGCTCTGAGGCCGGCTACACTCCGTGTGCTTTGTTCTTGAGGGTGGATTTCACAGACTGGAGTATAAATCAAAGTGTATAAATATTTTAAAATTCTTGTTATATTTTGTCAAATTCCCTCTTCAGCAAGGTGTAGTCAATTTCCAGTGATGTGTAAGGATGGATAAATGTAGTTTATCCACTGTCTTGCCAGCGTTGTGTTTACTGTGCTTTTAATTTTATTTTTTGATGGGAGTACAGTAATGTCATTTTTTTTTTTTTTTTAAGCTGCATGTTTTTCTTATTTTCTCTTTTGGTTCATTTTCTTGTTGGATTATCAGTTGTATTTCATGTCTATGAAATACATATTATCCATTTACTACTTCGGTGTAACTGGTTATTGATATTATAGGGTTTTAATATTTTAAAAATCAACTTAAAATTTTTATACCTTATGTTTATTACTTTTTCCCCTCTGCTTTTTTTTTTTTTTTTTTTTGACTTCTTAAGATAGGGTCATGTCTGATGTTCTGAAACAGTCCTCCAAATGGAATTCAAGAGTCCTAAACTTGGGAGGAGCTTTAGGAATAACGTGGTTCTGCAAGGGTTCTGAAGCTGAGGATGGAGATGGGGCAGAGACCTGGGGACAGGGTTTTTCCTTTCTCTCCAGTCCAGCCGGACCCTCCTGAAGTAGGCTTCTATGTGCGGGTCAGTGAGCTGGGTTGGGGTAGGCTCATGTAGTTTAGTCCTGCATTTTACATCAAAGTACGCAGAGTGTAAGAAAAAGACACTTTGCCCAAAGTCACCTTTCTAGTTTTGTGGTAGAGCAAAACTACTACTTCAGGAAACTTTCCTGTTGCTTTTGTCATATAAGTGCTTCTCATACGCTGTGATTTCTGTGTCTTGCTGACCTGATACGCTGTCGGCTCCATGAGGGCTGGGACTGGGACTATCAGTGTGAGATCCCATGGCCTAGTACAGTTTCTGGCTCGTGCTTGATGTTTAGTTTTGGTTATTGGAAATAAATAAAATCACAGAATTACAACAATAAAACGAACCACCTTTTTCTTAGTGGAGGCGTTTAACGTTTTTTCCCTGATTGCTCTTTCATCACAGCTGATGTTCTCCCCTCTGCCCTCCTGTCCTTGAAGTCTGTGCTTAAACCCCTCCCTTGGTCTTCACCGCCGTAGATGAAGTCTGAATTTGCAAGCACACCTGTCCTTCCAGGCAGTTTCTGGCTCTTTGCTCATTTATCCTCAACTGCTATCCCCAAACATTGCCTTCCATTCTCTCCTTGTTTGGGTACTGTTTCTCCTTTTCTTTTTAGACGAAAGATTTTTAAACACCAGAAAAATGCATGAATACATGTGCACCCACCCTCAGCTCTCTCAAACGCTAATAAATTGTTCTTGCTTCAGGTTTTCTGGGTTTTTTTTTTTTTTTCTTTTGCGGTACGCGGGCCTCTCACCGTTGTGGCCTCTCTGGTTGCGGAGCACAGGCTCCGGACGCGCAGGCTCAGCGGCCATGGCTCACGGGCCCAGCCACTCCGCGGCATGTGGGATCTTCCCGGACCGGGGCACGAACCCGCGTCCCCTGCATCAGCAGGCGGACTCCCAACCACTGCGCCACCAGGGAAGCCCAGGTTTTCTGTTTTTTGAAGAAACGAAACATTACCAGGACCCTTCCAAGTACTAGGCCCCTTTCTCTTTGCCCAGAGGTGATCACTATCCTGATTAAGGAGTATATTCCACAAACATTTTTATACCTTTGCTAGATATGGATGTACTCAGGAAGAGTATAGTAAAGGTCTGTTAATACATAGCTTTTTTTTTCTTGGTTTATTTTTTCTTTTTAATTATGGTAAAGTGTAGGTAACACACAGTTTACTGTCCTAACTGCCTCTGTACAGTTCAGCAACATCATGTATTCACTTTGTTGTGCAGCCAAGCTCCAGATCCTTTTCACCTTGTAAAAGTGCAGCTGTACACTTACCGAACAACATGTTTGTAAAATTTTAGCATTGATTGATGCTTGTAGCTCTAATTCTTTCATTTTAATTGCAACAGTATTCTGTCATGGATTATACCATGTGATGCTTAGGTTGTTTCTAAATTTTCACGATTAGAAATCATGGTAAGTGAGCGTTCCTACCTTCCTCCAACCCTTTGTCAGGATCTCCGTGAATGTTCCCAGTTTCCTCCCAGAGTTGTACCAGTTTATGCCAACCTCAGCAGTGAATGAGCCTCCATCTCTACATCTTCGTCAAACCAAGTATTGCCAGACTTAATATTTTTCAGTCTGGTGGAGAGTCATTATGGTTTAATTCACATTTCCCCTGATTACTGTTGAGGTTGAGAACCCTTTTTATATGTTTATTGTACATCCCTGTTCCCACTCCTGTGAACCTCCTTATTCACTATTTTGTTTTCCTTGTTGAATCATAGGATGAATTCTTTGTATATTTTGGATGCTGACATTTTCTGGTTATGTTACTCGTAACAGTTTGTGGCTCTTTTGTCAAGTTGGTTTTTAAATTTTAGTCAAGTTTATCAATCTTTTGGATTGTGCTTTTTTTAAAAAAGAAATCCTTTCTTATATCCCAAGGTCGGAGGATATCATATATTTTTCTAAAGTCTTATGTTTTGCTCTTCACATTTAGGCATTTAATATGCCTAGGATTGATTTTCATGTATGCTGTGAGATAGGGATCTAATTTATTTTTCCATGTGGATAAAATTTTCTAACATCATTTACTGAACAGTCCAGTCCATTCTTTCCCTATTTCTTTGTTTTGAAATAATTTCAGATTTAAAGAAAAGTTACATGAACAGTATGAGGAAATCCTACCCCATGCTGATATTTAAGATTTTTGCATGTGCTTGCGTGTATACTCTTTCTTTCCCTCTTCCCCCCCACCTCCACACAGACACACTTTTTTTAATGAACCATTTGAGAATAAGTTATAGACATGTCCCTCTTCGCTGCTAAATACTTCACTGTGTAGGTACTGAAATCGGGGTTGTTCTCTTACTTGACAATATAATTATCAAAATCAAGAAATTAACTTTGGTACCGAACTTTTATCTCTGGGCCCTGTTCAGACTGCCAGTTTTCCGCTAATGTTCTTTAAAGCAAATAATAACGTATATCTTTTTCTGCTACATGATTCAAGATTGGTCCTCTTTTAGTGTGGATTCCTGCTGACTTTTTTTTTTTTTTTTTGATGTGGACCATTTTTTCAAGTTTTTACTGAATTTATTGCAGTATTGCTTCTGTTTTATGTTTTGGTTTTTTGGCCACAAGGCGTGTGGGATCCTAGCTCCGACCAGGGACCGAACCCGCACCCCCTGCTTTGGAAGGCGAAGTCTCAACCTCTGGATTGCCAGGAAAGTCCCCCTGCTGACTCTTAATGCTGCCTTTATTACATATCCTGTTTTCATACATGTATCTGTTTTGGGGCTTTCTTTTTCATTAGTCTGTTTGTCGATTCTTGCACTGACTTCACATTATCTTAATTACTTTCTTTGGCTGATGGGGAAGTCTTAATATCTAGGGAAGTTATCCCCTCTGTTTTCTTTTTCTTTAAAAGTTTTCTCCAAACTCCTGCCCCTTAAGTTTTCCATAAGAATATTAGGACTCTTTGTCCTGTTCCAAGAACAACGCTATTGGAATTTCAGTTTAAATTACAAGAATCTGTGGATTAGTTTGAGGAGAACTTATGCATTTGCAGTGAGTTTCTCATGTAGGCAGATTGCTCTGTTTATTCAGTTTTTTGACATTCTTTGCTTATGTTTTTTAATTTTCTCCACTGACGTCCTGAATATTTTCACCTACTCTCCCCCTGAATGGTTTCTTTTATGTTGCGCCTGGAGAGTTTCTTCTTCAAGGAGACCTTCCTTGTCCGTTCTTTGGGGTTGGTTGTCCTTCCTAGGTGTCCCCAGAGGATGTTTTACTTTGTGTTGTGCTATCTCTTTAACTGTCCTCCTCTCATAGACTGTAAACTTCTTGAGGGCAAACAAAGGTTTTGGTCCTCCTGGTGTCAAGTGCCTAGCATAGTAACTACATCCAGTAGTCAGAGGTTTATTGAGTGAAGGGATGAGTTAATGTAGAAGTAATGGATATGATCAAATAGGTCTCCCAGTGCTTTGCTGTCTAATGCGTGTTCCTCTACATGTTGTGTTTTCCTGATTTTGTTTCATCCCATTAAGGAAGCAAAGAATGTTAAAACCAAACAAATATTCGAGTCTTAAATTTCTGAAAAATTAGAAAATATTATTCACAGAGAGCTTTTATAAATGCTTCTGTTAATATATAATTTTAAGCAATGCAAAATCAGAAGGTAAGTCCCTATTTCTTAGACTTGAATTTTGAAACTTTCTTTATGATGTTTTTGTTTATATAGTGAATTTCAACAATGTGTATGTTTTGAAAAATATGTATTTTAAGTCGTACCCATTCTGAAGTTTCTCTTTCTTTTTTATTTTCTGAAGTATGCAGTATACAGTAATGGAAAGAGTTGTACTCATGCTGAGAAATGTGAATTTCACTTTTGACTCAGCTACTGGCTTGCCATGACCTTGAGTGAGTTACTTCATGTCTTTGATCTTTGTGAAAATGGGGATCTATCTGCCCATCATACCTCAAAAGATATTTCCCTTATTCAGGTAGATGACTGTATGGGAAAGTACTTTGAAAAATATAAAATGACAGTTATATTATTTCCCTGGGTAGGGAAATATTTTCCTTCGCGCACACCCAGGTGTGTGATATATGGAAAGGCTCTTTTTACCAGCGTTCGGAGCAGGATTTATTTTTGGCAGTTGCCCCCACAGCTGGTCATGACGTGTTCCTCCTCCCATCAGATTTGCAGGGCCAGGGATGTGCATGCCATCTGGGACTGAGGGGAGGGAGTGAGAGTAATGGCGGGCGGCTTGGGCTTTGGGACTTGTTCCCTCCTCGCCTCCCCCACTCACTTTCCATGTTGTTAGGGTGAACCTTGCGAAATCACTTTCTGTTGATCACAGAGATGCCTGAACATCAGCAGTTTCACTCATGTGGCCCAACCTAGTAGTTTAAGCCTTAATTTTCTTACTTAGTGAAATGGTGATGTTAAAACAACATAAGGTAAAATTTAATGCTTCTGCCTGTAAAGCTTTTAGCAAATGTCTCTCACATAGGAGGTGCTCAATAAATATGTCCATTTTAACTAAGTCAGCCTGCTGGGAGTTTGCGGGGACTCCGAACTCCCAGAGTGGGACGGGAAGCAAGCACTCAGATTACAGGTGGGACTGTTCAGGAGTTCCATCTTAGCAGCGTGCCCCCTCAGGTGTGTCGAAGGGTGACAGAAGCCCAAGCGCCTAAGAGAACTCTGCGGGGGCAGTTACGCAGCCTGGCCGGCCCATAAGCTGGGCGCCCCGACACTCCCTCCCCTAACCTACCACCGCCACTCTGGGTGTGTAGTGTGGGAGAGCCGGGTGTTCGTGAGGACCAGCTAGCTACGTAGGGCTGGAAAGCAGATAAGATGGAAGAAATTCATTCTGTTCGTATGGGGGTTTTCCTTTCATTTCTGTAGGTGATGATGATTCACCTGGTCAAATAGTGTGAAAGGGTGTCCAGTGAAGTCCTGCCCACCCCGTTCCCTGACATGACTAATATTATTCACCAGGACATTTTAAAAAATGGTACTTGATTATGCTTATATAGAAACATGTTTGTAAGTGAGGAAAAGAGCAAGTTACAAAATTATGAATCATGATATCATTTGGGAAAAAACACAGAAACATATATTACTATATATGGAAAGTAATCTCAAAAGAAATACACTGAAATGTTCATATTTATTTTTGGGTTTTCTACATCCCAGAGTGTAGAACTGGAATTCACCTGGCCCTCTTCAAAACTATACCACCTCATCTTTTTTTTTTTTTTTTTTTTTTTTTTAGTGTTATCAGAGGTTTCTTAATTTAGATGGTTGGTTGCAAAGTGATGTTAAATTTGTTTTGCTGTCATTTCTTATGTTTATGTGGATAGATTGACAGATTTATTACTGTTTAAGGTTTTATTTGGGCTTTTTTCCTTATAACTGAAAAAGGTAAAAATATTTATGAGTTATAATTGGGAAATCCATGTTCCTAATAAACAGCATTTCAAGACTCATTCTAGTTTTTATTTAGCAGTGTTTATGCCTTTACTTTTGGTATTGTGGGAATTAAAGTTACATTATTAGGAATCGGATAGCCTTGCGATTAAAAACTGGAAGCATGTTTTCTAGGTTGTTTGCATTCAGCATTTTGCTTTTGAATAATATTAATTTGGGTCTTACCTCTTACGAATGGAGGTTCATTGTAATGTAGTAAGGAGGAGACTAGATTAGTGGATGCCTGGAGACTTGGGTTTTTGACTTGGTTTGGTAACTAACTGGTAGTTAAGTGACTTTAGCATTATCACCTAACTTTTCCTGGTGAGAATTTTCTTTTCTCTAAAGCGTTAGGTTTTGGACTGGATGTTCTCTGAGGTTTTTTTTTCTTTTAATGAAGATCCCAGACTAAGGGATTAAAGTATTTAAAACTATTAAACAACAACAGTAATAACAACAACATGCACACATATACACACATAGGAAAAAAGCAAGCAGAACTAATAGAAGAAGGCTCAGACATGGCAAGAGATCCAGAGGGCAGCTTATGTACACACTGCAACACTCACAGACCAACATCCCCATCTCGTGGTGTTTTTTCTCTTCACAGACATTAGTGGTTGGGTGAAATAAAACCAGAGTACTCTAGCCCTGAATTTAAAAATAATAGCTCACTGCTGTTTGTTTTGAGTCTTAAACTTTAAAAACAAAATAATCTTAGCTGCTATAATCTTTTAAACGTTAACATTGCCAATAACTGATCCATTAATCTTAGAACTGTTTCCCCAAAATGCAGCACAGAGAAATGGTGAAAAGTTTAGCAGTCACTAGGTTTATCGCTTTTATGGCACTTATGTAAAAAGAAACATTACTTTTACATTGTTTACTTTGTAGTTTTGGATGTGCATAAAGCTCACCTGACTGAATTGTTTATAAAAAGGAGGCAACAAAATTCAACACAAATTGAGAATTTTTCTTGGGGAATGACTTCATAATCGTAAGGGTAATCAGGGTCCTTTAAGAAGCCTTTAAAAAGCAAGTCAGTAGCAATAGATGGTGGAGATTCTGACTGTGCAACTGCAGGGAATAGCAGTTGTCCCAGTGTTATGTGCATAGAAACAGCTCAGGGGACTGTTTCCTGGGGGCCAACCTTCAGGACTGTACAGAGAGCTTGAATTCTCCCAAAACGTAGATGGAGGTGAATGGAAGTTTTTTGTAATTTTACTTAATATGGACACTAAAAGGGTCATAGTCAACATTTATTCTGTTTACGATAGATTACCTTGTTTACTTTTCACAGTGGTTCTTTGGAACAGAAGCCACCGTGGTCTCATTTTATAGATGAGAAAACAGGGCCGGGGCCCCTGTCTGGGAAGCAGCAGCACTGGGAGCTGGCCTTGGGCAGCGCCCACCATGCTTCCGGGATGGCTCGCTGCGTAACCCAACGCTTAAGAGAGTGACTGCGGTCTAGAAACTGGGCTTTAATACTGGATCTGCCACTGGGAACTGTGTGACCTGGGGTGGGTCACTTACTCTTTCAAACTTCAGTTTCCATAACTGTAAAATGAGTGCTTTTAGGATCAAATGGGATAATTTATTTAAAATAGCACACAGTGTACCCTGAACAAATGGTTATTACTAGTTATTATAGTTGTAATAATGAGTACTCTTGCTTTTGTGATTTATAACAGCCCCATGTTTCTGTGGCCCAAGATTTTCAAGACTTTTTTATGAAGCACAGTACATAAATTGGCTAGTTTTTTTTAAAATAATTTATTTTATTTTTGGCTACATTGGGTCTTCATTGCGGTGCGCAGGCTTCTCATTGCAGTGGCTTCTCTTGTTGCGGAGCACGGGCTGTAGGCGCACGGGCTTCGGTAGTTGTGGCTCGCAGGCTCAGTAGTTGTGGCGCACGGGCTTAGTTGCTCTGCGGCATGTGGGATCTTCTGGACCAAGGATCGAACCCATGTCCCCTGCATTGGCAGGCGGATTCTTAACCACTGCACCACCAGGGAAGCCCCGTGGCTAGTGTTTTTAGGTTACAGTACTTATTGGCTTTCCATTATTTGTCCAGAAGCATTACTACAAATTAGTAACTGAAAGAGATGTTTTAGTTTCAGCAAGAGAGGTAAGTTATACAAAATGACAGTCGCTTTAAAAGAGACGTCACTTTTTTTCCTGCCTCATGATTGTGTGTGTGCTTGCATGTGAGAGGGAGGGAGGGAGGGAGGGAGAGAGGCGGTGCTCCAGAGCCAGAAGGAGAGGGTCCTGATTTTTTTCAAGACTTGTGCAGTGGGGCTGGAGGGTGTTTCATGCTAGATGCTGTTGAGAACACGGAAAACCACAGGGTCCATCCTCTGGAGAGGCCAGGCCAGTGATCCTAGGACAGGTTGTGATAAAGTGCACAAATCATGGCTGGTTCCAGGGGTTGGAGGTCAGAATGGTGGCAAAGACCAGGTTCAGTGAGAGTGAGGGAGTAGGGACTGTGCAAGGCTGGGGGTTCTAGGCAGAGAGGAACATTTCTGTGTTAAGATTTTAGAAATAAGTAGAATGAGGAGGTCTAAAGAAGTGGAGGTGTGAGAAAGGCTGTTGGATCGTGAAACTGTTGCTGGGTTGGGCCCAGAGGAGAAGGACGTGTCTTAGGAAACATCCACCAGGAGGCTGGCTCTCCAGCCTCCAGCCCGCTGACGGGGGAGACGGGGCCCCCTGGTTATTAGGCAGCCAGCAGACTGGCTCAGGACCGAGGGTGGGGTCAGCATTTTTAAAAATAGTACTTCTTAGTGCATTTTTACAGATGGAACATAATTCTCTTCTCTGAAGATTACTGGAGAGTATATGCTAATGAAATGGAGCTTTTATGGGCTTTCTGGTCACGCCTGTTTATTCGATGTAGTGTTCTTGGCTGAGGAACAGGAATCTCAATTATGGAAAAATAATCACTTACGATGACTCCCTTATGATTGATTTATGTCAGTTTAAAACTGATTGATTAGGAATTTATATACATGTTCTGTACTGCTGTTAATGTTTGGAACAGTGCTTTCTTTAGCGTTTTCATTTTGAAGGGTTTTTAGATTCAGCATTTTGGGGGCCAGAATGCTTTTTAAAGGGAATTTTGTCTTTGGGAAATAATTTTTAAAGGTTAATTTGGGAAAAGCTGAATTTGAATGTGTGTAGTCCTTATAATTATGAGCTTTTTACATTTACATTGACATTCTTTTGTATAGGCGTTAAAGTTCCTCGTAATTTTCGCTTGTTGGAAGAACTTGAAGAAGGACAAAAAGGAGTAGGCGATGGTACGGTTAGCTGGGGCCTTGAAGATGATGAAGACATGACACTTACAAGGTGGACAGGCATGATTATTGGGCCACCAAGGGTCAGTGCTATACATTACATATTTTTTTCTATTAATATTTATTGTCACTTTAGAGTAAGCATTTTATTTTGTGATATTGATATTAAAATAAATAATTATGATCACTTTAACTGAAACACTTCCTCACCTTTTACTTATTTTGTATACATTTATTGATGCTTGATTTTCTGGAGGATTGGGGGGGAAAGACTGATAGGATCATTGCTGCCAAAGTGTTTGCAGTTGAGTAGAGGAGAAGAAATGAACACAAATGATAGATTCTGAATATGGCAGAGAAAGTTCACTGCGGGACTTTAGAATATGTTTCTTCTAGCTGGAATAATTGAGGAAAGCTGAACAGTGGAGGAAGTTGCCTTTGGAATGAGCCTTAAAGGACTGGCTGGTAGGATTTCAGAAGGTGGTGATGGGGATGGAGAACATTCCAGATAGAGAGGAGAAAAGGTGAGGAAACGGAGGGGTATTTGGGAAGAGCGAACAGTGTGTTTTGATGTACATGTTACTAACCCGCTGTGTGTGTCATCAGGGTTTCTAAATTGGTTTGTGTTGAGTGCACATTGCTGTTGGCCAATGACAGTTGACTCGCCATGGAAATGTTCTGGCCTCCATGTTTTCATCTATAAAATATGTAGACAAGGCTGATTCTTGCATATTTTCTAGCATTGCTGGCAACAGACCTGTTGTTTTATTCTTAGGTCTTTCTCAAGTTTATGACTTTCTATTTTTACTCAAAATCTTTTTCAGACTGGGAAATTCTTTTCTGCATTGCATTCCTTACTCAAAGGCCCCATTTACTGCGCACCCTGCAGTGACTCTTGGAAATATGTGTTGTGTGTTTTTTGACTTGTTGGAAAGAACACAAATATGAAGTTTTTTTTAGTCTTTGGTTTTGTATACTGTTTGCTGTGATGGGAGCTTTCAACTGTTTTGCTGTTAGGTAGAGTTTAGATTTCCTCTTTATTTTTTATAAAAGAAAAATGGTCAGGTAATTAGCAACGTTAACTTTAGAGAATGAATTAATGTATGTTTTGCATTTTCTGGTATTCCTTTGCAGAATTCGTGCACTCTGCTAAACTAACAAGTTCCCTCTTCCCTCCAGTGCTCTGATTTTTCCATAAGACATGTGAGGAAGGAAATAAAATCCTGATGGTTAGAATTCTTGATGTTTTATTAACTTGGTATTTGTAATGAAAACCTTGATTTTCACTGCCTGTGAACAGTATCACCATGGTCTTTCTGGTAAAAGTAAGTGCTTATAATTTATGAGCATTCTTATCTAATGAACAGCTTGAAGATTGGACAGTCTGAACTCGGTGGAGTATACATTAGAAATGATTTACACTTGGTTTTTCTCTAGTAACTACCTCTAAGAGACTTTAAACTTTAAGAGTGTTTTGGAGTTTGTGCATAAGACCCCCCATGATTTTGTGGGCTGCCCTGTAACCTAGTTCACAAGTCTCTCTCACCCGGTTGGGGTCATCAGCAGGACCCCCAAACTAGCTGTTCCCTGGTGTCACTGAACCACAGGAAGCTCGCTGGGTTGCTGTGCCCAGTGGGAGCCAAGGCTGTTGTAGGGTCGGATGGGGCTAGGCCTGCTTGCAGAGGGCGCAGAGACAGGATGCTGCCCCCTGCCACTTTCTGCTGGGGGTGTTGGGGGGGTTGTCTTGGAGCCCCTTCCCCTTCCTGTGGAGCAGGAGGCCCCCCTGAGAGGCCCTGTCCTTCCAGCCAGGCTTCCCCGCCTGCTGAGGCCTGGGGGGCTGTGTGAGAGTGGGCGGTCCCAGCACTCATTCAGCTGTTCAGCTGCCTTTTAATAAAACCTGCAGGGGCGGCATCTCGGCTTAGTTGGTTTTTCTTTGGAAGGTGCCAGATTCAGAACAATTTTGTCCCCAGCGTTAGGGTAATAGGAGAATTCCTACCTCAGCATTCTGTTACTTGGTTAGTTGTTTCTCAGTTTTTTATATGTTTTTTATGTTTTTCCACTATTTATTTGGATTTATATAATTAGCGATTTTGTTTTCCATATATGTTTGTGTATTAAATTTTCTAAGCAGTATTTTTTAGCATTAGATGTTTAGTAACATTTCCAAGTTTCCTTATATGTATACTTACTTTAGAAGTTTTGAGAATTAAATGAATTAATAATTAGACAATAAGAGAGTATCTGTAGTACATAATTAATAAACATTAGTTCCTTTTACTACTCTCTTTTCTGTCACTCTTTTGTTAAACAACAGAAAGACTTGGCTGTTAATTTAAAATCCAGGGGTGATGAAATTAATCCAAGGTACCAAAAGTTAGGATGTTTAATCATTGTAGGCTAGCTTAGATTGAGGTATAATTTGCATATAGTGAAATGCATAGATATTACCATGATTTTCGACAAATGGAGCTTGTTACCCGCACCCATGTCGAGATACAGAACATGTCTGTGCCGCCAGAAATTCCCTGTGCCCCTGCCCTGCCCCAGTCACTACTCCCTACCCCCTAGAGTAGTCTTGTGTGTTGTAGGACTTTGTACCAGTGGAATCGTGCAGTGTGTGTGCTTAGAGGCCCGCTTCTTTTGACTTGGCATATAATGTCTCGGGATCCGCTGTGTTGTTCCATGAAGTGGGTAGTGGTGTGTTTCACAGAGATGCCACAACGTGCTTATCGCTTCTCCTGATCGCAGCACTCCCTGGCCATTACAAGTAAAGCTGCTATGATTACAAGTCTTCTTGTGAACATAGGTTTGTTTCCATTTCTCTTGGATAAAATGCCTAGGAATGGAATTCCTACGTGGTAGGGGAGGTGTGTGCTTATTTATCTTTATAAGAAAATGCCATATTGTTTCCAAAATGGTTATACCATTCCCTACAACCAGCAAAGTATGAGAGTTCTAGTTGTTTCCATGTACTTTGAGTATTTTTAACAGTATGGAATTTCTCAGGGGCTATTTCAGAAAAAAATTTTTTTCCTTTTATTTCTTTTTTTATTGAAGTGTAGTTGATTTACAATGTTGTGTTAGTTTCAGGTGCACAGCAAAGTGATTCAGTTATACATACATACGTATCGATTTTTTTTCGATTCTTTTCACTTGTAGGTTATTACAAAATATTGAGTATCGTTTTCCCTGTGCTCTATAGTAGGTCCTTGTTGGTTATCTATTTTATGTATACTAGTGTGTATCTGTTAACCCCAAACTCCTAATTTACCCCTCCCCCTGCCACTTTCCCCTTTGGTGACCATAAGTTTGCTTTTTATGTCTGTGAGTCTGTTTCTGTTTTGTATATAAGTTCATTTGTATCATTTAAAAAAAATTATTATTATTTTTAACGCAAGTTTTCTAAAGAGGCTGATGTGCATGTGAGTGGAGAACGACAGACCAGATGATTTCCTTGACCTTTAGTCCTGTTTAAACCTCTCCAGGTCCTGGGCATATTATTAATATATGTTTGCTGTTAAACTTGGATGAGTTTTATCCAGCTGTTTCTTTTTTAAAATATTGAAATATTTAATAATATATGTATAAGATTGTTGTATACATCTTAAATTACGGTAGTTTAATAACCCAGACCTGACCTCCACTTGGGAGAACTCTTACTTAAGGGAGAGGAAGCTGTGGATCAGTTGGGGTAAGTGAAGTCTATAGATGGTTAACTTGTTTTGCCATGTTTATACAGGAATCAACAGGTATTAAATTTGTCACTGCCATTTATTTTTTTACTTTCTTGTTTTAATTGCACACTAATACGTTTACCGAGTGAACAGAAGCCATAAGGATAAAGAAGAGTTAATTATAGGCATGAAAGTAAGCCTTGAAAAATCGAAAAGCATTAAGTCTGGTAGCTTTAAAATGGCTGTTTTATAATATGGTAATGTTCAACTTCTCGATTAAGAAACCCTGTTTTTAAATGATGTGGAAAAATAAAAGTTGGCTATTGTATCTCTGAATTTAGATAATGGAATGTAATGGACCAGAAAATTAATGAAGTAGTAACGTAAATGTAACTAATAAGAGGCATGAATTAATTGTTCTAGTGCTGGACAACGGTATAATATGACATTTATACCAGAAGATATATTGATTGCTGTATAAATGGGGTAACCATATAATTTATTGTCCAGCCAGACCCTTTTGAGAATGAAATGAAGTATTATTAATAATTAATACAGGAGCAGTAAGAATAAACAGAATTGTCCTGGAAAAATGGGAACCTTTATATATGTGTGACACAGGTCAAGCCACAATATGGACTTCTGAGTAAAATCTGAATTTAAGTGGTCTGTTTTTTCCTTTTAATTTGTTATAGGCATTGACTGTACCACAGAAGCAAGTTCTGATCATTTTGATATTACTTTGTAGAATTATTTAATTTTATAAAATCTCTACTTTTAAGTGTGCTTGCTGCCTTTTTTCTAACCATATAAATCAAATAAATTTGTAGAAAAGTAAATTCTTGATCATGCAAGTGGTGATATTAAGTACATTTATATTGTACTTTCCCTCTTGATTAGCACTTCAATATTATTATTATTATTTTTGCCTTCCAGACAAATTATGAAAACAGAATATATAGCCTGAAAGTAGAATGTGGACCTAAATACCCAGAAGCACCTCCATCAGTTAGATTTGTAACCAAAATTAATATGAATGGAATAAATAATTCCAGTGGAATGGTAAGTTAAAATAGTCATTTTATTCTTACATAACCTGTAAATATATAGTCAGGAGAATGTTAAAGCAACAACCAAAAAAGGACCTTTGTTTAGCGGACAGTCTAAAACAGTTTGTCTCATGTTGTTTTTCTCTTTTGAATGGACCTTTCCTTAAGAACCTTTATGTACTAGCCTAGATAGAGATGAGGGTTTTATTAATTGCTTCAGTAGTCATATTTCAGCTGAATCCTTACTTGGTGATAAGATAGTCATTGTTTCTCTTTGAATTAACATTTTTCTTTAGGGTTAAGGTATATTGGTGAGATTAAAAGGATGAATATTCATGAAGAGGAGGTTTTTCTTTGAGGAACAAGTATGTCTGTATGGGAACAGACAGTCGTAGTTGAGCATGGTTGTTTAAAGCAAATAAATCAAGATGATGTGCTCTACCTGACTCATGGAAGTGAGCAGAAATAATTTCCAATAGGGAGTCTGAGGTTCATACGAGTATTAGAACTTGAAGTGCAGGTTCTTGAGGTGCCGTGTTGAGAGCACCCTCGCATGCAGAATACATGTTAGGAAGCATGATAACGTGATGGTAGTGGCATGAACATCATCTGTCACAGGAACAGAACGTTACCTTAACTTCTGTGTGTGCCTACTCATCCCGTCCCTGTGTTCCCTTTCCCCAGCAATGGTAATTAACATCTGGAGCATTTCTTTTATGTTCTCTCACTTTTTCCTTATAGTTTTAGCCCAGGTATCACATCTGTACAGCTAGCCTTCCTTCCTCCCTCCCTCTTTCCTTCTCTTCCGTCCATCATCCATCCCAAACCATGAGTTTATACCATCATCTCCAGTTCTGTTCTAACACTGCAGGGTGTTTTTCAGATTTCATCCTTTCTATGCTTGTAGTTCTTGCCTTCAGCCGTGAGAAACCTGCCTTCTGTTGCCCAGTGTGTTTACCTGCATGTGCTCATTCCCCTGTGTGAAAGCACACTTCCAGCAGCAGGCTGGGTCCTGGACACAAAGCTGGCTGTCCGGCCGCCACCCCACCCCAGGGCCCCAGGTGGGCTGGCTCCTCCCTGCTGGGTGCACCGGACAAAAGCATGACCCTGACTGGAGGAGCGCTATTGGGCATCTCAGCCCTGGACCTGCTGGGCCACTCCCATACCTCCCTGCGTGCGGTGCGCCAGCCGGTGCTGGGCCCTGAGAGTCCTCCCTGCCCTGCCTGCTAGGGCATCAGTCCATGGACATTTATTGTACAGCGTGTTGATGCGTTCAGGTGTAATAATCATCTGATCTTGTGGTTTCTATCTTTACACGTGTTTCTTGTTTCTTGCCTACTTTTGAAATGGCCGTTCTCAATTCTTTTCATTGTTTCTGTTCTTCCAGTGGTTATTCTAGAAATTACAGCGCGCATACTTAACTATTTCTGTGTCAGGTAATATAAGAGATGTGATGGAAGCAGGATTATGAAACAGTTTGAATTTAAAGAAGGGATATTGTTTAGGGAATTTCTTTTATGACATACAACTTTGCCTTTATGAGGAAGATATTTTTGTGAAATTTCTTTACCAGGAATAGCTGTTCTTCACAACTGCTGGTTTGTTTTCATATTATAAACTCTGCAAATTAGGTAATTCATAGTGAGTTCTACATTGTTGTGGGAACTAGGAAATTCAGGATTAAATTTCAGACCTGCCTTACGAGCTTACCTGATCTCATTTTGGACATTATGCCTCCTTCTCTGCCTCTCCTCCTTAAACCCTCTAGCATTAAGGTCTGTTAGTCTTTGTTGAAAATGTAACTCGAGTCCGGTCTTACTTTTCTCCTTACGTTGCCACCGAGTGAATGTTAGCCATAATCTCTTTTCTGGGCCCTGCACAGCCTCTCTGATTCTCCTGCTTTACCTCCCCCAGTCTTTACAAAGCAAGAAGCCGGGGGATCTTTCTGAGGCACAGGTTGTGTCCTGTCGCTTCTGTGCTTTAAAACCCTGCAGTGGCCTTAGCCACACATGCACACTCTCTGCCCTGCACACCTTTCCTTTGGCCTCAAGACCGTTGCGCTTCCTGTTCCTCCTGGGGGGACATCCTTACGGACTCTTTCTTCACTTCCCTGTGTAAGTGTCACTCTCAGAGAGTTCTGTCCAGACTCCCAGTCTGAACTGTGTCTGTTTTGTTACTCTGCTACAGTCACTCTTTTATTCTTCCCCTTTGTAGCAGTTACTATAAATTATCATTTTTCTCTTTGTTTTTATTTTTGGCGTTTTTAAAAGAATTGTTTCTAACACGCAGGCAGGTTTTAGAGAATGATGTAACCAACACCCTCCACTTACCCTCCTCAAATCTTAGCATTTTTGTCTTATTTGTAACAGGTCTTTTTTTAAAGAAAGACTGCATTATACAGAGTTAACTTTGTGCCTTTCCCAGTTTCCCCTTCCTCTTTCCTCAGAGGTGGCTCCATCTCAGATTTGGCATTTATCATTTCCATGCATGGTTGTGTTTTTACTGTGCACATTTGTGTATGCTTCTGTGTTGTATCCCTTTTGTGTGGACTCATGTGAGTGACTTTTGAACTTCATCCATGCTATGTCATACAGATTAGAATGTTCCTTTTTATTGTTTAATATTCCATTTTTCATTTGCTGGGGATTTAGGTTGTTTTCAGTTTTCACTGAAAAGATTGCTACAGTGAACATTGTTATACAAGTATTCTTATACCCTAGAACACACTTCTCAGGACTGGGTGTTCGTGGGTTCCAGTAGGTTATGGATCAATATTTTTATAAAGTACAATGAAAGTGAATTACTAGCAAAATGAAATTAAGAAGAAAATCTAAGCTCAGATTTTTTAAGATAAAAGTTTCTCTGTCAAATTGCTGTAGAACTCTCTACTCTGAATTTCTGTGTTTATCTTGTGGTGGACCAGTAAAAATCAGTGCAAGGCCTTGGGCTGTTCCGTGAAAGGTGCTTTCAGTGGCCCTGCTCTAGGGCATTCACCTAGAAGTAGGATGTCTGCTGAGGTGGGGTCTGGGTGGGGCTTGTCTTCAGCTTGACTGACGTCTGTCCGGGCCCTCCCAGGGTTGTCCATGTCTGTCCTGCTCACTGTGTGTAAGTGCCTGTGACTGTCCATCCCCACCAACGCTTCATATAGTCAGGCTGCAGTGGGGACCTGGAAGCAGAGAAATTAAGTCCTGGTTTAATTATTGGAGCATAGGTGTGTGTATAGAGTGACTGGATTAGGCATCAGGTTTTCTTTTGATTGATATTCATTGTGGTTTGATTTGCATTCCCCTGGTTAGGCACCTTTTCACCTGCTTATTGGCCATATTTTTTTACCCTCTTTGGAGAAATGTCTATTCAGAACCATCTAAAACGACAAGGATTTATTGTCTCACAGTCTTTGTGGGCTGGGACTGTGGCCCAGGGCCTCTCACAGGGCTGCAGCCCACATGCCAGCCTGTGCTGTGGTCTCTGCTGAAAGCTCGGCTGAGGAAGGATGCAGCTCCAGCCTCACTCACGTACGTGTTGGCAGTAGTCAGTTCTCAGTCAGGCTTCAGTTCCTTATACGCTATAGCCAGAGGCCACAGAGCAGTTCACAGCACAGCAGCTGGTTTCCGTCTGCAAAGCAGGGGAGTGAAAGCAAGAAAGAGCAGGATGGAAGCCGGAGTATTTTTGTAGCTTAACGTCAGAAGTCATATCCCAGCGTTCTGTCCAGCCCACACTCCAGGGAGGGGTCACATAGGACGTGAAGGTCAGGAGTTGAAGATCTTCGGGAACCATCACAAAAGTACCGTAAACCGGGGGTGGTTTGGCAGCAGAGATTCTTTCTCACAGGCTGGAGTCTGGGAAGTCTGAGATCAGGGTGCCCACGTGGTCGGGTTCGGGTGAGGACCCTCATTCTGGGCTGCAGAGGACTGACTTCTTGCTGGGTCTTCACAGGGAGGACAGAGCAAGTTCCAGTCTCATTCTCTCCTAATCCCATCGTGGTGGCGCCACCCTTGGGTCCTCACCTAAACCTATTGATAATTACTTCCCAAGGTCCTCATCTCCTGGTACCTTCCCGTGGTGGTTAGGGTTTCAGTGCATGAGTTTTGGGGGACACAGACATGCAGTCCATAACAGCTGTCTACCACGATCCACTTTGCCCACATTTTAATTGAGATATTTAGCCTTTATTATTAAGTTCTAAGAGTTCTTAATTTACTGAACAAGAGCCCCTTGTCAGGTATATGATTTGCATGAATTTTGTTTCATTCTGTGGGTTGTCTCTGTTTTCTTGATGTTTTCAACACAAAAATTAAAAAAATTTTATATAGCCAATTTATCTACTTTCTGTTTTGTTGAAAGTATTTAGTTGTTATATCTAACAAACCATTGTCAAATCCAACGTCACAGAGATTTACTCCTGTTTTTTTCTAAGAGTTTTATTGTTTCAGCTGTTAATTTAGGCCTTTGATCCGTTTTGAGTTAAGGGTCCAGCTTCATTCCTTTGCACGTGAATGTCCAGTTGTCCCAACACCATCTATTGAAGAGACTGTCCTTTCCCCATGGTTGACACGCTTGTCAGAGATCTTTTGACTGTACGTGCATGGATTTACTTCTGGGTTCTCAGTTGTATTCCATTCCATTGTTCTCTATGTCCATCCTTGTGTGAGCACCACCCTTGGTTTTTGTTTTTGTTTTTGTTTGGTTTGGTTTGCTTTTTTGTTTTGACCACCTGCGCGGCATGCGGGATCCTAGTTCACTGACCAGGGATCGAGCCCGTGCCCCCTGCAATGGAAGTGCAGTGTCTTAACCACTGGACCGCCAGGGAAGTCCCACACCCTTCTTGATTACTGTAGCTTTGTAGTAAGTGTTCTTTTTCATATTGTTTCGGCTATTCTGGTTCCTTGCATTTCCATATGAATTAAAGGATCAGTTTGTCCAGCTCTGCAAAAAAGAAAAGAAAGGGCAGTTGAAATTTTGATAGGGATTGTGTGAAATCTGTAGATCAATTTGAGGAGTATTGTCAACGACATTAAGTCTTCTGATCCATGTACATGGGATGTCTTTGTCAACAGTTTTTTTATAGTATTCAGTGTACATGGCCTACACTTCTGTTTCTTATCCTATTGTAAATGGCATTGTTTCCTTGAGTTGATTTTCAGATCATTCATTGCAAGCACACAGGTGAGGTTTTGTTTGTGGATCCTGTACCCTGCAGCCTTGCTCTACTTGTTTATTCCCTCCAGCAGTTCCTTTAATGGCTGCCTTAGGATCTGTGTACAAGGCCATGGCATCTGTGCATAGAGATGGTTTCACTTCTTTCTTTTCAAAACCTTTAGTTTCATCTTCTTGCCTAGTTGCCTGGCCAGAGCCTCCAGTTCAGTGTTGAGTAGCAGTGATGGCAGCAGATGTCCTTGTCTTGTCTTAGGAGGAAAGCTTTCAGTCCTTCACCATTGAGTGTGCTGTTAGCTGTATTTTTTTTTTTTTTTTTTTTTTTTTTTTTTGCTGTACACGGGCCTCTCACTGTTGTGGCCTCTCCCATTGCGGAGCACAGGCTCCGGACGCGCAGGCTCAGCGGCCATGGCTCACGAGCCCAGCCGCTCCGCGGCATGTGGGATTCTCCCGGACCGGGGCACGAACCCGTGTCCCCTGCATCGGCAGGCGGATTCTCAACCACTGCGCCACCAGGGAAGCCCGCTGTATATTTTTTATAGGTGCTCTTTATTGGGTTGATATACCTAGTTTGTTGAGTGTTTTTATCATGAAAGGTTGTTGGATTTTGTCAAAGCTTTTTTGTGTCTATTGAGATAATCATGGTTTTTGCTCTCTGTTCTGTTAATATGGTGTATTACGTTGATTGATTTTTATATAGTGAACCAACCTTGCCCTTCTGGGATAAATCCCACTTGGTTATGGTGCATAATCAAATTCTTTATATGTTGCTCAAGGTCAGCCATAGGTGAGAGTTAATGGCCTTCTCAGGTCTTTTGAGCCTGTACAGCCCTGCACATGTGTGTCTTCTAGATTCACAGGCGTGTGTTGGAACTTTTCAAAGCCTCACTGGACATCTCATTTCCCAGCTTTCCTGTGAAGTATTTGGTCACCTTCCTGCTTTCCTCTTACCACCTCCTCGCCCAGCAGAGGTGTTAAACAGTTTAAGCAATTTCTTTAATTTAAAAAAAATTTTTATTTTTTATTGAAGTATATAGTCGATTTACAGTATTATATTTGTTTTAGATGTAAAACATAGTGATTCAGTATTTTTATAAATTATACTACATTTAAAGTTATTACAATATAATGGTTATCTTTCCCTGTGTTTTATAGTACATCCTTGTTGCTTATTTTGTACATAGCAGTTTGTGTCTCCGAGGTGTCACACAATTGACACTGGTTATTTTTGGCAAACACCAGGTGGAGGAGTGGGCCAGGGACTAGGTGGTCCTCCGTGGGTGAGTTCTGAGGTCAAAGAGAAACCCTGTGGGAGGGGTTTTCCAGGGAACTGCCAGGCAGGCCAAGAGATGGCAGGTACCTGGGGGTGAGGCTTTGAAGGAGCTCCAGCCCCATCTTCCCAGTTTCCTGCAGTGGAAGATGAATTTAGCACAGTTCAGAGAACACACGGGAGAGAGAGATCTGAAAGCAGAGGTCAAGGTTCGCAGTTCTTTCCTTAATCCTGGTGGAGGTCATTTTCCAGACTTTGGGTCGTGGCACTGGAAATGGAGAGAAACCTCTGACCTTATCAAGAAGGAATTGGTAACTATGTTTACGTGTAGTCATTTTATATAACATTTGTTTATTTCTGATGACCGAAGTTCACTACACGTTTACAGAAAAGCACCACACAAAAAGGACACAAATTTTTAGGAAACACCTGTTGAAGAAGGAATATTTTCCCTAAGTATTATATGAACCAGTAGTTTCATAATGTTCACTTTGTGAAAATAGAGCCAGGCTATGAATTTTTAAAAGTACTTCTTATCAAAGTGTGTCTAGTAAGTCGGTGCCAGACCCCTTTAAACTTGGTAGTTAATTTTACTCTTTTCCCCCCTCCTTTCAGGTGGATGCACGGAGCATACCAGTGTTAGCAAAATGGCAAAATTCATACAGCATTAAAGTTGTACTTCAAGAGCTAAGACGTCTAATGATGTCCAAAGAAAATATGAAGCTTCCACAGCCACCAGAAGGACAAACATACAACAATTAATTTTAGTGGATTTAAAACTTGTCTTAAATCAACAACCTTCTATTCATGTTAATGTCTTGATTAAATATCACAATGCAAAATACCCACACATTAAGTAAGATAATTCCAGCTGGTAAACATGACCTGGACATCTGTAAGAGTATATTTAATACATGTACACCCATTATGTTTTCAGGTAACAGGAGGAGAATTCAGTACAGTTTTTTTTCTTGTTAAGGCGCCGTCATTTACACATGAACCTGGAGTACTCAGAGTGGAGCTCAGGTTTCCAGGTGGAAGAACAGTGAGAAGTGTCAGATGGCTGTGCAAGCAGATGCGTTTCTGAAGAGAAAGCTCAAGAAGGAAAACCCAGAACGGCGTGCTCTTGCTTAGTGAAAGAGCTTCCGTTGAAATTGTCTAAAATAGCAGGTACAATGAATATTGTCACAAGATGTGTTCATTTTTGAAGCGGTATAGGTGCTGACTACTAGTAGTATCAAAAACACGTTCAGGATTGTTTTGATACCTGTATTTATAATAAAATTGTTGTGGGGAGGTGGACGGATTTCCGTTACAAGCTGTTCCTGGGTGTTCCATGTACCAGACGCGGTGAAGAGTTGTTTACAGTCTTTGTTGGACAAACCATGCATTTACATTTAAATGAAATCAACAAAAAGGAAATAGATGTATGGATATGTGATTTTGAGATTAACGTTAGTCTTCAATTGTAAATAAAATGTGGAATGTGTCCTCAGAAACTGTGCCGTTTCTGTGATATTGCTGTGGTGTGTGTACAGTAACTTGCTGGGGTAGCAGACATTGGACTTCTTGTAGCCCCCCCTACACACACCTTGTATTACTCTGTATTGTGTACTTGTTGCAAATCGGAATGTGTGGAGTAGTTAACAGTGCAGAGTACCTAATAAGTTTAATTTCTTGTTAGGAGAAGGAGGAATCCCAGGTATTATGTTTTGAATTTGATTTGACCAGAAATATTGTTAAGAAAGATGTTTGAGTTCTAGCAGTTTTTATAGAATTAAAGATTGCAAATTATCCAAATATACGTTCCAATTTTTCTTCATAATATCTGCCCCCAATGCTCTTAGCACTAAGAGCATTTTTTTCACTTTTTTTGTTTTGTTCACTTATCCTTTGCTTTGGCAGCTACATAATTCTGAGTTGAAAGTCCATCTGTGCTCTGCTTTTACCAGAGTGACTTGAGGCTTTCGGTTGCCTTTTTTTCATCTCAGAGCGCTTGGGTGTACTACTTTGTTGAAAATACTTCTCTCTTATGGGTTCTGTTTTCTGAAGAAAATAGTAAGGTGGTCATGTAACAAGGACAGATTTCTCAACCCTGACATGTTTTTATCAAGTGCATTCAAAGTTAAAGCTCTGAGCTACCTTTTCTTGGCCAGTAATACTTTAAAGTCAGTGGCAGTTTATCTAAATTTACTAATTTCAATATGGCTTTTTTTTTTTTTTTTTTTTGCGGTACGCGGGCCTCTCACTGTTGTGGCTTCTCCCGTTGCGGAGCACAGGCTCTGGACGCGCAGGCCCAGCGGCCATGACTCACGGGCCCAGCCGCTCCTCGGCATGTGGGATCCTCCTGGACCGGGGCATGAACCCGTGTCCCCTGCATCGGCAGGCAGACTCTCAACCACTGCGCCACCAGGGAAGCCCTCAATATGGCTTTAAAGTGACACATAGAGAATGTATACATACAAATTAGTGCATGTGTAATTTATTAAAATAGGTTTGAAATGAACTATTACCTTGGCATACATTCTTAAACATTTTAAGTGGTTGAGATTAAGTGGAATTACACTGATATCCTGTGTGTGAGTGGTGCTTCCTGACAGTCTAAATCGGTCTCTAGTGACCCCTTCCCCACTGGGAGAGTGTGTCCTGTCATATGTGGACGCGGATAACCATCTGAATGCTGTACATTGTTTCTACAATGGTGGGCTGAGACCCTGGGCACCTTGACCTCTGGTTCATTCTCCTTTCCCCACACCCACTGTTGTGAAGGACTTCCCCCCCGCCCAGGTGTGTGTTGCCTTCAAAATTTGTTTGAAAGGCTAGCAGGTGAGACTCTAGGGGATGATCATGTATTAATAAAGATTACAAAAGTAAAATATTTGTCCTGTTAGGTCAGTGTTATGCTTTAATGGTTTTAATTACTAATTTTCAGAATCCCTCATTTAAAAAATATTTTTTCTAGTATTTTAAAGTAATGGCATTTGTTGTTGCAGGTTTATGCGTGACTTTTCAGGATTTGGGAGCATAAACATTTATAAGAGGTGGTCAGTGGTATTTGAGTCTTTTGGGTATAAAATTTTTTTTTAATTATAATTTTAAATTATCTTTTTAAAAGAATTTATCACACTTCAAATTTGAGTAAGTGCTTGGGGAGTGAAATAGTTTGACTTGCATATGGTTAATTAGTCTGGATTACTTAATACCAATTCATTAATTTAACTACTTCCCACTAAGCATATGTTGTCATCGATAAATATGCATGAAATTCATATTATTTTGAAAATTTAGAGTACATGGCTGGAAAATGTCAATGTGTTTCCCACCCTGGATTTGGTGTGTGACCATGTGGGCAGCTCTGGAAGACGCATCGTGACGTATAGACTTTGGTCAAAGCTGTGCGTACTCTTCTCGTGGGTACACAGCCGTGCTTGCATGTACACGTTAAAGAGCGTAAGTGCGGATGATACTGTCCAGTGTCACGAATAACAGTTTGGGGAGTTACTTAAGGAATTTTTTTCCCCAGATTTCCTCGGTAAGTATATTTTTTAGACATATATGTGTAGCATTATAGTATAATTAATTGCTGGGAAGGATCTAAAAGGCACTGGTTTCACTTTTCTGAGAAGTAACAATATGATTTTCCAGTAACAACTTGATTGGCTTTTGGTTGTGTTCACAAAAAGATTCCAGCTCCGAAGATTTTGGAAAGCATTTGTATTTTGTATATAAAACAAACATGAAAAGCAGTGGATGCAGCGCCTTACAGGCTTGATCAGAGCGCTAGCCGTTAATTCCTACCCGGTACTGTGTTTATTGACAAGCAACATGTATGGAAATAGAATATCTTTTATGCTAAAATTAATACGCCTCTTTGAAGTTACTGAACAGTAGATGGAAATCTTATAGATCATACTGAAAATGTTGGTTATTTTAAAAGTATAGTGGAATACTGAAAATAAAAGATACACCATAAGTATTTTCTGAAGAGAAAATTATTGAAGGTATTTGATGACACAGAAGATAAATGACAAGTCAAAACTGTCATCCTGTGAAATAAGGGAGTTTGAGGGAATCATGGAGTGAGTATGTGATTTTAAAGAATCACTGGATATGAAGAGGTTGCCCACTGTGTTTACGTACATCTCTAATGGGACATTCTCACCTAAAAAATTCCTAAAGGTCCTCTGCATTTCATTTTCACATGTAATCTAAAGATCAGTACAAGACTTTTTCTGCACCTTCATTTATGAAATCAGTGATAAAAGCCAGATAGATTTCACTTTCTTAACTTAGAACCACTCCAGGAATCATCCTTCCTCCAGTGGGTAGCTGACCGGATACTGTGTAAGGGCTGTGCAGTGACCCCTCTGCTCCAGATGCGGACTTGCCGTGTGGAGTCTTCTATCTTGTCTTAGTTGAGTACTGAGCAGCTGCTTACATCTGTCTGAGATTTTGGCAGCCAAAAGATGATACAAAAGTAAAGGTAATATTCCACCTCCAAAGGAAGACTCATCTCTGGCACTGAGAAACCAATAGCAGTGAGAAACCCCGTGGTCAGTAAAGAAGCAAATCTTTGAATTCATTGAGAGTGAAAACTGTTCCTTGTTTGTTCAGTGCAGTTGAGTAATTAAAATATTGTTCAGAGATTATGGGAAAACACTAAACAATTGAGTGTGTGTATTCTTCCTTCATCTGATATAATAGCTTTTTTTTTTTAAACAGGCTTTTAACAATAGATAATTTTACAGAGTAATCTGGAAAATTAACAGTGTAGTATAAAGTGAGGTTTCGACAGGACACCTACATTAAAATGTAGTAAAATTAGTTATAATACTTAATGTCATGTTTTTTGGGTCCAAAGACTCTTCCAATCAACAAACATGGTAATTGTGAATGCTTTATTACACAGGGTGAGATTTTATAGCCTTTGTAGTTTGTCAGCCCTTAATTTGAGGGAAAAAGGTAGATTTTCTCCACAGTGGATAACTGACAAAGAGAAATGTATTGTTTTACTGCTTCTCAAGCCACAATGTCCAAATAAGTAGTGACTGCCACATGTCCAGATTTATATCCACTATCATAAATTATCTTTTTATTTCTGTAATTTAAAAAATCATCTTAATACTCAAGTAAAAGTAATTGAGTTCACCAGAAAAGTAAAATATCTAAATGCCTGGGTTTCTTAATCTTGAGTCACATATGGACTTCTTTAAGGAGAAAAATAATTCTTTTGGACTCAGTATTGTCTTGAATTATTTTGTTAAAACATTGTTTAATGCATAAAATTGTATTAATGCAAATGTATAAACGTCTTAGCCCTATAAAATTATAAAGCAAATTAACACAATTACGTAGTAATTAAAATGTAAAAGACTTTCATATTGAGGATGTTTTATTGAATGGCTCTCTACTTGAAATGTAAATATTTTCATCTCTTTTTGGCTTTTTGTTGTTGCCATGTCTATACTCGAGTGTGCGGCTGGACCTCAGAGTTTTCTTACCCTTTTTCTCTTGACACACGTGGTACGAAATACCTTTGTTGTGTTATCCGACCTTCATTTGGTATAAATACAGTCCCCGCATTAGGCCCCCCTCTGCTCTCTTCTGTTCACCAGAGAACTAAAATTCCTGAGTCTTGCTTCAGCTTTGAGGCCACACTTGTCTTAAACCCTAGATTCTTGAGAATTACTGTGATACTCACTTTGCTGTGTTTGTGGCCCTGTATAGAAGTAAGAATGATCTATGATTGGTGAAGGTAGGTAAGCTGATATATTAGTAAGATCATTTTAAATTTGGGTGACACATTTTAATCCGTCAGGTTTTAAAGCTTAGTGCAGAGAGGTGCTGAATACATTTATTGGTTTAGAAAATAAACTGCGGTTGAAAGTGGCTCCTCTCTCCGTTTGTGCCTCTGTACTGTCCATCGTCCTCTGGTGAATCCCCCTCACCTGTAATCTCTGTAGCTCCCTTCTATCAGCCTATGGCCACTGCTGTTCTTACGTTCTGTTTCTCTTGAGTGGATCCCTTTAAACCCCTTTTCCCCATCATTCTGGATGTGGTCCCCTCACATCAGTCCCAGCCATGAATTTGAAGACTGCCTATGAGAGGTAGCTCGCGCGTTTGCTGTGCTCTGGCTCCTTCCTGCCTGTGCCCTTTGTTTACCACCTTTGCCCTCACTACCTGGGTCCTCTCCAACCTTCTCTATCCCCGATTTGCAGATCTTCTCCTCACCTGTCACCGTTGTCCTCCTTGACACAGTGTCCTTGTGTGTGATATTTTTGCTTCCTTTGCCTCTGAGAGTTGATGTCCAAGCTGCGCATCACAGTAATAAAATTTTAATATTATTTATAAATGTATTCTCAGCATTTAATATTCTTTGAATTTAAGAAAATATCCCCAGAGTATATTTTTTGAAGCTAAACATCAGAAATAGGGTGTTTTCTTTTTTGAGATATTTAAGGTTACTAGAAATACGACTTCTGAAAGCAGTGTATTTGGCTACAAAGAAGTGTTAGAATCATTTATTTGTATTAAAAATTATTAAAATAACGGCCAGAAATTAGGTGACTTTTTATGCGATGCAGATTTTACTGAGTTCTGCTCAGCAGGCAGGTTGGGGTGTGTTTTTCAGCCCTTCCTGTGTTAAGTCCTTGTGAGACTGCTTCTTTAGGACATAAAGGTAGACAGTACCACGGAGGTGATAGGTAGGCGCCAGTTCTGTCAGCCTTGGTGACCGAGTGGGTGACAGAGTCTGTGGTCCTCTTCTGGGGCTCCCCACTGGCAGAACCCAGGCGCCGTTAGCAGTGAGGTTCTAAGCCGAACCGGGTCTGTAAATTGATCAACGAAGAGCAGCAGAGAGGAAGCTGATGGAAATCCTAGGGCCCTGTGCCCTTCAGTTCCTTCTGAGAAGGTCATGCTTACCCCATAGAGTTGTGGTGTCACGAAACAATATGAATGGTTTTAATCACAATCAGAATGATTAAGCAATAAGTGGTAGCTTTTAAAAATGTTATTAATCTAAGAACATTCACTTAAATTATGTCAAGATACGCATTTGCATCAGGTCTGTCCTCCTGTGTAAAGCGGGGGCTAACTTTCCAAGAGGTTACGTGAGGTTATATAGGAGGCTTCATTAAGCCGCTTGTGCTTTCTGGACGAAGTTAATTTCTGCTCATTGTTGAAGGGAGACAGATGGGCTTCTGGGTGCTAGTGAGACCTGGCATGCCTGGCACCCCTCCCCCGTCCCAGCTGGGTGCAGTGGCCCTGGTGGATCCACCCCTGGATGGGCACCACTCCTGCCCTCTCACAGTCATGCGTGTTATCAGTGCATTTACGATTGTTTGCATCGTTGTTCTGACTAGTGCACGTTACAGGTGGACCTGGAGGTGGTGCTGGTGTAGTTCATTCACGCACTCATCTCACACAGGTGGGGTATACACCTCGCTGGCCCACCAGAAACACACACCTCGACCTGAATCTCAGAGTAGCCCTGCAGAGGCTGGACAGTCCCCCTTTGAGCTGACTTGGTGTGAAATGCTGCCGGGCTCCTTACGGGGTGGGGGGTGGTGACCAACACCTCAGTTGGATACTCTCGTGCCCCCGGGGAGGGTGCTTCCTGGAGCTGAAGCTCTGCTGCTCCTGGTGGCCTGCTGCATCCTAGCCTGGAGGAGTGGGGCCCAGGGCCAGCAGAGCCAGGAGAGGAGGTTCTGTCATACCTACACGTTCCTTGTTAAGTCGAGATGTAAATGACATACCATAAAATTCACCTTTTAAACTGTTCAGCCCAGTGGTTTTTACCATATCCACAAGATTGTACAAACATCACCACTAATTCTAGAACATTCCAGAATGATGGCTATTTGGGCTCTTTCCATATTTTGGCTGTGATAAGTAATGCTGTTACAAACATTTGTATATAAGTTTATATGAGGACGTATGTTTTCATTTCTCTTGGAATTGCCAAGTCATAAGGTAACTGTGTTTAGTCATTTGAGGAACTACCTGGCTGTTTTCCAAAGTAGTTGTGCCATTTTACATCTCTACCAGCAGTTCTCCGCATCCTCACCAACACATTATTGTTTGTCTTTGATTCTAGCCATCCTAGTAGGTGTAAAGTGGTATTTCGTTGCGGTTTTTCCCAGTCACTAATGATGCTGAGCATCTTTTTACAAGATCACTGGCTATTTGTGTATTTTCTTTAGAGAAATGTCTACTCAGGTCCTTTGCCCATATAAAAAATTGGTTTATTTGTAGTTTTATTGTTGAGTTGTAAGAGGTCTTGTATATTCTGGATATTAGACCTGTATCAGATACATGGTTTGCAAATATCTTCTCCTGTTCTCTGGTCTGTCTTTTCACGTTTTTAAAAAATTTATTCATTTACTTACTTTTGGCTGTATTTTTGATCTTTGTTGCTGTGCGCGGGCTTTCTCTCATTGCGGCGAGCAGGGGCTACTCTTCATTGCGGTGCACGGGCTTCTCGTTGCGGTGGCTTCTCTTGCTGCGGAGCACGGGCTCTAGGCTCGCAGGCTTCAGTAGTTGTGGCTCACAGGTTCCAGAGTGCAGGCTCAGTAGTTGTGGTGCACGGGCTCAGTAGTTGTGGCTCGTAGCCTCTAGAGCGCAGACTCAGTAGTTGTGGCACACGGGCTTAGTTGCTCCGTGGCATGTGGGATCTTCCCAGACCAGGGCTTGAACCCGTGTCCCCTGCATTGGCAGGCGGATTCTTAACCACTGCGCCACCAGGGAAGCCCCTCTTTTCACTTTTTTTTTGATACTGTTTCTTTGATGCACAGATTTTTAAATTTTTATGCAACATAATTTTTGTTTTTTCTTTGGTTACTTGTAATTTTGATATTACGTCTAAGAAATCATTGTCTAGTCCAAGGTCATTGTGATGGTTAGTTGTGTTAGCTGGGCTAGGCCATAGTAACCAGTTACTAAATCAAACACTAATCTGGGTTCTTTCAAGATATTTTGTAGATGTGATTAACATCTACAATCGTTGACGTTAAGTAGAGGAACTTGCCCTCAATGTGACGAGACCTCATCCAGTCAATTGAAGGCCTCAAGAGCAAAAACTGAGGTTTCCTGGAGGAAAGTAAGTTCTGCTTCAAGAGTATAGTGTCAAGTCCTGCCTGAATTTCCCGCCTGCTAGCCTGTCCCCACAATTACTTAAGCCAATTCCTTAAAATAAATATCTATCTCTGTGTCTTTTTCTTTCTTTATCTGCCTATCATTTATGTATGATCTGTTGGTTTGTTCTGATATAGTGACAAAAATTTACATCTGTGTTTTCTTCTAAGAATTTATACTTTTAGCTTTTACATTTAGGCCTTTGATCTGTTTTGAGTTAATTTTTGTATGTGGTGTGAGGGAGGAGTCCAGATGCATTCTTTTGCACGTATATATATCCAGTCATCTTAGCACCATTTGTTGAATGGTCTTGTACCCTTGTCAAAAATCAATTGACCATATTTATATATGGGTTTATTTCTGGACTCTCAGTGCTGTTCCCTTGATCTATGTGTCTCACCTTAATGCCAGTACCACACTTGGTTACTCTAGTTTTATAGTAAGTTTTGGAATCAAGAAGTATGAGTCCTCCAAGTATGTTCTTCTTTTTCAAGATTGTTTTGGCTATTCTCGGTCTTGTCCATTTTCAAATGTGCAGGTCTTTCACCTCGTTGGTTAAATTTATTCCTAGATATTTTCGTTTTTGATGCAATTGTAAATGAGATTATTTTCTTAATTTCTCTTTCTGATTAAGTATTAGTGTATAGAAACGCAGCTGATTTTTATATATTGATTTTTCATCCTGCAGTTTTACTGAATTTGTTGATTAGTTCAAACAGTTCTTTTGGTGGGATCTTTAAGGTTTTCTATGCATAATAGCATGTCATCTGCAAGTGCAGTTGTACTTCTTTCTTTCTGACTTGGATACCTTCCAGTTCTTTTTTTGCCTAATTGCTCTGGCTAGAACTTTCAGTTCTATGTTGAATAAAACTGGTAAAAGTAGACACCCTTGTCTTGTTTCTGATCTTAGAGGAAAAGCTTCAGCTTTTCACTGTTGAGTGTTATGTTAGCTGTGGGCTTGCATTTTATGGCCTTTACTATTCAATATGTTGAGGTATATCCACTCTGTATCCACTTTGCTTAGAGTCTTGTATTTGCAATCTTGCTGAATTTATTAGTGAGGATAGTTTTTTGGTGTAAAATTTTAAGGGTTTTCTGTATGTAGAATTGTGTCATCTGCAAATAGAGGTTGTCATCCTTATTTTCCAATCTGGATGTCTTTGATTTCTATTTCTTCCCTAATTACTCTTCCGTTATCTTTTGCAGTCATAATTTCTAGTCCAAGATTCCTAGATATTTTTTCTTCCTTTTGTTTTTTAAATTGTTTTATTAGAGTATAGTTGCTTTACAATGTTGTGTTAGTTTCTGATGTATAGCAAATTGAATCGGCTATACGTATACACTTATCCCCTTTTTTGGATTTCCTTCCCATTTAGGTCAGCACAGAGCAGTGAGTAGAGTTCCCTGTGTAATACAGTATGTATGTTCCCATGAGTTGTCTATTTTATACATAGTATCAATAGTGTATATGTGTCAATCCCAATCTCCCAGTTCATCCCCCCCACCCTCCACCTTCCCTCTTGTTATCCATACATTTGTTCTCTATGGCTGTGTCTCTATTTCTGCTTTGCAAATAAGATCATCTATACCATTTTTCTAGATTCCACATATATGCGTTGGTATGATATTTTTCTCTTTCTGACTTACTTCACTCTGTATGACAGTTTCTAGGTCTATCCACGTCTCTGCAAATGGCCCAATTTCATTTCTTTTTGTGGCTGATTAATATTCCGTTGTATCTATGTACCACATCTTTATCCATTCCTCTGTTGATGGACGTTTAGGTTGCTGTCCTGGCTATTGTAAATAGTGCTGCAGTAAACATTGGGGTTGCATGTGTCTTTGAATTATGGTTTTCTTTGGGTATATGCCCAGTAGTGGGATTGCTGGGTTGTATGGTAGTTCTAAAAATTTTATTTCATTTTATTTATTTGGCTGTGTCAGGTCTTAGTTGCGGCACGCAGGATCTTCATCGTGGCATGTGAGATCTTTTGTTGCGGCACATGGGCTTCCCTCTAGTTGTGGCGCTTGGGCTTAGTTCCCCCGCGGCATGTGGCATCTTAGTTCCCCGACCAGGGATCGAACCCGTGTCCCCTGCATTGTAAGGTAGATTCTGAACCACTGGACCACCAGGGAAGTCTCTCTTCCTTTTCTTATTAAAAAATATATTTTTTTGGAGACCTAGATTTTACTGTGAGCAGTTAACAGCGATTGTCAGGTTTTGTACCAATTATTTCTAGCAGTACAATTCATTATGAATTGGATAAAAGACCAGTTTGTATTTATGTTTTAACTAATCCAAGGGAGAATATTCTTGAAATGCTGTGTTATCCAGAACTGGACCATGAGATTTTGTTCCTTCAGTCCTCAGTATACTTCTGAGCAGTGCATACTAACTTTCCATGAACTTGGTGGAGCTAATAAACTGTGGAGATCCAGTTGTTTCTAGGAGTCCAGTCAGTCTGAAAAAGCTACATACTGTGTGATCCCAACTGTATGGCCTCTGGTAAAGGCAAACAGTAAAAAGGTGAGTGGTTGCCAAGGGACTGGGGAGTGGCAGGGAGGTAGAGGGACGCCTAGGCGGAGCACAGGAGGTTTTCAGGGCAGTCATACTGTCCGTACAGGTGAAGCCACGTCATTGTGTGCTTGTCAAAGGCCATGGAATGTACAACACAGAGAGTGAACCCTCATGTAAACTATGGACTTTAGTAAGTAATAATTAGGAGTGGTTCATCAGTTGTAGCAGATGTGCCACACTACCTAAGGCAAGATGCTAGTAATAGGAGAAACTGCAGGGGGAGAGGAAGTACACGGGTATTGTCTGTACATAAAAATGTCCTAAAATTAGAGAAGAGAGGTTGCAGGGGAAAAAATCAAGTGTTTATTATCTATAGTAAGATAAAAATAATAAAACCAAATCTTAAGAGAGTAATTTTTTGAGATCCTTGTAATATATGTGAGATTGATGTCTGGGAACTTCACAGGTGAAGTCAGCAGTGGTGGAGACATACGTATTTTGTGGGTATGTTTTAATTTGTATGTGAAGGTGTGGATTTTCTGAGTCATCGAGTGCAGCAGATCTGCACCCTTGGCCACCACGGCAGCTCCTTGGCAAGGAGCCAGTCAGGCTCGCACAGTCTGAGGCCACAACCAGGGGTGTGGGGTCCTCTGCACACCCCCAGCTGCATGTTCCCAGAGCCCAAGGCAGGAGTCCTGTACGAACCCTGCCCCTTGGGTGGTAGGCTGCAGAGGAAGGCGTGAGGTTACTGCTGAAGCCAGAGCTGACTGGGTTCTGGAATTAGGAAGTGGCAGAGACAGTAAGAATATAGAGGCAGGTAGCACGCTATACTGCTTGTCACAGTTAATAGCCTGGGCACTGTTGACCTTAGTGGGGAGTGGGGAGTGAATTGGCAGTGCTCAGGGTGAAGGGCCACTTAGAGAAAACCTGTTTTCTCTGTCCTGGTGGAGATTGTAACAGCTGACAGTGACCACACTGACTTGAGAATAAGGCTGATGCAAGGCTCCCAGAGAGAAATCATCTTGACATAACCCATCTTCATGTGTTACTTTCCAGAAAAGCTGCTCTGCTGTTTACAGGCACATGTGTTATCTTGGCCCTCTGGGAGCAAAAATTGGTACACTTGACCAGAGGAGTTTTGCTAGTGGGCAGTTTTCTAAGAGAAATAGGACATTTGTTTATTTGTTTTACTGTTTAGCTAAATAAAAGCTGACAATTTGCAAACAGCAAAGTTGTTTCGTATCAGATACTTTATAGTTGTAAAAATGTGCCGACGTGTTTTATTACAATTGTCTGTCGTCATGTAGCACAGTAGAAATCAGGGAAGGGAGTCCAGACTGGGCAAAGCCAGTGTGTGTGTAAGAAACAAGGTGTCCTGAAAGATTAATTACAGGCCAAATTCACATCCTCAGAGCATTTAGAGGCATTCCCTTTTTGACTCTGAAGGAGCATGGGTACCAACCTAGGTACCTGGAGCCCAGCTCACTTCCTTCCTAGCTCTGAGTTTGCTGGCGGAAGATCGAGGTGGATTCAACAGGGGAGCAGGGTGGGAATATGAAAGGTGAAGCCAGCCTTTTCCAGAGCGGAATGGGCCCAGTGGGCGCCCCAAAGTGTCTGGTTGACCTTGTCAAGGGTGGTGTTGCAGCTGGAAGACTGACCTTTCTGAGCAGAAGCCCATGTTGCTGGTCCCATGTACAGCTCTCACCCACCACAGTGGATGCTGTCTGCACGCACCCACTGTCTGCACTGAGGTGATGGCAGGCTAGCTGACTATTCCATCTACTTGGGTGTTTGGGCGATGGTCTCTGCTGGGCATTAACCTGTGATCAGTAATCTTCATGCCTTGTGCCCGCTCCCAGAGGTCCATCCACACGCCTTTCCTGACCCCTTGTCTGTGACCTCCCGTTGTGCTTCTGCCAGGCTCGTCACCGGCCAGCGGGGCCCTTTGTCACTTCCCATAATCTTTTCAACAGAAGGTTCTGGAATGATTGGTTATCCTTATGCAAAACTTCAAACCATACCTCACACCATAGAAGACAGTTAATTCAAAATGGATCATAGAACGTAAAAACTATCAAACTTTCAGAAGAAAAAATAGGAGAAAATCTTTAACTTTTGGGGGGACTAGGCAAAGTTTTCTTAGATAACAAACCAAAAGCAGGATCCATAGAACAGAAGTTAAGAACTGAACTTCACTGAAATGAATAACTTAGGCTTTTTGGAAGACTCTGTTAGAGAATGAAAAGACCATCCATAGACTGGAAGAAAATATTTGCAAGTCACACATCTAATTGTGGTCCCCCAAAGATGTCTATGTCCTCATCCCCCAAACTTGTGAAGATGTAATGTTACAAGGGGAGTCAGGTTGCAGATGGGATTAAGGTTGCTCATCAGCTGACCATGAGATGAGGTTATCCAGGTGGGCCCAGTGTGATCACAAGCATGCTTAAACGTGGGTGAGGGAGGCAACACGGTCCCTGTGACGGGAGAAGCTGGCCTTGAGGATGGAGAAGGGGACCGAAGCCAAGGAGAGTGAGCAGCCTCTAGAAGCTGGAAAAAATAAGATGGCTCCCTTAGAGCCTGCAGGAAGCCTTAATTAAGCCCTCTTGAAACCTTAATTTTAGCCAAACAGTGAGACATTTCAGGCTTCTAACCTACAGAACTGTAAGATAATAAATTTGTGTTGTTTTAAGCCCCTAAGTTTCTGGTGATTTTGACAATAATTGGGAACTAATACACTGATATAAGACGTTAGTCCAGAAAATATATAGAACTCAAAACTTGACAATAAGAAAACAACCCAATAAAACAGGCAAAAACTGAACAGACACTTCAGTAACAAAGAAATACAGATGGCAAATAAGTACATGATAAGATGGTCAACATCATTAATCATTAGGGAAATGCAAATAAAACCCAAATTGAGATACCGCTGTACACCTATGAACGTCTTGAATTAAGACGCCCCAGGTGTTGGGGCGCATGTCGGTGAACTGGAGTTCTCATACATTGCTGGTGGGTTTGTAAAATGGTGCATCTACTTCTGAAAATAGCTTGGCAGTTTCTTAAAAAGTTAAACACACATCTGCTATCTGACCTAGCGTTCCCATCCCTAAATAAGTATGTACTCAAGGCAATGAAAAGCATATGTCCATGCAAAGACATGAATACTCATAGAATATTTATGAGTCAAAAGCTGGAAACACCCAAATGTGTATCGTCAAGTGAATGGGTGAACAAACTGTGATAACACCCATACGGTGGAATGCTGTTCAGCAATAAAAACGAATTTCAAAATAATTAGGCTGAGTGAAAGAAGACAGAGCACATATCATATTTTATTATATGAGGTTCTAGAAAATGCACTAATCTATCTTAACTACAGACCAACGGTTGCCTCGTGACTGGAGCATGAAGGAACTTGGGGATAATAGACGTATTGTCTTGATTGTGGGGTGGTTTCATGTACATACATGTGAGATTTACCAACTCTAACAACTCAAATGTGTGCTGTTTAATTTTATCCTCAATAAAGCTGTGAAAAAAGGGATGCAGAAAGGTTGAAAATAAAAGGAGGAAGACAATGCAAACAGTATACAAAGACAACTTGCTGAAGATAAAGCAACGTGATGACTAGGAAACATCAACATCCTACATTTATACCCAGTTAAACATAGCCTTGAAATAGGCACAGAAAAAAATTACAGAAAATTATAGCTCTTTAAAAAAAAAAAAAAAAAAGACATTCACACTAACGTGTATCTCTCCCTGCAACTGATAGCACAGGCCACTAAGTTTATGGAATATTTGAACACGACTAGCAAATGACCTAAAGGGCAAATGTAGAAAAGTGCACCCACCAACTGCAGAATAAACACTCCTTGGAAGCACCTCTTTGCCACTGAGTGTGCTCTTTGAGCACCATGGAAATCATAACAAAATGATAGCCAGAAAATGATGAGATTAGACACTAGGTAATACTTGTGTAAATAACTGATGGGTGAATGGAAAAATCACAATGGAAATCGGAAATATTTTGAATTGAGTGATGACTAAAATACTACAAGTTAAAATCTGTGGGATGAAGCAAAAATATTGCTAAGAAGAAAATATAGATTTAAAACATTTAAATTATGAACGGGTGAAATTTGATCATCTCAGCATTCATCTCAAGAAGTCATAGAAAGTAAAATTAAACTCAAGGAAAGAAGGGAGGAAATAAAGATAAAAATAGAAGTCAATAAATGAGAAAATAGAACCAACAAATCTAAGTTTGGTTCATTGTTAAGATGTCTAAAATTGGCAAGTCCTCATCAAGACATAAAAGGGAAGGCACAAATAATACCAGAAATCAAAAATCACTAGAGATCATGTGGATAAAGAAGATGATAAGGGATTTATGAACAACTTCATGCCAAGAAATTTGAAAACATAGATAAAAAATTTCTTTAAAAATACCTTGATATCTTCCTCACATTATCTCCAGAAATCAGTTCAAATAGATTGTAGATTTAAATATGAAAGCCACACAAATCTTGGGATAGGAAATGATTTCTTAAACATTACACAAAAAACCACCATCCTTAAGGTAAGAGATTGATAAATTTTATCTATTAGGATTCTGGTTTATTAAAATATACCATTAAGAAAATGAAAAGCCTGGCCATCAAAAAGTCCACAAATAATAAATGCTGGAGGGGGTGTGGAGAAAAAGGAACCCTCCTACAATGTTGGTGGGGATGTAAATGCCACTATTGAAAACAGTATGGAGGTTCCTTAAAAAACTAAAAGTAGAGTTACCATATGATCCATCAGTCCCCACTCCTGGGCATATATCTAGAAAAGACGAAAACGCTAATTTGAAAAGATACAGGCACCCCAGTGTTGACAGAAGCACTAAATAAATAGTCAAGACATTGAAGCAACCCAAGTGTCCTTCGACAGATGAACGGACAAAGAAGATGCAGCTAAATAAATAAATAGAATATAACTGCCATAAAAAAGAATGAATTATTGCCATTTGCAGCAACATGGATGGACCTAGAGATTATCATACCAAGTGAAGTAAGTCAGAGAAAGACAAATATGATATCACTTATATGTGGAATCTAAAAAATAACGCAAATGAATTTATTTACAAAACAGAAACAGACTCACACACATAAAAAACATGTTTACCAAAGGAGAAGGGCAGGAGAGGGATAAAGTAGGAGTTTGGGATCAACAGATACACACTACTATATAAAATAGATTAAAAAGAATTTACTGTATAGCACGGAACTATATTCAGTATCTTTTAATAGCCTGTAATGGAAAATAATAAAAAAAAAATATATATATATATATAACCGAGTCACTATGTTGTACACCTGAAACACAATATTGTAAATGAACTATACTTCAATTAAAAAAAAAAAAGGCAAACTGAGTAGATGTTTGCATTGCAAATACTTAGAAAAAGAACTCAAGTCTATAAGTAAAAATCCTATCAAATCAGTAAGAAAAAGACAACCCAATAGAAAAATGGGTATTAATCAACAAGCCACAAAAGAGGACATCCAAATGGCCAAGAAAGTTATGAAAAGGTGCTCAATGAGTTATCACTGATACTTCCAGAGTGGTCAAAATTAAAAAGGGTGAGGTTGCAAAGCTCCTGGAAGTCTTACCTGCTGAGGGCGGAAACCCGCTGAGGGCAGAAGCGTGAACAGTCCCACTGGAAACTGCTTGGCATCATCTATTGAAGTCAAGGCTACACCTACCCCAGGTCCCAGTTACTCATTCCTAAATATAAACCCAACAGCCGGGGAACAGGAAGGGGGGGAGGCGTGCATGGAGGCTGAGCCCTGGGCAGAAAGCACCCTGTGGTACTTTCCTCCAAACTGTGCTCGGCACACACAAGAGTGTGGATGAAGATACAAAAGTGTCGAATGAGGGAAGCAGGCCAGGAGTTCACATACTGTGTGATTCTATTTATGTTGTTCAAAAAAAAAAAAAAAAAAAAAAACCCAGCAAAACTGACCTGTATTGTTTGACTCGTGATTATGTGGTAAAACTCTAAAGAAAAGCATGAACCTGTTGTCATGTAGGTCAAGAGAAGGTCATTGTGAACGGAGAAGTGATAATTCACTGAGTTGTAATGTTTGTTTTGTGTACTTTCTATGTTTTTGATGTTTCACAATAGAAAAGGCTTTTTGAAAAAGCCTCCAAAGGGTTTTACTCAATTAAGAATTTACTTAATTCTGCACAGGTGCAAACACGTCGGCGTCCGTAGTTGAGCGCTGCGTCTACGATAGCAAACGTGCCTGTCCTGGTGGGCGAAGGATGGTGTGTGGTCACTGTCACGGGACGGTTTTCCCTAGGAGGCCATGGGGGCTGAGCAGGAGTCGTCGCTGGGAGCTCGAGGGGGTGCAGGTGCGAGGCCGAGCCCTCACTGCCGCCTGCATGTATTCAGCAGGCGTTCACGAGAGGCTGTGGATACAGATGGTGCCGTGGCGCCGAGCGAGGGGCGGGCGGGCGCGGCAGAGGGTCTTGGGCATTTCCTGCCCGTGTCCCCGGCCCGGTCGGTCGTTGTGCCTCAGCGCGGCCCAGGCTGGGAGGGGAGGCCCACGTCGGGTCCAGGCCCAGCCGATGCTCCAGAAGAGCGGCCAGGAGGTGGGGGCCGGCTGCTCCGGTGCCCGTGACCTGAAGTTTGATTGAGGGGACGCTGATCAGGGTGACTCCCCGTGGCTTAGACCAGGGCCCAGAGGAAGCGTTGTGCTGAGAGCCGGCTCTGCCGGTGTTCTCCAGGCTTGTGCGACCTAAAGGTCTTGAGCTGCTTCTGCAGATGTTTTGCAGTCAGGTGCCCTGCCGAGAGGCTTTATTTCTTCCAAATAGGGACAAACACCAAGTGAAGTCAGAGCTTTTGGGTATGGGGGTAAGGTGGACACAGATAATTAAATGCAAAACAGGGATCACTACGTGTATTAACTGCCACGGCTTAAAGGGATCTCAAGGAATAAAAGGATTTTTTAGTACTATTCTTCCAAGGAAAGAATTTGTAGTAATTTAATCATGTTCTGAAATGTTAATTTGAGCCCACTCATGAGACATCAAACTCATTTTAACAAATCCATGTATTAAGTATTAGTACATGGTTTATAAACACCATTCTATATTTAGAAAATAAAAACAAAACACGGGCTCGTTAGAGACGCAGAGAAGATCCTTTCTTGTTGTGTTTACATACTTTTAAAGCCACATAAGTGTATTTAAAAGGCTACTATCGTGCGTTATTTGCTTTTCCATGTCAGACCGTACTGGTGCAGCCCGTTCTGTAAGGGGCTCGATGCTCTCAACACACATTCAGGTCGAGTTCTCATTCTCTCCATTGCTGGCAAAGCTGCAGAGTAAATCCGTGCAGGTACCTTCACGTGTGTGTGTGGCTGTGGAAGGGGCTCCCGTGGAAGTTCATGTCTCAGCAGGATGGACCTGAGTCCCTCATGAGTGGGGTCTTTGGGCTCCTCTTCATGGCTGTCACCCTGGGGGTTTCTTCTGGGTATTCCCCTGTTTTTTTTTTTTTTTTTTTTAATCCTTTGCTTGTGTGTGTGTGTGTGTGTTTTTTTTTCATAGTGATTTGTAGGAACTGTTTATAAACTTATGGCTGCTAATCCACTGGATTGGCGGCCCTCCCTCTGCTGGCGTCTGGTCGTCCACCAGACCTTAGCTGTGTGTCCAGCCCAGCATTTCTATTCCTCTCCGACCTCCTGGTCCCCACTGTCGCCCGGGTTACCCCTCACACGGAGGATGGAGCGGGTGGTGGCTCTCCGGTTCCCACTTCCCAGGGCTGGCCCTTCCAGCCAAGGAGCTCTGTTCTCACACTGTTAGTTTGGTCACATTGTGGCTAAATGTTTGGGTGAGGAATAAATCCTACTTTGACTTGAATGCGGACTCCTTTGTGGGAGGCCTGTGTCTGGCATGTCTCAGGCTCCGCGAGCTGGAGAAGATGGGTCAGGTGATGGGTGTTGTCTTCGCTCTCCGTGGGGGCCCCGTCCAGGAGGACCCCCAGCCCCTGAACTCTGTCCAGGTTTGGGTTTCATCTCCTTGAGGACCAGGGTCCCTGGGCCTGGAAGCAGAGCAGGACTCGGGCCGTCGAGGGCGGATCCACAGACTCACCAGCGGCCCTTCCTCCCTCTCCACGTGGCCTCTGAGTTCAGGATTAACCCTCATGCTGTCCTCTCCGCGGACACCGCTGGGCGCCTGGGGCACTGGTGATGCCGCCGCCTGAGGCCCGAGACCCCCCGCCCCACGCTATACCTTCTGAGGAAAATGTCCTTTTTAGAATTCATAAACACCATTTTGGTCTCTTTTTGCTTTTTAATGGGGGTTACAAGAAATACGGCGTAAAGCTGGGAGCGCCGCAGGGTTAGGCCTGGCGCGGGGGTCCCGGCACCTGTGGACGCTGGGCCCTGGGGACCGGGTGAGTCCTTCCCGCCCGCGCACCTGCCACCTGAGCCCGGGGGGGCGGGTGGTGACAGCTCTCGGGCAGGGGGGCCCCGTTTAGTGCTGTGACTTGGAGAGCCTGACTCATCCCCCAGCGTCCCTGGGAGGTGCAAGGACACGGCCAGGTCACTCTGTCTTCACCACCGCCCCTGGGGCTCAGGAGTTGGAATCCAAGCTGGGGGAGTCCTCGGGCCCAGGTTTCCCGTCCTGGTGACCGGTCCCTGGGCTGAAGGCCGAGCCGAGGTCACAAGGATGGCCCCGCGGCGAGGGCGGTGACTAGGAACCAGCTGCAATAGGGGCGAGGTTTTCCGAAGTTCTCAGGGCACCTGTTCCCACATCCAGACTTTCTGCGTTTTCTCTCAGGCTTGTGTGGAGCCGACAGAAACACGAAGTCTCAGGAACAGGCTTCAAAGTATGACGTGAATGAAACATGCCTTGTTTTCACAACTCTCTTAGTTCTTGTCATGGTAAATATTTGAGGGAACTGTTTTTTCAAACTGAGTTTCATCACATCTGGAAGCGGATTTCTTCTGTGTGTTAGGGGGCTCTTAGGATCAAGCTGCTTGGAGAATGTGGAGGATAAAGGAGATTTGCTGGAGTGGTGGGACGGTGAGTTGAAAGGTACTTTCATCCATGTTGGTTTTATTAGGGCAGGACTAATAATACTGAGGGCTTGAGAAATCTCGTTTTTCTTCTGTTTTAAAGTCAAGTGCTTTGTCTTGGCTGCATCAGGTGAGAATGTAAAGCATCCCCCAGAGTCTCCCTGACCCCCATTCTCCACATCATCTGTAATGTGTGTATTTAATACTTAACAAAATATGTCTAAATAGAAAAATGTCACTTTCATCGCATAACAAGTACTTGAGACTTTTTCTATTAGGTTACATTTGGTATTAATGTTTGTTAAGTTCTGTTTGTCTCTTAATATGAAGTTGTGCTGTACTGGAATGTATTCCATAGAGGGGGTAGGATTTTCAGCAATAATTTAACCCTTTTCTTAAGGCCTGTATGACATTGTGTTAACTGACAGATTCATTTTTGTATCAGAAAAGTGACAATATTGATGTGCTTTTAAAATACTTTATGTATGATTTTAAAAATCGAACTCATTATTTTCCAAATTACCACAGGAAAGAACACTTTGTGATCTGGACTCATCAGTCAGCGCTTGGATTTCAGGGACTTTTCTTGAGTTGGGGGAGAGGTATTTGTGTTTTGTTGACATGGACGTTCCTTTGAATATTTTACTGCATTTGACAAACTCACACATTGTGAAGTTGTCCGTCCTCTGCAAACACCCCATTTCCCCAAAGGTTTTTACCAGAACGTTCCCACTTCCCAGCATGCGAATACGTGGGAGGGGACGAGCAGAGAACATTTTATATCGAGGAATGATTTCTTCAGTGAAAACTCCTGAACGTGAGGCTTTTCTCTGTGATACCTACACACTCCCTGGCTCCACAGGGCTGTCTGGGTGTCAGTGCAGGATAGAACCCTGTGCCCGGACGCACGTCCAGCTCTGTCCTGTGTCCACTGGACCAGGAAAGAAAGTGGGGACACACAGAGCACCGCTGGGCAGTGGGGGCACTGTGGACCCTCAGACTCTGCAGCCCTTTACGCCCGCCAGTGCCCTTGGCTGAAGAAGGCTCCCCTATGGCCTCGATGTAAGTGGAATAGAAGCTAGTCTTTGTCTGTCTGAAGATTCTGAGGTTGAGTGTTAAATTCCTGGGTAAAAGTGATGGAGACTGTCCGACGGGAAAGTGTGTCTACACGTCCGCAGCAGCAGCAGCGACAGCGCAGGAGTTGGGATCCTCTTCATCCTTCTCTGGGTCACGTGAAGGGGGAGCAGCTTAGACATCGCGAACAGCACTCTCGTTTCTCGGATGAGGAAGGACAGTCCTGCGTTTCACAGATACAGTGTTTTAAATGAATTATTCCCTTTTAGGGGAATGTCGGGTGGCTGGAGCCCTTTGCCCTTAAACAAGGCCATGGGCCCCTCGGCCGACACCCTGCCCTCCCCGCCCCCTGGCCTCAAGGAACAGGCCTCCCTGTCCGGCTGCTCTGCTTGCTAAGGCCTCTGCGTCTGGATTCCGACCCTCCGTCTAGGGAGACAGCTTTTCTAGAACAGCAGGATGTTGACAGTCGAGTTCTCACAGAGCAAGCATCCTCTGGACACCAAGGGTCCTGTGAGCAGTTCTAGTCTGTGGGCTTGGTCCCCAAGGCTGCAGGCACCGCTGGGAAGTGCCCACGACCCCCGGGGACCCCTCGTAGGCCCAGTTCTGTGCCCTGGATTGAGACTGGGAAAGAGTCCAGAGCCACGTTAGAGAACTTTCGATTCTTCTCTTAAGTCCCAACTTTCAGTCCCCAGGAAGCATTCTTAGGACCTGGGCTCAACCTGGGCCCAAGACCAGAGGGCTCGGGAAGATGCCTCGGGTGTCTGCCTCGGCCCTGGCGCGTTTTGTTGTTGCTGGAGATACTCACTGTATCAGACACATCCCCATCGTGTCTCTGCTTCCCAGCACAGCCTGGGCTCCAGGGCTTCTGCTGGCAGCTTGGGGTGCCCTGGGCTGTGCAGCCACCAGCCCCGGGGTGGGCCCACGGGCAGTGTCCCCCAGGCAGGGCCAGTGGGGGTCAGGCCACCGCGTGGAGGCCAGGGCCGACGCCACCCCCGGACACCCGTTGGCCTGAGGGGCTGGGTGGTCGTTTAGCGTTGGCAGTCTGGTCTGAGAGCGGTGACCCCGGGCGACGCCCTCAGGCCCACCCTGTGGAAGCAGCGTGGCACACACGGTGTCTGTGGAGGGCTCTGAGGCCCCCGGGGGACAGAGCCTCCAGACTAACCGGCCTCGGCACTTCTGCTCACAGGAGTGTTTCCCCGGCAGTGATGCTCAGACTCCGGGATGGACCCCTTTCCCGTGCAGGGACGCTGACCTAGCGTGTTTGCATCGAGTGAACACATGGGAGGCCCGTGGGTGCTTCCGGAAAAGTGTTTGTCGTTTTCAGTTTTGCTATGGAGTCTCTGCCCCTGGAGAACCGCCACCCTGTCCTGGGTGGGGCTGTCAGTCCACAGGACCTGGTGGAAACAGAACCAGGCGTCTAAAGGGGGGTGAGTTCTGTGTTTGTTTACGTGGTTGGCTGATTTCAGTGTTCAGAGTCACCATTTTTGGTTGTGTTTTTAGAAAGCTTCAAGGTGCTTACTTGATTCAAAGGGAGATTTCAGCGAATGCTGTCACCACAGTGAAACCAGGGACCTTTTCTCTGCTTTGTCATCTTTTTACAGAAGTCACCCTGTAAAGTTTATTGAGCTGTTTCTGCCCAGGAATAGCTGTTCGGTTTAAGCTCCGGTCCTGTTGGTGTAGCCCTTGGCTGGGAGTCCCTCGGCACATGGCCACGTTGGGGGCCGGGGGGTCTCGGAGCTGGTGGCCCTGCCCCTCCTCGTGCCATGGAGAGGGCTGTCACTCCTGGTTAGAGGAGTCGGGTGACGAGCTTTTCCCCCGTGTGGGACGGGCTCCTCTCCGGTGCCAGCAGCGCTTGCAGGGGGACCGTGTGCGTGGCCGTGACTTTGGGGGTGGTGGTTTGCCCCTGGACTCCCCGTTCCCTTTGAGGACTCGGGTCCCCGACGCATCTGTGCTCAGGTGTCTCCCTTGTGACCCTAAACTTTGCAGGGACCAAGGTCTGGTCTGTCAGGCGTGTTGCAGGCTGGACTCCACCTTGTGGGTCTGCCTGCCCACCCCCGGGAGCAAGTTGGGGGGAGACGTCTGCACTGCCTGCACCAGGCCGCTGTCCTCCTCCGGCTTTGAGTCATCAGCAGAGGGCAGTACCTACCCTCATAAAGAATGAAGGACCCAGTTCTGCAGGAAAGGCCGCCCATTCCACGTGGACACAGATGCATCCAGATGGAGCTGGGGTGTTGCTGGTCTCACCTGCTCAAAAAATACCCTGCGGTTACACTCACTGTGCAAACCTGCGGACGTGGGCCTCTCCTCGCTAACCCTGTCCACAGCTGTGGAGGGACGCCACTGTGTTTCTGCATAGAAACATGGATGGAGCGCAGAGGGACCACACCAGTGTGTCTGAAGGTGGTCCTGAGGTGAAACAGGAGGGTCCTGGTAAGTGAAGACTCTTACTCTCTCTACAGGGTGGCTCAGACAAGTAGAGACCTGGGGGCCACCCGCCCAGCCTGCTGGTGGCCAGGCTCTGAGGTCGGAGTGGGATAGGCTGGGGTGATGGGGGGACACCAGCCGCCATGGGGACTAAGCAGGCGCCGTGCCGGTCGCTCTGCCTTCTCCACGCTTAGGACGACGCATGCCCTCCTGTCCGGATGCCGGTCCCGGTGGCTGTGAGGGGACAGGACCGCCCAGGCTCTGAGGGGCGCTTGGGGGCCCTGACCCGTCGGCCTTCACCCTCGCCTCTGTTCCAGTAACGCTCCTCACCGGGCTCTCAGTTCTCTTTCTTCCACGTGTGAAAGATGCCCAGAGCTGGGGGAGGGGAGGGTCCCTGACCCGCTGGGCATCTCAGCTCTGCAGCTGAGCTGTCGTCAGCGTGGAAACCGGGGACACTTCCTTCCTGCCCTGTTAGCCACGCTGCAGGGGCCCGGCCCGCGGGTCTGAGAGGCCAGCGCTCAGGTGGGCCTCGCAGGAGCCCTTCGGGGGCCAGCCTGGCCGCACCGAGTTCCCCATCAGGAGTGGATCCGGGGTCTGGGAGCCGCCCTGCCCGCTGCGTCCCTGCCCCTGAGCCGGGCTGAGCACCGCCCACGGGGACAGGCCTGGCTTCCTGCGTGACGGACACGCCGCGAGGCCAAGAGTCAGCCAGTCATGTGACATCATCACTCACCCACATGTACACGGACGTACCTGTTTTTTCCCTGAGAGGACATTTATGTCTTTTTGTCTGAAGCCCAAGTGTGCCCGGGGCTCTCACACCATTTCATAAACCGGACTAGTTCCCTCCGTCTCCTGCACATGCTCCCCTGTGTTAATTCAGTTCCCAGACGTGACAGGGCACGGCCCCGCCCGGGTGACACGGCCCCAGGCGCCCGGCCTGCCCCCACAGCTGTCCGCACACCTCCGTGTGTCGTCCACACTGCCTGCTGAGCACGGAGCGAGGTTTTCATTGGTATCTTTTCACATGGAAAAAATAATGAATTTGTCTCCGATCTTTCAAAAATGCCTGAGCTTCTTAAGCAACTGACACACCCTTTGGGCCTCTGTGCTTTTATGTGCAAAATGAGGAGATGGGCTTCAAATCTTCTTGAGACCCAGGGGTTCAGTACCTCCCTGGAAGGGCTGTGGGGAGCAGGGCTGAGCACCCAGGGCCCAGAGAAATCCTGCGTTTGCCTCTTCACACTTGAGCATCCAAGATGTTTCCTTGGAGGAAGGAAAGTGACTAGGTGATTTCTGACATTGTATCAACATGCAATTAAAATGCTTTCTTAAAAAATCGAGGTGAAGTTATGCAACATAAAATTAACCATTTAAAAGTGGACATTCAGTTGCATTTAGTACATTCACAGTGTTGTGCAGCCACCACCTCTACTTAGTCCCCAAATATTTTAATCACCCCAGAGAAAACCCAGCCCACCAGCAGGCACTCTCCATTGCCCTGGCAACCACCCATGCACTTTCTGCCCCCGTGCCTTCCTTCACCTGCTCTGGATGTTTCGTATAACTGGGGTCATGCTGTTTGAGGCCTTCTGTGTCTGACTTCCTTCCCTTGGCATCATGTTCAGGGTTCATCCGTGCTGTGCTGTGTCAGTAGGTTATTTCCTTTATGGCTGAGTAATAGTCCACCGTATGGACGGACCATGTTTGTTATCCATCCGTCCATCGAGGGGACTTTGGGCTGCTTCCATCTTTTGATTATTGACAGTGCTGCTGTGAACACGTGTGCACAGGAACGTCTGCCCGTTTCCAGTTCTTTGGGGGCATCAGAATTGCAGTTTGCAAGTGAGTCCCTTGAAGGAGGGAACTGCAAATTTTGCCAGGTGGATCGCCCAGTGCAGGACGAGCCCTTCTCCACTTGCCTGGTGCGTCCTCTTTCCTTGATCTTTAATCCACATCTACTTCAATCTCACTACTTCATTGGTCCTTCTTGGAAGGATCCTTTTGTGTTTCCAGTTACCAAAATTTGCTGTCTTGTAGAAGTGCTCCTCTTAGCGGATGTATTTCCACCAAATGCCTCACATTTCTAGTCTCATTTGGAACTGTTTAAAGACAGTGATACCACCTAAGTTACTCTGGCCAGAGTGCTGGACTCACAGACCTCAGTCCCTCCCAGCTTCGGACACTCCATCTTGCTTTCTTCTGGTAACTTGACCTTATTGTTCTTCTAAACAATGAAAAAAAAGGGGGGGGGTGCTCAACAAATCTGGTGACTATTTGGACACTGAGTTTCAAGTTTCAGAAGCTCCCTTGGTTTCCTGTTTGGTCAGCTTGGAGGCCACCAAGGCAGAATAGAAACAACTGTTACAGACGCTCTTTCACATATTTATGGACAATTGTTTCTTGAGAGAGAATTGGAACCTCTCGGATGCACTCGTACCGGCTGGATTTACTCTGTCCCGTCCTCCGTTCTTCTCTTAAGAGAGAAGTGGGAGAGGAGAGAGGAAGACTCGAGGACCCGGGGCTGCTGCCCTGAGAAGGTCAGGCGCTCTGAGGGTCTGGACCAGATACACAGCGGATTCACAGCCTGTCTGTTCAAGTGCTGCCTGTGGTCCCCACCAGACGGGAGAGGCGCCAGCAGCTACTTTCACGAGAGGTCGGAGGGTAAATGGCCGAGAAAGGCCGCCTGACAGACCCCGGACCCCTGTGCCCATGCAGAGCAGATCAGGGAGGCCTGGGGAGGCCCGGAGCTAAGAGGGGAATTTTCCCGCTGGAGACCCAGCTGGGCCGTTAGGAGGGCAAGGCTTTAGGACCCAAAGCTCCGGGAGGTTCCCCCGCCCTCAGCTGGGAAAGGCCCGGCAGAGAAGAGTGAGGGGCGGGGCAGTGGGGGGCGGCCAGAAACAGACTCCTGGGCCCTAAACTAACAGTAGGCCTCTTCCCCGCTGCAGCCTTGTCACCTGCAGCCCCTCGAGCTGGCGAAGAGCCAATGGGGGGGCTGGAGATGGAGCCTCGCAGTCAGTTGCCCACGGAGGCGGAGGGGGCCGGAGGAGGGTGGTCCTCACCCGCCGTGTTCTGTCTCGGGGCGCTGCCCCATTCCTGGTCCGCTCACCGGGGTCAGCAGGCCCTTCTGGGTGCTTTCTGCTCTGTGCCCACCGTCTTCCCCAGCACCCAGCCTGGGGCAGGAGGCTGAGAAAGAACCCGAACCACTGTTGTGTGGGTCCAGGTGTCCCAGGGGGTTGCTTCCTTTCTACACCTTTCAGAGTCTTTTGTTTGTTTTACAGATAACGCCCAAGATTTGGGGCTTTCCTTAATGGGAGGAATAGGAAAAAGTATGGCTACTCCTTCTTTCTGAAAGAGGAAGTCTTAGAAAAGGATTTTTAAAAACTGAATTTGTACCCAAAAGTCTGACTAATCTCTGCCGTGAATTATGATTATTTACCTGTAGATTATTTGGAATTTTCTATGTAGACAACTCTTATCATCTGTACATATGAATAATCGTTGTTTTCTCCTTCCTTTCTACTTCTCTTACCTTTCTCTTTTTCCAGCTGTGCTGTGCTGTCTAGGATTTCTAGTTTGATGTGGTAGGGTGGGCAGATCTTAGTTCCGATCTTCAATTAAGTATCGATTAGGTATCTTGTATGCTGTAGGTTTTTTGAAGAGACCCTTTATTGGATCGAGAAGTTTCTAGCATGTTAAGAGTTTTATTTTGTTTTAAAATCATGAATAGATACTGTTTTGTCCAAAGTTTCCCCAGCACTTGTAGAGATGCTCACACGCCATTCTGTTATTGGTTGATGTGGTGAATTACATCAATTGATTCTCTAATAATACGTCAATCCTACACTATAGTTATAAACCCATATTATCTTTTATGTGAAGTGGTTTGTGTAACCTTTGAATTTTTTATCCCTTTAATGTTTGCTAGAGCTTGCTGGTAAAAACTTACAGGTCTGGTGTTTTCACTATGAGAAGACTTTGAACTGTTCTTTCAATTTCTCTCTGCAGGCCACGTGGGGTGAATCTGATGGAGACGCTCACGTCGCTTTTCACTTCAGACGTCCAGCCCTGAGAAGCTCTGCCCACTCTCCCAAAGCTCGTGTGAAAACACAGAATAGGGTAAGTGCTGGAAACGGAAGCATTACCTCTGCGTGACCCCTCTTGGTTTCCTCTACTGGGGGCAGAGCTTGACTGAGGTAAGGGCTGACCTCCCTTTCCTAGTCAACTTCTGTAACCTAGCAATGTGCGTTCCAATGGTGCTTTTGTTCTAAGAAAATTCTACCAGAGCAGAAAAGTTTGAGTTCTCAATACTATAATTTCTTTTCATTTCAGGGGTTCCTAACTTCTTTCAAATTCAGAACTGCTTTGAGAGTTTTATCAGCTATGGGCTGCTTCCTAGAAAAAAACACACACACATACACAAAATTCTGCATAGCAGGATTGATCACTGCTGTGGCTCCAAGGCGGCTGTGTGTTTCCTGTTCTCCCCCTTTCTCAGCGTAGTGAGGTTTTATTTCACTTTGGCATGCTGCATGTGTTAAGGGGGAAGATAGATTTTTAGGTCATGCGTTCATAGGTCTCTGGGCCCTGAGAAGCCACACCTGGACCCGATGGCAAGGATGTCACCCAGGGGTGCTAGACTTAAAGCTAATGGGGTGACAGGTGAGTCCTCAGGGCCGCTCTCCCATGGGGAGGAGCTGCAGTATTCCCTCTGTTGGAACGGGGTGGGTGTGGGTACCACGCATCCCCTGGCTGTTACTCTGTATTCCTGCTTGTTAGATATGCTAGTTTTCCTCCCTGCAAGCCTCTCACGGTGGGAAGTTACACGTCACTGCATTTGTAAGATCAGGAGTGGGCGTGTGATGTGCTCTAGCCAGTGAAGTGAGGACCGAAGTGCCCCCAGACAGACGCTTTTGCAGCTGGCCTGGGATCACCCCCCTTATTCTTTGCCACGAAGTTGGACGTGCTTTGGATGGTGGGCTCCGCTGGCCTCAGTTCTGGGGCAGGATGGTGTGGAGCACGGCTGCAGCCAGTTCATCCCTAGATGAACATGTGGCTGTTACTGAAAGCCACTGGGATTTGGGGCTGTTTATTGCTGCAGGAACATTTGTTTTTTATGAATGACACATCCTTCTTCTTCAATATCCAAGTCACTGCATTTCCAACTTCCCCGCCATGCTCTGCGCTCTGGGGACAGATCTCTGATCTCCGCTGACTGCCATCCACCAGGCTTCCTTTCCTTCAGCCGATGGGAGGTGCCGGCAGGATGTTGAGGGGCAGAGACGAGAGCTCGGGCGTGTGGTCCTGGCTCCCTCCTTGCCCGGCGAGGCTGGAGACGCCTGTGGTTCTCCCCCTAAGACCTCGGCAACCTGGTCACTGCGCCCTCCCCTTGTCTTCAGAGCCCGAGGAAGCGGCCTCCTGCTCTGCTGTGTCCGGTCGCATCTCCTCGTTCCCCTTCACCTCATCTCTTCACGGAGCTCTCCTGAGTCGTCCCCGAGCCCCGCCGGGCAGCTCGGGGCGGGCGGAGCAGGTGGGAGCGAGGGCCGAGGCCACCCTCACTCCCGGGAAGGGCGTCCGCGACGCCACCCCTGTTGGGGGAAGGGCCGGCCCCGACAGCATCGTCGTCGTGTGTATGTTATACCCCTGAGGACGTTTACTGCAGCGATGAAATAACCACAAATAAACGTTTGCCTGGAATTTGCAATCATTCTCGTGGTGTTCTGAGTCCTGAAAAAGGGTCATTATCCCAAATTCTCAGGAAAGGAAACTGCCAATTTGGGAACTTAATGACACGCAAGGCCACCTAGAGTGCCCGCGCGTGGGCAGTGTTTACCGCCGTGGGAGCAGAATTCCTGACCTGCCTGCTGGCCCCCCACGTCCCATCTGCTCCCGAACCTGTCAGTGTGATGAGGTTTCACCCCCTCGGTTGTCTTCTGTTACGTGGCACAGTGGACCTTGAAATGAGGAGACTGGATGATCTGGGTGGTCCAGAGCGCACCAGCCCTGGGGCAGGGGCCTCGTCAGGCTGGAGGTGCTGGGGTACCTATGCTGCTGGCTTCGGGGGCCTGGAGAGGGGCCGCCCCCCTCGTGGGTGCTGGGCCGACTGGGGACCAGTGAACCCACAGACACGGAGGGCAGCCTTTGGCAAGGAGCAGCCTGAAGGGAAGGAGGCCCGTCGTCCTTTCGGACTTGGGACTCTCCTCTGGGAAACGAGCCTCCGTGGCCCCCGCTCCCCACTCGGAGCCACTTGGGACGTGCACCCGCCCGTGAAGAAGCCCGACAGGGGGAGCCGCATGCTGAGAAACTGCGGCGCACCTGGCCTCTGGGTCGGACAGGGTGTGCAGCCTCCTGTCCTGAGCTCTGAGCTCCGAGCCCTCGCTCAGCGGGGTCCAGGCTGTCGTCCCTTTGTTGCCGCGATGGGGCCTTCAGCAGGGAGAGGCTGAGCCTCGCTTCAGCCGGTTCTCGTGAGAGAGGCTCGCTGTCTACACTGGCGAAGTCACTCGGAAGTCTGCGTCCTGCAGACGGCGGGTGGATTTGTTAGATTCTGGAACTTGGCATTTCTAACTTTTCCGGCTCAATAGCGGTTTGCGCTGTTTGTGCACGTGGCTGTTTTGGATCCCGTGCTGTGTCAAAGGAAGGGGCTCGTTTGAATCATTTGTTCGGATTCGTGTGTGTTGTCTGGTTGGTGGCAGGTCTTTTAAAGACGGTCTAATGCACACACGGAGGCCTTGGACACGGCCCAGGCACGTGAGAAGTTAAAAATCCACAGTAAAAACAAACAGAAGTGTGACTGTGTCAGATGTACGAGTGGGATTTGGGGCGGAGTTATTGGCCTGCTCTGTGGAAGCACGTGTGGGCTGCTGGCTGTGAAGAGGAGCCTTGCCAGATGGCAGTCACGTCGGGCCGGTTACCAAACAGGAGTGAACCGCGCACGTCGGTTTGATCTACCAAAGCAGTTTGCAGTGATAAAGTGTTTTCTTTTCTTTCGAAAAAGTAACGAAAGCCATGTCACCCCCAGAATACTATGATTTGGCTAATCTCTCCCAACTTTCTTGACTGTTCTTGGGAAGGAGAGCTCTTCTCTTGAAAGACCCCCTTTCCTGCATGAAGCCCGGATAAACTGCCACCATCAGTGAAAGCACAAAAGCACTTTACAAAGAAGCTGCCTTGGAGGGCCGCTGGTGGGGACGCGGTCATTCCCCAGCCCCTCCTCTGTGCAGGGCAACCGGCCGTCTCCCCAGCCACATTTTCTAGTAGGAGAAGGAGATTCCAGGCCACAGGAAAGCTGACAGGGTTGGGAAACCAGTGGTGGACTTGTAGCAAGTCTTGGAAATACATTTATATCCTGGAAACGTTTCTGTTCACTGAAACTCTTTCAAAATGATGTGGCTCAAAGGCTGCCACACACGTGTAATTGGATGTAGGGAAACCAGTCCTGGGACCATATAGGACTGTCAAGGAGTCAGTTCTGACGGCGCGTGCTTCTCAGGTGGAGGCCCGGAAACTTTAAAAGGTGCTGAAGAAACTGTGTGGTGTTTGCATAACCTTGGGGTCGTGAAACGTTTGCTAAGCGAAACACAAAACCCAAAAACCGTCCAGGAATTGACGGACAGGTCTGACCGACAAAAACAAAACAAACCCCAAACACAAAGCACTGCTTATTAGTGAGAAACAGCACAAAGTTAAAACACCAGCCAAAGAGCAAGAGAAAATATTTGCCACCCACAGTACAGAAAGAGAGTTACAGTCGTAATGTTCAAAGCGTTCACACAAACCAATCAGAAAAGGGCAAATAACAGAAGGAAGGGCAAGATCAACTCCCGAAAAAAAAAAAAAACCTAATGACCCACAAATACTGAAAAGATGCTTAAGCTTCCAAATAATTAGGGAACTGCAAATTAAAAATTGAGCATGATGCCATGTTTCACTGGTTAGATTGGTGGAAATGAAGAAGATAGAAATTATATCTGGGGTTGGTGGGGACACACATATCCTGGCCATCACAATTTCGCAGGATCTAGAAAAATTAAAAATGTACATTTTTGACCCAGCCATCCCATGTTTGTAATACAGCTTGTGTGAGTACTTGCATATGGACACAAGATGAACAAAAAATTAACTGTACCCTGCAGGGTTACACAGTGAAAATTGGAATCAACCTCAGTGTCCGTTAGAGAACAGTAAGCAGTTTTTAGTGCATACATATATCTTATGAAATATTATGGGGCACTGCAAAATGTAAATTAGAGAGATATATGCAAGCAGAGAAAAGTCTCTACTGTATATTCAGTGAAATTCTTATTTACCTCAAAAACAGCACCCAAAACTCTAATGCACAAAGGATCTGGCAGCTGTAGGCACTCAGTAATTGTTGAATGAAATGTGTGTCAGTGGCCGGTGGGCAGCTGGGTGCTCACGGCCGCCACCCAGGGATGGGGTGGGACACTTCACACCGCATGCACTTCTGTGGTTCTCACGTTTCTGCTGTGAACGTTTTAAAAAAAGTTGTGCCCTCCCAGTGAAGTGCTTTCACTGCAAAGATGGCTGCGTCAGTGTGCAATATTAAGTTGTCTTTCTGGTAGCTTTTTAAAGTAATGGTGCCAGCGAACTCTGAGCAAGTGTTATTTCCCGTACTGTCGGTTGGGAAAGGGACCTCGGAGCTGGAAGGGTTGGGCTTCGGGCGCTGGTTCCTACTGTCTCCCCTTCCTCCCCTGCTCCCAGAGTCCCCTGAGGTCGTTTGGCTAAGATTCCCGACAAGTTCCCGGCCCCTGGGAGTGGCACGGGAGCTTCGAAGCAGGATCATCGGCTGCCTCTCTATTCTTCTCGAAACCTTCTCTTGCCGTCCTCAAAAGCCCACACCCTGGTTCCTCTCTCTCTGCTGCGTTTCCTGTCCCTTTGCTGCTACTCTTCTCCTGCTCCTTGGGTGTTAGTTTTCTTTAGGATCTGTGTTCAGACTTCTCTTACTTTCTGTGTTCTCTACACCCTTCCTGCATGACCCCATCCACTCTCATGGCTTAAATCCAATCTACGTGCTGTGTTTCCAGCCCAAACTGTTCTGAGCGCCAAGCCTGGGCCTCCAGCTGCAACCGGCCGCCGTCACGTGGGTATGTCAGAAGTATGTCAGATTCAGCGTTTTCAGAATCAGATTCATTTTCTCCGAACCTGGACCAGGGCTCCCTTCTGTAAGCCCTGCTTTATGACGGGCAGCCCCCTCTGTCTGTTCAGAAACCTGGAATTTGCCCTCGATTCGTCCCTTCTGTCGCATGTTGCATCCAGTGGGAGATGAAGCCCAGCCCAGCCTTCGTGACTAACGGCTTGTGAACCAGCCTATGCTGTGCTCTCTGATCCCAAAGCCACCGCCTTGGTTTAGGCCACATTCTTGGCCTGGACAGCGGAACAGTTTTCTAAACCTTCCCTCTGCCTCTGGTCTTATTTCCTGGGAATCCTTTTACTGCAGTGGATGATGCTCCTTCCCCAAATCCATAGGTAGCTTTTCACTTGTTTTAGGACGAAGCACAAGGCTCGCCCCGCCGGGCATCTACATCTACTGCCACCCGCGCTCTCTGCCGTGTCTTCGTTACCCCCTCACCTACACGCAGAAAATACTGCGGCTCCCTGACCAGCCATGTTCTCGGGCCACCCTTATTCATCCAAGGAGGCTTGTTGAACAATTGCTAAGCGCCAGGCTCTCATCCTCGAGCAGCCAGAGGGGAGCGAGACCCGGGACCACCGCACCCGCCCCACGGGCAGGGCACTCAGACCTTCGGAAATGAGGGCGGGGAGAGGACAGCGGGCACAGACAGGCGGGGAGCCGAGAGGACGAGGGCAAATGGGTGTGCGCGTGCGTGGCAGCGGTTCCAGGTACTGCTGAGCTGCACGGTCTGCGGCCACAGATAACAGGCCACAGCGCTGGGGGTCCCAAGGCTGCAGGTGACCTTAAGGTTCTCCGTGGAGAAGTGGGGTGCGGGGCAGAGAGTGGACGTGAGCAAGCCCACACAGTGTGCAGGTCCGGGTCCGTCTGGGATGCAGCGCCCGGTGACGTGAAGAAGACACCTCGTGGGGAAAGCTGGGAGGGAGAGGCCTGGCGGGTCCTGGGAGACGGGCCGAGGTCGGGGAGGCAGTCCATCTGCGGAGGTTTCCAGCTCCCCACCCTCGTGGAACTGCTTGTAATCATCCTGTAAACCCCGTTAGGGATTGCTGCCCCAGAAGCCTTTCTGGGCCCTTCCAGGCCCCTCCCTGAGCTTCGCACACCTGTCACAGCGCCTGTCACAGTGCCTGACAGCACCTGGGCGTCCCCAGCATGGCTTCGGGCAGTCACCGGGTGCTCACGTGTGTGCAGTGACCTCACCTCTGTTTCTCCTGAGACCCTGAACTCCTTGGGGCTGGGGCCGTGCTCACTGCAAACCCATTCGCGGCCCAGACACCGGGTTGGCTGGATGGGGAGTGCACGGTGGGTGGGCCCGCGCTCTGAGCGAGCGCCCGGGGTCCCCACCACACAGACGGTGTGTTTGCCCTCCGCACTGCCTCCGCTTAGGCAGGGCGGGTGTTCTCAGGGCGTCTGGCTCCTGTCGGCTCCTCCCACCCTTTGTGACATGACTTAGTCGGTCATTTGTGCTCTGCCCTCATGTTCCCAAGTTATTCTCGTGTGAATGCCCCCCCCCCCCCGCACTTCACCTGGCCTCCCTGGGATGTTTCCAGCTTTGCTACGCCTTTCTTGGCGTGCGTGGGCAGTAGAGAGGCAGGTGTGTGAGGGTGTTGTGCAAGGTTGAGATTTCGCCTTGGGTACGTTCTGGAGAGATTGGTCAAAGCAGCAACTTGTAAATGAATTATGCTGAGTGTATCTATTTAACGAAGGCAACCTGCAGGACCCTCTGACCCTGCAGGGACCAGAGGCACGCCCTCAGCCTCCTAAAATGGCATCACGTCTCTGCTGGCCCACGGTATCCTGAAGGTTGCTCTTTGCGCCCAGTTTTCTGATGTCGTGGAGGCCCCTGCTGTGATCCCGAGGTGCCAGTTTGGCCAAGTGAAGACAAAGAGACATTTCAGTAAAGCTTCCAGACATTTACTTAGACTCAAAACTGCTTCTCCAAATTCGCGCACTGTGTAACCCTGAAGATCTTCAAATGTATTTCTGTCACTGGCTCCCGTAAGCCTGTGTTGTAACTTCTCTCCTTGTCCTGGGGAAGGAGTTAGGAAGGGCTTAGGGATCTTCTTTGCCCCTTCCAGACAACTGCCCAAATATTTTGACTCTCACAGATGAAATCAGTTTTAAATTGTGCTTCTCCTGAGGCTCGTTTGGAAGAAGACACAGCAGTTCTGAGAAACCAGTGGTAGGGCTGCCAAGTTGCCCTTTTTCCCTGGCCGCGGCTTCGGCTTCCTCGCCTTGGGGTCGGTGAGAACCAAGCCCGTCTCCGCGGCCTGGAGAGGCTGGTCCAGCCCTTGGCCTTGCCCACCTGAGGCCTCACCTCGCCCGGCACCCTGGCTTCAGTTCACTGGCAGCGGTCCGGGTGCAGGCCGAGCGTCTCTGCGGAGCCCGGGTTCCGCCACCACCTCTGTCCTTCCCAGGGTGCCCGGCCCTCCTGGCTGGGGGCACCTGGATGGCAGGGCTGCGTCCGGCTCTGGCTGGTCACACACGAGCAGAGGAGGTCAGAGCCGCCAGGACGGAGCGGCCGAGCAAAGGAGCAGAGACCTGACCTGGAGGCCGGACGGCCCTGGGGGGCTGCTGGGGGCAACGGTGTTGCAGGAAGTCTGCTGACATGCAGGAAAGGGGAGGGAGGCCTCGCGGTGCCCGAGGTGTGGCCACCTGGTGCCCGACACAGGCAGGACACGTGTCCTCACACCCCAGACACACCTCTCGCCGAGAGAGGAACACACCAAAGCCCGGAAAGGTTAGGTGCTGTGCCAGGGGCGGTGGCAGGACTGGAGGACAGACCCGTCCAGGCCCCCCGGGAGCCCTTTGCCCGTCTCACCCCTGCGCTTCACGTCTCTTGGTTGAGTCCTGACGAAAGAGTAAAATGAAGTGTTTTGATTAAAATTTCTCATGAATGTCTTTGGACAACAAAATAATTTAAGTGTGAACACGAGCGGTCTCGTGGGTGAGCCTCTGCAGGCTGGGGGCCGTGGCACTGTCCCTGGGGCAGCTTGCGCCCGTCCCCTGGGCTTGGTGCTGGGAACAAGGGGGGAAGGTCACTGTTCACTGTCTCCTTGGGGCAGGTCCGGAAGCGGGTCCTGGGTGCTGGGTGCTGGCACAGAGTTGGAGGGTTGGCAGAACATACCAAGAGCATATCAAGAAGCAAAAGTAAAAGCACTTCAGTGTGTTTTGTGTGGTGTTTCCACTGTTTTGGTAAGAACACAATACACGAGCAGTTATGAGCTACAAAATGCAGATTGTGTAATTTCTGTGGTTCCACAAATGAATTAAATGCTCCTGTATTTGCAGGTAAAACTGGTATTCCACAGTAAAAGGTAAGCAGTAAAATTCATGCGAATGATCAAAATTGTAATGTTTGTTTACCTAGAATAACTTTAAATAGTAAATAACAAACATCATGACTAGTCAAGAGGGAGACTGTGGACAAAGGAAAAAGTTGCCTATTTTAGTTCCTTTCGTGGCATTTCCCTTTTTCACCGGGGGGCTGCCCAGTATGGAGCTGGCCCTGAGTGGACGGGTTTGGGAAGGAAGAGGAAGCGTTTATGTTTTGTTTGTGGACATGTTGATTTTGAACTTGTGCCGTCTGGAGTTTAGGAACAAAGGTCTAGATTTAGGGGCCAGCAGCAGTACAGCTGGCAGTCGGGCCCACGGGCTGGGGTTATCCAGACCCCCGTGGAGGGTGTGCGCCCGAGGCGGTGGTGCAGGAGCTGGACGCTGCCCTGGTGCGTGGCCCGCGGAGCAGACAGTGCGGGCAGCTGGAGAGCGAGCCGGGGTCGCCCTGAGAGGCCGCCGGTTTTCTGTCCAAGACTGGACTCTGCTCTAGTCTTTGAAGCAGGAAAAGAAGGAGCCCTGAGTACCCATGGCCTGAGTAAAGTATTGCCCACCCATTCCAGGCAAGGAGGTAACTTCCTTCAGTCACCTGGAAGTGGCCAGACAGGAGAACATCAGCAGTTGTTATTATAAATTCATTTGTTGCTGGACACTTAGGATGTTTCCACGTCTTGGCTGTTGTGAATAACGCTGCTGTGAAACTGGGGGTGTGTGTATCTCTTTGAGATACTGATTTCATTTCCTTTGGATAAATACCCAGGAGTGCAGTTGCTGGACAGTATGGTAGATCTGCTTTTAATTTTTTGAGGAACCTCCACACTGTTTTCCATAGCAGCTGCACCAGTTTACATTCCCAAAAACAGTGCACAAGGGTTCCTGTTTTTCCACATTCTTACCAATACTTGTTATTTGTGGTTAACAGGTGTGAGGTGATATCTCATTGTGGTTTCCATTTGCGTTTCCCTGGTGATGAGTGATGCTGAGCACCTTTTCATATACTTGTTGGCTATTTGTGTGTCTTCTGTGGAAAAATGTCTATCCAGTTCCTTTGCTCTTTTTTAAATCAGGCTGTTTAAACATTTTTTTGGTAATTGAGTTGTATGAGTACCATATACATTTTGGATATTAACTTTTCATTAGATATATGGTTTGCAAATGTTTTATCCCATTCTTTTTTTTTTTTTTTTTTGCGGTACGCGGGCCTCTCACTGTTGTGGCCTCTCCCGTTGCGGAGCACAGGCTCCGGATGCGCAGGCTCAGCGGCCATGGTTCACGGGCCCAGCTGCTCCGCGGCATGTGGGATCCTCCCGGACTGGGTCACGAAACCGCGTCCCCTGCATCGGCAGGCGGACTCCCAACCACTGTGCCACCAGGGAAGCCCTCTCCCATTCTTCATGTTGCCTTTTCAGTTTGTACATGGCTTCCCTTGCTTTGCTGAAGCTGTTTAGTTTGACTTGGTCCAACTTGTTTATTTTTGCTTTTGTTGCCTGTGCTTTTGGTGTCATATCAAAAAAATCATTACCAAGACCAGTTTCAAGCTTTTAACTTATGTTTTCTTCTAGGAGTTTTCAGATTTCAGGTTCTACCTTCAGGGGTCTGTAACACATTTTTGAGTTAATTTTGTGTATGGTGTCAGAGAGTGGTCCAGTTTCATTCTTTTTCATTTGCATGTGAATATCCAGTTTCCCCAACCCCATTTATTGAAGAGGGTACCCTTTCTGCATTGTGTATTCTTGGCACCTTTGTTAACAATTAACTGACCATGTAAGTGTGGGTTTATTTCTGCGCTCTCTATTCTGTTGCATTGGTCTATGTGTTTTTATGCCAGTACCGTACTGTTTTGATTAATATAGCTTTGTAAGATGAATGGATAAAGAAAAGGTGGTATATGTACACATTCAACGGAATATTGTTCAGGAATAAAAAATAAGGAAATCCTGCCATTTGCAACAACATGGATGGACCTGGAAGACATTACTCTAAGCGATATAAGCCAGAGGCAGAAAGACAAATATTTTTTTTGATCTAACTTATATGTAGAATCTAAAAAAGTCTAACTCATAGAAGCAGGGAGCAGAATGGTGGATGCCAGCGACAGGGGATGAGGAAAAAGGGCACAAACTTTCAGTTATAAGATGAATAAGTTTTGAGGCTCTAATATAAAACATGATGACTGTATTTGATAACACAAAAAATTGAAATTTACTGAGAGTAGAACTTAAATGTTTTCACTGGAAAAAAAAAACATATGTGAGGTGATGGATGCGTTAAGTAGCCTTACTGTAATAATCATTTCACGATGTATACATATGTCATCACTTTGTACACCTTAAATATATAGAATTTTTATTTGTCCATTATTCCTCAATAAAGCTGGAAAAAATATGAAATGCTTAAAATACACATAAATAAGCCACAAAGTTTTATAAATCTAAAATGATGTCATACCATAGCACAATTAAACAATGATTTCATGCTTGTGGAACATGTTGTTATGAACAAACAGTCTATTAGGCAGAAAGCTTCTTCCCCCTCACTTGACTGAGGATGAATTGGAGCCCCCCCAGGAATGAACTGATGTCTGTAAAACTCGACCCAGCACAGGGCTTGACCCATGGCACATGCTCAATAAATGGCAGTTACCTTTGAGTGACTTGCACAGGGTTACATGATTATCAGTGCAAGACAGGGCTGGAGCCAGGCACCCCGTTTCTGTGCCGGGCAGCATGAGCTTCCTGGTTTGCTGAGGCTGAAAGGGAAAACGAGGTTGAGAAATCATGATGAGTAATACATTAACCGCACACTTTAGAGATGGCCAGGGACTCTTATTTGGAGCATAGAGGTTAGGGACACAGACTCCAGAATCAGATTTTCTGAGCTTAAGTCCTGACTCTGTTGCTTCCTGGCTATATGTTGTTGGGAAAGTTACTAAACCTCTCTAGGATCAAGTAGATCATCTTTATAACAAGGATAGTAATAGCACCTACTTCAACAGATGAGAGAGGTAATACTTGGAAAGTTCCTAGAGATATTCTTCAGCACAGAATAAGGAAATAATGAATGTTAGTCATTGTTGTTATTATATTCATTATTTCTTTTGTTCCTTACCCCCTCCAGTGAGATAGGCAGGGTGTTTATTGTCGCTCTCATCTTGCAGGTGGTTACATAACTTGCTCAAGGTCGTGAAGCCATAAAGGGCAGACTCCTGACTCTTAATTCAGTGCCACAGATATTTTGGTGTTTGACTCTCTAAAGACAAGAGATAGATGGTTTGTCTCACTAAGGTGAGAGTAAATGCGAAGCGTCGAGTGTTGAGTTTCCTCCTCTTCCAGGAGCCATGCCCTCCCCGGGCCATGAGTTCCAGTTTCTCTCAAGCTGGGGGCACTTTCTGCGCATCACGTTGTTCCTGCCAGACTCAGTCGTGAAACTAGTGCCATAAGTTATACCGTGAAAAGTGGTATTGTAGTCAGATAATTTGGGAAATAGAGCTCCAAGATTCCTATCTAGAAATTCTAACAGTGCGTGTCAGTAAACCATAGGTTGAAAGTCATGTGGAATTTCATTAAACGTGGGGTTTCTCCGAGTTACTTGTCCCCAGGACTCTGTTCCATGTTACGTCTGTGTTATTATCCTGCTAAACTAGTGCTGAGTGGCGTACACCTTGGGAGAAGCAGTAGGCCTGATTCACCTCATGTGCTAGAACCCAGATGTGCATGTTCATCCAACTGGCCATTCATTCTGTGAAAGGTTATGGCCAGTCTACCACATGCTAGGCCCTGTTCTAGACACCGGGAATGCTGCTGGGTGATGCAGGCATAGTCCCCGATGGTAGGACACTCACAGCCTCATGGGCTTTCCAGGCACTAGTAAGTAATCAAATAGAGTAAATGTACAATTAGAAACTTAGATCAGAATTACAGAGAACTATGTCCTATGGTAATGCTCCACAAAGGAAGTCCATATATTTGAGGGGGCGGGGGAGAGTTTTGAGAAGAGCGAGCCTTCTGCACAAGAGAGGAACGTGGGCAGAGGAAGGCTGGTGGGGGCCACGGTGACTGGAGCACCAGGGTGAGGTGGTGGCACATCGGAGTCACCTGGAAGGCCTTTAAAGTTCCTGATGTCCAGGCACTGCTCCAGACCAGTTAAATCCATCTTTAGAGGTGGGATCCTGGCAGAGATATTTTTTAAAAGCTTCCCAGGGACTTCTGCTTCCAGGAAGGTGAGTAGATGCACTTTCCTCCATTATTCCTCCTGCTAATTGCAACTGGGTATTTCAAAGGTGGCCTGATGACTCAGGGCCTCCTCTGTGGCCCAGTGGTCGGGAGCACCCTCCCTTGGTGTGGTGGAGACAGTGAGCCAGAACTCCCATCCCTCCAACAGCAGTGAGGACCCCTGCCCTCCGTGGGTGTCCGTGGTAACCAGGTAGGGAGCCTGGGCTTCTAACTTTGTCTCCCAGCAATCGGACAGCACCCCGCACTGGCCCTCCTCCCCGGCTGGGATGGGGTCAGAGACACCCGGCTTAAGTAGAGGCTCCCACAGGACCCAGGGGCTTCAGTAAAACATCATTCATCGTACCAGCTACCAGATGATCTCAAAGTGAACGAAAAATCAATATATGGCAAAACCAAGATGATAAAGGTGTTAGAGTTATCTGTCAGGTGATGCCAGCAAGATGGGGGACTGGGAATCTTGCCAACTCCGCCCCACGCCCCACCCATCCAGACACACGGATTCAGCAGCACACGGGGAAGTTCCCTTTTAAGAAATCTGGAAACTCATTGAGAGGCTTCTGCACCCTGGACAAGTATGAAATTGGCCACCTCAAAGCTGGTGGGAAAGTTTGAGACATCCTCGGGCCATCATCCCTCCCTGAGCCCTGTGCTGTGCAGGAAGAAGAGACCCCCAGCTCCCAGCTGCTTCCCGCAGGGGGAGGCCTGGCGCGGAGGTCCAGCTCTCCTGGGGCTGCCGGGCCTGGCTCCTGTCCTGCCTGCCTGGGAGTGTTGATGGGACCAGCATGCTCCAGCTGCCTGGGTGCTCGTGAGAAAAAGGTTTGGGTTAGCATGAAGGTTCCAGAGGCCCCCAGAGTCTCTGGCCCGGCTGGTGGCTGAGGGTCCTCTCTGTGCTCTGGGTGCGGTCAGGCCGCGAAGACCAGGAGAGGCGGCTGTTTTTTCTAATTCCAGATACCAACCAAGAGAGTCAAGGAAAGTGGAGAAACAGGGACATGTGTCCCCAACAAAGGACCCAGATAAATCTTGCCGTCCGTAGCAGAGCCGTACCAGAAGATATTCTCACAAAGCAGCTCTAGGGTCTCCTGAGCCCCCTGAGTGGTGTGGGAGGCTGGCGGGAGTGAGGACCGTCCGGCACTCACAGAGGATGCTCAGCGGCCGCCCTCCTCTCGCTGACAGCATTTTGATAACCAGCTCTCGCCAGTGGTTTAATGAATAAGACGAATGACTTAATTACTCACGCAGTTCTCATCCAAGCTGTCACTTTTAAAATGGGGAGAAATCCACTTTTACCGTAAATTCGATAAATGGGGACATCAGCCTCTGGAACCATTGTGGAATTTTTCCTGCACATTTCACGTGAAGCACAACAGGAAAGATTTAAAGGTAAATAGTGGGACTAGCCTTGTTCTGAGTTGGCTGGGTTCCTGTCTTCCCCGTACTCTGAGCCTCCACTTGACTCTGAAAAATAGAAATTATAATACTTGTTCTCTGTACAGGATGGTTGTGAAGGTCAAATAAGATAACACGTGTGAAAATGCTTTGCAAACTATAAAAGTCATATGCAGAGTCAGCTTGCAATATCAGATCCCAGTTTACATCTTGCATTTCCTTTTCTGTTATTTACTTTCAAAGAATATGTCTGGAAGCGTATCAGTCATAGAGCACGCTCAGGTTCTCAAATCCAGATGCATTTATTTTCTCATCATGCGGAGAAATGGCATCTGATCCTTTACTTTCGCTGAGACGGTGCCAGAGGGGAGCTGCCCCTGCTGTGTGTCTTCACCGAGGGACGCAGTGTGTGCAGTAGGGGCTGTGAAGAGTGATGGGGTCAGAGCCAGCCTGCAGGAATCCCTGGGCTGATTCGGGAATTTAGTGCAGAAGCATGTTGGGCTGGATGGGGGAAGGGAGGAGGGGAGGTTGTGTGTGTGTGTGTGTGGTGCATGCGTATGTGTGCATGTGTGTGCACGTGGTGTGTGTGTGTGTGTGAGGTGTGCATATGTGAGCGTGTGGCTGTGTGTGGTGTGTACTTGTATGTGTATCCCTGGGCATGTGGTGTGGTGTGTGTGGTATTGGTGGTGGACATGATCCTGAAACTTAATTGAGCACTGAGACCTTAAGGCTCAGGTACCCAGATTCGTTTCCAGAAGGGTCTCCGTGATGGGCACGCACGCCTCTGCCACCTGGGCCCTTGGCAGCCCCAGCACGTTGCCTTGGTGACTTTCACCGCATCAATAACTACCGTACAGGGTCGGGTGCCCCACAAGCCCAGGGCTGCCCAGGGAAGATGCCCAGGTCTCTGGGGGCATCAGGAAGGCTGCTCAGGGCAGGACCCCCACCCCGGGGAGGAGCTGGTCCCGTGGTGACAGTCACTCCACCTCGAGGCATGTGGGGAAGGGCGAGGAGGGGAAAGGGGGCCGGGTCCGCAGGCAGCAGTGGTGAGGCTGGCCTGCGGCGGCAGCGCCGGGTCGTGGGACAGAGGGAAGGAGCAGAGGGGAGGGTGGGCGGCCCAGCCCAGCCCGGGGTCCTGCGCTTGGGAGATGGAGGCTGGAGCCCAGCTCAGAGGCTGTGTTATCAAAACACCCTTAAACTGCTCCATTGCCCAACTATTTAATTTATGTTTGCTAATCCGTGTTCTAAATCTCCTTCTTTCTGGTGGGGAAGCTTTGAACAGACAGAAACCATTTGTTCAGTCCTGCGGCACTGGATACAGGGCCCTGGGGAGACGGCAGCCTCAGTGACTTGAACGCTCACTGCAGTTAATGCAGCATGTTGCCTCCTGCAGTGTTTGGTGAAGTATTGAGGTTGGTTGGATAGTTTTCTCTGGCTGAAAGGGTTGTGGCTCTTAGGTCCCACCTAGGTTCCTGATGTCCTTATGAAAATGCACGAGAGTTTACTGTACAGCTGCTAATTTTTTAATCAAAAGACTTTGTTTTTATTTTGTTATTTAAAATAGAAAAAGCAGTTTGATCCCTTGTGGCCTTTTTGCCAAACATAACTTGTTTCCAAACTGCTATGATCTTGGAGCTGAACTACCACAAACAGTGTTTGGAACCAGTAAACAGTATTTATTTTTAGCTTTTAAACAGCCAAATAGTTTGCCCTCAATTTTCAGAGGAAAAAAATTCCCTTCTGGGCTGAAGCTCTGTGCTTCGTGTCTCTGTGCCTGACTGTTCCCGTCCAGGTTCCAAATCATGGAAACAGAGGTTCCTAGTGATTCAGCCTTAATAACAGTGCTGGTGCTTATGAAATACCAGTTTCTGAAATTACAGCGAAGGATGTAGTTAGACTTGCCAAGTTTAGACAAGCCCATGAGACCACAGCCACAGCACATGGTGTGAGCCGCACTGGGTCAGGGCAGCACCCCTCTGGTCGGGGTCCGTGCAGGCGTGCTGTCCGTGATGCTGGGTGCGTGGACTTGCACAAACAGGGCCATTGGTCAAAGGAGGAGCACTGCATGTCCTGAGCAGTCCTGAGCACTGTGGTCTAGACCCGTCCACGCATGTCCATCCTTCAGCCATGAGAGTGGGTGGGGACTGCAGGCTGATTTATTTGGGGGCGGATGAGGCTGCGTTTACTCATGGGTGAGTTACCCCATCTCTCTGAGCCTTGGTTTTCTCATTTGTAAAAGTAATAATAGTACCTGCCTCATAGGGCTGTTGTGAAAAACAAAGTGTAAGTCTCTCCGGAAAGTATCAGGCACATATGCAACTATAAATTGTTTAGTATTTTTATTTCTGTCGTATTACGCATCTTTTAGTTCAGGCTAGTGTATTTATTTCTTGAAGGCATCATGCAGAAGACAAGGAAGATCATTATTTTGAGTTTTAATGGTTCTGCTGGCCTCTTACATGATTCAAAGAAACTTCTTAGCATCTCTGGTTCAACTTCAGCACCTGCCACATCATCTTGTCTGGCATTCGGGCTGTGAGCGTCAGTCAGGATCCTGAGGGCTCTCCTGCAGGACGGCCCCAGCTCTTCTCAGTTCTAGCACCAGGGCTTGGTACCAAGCATGGGCATCTCCTCAGAGGCACCAGAAGGAGAGCCGTCTGGGAGGTTCTCATCAGATGCAGAGGAGCAGGGACCCAGCAACGCCGCTGGGGTTTCCACGGCCGCTTCCTGTTGTGACCGGGAGGCCTCAGCGTGCTGGCGTGCCCTGCAGGAAATGCAAGGGACTGAGGTCAGGACCCACGCCCGCTGTCTGCCAGGGCCTGGGTGACTGCCGAGGCCTGGCCTCCTGCTGGCCCCTGGGCTGCAGGTCTCGGCCCAAACGTCGGAGCCTCTGATGCTGCCGCGGGCAAGGCCCAGAGTCAGGGCGGGTGCGGTTACTGCAGTCACCCAGGTCCTCCTCTCCCGGAGCCTTTAACTACCCGGGAACAGTCTCAGGGAGCTGCTAGGACTGTTGCTGCGGCTGCAGCTCCAGCAGGAGGTGCCCCGGGCAGCGTGTCAGCCGCTGGGCAGGATGACATGGCCAAGGCCAAAGTCGCACAGCTCGCGGTGGGGAAGCCATGACTCCAGGTCTGCCTGGTCCCGACTGGCCAGGCCTTGAGCGAGGTGGCCGGGACCACCTGCTGGGGGAAGCCCCGTCCCTCGTGGTCCGAGCTCTGGGTCTAGGGCTGCCCGGCGCTGGGCGCAGAGGCGTCTGTGGGAGGGTGGCCTTCGTGTCTCAAGTGAGCATGGCTGTGCACTGGTGATATACAAACTCTGGCTTTGCTTCTTATTTCCCCTTTTCCTGCTCTTGAAAATAAGAGTAAAGTATGTCTAAAGACAAGGATTTCATCCTGGCAGAGTCCACTGTGATCACCCGAGTTCCGCGGTGGAGGTGAGGACCGGACCCTGATTTTCAGAGTCAACAGAGTGCGTGTGTCTGAACGCACGTGTGCATGCGTGTGCATGTGTGTGCACGGTGTGTGTGTGTGCATGTGTGCACGCACATGGTGTAATGTGTGAACACTTGTGTGAACGTGTATGCATGTGCATGGGTGTAATGTGTGTGCACGCGTGTGTGTGTGTGCATGGTGTAAAGTTTGAGTTGTTGCCTGGCCCCTGTGGTGGTTCACGTTATGTGTACCTTAATACAGCCAAGCTGAGGCGCGTGGGTCTGCGGGGCTGTGATGTAGTGGCACCTGGGTCGGATAAACAGACCACGGGAAGGAGAACAGCTGGAGTTTGGGAAGACAGACCTCTTGAAATTGGGTGGGAGAAGCCACTTTAGAAACCCCTGTGGAGCCCCTGGTCACGTCCCAGGCCCGCCTGTCCTCTGGGCCCTCTGTCAGCAGCGCATCAGGTACTCCTTTGTCTGCGTACCTGTGTGCATGGTTTCCCCAACATTTTTCTTCTGCCTTGAGTTACATGAAATCTCATCCTGTTCTAGATTTTTCACTGGTGTATCTACATCTTTCTCTTCAAGTCCTTGGAAACTAGTCATGTATGTCAGGAATGTCTCTGATTGGCCATGACCCTTTCTGTCCCTCTTCTTCAACGCACAATTATTTCCTGTCGCTTTCTGGGATTAGCTCCTGTGAATAAAGGGTCTCTTGTGTAAAAGCAGAGTATTTATCTGAAGAAAACAGATAAATGGTCCCGCCGGACCATCGGTGTTTTACGGCGTCTGCGGTCTTGCTCTGGACCTGCAAGGCTCGTGCCGTCTTAGGAGCCTGGGAAAGGGAGTAGTATTCGGTTTCTGCTTCTGGTTCGGACCCTCCTCAGCTCCAGCGCAAACTCCTGAGCAACTGCAGAAGTGCGTGCGCCGTGCTGTGGCCGGGGTCCCGCTCCCCCTCCGGCCTTGCCCGCCGCAGGCCCCTTGGCTGAGGGCAGGGCGGGGCGGGGGTGGGAGGGGCCTCGGTCTGCCCTGGCCCCGCCCCGTGCCCTCTTTCTGGAGGACGATGTCCCGGATTGAGATTCCGTGTTGACGGCATGTGAGGTTAGAACTGGCCGTCGTTACGAAGGCTGAGCGGCCACTTCTGCTCGTGCCCCTTCCTGTGCCTGCGACTGAACATCGGATTCCAAGGCCTTGCTCCTGCCAGACCTTTAGGGCTGAGGATTTGCCGGAATTTTCCACGCGCCCCTCTTCCAGAGCCCGCGCCCTCCCCTGTCCCTCCTGCAGGGGCTGTGGAGCCGGCGGTGGGCAAGGGCACTCCCGCCAGCCCCCCCTTCCCACAGCGACTCTGGGTGACAGCCGAGATGACCCACTGTGCAGTACAGCCGATGGCATGTGAAATGATTCTGTACCATTATTTATTCTCGTCGTGGGAAAATAGTTACGTTTGTTTCAGGAAGGCCTTGACATCTCTTACAAATTAATTTTTGTCTTTTATGGAGAAGACTCTATTTTTGTTTTCAGTAAAGGCTTAAACTGGAGCTCATAGCTTGGCTCTTTGCTGTGACATTTGAGACTTGAGAAGTATAAATATTTTTCAAGGATATAACCAAGATAAGAAGAGTGCAGTTAAATGCACCATTAATGCTAGGAATAAAAAAAACGAGAGAGAAAAACACTTAATAAATTTTCTAGCTGTTTTTGGTGACATGTGTCTAAAGAGCTTTTTTTCAGCCTTGACTTGTTTTATTACATTTGATTTAGTTAAGGCTGCATATTTAGCCTAACCAAACTGGGGGAACAAAAAAACACTGCAAAGGACATGATGAAGAAAATGATTTTTTATAAAGCAGGCTTGAGGGACTTCCCTGGTGGTCCAGTGGTAAGGAATCCACCTTCCAATTCAGGGGACGTAGGTTCGATCCCTGGTTGGGGAATTAAGATCTCACATGCCGCAGGGCAACTAAGCCCGTGTGCCACAACTACTGAGCTCGCACGCCTCAATGAGAGAGACCACGTGCCACAAACTACAGAACCCATGTGCCCTGGAGCTCACGTGCCACAACTTCAGAGCCTGCGTGCTGCAACTACTGAGCCCGTGTGCTCTGGAACCCAGGTGCCACAACTAGAGAGAGAAAGCCTGCACGCCACAACTAGAGAGGAGCCTGAGAGCCACAACTATAGAGAAAACCTGAGCAGACTGCGTGCCGTAATGAAAAGATCCCTCATGCCTCAACAAAGATCCCGTGTGCTGCAACTAAGACCAGATGCAGCTAAAAAAAAAAAAAAAAAAAAAAAGAAAAAGAAAAGAAAAGCAGGCTTGAATAAAAAAAAAAAGAACAAAATAATGTAATTTGAAGCAACACAGATGGACCTATAGATTCTCATACTGAGTGAAGTAAGTCAGATAAAGACAAATATCATATCGCTTATATGTGGAATCTATAAAAAGGGTACAAGTGAACTTATTTACAAAATAGAAATAGAGTCACAGATGTAGAAAACAAACTTATGGTTACCGGGGGTAAGGCTGGGAGAGGGATAAATTGGGAGATTGGGATTGACATATACACACTACCATATATAAAATAGATAACTAATAAGGACCTCCTGTATAGCACAGGGAACTCTACTCAATACTCTGTAATGACCCATATGGGAAAAGAATCTAAAAAAGAGTGGCTATATGTATATGTATAACTGATGCACTTTGCTGCACACCTGACACTAACAATATTGTAAATCAACTATACCCCAATAAAAATAAAATAAAATAAAATAAAATTGGACTTTCGACTAAAAGAAAAAAAAAGCAGGCTTGAAAAAATTCATTATAAGAGAAGTTTTAATGCATAAGAGTTTGCTTTGATGCAAAGATCTATTACAATTTTTTTAAAATAGAAAGTGGTTATTACATTGTATGTTCATAATAAAGAATTCAAAGGCTACCAATGAACAGAGAATTAACTAGGTCAAACCAAAAAAGCAGTCAACGTGGTTCTGTTCCCAAGGTCCAGGAAATTTGAGAGAACCACTTATGACAGCTTTCCATTTTGTGGTCTTTCAGCTTAACCTCAAATTACAGCTCAGAACCAACATGGAAAGTAGAGCAAGATGGCTAGGAGGAGGGGAAGGGGAAAAATTAGGAATAACAACTACCATATTCTTGCAACTTATACTATTGAAAAGTTTTATGAATAATCAGGAAAACCAGGATAGAATCTGAAAAACTTTTTAAAAAGTATTTCTCAAAATGTTTATTTTATGCTATGGAGTTAATTATTGTGGCATATTATCACAGTTTCCCACTGCCGCTGTAACAGATTATCACAAACTGAGTGGTTTCAAACAACACAGATTCTCTTACATTTATATATGTCAGAAGCCAACAGGGGTCTTCCTGGGCATCCCATCTGGGAAGAGCTGTGCGTTTTGAGGGTAGTTTTTAGTCTATTTTTCATTCATTCATTCTTCCCCCACATTGATCGGAGATGTTCTGTGTGCCAGGCACCACGTTACCATGTGTTCTGGAAGCACCGAGATGAATGGGATATACTCGAGGACCATTGCCTGTTGATGGGGCCTGTGAACACATTATTTCCCTGGAGCTTGCAATAAATATTTGTTGAACCCTTGTTCTGTGCTCAGCACTGCTCTAGGTGTTGGGGATACAGCAGAGAACAAAATGGACATTTAACGTTTCTGTCTTCATAGAACTTACATTCTAGTCAGCAGTTACAACGTGAGGCCACAGGACACTGCCAGGTTGCCTGCTTCTGTCAGGAGGGGTTTCACAGAGGAGGCATCTCAACTTAAATGATTAGTAGGTCTGCCTTCTGTCTCTATATTTGGCCATTCTGGACATTTCCTATAAATAGAATCATACAATATGTGTTCTCCTATGGCAGGCTTCTTTCCTGGAGCATATAGTGCTTCAGAGGTTCCTTTATGCTGTGGCATGGTGCTTCATTCCTTTTTATGGCCGAATAATATTGTATAGATTCACCACAGTTTTGTTTATCCATTCATGAGTTAGTGAGTGTTTGGTCTGGTTGCACATTTTGGCTATTTTGCTACTGCTGCTATGAATATTCCTGTACAAGTTTTTGTGTGGATATATTTTCAGTTTTTGTGGGTATACACCAAGAGTGGAACTGCTGGGTCATGTGGTAATTCTATGCTTAGCATTTTGGGGAACTGCCAGACTGTTTTCCAAACTGACCGCACCATTTTGCATTCGTACCAGCAATGCACTGAGACCCCAGTTTCTCCACATCCTTGACAACACTTGTGATTGTCTGTCTTTTTGATTTTAGCCATCCTAGTGGGTGTGTCATGGTATCTCATTGTGGTTTGATTTGCATTTCCCTAATGACTGATGATGTTGGATACCTTTTCATGTGCTAATTGGCCATTTGCATTTTCACTTTGGAGAAAGATCTATTCAAATCCTTTGCCCATTTTGAAAATTGGGTTATTCATCAACTTATTATTGCATTATAAAAGTTTTTGTATACTCTGGATACATGTCCCTTATCAGATATATGATTTGCAAATGTTTTCTCTCAGTCTGTGGGTTGTCTTTTCACTTTCTTGATGGTGTCATTCAAAGTACAAAATTTGTTGATTTTGGTGAAGTCCAGTTTAGCTATCTTCTCTTTCCCCAGTTGTGCTTTTGATGTCAGACCTAAGAAATTACTGCTCTATTCAAGATTATGATGATTTACTTTGATGTTTTAAAAGTTCTATAGCATAATCTCTCATATTTAGGTCTGTGGTTCACTTGAGGTAGTTTTTGGTGGATGGTGTGAGATATGTCCTATTATTTTACCTAACATACTACATGATTTACTTGATTATTATGTTTATTGTGTATTGTCCCTGTTTGAATAGATGCTTTCCCATAGTAACTGCTTTTCTCCTCTTGTTGCTGTTAGATCCTTAGAACCTAGAACATTGCTTAAAGTAAGTGCTCAGTGAGTATATATTTAATTTCTAAGAGACAATCTATGGGTAACAACATGGTATTTTAGAAGAGTGGCTAGTAATTGTGCCAGGAAGGAGAGTCTGGCTGTAGTGAGAGGTTCTTATGAAGACCATTCGTGGCTCACTGAAGGGATTTATCTTGAACAGGAATCAGCAACTCAGACAAAGCCCCGGTGGAGGTACAGATTTCTGGAGGGTAAACTTGTTTGGGGAACAGGGCTTTTATCTGATGGATTCTTTGTTGCACGTTTGTTTGTTTGAGTTTTTTTGTTATTTGAGTTTTTATGGATTCATTAATACATACATGGATGGAGAGAGTAAGAGTATGGTACTCATCTTACTATACCGTACAGTTTCTTGGAAATTCTCAGAGGGGTATCTCCTTTAACTATAACTGGCAACCGTAGAACCCTGAAAACTGGGTGTTTTTCAAAAGACCCAGGGGATGGTGTGCAAATTTTTCAGTTTTCCAGAGATGGACAATTAACGATTAAAGTTGATCTATGACATTTAGCAGTTATTTTCTGTGTGTAAGGATGTTGAGGAGAGGCTCCTAGGGATAGAGAGGGGAGAGGTACATGTTCTCTGCCCTCAAAGAGCTCAGTCTCTCGTGAGAAATATCTGCGACTGTGATGCCATGCAAGGTTTGCTTATGCACAGAGGAGGTATAGAACGTTATTGGTATTTATAGGATGAAGAAATACAGTCTCGGAAGGAACTCGAGAAAGCTTTCTGGAAAGTTCTTCTTTGAGATGAACTTTGAAGAATGAGTAGAGTCACCTCCACAAAGTGGTGAAGAAGCAGGTGTGACGGTCGGGATGCAGCAGGGCCGGCGTGCGCAGACGCCTGTGTGTGTGTGTGTGAGATGAGTGTGTGTGTGTGAGATGCCTGTGTGTGTGTGAGACGCCTGTGTGTGTGTGTGAGATGACTGTGTGTGTGTGTGTGTGAGATGACTGTGTGTGTGTGAGACGCCTGTGTGTGAGATGTCTGTGTGTGTGTGAGATGACTGTGTGTGTGTGAGATGCCTGTGTGTGTGTGTGTGAGATGACTGTGTGTGAGATGCCTGTGTGTGTGTGATGCCTGTGTGTGTGTGTGTGATGCCTGTGTGTGTGTGTGAGATGACTGTGTGTGTGTGAGATGCCTGTGTGTGTGTGTGATGCCTGTGTGTGTGTGTGAGAGAGATGCCTGCAAGTGTGACACTTGGGATGCTGGCCACTGTCACATGCTAGGAATCACTTTTAAATTTTAGCTGGATGCTAACGGTTTTCTAGGAAGTTGCCTTCCTTAGAGATGAGACCTTGGGTCTTGTCAGAGAACTGTTGGAAGGAGTATGTTGATGGGGACTCACAAATGTCTTAGGATGAAGACCCTCGAGCAGCCCTTGAGGATCCCAAAACCGACATCCAGCTGAAGAAGCCACGCTTCCCGGGGGAGGTGTCCTAGCCTGGCCTTCCTGGCCCTGTCCCCAGGGGCTTCCGGGTCCCTCGTGAAGGTTCCGCCCCCGCGTGTGTTATGTGGAAATCAGGGACCCCTGAAGGGCCCACGGGCAGGATTCACATCAGCACCTCTTCTGCTCATTCCTGTGTCCCTGCTCGGACTCCCCCGGCGTCAGGAGCGGGCAGCAGGCGTCTGACCGCAGGTAGGAAGCTCGACTCTGCGAGGGGCCTGGGCGGAGAGGGGAGCCAGCCCGCAGGGGAGGGTGGGGCTGGAAGGAGGTGACGAAGGACAGGTGCCCAGGGCGGGGCTGTGGTGGCGTCGGGGGTGGGCAGCGGGCTGCAGTCCCCGAGGCCGGCCACCCTCCCCAGCTACGCGGCCTGCGGCTGCTCCAGCCCTAGTCCAAGGGGAGTGAGTCGGTCACTTTTCAGCTTCCTCTGACTGCTATGTCCTAGACCACCGTGTGATGGCCTCCTCTCTTGGGATTGAAGGCAAACAGCGGGGCGGGCACAGCACACGGCCTTGAAGTACCCGTGGTGGGCACCCCAACGTGGTCAGCGCTTCTCTGGGTGGGGGGCTCCCTCTGACCCCGGACTCCTATCCCGGGGCTCCCTGTGTTTTCCGGTACCTTCTCACATCTGCAGAACATGTAAGGAAGAACTTCTCTTGCGAATAATCTTCCTTTAAAAATAGCTTGTATGTTAGGGTTCCCTGAAAGCTAGGTGCGTTTCCTTTCCTTTTCCTTTTGATGAAGGAGCGGACTGGACAGCACCAGAGAACAGGACACGCTGCAGTTCTGAGGGGCTGGGAGGGCGTACGGTGGCTGTTCAAAGTTTAGAATATTGGCCACCAAATCTGAAGGCTTTACTGTAAATGGTGTATAAATATGCAACTTAATAGAGTTGAAACTGGGGACTGAGGGCTTAAAGGAATTCCAGGTAAGGTAATTCCTTCTTGGTGGAATGTCGTATGAATGTTCACAGCCACCTTCAAGAAGCTATCTCACCCTGTAGTCTCCCTCCAAAGACAATAATAATTTCCAGTCAGCAGAGCAGTGATTTAAAATATGATATATAAATAAGTCATTACAAGCTAGACCAAGATCGCTGGCTGAAATGCACGTTTCCTTAAGAAAATAGACTGGGAAAACTTTAAATAAAATACTTAACAGTCTTTTTAATGTTTTAATTATTGGTTTGGTGCCAGTTTTTTTTTTTCACTAGACAAAAATTCAACCGTTAAAAATATGGCACCAGGGCTGTGCCTGGATGCTGGCCAGTAAATGTTGACAGGGTACCACCGACGGGGCAGTGCGCCCAGTGTGATTATGAGTGCGTTGCCTTGGCTTTGCGTTTTGAGGAGTGTTTCGGGGCTGTCTCAGCCTTAGCTCCCCTCCCCCTTCCCCCGTTCTCTCCGCTCCCCCCTCCCCCTTTCTTCCACGTGTTTGTTGAGTAGTCACCACATCAGAGCAAGGCAGGTAAGGCCCCGCCTCCTTGGAGCTTACCTTCTGGAGAGTGAGAGAGAAAATTAGGTCAAGAAGTACATTCCAGGGCTTCCCTGGTGGCGCAGTGGTTGAGAGTCCGCCTGCCGATGCAGGGGACACAGGTTCGTGCCCCGGTCCGGGAAGATCCCACACGCTGCAGAGAGGCTGGGCCCGTGAGCCATGGCCACTGAGTCTGCACGTCTAGAGCCTGTGCTCCGCAACGGGAGAGGCCACAGCAGTGAGAGGCCCGTGTACCGCAAAAAAAAAAAGAAAAAAAGTACATTCCAGGGCTTCCCTGGTGGCGCAGTGGTTGAGAATCTGCCTGCTAATGCAGGGGACACAGGTTTGAACCCTGGTCTGGGAGGATCCCACATGCCGTGGAGCAACTAGGCCCATGAGCCACAACTACTGAGCCTGCGCCTCTGGAGCCTGTGCTCCGCAACGAGAGAGGCCGCGATAGTGAGAGGCCCGTGCACCGTGATGAAGAGTGGCCTCCACTTGCCACAACTAGAGAAAGCCCTCGCACAGAAACGAAGACCCAACACAGCAAAAATAAATAAATAAATAAATTAAAAAAAAAAGAAGTACATTCCAGAGAGCGAGTGATGCTCTGATGACAAGGGGTGAGAGAGAGGAATGGGAGCTCCCCCAGGTAAGCGGTTTGGGAATCATCCTGGTGGAATGTCCTGGAAGGGTTTCAAGGCTGCCCAGGCTGCCCCGCGAACAAGGCGTGGTCCGCGTGAGCACACAGCCCCCCCCACCCCCGATTTCTCCCCTGCTCTTCCTGCCACAGAGCCTGGCTTACTTCGGGGACAGGTGTGTCCTTTCCCAGGTGGTGGAGGCCCCTGTAGGTTTCCTGGTCGAGACGTGGTACAGTTATCATCCCCACTCGACGCTGAGGAAACTGAGACTCAGGGACACCAACTCCCACCCAGACAGCCGGGCTCCAGGGCGGCCGTGTCCACCCTCCGCCTCGGTCCCTTCACTCTTCAGATTCCTGACGCCCGGTCCCACAGGGTCCTTTGCGCTGGCGCTTCTCCTGTGCTTACGTGTGGTGACTGTTCGGGACCGAACGGGAACAAAACCACGTCTAAGCATCTGCAGACGTTCTCAGACCCGTTACCCCAGAATCGGTGCGGCTGGACCGTGCAGGACTGGGGGTGGGAGGGGGCGGGTGATGGGAAGCCCGCGTTCCCAGGGTGATGTGGAGGGAAGTTGTGTGCAAATCCGAGACCTGAGTCAGCAGCTGTGCGATTCTGCCCCGCGTTCAGAGGGTGTGCTGGTGGGTGACCCGTGGGCCCGCGTGATGAGCCGCGTGTGCTCTGGACGGGGCGGAAGGCAGGGCGGGGCCGTGTTTCTGCAGGATCCGCCACATCTGGGTCCTCCTGCGTCACAGAGCTGCGGGAATTGGGGTGACTGAAGTCTCCAGGTCCAGAGCCTGACAAGCCAGAGGCCCACAGCCCCTGTCGGCACCTGGACGTCTGCACCCTTCGCTTCCCTTAAGAAAAGTTGGTGTCGTGCTATCTCTGAACCACACACTGTGGGCTGCACTACACTGGGATGATCATAAAACATCGCCTGGCCAGTGTGGCTGCTGTCCGGGGTGGGATGTACTCTCACTCAGCCCAGGGGATTTATCCAAAGGTTGTGTTAAACGTCCTCTGAACAGGACTGAGGTGGGTCCACAAGTCATCTGATTGAGGGGGGCCTGGTCTTGTAGCTGCTGCTTTGAGCTGAGCACACAGCAAAGTTGTTTGGGGGCATTTTATTTAAAAATGGAAATCTCGGGGAGGGTCATGCCCACATTCCCCCCCATCACTCGGGCCAAGCGCGTCCCTATTCACACAGGGCAGGTGCGCCCTGGGTCAGCTGCTTGCTTTGGGTGGAGTCTAGGCCCCTCCCCACTTAACGCACAGCCTTAGTTGTGAAGGTCAGCACCGAGGCAGCACGTCTGGACCGAGTTAGCGAGGCTCCCGACATCGTCAGCGCTCACTCGTCAAGTCCCCGAGGAAGGAGGAGGCTTCCTTCTCTTGTCACCAATTTGGTTATTATTTACTGTCTGCTCTTCAGGTGTCAGACTCTGGTGACATGAAAGCACAATTTCCATGATCTACCCTGTGGGTGGATGTTTTTAATCGATATGAGAGATTTCCAAGTTTGTTTAGGGGCATTTCAGAGCTTTTGCTTTGTCCACTTGATTTTTTTTTGAAAGAAATTTATTTATTTATTTATTTGGTTGCACTGGGTCTTAGTTGTGGCTATCAGTCTCCTTAGTTGTGGCATGCGAACTCTTAGTTGTGGCATGCATGTGGGATCTAGTTTCCTGACCAGGGATCGAACCCGGGCCCCCTGCATTGGGAGCACGGAGTCTCATCCACTGTGCCACCAGGGAAGTCCCCACTTGATTTTTTATTAGTGCAGAATATGAAATCTTCGGCTGGTCTCAATATTTTAATTAAGGAAGTTTTCACGTTGCATAAAGGACTGAAAAAAATCTAAAAGAGCCTAAATGCCTTTAAAAATGGCTTCCTAATATTATATGAAGACGTATGAGCTCCTTTAGTGAAGGTGTTTTAGGTAAGCAATTTCGTAATTTGTCTTCTCCAAAGTAATAATTTCAGAAGAAGGTAAGTGAACTTATTTTCTGAACATTGGGCTATCTAAACATGCTCCAGTGATGGAAACCCAGAACAGAAGTGAGAGCTGGCATCTGCCTATCTAGGACACAGCTGAGGGGGACACAGGCTAGTGTGGACAGAGGCAGGAAGGTCTCAGGTCCTGCTCACCATATGCAGGGGACGCCGGCAGCCGCTGCTTGATGCCGTGTCTGGCTCAGGACACCGTGAGTCATCCAGATACAGCAGTTACCCCTTGGGCCCGAGTGGACGGCCCAGCACTTCCGGGGATTCCTTTGGGTTATTCAGTTCCAGTTTCCCCTTTTCTTGGTTTAACTTTTAAAATCAATTTTTTTATTACAAGTAATAATTCCTTTTAACAGTTTTAGATTATGTATTCATTCATCACATTAAAAAAAGAACTCAAAATTCTTTGCCAGGCAAGACATGTTTGTATTTTATAGCTTTTGTTATTGTGGTAGAAAATGAGTAACATTAAGTTTGCCATCTTAACCACTTTTAAATGTTCGGTTCAGTAGTGTTAAGTATATTCACAATATTGTGCAACAGATCTCCAGAACGTCTTCGTCTTGCAGAACAAACTCTGCCCCGCTAAACACTCCGCTCCCCCAGCCCCGGCACCCACCGTTCTGCTTTCTGTTCCTATGAACTGGCCGCTTTGCAGACTTCACATAAATGGAAACGTACAGCAACTGTGCTTTTGTGTCTGGCTTATGTCACTGAGCATGGTGTCCTCAAGGTCCATCCACGCTGCGGTGTGTGTCGGAATTCCCTTCCTTTCTAAGGCTGAGCAATACGCTGCCGTGTGTTCAGACCACATTTCTTTAATCTGCTGCCTGCACCCGCCTCTTGGGATGGGCACAGCTGTGCAGGCATCTCTGTAGCGGTCAGGAGGCTGAGAAGCCGTGGTGCGTGCTAGGGCCAGTTTTGTCTGTGGACCGTTTTCATGCCCGTTCAGTTCAGTTAGGTCTTATTAACAAAAAAGTCAGCTTCTTGAGGACATTTTGTGCGGAGCGGTCAGCCTAAGTCCCCTAGATGCTTTCCCCAAACAGATCAAGTCAAGGAAGCTGTGCTTGGGGACAGGAACTCGAGGACCAGGGCTGGCTCTGAGCAGTGGGTGGAGGACCACGCTCCACGGCTGTGACACGAGGGCAGGGCGCGGGCGCCTCCACTCCCGGGCCGCTTGTCTCGCTGGTGGTGTCAGGCGTTGGCCCGTCCACTGCCCATGGGCGTCTCGCTCTGGTGCTCCTGGGTTTCACTGGGCCCTCTGGTAACGAACATGGTGTTGTCCCTACCGCTGGCGGTCTACCTGCAGCAATTCCCAGGAGTTTATTCCCGGCTTGCACTGTGTTTGTAAACACAGACCACTCCAAGGGGGTCACCCTGCGTGGAGAGGATGTGTTTATGCAGGTCATTGGGTGGCGTGTGCTGGAACCGCTTGCCTTTCCTGAGCCCTGGAGCTCAGCTTGGCTGGCTTGTCCCTGGGTTTCACTTCCTGGTTGTCTGAATACTAAGTTGCTTTTTACGGCAGAATTAAGATATGTCTAAATGTTCGCAAAGCCCATTGTTTGGAGAGTTTTGGGTAGGAGAGCGACTTCTCTGTTTCTTTCTGTAATTTAATATTTTTCAGGCCACACGGTCTTGGGGTAGAAGTGGTCACAAGGAGAGAAACTCAGAGAAACTTCCTATATATTTTCCACACAATTACGGTGTGGGTTCTAGTTCATCCCCAATTCCCCAGCTGTTTCTGGGAGTCTCGTGGGCTGGGGTGCTGTGCTCTGAGCAGCTGAGCTGTCATTTCCCAGTTTCCTGCTCTGGTTAAGGGAGTTCCTCCCTCGGAGGTCCTGGGCCTGGGGCGTTTCTGGGCCCCTCCATCCAGCCTGCCCCAGACGGTTGTGGCCCACATGCCTCGTGTAATATTAAAGTTATAAATCAAGGCAACAGACAGGTACCAAATGTACATGTTCTATTGTTTTATCCTGATAAATGTGTTCATAATGACAAAATAAAAATATATGTAAAGCTACAATTCTTATATGACTGAAAGCAAAATATCAAGGATGAATTTATTATTCCACATAATAATATGTGGAATAATAATTATTATTATGTATGGGTGTTCTGTAGATGTTTGAATGAATAATCAAATAAAACATAAACAATTAATACATAGCACAGGGTTTCCCTGGTGGCGCAGTGGTTAAGAATCTGCCTGCCAGTGCAGGGAACGTGGGTTCGAGCTCTGGTCTGGGAAGATCCCACATGCCGCGGAGCAACTAAGCCCATGTGCCACATCTACTGAGCCTGTGCTCTAGAGCCTGCGAGCCACAACTACTGAGCCCATGTGCTGCAACTACTGAAGGCCACGTGCTCTAGAGCCCGTGCTCTGCAACAAGAGAAGCCACTGCAATGAGAAGCCCGTGTACTGCAACGAAGAGTAGCCCCCGCTCACCGCAACTAGAGAAAGACCTTGCGCAGCAACAAATACCCAACGCAGCCAAAAATAAATAAAATAAATAAATAAATAAAAATTTTAAAAAAGAACACTGATTTTAAATATATATATATATAGCACATAAAATTTATTTTCTCTTGCCTAATTTCAGCTAAATCACGAATTATATAGATCTAATAAAGATTTTTACATAATTTGTGTTCAATTGACAGTAATGCTCTAAATGATTAAAATGGAAATATTTTATAAAAATATAAATTAAAACAAGTGTAAAATTATTAAAAATTAATATTTTCATGTTTTTGAAAAATCTTTTTTCTTTTAAAATATTAAAATTAAAGTGCAAATTTTAAAAATGAATATTCATCTTAAAGTTATTGAAATAAAACTGAAAATTTAAATTTAATTTTAAAAAGCCTGATGATGTCTTACATAATTTTTGTCATATTTGTATTTTCATGAACATGAAACAATTTGTATTTCTAGCATTAAATGTCATCTCGTTGCCGATGTAAAGAATTGGTATTATGCTCGTGTGTTGTGTCTAGACCAACATACATAAGTTTACGAGTAACTTAAATGGTTTAAGATTGTGAGCTGTTTCTCAGTCACTGTGGTTTCTCAGCAGTGGTTGTGAGTACCGTGCTGACATGTGGACCCCTCAGGATCTGTGAATAGACACCATAAGAAAAGCAAGAGAAGGGGCTCTTGGCGACCTGGGTGCCGCTGGGAATCTCTGCTATGTAAGGGTCTGCTGCGTTTAAGCTGAGGCAGGATTGAAAAGGTAGGTTAACTTTCCACACTTGTGTAAAGCGTTCTCACATCCAAGCGTCCCCCCTGTGTGCAAGGGCAGCATCCCCCCCCCCGACCCCAAGCTGAGGGCAGCGGTCCAACCCGCAGACCGGCACAGCACCTGGACACAGCTGCCCATCGTGCTGAGGATGGTGGGCTGGAGCTGGGGAAGTGGCGACTGGGTCTGGCGGCACTGCATCCCTGGGGGACGGTGCTGGGCTGGACCTCATGTGAACGATGTGCCCTCGGCGCTCCTCCTTCTTCAGTTTGTTGTTTGCTGTTCACGATGGGCAGAGGTGGGTGCAGGCCCCTCTTGCCTGGTCTAGCTCCTGAGCTCTCGGTCTGAGGCTGTGCCAGAGTCGGGGAGGGTCTCCCTCCTTGACTGGTGTTTCATTCCTTTATAGACCAGCATGGACATGTGCCCTTGATGTCCTGAGGGAGTCGGACGAAACAGCTTTCGTTTCTACTTGGTCTGTGTTTCATTCCTCTCTCCCTGGGAGTCAGACACGAGCTGGGGAGCGGAGTGGAGGTGCTCTGAGTAGCGTACATCGCCGTGCTGTCTGTACACAAAGAAAGCTCACCTTCAACATGTACTCGCTGGATTTGGGCCACCGCTGTGGACCTTGACTCTCTCCTCTCTTAAGAAGACATCTTTCTTGGGCATCTTGACTCCTCATGCAAATATCCCCCATGGGCTCCTCCATCTGTCTTCCCAAAATACACTAGACACGCACCCTCGAAGTGCCTGATATGTCGCATCACATTTATATGCTGTTATAGCAATGGAAACGAGAGAGCATATAAACCAGCAGTTTGGCGTCCATGTAATATTGCTTTAATAAAACTCGTTAGAATTCTTAGCTTTGGGGAAATTTTCACTGTCTTTCTTTTTTCCTAGTGAAGGGATCTTTAAATTCAGTATTAAGACTTTATATGTGCTATTTTATTTAATTTTCATGTTATCCCTGCAAGATAGTTGTTGTTTTCTCTACTTTTTTTTTTAGATGAGAAAATGAGTTTTATAGAAATTAAGTAATTTGCTATTAGTAAGTGCCAACATCAATATTTGAATACTGGTCTGTTTGATTTCAAAGTCTTTGTTTTTTGTGATAAACTACTTCCTGGTTTTCACTGCTGCAAGTAAAATTCTATTTAAAAATTTTAAATGGGAACCAAAATTATTTCTTATGATGGAATTTGGGGAATGGATGAGCATCTATAATTATCACCTTTGATGCTTAGTGCTTCTGGCATCTGCAAGGCTGTTGACATCTGTTGGCTGTTTTCCCTGGGGAGATATCATGGCTTGGGAACCTTAGTTTATGATTCATTAAAAACCAAAATAGCCATAATACAGGGTTCTGATTATGGGATAGATGCTGGTGAGAACATTAAGAGGACAGGACAGAAGACTGGGAGAACATGATGATCGGTTGACTGTGCTATTCTTTTCTTTTATTTTTATTATATATATATATATATATATATATATATATATATATATATATATATTTATTTATTTATTTATTGGCTGTGTTGGGTCTTCATTGCTGTGCGCGGCAAGTGGGGGCTACTCTTCCTTGCGGTGCCTGGGCTTCTCATTGTGCTGGCTTCTCTTGTTGTGGAGCACGGGCTGTAGGCACGTGGGCTGCAGAAGTTGTGGCATGTGGGCTCAGTAGTTGTGGCTTGTGGGCTCTAGAGTGCAGGCTCAGTAGTTGTGGCACACGGGCTTAGTTGCTCCGCAGCATGTGGGATCTTCCTGGACCAGGGCTCGAACCCATGTCCCCTACATTGGCAGGCAGATTCTTAACCACTGCACCACCAGGGAAGTCTCCGTGCTATTCTTTTAAAACTCTAAATAGAGACTTGAAGAACAGTGAAGGGTTTGCTTATTTGGTTGTGGATGACAGGAAGCTGGTGGAGATATAGGTCATGTTGGACGAGATCATCTGAAAGGTAGTGTGATGAAAATCCAATAGGCCAAATAAGTAAATTGGTAAATATTGTACTTTGTTTCAAAAGGTCACTACACTAGAAGAAGTTCAAGAAATGTGAACAAAAGTGGTAAAATAAAAACAAGGACTGGGAGAGGGGTTACTACTAGCAAAATGGTGGTCTGAGAAGCTCTGAGCTTTTGCTTCCCCATGGAAACACTGAAAGAAACAAACAGAAACTGTCTCAACCAGCTTTGTCAGGGCTCTGGAAAACAGTCAGTTTACAGCCACCAAGCAAACACCCAGTCAAGAAAAAGCCACATTCAAAGTGGTCAGGAAGTTTTGTGGTGTTCTTACTTACTCTTACCCGACTCCTTCCCTGGGGTGGTGGCAGGTTTGAAGCTGCAGCAGCCTAGTTCCCAGGTCCCTTCCTTAAACTGGAGGGAGGAGAGCAGACTTTACTGGGAAATTACTGTTTGTCTATTCTAAACTGGGGGATACCTAAAAGACTAATGCAAGGTGCTCATCTGTTTTGCCTAACTCAGAACTTAGAAGGAAAAACTGTGGGCAGTGCCCCCAACAGCTACACAGGGTCACAGCTGCCTAGGGCAAGACATAGAGTAGACAATCTAGGGCCTGGGGGAGACGGTGGAGTGAGACTCTGGAAATTAGGGAATTCAAAAGCAGCTGTGTGTGTAGGAGCATTAGAAATCCAAATGCATACCTTGGCAAGCTGCATGTTCAAAAAGGACACGAGAAGACATTAAGCTTTCACCTTAGGCTGATTCCTAGGCTCAAAGCAAGCCTGACTGAGTGTTGAAGGAGCTCCCCAGACAGGGCCAACTGATAAAGACTTGTGACATTCAAGGAAGACTCTCACATTAGCTGAACACAGTGTAAAGGACAGACTCCAGTGATCACACGGGACAAAGACTAGTCTTTGCAAAAATAGTTTGGGAAAGTCTCAAAACTAATGGTCTACTACAAGGATCAACAAACAAAAAAATTCCTGGAGAAGGAGGTCAATCTTATTTCCAGAGATACTACACTGTAATATTAAAGGGCCCATTTTTTAAGAAAAAAATCACAAGGCATACAAAGAAACAGGAAAACATGGCATGTTCAGAGGGAAAACATTGACAAAAACTGTCTCTGAGGAAGCTCAAACATTGGACTTACTAGACAAAGACTTTAAAAAACTCTCCTAAATGTGCTCAAAGACCTAGAGGAAAACATGGAAAAAGAACTGAAAGAAATCAGGAAAATGATGTGTGAACAAAATGAGAATATCCACAAGGAAGGAGAAATTATAAAAAAGACCAAACAGAAATACCAGAGGTAAAAAGTACAATAAATGAAATGAAAAATTTACTGCAGGAGTTCAATAATAGATTTGAACAGGCAGAAGAATCAGTGAACTTGAAATAGGACAACTGAAATTATGGAGTCTGAGGAACAGGCAGAAAATAGAATTTTAAAAAGTGAACAGAATCTAAGGGATTTATGTGATACTATAAGCAGACCACTGTTTGCATTATGGGAGTCCCCAAATGAGAGAGTGAGAGAGAGGGACTACTTGAAGAAATAATGGCCAAACTCCCCAAGTTTAATGAAAGATGTGAATCTACAAATAAGAGAGCTCAATAACTCTGAGTTAGATAAACTCAGAGTGACTCACGTGGAGATACACTGTAATCAAACTGTCAAAAGACATGGCAAAGACTATCTTGAAAGCCTCAAGAAGAAAGCGACTCATTACGTACAAGGCATCCTCCATAAGATGATCAGCCTATTTCTCAGAAGACACTTTGGAGGTCAGAAGGCAGTGGGATGATAAAGTGCTGAAAGAGAACTGTCAACCAAGAATTCTCTGGTAAAACTGTCCTTCCAAATGGGCAAGAAACTAACACATTCCCACACAAACAAAAGCTAAGGAGGTTCATTACAACTAGACCTGCCCTACCAGCAATGCTGATGGGATCTCTCAGGTTGAAATGCAAGGACGTTTGACAGTAAATAGTAGTCACAGGAAGATATAAAGATCTCTGGTACAGGTAAATACATGGCAAATGTGGACACCAGTATTACTGTAATTTTGGTTTATAACTCCACTTTTTATTTTCTACAGGGTTTAGAAGATAAATACATAAGAATAAAAATCTATGTAAGTTGTCACATGATGTATAAAGATGTAGTTTGTGACCTCACTAATCTGGAACTGTGTGGGGTAGAGTTTTTGTATGTGATTGAAGTTGCTTCCAAAATTTCAGATTTGATTGTCATCACTTTAGGGTACTAAATGTGATCCCCATGGTAACCACAAAGAAAACATCATAAAATATACACAAAATGAATTGAGAAAAGGATCAAACTGTCACTACAAAGAATCAGCTAAGCATAAAAGGCAGTAATGGAGGAAATGGGGGACAAAAAGTGACATGAGGTATACAGGAACAAATGGCAAAATGGCAGAAGTAAGTCTTTCCTTATCAGCAGTGACTTAAAATTTAAATGGACTAAACTTTCCAAACAGAAGGCAGAGATTGGCAGGATGAATTTAAAAAGACAGAAACATGATCCAACTACACGCTCCCTTCCTGAGACTCACTTTGGCTCTAAGGCCACACATAGGTTGAATGTGAAAGGATGGAGTGGGGTCAGCATCATGGCAGCATGGGTCATTCCTTTCTTCTCTCCCCTTTGATTTACAATTAACTGGACACCCATGACTGAGCCTAACCAGCACATTACCCCAGGACACCTGGAAGCTTCTACCCACCTGTGCAAATGAAAGTCAGCAGACAGGCCTCCGTGGGGCTGTGGCTGCAAGGGAGTGGGTGCGCCTGCCCCACTGCCACGTGGCGCGATGGGGAAAGGCAGCCTCGGAGTGTAGACCCGGGCAGGCGTCTGTGGCTGACAGAGGATCCCTGGGGGTCCAGCCTGCCGATGGGAAGTCGGGCCCCCCTTCAGGGCAGGGTAGAGATGGGCTTTGAGGGAGAGGGGGTGGAGGAACTCACCCCGTCCGCTTCCCCCCACAGGGTGACGCTGCAAGGTGTCAGCGGTGACCTCTCTGGCCGAGAAGGTGGAAAGCGTGAGTGACCGTCTGGCTGACCCAGATGTGGGGCTGCAGCTGGGGGGACCTGTTTCTCTCCTGCAGCACCTGGGTTTCTGAGGAGGGACGTCTGACTGGGGACGGAGAGAGGAAAGAGAGGCGAGAGAGACAATATCAAAAGGCACTGAAGGGGCGTGTCTCCTGCTCTCTGCTCCGGGATTCTGGCAGGAGGTCCACCCACTGGACCTCGGGCAGTGCCCTACTCGAGGGTCCCCTACTGGGCCCGTGGGGACCCCCAAAGCCCAGTACCAAGTCCACTCCTATCCCCACTCTATGCCAGCTCCTGTGCACCATCCTCAGTGTATCCGCGGAGCTCCTCCAGGAGAAGTTGCAAACCTGAGCTATAGCGCCACCTTCTGGGACACAAAAGAAAGGGTTCTAATTGCCAGCCTGTCGAATTGAGAGAAACAGAGTAAATAGAGAGCCTTAACTAAGAAAGGTGTCTGCTACTTCAAATGCGAAAGTAGAGGCACATATAGTCAAGCACTATGAAAAATCAAGATAATATGGTATTAGGAAAAGAAAATGATGGGACTTCCCTGGTGGCACAGTGGCTAAGAATCCACCTGCCAATGCAGGAGACACGGGTTCAAGCCCTGGTCCAGGAAGATCCCACATGCCGCGGAGCAACTAAGCCCGTGCGCCACAACTACTGAGCCTGTGTGCCACAACTACCGAAGCCTGCACACCTAGAGCCCACGAGCCACAACTACTGAGCTTGTGCACCTAAATCCTATGCTCCACAACAAAGAGAAGCCACTGCAATGAGAAGCCTGCGCACAGCAACGAAGAGTAGCTCCCGCTCGCCGCAACTAGAGAAAGCCCGTGAGCATCAACAAAGACCCAACACAGCCATAAATAAATAAATAAATAAATAAATAAAAGAAAAAGAAACTGATAATTCTTCAGCAACTGAACTCAAGGGTTAGAATATTGCAATCTACCTGATAAAGAATTCAAAATAGCTGTTATTAAGAAATCCCATGAGCAACAAGAAAACTCAGAGAGGCAATTCAGTGAACTCAGGAATAAAATCAACAGAGGGTATCTTTACCAAAGACATTGGAATTAATAAAAAAGAACCAAACAGAAATTCTGGAGCTGAAGAATTCAGTGAATGAGATGGAAGGGATAGCTGAGAGCTTCCCAAGCCTGGCAAGGAATTAGACGGCTCAGTGCGAGCCCATTAAGCTGGTAGAACACCTTACTACCGCAATACAAAAAGACCGTCTCATTAGACACATTCTAATGAAACTCAAAAAGTCAGTGATAAAGAAAGAAGCTTGAAGGCAGCCAGTGAGAAAAAGAAAGTAACCTACACACGAGCCCCTATTAGGCCAGGAGCAGATTTCTCAGCAGAAACCCCACAGGCCAGAAGAGAGTGGAATGACTCAGAGTTGAAAGATAAAAGTTGCTTAACCATGGATACTTTACCAGGCAATGTTCTTTTTCAGATATGAGGAGAAATAAAGGTTCTCCCAGAGAACAAAAGCTGAGGGAGCTCACCACCACTAGACCTGCCCTGCAAGAAAGGCTGAAAGGAGTTTTTCAAGCTAAAATGAAAAGACACTGATCAGTGACATAAAAACACATGAAAGTACACAACACTGCAGTATAGGTGAAAAATAGGCCTTCAGAATTAGAAAACTGTAATTCTATGTTAGAATGGTGTGTTAACCACTCAACTATTATATAAAGATGAAAGAAACAGCATGAAAAATAACTACGGCTACTGTAATTTGTTAATGAATTCACAGCATAAAAAGATGTAAGTTGTGACATCAAAAAATATAAAAGGGTAAGAGTAAAAGGGTGGAGCCTTTATAGGTGAGTGCAGACGAATTGCTCTCAGCACAAAATGGAGGGCTTTACCTATGAGGTGTTTTATGGTAACCACAGAGCCATGCCGGCCGAGCCTCCCCAGGGGGCCACCTCCGGGTCCCGCCTCACGTCCCCGTGGATGGACCCGTGGACAGACCCATGGACAGACCCACAGGTGGACTGTGCCACTGAGTCAGGGCAGCAGCTGGAAGCCTCGTGGGCGCTCCCTGCCCCACCCCAGGGAGAAGCACCCCCGTGCCCGGGCCTCCTGCCCTGGGGGCTCTGGGTCTGTCTCCACCTGCTTCGGGGCGGCGGTGAGACCAGCGTCAGCGGGGACAGGACAGTCGCCGTCAGCTGTATAGACGCCCGGCGCCCACATTCCAGCCGCACGGAGCAGGCCGGAAAGGGCCCTCTGCCGTCCTCCTCCCTGGCCACCCCACCTCGGTGTGGGCAGTGGGCTCCATGCTGGGCTACACCCGCGTAGGAATGGCCGCAGGGAATGACCGATTACAAGGCTGGACCCTGGAGCCTCGGGCCACACATTTGAACTTGTCTCCTTCTGAGCAGCTCCTCGTTCCCGACTTCCTGGGATTTACTGTTTGCCTTTCAGCCACCGTTGCCGGGGTGGATAGGTGCTTGGGGTGACAGCTGTCAGTCCTCCTAGCTGACAAATGCGCGCATGCATGTATACACAGTGCGCATGTGCGTGCAGAGCCCCACGTGCACGTGCACACACGTGTGGCCGGGCCCGCGGCTCCGGAGCCGCCCTCGGTGTGGCCGGCCTCCAGCACCCTCCGCGTCTCGCTGCTCCGATGCGCCCGAGCGCGCGGCCGTTCCGGCGAGGGGGCAGCGTGCTGAGGACGCGCAGGTGGCGGCTGCTTCTCACAGTGGACCCAGCCTGGGTCTTTCAGGGGCGACGTCAGAGCGAGCTTCGCCGGCTGCGGGCTCGTCGGAGGCCCGGGGATGGATGAAGACCTTCCGCAGCAGCAGGACACGTGCCCGGGAGGTGATGCCTGGTCCTGTCCCAATTTCAGGCTCCGAGGCCAGCGATGGGTGTGGCTGTGACTGTAGCTGAGCGCCTGACACGTGTAGTGGAACTTCTGGAACCGATCCAGGTTCAGGGTCTGGCTGGTGGGGCCTCTGAACAGGCAGGTTTTCTTAATCAGCTGGAGGTGCACTTGACAGAAGTACCAGAAGTTCAGTCAGTCACCACGGGACAGCGTCTGCTTTTCCCTTTTCTCAAGACGTCCAGAGAGAGGCAGTCTGGGGCTGGCGTGGGCGCCGCGTCCTCGGCTCGTCCGTCCCCAGCCCCGCCCAGTGTGCGGTTTTTGTCCTGATTCCAAGGATGCCGGCTGCATATCCAGACATCCCTTCTGTGCTCCCGGCAAGAGGGAAGAGCAAGGGAGGAGGGCAGGAGGTGTTTGCCAGCTGGGGCCCCCTTTTCTTAGGAAAATGATGGCTTTATTAGAAGGGCCACTGAGTGGAATTCCATCTAATCACCCTGACAGGTCCCAGCCGTCCCGGCTGCAAAACGCTCTTCTGTTAGGACGGAAGGACAGAAAGGATGGTGGTGAATTCCAGCAGGTTCCTGACACATCCGTTAAATGCAGGCGCTGACCCAGGGAGTGGCCGCCTGTCATTTCACGTGTCAATTACACAATGACGTAAATATATCAGCTATACATTACATATAATACTCTTCTGTGAGGATCCTCTAGGAAGCGCTAGCCACTGAAAATCTTTGCCCACCTCAGTGGGCCGGGCTGGGGGCTCCACGGGAGAGAGGGGCAGGGCTCTCGGATGAGTAGGCAGGGCCGTTTTGGCAGAGACTGGGTGAGCATTGCCCCTGGTCCAGAGAAGGGGAGGTGGGCACGGCTTCGGGGGCTGGTGATTATTCCTGAGGCTCTAAAAAATGCAGCCATAAAGTTACTCAGTTTTCTTTCTGGCCCAACCTAGCGATGGAGATGATATCGTTAAATACGTGGCCTTACAGGTTTCCAGGTGAAAATGCGTTTGGACGAGCAGACAGAGGTTTGGGAATTGTCATCGACTATGTCGTTGCTGGTCACTCAGCAGCCAGACCAGATCTAAGCCCAGGTCTGTGGATTCTAAATTCAGGCCCCACTTCCATCCCAAGTGCCTCCTGCTTTAATTCACCCCTCTTGTCCTGCATCTCCATTTAATCCTTTAGGATTGGGAATTTGGAGCAGTTCTGAGAGAGAAAACGGCAAAGAGGAGGGCATTTTGTAACTCGGGGAGAGGCTGCCCTCTGCGTGGCAGCCCTGGGGCCCGGGTGCTCGTGCCCCCGGCTTCCCTCTGAGCCCCCCGCCCCTTCGTCTTCACATGCGTCGCTCCTTTTGAAAAAATATTCATTGTTCATTGTAAGGTCATATTTTGCATGTGGTGCATATTTTGTGTATCTGTCTAGAGAGAAGCTCAGGTAAGGAAATCAGTTAGACAAGATCCCATTGTTTAGAAATAATCACTCAATTTGTTGACTGAACACTAAAATCTTCCTGTGTGTATATAAAATACGCAAATGCAGGCAGATAGATATTCACATACATAAGGTTATACCGTATTAGGTCTTGTTTCCTAGTTTTTCATACACCAACATGGCATGGACCTCCATCGGTGCCCACGGAGCAGCTCTGCGCCATGAGTTTCTGGTGGTCGGGAGCCGAGCTGCCTGCTGCTTGGACCGGTTCCCGCACACCGGGTCCTGACTCGCCTGGGCGTGGACGCACCTGCCCGTCCGTCCACCGGGCAGCGAGCAGGGGTGGACCACGAGGGCCGTGGGCAGCGCAGCCGTTAGCAGTGGCAGTGAGGGCAGAGGTTCTCACGGACGCCTGGGACGCCGAGTCCCGACCACACTGGGTAGCTTTCCCTCCGGGGAGGGCGAGGGCCACAGTCCTAAAGTAAATGGAAGAGACTGGAGTTTAGAAAACATGACAGAGTTGAAAACTTAAAGCTGGATCACACAGGAACATCCCTTAGAAAAGAGCTGTTGGGACCGGGAGGTGTGTTTACATTTCCGCAGCCGTTTACGGTTTGGAGTCCTCCCGAGCCTTAATCCGGCCTGGGGTCGGGGGTGCCCCGGGCAGCACTGTCGGGATGGGGCCTCTTACTACGGACATGGGGGCGCGTTGGGCCCTGAGAACCCGCGTTCACGTGTCCGCTTCCGTTCAGTGTTTGTTTCAGGCTGACGTCAATACCATGCCTGGAGCTTGGGCCCCTGACATCGACACGTGCAGCATCCCTGCTTTTCCTGTGGGTTGAAAAGCCACTGCAAACACAGCGCAGGGGCTCGGTTCATAGAGGCCGGAGCAGGCGTGGGGAAGCCGGCGGGCCGGCCGAGGAGCGCCCTCCCCGCCCCCGGCAGCAGGGAGGGACCCCCTCGCCTGGGCCCTGGGACCTCGGGATGGTTCTGGGTGGAGAGGAAGCCGGTTGCTGCCTGCAAACCTTCGTTCGTAAGCATTTCTGGTAAAGGGCTTTCAGAAGAAAAGATCTGAGTCTCCAGAGCTCACTGAATTGGTTGTGGTTTCTTTCTTCATTCTGGTGAAGTTTCAGTGTCATTTCGTATTTGTAACTGTGTATTCTTTTTCTTAAGGAACGGTCCCCACCTGCCTAAGATTCTGATCCCACAGAACCTGGAGCCCAGTGGCACGCGATGTTTGGCCAGTGCCATCCGTGCACGCCGGCCGGTGCCCCTCGGGCCCCTTGGGGTCTGGCACGGGGTCGCACATGGTGGGGAGCAGCCCATGTGCGCTGCTCGAGAAGATGAGCCCCCAGGACCCTCTCCCTGAGCCTCGCCGGGTGCCCTCTGCTCTGGTGAAGCGTTTGCTCAGGAAAAGGGAGGATGGAGGGGGCAGTGTCGGGGGCTCCTGCTGGCGCTCAGGCCGAGGGCAGCGGGGACACCGCGGCAGTGGCCTTGGCCCCTGAGCTGAGGGGCTGGGTGCTCACAGCTGCCAGCGCTTGAAGGGCCGACCTCTCCTGTGGCTCAGCCTTTCGGGTCACAGATCAGAAAACAGGTCCCGAGAGGTCACTGCCGGCTGGGGGCCAGGCAGTCGGAAGCACGAGGGGTGGCGTGGGTGCCGGCCAACGAGGACGAGCCCCCGCTTGTGGATTTCAGCGTTTATGTGGCAGCCCCGGGGATGCCGGGGGCCCCGGGGGCGGGTGTGCGTGCCACACACGGGCCAGGTGGGTCTCCTGGTGCCCCTGTGCGCCTTGCCCCGGCCCGCCCTCCCAGCCACGTGAAGACGCGTTGTCCTCGGTCCTATTTTCCGGCCACGACGCCGAGGCTCGGAGTCCGGCGCGTGAGCCCAAGTGGCAGGGCTGGAAGCTGCGGCCTCGGCCGTGTCCCCAGCTCCCGCCTCACTCACTGTGGCCCCAGGAGCACCCCTCCCCTTGAGATGAAGTTATCGCGATGACTCGTGTCAGAAAGGAACCCGCTGAAGGAGGCCCTCTCAGGCCCGCTGCTGAGAAGCACTGGCTCCCACTGAGTGGCCTGGTCGGTTTGGGCTGGGGAGCCTGTGATCAGAAATATATCACGGCGTGTAGTGTGATGATAAGTGAGCTATTTTAGGTAAATGTTTTCTAGCTACTCAGTGTGATCCAAGCAGCTCCTTCTTCTCAAGAATTGGCAGGGCACAAAGGCATTTCCAGTGTTCATCTTCCCTTTAAATAAGGTTAAAAATATTTTCTGAAATTTTTACTTGGAGGCCAAGAAATAATTCCAGCTGTAGTAGAAAAAGGTCTTTTCTCCCTCCCGGGTCTGTCTTCATGAGAAGACTTCTGGGGCTTCTGAAGCTGGGGAGCCTGACTGGGCCTCAAGCCGGGCCGGGCTGTCAGGGGACCCGCAGCAGGGCCTCTGTGCGGCCTGAGGCTCACCTGCGATTTGTGTAAGATCGCGCGCTTTCCGTAAGAATGATGATACCTGTGAGTAGCAGCCCCTGGCTTGTGCTTAAAGCGCCTGCACCCTCTGTCAGGACAGCGACACGAGTGGACTCCTCCAGGAGTCCTTCCGTCTTCTGGAAGCTTCTGGGCTGTGTGGTGTCGTCTTAGACCTCCAGCTGGCGCTCTGGGCGGACAACGCAGAGGGGGCATTTGAGACATTCTTAGGGCCTCGGTTCCACCTGGTCAGCCGTCAGGGCCCCCGTGGGAAGTCTGGCTCTGGTGGCAGGAGAGATATTTCGGGTTCTGCCGTCTCCCCGGAGTGTGGTACGGAGGGGCCTCTCTGTGTTGGTCTGGTCACCATGGTAGCCGGCCGCCCCCACATCTGGACATCTGGAACTCGTCACCCAAGAAGAGATAGAGCTTTTGGACGTTTCCGAGATGGTAATCTGGTGAGTAATCCGTCCTCTGGAACCGTGGCTAATCTTGACTGCGAAGTGATCAGGTTTGATCTTCTTACTGAGGAGACGTGAATTCGGCCCCCGAGTGGGAGGGAGTTCTGTGCTGGTGGACCCTCTGGGCACGGCCCTCCGCCTGCCCCTCTGGGTCTGGCCTGCGGGGCGGTGGTCCCACAGCTCCAAGCTGGTCTGGGACGCCGGGTGACTCGTCTGTTCTGGTCCCAGACAGCGGCCTGTGGTGTGGACGGAGTAGCCAGGGCAGTGGGCTCGTCCTCACCCTGACGTTCCGAGGCCTGTGACGGGCGTGAATCAACTGCTTCGGGTCTGTTCCCTCTTTTGTGAACTGAGGGGCTTGGAGTATCTTCTGAGTTCATTTCTAACTACAAGTCTGTGTGCCTGATGAGGTGCCCTGTTCTGGAAGATTTTTGCTCAGTCAGTGTGATCTGCAGGAAAGCAGTAACTTGTTAAGCATTCTTCCTGTGCTGTCACTGGGCCAGGGAATCTTCTGGGGTCCAGGTGACACAGTTAGACTGAGCACCAGACGGTCTGAACCTGTGTCTCAGCAGTGCTGGAGGGGCCTGAGGACTGGGGGTCTCTCCCGCAGCCCGAGCATCTGCCTCCTGGTCCTGTGGGTGAACTGGGCCCCCGCCGAGCACCAGACGCCTCAACTTCGCAGCCCCACCCGTGTCCAGGGGCGTCTGGGCACGTCTCTCCCGCAGAACCTGCTCAGTAGGTCGACTTTCGAGGTCTCATCAAGTTGTGTCCCACGTGAGCCAGGCTGTCCCCTTCCTTCAGGAGGGGCTGTGAGTAGGACGCACAGTGGGGAACGGGAGAACCTGCGGTGAGCAGAGCACAGAGCCGTCATACAACGCAGGCAGGAGGGTCGTGCAGGACAGCCGAGCACAGCCCCGTGCACGAGGACAGGACGGCGTAGAACAGTGGCCCGTGGCTCGGCGCCGCACTGTGTGCGAGGGCCGCATATCCTGTGCTGCACTGCACGGGGCTGTACTGCCCCGCAGGACGCTGCCCGCACTGCACTGCAGTGTGCCGTGATGCACCAGCTTCCACCGTGCTGTGTCGTCCGGGACCATCTGGGCGGCGTACGCTGCGTCGTGCTGGATTGTGCCGCACTGTATACACTGCACTACGCCGTGTGGCACTGGACCGCAGTGTCCTGCACCGCACTTTGCTGTGCTCTGCAGCTGTGCAGCATTACAGTAGACAGTGTAGCAGAGCGGAGAGTCCCGTACGGTCCAGGACAGTGTAGCAAAGTGCAGTTATTATATCGTCCAGGACAGGAGAGCACAGCTCACACAGGAAGTGCAGTGTGTGTGTGTGACACATCTCAACAGTGCACAGCGCGGTGTGTTCTCTCACGGCTCCCACTCTCTCACGGCTGCATTAGCCAGTGAACCAGGTTCCTCCTACTGGACCCCCAGGCTGCTCGTATGAAGAGCCCAGTCTGTGTGTGTCTGCATGTATGTGTGATGGTTCCCCTGCACCCTGTTTCCCGAATGAGCACGAGGGCCTGGGGTCAGAAGGGCCTTCCTGGAAACCTCTCCAGCCTGGGTGCCTCATGACGGGGGGCAGCTGGTGGGGTCCCGGGGCCGGAGAGGGTGCCCCATGGCCCAGCACGCATGGCCACGTCCCACTCGGAGAACCCCAGTGGCCCCCTTGGCGGGCCAGGCCCGTCCCGTCCTGTGCGGCCACGGGCGACAGCCTGGGGTGCAGGGAGGCCAGATCTGCCCTGTCAGCAGCTCCTCATCCGTCTGCTGAGAGCAAAGCCAGCTCTCAAGCAAACATTTCCTGCGCGGACCGTGTGTTTGTTATGCTTCCCTCGTCTGTTTATGAAGGCTGTGTCAGCCACACTGATTTACATAAACACTGCCGGGCTGGGGGTGGGTGTCCCCCCACGAGCAGCTGAGCACAAACAGCATTCTGCGGCTCTTATTCTTACTGTCTAAACACAGCAGATGTTGCTGAAATGACCCAACAAGGAAAAACAACAAAGGAGACCATTTCAAGGGGGCTTTTGATCAAAATGCATTCCAGATTGACAAAATGTTACGATATTAATGGAATCGATCAGTTAAATGTCATAGTTGGCTCCTACAGAAAGCAAGCCTGATGCAAACGTTTGCAGCTTCCAGACCGTAAATGCCCAGGATGAGCGCCGCGCAGCTGTAAGCGAACCAGCTCTGTCAAGTGCCCTGCCCTCACCTATTTAGTTGTTTATTTGCACGTCCTGCACTGCTGCCCTGGGGCAGCCTCCGTCCTGGGCTCAATGGGGACGCAGAGCCCTGCCTGCGCCGGGGAGTCCCTTTGCCTTCCTTCCTCTGGGCCAGGCGGGTCCACGGGTATAAGATGTGGTCTTGCCCCCAGTGGGCCGCATGGCTAATTTGGAACTTCTCACTGATGTGATTCTGAGAATCAGGTGTTACAGTCCGAGGGGCTGCGGTTGGAGATGGTAGACAAGGGTCGGACCAATCCCTCGAGCTTTACTTTGGCCACCAGGGAATATCTTTCAAAGAGTGTTGGCAAAACCCTGCCATCGAGTCATTTCAATCAGCAGAGGAGCAGCAGGGTTAACCCTTCCATCGTGAGGGGCGACGTAATCCGCTTGAAGGTTGAGAGCGAGCCTTTGTACCATGGGTCCCAGGAAGCAGCGAAGTGGAATACTTGGATTCAGAGAAGGAGCCCTTGGCATGAGCTGGGGATGCCATGGGGACCCTGGGCTGGTGACCCCTGGTGGCGGCAGACCACCTAGTGCAAGGACCGCTGAGGTCCTTCCTGGGCTTCTGTGTCTGGGAGTGGCCTGAGCTGGAGACCTCCGGCCGCTGCAGGTCAGGGCTGGCTGGGGATGGCCTCGCGTCCTGGTGTCGCTGTGTTTGCATCCTGTGTGCGGACAGGGCTTCTTGCTGCCGCTTGGGTTGTTGTGTCCAGATTTGAAATTGGGCTGCTTTTAAAAATTAAACTCTGCCAAGCTCTTAAAACAGACCTTATCACACAGGAAATACCCTGTACCTGTGGCTGCGGTCTCTGAGTTTGTTTCTCACCACGTCACTCAATCACATTTGTCACTGTGGATCAGCACGGTCGGGAAGGCAGGATCAGCCCGGCATCTGTCTGAAGTCCTTCCAGCCGCAGAGGGCGTGGGGCTCGGTCTGGGGGCAGAGACCAGCACCTAGATACGTGGAACCTTTGCAAAACGAGACTGGAAAGGAAACAGGATTAATTCCTTTGGCTCAGGCCTCTTAAAGATGGTGGTGGGAACAGGACTCCTTATAGGTTAAAGGTTAGCCTATAACCTTTCTATAAGTTAATTCTATAGAATTTGGTGTTTGGTGCAGTGGCACATTCGGGTCCATTTTGTAGGTGGAGAAATAAAGACCAGAGAGGCTAAGTGACTTTTCCAAGGTCATGCAGGCTGGGTTTGGCTCCTGCCCATACTGCCTTTTTCAGTGGACTGTGTGTGATCTCTGCTCCACTGCTGAGAAGAAAGACTATGGTATTTATCCCAAGCACACAGTTGGTTCAGTAGCTTTATGGAATGTTTATGAAGGATGAATAATTTCCAGTCGGAGGAAAGCAGTAAAAATGGCAAAATTCTTTTTTTTCCTGTATTCCCATTAGACTTTGGGCACCGATGAATTGTCATTAACTTTTTAAAAATTGAACTTCTTATTTTGAGATAATTGTAGGTTCACATGCACCCTTTACCCAGTTTCCCCCAATGGTGACATCTTGCAAAACTATAGAGCAATGTCGCACCCAAGATATTGACATTGATGCAAAATACAGAACGTCTCCATTGCCACAAAAACCCCTTGTCTCTCCATTTATAGCCGCATCTACAACCTTCCCCTATGCACTCACCTGAAAGGCGGTAACCACCCATCTTTTCTCTGTTTGCATAATTTTGTCATCAAGAATGTTATATAAATGGAATCATATGGTGTGTAACATGTCTCCACTCTGAATTATTTCTAGGGGTTCATACAGGTTGCTGTGTGCCCGAGTAGCTCATTCCCTTTTATGGCTGAGGATTATTCCATGATGTGAAAGGACCACATTTCCCTGGACTGTTCACCCAATGAATGACACCTGGGTTACTTCCATGTTGGCTATTATAGATAAAGGTGTACATTTCTGTATGCTTGTACATTTCTCTAGAATGAATGCCCAGGAGAGCAACTAAGTCATATGGTGGTTGCATGTTTAGTTTTGATGACAAATGAAATTACAATGGAGCAATCAGTTCAGACGTACACACATTGAGTCGGGTGGCCGTTGGGGATCTGCTCTCAGACAGGTCTCTGCCCCACTGAGAAGCTGAACTTTCTCTGAACTGCACCAGGTCCAAGGACACCACCAGCTGTATTCAGAACAGCACCTGCCAGCTGCAACCTTATGGTCTCAAGGTGACTTGTGACTATGCAGCCATTTCAGACCCCACCCGACACTTGCTTGACAAGCCTTACTTCTTATCAGCTCCAGTTATAGCGCTTTTTTTTTTTTATGCGGTACGCGGGCCTCTCACTGTTGTGGCCTCTCCCGTTGCGGAGCACAGGCTCCAGATGCACAGGCTCAGCGGCCATGGCTCACGGGCCCAGCCATTCCGTGGCACGTGGAATCCTCTCGGACCGGGGCACGAACCCCTGTCCCCTGCATCGGCAGGTGGACTCTCAACCACTGTGCCACCAAGGGAAGGCCCCAGTTATAACTCTTGATAAACAACTCATGGAACCAACTGTATCCTTGCAGTTTTTCCTTTATAAGCCTCCCCCATTTTGAAGTCAGGGGAACACAATTCAAGTGCTTCTTTTTTTAAAATTAATTTTTATTGGAGTATAGTTGATTTACAATGTTGTGTTAGTTTCAGGTGTACAGCAAAGTGAATCAGTTATGCATACACATATATCCACTCTTTTTTAGATTCTATTCCCATATAGGTCAGTATTGAGTAGAGTTCCCTGTGCTGTACAGTAGGTCCTTATTAGTTCTCTATTTATATATAGTAGTGCCTGTATGTCAATCCCAGTCTCCCAGTCTTGAACCTGTGTCTTCCAGGCTGCAGTCCTAATAAATCTCAGAGAAACACCTCTTTATTTCAATCAGGTCTCCATTTCTCAGATCTTGGCTAACAGTTTTTATTGTCAAACTCCTTTCCAGAGTGACTATTGTTTTATGTCTCACCAGCAACGTGTCAGTGGTCCAGTTTCTTGATACTCTTCCCAGCATTTAGCGTTATCGCTATTTAAAAAAAATTTTTTTAGCCATTCTGATAGGTGTGTAAAGCTGTCTCATTATAGTTGTTTTTTTTAAAAAATATATTTATTTATTTGGCTGTGGCGGGTCTTAGTTGCAGTACGTGGGATCTTCATTGTGGCATGTGGGATCTTTAGTTGCAGCATGTGGACTCTTAATTGCGGCATGCCTGTGTTCCCCAACCAGGGATTGAACCCGGGCCCCCTGCATTGGGAGCATGGAGTCTTACCCACTGGACCACCAGGGAAGTTCCTCTCATTATACCTTGCATTTCCCTGCTTACTAATGATGTAGAGCATAGTTTTCATGTGCTTATTTGCCGCCTCTGTATCTTCTTCAGTGAAATGTCTGTGTCTTTTGTGCATGTTCTGATGGATTTAAAATTTTTCTTTCTTATTTTTACTGCTAAATTTTGGGGCTTTAACATTCTTTCTCTATTCTTTATATACCCTTTGTCAGATATGTAGTTTGCAAATATTTTCTCCCAGTCTATAACTTGATTTTTCATTCTCTTATCAGTGTCTTTCACAGAGAAAAAGTTTTAAATTTTGATGCAGTCCAATTTAACACTGTTTAAATTGACCATGCTTTCATTGGTGCCCAAAGTCTAATTGGAATACAGGGAAAAAATTGACCATGCTTTCATTATTTTTGGTTGGTTTCTGTTTGTTCTCTCTGTTTTTTGTTTCTCTGTTTTGTTTTTGCTTCCTTCCTGTGGGCTACCTGAACATTTTTTAGAATTCTATTTTGATTATCTGTAGTGTTTTTGAGTGTATCTCTTTCTATAGCATTTTAACTGTTTTTCACTGTGTATTACATTTTATAACTTCTCACAATTTACTGGTGCTGTCGTTTTGCCAGTGGAGTGACTTGTGGAAATCTGCTTCCAATCCTTTCATCTTCCCATTTTTATAACACAATTATCTTAAACATTTCCTCTGCATACATTTAGAACCACATCAGACTGTTATAATTTTTGCTTCAATTGCATGATATAATATAATATAATATAATAATATAATATAATATAATAATATAATATACTCAAGAGAAGAAAAGGTTGTTGTGTTTTCCCATATTTGTGCTTAATGTGTTCTTTCTTCCTTCCTGATGTCCCAAGATTCCTTCTTTTATCATTTCCTTTCTGTTCAGAGAAATTCATTTAGCCATTCTTTCAGGGCAGGGCTGCTGATGACAACTTGTCTTAGTTTTCTTTCATCTGAGGGTTTTTGGTTTCCCTTCCATTCCTCAAGAACGTTTCACTGGATATAGAATTCCATTTGACAGTTTTTTTAATTTCAGTTCTTGAATCATTTTGTGCCATTTACTCTGGCTCCTCTGGTTTCTGATGAGAAATCTGTGATCATTTGGATTCCTTCCCACTATTGGTGAGGTGTGTTTTTTTCTGGATTCTTTCAAGGATTTTCTTTGCCTTAGTTTTCAGAAGTTTAATGATGAGATGTCTTGGGTTTATTTTGTTTGGGATTTGCTTAGCTTCTTGTATCTGTAGGCTATGTCTTCTGCAACATTTAAGACATTTTCAGCCACTTTCTTTGGGTGTTTTTCAGGCCCACCCACTTTCTCCTCTGCTTCTGAGACCCCAGTGGCACACATGTGAGACGTTTTGCTATAGTCTGAGGCTCTTACCTTTTTTCCAGTCCATTTTCTCTGTTGTTCAGATGGGGTAAATTCTACTGATCTGGCCTCTAGTTCACTGATTCTTTCCTCCGTTCCTTCCAGTTTGCTGTTGAGCACGTTCATTGAGTTTTTTAATTTCAGTGACATTTTTCAGGTCGAAAATTTCCATTTGGTTCTTCTTTCTTCTATTTCTTGCTGTGACTTTCTATCTCTTTGCTGAGACTCTATTTTTAATTGTTTCGAGCATGTTTGTATTTGCTCATTGAAGTATTTTTATGTTGGCTGCTTTAAAGTCTTTGCCAGAGAATTCTAACGTGTGTCATCTCAGGGTTGGCATCTATAGATTGACTTTCTTCATTCAATTTGAGATCCTTCTGGTTCTTGGTGTGATGAGAGAATTTAGATTGGAGCCTGAACACTGGTTATTATGTTCGAGCCCTTTGGTTGTTGTCTGTTTCCTCTGACACTGGTCCAGTGTGGGCAGGAGGGTGCTTCCTCATTATTGTCAGGTGGGGTGATGTCCTGCATCCCCACTCACTCTCCTTTGACACTGAGGGACATCCCCTTATTGCTCTGGGAGAGGCCCAGCTCCCCTGGGCCTCCATGGGTGTGTCTCCGGCTGTGAGGGGTGGGACTTCCCTCCCCATGCCCTGCCTTGACACCACAGCAGGGGTGACTCCATTACTGCTGGGCTGTGGTGAAAGTCCTACTGTCCCCTGGACCTCTTCTGGCACTAAGCCACCTGGCAGAGGGAAGGTCCCTGGGACTGCAGGTCGGGGTGGAGGTCCAGGCTCCCCATGTGGCCTCCACTGACACCAACCTGGGGGCTGGGGTCCTGGGGTATCTCCTGGCAGCCAGGAGTGGGGAGCCTAGGCTCCTGACAGCCTAGGAGGGGGAGTGTAGGTCCTGCCTAGGCTTTTGCTGGCATGGTATTGTGGAGGGACCATAGATTTTCCTGTGGTGCTTGGCTGGAACACAGTGGTGATTTTCTAAAAGTTCTCTTTCTTGCTGGGCTGCCCTTTGCCTGGCCCTTTGCCCAGAAAGAGCAGCTTCTGCGGAGGCTTCTTTGTCTGCGTCCGTTGGCATTTCCAGGTCACCAGCTTCTTTAGCTCCAACTCTGTGACATATGAGGCAGAGAGCAAAGCCAGGGACTCGGCGTGGTCATCCCTCAGGCCCCGAGGTCGCCGGCCAGTCTGGCCTCTCCTCTCACTTCTCAGTGTCTTATATTTAACGCCCAGTGTTTCCCTCATACTTAGTGGGAGCAGGAGAGGAAAGCCCACCTACTCCATCTTCCCAGGAGCAGACGTCCTGTCATTAACGTTGAAATGTCTTTGCCAAATAATATAAACAGCAAGTGGAAAGCAGAAAGTCTGGGACTTTGTATGCAAATTCATCACCACAGTCTAACACTCCACCTCCAGAGAGGACTTTGGATTCCTTTCTGGTTGCTTGTGGTGCTGAGGGTGCTGACGTTCTCTGGCTGTAGGCACTGAATTTCCACAGACTTAATTTATGTTGGGTTATTCTGGGACCCTTGCATTGAATTTCATCAGGATGGCCAAGGTGGACAAAAGTGAATACAGAATCTGCAGCAAAGGGTGGTGACTTTCTGGGGCAGGGAGCCCAGGCCGTCAAGGCTCCAGGAAGGGCAGGGTCTGAGTTTTGAGCACAGAGATTTCCTAGTTCACATCATCAAACAGAGATGGGCTTAAGTGGCTGTTGCTGGAAGAGAAGCATTAGTGGATTTCCTGTGGCACCTCGTAATGAGCAGTGAACTTGAGCCTGCTCAAAGGAGAGCGTGGTCCTGGTTGGCAGACCGGCCCAGTGTTCAGGGAATCACTATAGTGACAGATGCAGTTATAAAGTATACAGAGGAAAGCGATTAGTAAGTGCCCTCAGATGATGAAGTGTTGCCAGATTTCTCGTGAGACAGGGAAGTGGTGTGAAGACAAGGGCACCTCCTGACGACTCTCGTAACAAGCTCTTGGACCCGACTTTTCCATTTGTGAGTTGTTTCTAACGGGGCATAGAAATGGAAACTATTTTTGGATCCAAACGCTAGACAGATTTAGGAGTTCAGAATTCGTAAAAGCAAGACTAAGAGCTGGTTCAAGTAACAGTAGAAACATAGATTATTTTAAAAGTCACCAATCCATCCGACCCGCAACAAACACTCTGCTTCAAACCACCACCTCCTTCACTCTGATGCTTCACCAATCAAAAAACGTATACTTGGCACATAAATGTCCCGAAGGCCCCAGTCCAAGCTGGCTCTGCTCACTCGTGACATGGAATAAGGCTTTCTGGAGCCACAGGCTCCCCTGATGTTCCAGGGCCTGGCCAGGGTCTGGCCCAGAGTAGGTGCTCAGTGGTGTTTATGAAGTGAATTGGCTGTGCTGGTACCTTTCCTCTATGTCCCTAAATCAATAGGAAGGTTAGAGTCTGTTTATATTTGGCTCTTGAAATTGGGTTGGCCTTCAGATGAGTAAAGACGTTTATTCAAGTTCAAGATTCTAGGTTTACTTTGCAGATAAGATCTGAGCTTTGGAAATGACCTTGCATTATGGGATGTTATGGCTTGGTCTTAGAAGGACATTAAACCATGAACAATCCAGTGTATGTATAACTAGTGGTCCCTTCTAGGCTGGATGTGTGTCACTGCTTACGGTGGCACATTAGACACTGTGTTAAGTCCTATTTCAGCATCTTCTTGTATAACGTGCCTTATGGTTTAAGTTGAGTTGTGTGTGTGGACATAAGTGGCCCTCTTTGTGGGTCAGTTGGAATTGGGTTCCACTGTGGACAAGGAGGCCATGCGGTCTGATTAACCGCACAGAGGGTTGTGAACGTGTCTCACGGCTGCACCTGCTGTGAAGGAGGCTGAGGGCAGGGAGTGTTTGTAACTTGGCATGTTGCTACCCCCAGTGATATGGGATTATGCTGATAAAAAAGAAAAGAGGATGATCCTCGGTGGGCAGTCTGCATTTTCTGCCACTTCCGCAGTGTGTGTTTATGTGCACGTGTACACTGTCTGCGCTGGATTCCTTTCTTACTGCTTCTCAGGGTTCGTGCTGTGCGGGGCTCTGGTGGGACATCTCTGAATTTGCTTTTGTGATCAACCAAGACGGGAACATTAACTTGTTTCTACAGTTGTACATCAACATCAGACTGAAAAACGGTCCTAGAGATATGTGTTCTCAGAGAAACTGGACCTACCGCACTCGACGCTGCATCCCAGCTCACGCAGCTCAGAAGGGAGGTGGTGGGACCAGGAAACACGGTCCACGCTGGTGCACATGGGGCCTCCTCCGACTCTAGGCTGCAGGGACGTGACCTTGTCCCGGGGGTGGAGGTGCGCGGGACCCGTACATGGGAAGGGATCTGAAAACAAGGGCCTGACCAGGGCGCGCTCAGGGCTGGTGCTCCTGTCTCTGGAGTGAGGTTTCCTTGTCTTTCTGAATCCTCCCCCCAACCCCTCCTGACAGTGGCTTCTTTACCCCTTTCCTGTATCTGATCTCATGGAGACCATATGTGTGAGCATTTAAGCCCAAAGGAACGAGGTATCAAGAAAGTGGTCCCGCACCCCATCCCAGATCTCTAAGTTCTGCTGGTACTGTCCAGTCCAGTCCCATGTTCCTCGGTGATGAGAGAATCTGCTGTGCTCACCAGCTGTCTCCTCCGTTTCCATGTCCTGCACCTTCCGTATGAAGTGGGGTGGCTCAGGATGTCTGCCACAGTTGAATAGAAAGCATTTGTTGAAGTTGGCTACTTAAATCAAATAATGTCTTCTTTGTAAGTATAAGGCATGTGAAGACAGGCCATTGTGCTTTTATAGATTTCAGATTTGTATGTTAGACGAGAATCTATATTTTTAAATTGCTATGAAGGAAAAAATAACTGCTAATATTATTGAACACTGAAAAATCTGTCAGTTGAAAGCTTTACATGTGTTTGCAAACAGCCTCCGAACGTATTGGCTTAAACCGAGGACCATTCCTCACCGGTCACGAGCCTCTGGGTTGGGGCCCGGCACGGCTGGTCTCGGGGTGGCTTGCTCGTGTGTCCGAGGTCCGCTGGTCCAGGAGGGGTCCACGCGGATGTCTGTGGTTGATCAGCTGATGGCCAGGGCCATGAGGCAGCGAGGCCGGCCGCGGCGTGTTCCCAGGGCAGCGAGCGACGGGGCTTCTGGGGGGAGACGAAGGTGCTCCTCCCACCACTTTCTATTGGCTGGAAAGTCACAGGGCAGCCCAGATGCAGGAGGGAGCCGCCACCTCCTGGAGAGGGGGCTGCAGAGACACAGTGCGAAGGCCGATGTCCCGGGAGGGGCGGCCGATTGTCACGTTTTTGCATCTACTGCACACGGGTAAGGTCTCTCAATCCGACCATCCTATGAGGAGCACCACTCTTATCCTCGTTTTACACGCAAGGAAACGAAGGCTTACAGGGTGAAGTGAGTTGAAGTTTGTTCCAGATCCCACCTCTGAAAAATGGCAGAGCCGGGACTCCCACTCGGGCGTTCTTGTTCCAGAACCCCGTCCCTCAGCTGTTCCCTCCAGCTTTAAGCTACGTATCGAGGCCGAGGGCGGCTCAGCTTGGGCTCGTCACCGTCACAGAGAGAATCCAGGTGGCAACGCACAAGTCCTGCCGGCGTCAACACCTGCCCGTTGGAAAGGGTCTTAGGAAACTAGGTGGCACGGAGGGTGAGCTGCGCATGGCTCGCTGGGACATGGGGACACAGCCATGTCCCTCCAGGAGCATGTCCAGGAGGAGCACCAGGTGCAGTGAGCACGGCTGGGTCCTGAGAGCCAAAACCGCGACCGATTCAAATCCCAAGGATCCCAAACCTGTGTCACCCAACGGATGTGCTCCGAGACAGTTCTGCGTGTTGGTGGCAGGCCCGGTGACGCCCGTGGGCGCAGATGGGGCTTGAGAAGTAAACTGTCACTGGTAGCCAAGCCAAGCCCGGACCCTGAGAGCAGAGCGGACCCGCTGAGGAAAGGGGGGTGAAAGGGTGGCCGTCTCCCCGGGGAGGCGGCCACCTGCCACCCTGTGTGTCTGGTCAGGGCCAGTGAGGCTTCTGGTGAGGCCACCTGGTTTCGCAAAGGTCCTGAGACTCAGAAACACGAGGATAGGAAGTCTCTGGCGTCTTGGAGAAAACAAGCAAAAGGATGGCTCTGTCTTTAGGGTGCCCACGCGGCCAGCACAGCCCACCTGAAACGCACAGAAGGGGGAAGGAAGCGTCCTCCCTCAGCCCCGGCTCTGCGCTGGCCCTGGGGGGCCTGGAGCCCCAGGATGAGGGTGCGGGCGTGGTGGTCGGGAGGGGGAGGGGCGTGGTGGGGCCGAGCGGTGTCACCCCACCCGTCTGGGAGAGGATGAGCCGTGACCTTCGCAGAACGGTGACTGGCGGACAGGCGGGGTCATCGGTGTGGCCGTTTGTGTCCTGGGAGGACTGAGGACATCCCGGCCGGTGGCCACCAGGTGCCGACAGGCAGTCGTGCTGAGACCTCTCCACACTTGGCGGCTGGAAGCACCTGAGGTTTCCAGCGGGGCTCCCGCGGGTGCCAGGCGGCCCGGGCAGGGCGAGAGGATGCAGACGAGGCGCAGGGGGCCCTGTGCTCCATGACACCCCCTGCCCCCGCCCCGCGTGCCTGACCTGCCCTCAACCTGAGACGGCTCTGGAGGGAGTGACTTTCTCAAACTTCTTTTGACTCAGATGAAACAACCTCCCTCCAGTTGTTCCCGGGCCGCAGGTGACCCGGGAGGGCGGGATGGGCTGGCGGCTGAGCCTGTGGACAAGACACGGTGGCAGACACGACGAAGTGGATCAGACTCGCCAGGCCAGATCCTGGGCATCAATTGGGGCAGGAGGTGTGGGGAGGGCTTGGCCCGGGGGAGCGTGAGCCCCAGGTGGGAGCCAGCCCCGGAGCCGGGGCATGCTGCACACTTTGCCCGCCGAGGGCTCAAGCTGCCCGGTGCCGCGGGACCTTTTCCTTTCCCCCAGTACTGTCTGTGGGCACAAGGTTCTCTATCTACCGAGCGCTCAGTAAGAACTCCTGTGCAGTTCTTAAGAAAATCGGGACCTGAACTGTTAGCGTTGCTATTTTTGTCTTAGTAACACCATGTCTTCAATGCCCAGCACTCTCACCTGGAGAAGCGCTACAACAGATGAACGCACACAGAGCTCTGCCGACCGCAGCGTGTTGGGAGCTGGGTCAGTGTAGATGGACCAGGAAACCCTGGGGCTCAGGGGAACTTGTAGCCAAAGGGAAGCTAGAGATGAAAATGAAGTTTCCCTGAGGAAAGGAACTTACTCACCATGAATTTCCCTGTAGCATCACTTGACAAAGTATATCACCGAAGCCGGAAAAGTGCGTGGAGAGGTGAACCCCAAAGGCGTCAGAAAGCAGAGCCCGTGGCAATGTGAGTTTGGGGAGTGTTGGGTTGAGCAGATTGGGTTCATTTTCTGTGGACACTCCCGCCCTCAGGGGCATCGCGCCTTTTGGGAGGGGACGTGGGATATGGCCCCGGGCCAGGGATGAGTGTAGGGGTACTGGGTCAGCCCGTCTGCTTAAGTCCAGGGTCTCCGGCCTCTGAGCTAGGTGGCCTTAGACAAGTGCTTTGATCCGAGCTCCGGTTTCCTTGTCTGGGAAAGGAGCGCAGTCGCAGCACTTACTTACGAAGGTAAGGTTGTGGGGAATTACTCCCTGCCTGGAGGTGGTTGAAGGCCTCGGTACAAAGTGCCCTGAGGGGTGAGTGCTGAGTGGTTCGCACTCTCCAGAGCTCCGTGAGTGGACGCCGCGCTGGCCCCAGCTAGAGAGCTGGGTGTGGTTGGTCTGGGGAGGGGGGCTCAGGAGTGTCCGTTGCTGGCCGGGGAGGGCCAATTGGTGTGTGGTGGCCCTGGGCGCTTCACTGTAACGAGATGGGTGAGCCTGGGGAGGAATCGGGACAGAGGGTTCCTTTCTCCAGACACACTGAGCTGACCCTCCCTGGGCTGTTCGGTCAGAGAGCCTGTAAATTCCTTGCAGCTTAAGTAAGTCTGAGTAAGGCTTTCTGTTTCTGGCCGTGAGCGCCTTCGAGGATGGAGTGCTGGGGCAGAGTGGCTGGAGGGGTGCTGGGTGCTGGCAGTGGCCGGGCACAAACACAGCCTGGCTCCCAGGTGGGGACACATGACCTCCGTCCACCACTTGACCTCTCTGCTTCTTAGTGCCCTCAAGGACAAAAGGGGGGAATCCACATCTTCCCCAACCTCACGGTTAGAGGAGGTACAGCGGAGAGAAGGGGTGTGAAAACACTCGGGAAGCAATCAAGTGTTCTGTAAATTCAGGGCAGACACATTTATAGAATAGTGGAAACTTGACCACTTGATTTAAAGCCGGTGGTACATGATTTTTGGCTAATGCTAAAATAAGAACGTAAAAGCCAGCTGTCAAAATATTATAATTGGTTTCCGCCTAAACCTAAGGCTTTAAATTCTGTGATGCTGTAAGTTTCAGGGCTTATCTGTGGATTTCTGCCATTCTGGAATACCGTATCCTATTTAAAATTCTATAGTCCTGAGTATTTCAAAAGAGGCTCTGGAAAGTATTCATGTACAAACAAGGAACTTCACTGCTGGGACTTTTATTTCATGCTTTAAATTTCCAAACTTTGTAAAATATTAGTCCTCATTTACAATCGACCAAATGGACCAGGTACTACTTGATAAAAGGTAGTGACATATTTACGTCAAGTGTTAAAGAGAAATAAATAGTTAACGAACAGCGTGGTAGAAAGTTTTAAAAAGGAAAAAGCATCTACAAAAAACAGGAAGAAATTATGCAATGACTTTAATGAAATTGGAACTTTAAATTATTAGCAGGAATAATGATCCCGTCTTTGGTGAGGAAGACATTTCTCCATGGGTTTTGTGCTTCTACATGTCTTGCCAGGACACTAAGAACCAGGCCTGGCTGTCCTCCAGCTGGGCCATTTCTCTGCGTTGTCCATGCGAGTAACCTCAGCAGTGGAGCGGGATCTCCCTCCAGGACCGAGAGGGGGCCGTGCCGGGTGGGGCCCTACACCCAGTGGCTTCAGCTGCCACAGAAGCCAGCACGTGTAAGACATCCTTCCCCCACCCCTGTGGTCCCGGGGTCTCGGGGGCTGCAACTGGGCTGCTGGCCGCATCCCGGGTGTTAGAGCCGGTGTCTCTGACCCCAGAACTCAGGTCTTCTCAGCATCCCTGGGACGGAAACTTCTAAGGAGGTGAAACAGCTGTCCCTGACTCTCCACAGGTCTTGACAGTTTCTGCGACGTTGTGTTTGGTTGATTTCCATGAAGAATTCCTCATGCAGGATTCAGGCTTGTGGTGTCTGTGGGTTCCTGGCACAGGAAACCAGCAGAGGGAGCCCTGCTGATGCCTGAGCTTCCCTGGTGGTGCCGGGCCCGCGCCTCGCACATGCAGTTGTCCTGCTGAGAGAGACGTGGGCAGGGAACACTGGCCTCATTGACTTGGGCTTCAGGGCATCAAAGGTAAGAATGTCACATTTTCCAAGGGGACCTCCCAGAAGGAGGAAGCCAGGGAACGTGCACGACCAACACAGGAGCAGCTCAGAGTGGTGTTTTATCAATAAAGGGTTGTTCTGAAGTTGATAGCACCCGACTTGTGAAAGGAGAAGTCCTGAATATAATAGAATATTTATCTTTGGAACTCCAGAGCTTTCTCTTTCCTTTGACACCCTGCATGCTGTTAAGAAATGAGGTCCTGACTTGGGAATTATCTGACATTTACTACGTCTAAAAACTTCAAAAGGGAAACACGAGCAGGTCCGTGCACTTTGCTTTGACGTCTTCTTGTCTGTACCATCACCTGTCAGCTCTTCAGGTGACCAGCGCGTCCGGAGCTGACCATCTGCCTGAGGCGAGGCCGGTTTCCTGGGAACAAGTCTCAGCATCAGTATGTGACAATCTCAGAACCTTCTGTTTGTTTCTATAATAAACCTTCGCTAGGTGGAAGCACAAAAGAAATACGTTCATTAAAATAAAGGAGAAATAGTTAACAACAGTTCAGAATTGCATTTAAAAATTGCCATATGGAGGGAAACCCAGCGGAATATTATCAGTGATAAGGATGGTGACGGTGACAATTATTTCAACAGTGTCTGTTGTCACTTGGATTTTCTTCTGAAGCCCGGGAGTCGGGTAGATTGTGCAGTGACATTACTCAGCCTCCAAAACTGGCTTTTCACTTCTATCGTGAAGCAGCAACATGACCTGGTGGCTGTAACAAAGTGGTCTCTTTGCCTATGTGCCTTTTCATTTTATCATTAGCTTTAATTTCCCCCTTTACTTATCATGACTACCATCTTGTGTAAAAATACAGGACTCACATGGTAGAAGAATACGAGAAATAAGAAAATACAGCCGGTCCCTAGGCAGGCTCTGCTCTTGGAAGATTTGTCAGAGGAAGTGATGTCACTCAACTCTAATTTTCCCGCACACACAGTGTTATGAATAAAGGATTATTTCCCTAGAAGAGGGCCTGTGCCTAAGTTTAAAGGAATACCTTAAATTCCCTATAGACTCAAAAGCATAGAGCTTTCAGAGGCGCAGGCAGATCAGTCAAGGACGGCAGTTCACAGCTGCTTGTATATTGTTCGTTGTTGTTTGACTTGTTCAGGTAGGGCTGCAGCGTCCCCAGGAGAGAGGCTGGTCTTAATCCAGGAACTTTAGGAAACCCTGGGCGGGGCTGGTGGTCGAGCTACGGAGTGGGCGGTGTGACCACCAAGAAGAGTCACGAGGTGCCCTGAGCCCTGGGCTGCTCAGCGAGGGGCAGAATTAGGAGTGAGTTGTTGGAGGGTCTGGGGAGGCCGATGTTGGTTTTACAAAGACCCCCAGTGGGAGTTGGGCCGTGCAGATGTGGAGGGTCAAGGAGACAGAGAGGCCCCTCTCCTGGGTGGAGAATCCTCTGGAAAACTCCTGACTGCACGGCGAGCGTCCTGCAAACACGCTAAGTTACCACCGCGTTGGGGGTGCTGTGCTGGCCCCTCCCAGTGAGATACACAGGGATGCGGGGCTGCCCTTGGGGCTCTCAGGATGCCTCCTCCTGGTGAGCCACTGTGATCTGACATGAGGTTTTTTTCTCTCCACCACTTTGCTCCAACAGTTTCTGATATTTTCCACTCCTCTTAGTTTTGTGACCCAAAAGATACGTTTCCCTGACAGTAGAAACTGTGTATCAGAAATTTGGCTTTTGTATTTTACCCCCAGCCACTTGCCATGGGACACACACACAAATGTTGTGACATTGGGAAAGTGCAGGTGAGCGCAAAGTCACACGGCCCCCTGGGGATGGGGGACCGGCCTGGAGGCAGCCACAGGACTTGCGTGGCCAGTCTGAATTCCGAATTGGGTGCTTTGAGGTCCGGGTTGGGCTAGTTCAGAGGCGTCGTGACCCCGGCCGGGGTGGGGGCGGATCTCGGAAAGCCTCCCGCCTGGGGCTCAGCCACCCCGGCTGCACGACCGTAAACCACACGAAGGGCACCACGGAGCCTTATTTATCGGCTCGTGTTTTGGGAAGAAAGGCCCAGAGCCTGGAAGTCAGCGGTGAGACGACGACCTCATGACGGCGTTTATCATTTCAGGTTGGGCTGGCTCCTCCTAACTCCCGGGGCACAGGGAGGACTGTCCATCTGGGGGAGTCTCCCCTTCCCCCTGAGGCTGGATTACCGGTGGCGTGAGGCACGCGGCTTCCCGGGGGTGCCGGAGGGGGGAATAAAGATGCACGTGACTCCCATTTCACTTTATTCTCACCCCTTCCTCTCCCTCGGAGTTGAGTGGGTTAATTTTTACGGGGCTCCGGCTGGGTCCGGCTGGCACGTGGGCCCTCCCAGTGGCCTCCACGCAGGACCCTGGGGTGAGAACCATCTCAGGACCCTGCCCCCAGCGCCTCCTTTGGGGCCAGAAATTCCCATCGTACCCAAGCCTCTGGGTTCAAGCTTTCAAGGGCTCCATTAACATGTATTATCAGTTTATTTGAGAGACGTGACATATAGAATTCTTAACATTTAGCAAAGATTAACTGAGCGCATCAGTCTGCCCTGGGAAGGTTGAGCAAAAGGGCCTGGTGAGTGTGCGTGGGGGACGCAGCTCTGCCCACGGGCGCATCCGTGTGCTGATGGACGGACACACGAGTGCTCATGTGTGAACGTGTGGGCGGGTGCCTGCGTGTGAATGCATGCATGCGTGCATATTGTGTGTACATGTGTGCATGCGTGTGTGTGCACAAGTGCATGCATGTGTGCATGGGTGTGAGCGTATGTGTGTGCCTGTGCCTGCAGGTGAGCGTGTGCGTGTGTGAGTACTCGTGTGTGCACGTGGGTGTGTACGGAGCAGTTGAGGCGGGTGGGAGTGATGGGGATGGAAGTGGTTCTAGGCTACAAAAGGCTTGAGATGTTTGATGCAAGTTAGGACTTGAGGGATTAAAAAAATCATAAATATACAGTTTTAAACAAAATCCAGAAAGTCAGAAAGTGGTGCGAGAGTAACCTTGGTGACCACCTGACCCCCCGGGCTGCACTCTAGATACGGGAGAATTCCAGGGCTCTAGACGCTCCCACGGCCTTTATTTATTTTTTCCCAGAGTGAAGGCTGGTCTTGGCTCGGGGGACATGAGCAGCCCCCGGCCGCGGGGGGAGCATTCCTTCTCCTCTGCGGCTGCGGCTTCCCTGCCTTCACGGTTCCTCTCCCTGTCTCACAGCAGCTGCATCATTAAACTAACCCGGCGCCTGGAAAGAAGAATCAATCTACTCTGAGATTAATGATAATGCGCTTGAATTTACATAACACGTCAAGTCAGGAGGGATCCCGAGGTGCCTCGCGCACCCTGCCCCCGCGGCCCCAGGGCGGGGGTACGCCGACTTCTGTTTACTTCGGGGCCACAGCAGCGCGAGTCCAGACTCGACGGCCAAGGAGGACGAGATGCTCGACAGACTTCGGTCGTGGTTAAGCGTTCGCAGCACGCCAGCTCAGCAGCTTAGAAGATGTTCTTGTGCCTCAGTTTTGCAGATGAGGGTGGAGGCCCTGGAGTGCCACACGGGAGACCACGACCTCTCTGCAGGAAGGTCGCAGCCTGGCCTTTGTGGCCACAAAGAGCTGCTGCACAGCCCCGGGTGATGGGCGGGCAGGAGACCGCCCCCGGCTGGCCCTCCCCTGCTCCCCTGGTCAGGCACGCAGCTTTCTGCTGTTTCCCCGACTCACCATGTCCAGCTGCTCTGGGGCAGTGCATTCTGTTCTCTGCCTGGGGTTGTTTTGCCCAGAACTCACCCTCCACATGTCCCCTGGGCCACCAGCCAAATGTCAGCTCGGTAGGAGGGCCTCCCCGACACCTGACCTCAGAGCTGGGAGCGAACTGAAATTATCTGGCTGCTACTGGTACACTGTGGTCCGCCTGCCCCACTAGAGCAGACAGGAGTGAGGGCTTCTGTGCCCTCCCTGCTGTGGCCCCAGTGCCTGGAACGGGTCTGAGGCATAGTAAGTGCTGGGTGCCTCGCCTTTGCTGGAGGGACGTGTGTGAGGTGACAGGGGTCTAGATGTGGCCGCTTGGGCCCTAGTCCGATGACACATTACTGGAGTAAATCGATTTTGTCTCAGAGAGGCCTGGCTTAGTTTAGGGTGTCTTGTTGTCGGGCCCTCAAAAGATGGAACCTCTCCTTTTCTTTCCCTTTGAGGAGTCGTTCTGATGTTTGCCGGGCGTGGGCAGGTGAGATAGGCCAGCCGCTCTGACGGGCTGGGGCAGCCAGCTCCCGACCCTGTTCGGAACCCCCCTCCACCCCAGACGGGGTCAGCCATGTGGCGCGGTATCCAGCCCAGAGCTCCGGACAACAGGGCGGACAGGCGGAGGACACATGCAAGCAGGTGGGCGGTGCTGTATGGGGCTGTGCAGGTGCAGGGGGTCCTGGGGCGGCTCCGTGATCCCCGCTGGGAAAAGGGGAGGGGGCTCCAGGCTGGGGGACAGCAGGAGGAGACAGGAACCCAGTGGCGCTTGAGCACGCAGCGGGCAGGCTCTGGGTCCCTGCCGTCGAGAGGTACGGAGGGGGGTCCACACCCTGGGCTGTGATCTCGTGAGCGTGGCAGGGCCGGGCCTGGCCAGGAATCGTACGGAAGACCTCCCAGGAGCACCCAGGGCGCGCAGGAAAGAGGCCGGTGATGCGCTCTCTGCGAAGTCTTCCCTGAGTCACTGTTGAGTCGGTGCCCCAGGACACAGCGTGGAGGTGTGTGTGCTCGCGTGTGAGCGGGAACGGCTCACTCTCCGGGAAAAGCAGAGGACGGAGTCCCTCTCACCCTCAGAGCGCCTGGCGGACGACACCCTCCTGCGGTCTGCCCACGCGACCCCCTCTGGAAGAAGAGTCCATCCGCCTGCTTCCCTGGAAATGCGCTCCTGGACCCCGCGCTCTGAGATGATGCGGGCTGCGTTGACATCACGGGGAGATGCACGCCTAGCTCCTTCTCTGCCCTGGGGTACCTCTTGCGGGGGGGCAAGGTCACGTGCAGTGGGATGCTTCTCTACAAATAAAACCCTTCGGAGCAAAGTGAGGGTGTCCAGCTGTCCACAGGAGGGTGCGCTGGGCCAGTGAGGGGAGGTGGCCTGGAGGAGAGGTGGGAGACAGGCCCTGCTCAAGGTCACAGCGTGGGCGGCCGCCCCTCGTCTGCCTCTGTAAGCCCCGCATCTGAGCCGAAGCAGAGCCCCTCTCTCCAGCAAAGGTATTTCTTGATTACGTTGGTGAAAGGGACTCCGGCTGCGTCAGGAAAGTGCTCTTTGTAATCCAGCCGTCTCTCCTCTGGGCTCGGCTGCCTCGGGTTTTACTCTGGACGGGCAGCCCCTGCAGGCACGCCTCGTCCTCGGCCTTGTCCTGGTGCGCTGGCCGCGTAGCGGTGCGTAGGTGTTCAGTCCCTGCTGGGTGGTGAGCCTGCTTCCTGTGTTCTCAGCACTAGGACGAGGGTGGGAGTGGGTACAGCTGGCCCCCACTTGAAACACGTTGGTCTGGAGGCTGCAGGTAGCTTGTCTCTGTGACTCACTGGTCATCTCAGGGGAAGGACTGAGGTGGAAAATGTTTATTGGTCCTGTCTTCAGTCAGCTTTTCCTGCTTATTTTTTGTCTCTGTTTCTCCCTTAAATAAGGATATACTCTTCATATCTTATCATGAAACAGTTTGATGTGCTCATGACTGGTAGGCATGTAACTAAGACTCACGCAGCAGTAGTCATTCTTAGAGTGATTTGAAAGATAATCCTGGACTCAGGATGTTGGATGCTGCAGATCACGGGCACAGTGGGCGCGTGGTTACGTTTCCCAGTGACTCTCTTTCCTTCCTAAAGACCAGCAGCCCTCAAAACCGGGATCAGGGACGCGCAAGGCTCCAGAGCACCATCTATATTCAAGCACAAGCAGATCAGCTCTCAGATGCAGATGGGAGCTTTCCTGGGACATCACCCAGCTGTGTATGGATACAGGAACTTGACGGTTCACTGCATGGTTTTCACTCTGATTTTTATACGCCAAGTATCCATAAGTCACGTTAGTGAGTTGGTGGTAAAAAATGAGTTTTCTACATTTCTTGACTTTTGTATGTTTGAATTGTGACTATGTGATGAATATTCTTATCCATATGGAGAAATATCGAGAATTCTGCCTGTGGTAACTGGGCACGTGTATGCAAACTTTCTGACACACCAAGTAATAAATCTCTGTGCAAATTGAAACTGCGTGAAGCGTGCTCTAAGGCTCCGGTTGTATTTCCGCATTTTTACTCAGTGTTGTGATTCTGTCCTGGTGGGAGGTGCGCCGTCCTCAGCTCTGCCAGGTTCCTGGCGTTGAGGCTGCACGTGGAGATGCTGGTCAGTGTGGGGAAAGGTCCCCTCTGACAAGGGCAGCGCTGGGCGGTGAGAGGAACGCAGCGCCCAGCCCCGCTGACTGTGGGGCAGATCCTGCCTCCCCGCTCCCCGGTCCCACCAGCCCGCCCACCCGCCTGCTCTGAGCGGAGGCTCACTGCCTGCGGCGAACTTATTTTGCAAACAGTACCTGGGGGAAAAGCCAGACGCGCCCAGGTCCTGCAGCGCGAGACGCAGAGCACAGGCTGCCCGCAGCCCTTTTCTTAGCGCTCGGGGGTTGCCCAGGCTGCACGTAGGCTTTCCGAAATTTCTTTCCCGTTCCTCATACAGAAAAACGTGTGTCTGTCAGGGTGGGTACCGCCCAGGGCCGCCAGATGTCACTGCCACCAACCGGCTTCGCTCAGGGTGAGCGGGGCGCCAGGCGGGGCTGGAGCGCTTCCTGCGCGGCTTCGCGGGTGGACGCTTCGGGGACCGAGCGCCGGGGGGCGCCCCGCACCTGCCCCCGCGCGCCTCACCTGCCCGCGCGCCCCGCACTTGCCCCCGCGCCCGCCCCTCGCATTCGAGTCCCACCGCCAGTTTCCACTTTGCAGGAACGAATGGCGGGGCGGGGGGGGCGGGGAGTCAGCGAAGGGATAAGGCTCGTTCTTCCTCCAGAGCCGGAAGGCTGAAGGCGCGGTGCCCTGGGTGGGGCCGTGGGCAGGTCCAGGGGTGGGTGCAGTGAAGCAGGGGGGCCTTAGAAGCGACAGCTAGTGTCACACAGCTGCAGGAGGCACACGGCTCCCAGGGGAAGCCTTAGAAGGAATAAGGTGAGGAACGACCAATCTTTTGGAAACACCTTCCCTTGGGACAAAGGTGGCGCCTCCAGGGAAGAGCGCTGTTGCCCTGGATGGTTGCAGGGGTTGCATGGGCCAGGGTTTGAATTAATTTTTCTGATAACTGTTTACATTTCCTGACTAAATTCAGTTTCTTTCTGTAGTGTCATACAAGTTTAGTATTTGCTCCTATCGTGTATGCACAAACGCCCGCAGCTCGTACTGGAAGCGGTAGTTTGTGTGGGGGAGCGAACAGCCACTTCAGTCCAGCTGCGTTGGAAGGCTCCGAGCTGCCAGGCGGCCAGAGAGGGACGGCGGCAGTAAAGCAGCAGCTCTGCATTTCCGTCCACGCGCTTGGTACCGAGCGGGACGCTCGCTGTGTTTGGGACCGAGGGTGGCGACTTCCTGTCTGTGATCTCCGGACCGCGAGGAAAGCCTGTCAGCCTGCTGGAGTGGCTCTTTCCCTTGGGAGCAAGCCTTTTGCTGAGGAGGAAGGAGACCCTTTTCTCCTGCCTGCCCCGCTGGGAGAGCAGGCCCCTGGCTCACGAGGCTTCTTTCTCCCATGAGCACAGGTGGAACGATTCCTTTTTTCCCGGTTCTGCTTGAAGGAGTTAGTTAGTCGGATGACAGGATTCAGAGGTTTTACCCACGGTCGGTGTCTGAGCTGTGGCTAAAATGGTCTAAGTGGGCGGAGAGGATGCCACAGGGAGAGGCGCCCTGGCCCGGAGCGAGGCTGTGGAGTAGCTCACTGGACGGGGAACAGCAACAGCGGGGCTCAGGGATTAGTAAGTGCAGGGCGCTGACCACAGCCAGATGATGCTTGAGGCTGGGGACACAGCAGTGCCCAAAGCAGACCGAGTCGCGGGCCTCCGTGGACTGCGTCTTCTGTGGGAAGAGACACACGAGCCACGTAGGTGATGATAATGAGACACACCAGGGAGAGATGAAGCGGGAAGGGGCGGGAGTGTGGATGCACCGGTCAGGGACAGTGTCCCCGTGGGACTTGAGGGAGTCGGCCCTGGAGGTGGCCTTGGGACCGCGCGGCCCAGGCGCCGAGGCAGGAGCCCGCTGGTGTCCCCGGGGGACCGCAGGAGGCCGAGACGGGGAGGCCGCCCAGATGGCTGCAAGCTCGCCGTGGTGCAGGCTCACTGGCTGTCCCCCTGCTGAGCCGGGCTCCGCAAAGGGCTGTGATGCTCTGGCTTTGGCTTTAAAACGTTAAAGTCATGTGGAGAACAGTCAAGGAGACAAAGGCCGAGGACGCTGGCAAGGAGGCTGTGGCAATGGCCCAGGTGTGAGATGGTCAAACCGGGAGGTGGTGCTGATAAGTGGTCGCTCTCCGGACGTATTTGGGCTGAATGTGGGCCGGGCCGGCCAGGACCAGCTCGAGAGGGTGGGTGGTGAGAAATTCAGGAGCTCTGGCCCCAGAGGTTAAGCATCAGGGCTTGAATTCGTCCCGGGTGGGAGTATTTACGCCACGGAAACGAGCAAACCCACAAATCCAGGCGCTTTCCTCTCGGAGGGTGGGGCTCTTGGTCCGTCGTGGCGTGAGAGGGCAGGTGGCCGCCCAGGACCGCAGTCACCAGAGGGGTGAGGCCGCAGAGCCCACGGGTGCGGGGCTCAGAGGATGCGGGTAGCTCGTCACGGGATAAGCGCCCTTCCGTTCAGGTCGATGCCACCCTTTCTCGTCCGGGATGAAGAGCCAGCCCCGGTGCTGGGCCCGCTTGCCCTCTCCTTGACGCGCCAGCGAGAGCCGGACCGTAGTTCTCCCAGCAGGGCAGCCGGTGCAGCCGGCCCACGGGGGCATCTCTACCAGCGCCCCCCCCCGCGCACATTCTCACCCGCCTCTCGCCCTCCTCCATCTGACCCCGTCCTCCCGAGGGCACCAGTGCATCTAACGCTCCGCTCCCCGGCATTGCAGAGAATACCGCCCCGTGCCCCGCACAGCCCAGAGGGAGCGGTTTTGGCGCTGTCTGTGATTTGACTCGGACGCATCTGGTTTTCTCGGTTCACCCTCTTTGTCACCGTGACGCCAAGGTTAAGTTCTCGTCAGGCTGTACGGGCGAGCAGGCTTCAGCGTCCAGGACAGCCCCGCTGCCCGGTCGCACGGGCAGGGCTGCAGCAACTCGGCGCGCGCAACCTCCCTGTGGAGCTGACAGAAACACACTGGAAATTCTACAAGAGCCGACTTTTCCGTGAAGTGTCCAGAACTTTCACCTGCTAGGCAGTCTGGCGCCATCCATGGGGCCTTTCCAGCCCGAGCAGGAGCTCAGAGGTGCAGATCTGCAGGGAGGCGGCCAGGCCAGGAGCCGTGGGGTCCAGGCGCTGACCCCGTCTGGCCTTGACTCACTCGTGGACAGAAAAACCGTCTGAGGATTTTGTGGGGATCGGGTACTGTGGGCCCGTGAGCTGCCTTTTCGGGGAGCCCTGGCTGCTGGTCCTCCTCCCTCGAGGAGTGTTTGGGGAGGTGTGGGCACACTCTTGATTTTCCTGATGCTGGGAGAGTGTTACTGCCATTAGGGGGTGGGCCGGGGTGGGGACACGGGGCCCTGCCCGCTGCTCCTTCAGCAGGGGCCCAGGCCCCCGCAGAGGGCGCAGGAGTGGGACCCTGTGCACCGGCGCGGCGACAACTCTGCAGCGAGGGATGAGGACTGAAGGGTCCTGGCGCCTCCCCTGGTCTCTCGGGGGGAGGGGGGCTGTGCTTGGATCTCTGGGTGGTCATGGTCGGGCGGCTTAACCCCTCGGGCCTCCATGACGGCTGCACAGCCAAGAGGTCGACACACGCTCCCGAGGCCCAGCCTGTTGGGGCTTCTGAGTGGATGCAGGACGGAGGGCCAAGAATCCTCTTGGTGGGGCGGGAGGTGGGGCAGCTGCGGGTTCTTGCGGAGCCGACTCCAGGGACTCTCGAGGGAGCCGGGGGCCGGGCAGCTGTGCCCTTGGTCCGGGGGACTGGCCCTCCGTGGGGTGGACGGCAGCCCCAGCGTTTGCGGGCAGGGATTCCAGCTCGTCTGAGTGGACACTTGGGCCCCGGGAGGAAATCTGCTCGAGCGTCTCGGGGGCCTGGGCTCTGCCGTGGCCTCCGATGGTTCACGGGAGCGCTGAGCACGCTGAGCCCCGGCCGTCTCTGAGCTGCCCTGGGAGCCCTTCTGCCTGGCGTGCACCCGGGGTGATGGTTTGCTCTGTGTCAGCGTGACTGGGCCCTGGGGCCCCAGGTACCCGGTCAAACCCTGTTCTGAGTGTTCCTGGGGGTGTGTGTGTTTGGAGAGGTTAACATTTGAATCCTTTGAGTAAGCAGATGGCTCTTCCCGAGGGTGGACCTCGTCAATCAGTAGAAAGAATAGAACAGAGGGCCGGCCTCCCCCGAGCAAGAGAAAATTCTCCTGCCTGGTGGCCTTTGGGTGTGGGGGGGTCTTCCCTTTCTTGTTCCCCATTGGTTTCGGCCTGTGGACTTGCACTGGGACATCAGCTGCCTGCTCTGCAGGTTTGGGACTCGCCAGCGACTGTAGTCACATGAGCCAATTGCTTATAATTAATCTCTCTCGTTGTTAATATATATTAGTACCAGCATCGACATTGATACATGTATTGATACGTAGAGCAGATGTAGGTGCAGACAGCCTCCTGGCTCGGTCTCCTCGAATTCCCTGACGGATACAGTGTTCCGCTATCTCGCACGCGGGGGCCCCTTAGAGGGTGGGAGGCCGATGTGTGAAGTCCGTGGAGCCCTCAGCCCGGAATGGCAGAAGCTGTTTTCAGGGCTTCACAGAGGGAGTGAACTGCCAGCAGAATAGAGTAACCGCCCCGGCAGTGCTGTGAGCGGCTGCAGGTGCCGTGCGCGGTCCACAGGGCCAAGTCCCCCTCCTCCCCGCGACAGGGGCGCGATGAAGGCCACACCCCTCGGGTCGCCTTCCCTTGCTCGACAGAGAGGTCCTGGGTGGGGGGCATGCAGGTTCATCTGTGTGTGCAGGCTCGGGGCTTTTGAAAGAAAGATTCTGGAAAAATATTTCGTGTTATTGCCACTATCATTACTGAGTTTAATTCCTTCTGTATTTAAAGAAAAGAGGGCATAGGATTCAATGATGTACATGTTTTTGGCAAAAGCACTTAAAACTTCCCCCTTAAATTGAAACTAGCTTTCAAACTTCTCAGGTCAGAATATAATTACTCTGGACAAAACCCCACTTGCTCTGCCTGACCCACCACCTCTTGAGTTAAGCCCGGCGAATCTGGAGGTCGATGCAGCTGCAGGAAAGGTCACCTGGAGCCGCTGGCCCCTTGCACTTATGCAGAACCTGTCATGCAGCCGGTAGCGAAGCTGCCTGCAGCCCGCGCACACGTAGATCCCCCCACCCCAGTCAACGGCAGCGTCTCTCAGGCACCGCGTGACCAGAACACCACCCCACAGTCTCCTGGTTGAGAGAGGACAGGGAAGACTGTTTTCTCCATTTCGAACTGAGAAGGTTTTTCCTCACAGCCATCAATTCTCTGATTCTCTGACACCAGCTGGGCCAACAACTCAGTTCTGATGCCAATTCCTGTAGCGCGAGCAGACCCCACGGGTAGGGGCTCAGTCCCACCAGAGCCCCCAGTGCAGACACAGGTTCAAAGGTGGCGCCCAGGCCCCCTCACTTCTGCCTGGACGACTTCAGATTTGGTGTTTCTGGCCACACTTGCCTCCTGAAATTGCCCAGGGCCTCACCAGAGTCACCTCATTAGCATACATTTAGCTTTGCTCCAAAGGGCCTTGTTATGAATAACGAAAGACGCTCCCATCACTCAGGAAATTCCAAGGGTTTTCAGAGCTCTGTGCCAGGAGCCTGGCAGGAGACCAGATGTGTGTTTCCTATTATACACCCAAACGAAGGCCGTTTCCCTTGCCCAGCACTGGTCACGACAGAATGAGGCCAGAGCCCTGGGGTGAGCAGGTCACTGCTCAGGGGAGGGGCTCTGGGGGGCCGTAAATGGCTTCCTCACGTTTTCTCGTCCCGCAGAACGTAAGCTCTGTATCTGCACTGACCAATAAGATTTCTGTGAAGATGAAGTGTTCCTGTACGGCAGCCACTGACCACGTGTGGTCACTGAGCACTGGACGTGTGGCTGGTGCACTACGATGTTATTATTTATTAGGATGACCGATTTATTTAATTCCAATCAGTTCAAGCCCCTGTAGCTCGTGGATGTGTTATAAAGCTCTACACACAGACCCTCTGGAAATGACCAGAGACCTCACGGGGAGGGGACGGCTCCCCTGGGTCAGGACCAGCTCCATGCCCCTCATCTCTTACCTCCCTCCCTGGAACTGTAACCCAAAGTGAAGAGATGCTGGCATCCCTGGGCGTGCTAAGTGTTGGACCCATCCATCCACCCATCCATTTATCCATCCATCCATTTATCCATCCATCCATTTATCCACCCATCCATTTATCCATCCATCCATCCATTTATCCACCCATCCATTTATCCATCCATCCATTTATCCATCCACCCATTTATCCACCCATCCATTTATCCATCCATCCATTTATCCACCCATCCATTTATCCACCCATCCATTTATCCATCCATTCATTTATCCATCCATCCATTTATCCATCCATCCATCCATCCACCCATCCATCCATCTTTGATATATGGATGGGTAAATGGATGGATGGATAAATGGATCCATCTTTCAAATATTTCTTGAGCATATTCAACACTTGGTCACATTCAGCACTTTTCCAGGTACGTGAAGATTTTTATTTAGAGTCACCAGCAATTCTTGGTATAGATACAGAATCAGATTTTGTATGAGAGCAGAGTTAATTACTAACATTATGTGTACAAGTTCTCCTCCCCAAAGAGATGCCAATGGAGAGGGTGAGTCCAAGTGGGTGGAGGTAGGCGAGAAACAGGGTGAAGTGATGACTCCAAGTGTTAAATGTGTGAAGGGCCCTCCCTGAGCGAGGTGGCGGCTGCCTCCAGCGTGGAGTCCTGTACCTGCAGCCTGAGTAATGAGGTTCTCTCTCCACAGAGGAATGGGTGACTCTTGCCAAAGAGAGTGTGTCGGTGACGGAGGGCAGATTTAAGGAGCCGAGTTGCTTCCCCCAAGTGGAAGCGTGGGTTAGAAGAGGCCGAGCAGGGGCCCTGGCGTGGAGTTCAGGAGGTGGACTGAGATGGAAACCTCAGAGCAGTGAACACGGAGACAGAAGAAGCCGTCAGACAGAGTTGGGCCACAGCACCAAGTGAGGCGACAGGCAGCCCTGGCCGGGGTCCCCTCCCGTCGGAGGTGTTTCTCCAGGGAGGAGCGGCTCAGAGGTCAGAAGGAGGCGGGCCAGGTCTGGGAGGGCTGGGGGAGCATTGCCCAGGGACTGTATGGAGTAGGCACTTGCTGTGAGCCTGAGCCGGCTCCCCCCTGCCTGGCCGGGAACGGGGCCTTGTGGGGCGGGAACAGCTCTTCCCAGGAGGAGAGAAGCCGGATGCAAGTGTAGCTGCACATTTTGTTCTGTGTGGTGGCCAGCGCTGGCCCAGGTCTAAATGCGTCGCGAGAAGGTGCTGGGTCAGGGCCCTTTGTGGGCGTCTTACTCTGTTCCTGCTGCTGCAGCAAGTTAGCGCAGACGGGGGTCTTGTAGACAGCAGAAACTTATCGCTCGCAGCCTGGAGGCTGGACATCCATGGATAGATATTACATCTAATGTACTAAATACATACACAGAGATATTTGTAAGTATATATAAAAAATATATATAACATTTGGAATGGAATACATATATATCTCCAAGCAAAATGCACTTCTCTCTGTATAAGAAAAAGAGTTGGGTGTATGGGTGACTCTGCAACTCTGCACGCTGCCTGGAAAGGGTTTGTCTGGAGTGGAATTCATGGATCCTTACATTTGCATAAATTTTTTTGGTCTGATTTTTTCTAAACCTTTACAAGTTTACATAAGTATTTTGATCTAACTACCTTGAAGTCCCACTGTCATCAGAATGCCTGCAGTCCCAGCACCCCATCCCAGGCCCCGAGGTAACTCCCCTCAGGCTGGGGAGCCCTCCTGTCCCTCCACCGCGTGCAGGCAGAGCTGGGGTGCGGAAGTGGGGGCAGGACGCATCAGGCCTCGGGGCTGCGACCCCAGCAAGAGGGCTGGGCTTCAGTGCCCAGATCTGGACGGATGGCAAGGGCAGGGGCGGGGAGCCTGTGCGCGAGAGGTTGGGGTTTGGACCCACAGGCAGGTGGCGGCAGGTGTGCAGCTGAGCTCCCGGCTGGTGCTGGGCCCCAGCTCCTGGGAAACAGATGGCCACAGGGAGGGGTCTCCGGGGGAGGAGGGGTCTGCAAGGGCAGAGGCTCAGTCTCTCCTGGGGGCCAGGTTCTCAGCCTCTGATTCCTGACTTTCACAATCATGCTTCTTTTCTCACACGAAGGCTTTTCAAGTTGATTTCCATCCAAGAGGGAATGAAGGCAATTAATGGTAATTTAGCAAAATGTTTAACTTCACGAGTGGGAGTGGGGTTTTCACGCTGGGGCTCCTGCTGGTTTCGGGGGTGGACTTCTGCCTGTCTGCACACACGCGCTTCTGGCCAGCCCACAGGTGCCTGCAGGACGAAACTTGTGCCTCGTTGATATTAACTGGGGGAGAATGCCTGGCTCCTCAAGGAATGTTTACTTGGGGGTCGGCTTGACTCTTTTTCCAGCAAACGGGGAAATGGGGGATGTGGGGTGGCCCAGGCAGCTGAGGTCGGGGACTCCTGAGGCTGCGGTCCAGGCCCTCTGCCAGCACAGGGTGGGGCTGCTTCCCGCTCCCAGGGAACCCAGGCCAGCGCTTTGTCAGCACCTGGTGGGGAAGAGCCATTGATTCGGCTCTGCCTCTGTGGGTGGCCTGTCCCACAGGGTCCTGTCCCATCCACGGCCAAAGCCGATGTGAGTAAAACACGCCAGCGTGGCTGTAGCAGAGGAGGCCAGGCGGCCTCTGGGGTCCCCGCCACAGCGTGGGACCATGGCTTCCCGGGGTGGAGGTGGCCCCCTTCCCCGGCATGGGGGCCTTGCCCTGGGCCTGGCCTGGACCTGCGCTTCTGGGAAGGGCCCTGTGAGGCCCGAGCATTGACCGGCAGGGGAGCATGAGGGCCAGGAGCCCCTTCCCCCGACATGCTCGCTGTGGCTGGAAATTCCTCTGGGGAAGAATCCTTTCCAAGGAGCCCCGTTTGGAGCCCTCAGGCTTCCTCTGGTAACTGATGAGACATTGGTTACCGGATCTGCCCCTCAGGGTTTGGAGTGTTCATGAAAAGGTTTTATTCTCAACCTTAAAATTATAAAACAGTCGCTAATTTTGTTTCAGGAAGCTTATGACTTTGAAGGATGAAGAGTCTTTTCTAAGAGACGTGTGTCTGTGTGATCTGAGCACGTTGTGATCTTTCTGGACCTGAGATCACACTTCTGTAAGGAAGTAGCCGTCCCAGATCCCTGCTTAGATAAACCGGGCCCTGCAGGAGAGAGGCTGACGGAGGGCCGCACAGAGTATAAACGGCGGGGATCAGGTGCTCTGAGAGCTTCGCTGACGAGGGTCGGGAGCCTGGAAAGATGAGCAGCAAAGAAAACAAACAGAAAAAGCTCTGCTCTGGCTGGGCAGGATTCACGCCTCCCCTCTGCGCTCGGTCTGTGTGGCCTCAGGGCAGGGCTGCACCTCTCTGATCCTGATGTCCAGGGCTGGCGGCTCAGGGTTGTCAGGGGGCTCAGAGCAGTTATGAGGGTGTCGGGCTCACGGAAGGGGCCCCTACTTTTGCTAACGAGGTTTTCACCAGCCACATCCTGGTTCGCAGCAGTTTGGGTGACCCTTCCCTTAATGCAGGCTCAGTCCCGGCTCCGGATCCGGAAGCGGATCCTGGAAGGCAGTGGAGGGCAGTCTGGCTCGCAGGTCAGGGGGGACCACGGCCATGGTCCTCAGTCCCAGGAGAAGCCCGTGACTGCACAACACTGTGAGAAACAAACAACCTGCTTCTTTTCTATTGGCTCTGAAGTCTGTGTGGATTTCGACAAAAGCACTAAATTTGAAAAAAAAAAAAAGAGGCACATTATATATTTTCAGGGTTTCAATGATTTACGCATTTTTTTTTAAAGGATTTGAAAAAGGTTCTATTTTAAGGTGACCTTGGTTGGCTTCATCGTCTCAAATGTTTCTGGTCTGAACGCAGCTTGAAAAACACAGCATAGTCTGTAAAGCCTTCGGTGCCTGTTAGTCACCCCCCACCAACCTGGCCCGGAGCCCAGGACCCTGCATCTCCCTCCCCTTGGCCTCCACAGCCGGCCTGGAGCTGCTGAGGTCAGACCCTCTCGAAGGCGGCCTTGCCATCCTCGCAGGCCCCCGAGTCTCCCCGGGGGCGGGGCCTCAGGGCAGGGGTAAAGCTACCTACGATTTCTTCCTTCTGCCCTCTAGACCTCTGCCGCTACTCTCTGCGGGTTCATACTTTGCAAACGTACAAAATAATTTAATCATCACATACTGCTTATTTTAACAGAAGTATTTGAAGTTGCCTAGGTTACAGCTCCCATACGACAGGACCGTTACAACAAGGGTAAAGAAGAAGCCAGAGGATGGGAAGGAGGCCATCGCCATAACCGGAGGCACTTGCTGCTCTAAAGCCTGAACTCAACTTTGAAGCCGCCGGCAACCGGGGTAGAGAGAGAGAAAGTAACTGAAACACTGTGAGTCACGTGCTTTCCAACGTATCAGGAATAAATACAAGGAGGCCAGTTTGAATCTGGACTCGCGTCCTCTCAGCTCTGAGAGCAATAGGCCACGCGTGTCTCTATATAGAGCATGTTGATCACGTCCCGTGTGAGTCTTCATGGAGATGATACAGTGTTTCAGGGACTTTATTCTTCATATATCACTCTCTTACATTTTCCTTTGTCCCATTGAGAAGAGATGAGTGTGACCCTGGGGCCACCTGATGCGTGAGCACAGCCCTGCTCCCCACCCGCCGATCTGCCCGGCACTGTCTGCTCCATTGCTTCACGGAGCAGGGTCTGCGATCGTCCCGACCTCTGACGGAGCTCCTCTGCTGTGTGGGATGCACCCTGTGTTGCAGCACATGATCCCCAGAAGTGCAGCCCGTCAGCCACACCTGCACCGTGGGACCCACGAGTCCTGGCGCCCCCAACCTCGTGGTGCCAGCCCCAGGCAGGGGTGAGGCCGGGGGGCGTCTGTCCGGGCGGGGCGGCGGGAGATCTGTTTGACGAGGGCACAGCCTGGCCCATCCACGGTGCGACCACCAAGAGGGCTGACTTTCTCAAAAAGCTGTGATTTATGAGAATTCAGATTTCGGTGGTGAACTCTGCTCTTGTGGATCCAGGGATAGTGGGCTCACTTATTTTTTTTTTCAAACGACAAAACCCGTTCTCTACTTTGAAGGGATCCAGCCACCTGGTCCAAGGGAGCCGGTGAGCTGTTTTGAATAATTAAAAACACTCTGCGTGGTGTGAGCTGCCTGACCCCCTGGCTGTCTGCCTGTCCCCAGCGCCCCTTTTCTGACCAGGCCCGCATGAGGACAGCGGCTCACCAAGCCCACGCGGACTTGCCTGCCCTCTGGGTTCCCTGGGTGGGTGGCTCACAAAGTCAGCTCTGTGCTCTGGAAACACCGCCGCTTCACTGAGGGGCTGAGGGGCTCCCTAAGGCAGCTGCTGGCCATGCACCAGGCCTGCCAGGGAGGAGGGACGGGAGGCCGCGTGTGCAAGGCCCTGACCTTGAACCTCGGGTTTGGTCGGCTGTGACTGACCACTGTGGTTCATGCCCGACACGGGCCTCCTGACGTGCCCTCCGGAAATGGGACCCTGCTTCTGGGGATGCCGCAGGGAGTGTGTGGGACTGGATGCTTCGGTGAAGACAGCACCAGCCACAGGAAGGCTGACCTCCACAACCCCCAGGGTCTGCCTGATGGCCAGGCCACCTCTAAAGCCAGCTGTCCCCTGAGACACGTGGGGTCTGCCGTGGGCGAGCGGCCTGCTCCCAGGGTCTCTCCATGTGTCTGGAGCTGCTGCACCTTTGCAGAGGAAAGCCATCCTCTATACCATCCCTGGCCAGCCCTTTCGATAAAACTTTTACTGGGGTAAATATTTTAGGTTTTTCGAGCCAAGAGGCAACTTTGAGGATATTATATAACTGCTTATATAAGATGAGAGAAAACAAATGTCTACGATTTTTTTATTGACAAAATTCAAAATATAATCATTGTGTACAATATTTTATAAGAAGGTCTGCTAACGAGAAGAACAGAGTTCTTTTGTGGGAGGATAACATTTCACTTGATGAGCTCACGGTCGGGGTTCTCTGTCACCAAAATCGATGGCACGTGTCCATCTATTTATGCAGACCTGGGATGAGATTTCACATATTTGGCCTTTGAAAACGTCTTCTCACACAGTCACTGCCAAATATTGATATTAATCCATGAGCACATGACTTTAATTGAACATATTCATTACTTGGAATGCATTTATTGAATTCAATTAAGTTCTTCTCTTGATTATGCTTTTATATTGCAGATTTATCACTTCCTATTGAAATTGAGCGGAAGGCTCTCAGTTGCATAGTTTAATAGATTTTTTAAAAAATTAATTCATCAATTAACTAATTAATTAATTTTGGCTGTGTTGGGTCTTTGTTGCTGCACGCAGGCTTTCTCTACTTGTGGCGAGCGAGGGCTACTCTTCGTTGCAGTGCGCAGGCTTCTCTGCGGTGGCCTCTCTTGTTGCAGAGCAGGGGCTCTAAGCACGTGGGCTCCAGTAGCTGTGGCACATGGGCTCAGCATTTGTGGCACACGGTCCCTAGAGCACAGGCTCAGTAGTTGTGGCACACAGGGCTAGTTGCTCGCAGCACCGCAGCATGTGGGATCTTCCCGGACCAGGGCTCGAACCCGTGTCCCCTGCATTGGCAGGCGGATTCTTAACCACTGAGCCAACAAAGAAGCCCTAATAGGTTTTTTAAAAGAAAATTATTTAATGAATATTTTCAAACATCACACAAAAATAAAGAAAATAATATAACAAACCATATTTATCTAGATTCTAAATTGATCAAAACTTTGCCATGTTTCCTTCACTTATCTTTTCCTTTCTTTTTCCTTTTCCTTTTCTTTTTAAAACATTTGGGAGCAAATCCCAAGCATCATGTCATTTTAATTCCTATGTATTTCAGTATTCATCTATAAAAAATATGGCCCTTGTGTGGCTATTCTTTTAAACCAGGAATAACAGAAATACTTTAAATTAGAAAACATATTATTTTCCTCTCTTGATATCAGTAATGTGGAGATTAAAGCAAGATCACAGTAGTTAAGAAATGAATGAAGCTATATTTCCCTTGCATATCTGAGTGTATAAAGAATCAGTCCCGTTACCTTTATATGTCTTTTTAAAAATATTTTTTTATTTTGAAATAATTATAGATTCACAGGAAGTTGCATGGAAATGTAGAGATATTTCCCGCACCCTTGATCCAGCCTCCTCCGATGCTATCTTTATGCATAAATACAGTACAACGTCAAACCCAGGAAGTCGTTGTGGGAACCATCTGTGAAGCTTATTCAGATTTCATTTGTTACATACACACTTGCGTGTGGGTATGTGTGTTTGGATCTGTGCAATTTGATCATGTGTGTAGCTTTGTGTAACCACCACCACAATCAAGATATCATCTTGTGTCATCACTGCAAGGCTCTCTTGTGCTATCCCATGATAGGCACAGCTACACGTCCATTTCTATCTCTAATCCTTAGCGACCACCATTCTCCCTCTCTGTAATTATTTCACAAATTTTATATAAATGGGTTCATGCAATATGTATTTTTTTGAGACTGGCTTTTTTTACTCAGCATAATGTCTTTGAGGTTCATTCTAACTGAGTGGATTAATGGTTTGTTCTCTTTATTGTGGATCAGTATCCCACAGTATTGATGTACTGCAGTTCATTGAACCACTCATCCATTGAAGGATATTTGGATAGTGTTGAGTTTTGGACTACTATGAATAAAGCTGCTATGATTATTCACGTGCAAGTTTCTGTGTGAAAATAAATTTTCATTGTTCTTGGATACGTGCCCAAGAATGCGCTTTGGGTCATGTGGTAATTTCACTTTTAAGTTCAAAAGGAACTGCCAACGTGTTTTCCAGAGTGGCCATACCATTTTACATTCCCACCAACAATGCATCAGTGACCCAGGTTCTCTGTATCTTTGCCAGCATTTGATGTTCACACCATTTTTATTGAGTCTTCTGAGAAGTATGTAGTGATATCTCATGTTTTTACTTTGCATTTCTCTAGTGGTTAATGGTGATGAAAAACTTTTCATGGGCCTATTCACCATCTGTATGACCTCTTCGGTAAATGTTTCTTCATGTCTATTGAAGAAAACATTCCTATTGGAAATGTCTAATTTTCTAATTGGATATTTCATTTTATTTAAGTTGAGGCTTGAGAGTTCTTTAGATAATTTAGGTACCAGTCCTTTGTTGATGATATGTTTTGTAAATATTTTCTCCCTTCTGTAGCTTGTCTTTTCATCCTTTTAACAGAATCTTCTGCAGAGCAAAAGTTTGAAATTTTGATGAGGTCTATTTTATCAATTATGTTTTACACATGACACTGTTGGGGTTAAGGGTAAGACAACTTTGCCTAGCATAAGGTCCTCCAAAATTTCCCCTAGAAGTTTTATAGTCCTATATTTTATATTTAAGTCCATGATCCATTCTAAGTTGACTTTTGTGTAAGGTGTTATGTTTTTGCCTATAGATGTCTAAATGCTCCAGCAATATTTGTTGAAAAGGCTTTCCTGGGACTTCCCTGGTGGTTCAGTGGTTAAGAATCTGCCTGCCAATGCAGGGGACATAGGTTTGATCCCTGGTCCGGGAAGATACCACATGTCACAAAGCAATTAAGGCCGTGCACTACAACTACTGAGCCTGCGCTCTAGAGCCTGTGCTCCACAACAAGAGAAGCCACCGCAATGAGAAACCCATGCACCGCAACGAAGAGTAGCCCCCACTCGCCACAACTAGGGAAAGCCTGCGCACAGCAACAAAGACCCAACGCAGTCAATAAATAAATAAATAAAATTAATGAAAAAAAAAGAAAAGAAAAATTAAAAAAAAAAAGGCTTTCCTTCCCTTGTTGAATTGTTTTTGCTCCTTTGCCAAGCATCAACTAGGAGTATTAGTGTGAATTTCTTTCTGTGTTCTCTATTCTGTCTCACTGATGTATGTGTCTGTCCCTCGGCCAACAGCACACTGTCTTGATTGCTGTGGCTGTAGAGTGATCCCTAACTTGGGGAAGAGTGATTCCTCTTACTTTATTCTACTTTTTGAAAATGAATTTGGCTCTTCTAGAACCAATCCTTGTTTGAATAATTTTGTCTATCTCTAAAACAAACCTTTCTGAGATTTTGTCGAAATTGCATTAAACCTGTATATAAATTTAGGAAAATTGACAACTTCTCTATGTTGAGTCCTTTAGTCTATGAACACAATATGTCTATTCAAGTATTTATGACTTTTGAAATTTCTTTCATCATTGCTTTGCAATTTTCATCATAACCCTATTCATGTTTTGCTGGATTTGTAGCTACGTGTTTAATTTTCTTTGAAGATATTATAATTGGCAGTGTTTTTAAAATTTTGATTTTAATTTGTTTGTTTTCAGTAGATAAAGGTGAAACTGATTTTTGTGTGCTGACTTTGTATCCTGAAAGCTTATCAAAACTCACTTATTAGTTCTATGAGTTCTCTTGGTAGATTCCTTAGGATATTTACATAGGCAGTCATGTCATCTGCAAATAGACACAGTTTTATTTCTTCCTTTCCAATCTGTACATCTTCTATTTCTTTGTCTTGCCTTTTTGCATTGGCTGGAATGTGCAGAACTATGTTAAATGAGTGCTGAGATGAGGCATCCTGCATTGCTTCTGATCTTAGAGGGAAAGTGCTCAGTTTTTCAATAAGTATGATGTTAGTTGTAATATTCTACAGCTCTATCAGTTTCTGAGAGTGTGTGTTGTGGTCCCCAACTATAATTAGTTTATTTTTTTCTTTCAGCTCTATTAGTTGAAGCTCTGGTGTTTCATGTATACAGGTTTAGAATTTCTATATATTCTTGAAGGATTGATGTAATGTTCCTCTTTTTACCCTAGTAATTTTCTTTGCTATGAAATCTACTTTATCTGATATTAATGTAAGCTTTCCTATTTCTTAAAAATTCATGTTGCATCATATGTTTTTTCCTATTTTTTTTTACATCTTTATTGGAGTAGAATTGCTTTACAATGGTGTGTTTCTGCTTTATAACAAAATGAATCAGCTATACATATACATATATGCCCATATCTCTTCCATCTCCTATCCTTTTAATTTAAACATACCTATGTTGTTATGTTTCAAGAGAGTGTGTTGTACTCATTTACTTGGGTCATGTTTCTTTTTTTTTTAATCCAACATGTCAACCTGTGTGCTTTTCTTGGTGTATTTAGACGATTTACATTTAAAGTAACTATTGGGACTTCCCTGGTAGCACAGTGGTGAAGACTCTGCCCTCCCAATGCAGGGGGCCCATGTTCAATCACTGGTCAGGGAACTAGATCGCACATGCATGCCGCAACTAAGAGTTTGCATGCTGAGCCCGCCTGCCACAACTAAGGAGTCCTTGAGCCACAACTAAAGGACCTACGAGCTGCAACTAAGGAGCCCACCTGCCACAACAAAGGCCCGGCACAGCCAAAAAAAAAAATTATTAATATGGTAGGGCGTAGGTCTGCTCTTTATTATTTCTTTCCTGTTTATTCTCTCTGTTTCTCACTTCTTTTGAGTTATTGCTTTCCTATGTCTAATTTTAACATTTTTTAGAATTCCGTGTTGACCTCTTTATAACATTTTTTTATTTATAACATTTTTGAGCATATAACTGTGTACAGTGTTATTTCTTTTCTTTTCTTTTTTTTAAAAAGCATGCTTATTGCCAGAAGAGAGACATTTTATTTTTGATTCTCTGATTATTTATTTACTTATTTATTCTTGGCTGCATTGGGTCTTAGTTGTGGCATGTGGGATCTTTCATTGCAGCATGCGAGCTTCTCTCTAGTTGCGGTGTGCAGGCTTAGTTGCTCCGTGGCATGTGGCATCTTGGTTCACTGACCAGCGATCGAACCCACGTCCCCTGCATTGGAAGGCTGGTTCTTAACTACTGGACCACCAGGGAAGTCCCTAGAGTGTTATTTCTGATTGTTCTATGTATTATCGTATACTCATGTGACATCACTGCTTTCTTGTATTGACATTTTATCACTTTGAATGAAGCATAGACCTTACTTCAGTTAAGGTCCCTTTTCTTTCTCCAGTTTTAAAATATATTTGGCTTAAATATTTCCTTTACATACATTAGCACCATATCAAATGGTATTATAAACTTTGCTTCAATCATAAAATATTAAAGTAACTCATCAAAGAATAGTCTATCATATTTACTTTTATTTTCAGTCTTTCTATTGCTCCTTTTTTCCCCTGAAATTTCCAGCCTTCTTTTATTATCATTCTCTTTACTTTTGTAGAGCTTCATTTTGCCAGTCTTTAAAATAGGTCTGCTGGTAACAATTTATCTTAGTTTTCCTTTCTCTAAGAATTTTTTATTTCCTCTTCATTCTTTAAGTGTAGTTTACTCAGATATAAGATTCTAGTTGACAGTTCTTTCCTCTCAGCACTCGAAAATTGTTGTGCTTCTCCTTTCTGGTTTCCTAGGTTTCAGATGAGAAATCTGCTGCTATAAATTCTTGTTCTTTCATAAGTAATGTGTCATTTCTCTCTGGCGGTTTTTAAGACTTTTTCTTTGTCTTTAATTTTCAGAAATTCCATTTTGATGTACTTGTGTGGATTTCTTTGGGTTTATTACATTTAGGTTTCTCTCATCTTCTTGAATCTATAGTTTTATGTATTTTATCAAATTTGGAAAGTTTTTAGTCCCAGATTCCTACCTCCCCTCCTTTGGGACTCTAACAATATAAATGTTGAATCTTTTAGTATCCCACAGACTCCAATAATCTGTTCATTCTTGAAACCTATTTTTTCTCTGTTCAGATTGAGTAAATTCTAATGATTTGTCTTCAAGTTCACTGAGTGTATTATCTCATTTCACCATTCAACTATTGAGTTTATCAACTAGTTTCAACATTTTGATTATTGTGTTTTTCTCTTCTGCTATTTCCATTTAATTCTTTTTTTATAACTTCATTTCTTTGCTGAGAATGTCTACGTTTGCATTTGTTTCAGGAGATTGTTTAGCAGGTAGTTTTCTGTTTAGGGTTAGCACATGGTGCTGGCCTACTGGTTCCGACATCCATTCACCTTTCAGAACGCTTGCTGTGCTCCTCTGGTCTGACGTTCTTCTGGCACCGCTGGGGTCCCTTTCAATCCCTGTTGGTGTTGCCCACAGGGATGGACAGCATTCTTCTGGGTTGCCTTGTGTTGCTGGGGCAGGAGCTCAGGAGCAGCTGGAGCGAGATTCCTCATGCAGTTGGGGGAGGGCTGGCCCTGCAGGTGGGCTGGCCTACCTGCCAGTGACCCGGCTTGGGGAGAGGAACTTGGGTTTCCTCTTTCCCAGGCCTCTGGCTAAAGAGAGAAGTGAGAAATGTTCTTCGTCCTTGCCTCTTGGCGGTTCTGAGTTGCAGTCTTCTCTGGCCCCTTGGTCCGAGACCTATGGCAGATAAAGGGAGCCTGGGGAATCATATTGTTTTTCCTCAAGTCTCCAAGTCTCCAGTCAGCCCCTTTCTTTCTTTCCAGGCTTTAGGGTCCCTCTATCATTCTCTGTTGATAATTTCCAGGGTTATTTAGTTGCAGTTAGAGGACATAGCAGAGAAAAGTAGGCTTACACCATCCTGTTCCAGACCCAGAAAGCCTAAGTTGATTTTGTAATATGGAAACTTCCTTTACACTTGCAACATGAATTGCTGCCATGGCTGTAGTGAGAGTTGAGAAGATGCACCTCCCTGGCGATACGTGTGGGAATGGAGATTGTTTCTTGTTTTAAATTTTAACAACACAGAAAGTGTATAAAGCACCTTGACACTACTTGTGATTCCAACAACGTTAGCTGTTGATGAAATGACTTTACCGCATTAAAAGTGTGACATATAAGCACCGTTTTGCTTTGTAACTTTAGGTTGAATTTATTTAGAAACATTATTAAACCTGCAGCAAGAGCTAGTTTCCAAGATTGTTCAGCATTTGATAACAGTGTTTGTGGATGGTTCTTGCAACCATTAAGAAACTCAAGGACCCTTCCTGGCTTGAGCCCCAAGTCAGGCAGAGGCCCTTTTTTGTCTATTTCTGCTCTACAGCCTCATTTTCCCAGTGGTGCTGCTGGATGGTTGACAGGTCTCTGGGGGTCAGAAGCCCTGGGTGTAAGGTCTGTTGGTTTCCACGGTGGGAAACCCCCTGCATGGCTGATCTAATCTCCCAGCGTGCTGTCACTCAGGAGGGCCATGAAGAGGTGGGCAGAGTAATCTGTCCCGGGCGGGAGAGGGAGCTGGCTTCAGCAAACTGTTGACGGAGACCCTCCAAGGAAACCTGGCTTCCGTGCCACACACATCAAACAGTTGCCGTGGGCATCGTACTTCGAGGGCTGTTCACTTGCAGTCTGCCTCACCTTTATAAAACAGGCACACATATGGGAAAGCTGCTTTCTGCATGATTTCATTTTAATAGAACAGAACAGGGGAAGAAATAAATCAGATTTTTACTTTTCTGCGCTGGGCCTGAAAAACTGGCTTAACCGATCCCCCAGTCTTCTTTATCTGCCAATATTTACTTTTGGAAGGACGAGCTCTGCACCCCGTGCGGTAGACTGTACCACCTATTAAGCAATGTTTCCTCATGGTATTTACAGAGACATTAGCCTGGTTTGGGTTCCGAAAAAATGGCAAGTCTTCTTTTAAATGTCTTTTGTGGAGGCATTCGTGAATATATCAAAGTGATAAAGAAATCTGCTTCTTTGAAAGTTAGCGTTACTCAGTCAACCGTGTGCTCCCCTGCCCATGAATAGAGATGCTCGTGGAGGCTCTGGAACATGCTTGCTGTGACCCGCACTCTCCAAACCTTCCCATTTTCGGTCCCCACGCCACCCACCCCGGCCATCCACCCTCCGTGCTCCTGCCTGGTGGTCTGCACGTTTCACGGAACAGGCCCCTCTGGGCTCTGGGTTTTGTGGGTCCTGCTATGCCCACTGCCCGCGCCTGCCCTCTGGGTTGGTGGAGGCCAGCTGGACTGGTGCCTGCCGGCCCAGATCAAAGGTGGTTATGGTCTCATGCCACTGGGGCCACCGTTCAGAGGCTCGAATCCACATCAGGGTCTCTGAGTTCTGAGACCAGTTCCAGCGTGGGAGGGGGTTCCTCACACCCACCAGCAATGCTCAGACACCAGCCGGAGGTCCTACAACTCAACTCAGTTCTGACACCACCTCCCCAGAGACAGAATCGGGGCCCACAGCTTGAGGCCCCCAAGGCAGCCCCTCCCCACCTCAGGTGCCAGTCTCAGTGCAGGGTGTCACCTGTGCTTTTGACCCACTGGCTGTAAATACAAGTCAAGGGCTCCCAGGACCTCTTTCTCCGTCCCCGTTAACTGTGTGTTAACCCGCGGGGCCCGAGACAAAGCTGGCTGGCCCAGAGCTGTCCACCCCCCTCTCTTATTTTATTATTTCTTATATTACTTCCCTGCGTTTACGTTAGGATGAGTGTGCCACAGCCTGCTTCCCCGTAGACACAGCCATGGAGGAAGCTAACTGTACAGGCCAAGAGGTCGGGATCTGCTGCTGGCCGGGGAGCAGGGTCACCCCAGGCTGGGGGCCCCGAGCAAAGAGGACGAGCGATCCCCCCGCCCCAAACTGAGACCACCGCAGCTGCACAGACGGGGCGGCTTCTAAAGGCTTCCTCTCCTCTTACGGGATCTCTGGCCTTTAGACCTGCTGTCACTCCAGCTTTCCCGGGACAGGACGGGGCTGCCGCTCCCCAGGGGCGAAGGCAGAGGGTTTCTGGGCCCGCAGCCGCTCTGGGTCCACTCGACTCTCCACCGTCGTCCCCTCATCCCGTCAAGGCCCCTTCACACCCCGTCCCGAGATCAGCTCTGGAGGAAGAGTCTGGGGTTGTCAAAGTAGCCCCCAGGGCGTGGGGTCCAGATGGGGCTGCCGGGGGGTCCAGGAGGGAGGCTGGGGGCCAGGCTGAGCCATGTGTGGGCACGTGGCCCTGTCAGAGCCCGGCACGTGCGACCCTTGGTGCGATTTGAGGTGTAGGAGGCTTTACCCAGGAATCCTCCCCTTGACCAGACATTCCTTTAACAAGACACAAAGCTTTCATTTCATAATTGGAGATAAAAATCTGAAAATGCAAATGCTTGGAGAATTACTGCCCTGGCCTGAAGGGGTTTGAGTTCCAGAATAAATATGTTGCTTTAATTTTAGAAAGGAGTTAGGAAGCAGGAAGCCCGTGGAGACAGGAGAGGGCAGGAGGGAGAAGCCTTTCAGAAGGAAGGAGGTGGGGTCGGGCCTGAGCTAAGTGCCCGTTTCTGCCCAAACCCCTGCTTTTCTAGACCTTCTCCCGGCCAACGGGAGCTGTGATTCAGGCTGTGTGGTGCTGGGCCGCCTCGGGACCAGGGTCACCGCGGGACTGGACTCTCTGCCACGAGAAGCCTCTGAGAAAAGTGCTTCTCGGTAGAAAAAGCCCCCAGGGGTACTAACAGTGAGGTTAGGTGCAAGGGAAAGATAGACACGCGGGCAGCGCATGTCAGAGCAACTACAGGGCCGTGGGTGGAGTTTGGGGCGTCCGGCCAAAGGGGGGCTGGCTCTCAGCCACCCAAGGGGAGCGGTTCGTGCTGAGAAGTGCCTGGGGAGGCGGCCGGGGGCTTTCAGGGAGTTGCAGCTGGCCGCAGCGCACAGCCTCTCGGGGGCTGGAAGACGGGGCGAGCGCGGCCTGCATCCCGGCTGTCCGGCCCCCGCAGGGCCGCCTCGACGCCCCGCCCCCGACGCTGTGGGGGCCGAGGCTGAGGCCAGAGCAGAGGTTTCTAAGGCGCCCAGGGAAACAAACACAGAGGCCCGGCCGACGTGCCCCTGATCAGGGCCCCTCGGGATGGCAGAATCACGGACCTCGGGACCAGGCTGGTCGCTGCGGGCGGCAACACCCCGGAAAGAAACTAAAGACACATGGTGCACGCTGAATCATATTTTTCTCAGACAGCATTTAACGTCAAAGAAAGTGGGGGAAAAATAGGACCAGATTAGTCTGATGCAGCACATTCTCTTGTCGTGATTGTTTCGGTTTCCTGGACTCCTCTTGGGAGGCTGTTCTTATTTGGGACAGGATGCTAAATGCTGTCACTTAGGATTCATTTCACAACAGAAACCTAAGTTCTCATCCGACCCAGCTTCTCCCACCAGACAGAGTAACATGTGTTTCTCATAAAGTTGTACATATTTATCAAATATGTAAATTAACAAATAAATACCATACCCACCGTGTATTATATAAATGTGTATCAAATATTTTATATCCGATAGAGAACTCTCTCAGCAGAAAGTGGGGAGAGGGTGGTGCCCACACCAGGACCCGGGTCTGGGTCGGAGGACCCCGTCCCGTCCCCGGTCCAGGCTGCTGGCCACTGGTTCCCTTGTCAGTGGGGGGTGGCTGGGACAGGTCACACAGACCTCGAGTAGTCAGGATGTGCGGAGGGCAGGTGGGCGTGTGATCTCTGAGAGGCCCCAGCCCACCCGAGGAGTCCCACACCTGTTACTATCCACAGGGCGGAGCCTAGTGGGAAGGCTGACATAGTGCTTGAGATGGATGACCCACCGGTTAGGGTTGGTGTCGGGTCTGTTGGTAACTCGTAAGTAAACACAGAGTTCGATCCTGTCATCTGTGACCATTTCCTGATCAGTCCCCTCTGCACACTGCTGCTAAGGATTTCCTCCCCCCGGGGGAGCGCAGCCCCTGCCCCCCAGGCCTCGCTAAACGCTGTCAGGAACCCCAGCCCTGCCCAGCCCCCTCTCCCCATTCCGTGGGTTTTCTCAGCCACTGCGGTCTGTTCTGCGTCATGGAACTCACATCTCAGAGTGAAGCCGTGATGAACCCCACCCAGTGCTCACAACAGCCGCTTCTGTTCCAAAGGCTTTTCAAACGTTAACTTGCTCCACCTGCACGAAGCTCTGCAGGATGACGCCCTTATCACACTCCTTCTGCGGATGAAGGGAGAGGGCCCACCGCCTCAGGGTCAGAGCCACGAAGCAAAGCAGGGCGCCTGGCCAGCCCCCCTCCTGGGCTCACATCGAGGATGAGTGGCCCCGGGGAGGTCGGCGGCTCCTGGCTGCACGGCAGAGCGACCCCAGAAGACTCTGAAAATGAAACATCCCGGGCCTCCAGCTGAGAGCCTGACTTAGTGGATCAGGGAATTTCGTCAACATCCCTACTGTGTGCACAGGACCGTGCTCTCTGCAGCACGATTCTGGGTGCACATGTGCGCAGACGGCCCAGCGGAGGCCTCGACCGCAGAGCCTCAGATGAGTCTGCGTCTGCAGATCAGATGACAAGCCACAGCCAAGAGCTGTCACCGATCTTATCAGATATGGAAAGTTTCGACAATGGCGGGTGACTAATTTTAGGGAAATTTATTGTAATTTCAAAGGAAAGCTTCTAAGCAGAAGGGCACTTTCTTCCCACGCTCGAGCTTCCACGTTCGTCACCGGCCTGGTTACTGAGTCCACACGCAGGGCGGGTGTGCCCGGCGTCCTCACTCCAGAGCTCTCTCTCCTAGTGGGGAAGTGGCTTCAGAGTCACTTAAATCCATTCCCTCACCGACACTTAAATCCATTCGCTCACCGAGCATCTCATCTCAGTCGGATTCAAACTCTTTTCCCCAGGGCAGCAGCCGGTGCGCTCGGCGGCCTGGCCTCCCCAGCGCGTGAGGGTTCTCACTCCCCGCCACCCCGCCAGAGCTGGACAAGACATTTAATGTAAATTCCTGCTCCCGGCACGTTTCCAGAGTTCACATCTTTCTCTCTAACATCAGAGTAAAACCTCAAAAGCAAAAAAATCCCAGGGTAGCAACTACCCGCGATTAATTCCCCCTTTCTGTTGGCCGTTCTCTCTGCCTCCAAGGGTTAAGTATGTGGAGGGAAGCGTTGCTAGACTTTGTGTCTGTGCTTGGTGGGAACCATTAAATTACCGCTGGATGTTTTTGATTATACTACACATCAGTGCCTCGGCCGGCGGCCTGGAAGCCACATGTGCCCGCCGGCCGGCCCGCACCCCCCGCCCCTGCCCACGCTGGCTTGCGGGGGCCCCTCTGTGGCACCGAAACGCCGAGAATGGAGCTGATGCCGGCCCAGGGAGAGGAAACGGCAGTAAAACCCAGAGCCACGCGGCTTCCTGGAGCCGGGACGCTGGGGTTGGCTTAACTGCTCTGAAATGAAAAAGATTCGGGGGCTTTTCAAGAAGTCCCGGAGGTATCCTTGCCAAGCCTCAAACATCAGATTGAATTACAGTTCCTGATCCCGCCCTCTCCCCGAGCTGGTCTGCTCTTTCCTCCTGGAGGTTTGTCCTCGGCTCCGGGCCTGGGAGGAGGGAGGTGCTCGGGAGGGGCAGCTGAGGGCGCCCAGCACGTGGAGGCGCTCGGGAGGGGCAGCTGAGGGCGCCCAGCGCGTGGAGGCGCTCGGGAGGGGGCGTCGCCGGGGCCCCGGGGCTGCCCTGCCCCTGGGGCAGCATCCACGTCATCCATCAGAGTCTCAGGGGCGTCTTCGAAAGAACTGAGAGGCACCGATAGAGAAAGCAGAAGTACGATCACACCCTTAGTGGTGCTCCTGGGGGAGCGGCTGGCTTTAGGAAGTGACGGAAGGGGCACAGGGAGGGTCTGAGCTCACTCGGGACCCGCCTGCCTCACTGAGTAACCGGCAGGGAAGCCGGGCCGAGGGCAGAGAGGACGCAGTGTGAGAAGCAGCGCTGAGTCGTGCAGGGAACCCTGGCCGCGATCAGTGCAAGGGATTGTTGGGGGCAGGCAGGGGAAGAGTCCCCCACACTCGGGGGGACGGTGCTGCCCCAGCTCACAGGGTGGGCGCTTCCCAGGCCAGGCCCGGGGACCAGGCTCACCTCCTCCTGGCCTCCCGAACGCTTCAGACTTTAGGCTCCTTTGCTGCCTCGTGGAATGGGGTCCTGGCGTGGCTCTGAAGGCCCAGGCCCCGGGGCGGGGGGCGGGCACCTGAGGGTGCATCCCTGCTGTGTGATGGAGACTCAGAGTCTTCCAAGCATTTGTAGGGAAAGAGAGCAGTGAGATCTGTTTTGAGGACACTGGCAAGAAAAGTGATAGGAAGACAGAATCTCCGCCACCTGAGGTGGAATCAAGGCTCCTGGAGCCGTCAAGGTCAAGATGTAAGGAAGACAGGGTGAGTCCACGGGGCACGAGCTACTGTCGCGGCACGGGCTGTGCTGGGAGTGGTGTCCTTCCTGCACGCACGCTGTTGACCGAGCTCGCGGCCTCTCCTGTGGTGGGAGAGTCACTGGCGCTTGGTGGTGGCCCTGCGACACGTGCGCCCTCGCCCGGGGACGGTCGTCTTGTCTCCCGCGTCCTCCTGCCCGATCTCTGGCTCTGCTCACCTTTGTAACCATGGGTTTGCCCCAGTGGGCCACGAGGTCCCTTATGGTTTTGTTGTTGGTGGAGGTGTCACCGTGGTGGCAGCAGGAGGGTCCAGGAGGGTCCAGGTTCAGCACACGCTGTCCTGCTTCCGTGCAGACACAGGACACAGGACCACGGTCGTCACGGGATGACGACTGATCCCAGGGCACAGCGTGGTTGTCAGGGTGAGGGCAGCAGTTGAACCGCACATGAGGGAAAGCACTGGGGTGAGTGTGTGTGTGGGTGGACGAAGCTTACAGGGTGACCCGGGTGCAGGAGGAACACTCACGTCACCGCCCCTGTTCCCGGCCTGTGCCACGTGGGTGAGGCTGCACCCACATGGCTCCCTCTGGGGACACAGGCTGATGACCTCCTGGAGCACAGCTTCACTCCTGCCCACGTAGCCAGAAAGGGTCTCTGTGTCGTCCCCCTGCAGCAGGGGGAAGAGCCAAAGGTGCCACCTGCCCCCTGGGGCTCCCAGTGGGCCTTTCACACACGTTGTTCAGTGTAAACGGCACAAAAATTTCCTAGAGGATAAGTATTATTCTCATTCTTTTAAATGATGGAACTAAAGCCCAGACGTGTATTAGTTAGCATCAACTGTTGTAACAATTAAGCCACTGAATGTATAAAGGTTTAAAAATGACAAAGGTTTATTTCTCATCTGTTTAAATCCCAAATGGGTGTTCCTTCTCGAGGGAACTCTCTTCCAAGCCACACTTCAGAGACGTGGCTCTCTTTACTTGGGACCTGCCATTTTCTTTTAAGGTGCTTTTAAGGCCCTTAGGGTGAGATTGATTTAAAATTTGGTGAAAATGGCATTTTAGACCTGGAATGAACCATAGCAACAAAGAGTCCAAACTCCATATTTTATTGATTAAGAAACAGGCACTTAAGGAGACTGAGAGATTGACCAAGGTCTCAGAATTAGGTTTTATAAAAATCAGCTCCTCGGGCTTCCCTGGTGGCGCAGTGGTTGAGAGTCCGCCTGCCGATGCAGGGGACACGGGTTCGTGCCCCGATCCCGGAAGATCCCACATGCCGCGGAGCGGCTGGGCCCGCGAGCCATGGCCGCGGAGCCTGTGTGTCCGGAGCCTGTGCTCCGCAACGGGAGAGGCCACAGCAGTGAGAGGCCCGCGTACAGCAAAAAAAAAAAAAAAAAAATCAGCTCCTCGAAGGAGGAGGCATCACACTTCCTGATTTCAAGCTATACTGTAAAGCTATAGTAATCAAAACAGTATGGTATTGGCATAAAAACAGTCACATAGATCAATGAGACAGAATTGAGAGCCTGGAAATAAACTCAAGCATATAAAGTCAATAAATATTTGACAAGGGAGCCAAGAATACTCACTGGAGAAGAGACAGTCTCTTTGATAAATGGTGCTGGGAAAATTGGATATTCACATGCAAAAGAATGAAACTAGACCTCAATCTTACACCAGTCACAAAAATTTACTTGAAATGAATTAAAGACTTAAACATAAGACTCAAAACTGTGAAACTCCTAGAAGAAAACACAGGGAAAGATCTCCTTGACATGGGTCTTGGTAATGACTTCTTGAAGATCACACCTAAATCAGAAGCAACAAAATAAAAAAAGAAACAAGTGGGACTACATCAAACTAAAGAGCTTCTGCACAGCAAAGGAAACCATCAACAAAGTAAAAACACAGCCTATGAAACGGGAAAAATATTTGCAAACCATATATCCAATAAGAGTTAATATCCAAAATATATAACGAACTCATACATCTCAATAGCATCAAACCAAATAATCCAATTTAAAAATGGGCAGAGGATCTGAATAGACATTTTTGCAAAGAAGACATGCAGATGGCCAGCAGGTACCTGCACAGATGTCAACATCACTAATCACTAGGGAAGTGCAAATCAATACCACGATGAGCTATCACCTCACATCTGTCAGAATGGCTATCACCAAAAAGACAAGAAATAAAAAGGTTGGCGAGGAAGTGGAGAAAAGGGAAGTCTTGTACAACTTTGGTGGGAATGTAAATTGGTGAAGTGACTGTGGAAAACAGTGTGGAGGTTCCTCAAAAGTGAAAAATAGTACTACCATATGATTCAGCAATTCCACTTCTGGGTATTTATCCAAAGGAAATAGAAACAATAACATAAAAATATATAAGCACCCCCATGTTCATTGTAACATTATTTACAACTGCCAAGACATGGAAGCTACCCAAGTGTCCACCGGTGGATGAATGGATAAAGAAGGATTTATATATATATAAAACAGTGGAATACTACTCAGCTATAAAAAATAGGAAATCCTACCATTTGCTACAAGATGGATGGACCTTGAGGGCATGATGCCCAGTGAGACAAGTCAGAGAAAGGCAAATGCTATGTGATGTTTCTTATACGTGGAATTTTAAAACAACAACAGCGACGATGACAACCCCCAACCCACCAAGCTGATAGAAAAAGAGATGAGATTGGTGGTCACCAGAGGTGGGGGGGAGGTGGAGGAAGGTGGTCCAAATGTACCAGCTTTAGTTCCAAGGTGAATAAGGACCAGGCACGTGATGCCAGCATGGGCACTACAATTAGGGCTGCTCTGTGGTGTACAGGAAGGTGAGAGGGGAAACCCTAACAGTTCTCGTCACAAGGAGAAAGTTTTTCTTTTCTCTTTATTGTATCTGTAGGGGATGATGGACTTTAGCTGAAGGAACTGTGATCATTTCACAGTGTATGTAAGTCAAACCATTGTGCTGTACACCTTAAACATATACCGTGATGTATGTCAATTATTTCTCAGTAAAACTGGAAAAATAATCCTCTCGGATACAATTTAAAAATAAGAGTCTTAGGTCTCTTTTTTTAAAAAAATAAATTTATTTATTTATTTTAGTTTTGGCTGTGTTGGGTCTTTGTTGCTGCACGCGGGCTTTCTCTAGTTGCGGTGAGTGAGGGCTACTCTTCGGTGCGGTGCGCGGGCTTCTTATTGCTGTGGCTTCTCTTGTTGCGGAGCACGGGCTCTAGGCGCGCAGGCTTCAGCAGTTGTGGCACGTGGGCTTCAGTAGTTGTGGCACACAGGCTTAGTAGCTGTGGCGCACGGGCTTAGTTGCTCCCTGGCATGTGGGATCTTCCCAGACCAGGGATCGAACCCAAGTCCCCTGCACTGGCAGGCGGATTCTTAACCACTGTGCCACCAGGGAAGTCCTTAGGTCTCTTTTTTTAAAAAAAATCAGTTCATGCATTTGGTTCTACAGATGCTAGTGAAAATTTGCTGAATGGGCCAAAATATAGATAAGATTTTTTCCTTCCTCAGTAAATTAAAAAACAGAGAAACCACAAATTCAAATCAGCTCCTCTTTGTAGACCTAAAGTGTGGGTTCAGAGCTCCTCAGGACGGTGTGAATATCCCATAAGGAAGGGCACTGCACGAGGTTGAAGCTGGCGACGATTTTCAGGAAGAAAACAGGGGGTGCTCTCGCCTCCCTAAATCTTCACCTTTCAAAATAGAGCTTTCTGTCTGTCGACTAACAATGAGTGTTCCCGGTCGGTGGCAAGTGAGTTTTCTGATTAAGGATCCAAAGGCAGATATGAGGCTCTGTTCCCGTGGTGCTCCGGCGGAGCGCGGGGCAGGCGGGGGGAGGGGGCCCGCAGGCCTCCTCAGCTCCCAGGCCACCGCTTTGCGCACAGGAGGTGAGGCCTGGCTCGCAGAACAGAGGACGGTGAAGGAGAGGAGCTCGGTGCTTCTAAACAGAAAACAAGTGAAAAGATGAGTCACGGCGGTGCTGGTGCAAAGGCTGCACGCAGGGAGGGATGAAGGCGTGACGGGCTGAATCCCACCCTCTGATTGACGCCCCGCTGAAGCTGGTCCTCTCCTCGGGAGATCACAGCCCAGGCTCGCCGTCTCCACCACGGAATGCGTGCTCGCTCTCCAGCTGGACTTGAGCATGTGGTGTAGGTAACAGCGGCCCAGGGCCGGGAGTGACCAGAACGAAGGTCAGGTCGTGGCCTCCAAGCCCCAAGTCTGTTTTTTATCCACACGCTCAACACCCACTTCCTACCATCAAACAAAAGGAAGAAGAAAGACTACCACAGCTCAGAACCTTCACGACAGCAGCGTGTGATACCCACTAAAGCCCTGGAAACCGTCATCACCGCCGTCACTGCACTGAGGACCAGCGTCTCCCTGCCAGGGCCCGTGTGGCAGGGCAGCCCTCCTGAAATCCGGCCTCGTGCTCAGAAGGCTGTCACCAAAGCGGATGTGTGCTTACTTTACTGGTGCAGACAGAAAGGCTGGTTTGCAGAATGATTTTTTTAAGTGAGAGAAGTAATTTGTAAGAGGAAAAGTCATTGCTTTGAGCACGACTTTTGTTGTCATTTGTTGTGGTTGTCAAATCTACAGACGTGCACAAACGTGCAAAAACCCATGTTGTACTCTCCTGGAGAATTCACAGTCTTCCAGAAACCCCCTGTGTTTCCCTTTCCGCTAGGTGACAAATGGTCCTGCAGCCTTGGTTGGCAGAGGGGAGTGTACGTCTGAAGTTTGAAGCACTTGATTCTTATCAATTGTGTAGAGCAAAGTGGAAATAAATTACATGGATCTCGAGTAACTTAGTTTCCTGAGTTCTCTGGAGACTTGAGTGATTTCAGTGGAAATCTGAGGCTCTCCAGCCCAGCAAAGGCAAGAAGCAGACACACCATGGCTGAGATGGAGAAGCCCAAGTACAATGGAGTGTTTAGAGGGCTCTCTTTAGACAACACCAAAATTTCATTCTCATGTTTAGATCAGCTTCCTGGTAAAGGCAGCTGCTTTGCCGACAGTGAAGTCAGAGTAAAAAACATGTAGAGGGCAGGTGAGACACAGGGCATCTTTCTATTCAACTGTAAAAGTTTGGTGACCGATTGCCTTGCTTTACTTACTTTTTATGATTTTATTTGGTTGGTGATATTATTTTCCTGGGGCTTGTTACAGTAAATGTACAATAGTTTTTGTTTCTTTGGAGAATAAAATGCAAAACCCTCAGTTTCTAGACAGGAAAAAACAGGACGGCAGCAAAAGGCTGAGGTGCCATTTGATCCTCACGGGCTGGCAGCTTGTGGACAGAGCGCCCGGCATGGGGCGGGTGCTGTTTCTGTCTCCACCCACCCCCACCAACTTCTCCCAAACTGTACAAGCTTCAGAGGAATCCCTGGACCTAAGGGACCAAGTCCTGGGGGCTCGGCAGTGGGGTGAAACTCTGGGAAAACCTCACAATAGGGCAGGCGGCCACGTCCAGAAACAGCTCCACGGGGAGAGGGCTCCGGGGATGTTTTCTAATGTTGTCACAGACTTGGAATCAGCAAAACATGTCCTTTAAAGCAGATAATCTCTGGCTGCTGTGCTGTTTTTCATACAAAAACATTTTTATATGAAAAACTTCCTTTAATAAAAAAAGTTACATATTTTCTCCAATAGTGCAAACAAGTAGCTAAGGTGTGAACAGCAACAAACCCATATTTGTTTTAAGAACTTAATGCCCTGATTGCATTTTCCTTCCACTTCTCTTCACTTCCCTCCTTCTATTATAAAAGGACATCCATGATGACCGCCTGGGTATGTTTTTTTTTTTTTTTTTTTTTTTAAAAGATCCTTTTGCCTTAAATTCCATTAGTTTTTGAACCTCTGGAATTTCACAAGAGGTGTCAAATTCAGCTGACCCCAAACTTTTCACTTGAACAGAAATAGAGCCTGGAGGAGAAAGCCCTGCTGTGTGCGGGGTACACGACCCATAAGAAGAATGACAAGAGGATATTTTAAACGATCTTGTCCAAGCCCGGGGCTCTCGGGTCCTGCTTTACCTCAGAGGGGGCAGACAGGACTGTGTTTAAGTTTGCTGTGGCTGCTTCACCATCATCAAAAACCAAACCTGACACAAGTTTCTTATTTACTAACAACGCTTTCACCTTTTTTCTTCTCTTCATCTGGTCTGTGGTCGGTTGCTGTGCATTCCTTCCTTCAGCCCTTAATCTGGGCCGACGGTGTGTGTGTGTGTGTGTGTGCGTGTGTGCGTGCGCACAGATGGTGAACAAGACAGATCCTACCCGCGTGTGTGTGTGTGTGTGTGCACCCCACGACGGACCGGACCGGCTGCGGTTGGCACGCCGTGCCTGCCGACGAGCAGGGAAGCAGGCCGGCGCTCCAGGGCGGACGCGGCTGCTCCGACAGCCTTTTGCGACCCTTGCTTGGAGGACGCTTTCCGGTCTGAAGCGTCTGCTCAGAACGACCCGGGATGTGTCTGCTGCTTGGCCCGGCGCTTCTCGGCGGCGATACCGGGGGCGTGGAGGACAGGCTTCCTCCCTCGGGGCCACAGGGACAGAAAGCTGCCTCGGTCCTCTGGAGCCGTCCGGCATCATGGGGGCCTGGCGGGGGGGAGGGCGGCGCGCCGTGGGGGAAGCTCTGCGCCAAGGCCGCGAGCGGGTGCCCGGGGAGCACACCTGGTGGGACGGCGAGCGGGTGCCCGGGGGGCACACCTGGTGGGACCGAGGAGGGGCGGGGTGAACTGGCCACAGGCGTCTGGGCACGCTTAGCGGGGGAGCTGCAGGGGCTCAAGCGGCGGGCGGCCCATCCTCCTCCGGCAGAGTGGCCTCCGCAGCAGGCCCAGCACGTGTGCTCTTCACCAAAGTGGCCCGGGGGCGGGGGCTTTGAAAGGGCAGTTTCAGGGGTGTACAGGTGGAGCGGGGGTCAGGACAGCACAGTCAGTTCTGACCGTCGTCTTGAAATCGGGGATGTGGTGGTCTGATCAGCGTCACCTTGGCTGTTTTAAGTACAGTTAACCCTTAGTTCCAGGAGTTGTTCCCATTGCTCTGAGGCCAGTTCTCAGAATCGTGTGCAGCGGGGCAGCTTAGGGCATGGCTTCAATCTGGTCATCATGCAGTCATCCTCCTCCACCTGGCGGGGGCTTCAGTATCTGCAAAACGGCTCACAGGATGCGGCTCAGAATATGATCTACAGCCCTTAAAGCAGAACTAAAGGCCCCTGGCTGTGCTTAATGACTGAACTGTGATTGTTTGGTCTCCTTTGACTGTTTTCCTTCGTTTCTGCATTTTCTCACTTCTCGGATTAAACTTACTCTTTGGCTAAAGATTTTCTGCGGAGGATGTAGTGCTGGGGACAAGGACCGTGGGGCCCTGCTCGGTTCATGTGGACTCTGCCCCTCAGGTTCTCCAGCCAAGATCTGGCGCCCTGTGACGTGGGTGCTTGGAGGTGCCTGGTCGTATGGCCCTGTTGCTGCTGCTCCTGGGAGATGCTGGGCAGCTGAAGGTGGGCCACGTCGGCTGCTTGTTCCCAGAGCCACCTGCCCCGTGAACTGGGACACAGTTAGTGGATAATGGGGTCCTTCCCCATCCTAATTCAGACGTTCCGCTATGAGCCTTCAGAGCTGGGCTGAGCTAGTCCAAATATCACTGTTTACCTGACCTAGTTAAACGGCTTGTTTTTTTAAAGGAGGAACTGGATTCAAAGCTCTTCACCCCAGAATCACTGCACGTGAGGCGGGGAGTGACCTTCGGACTCCTTCTCGCTTTGTTCTGCAGGAGAGCCGTGCACCACGGTGGCCAGAGCACAGGTGGCGGCCCACAGCCCCGGGGTCTGGGTCTCAGGTCTTAGCTGTGTGAGCACCAAAGCACCTGCCATCTGTTTCTTTCTTTCCACAAAGGGAATCGAGGCACTGCCCCTGGCTGCTCTAATGACCGCACGAGGCGGTGGGAGGGCCTGGCGCTGGTATCATTGCCGCAGGATTACCAGCTCTGGCGCACGCGAGTCTGTGGCCCCGTCTGGGCTCAGAGAGACGGGTGCAGAGCTGGTCTGGCCGCTCTGTGCTGTGTGCCCGGGAAGACTCCCTCAGGTCCTGCCCTTGGTGCTGTGATGGGACCAGATCACGGCCCGTTTTAAAAAACTCAAGACCTGACCTGATTCTGAAGCCAGGCTCTGCCCTGTCCTGTGAGACCCGTGGAATGTCCTGTGAGGTCTCGGCTTCCTCTTCTGTAAAATGGGGATCACTGCAGCCTCTTCCTGGGGGTTTGGCAGGTGTGGACCATTCCTGGGGCGGCCAGAGTCACTGTCTTTCTGGCAGTGTCCCCATCGTCACCGGTGGGGCTCTGGGAGCCCCTGGGTCCTGGGGCATCAGCGCTCAGCTTCCTCGGGCTCCACAGGGACACAGTCTTAATCGGTCGGTCACTCTGTCACTTGGGCGCTGCCGCGGCTCCCGCCCCATAGGCAGGAGGCCGGTCCCAGCCTCTCCTTCTTGGGTCCTGGCTCCTGACCAGGTGCTCAATAAATATTTGGTGAACGATGAATACGGAGGGAAAAGCCACTCCTGCTGCTTTTCTGGACTGTCCTCCATGCTGTAGCCTTGGGTCCATATCCCAGGCTCTGGCTACCTGGCCCTCAGGCCTGGGGCCCCTGACGTGAGGTGGCCACAGCTGTACCACCGTTCCAGTGATCTTCCTCTCTTGTTAGGACGTGGTATGGGAATCTCACTGGCATGTTATCGTTCTCTTAATCACTACATCATAACTCTAATGCCTTTTCCAAAGGGAGAAATTTTGTTTTTCACGGGCTGTGTCTGTATAAACGTGTGTATTGACATAAATGCGCTGAAGTTAAAGTTAAATCAGTTATTAAAAACGTACAAAAGCTCAGGTATGCCAGCTTGTATTCAGCCTTTAGAAGGTCTGCAAACTGAGGTGATGGGCTCTGCTCCCAGCTCACATAGCCGGGCTGCAGAGACGGCCCGTGGAAAAGCTCCTGAAAAAAATGTTAGGGCCTTTCTACTGGTGGGAAAAGGAGTGTGGACCCAGGAAGCCGGTGTGCATGCTCCCCTACCCACTCTCCCTGGAGCCCTCCTGCGCCCCCCAAAGGTCCCGCTCCCCGCGTCCGCGGGCAGCTGGAGGCCTGGCCAGTCACCCCACCGTCCCAGCACCCGGGGGACCTGGGATGTGACGCACCGGCCTCACCCCGGAAGACCAACACCTTCGCTCCCGGGCTCAGGGCTTCCCACGCGGCTGCTGCGCACCTGACCTGACGCTCACCTGTGAGCGCCGCGACGCGGGCCTCCCTCCCCTCCCCCCTCTGCCCGGGCGAGCCCCACACGCCGTCCCCCTGCGCCGGTCCCGTCGTCCGCCGGCGCCCCACAGCGGGGGGCCAGGGCCCCGCCGGCCGCCCCCCACCTGCCCCGGGACCGCCGCCCGCCCGGCCGTGTCGCTGGCGCCGAGGCGCTCATGCCTCTTGCACTCTGATGACTCGTGTGAACAGCTCATTTAGCGCCGCGGCCACGCGTGCCCGCGCTGCTTCCGCCCCCGTGGGCGCTGCAACACGCGCTTTTACGAGACCCTTTCAAGGGATCGCAGGCCCGGCCTCCCCCTCCGCCCGGCCCCTCCGCAGGCCTATCTGCGCTGCGATCTTGAGTCCTTGCAGGAAAGGAGCTATTTCTGGCCACCGGTCACTCCACCCAGGGCACTGGTCTCATCTAAGATTTACGGTGCTTTCCTGTGTGTGCCTGGGGATTAGGAAATCTGTTTGCTGTCACAGCAGACGCCTGGCTGCTGTCATGACATACTTGGCAGAGTTTTTTAGCACAGTAATTTCTATAGAATGTTGAGACACACATACAGGATATTGCTGATGCCCAGGGACAGACACATGCAACATCCCCTTCGTCCCTGGGATCTGACGTCTCCCAGGCTCCTCTGAGATGCTTCTTGGTGCTAACGCGGCGTCCGTGTCAGGAGCCTGTGTTTTGGGTTTGGGCCCCTTCCTGAGTTCTAACAGGGGAGGGTGCCTGCAGCTGGGGGACGGGGTGGCCCCTCCAGAGAACGGCAGAGAAGAGGCCTTTGACATCTGTCGGAGTTCTCTAAACTCTAGCTCTTCTCTCCTTTTGAAGAATTCCATGTCCCCCTTGCTTAGATTTCTAATATAGACGATGTTCTAGAATAATAGTAATACTCAGGCTTCTGCTTACAGAGAGGATGCCAGTCCCCGCGTGCAGAAAACGTGGAACGGGCGGACCTGGCGTGGGGCGGGAACTTGTGAGCTGCGCTTGTGGACTCAGAAAGGGGCCCCAGATGAGCTCAAGCAGAGGGCTCGGGGGCAAGCGGTGGGGACCTCGGGGAGGGCAGGTCTTTTCTGGGCCGGTTTAGTGCAACCCGGGGGTTCCCATCTGCATCCCCACCAGCCCAGAGTAGCTCAGACCAGGATCACCTGGATGGGGCCCGAATTCCTGCCTCTTCTGGCGACTCACTGCATCTTGGGGGGGCTGGAAGCTGGCCCCTCCTGCGCCCCGGGAGACCAGCCCCTTCAGCAGTGAACCCCCTTGCGGGGTGGGCCTGGGGGCACGATCACCACCGTGTGCTTCTTTCTGCTGGCCGGTCACCTCCATGTTCTCTGACCACTTATCCACTCAAACCGAATGTCCCACCATGAGGTCACCTACCATTTGGCGAAAAACCCTGATTGTCCCCCCAAAATGAGTGTCTTTGGGGCGACCCCAACCCCTGAGGAGAGAGACAGAGGTGCCTGCTTCTCTGTGACGATGTAAACATGTTCCTGAGCCCAAGCTCGTGTCCCGTGACTCCTGCCTGACTAGAGGCGGCTCAGCACCCACCAGTGGCCTCGGGGTCACCGTCAGTGACCTGGTCCTGCTTCCCGGTAAGTTCTCAAGAGCTTTGGGCAAAACTGCCCCGTCAGCTCCGTCTCTGGGGCCCCGAGCCACCCTCTCTGCCCCTGCTTCCCACTCGGCCTCTTGACTGGAGGCCGCCTCCTTTGCAGGTGCCTCCAAGGTGGAGCTGCTTGATCCTCACGCCAGGCCGTGTTTCTAACCAAGGAGTCATCTACAAGTGGCCGAATGGCTGTCATCTACAGTGTCACCTGCTGAGAGCCTGGTGGTCTGTGCTCCTTGTATTGGGGACATAGCCGGGCAAACACTGGTGGGGTCTCTGGCCTGATGGGCGGGGGTCCAAGCTCCCAGGACCACCCAGCTCCTGCCTCCGGGGGTGAACGCTTGGAGTCCCTTTCATGGCCCCTTGCGTTTATTTTTCATGCTCTGTCAAGGCCTATCGGTTCTTTCTAACCCATTCTTCCTTTTTTGCCCTCCTTCTCCCGCCGCCTTGGTCTGAATTCCTAACTGCTTCTCATCTCTTCACACCGCCCTCCCCCGTAACTCCCATCCCCTCTCCCCCGGCTGCTGGATGACTTCTCAGAAAAGGCAGATACGATCAACTTAACTATTTGGTCAGCAAGCGTATACTGAGCACCTACTGTATGCCGGACACAGGGAAAAGTGCTGGGGCTGCAGAGAGAAGGAGCCAGGCTTAGAGACGCCCAGAACTCACCGTCTCCTCCACAGCGACCTGGACTAAAACACAGAGTAAGCAGCAGGCACTGAGACAAAAAAGCTGTTCCCTCTCATCTGCCAGATTAAACGCACGTTCACCTTGGACCCCGAGCTCCCGCCACCTGGGCCCAGCCTGGCTTCCCGGCTTCCTCTGATCTGCTTCCTGTCCCACGGCCACCCCGCACTCCTGTCTCTTCCTGAGCGGCCGCCTTTCCTGCCATTCCGCTTCTGCCTTTTCTCTGTGCCTGCGATGCCCCACCCTGACCGCCACCATCAGTTCAAGTTCTGTCTCGCCTCTAAACCGGAGCTTGTATTCAGAATCCCCCCACCTGTCTTTCTCATACCTCCTGGCCTTTCGTTTGGGTCTCCTCCACGACATCATCAGACACCGTCAGCGCTGGAGGCGAGTGCCCTGTGCACCCGCACGCCGTGGGCTCCCTAAGCGCCGGGCCCCGTTCCTCATCGGGTAGGGCCTTCGAGGGAATGGTTGATTCCGGGGCGAGGCTCACGGAGGGAGGAACCGTCTCTGGGGCTGGTGGGGGGCTCACATCCAGGGTCCTTTCCAAGAAGAGGGTTTTGGACAGGACCCAGTGTCCGAGAGAAAACAGGGCAGTACAGCTGGAATGAGAGGCTGGTGCCTCTAACTGAGCGTATTTCCAGTGAGAATTCAGATATGGTTGTGTCTGGGACCCCAGAAGAAAAAGACCTTATTTTAAGTGGGTAAAGGGAAAGACTCAACCCTGGTCTCAGATAGACCAGGAGAATAGACCAGCCCAGAAGGACAGTGACCCCAGCACTGAAGGGAATTGATGACTGGGTGACTTCTGGAAGTCGGCTGAATTCTTTTAACCATTTACCTGAGTAAGGCAGTGTGGTCTTTTGCAATCTCTACTGTGTGTAATATGTGTCCTGGCTTTTCGTCTCGCTCTTGGAGAAGGAGAGGTGGTAGAAGCCTGGGCCCCGGGGAGAACTGCGGAGGGCGACACTGGAAAGGCTGGAGGTCACAGGGGTCAGAGGAGCGCAGAGGCGACCTCCTCACAGGTGGCGGGGGAACCGGGTCCTCAGGACCTTTTAGGACGCATTTGGTTGCAAGTAATTGAAAGCCCACCTCAAAGTGGCGGGAAGAGTAAAGACAGGCATTCCTCATACTCCGAAAGGCCAAGGCAAGGGGCCCCAGTGTGGCAACTCCATTCCCTGGGCTTGACCCCGAACGGCAGCCAATCTGGGTGCCCACCTGGATGAGAGGCTGCAGGAGGGCTTCCAGGGCCACCACGGACACGGGACAGGGGGACGGGATGACTCAGGGCTCCCTCCTGGGGAATCAGGAGGGGTCTGGTCCCCGAGTGCTACGTCTGCCGGGTGGGCTCCTGTCGAGGGGAGGGCTTTGGGAGGCACCGCCCAGGACATCATGCTCGGGAGCCACGTGATGGTCAACAACCCACTGAACACGTTGGTTGAGATTTAAGTGCTTCAAGGACAGACCTTGACTTTCTGGAAACCACGCACGGTGTCTTGGGTGGTGCTGACTGCCGGGGGTGCTGGTTCTCTCTGGTCACACCTGCCTCGGCCCCTCCCCCGTCCCGTTCCCCCCGACGCCCTGTCACCCTTCCTCTTCCTGTCCCGTCTGTGTCTTCTCTTTATCCCACAGACGTACAAGCCTCAGGCACTGAAGCAGCATTTTAATTCTGCGTGGAAGCTGACTGTTAGAAGAACTGGCAGGTGTGTTTTCCATTCCTGTCCTTTCTCGGGACCAGCTACTCTTTCTTGAGCAAACACGCTGGACCTCGTACATCCACAGCCTCATCCACGTCTGGCAGCAGGTCCGTGAAGGGACTGCTCGGTGACTTGTCTAAAATCATACCGTTTGTTAGGGTCCTGGCTTCAAACCCTGTGTTTTTATCTTTTACAACCTTCTGCCAAAGCCTGTCTCTCTGAGGGGACGCTAACACCGCACAGTTTCTTGTCGCCAGTGCGGGCGGCTGACAGGGGTGGGTTGGCGCCTGCAGCCCAGCAACGAGGCCCCGGTGTCTTCTAGCTGCTCCTCGGTCACAGATTCAGCGCAGGCTGTCCTGGCACAGGGTGCTCTGTGCAGGTTGGGAGAGATCGGGGCCCCCCTGTGCTGCTGGCCTGTTTCTGCACGTGGGTAGAGACACCACGGCCTGCCACAGAGGTGGGTGTCCTCAGGGCTGGCCGTCCAGGGCCCGCACACCACCATCGGGAGGGAGGGGGAGGTGCCCAGGCCTTTGTGGCTGATGAGCAGAGAAAGCAGGGAAGGGGCCCATGGCTGTGCCCCAGGCCGGCAGAGACGTGGGGCTGGGCCCTGCGGTGCTGTCCCCAGAGGCCGGCCCGGTCACCGTGCTGGGATAAACAGCTGTCCACGCCGTGCACTTATCTGCACACAGAGGGAGGGAGGCCTTGGGTGGGTGGAGCCAGACCTGCAGGCGGGTGGCTAGGAGCTGCCCAGAGGGCTGGCCTGTGGGAGGAGGCGGGACCACTGGGGGCCTGGGAGCCGCTGGCCCTGGCCCAGGACGCCATAGGGGTGACGCCCGAGATGAGTGGGGCCTCCGCGTCGCGTGGGCGCAGGGAGGGTCCTGCTGCTCTTCCTCTGGGCTGCGTGACTTGCACGAGGTGAAGGCTAACCTGCCTCTGGTTCAATCTGTATGAAGATAAACCACCGTTCCCAGGAAGCCTCACAAGGGGCGGAGGCAGTGGCGAGGGCCCCGTGGAGGCTTTGGGACGCTGCTGGCCTCCTGCAGGCACCAGGCTCCCCCGGGGACAGCGCCCGGGCTCCGGGCTCCAGGCCTCACTCTGCGGCCGGTACAGGCCCTCCCAAGCGTGCCTCACCAGACGGTGCCCCCGGGGCCTGTGTTTCCTCTTGGGCATGCCGTCCCCCGTCCCTCTGCTTCCTGGGGTGAGGCCCCCCGTGCCCCCCGGGGCTCCTGCCGCCGGCACTTGGGGGACCCACACCCCAGCCACTCACTGTCACATCCACTGGCCGAGCCGCCTGCCGTGCCTGGACGTCACACCCCGTGCCCTGCATGGAGCCTGGCCTGTCGTTCTCAGAACCCTCTGGACGCAGAGACCCGGGGGTCTCCGCGGAGGCCGTAGAAGTGGCCCAGCTGCACGGTGTCCCCTGCTATGTCCTCAACCCCCACACGGTCCCCTTGGGTCCACGGCCACCTGCCGTGATGGCTGTGGTGGCGGCAGCATCAGTGAGCGACGCGGTGAGATCAGAGGCGCAGGAAACGATGACTCACGCGGGCAGAGCCGGCGGGGTCTGGACAGGCGGTGACCCGCTGTCTTCTCAGGGACCTCAGCTGGCTTCGCGCGGGGACTGGCGCACTCACTGCTTCTCCAGGCTGGTGGTGCCTCTGGGCCTGGAGGTCTGTGTGCAGGCGCTCCCGGGCAGTGCTGTCTGCGTGGGAAACCACCGTCCCAAGCTCAGGGCCACCACGCAGCCTGTGCTGTGTGTGTGTGACCTGCGCCCCGGCTGGGCGCCAAGGCCTCGCCTGGCCTGGGGGCACCCCCAGGAGTCTCATCCCCAGCTGAGTCGGGAGTCTGACTCACTGGAGAAGCAGGAACCTGGGTGCACCTGCCTCTCGGGGGGCTCCTCCCAGTGTCCTCATCTGGGCCAGGTCAGGCCGCACGTCCTTGGTGCAGGGCTGAGGCCGCAATCTCAAGTGGTCATTCCCAAAGGACACCTACAAATGTCTAGGAACGTCTAGGAAGGTCTAGGAAGAAATGAACATTTACAGTGAGAAAACTTACAGGATCGTGATGTAGAAAAATTGAAATTCGTTTCAAAGTTGAATTTGGTTTAAGAACACAAGGGAAGAAAGAGAAATGACAATCTCTCTCTGTCTCTTTGCCGTCTCTCTCTCCCTGCACACACATACATACAAATCCTACCCTCGAGTGCATGCACGCAAGCACTCCCATACATCCACACACGGACACAGACAGCTCCCCATTGCAGACCAGGCTGTGTGAGCGCTCACACCAGCCTTGGTGGTGAAGCCATGAGATGCTGTGCCCTCAGAGGCCACAGGGATTGCAGAAGGATGTGTGTGAGTACCTCACGCGTTCTTGTGACCTTGTAAGGTTTATGGAAATGGAAACCACAGTCGAAAAGCCAACGTCACACACATTCCTCCTTCCTTTTCTCCTTTAGAATAAATTCTTAGAACGTTTCATGGAGTAACTAAGAAAATAAATGATTTCAATTTTATTTCCAGGAGGACACAAAGCAGAGTGCACAGCAGGGGCTGTCCAGGCTACATGGGATCTGCCTGGGGGATCCGGCCGCCCCCCGGGCCAGAGCTCTGAGACGAGGCTCTGCAATATCTTTTGTCTGTGACCGTTTTGGGCAACTGTGTGGATCCTCTGTCACTTGCCCATGTGACAGCTTCATTCATTAGTCCACTCCTGTAAGACGGTCAGCTGTGCATGCTCTACCGGGCTTCCTATTCCAAGTGGACCCTCTGCTGGAGTGAAGATGGCTGTGTATTTGCGGACAAAACCTTCCAAGAAAGCCAACAGTGAAGTGTTTGGTGTCTAAGGATCTCCTGCTTAGTGGTCTCCGCTGGGAAAGCCTCTCTGGCCATCCTGCCGGAGAGGGTCACGTGAGAACTGGTCCATGAGGGGCTGCTCCACTCCTGGGCCTACCTGGACACAAACCAGATTGAGGAGGCTGGGCCCCCGCCCTGGCAGTAGATGGTGCGCGCATTCACTCAAGGAGCGTTCAGTGAGTCACTGCTGGCCCAGCGCTCTGGCGTAAACGGTGAATCCGAAGCACGCGGCCGATGGACCAAAGTCAGTGCTTTTCAAACACAGCCGCCCTGTGCCGTGAGGCTGGGCTCGCAGGGCCCAGGCCTGTTGGGGCGGCCCCTCTTCCATCCAGGTCACTCTGATCCGGGCTCTGGCCTCCAGAGCTTGGTCCTCAGGGCAAGAGCCAGATGGGAACTCCGTACCTGACTGACTCAGTGCGGGCGTCAGCCAGGGCGCTGCATCCAGGACCGGCTTCGGGCAGGAATCCTCACGAGGGCCCGGCGAGCTCCGTCCTCGGCCGAGGCTCTGGGGCCGGAAGGCCTGGCATTTCCTGGGTCCGTTCACCAAGGGACTTGGCCGTCGGCTCACACTGATGGCCCCTCCTGTGCAGAAGGGCTGGAGGTTGGAGATGCGGTGCGCGCCCGAGCGCTCTCAGCTCTGGGGGAGGTTGGTCTGCTCTCCTGACCCGAGTTCAGTGGCTTGTCGCTTATTTTATCTCCCCAAACAAAACAAATTTCTCTCCATTTTGTCCGATTTCCTACCAGATAGAATCTTTTGTTTTCACTTGCGGCCTCGACGGCTTCCAAGAATTTTTTCTTCTCCAGCCGCCCAGGGTTCCCGGCCTGTGGGCCGGCTCCAGCTGAGGGTGGGGATTCCCTCCTCTTCCTTCCCGGCTTTGTCCGGCTTCCTGCGGCCGGCGCGGGGCCTCGGCGTCTGGGGCGCGGCCGCACGTGCTCCAGCCCTGTGGAGGGGGTGCGGGAGGCCTCCTCTGATCCCTGCCCTCTGCCCAGCCTGGCCGGAGCAGGTTGGCGCCACAGGACCTCGCTCGGACTGCAGCGTCACCTGCTGCGGGAGGGAGCTCCATCCAATTTTAGGGGGATGCCCGGGAAGATACCCAAGAAAACTAGTTTAGGAGCCGCAGCTTTGTTCCAGAGTCTGTTCAAACAGAGAGAAGGTTTCTCCCTTACAGTCCTTCCTCCAGGCTGAGTTTTCATCCTAAACGAAATCTAATCGACTTGGGAACAAAAATCTTAAAACTCGACATGGCGACCGTCTTAACCACCAGCATCAAGTTTGAGGAAGGTGCCTTAGGACGGGAGCTGGGACCCGGCGCCCCTTGGCCCTGACCGTTCATCCATTCAAACAGCACTGACTTCATTCCCGCTGATGTCGGGCCAGAGCGTGAGGATCTTACAGAGAGAGAAAGAGATACAGTCGCTAGCCCTGTGGGCTGCTGTCCAGCGGGGAAGACAACGTACTGAATAAGAAAAACCAGGCTCGGCCCAGGTCCTCCATCGAGGGCTGGAGAGCGAGTCCTCAAGGCTCCACAGCCTCACGCTCTGGCCTGACTGCCCGGGGCCACCGTGGACACGTGCACGGATGCACAGGACACCCAGCCATGTCCAGGGACACTTTACTTACAGAAGTGGGTGGCAGGTGGGTTTACACTGTGGGTTGGTGCTTTGCCAACCCCGATCAAAACAACACACAGGCAGCTGAAAGAAGCAGGACGTGTGTGCAGTCTGAGCACATAGAAAGGAATTTGATACTTTGCAGATCTGGGTGATGGGAAGAAAGTAAGTAAAGAGGGAGAAAAGAGCATCTGATTCAGGACGTGTTCCGAGGTGAAGCTGGACTCTTGTCTCTATTCCGGGAATAATGGAGCGTGTCTCGTTGGGAAGCTCAGCACAGGTGTGTCTGGGGCCTCCCTGCTGGCCGTGCTGTGGGCCTGGGTGGGCGCTGGGAGGCCAGTGCTGCTGTCCTGGGGGTGGTGGCAACAGTGGACAAAGGTCATGGCTGTGCAGGTGGATGGAGGATCAAACCCAGGCAGTTCTCAGCATCTAATCATCAAGATCTGGGTGAGGGCGCAGGAGGAGTAGGATGACCCCCGGGGCCTGGCCTGCCCGGCGGGTGTGTCCGTTCTGAGACAGAAAACAGAAGGGGGGCGTGGAGAGTGGGGAGGCCTTGAGGTCCGTACGGGGATGCTGAGTTGGGCGGCTTCTGTTTATCCAAGGAGGCAAGAATGCGGGAGGAGGGGGCCCCAGGAGGCCGCCCCCGACCTCCTGTTCCAAGGTGGCTCCACCTCTACTTGGGACACTCGCCCCCTCCAGACTCCTCCCCCTGCACGCAGAGTGTGACCCAGTGACAGTAACAGAGTGAGACATCCCACCAGTGTGACCGAAACCCCCAATCCTCGCCTCTGCCATGGTTTCTTATTAGAAAATGGCTTTTGACATATATTTTGGGGAGGTTTGGCCTTTTGGGGTCAATCTCAGGCACCGTCGGTTTCTGGGATAAGAGAGTGACAGGAAGACAGGCATCAGCCACGTGGTGTTTAGGACCCGAAAGGGGGCATGACCTCCCTTGACCAAGGAGGCTGCTGAGACCCCCCATGCACTCCATCCTTTCACACTGAGGTCTGAATTCTGACCTGTTCAGAGGCTCAGCCTTCGGACACGATCTCTTCCCGCAGTCTCCTCCACCTGGGAGCCCTCCGGCACCTGCACTGCAAATGGGACAGCATTCCAGGCGCCCTCCAGCCAGATCAAGTGAGGGTGGCCCCGCGACCTGTGATGGGCTCCACGGGGGCCCGAGGCGGACCCCTGAGGTGTCAGTCTGCAGGTGCGGTGTTGGGGGCAGGGGCTGGAGCCACCTGGGAGGGGTGGGGAGTGTGTGTGTGTTTGTGTGGTGACGTGGACCACTGAAAACACAGTACTTGCTTAAAAAACAGGAACTGCAACAAGAAACACCCCACCATCCACACACAGAGAATAGACGTGCATAAAAAACACAAAATGCGCTTTGTAAGAACACATTCGAGTAAGAAGAAATGCATTTTAGAGACACTGTGTTTGAAGGGAAAGGGGATGGGAGTGGGCAGGGGATACAGTGGGATTTAATAATCCCAGCCGCGGGGCCTCGCATGGACCCAGGATGCTAATATGCCGAGAAGAGGAACACGACTGACTCCGCCCTCCCCCCCGGACGCTGGAGAAACCCGTCCAGGCTTTTCTCCCGGGAATCTAATCCTTGCAGCAGGTGCTGGCGAGGATGTGGTGTGCTGTCCGTGGGAGCGTAAAACGATGCAGCTGCTGTGGAAAACAGTGTGGAGGCGCCTCAAAAATTAAAGGTGGAATCACCATTTCTGTGGATCCAGCTACCCCGCTTCCGGAGATTTGCCCCTAAGAACCGAAAGCAGGGTCTTGAACAGAGGCTCCGCCCGCCACTGCGTCCACAGCAGCACGGTTCACAGGCGCCAAGCGGGGAGGAACCCCCCGCCCGTTCGGGACGAGCAGAACGGGGTCGATACGGGCGACGGAGCACCCCTCAGCCCAGACAGGAGGGGAGTGTGACACGGGCTACAACACAGACGCCCCTCGGGGATGAGGGTGAAACAAGCCAGGCACAGAGGGACAAATACTGTGTAATTCCACTTACGGGAGGTCCCTAGAGTCAAAAACCCAGAGCCCGGAAGTGGGGCGGGGGTGAGGGCTGCTGGGGAGGGGAAGGGAGTGTTTCCTGGGGACACGGCTTCACTCTGGGAAGATGAGAAAGTCCTGGAGGTGGATGGTGGTGACGGCTGCACAACAGCGTGAAGGTACTTAGTGCCACGGGGCTCTGCACTTAACCTGGTTAAAATGGTGGACTTTACATCCTCTGCATGTAAAACACTTGAACAAAAAGGCCTAACCCGAGCGTGCTTTACTGTTCCGGTGACGGCGTCTGGTCACCGTCCCCGCAGATCCCACCGGATCCCAGGCCCCGAGTGACTGGTGGCCCCTTTGCCTGGAACTCATCCGGGTCTGAGTGTGGATGCTGCTCGCCGCAGCTGGGCAGGCGGCCCCCACCCTCTCCACTCCCCTGGGGCTCACGGACACTCCCGGCCCCAGCTGGCACCCCAGAGCGGGACCCCCGGTGGCCGTCAGTAGGCGTCCTCTGTCGCAGGGCTGTTTTATTTTCTGAGGAAGCTCAGACATTCAGCTGTTTAGGATGATAATAATCTTGCTTTTTGATAAATTCTCAGGGGAAAAAAATAATTCTGGCTATTTCTTTTCAACTTGGAATTTCTTTTGAAACGTAGCCTCTGTAGCTGGCCCTGCTCCTCTGTGTGGGGAGAACCGTTTCACATCCGTCAGGCTCTGTGCTGCGCTCCACTGGGACCGAGTGATTTATAAAGAACAGCCTGCAGCTCTGGGGCCTCCTCCGCGGAAGTGTCCAGAATAGGAGGCTGTTCTCCCCGAGGACCACGTGGGCACGGCATCCGCTCTCCTCCCTCCCCTACAGATTGGGACCAAGCCCCTGGGAGGGGCCGTCCTGGGGGGAAGATGAAGAGAGTTGAAAGGAAGCCAAGATTCAAATTAGCAGGAGCCCCGTCCCTGGTCGCTGCCTTTGTCCAGCTTGTGCCCAGCGGGGCCTGGGGGCCGAGGCTGCGCCCGCCTGCGTGGAAGAAGCTCCACTCCCGGAGGCTGTAATGGGGCGGCCTCGTTTCCAGGCTGCGCACCGACTGGGCTGCTCCAGGGCTGCCTGCTCCCACACCCACGCCTCTGGGTGAACCCCAGGGACACTCGTGGCTGTGTTGAGGGCCCGGGGCCCCTCTCCCCACTTTGCGATGGCACCTGGCTTGGGCCCTCCTTCCCTGAGACCCTGTGCCGCATCTCAGAGGTGAGAGCAGAAGCCACTCGCCCTCCTGTGTCCTCCCGTCACCCGCCAGCAGCCGGGTGGCCAGGGATCCTGAACTGGCTGCAGCTCGGGGGTGCGGCAGGCACCCGCCCCCCCGGCTCTCATCTCTGCGGCCAAAGCCAGCAATGAACGGCCCTGCTGGCCGCAGAAGGTCTTCGGCTTCAGCTAATTTGTGTCCTGTTTTGAACACAAGGGAACCGAGGATCGCCAGGCCTGGCAGTTTTGAAAGAAGACTTTCTTTCCATTTTGGCAACTTGTCTGTTTAAAGACACTGCACTCTTGCTATTGGATGGGAAATAACTTCACAAAAGCGCTTCTACTGGGTCAATGAGACCCAGCCTGGTCCTCCACCGCCCACCTCTCAACAACAGAATTGGCCTCATCGATTTTCCCTTGGCCTCGGGTGTTAATTGTCACAAGGTCAAATATAAACTCTCTGGGGGACCCTGGCCTTGTAGGGATTTGACTGAAGATCAGAAACAAATTGCAGCGAAGTGCGAACTCCGGGCCGCAGCACCAAGGCTGGGCATCACGGGCGCCATCTCTGCCGCGGGGCGGCTGGCGCCTGGGCGGCTCGGCTGGGCGGCCTGTCCGTCCTCGGGCTGTGTTTTCCTTGGGGGGGTGGGAGGCCGGGGGAGGGGGGTGTTGCCCTTTGCCTCGTGATTTATACTCGGTCGGAGGAGCCCGGTTGTGCTTTCTTCCGGCTGGAATGTCTCTGATGCTGTTTCACTGCGAGGCCATCGGCTGGGCCACTGCAGAATGGCCCTAGGGACGCGGCGACCTCCCAGTCGGGTCATTTGTTCAGCAGAATTCTAAGCGTCTCTCTAACATCTGGGTCCTATTAATACCTTCAGAATATTGCCGTCAGCTTCGGGAAATCAGGAGATGCTTGGAGACAGGCTCAGCCCCAAATCCTGGGGTAGTTTTGACTCTTTTCCTTGCGGTTCTTTGGGCTTTGTGGGTGCATTGTCCCCCGCTCCCTGCTCTGTCCTGTCTCCTCTGCCGTCACACAGGTGGATATTCACCTCCCTTGGTGAACCCAGGGCCAGCTGGAGGCCCGCAGTGGACGATGGGTCTGTGAGAACACAGAGAGGACAGGCTGCAGCACAGACACCCCGGCTGCACATGCCGGAGGGCGGGCAGGAGAAGGGCCGCCCTGCAAGGGCCCCGGAGCGCTGGGCTTCCAAGCCCCCATGAAGGTTTACCGGCCTGCTGCGGGCCCTGGCCTGTCCTCCGAGGGCTGGAAGGCTGACAGGAAGGAAGGAGGGAGGGAGGAAAGGGCTTGAAGAGTTGGGTGCAGAGAAGTGATGGAAGTGAGGAGAATTTCTTAAAGAAAAGCAAAAACCTTTTGCAATGTCTGGTCAGATGGAAACAAACTTGCATCAGTGAAAAGTGTGGTGTCTGGGGCAGGGTCTGCACGGAGACCTCAGGGGTTCGGTGGGGGGCAGGGTGCAGGGTCCTGGGTGGGAAGTCAGGGGAGAAAAGGGTGAACCTGTGAATCCCACGAAGTGAATTAATCCACGGAGCCCCTTGTGGACAGTCCCTGTGCGCAGACACAAGCCAGGCGTGATCGACCTGCAGGACCCAGGTTCCAGGAGGTTCTGTCTGCCGAGTGCAGGCTGCCGGCTGGGCCAGGAGAGCCGCCAGGCCCCAACTGAAAACAATCTGTCTGTAATTATCTTTTTTTTTTTTTTTTTTTTGCGGTACGCGGGCCTCTCACTGTTGTGGCCTCTCCCATTGCGGAGCACAGGCTCCGGACGCGCAGGCTCAGCGGCCATGGCTCACGGGCCCAGCCGCTCCGCGGCATGTGGGATCTTCCTGGACCGGGGCATGAACCTGTGTCCCCTGCACCGGCAGGAGGACTCTCAACCACTGCACCACCAGGGAAGCCCGTGTCTGTAATTATCTCAAAGGGGTAGAAGATAAGTCTCTGCCTCTGGAAAGTACTGGGAACAATTCTGCCGACACACGCTGCATCACTTGAAATTCTAATTCTCAGGGCTCGACCGGAGAATTGCAAGTCTGCGTAAAACTGAGGAGCAGTTTTCTCGTAAGTTCAGAGGAACGCCAGACTCAGACAAGGATGGCTCCCCCCAGCCCAGCACCCTGGACCAGGTCCGGGCAGCGCCCTGCCCAGCCTCAGACAGCCTGCTGCCCTGTGGCCCAGCCGGGACCTCAGACCCACCCTCCACCAGCGTCTGTCCTGGGAGCAAAAGCTTAAAAACCCCATCCACCGCGTGTTTGGGTTTATAACTTCTTTGCCTTTGTCAAAATTATGCAAAATCGCTTGGAGGACAAATAAGCAAATACAACTAACTGGGCGGGGTCCTCGGGTCAGGAAATTCCTGAGCTCACGTGTCTGCTGGGAGGAGGGTCCCCAAAGGACGCTCTCCCACACGCTGCATCCAGGCCCTGCTTTCGCCGGCTACAGCCCCACGCCCCGCGGCTATGCTGGGCCGGGTCTGCAGGCTGGACGCCCCACTCGGAGCCGGCAGATGTTCGGTGTCCCAGCAGCAGGCGACCCTCTGCTCACTTCCTCCCGGCGGGATGAGCCTACTGCCGGCATCTACTGCTCGCTCGGCGGGTTTTAGATGAGACTGAGATTCCTCCCACATCCCTTCCAAGAGGCCGACCCTGGCGCAAGCTGTTTCCAGGCCAGGAGCTCCTGGTCTGGCGGGTGGTGCAGGTGAAGCGGAGAAGCAGCAGGGACACCCATCACCTCGTGTGGTTTCCTGATCTTGGCACCTGAGGAAGCCTCCCGCTCCCTCAGGGTCCTTCCACCATGGAGAAGACAAGACAAGCCTACAAGATCAAAAGGCAGCTTGTGTTCATTTGCAAAATGGACAAATTCTGAGCAGGATCCCTGCAAAGCTGCGTTGGCACAGAGGCTGTTCTGCTGGGACAGAGGTGGCCCGTTTCTTCCATGTGTGGTGGCTACCCCGTGACTCTGCCTGGAAAATGTGGGTCTGCGGTTCCAGCTGAGGAGCTCCCTGGGCTGAAACCCCGGGTGTCCACTCCCGTGAGCAGCTGGGGGGCGGCAAAGAAACATTAGCAGGAGCTCACAGGGGCTGCTGCTTTGGGTGTGGCCCCGTCCGATTCTCACAACACTGTGCTGTGCCCATTTCGCTGACCAGGACACCGAGGCTCAGAAAGGTCAGGTTGGCGGCTCGAAGGTCACCTGGGAGCAGGTGTAGCTGGGATTCGAAATGAGACCTCCAAGACCACAAGGCTGTGCTTTGTGCAGACAGGCGTCCACACAGTTCTCCAGAGCAGGGGCTGGGAACGGCGCACGTGGGAGTTCAGGGGTTGTTGCGTTTTGCTCTTTGAAAGAATTGGGCTGTTTTTCACGTGCTCTCCTTCCTGCCACGTGATTTCTCTCGGTCAACGGCCCCTGTCCTCCTGGACACAACCCCTATGACACGGCTGCTCCAGGCCCCGCACGCGCTCGGCCAGGCAGGGCTGCGGGGCGACTGCGGCTTCCACCCCGACACACGTGCAAAGGCAGAACCGGGTCGGAAAGCGCCAGTGCTCGCCGTCCAGGGCGTGAGCTGGACAGGAGTTCGGCCAGGATTCCTCACCAGGTGGGCTGACTGCTTCCTGGTCGCTGCTGAAGTGACCCATCTCGTGAGTCTTAAGGTCCATGGGTGTGTGTCTGTGGTCCTTTAACTGTGAGTCTGGACCATCCCGTAGGGGAGCCTCTCACCTTGGCCCGTCTGAGCTTTGAGCTCGCTGTCTGTTCCAGTCACACACCGGCGGGCAGCTCTGCGCGGTCACGGGCCAGGGGTGGGGCGGACAGGCCTGCGGGCTCCTCCGCATCTCCGAAGCCAGTCTCAGGGAGACCCCTTCCTGGCTCCGCCCAGCAGGCCCGGGGGATGCTGGCTGCCAGGTCTGCGGGCAGCCGTCCTGCAGGGACCTATTAATAGCCGGTTTCCAGTACGTTCCCTGTAAAGTTGGGCCTCATTTTTAGCAGCTCCCCGTTACTCACAATTCTAGGAAAAGTTCCCTTTGACCGTCTTCCTGCCAGCGGACAGCTCAGCCCCCGCCCCTGTGCTCGGGGAGGGCGGCCCCTCCACGGGCTCCTCCCGGGGGCACAGTCTGCCTGGGAGCCGCCTGGTTGAGCATCTGGGGGTGGTGCCGGCTGGAGCCGGGCCTGCCCTGCCCAAGGTCACGTGGACTCCCCTGGAGTCTGGCTCATCGCACCTTCAGGCCCATCTGGAGACCAGCTCCCGACCCACCTGGTGGCCGCCCCCCGTAGCTCCCTGGCCTGCTCCCCACCTGACAGAAGCAGGCTCTTAAGGCATAAACCGGGTTAAGTCCCATTCAAATCAACAGCTCCCAGGGCCTGGCAACTTGTGCTGAGCAAGATTGGCCTCTGCGACGCCATGTCCAGCCACGCGGACCTCACCCCCTGCTCTGGAGCCCGGCCAGGCTCCCCTGCTGTTCCCTCCATCTGGGGGGTTATCCCTCCACACAGTTGGGGTCTTTCTGGGCTCTGCTCTCAGGTCCCCTCTGAGAGAAGCCCCGGGACCACCTGAAGCACAGGGGTGGCCCTCGGCCCTGGCACCCCTGCGCCTGCTGCCGGGCATCCGGCTTTGCCATCCCGGCTCCCTGACACCACTGCATGCAAGCCCTCAAGGCGAGCCAGGGTCCCTCTGGGTCCCCAGGACACAGAGCTGTGCCTGCCCAGAGTAAGCGCACTAGACATTTGATCCGGGGACGGTTGATGAGTGCGCAGGAATGTGCCCGCGGGGAGGGGGAGGGCAGTGTTTGCAGAGGGGCTGAGGCAAGTGTGGGCTTTACACACAAGCTGCCCCGAAGCAAGGCTTCCCGGCTCCACCCTCGTGCGACAGGACTTCCCTGGATTTGTCTTGGGTTTGCGTCGTGATGGGCTCTCATTAAAGGAGAGGACAGGGTCCCTCAGGAGCACGGAGCAGGTCACGCCCTGGAGCTGACAGGGAGGAGGGTGATTCCCCGACGTCTACGACGGCATCAGCCGAGCACCAGACTCAGAGTCAGACGCAAATCAATCTAACACAGGTTTTAGGGGGCAGGGGACCCTGGTTTACTTCTAGCTCTGCTCTTGGGACCCCAGATCCCCAGAAGGACTGAAGGACAGGAAACGTGGCGTCAGTAACTTGGTGTTACCGTCAGAGGGACCAGAGGCCGTGAGGCAGCTGTGCTTGTCACCGGCACCGCTCGCGGCCAAGCCACGGGCTGCAGCGCGAGGACACCGAGGGCGGTTTTCCCAAGTCCCCCTCCAGCCCGAGCCCCCTGGGGCTGGAGCCACCGGCTGCCTGGGACGCTCTTCCCTGACTGCGAGGGAAGGGACACCAGCATGGTCGTCGGGGTCCTCGTCTCCGTGCCAAGGTGACCCAGCATCGTCCCACACGCTCTTGAGAAGGGATGCGGTTCTGTATCAAGACAATACCTTCTCTGTTCAGGCAGCTAAAAGTGATCAACATCAGAACATCTTAAAAATACTGAATAAAACCTTAGTGCTTGTGCTCAATGCTCCTGTTTTTCTTTCTGGGTTAGCGAAGAGCAAGCTTGTTTGCTCTCTTACTAATACACTCGTTGCAGCTTTGTTGGGCCAACTCCCAAGTCTTTTGCTGGGAGCACAGATTGCTACAGAGTTTAGGAGTTAGTAATAAAACGGCCATAGCGAGACAGGATGGGGTCCAGGGCGCTAGGACGACACTCACATTTTCTTCCAGGGTGTCACCTTTCTGACGTCGGCTCCACGTCACGTGGACAAGGCTCTGGGGTTGAGTCAGGGGGAGCTGCCCACGGACGGAAGGCACAGACTGGGGACTGTCCGAGCACTTGCGTAGCCCCCGACGTGGACGTCCTCCTGCTGCGTTGAGGAAGGAGATCCTCGCCCGGCGTGGCGGGGGGCGGGGGCAGCGCTGCTCCAGTGTCCGGGGGGCGTCTCTGCGGACTCTGCAGGAGCTGAGGGCCGCTTTCCAGGCCTCCCAGGGCTATGGCTGGGTTGTCAGCGGTGAAATGATGAGTGGTCGGGGACGAGGAACAAGAGAACAGGGGCCATTCGAGGCCCCTCCTTCAGCTCCTTCCCTTTCTCTTTCTCCCTCCTTTCCAGAAATGGACCACAACCAGCGATAGCTGAAGGCCCAAACTGAACTTCCTGCAGGGTAGGCTTCTCCCTGAGAACCACATGTTCCCGGGGCGTCCGGGCCCACGGAGCAGCGTTTGCCAGGCTGGACGAGAGTCGTTTGTGCTGCCGGCAGCCCCCGCGGCATCTGATTTCCCCCTGGTGGGAGCCCAGCACCCCCAAGAGGGCCGTCGTCCACCTGGGGGGCTGGTGCCCTGCGCTTGGGAGAGCCCATCCTCGGAGCTCCATCACTGATGTGGCGGTCGGTCCGCCAGGATGCTGGCCTGGAGCGCTCAGGCCTCGTGGGGACTCATGGCCCGGGTTCCGCCTGCTGAGACTCCCGGAGTCTATGGGGCATCCCCAGCTCTCGGCCGACACACCAGGAGCCCCGACAGGAAACAAACAAGGCCACAGGCAAGGACGGGCCCTCTGGCTCCTTGTCTCCTGCTTTTAGGACAAGGTGAGAGGCGTCTCTTCTGCCAACGCTGATTCTGGCCCAAGGGACCCAAAGCTGTCGCTGGAATCAGACTCAGATGCAACGGCCGCTGCTGACGCTGCCTTGACAGACGGCTGAGGCCGGCGAGGGAAGACCCTGGGCACTGAGTGATGGGCCAACGGGGCTTCACATCAGCACCGATCCCCTTATGAGTCGCCCACCCCTGTACTTGTGTCCCTTTCCTCCTCCTTCCCCTAGAACTTGGACACTTGGGCTCTGGAGCCAGCAGATGTGGCTTTGACCCCAACGTGGCCTTGTCGCCTTGGGCTGCTCTGCCCACCTCTCCAAGCCCCGGTTTCCTCATGAGTCACCTGCAGCGACACCAGCGCCCCTCCCTCATGGCTGGGCGAGGCCGTCCCTGTAAATGTTCAGCACAGGCCAGGCACGTGCCAAGCATACAGTAAACATTGACTCGAGCCTAGTTTGGGGGCCTTCACCTAAATCCACTTGGAGAAATCTGAGCAATGATAAGCAAATTTCAAGGCACAAAGGAAAATCACAGTCAGGATGTATCAGCTGTTCCTCATTGTAGGAAAAATGGAGAAGTTGCCAAATGAAATGCCATTTATCCAGAATCATAATGAATAAACTTCTAGGAAAGTGATTTTTTGGAAGGTGGAGATTAAAAAAATTTTTTTATAAATAAATAAATTAATATTAATTTATTTTTGGCTGTGTTGGGTCTTAGTTTCTGTGCAAGGGCTTTCTCCAGTTGTGGCAAGCGGGGGCCACTCTTCATCGCGGTGCGCGGGCCTCTCACTATCGCGGCCTCTCCTGTTGCGGAGCACAGGCTCCAGACGCGCAGGATCAGTAGTTGTGGCGCAAGGGCCCAGTTGCTCCGCGGCATGTGGGATCTTCCCAGATGTGGGCTCGAACCTGTGTCCCCTGCATTGGCAGGCAGATTCTCAACCACTGCGCCACCAGGGAAGCCCTGGAAGGTGGAGATTTTAGCTGTTTATATAGCAACTTTGCATTTGAACGTTTTTGGTGACGAGCTTTCTGAAATATGCTGTCCAGTTTCCTGCCTTCTTATGCAGAGTGTCTGGGCCACAATCTGTGCGTTTCCTTCTGTCCGGGCGTGTCACCGTTCTGTGCCTTTCACTGCTCTGTGATTGGATGGAGGTGGTGTGGAGTGCAGGGCTTGCTGCAAGCTCCGCTCACCTCCCCGCTTTTCCTCGAGGCGAGCTCCACCCACCTGCTCTGAGCGGCCTGGGCTCGCGCTTGTACCTCCAACTCTCCTTCCGGATGCGGCAGGCGAGCCTGCGTTGCCCCCAGCGCTGTGACACACAGGAGGGCCCTGCAGAAGCAGGAAGATGTGAGGTCCTCTGGGGGGACTGCAGACATTTGGGAGATGCGAGGACGCAGGTCTCCGGGCCACGGACATTGTGCTTTCCTCTTTTGCATCATTTTGTTTGTTTGTTTGTTTGTTTTTTGTGGTACGCAGGCCTCTCACTGTTGTGGCCTCTCCCGCTGCGGAGCACAGGCTCCGGACGCGCAGGCTCAGCGGCCATGGCTCACAGGCCCAGCCGCTCCGTAGCATGTGGGATCTTCCCGGACCGGGGCACGAACCCGTGTCCCCTGCATCGGCAGGCGGACTCTCAACCACTGCGCCACCAGGGAAGCCCTGCATCATTTTTAACCTTATATTTTCCAATTTTAATTTACTTCTTATCCTTCTTCACAAACACTTGGGGGGCACTAAACCTTCACTAAATGATGTGCTCTCAGGGTCTCTGGGGGCAGGGACGGTTCGTCCTCACACCTGTGGGTGGACGTGACAAACAGAGTCAGGACTTGAAGCGCTCTGGACCAGTCTTCTTGCAGGCGTTCTCTGGGCCAGAGCAGCACTTACTTCGGCTCAGCCACACGAACACTTGACCCAAGGGTGACAGGCATGAGGGACTCTGACGCTTCCTCCAAATACGAACTGAGGGGTGAATCTGGGGGAGCTGAATCGGCCTTGTCCAGGGCTCTGTCTGCTCCCACATTGTTCAAGCTCAAGGATGTTCAGAAAAAGTCATAGGAGCAGCACCAACATTTTGTACTTAAAATAGGATCACGTGTGTAATTACTGCAGAGTTTCTGCATGTGTTTGATTTCCGACCCCTAGTATGGCCCAAATAGTAACTGTTAATAAAACATTAAATTCTAAACACTGGAAGCATGAGTAAAATGTTCATATATAAGGAAGACGCTTTGCCAGGAGGGGCTAGTCCACGATGGCGGCCCAGGAAGTCCCTGGGCTCAGCTCCTCCACGGACCCCCCAGACCTGCAGCTTCACGGGGAACAATTCCCTCTGAAGATGACCCGAGAGCGGCTCTTCCCCAGTGAGGGGTACAAGGACCCCTCGAGGCAGGCAGCCGAGGCAGGGCCTGGGTCTCGTCAGAAACCCCACACGGGGCTTGGCCGCCGCACACGGGGAGGCCCTGCACGAACCTGTGGCTTCCCCAAGAGACGTGAGGGGCTTGCGCCCCATGCCAGGCACCCTGGCCCTCGGGACCTGCATGCAGAGACGAGCCCTGAAGACACCTGACCGAGCTTTCGTGCAGGGACCCGAGGGCTGTGGGGAGCAGAGACCCCCTCACCCAGGACCAGCGCACGAGCAGCTGTCGGAAGAGCGCCTGGTCCATATGTGAAGGGGGGTCATTGCTGAGCTCAGTGTCTGCTGACAGGCCTGCTGGGACTCTCTCCAGGGATGGAGGCGCCGCAGGGCACTTGCACCCTGAGCCTTCCCTCTGCTCCACGATGGCCGGAGGGACCATGCTGTCCACACCGGGATGCTCCTTGATTGCCTGGCTCTGGGGGTCGGGGGGTGACATTCCTGGGTCCCACGGCACTGGAACAATCAAAGAGATAGTTCCTGGCAGGCTCCCACCCCCGGGCACTGCACACACCCCCGTCTTCCAGTGAAAAAGGCCTGTTTACTTGTCCTGGAGCTTCAGCCTGAGGGGCTTCACTTTGGCCACCATGTAGGAGCTGAGAGGGGCCCCCATCCGTGTGCTCTCCCTTGGCCTCGCTGCAGCTCACGGTGCCTCCCAGACTGGAGCCCTGATTGTCCCACCTGTTCCCAGGGAACACTCCAGATCTCCTGGCCTGGAGGCCAGCAGAGTTTCCACCTGCGACCCAACACAGACGCCTGGATTTGCAGCCTTTAAAAGCTGCTGCCTGAGAAACTGGCTTCTAATCGGTTTGAAACTATGTGCTGACTGAGATCCTCCCCTTGGACACTGAGAGGTCTGGGCACAGCCCTGATGCCTGGACCTGTCAAGAATAAACCAGGCTACTTAGACAATCACACAGGTTCAAGAAACAACCAAGAGCTGGGCAAGGTTCATCCCCCACATGAGCCACTCCTTCAAGACTGGGAGACGTGGCTGTTCTGTCTACTATGTAGAAACAAACAGAGAGACGATCAGAATGAGGAAACAGGGGAATATGTTCCAAATGAAGGAACAAGATAAAACCTTAGAAAAACCTTTAATGAAATGGAGATAAGTAATTTACCTGATAAAAATTTTGAAGTAATGGTCATAAAGATGCTCACGAAACTCAGGAGAAGAACGGGTGACATTGTGAGAACTTCAACAAAGAGTGAGAAAATATAAGAAAGTGCCACAGAGAAGTCACAGAACTTGATAATACCATAACTGAACTGAAAAAATACACCAGAGGAGCTCAACAGCAGACTAGATGAAGCAGAAGACGTGACCAGTAAACGTGAAGGAAGGGCAGTGGAACTCACCCAATCAGAGCAGCAAAAAGAAAGAAGAAACTAAAAAGTGAAGACAACTTAAGGGGCTTACAGGACAGCAGCAAGTGGAATAATGTTCATATTATAGGAGCCCCAGAAGATGAAGAGAGAGAGAAACGGGTAGAAAATTATTTTAAGAAATAATGGCTGAAAATTTCCCTAACCTGGGGAAGGAAATAGATATCTAGGTACCAGAAGCACAGAGTTTCAAAAAATGAACACAAAGAGACCCACAAGGCACATTATAAGTAAAATGTCAAAAGTTAAAGATAGAGAATCTTAAAAGCATGTAAGAGAAAAACAACTAGTTACATACAAGGGGACCCCCATAAAGCTATAAGTAGATTTTTCAGCAGAAACTTTGTAGGCCAAGAAAGGTGACAAGATATATTCAAAGAAAAAAGCTCCCAGCCATGAATTCTCTACCTAGCAAGGTTATCACTCAAAATTGAAGGAGAGATAAAGAGTTTTCTAGACAAGCAAAAACTAAAGGAGTTCATCACCACTAAACCAACTTTACAGGAAATGTTAAAGGGAATTCTTCAAGCTGAAAAGAAAGGGCATTAATTAAATATAAGAAATACATGAAATTAAAAATCTCACTGGTAAATATACAGTAAAGGAAGTTTACCATCACTTATAAAGCTAGTATGAAGGTTAAAAGACAAGAGTAGTAAAAACAACTATAATAATTAATTAAGGAATCCACAAAATAAAAAGATGTAAAATGTGACATCAAAAACATTAAAATGGGGTGGGGAGGAGTAAAAATGTAGAGTTTTAGAATAAGTTCAAGCTTAAATTGCTATCAACTAACAATAGACTGTTATACATATAGGCTGTTATATGTAAGCCTCATGGTGACCACAAGGTAAAAGCCTGTAGTAGATACACCAAAGATAATGAGAAACTTCACTTTTAGAACTGCTTTTGCTGCATCCCATAAATTTTGGTATGTTGTGTTTTCATTTTCACTTTCATTTGTCTCAAGATATTTTTCCTCTTTTCATTTCTTCTTTGACCCATGGGTTGTTCAGGAGCACATTGTTTCATCTGTACATATTTGTGAATTTTCTAGTTTTCTTCTTATAATTGATTTCTAGTTTCATAGCACTGTGGTCAGAAAAGATGCTTGATATGATTTCAGTCTTATTTTTTAAGACCTGTTTTGTGACCTAACACATAATCTATCCCAGAGAATGTTCCATTTGTCCTTGAAAGAATGTGAATTCTGTCGATATTGAATGGAATGTTCTGCAAATGTCTATTAGGTCTTTCTGATCTAATGTGTAGTTTAAATCTTACTGATTTTCTGTCTGGGTGACCTAGCTATTGTTGAAAGGGGGTATTGACATCCCCTATTATTATTGTACTTCTGTGTATGGCTCCCTTCATATCAATTAAAAGTTGCTTTTTATATTTAGGTGCCCCTATGTTGGATGCATAAATGTTTAGCAAAGGTATATCCTATTGACGAATTGACCCCTTTATTATGACCTTCCTATATAATGACCTTCTTTGTCTCTCGTTACAGTCTTTGGTTTTAAAGTCTGTTTTGTCTGATATAAGTATAGTTAACCCTGCTTTATATTGGTTTCCATTGCAATCAGTTCTGTGATTTCTGTTTGGTTCTTTTTTATATTTCCTGTCTCTTTGTTTGAAATTCTCACTTTGCTCATCATACATTGGTCTCCTGATCTTGATAAGCATCTTTATGATAGTTTTCTTTTCTTTTTTTTTTTTTTTTTGCAGTACGCAGGCCTCTCACTGTTGTGGCCTCTCCCGCTGTGGAGCACAGGCTCTGGACGCTCAGGCCCAGCGGCCATGGCTCACGGGCCCAGCCGCTCCACGGCACGTGGGATCCTCCCAGACCAGGGCACGAACCCGCGTCCCCTGCATTGGCAGGCGGACTCTCAACCACTGCGCCACCAGGGAAGTCCTATGATAGTTACTTTGAAGTCTCTATCAGGTAAATCACTTATCTCCATTTCATTAAGATCTGTTTCTGGATATTTATGTTGTTCTTCTGTTTGAAACACATTTCTCTTTTCTTCATGTTCCTTGACTCTGTGTTGGTTTCTGCTCACTAGATAAAGCAGCCACCCCTCCCAGTCTTGACAGAATGGTCTAGTGTAGGAATTGAATTTCATCAGTGAACTCAGCCCAAGCTCTTGTCTGCCTCTCAAACCTTTGTGATTGTCCTAGCCACCTTCTTTATTCTCAGTCACTCCCAATAGTTGAGGGGGTGCCAAGACCCACTGGTGTCGCCAAGGAGAGGACCACATTCCGTGCCTAGACACAAGCTGACTGGGAACCAGACCCTCCGGCAGCAGCTGGGAATGTCCATAGTTGAGCCCCTTCTGGGCAGCAAGTGGAAGGTGGGCATTTTGGGCTGCTTCCTCTGCACTGTACCCTGGGATGTGGCTGTGGGGAGTGGAGGCGGCTCTGTACCAATAACTGCTTCTTTGTTACTGTCTGTGGGGCTCCTGAATGGAAGCCCCATTTCCACCAGGCCCAGGGGATCGGAGGCCCATCTCTGGGGCAGCCGCAAACCCTGAGGTGTCAGACATGTGTACAAACTCCTTCCAGGGAGACACTGAGGTCTTGGTGGGGAGGGTGGGGAGGTGTCTGATGCTTCCCTGTTTCTGGGGAGGTTCGTAGCAGCCAGTCCCTATATGATGTCTAATTAGAAGCTCGACAAGTGTGCAGATGAGTCCCTTTCAGGGAAACACTGGGACACGGGCGTTTCTGTCAGCTGAGCCCTGGGGGCACAGCTCTGGTGAGTGCTCACATGCAGTCAATTGCTCCTTCCTTGTTTGTTACCGTCCTAACGATGCAATCCTCACCGCCTTCAGAGCAGGTGTTTTTGGGGCCCGCCCCTTGGTGGGAGTCTTAAAAGTTGGGGTTCTAAATCTGGGGTCCAAACACTTCCCTGCTCTGAAGGAGCTGGGCACTGGGGTCACCTCCTGATGTCACAGCCTGTGCTGCGGGGGTTCGTGGCCTCTCAGCCTTTCCTACACATCTCAGTGTTGGTGTTTCTTATTTGAGTGATGACAGGAATCGCTCGGCTGGTTTCTGTGTTTGATTCAGAGGAAGTTACTCCGTGTATAGCTATTCCTTCAGTGGGCCTATGGGAGCAGGGCGCTCAGGAGGCTCCGTGTTATTTATCACTTTGGTCAAACCCCTAATGTTCTTATACTAAACAGGGGTTACTTCTCCCTTCAAGGGGCTCACCTGTGAAGCTGGTGCCCATGGAGACCGCCTGCCCCCTGGGCCCCATAGGACAGCATACGTGTGGAACGATTTCTTGTGTGTTTTACTTAAGGGCTTTCCCTTGTGAGTTTTGGAGTATTTGTGGATAAGTGCAAGCCTGATGGGCCCTTTATGTTTCAATGATGCAAATAGCTGAGAAAGAAGGGCTGCGGCCGAGAAGCAGATGAAAACCTGCAGACAAAGGGGGTTGAATAGTCAATCCTTCCTCATAATTTCCCAAGCTAAGTAATGAGTGAGAGATAAACGTAGTGTGCAAACAGTGAAAACCAAATGAGATTTGAGATTCCTGCCCCTCTGATTTAATAATAAGTAATCCAAGCAGTTATCATTTGGGGGAGTAATGAAGTGACACTGTAAAAATAAACGCTTTCTCCAGCCAGAGTCCTTTGTCCCCAGGCCACTGCGGTGAGGGCAGGGCTGCTGCCTGAGCTTCCAAGGGGTCTGCCACGCCTGAGAAATGACAACCCTCCAGCAGGGAAGGAGATCCTTTCAGCTTCAGCATCCCCGTGAGGACAAGAAACTCGGAAAGCATTAGACACTCTATGTCCCTAGGGGCTAGGAATCTGTGTCCAAAATCACCCCCAGGTCTTTTTTTTTTTAAAGCTCTTTTGAAAATGAAGAATAGGACTTCCCTGGTGGCTCAGTGGTTAAGAATCCGCCTGCCAATGCAGGGGAAACGGGTTCGAGCCTTGGGCCGGGAAGATCCCATGTGCCGCGGAGCAACTAAGCCCGTGCACCACAACTGCTGAGCCTGCACTCTAGAGCCCGCGAGTCACAATTACTGAGCCCATGTGCTGCAGCTACTGAAGCCCATGCACCTAGAGCCCATGCTCCACAACAAGAGAAGCCACCACAATGAGAAGCCCACGCACCGCAACGAAGAGTAGCCACTGCTCGCTGCAGCTAGAGAAAGCCCGCACACAGCAACAAAGACCCAACACAGCCAAAAATAAATAAATAAAAATTTAAAAAATAGAAAATGAAGAATAGATTTGCTTTTATTTTTCACTTATTACTATTTTTGTCTATGAAAGTGACTTTCTGAATGAAGATTCTGTGTCAAGTGTAGTTACGAGTCAAATTCCACATCATGTCCTGTCGTTAGCTTACCCTGCAAGGTTCAGGCGACTTTGGAACATGACAAAGCCCCTGGATCCAGGTTTGCTTTCTCCTACCTGTGTCCTGCCCCGTGATCCTGTGTCCTGGCCAGGAAACAGCTCTGATGGCACCGCAGGCTGTCCTGGGAATTCAGCTGAGCCTCCAGCCCAGCCAGACCTGTGTGGAGGCCCAGGGATGTTAATCCACGCAGGCCGGCTGTCAGCGGATACAGAGCAAAAGCCGAATGCAGTTGTTTCCTGATGGCTCCTCCAAAGCTATCCCTGGGAAAATGAAACAGTGACCATTCTCATCTTGAGAAATAATTATCTCTGCTTCCTGACAGTGAAACACAACCACCAAAACTGTGCTGTTGGAACTGTGGTTAAACAGAAAGTACTCCTTCTTTCATGGGCCTCTTCCCCTGCTGCAGGGCACAGTCCATGGCTGTAATTTCTTTCAGGAGGGACATTTTGTCCAATTAATGCAATCCGATTAGGATAGAAGAATTTGCCACTGCCATTAACAAGTACTGTTTAAATTAGCTGAGCCTTTACTTTCCATATAGCTCCTGTATTTATACGTCATCCACAGTTTACAGATTCGGGAACTGAGGTTCAGGCGGGCTGGGAGGCTGGGAGGCAACAGAGGTGGGGTTTGAACCCCTGGCTCGGTCACACCGTCACATTCCTTTGAGGGAGCCAGGAACTCAGGGGCTCGAGGGTCAGCCCTGGGCAGTGCCCACAGCTCAGAGCCTCCGGGCGGGGGGCCGGAGCCACAGGTCCGCCAGGTGACCTGGCAACGCAGTGACCTGGGAATGCGTTAGCGCCTTTCAATTTTGCTCAAACCTGAGAAGAAGACGTACACCCCAGACGAGGCCGAGTCCAGTGCGTTCTGTCAGTTCTTTCCAGAGCATATCCTTCTGTCACTTGCACACGTGGTGCTTAACAAATGCTCAGGAGCACAGGCTCGACGCCGCCCCGCACTGTGCGTCAGGCTGTGGAGGTGGTAAGGCCGCGTGCTGGGTGTCAGGCTGGGGACGGGGTGTGGGCAGAGTCAGGGCCGCAGAGGGTGAGGACCAAGTGGACGCCCCGCAGGCTGTGGGTCGGGAGTGGAAGGACAGCTAGGCGGGGGGTTTTTTCAGGAGGAGCTGGTGACGGAGCGGATGCGGGACCGAGGGCAGCGGCCACGGGGGCTCCCAAGCTCTGGCTGCCGAGGTCAGGAAGCTCTTTGGATGGGGTCACGGGCGGGGCGGGGCCGCGGGCCTCGGGGCACGGGGCGGGGCCGAGGCGCGCAGGGCCGGGGGGCGGGGGGGCGGCGCATGTCCAGGAGCCGCTGTGTATGAGGTCCTGGAGCTCCGCCTTCAGATGCAAGTTAACGGTCTCACACTCCGCCCTTCTCAGTCAGGACAGCAAATAAAGCATGAGTGGGTGGACCAGGTGTGGACCAGGTGTGGACCAGGTGTGGAGGGTCTAGATCAGAGCCCCCTCCACTGCTTTGTGATGCTGAGAAGCGCGGGCGCCGACCGCGTCTCCGCACGGTGTGTCCCGCGCGACCGCCCCGTCAGGCACTTCGGTGGCCACCGAGGCCTCTACTGGAGGGAAATCCTCTTGTTCCCGCACTCGGACATGCTGACAGCTCTGCGTCCCCGTCCCCATCCTCACGCCAGGAGCCACGAGCCTGTGCCTGCTTTCCTGTCGACCACACGGCCTTAGAGGGAGCCCGTGGGTGGTTAGAGACGAGGACACTCCCGTCTGCGCAGCGCCTCATCTGTGACCTTAGGATCTGCCTTAAAACTGAGAACTAGTAAAAAACAAAACGAAACAAGGCCTGGCAGCAAATGCCCACCTGGACGAAGAGGGAGAGAGAAGGCGACCCAGCCGAGTCTGGCCCCAGCAGCGACTGCTCTGTGAGCCAGGCCCCCTTCCCTGGCCCGGTACTCCTGGAAGCTGGTTCCCGTCCTTCCCTGGAGGAGGAGACTGCCCACCGCGGGCAGGGCGGCGGGGGATCCCGCTGAGCCTCCTGCTGCTTGGCTGGTGGCCCCGGCAGGGAGCCCCCAGCCGCTTCACCGCCGTTTGCAGGGAGATAAGCTGCCTTTTGTTAAGATGCAGGGGTGAGGATTTTGTTTAAAGGCGCTTTGTGAGAAACTGGTTTTGGTTTTCCTGCGAATGTTTGTCCACGTCCAGGGTGTGCTCCATGGCACAGAGGAGGGCCCCGAAGAGCAGATCACAGTTACAGCCATGAAATGAGCTAACCTCGGGTCAAGAAGTGTAAATAAATATCCAGGCCCATGGCCTAGACCAGCCCTGAAACGACTGAATTACATATAAAGACTTCATTCAAGCCTTTCAGGACAAGATTGCAAAACCCCAAGTTTGCAGAGCCGCGAGGGGAGTCCAGTAAACAAACCCTGGGACAGCGCGGCCCCCGCCTGCCTGACCACTGGCCTCAGCTGGTTCCCACTCCACAGCAGTGTCCAGGGTTTAGAACAAGATGTTTGGAGGAAGAATAAGACACACTGATTTTAATCATCCTGGGGGAAGGCAGGCGTCTGGGAAGAACAGGCGGGGGCGATGCTGCTTCTCCCACAGCCTGTCCTGACATCGGGGTGTTGGCTGTCTGGCTGCCCCCCAGGCTCAGAGTCTGGATGCGCCTGTCCACCCCAGGCCGGTGGTTTCCAGAGACCCTCTAAGTCGCCACTGGTTGAGATGTTTTGCTGGGAGACGCCAGAGGACAGGACTCAGAGATTCTCACGGAGTTTGGGTGAATCTTAGAAATTAGGACAGGACGTTTGAGGATTGGGTGGCAGGAAGAGGAAAATGAGGATTTAAAGTATCTTGGGTCGAGTCATTGTGTTTGCTTAGGATTTGGGGTCACATCTTTAATCATAAGGACAAGCTCTGTTCCAAGGACTTGGTCGGGGTGCAGTGTCTCAGGAATGACTTTGTAAATGTTGACGGGGCGGGAAAGAAATGGTTCTGGGAAAAGGCCCATAAATGAGTCTGTCACTGGACGTAAAGCGCATGTGTGGTTCATCCAGGGTCCTTCATCCAGGGGACCCCTCATGGGTGCCGACCCCTCCCCTCCTGGGCCTCTGTGGATGATGACCCCTCCCCTGTTTTCCCGGAGAACCGTGTCCTGTGCTGCTCGCGGGTGCCCTGGGCAGCAGCTCAGCCTCAAGTGGGATGAGGGGGTGTTTCAGTCCACGTCACCCTCTGGGGAGCAGTACTGGGGTCAGAGCCCACTGGGCTGCTGACATTAACAGCTGAGGGGTATATCCTTGAAGTGAAATTAGAGAGAGAACTAAGGATGTTCTGATCCACGTTTTAAGAATTAGAGACCGTGCTTTGAGACGTCCACACAGAGCCTGCTGCCGGTCATGGGGCGTCCCACTTCCTGAAAGGTTGTAACTCACGGCTTCTCAAAACACCGTTTTTGCATTTCTAATTTACTTCTCAACCGTCGATTTTGGAAAACAATATTGGAGAGAGAAATTTAAATTGATGTAAAGTATGGAAGAGTTTGTGTCTAAAGATTTGTGATGTCACGTGCATACGTATTTAAGTGAAATTTAAGGCATTATCTGTGTGTCTGTCCATCGGTCTGCCCATCTGTTTGTCCGTCTGGCTGTCTGTCTCACATACATATGCTCAAATGCATTTGTAAAATATAATTCTCAACCATTTAAATACAACCAAACAATTTCACCAGTCACAGGAAAAAATGAGAAAGAGCGAAAGACATTTTTAAAGTAACCTTTTTATTTAGGGGCAATTTGGAACTTAGCCAGAGTTGCACCAAGGCCCCGTTCAAACGTGTCCAAGTGTCACTTCAACACCCTTTACCGGGGAGGTGTGGAACCCAGGCCCACTTCATCCCCGTCGTGGCTGTTCACCACCTTTGATCTGGAGCAGTGTCTCTGTGTTTCCTTGACTTTGGTGGCCTTGACATTTTAAAAAAAATTACTGCTAGTAATTTTCTAGAATTCCCCTCCGTTTGGGATGATCCAGAGTTCCCTCATGATTAGACCTGGTTTGTACATATTTTGACCAGAATACCAAAGCAATGATCTTATCAGGGGGCAATCGATGTTGATTTTTCTCGATACCAGTGACACTGAATTTGACCACGTAGTTAAGAAGCTCTGTGCCAGCTTCCTTCCTTCTGGTTCTCTTTGTAGCAATAAGTATTTGGCGTGGAGATGCCTTTGAAACTACTTAAAGTCTCATGCCTCACGCACTGATGTTTCTTGCCAGAATAGCTGACAGGCGAGGTGTATTTTTATTTCTTCCTGCATTTAGTAGCTGCTGTTCTACTGCAAGGGAGAACTTCCTCTTTCATGTAAGGTTTTTATTACTAAGGTGAGACCACACGGACTCCTGTTTCAGTCCGAGGGCTGTAGTTCATCACCATCACTTTTTTTCTGATGTTAAGATTGGCCCCCGTTTGGCCACTGAGAGCCCCGTCAAGGCGGCTTCCGTGTCCTTACAAACGTCCGCACTTCCTGCTCACCTTGTGCTTTCCCGGCCCTGCCCCCACCCAGCCGCGTCTCCAGGGGGCCTGGTGCCTTTCAGGTGGAGAATTACATTTGGGGCCAAGAGCTGGGATTGGGGGTCGTCCTTGTCAGCAGGGGTGACAGTGTGCAGACCCTTTTTGTGGGTGGCGTCATAGAGCCTCCACACATACGTGTGTGTGCACGTGCACATCGTACCCTTCCTGCGTTTGTCGGCTTGTATTGGAAACCACGAGCTATGCTCATGCCTCACCTGTCAGGTTTATGAGCCGTGTCTACACTGATAAACTGTCTCAATGAAAATGTCACACAATGTGATGAAAAACTTGTCACCCAGTAAAGAAACCCTCTCATGGGTGTCATGGGTGGGAAGTTTAAGATGGAGAAGTTCATGACAGAGTTTTTCTCCTGTTTTTTGTTACATTATGTACATTGAAACATTATTGTGGTTAGACAGTTAGGGCGTGGTTGCTGTGGGGAGGAGGGTCGTTTGTGGGGGTGTCTCGAGAAAGGGGGGGTCTGGAGTCTGTGGGGCAGGGGACGGCGAGCAGGGCCAGACCTGAAGGACCTTGGGGGCATGCTCGGGGTTTCTATGGAAACACATTTGTCTCCACAGTGTTTATGATTTTAGAGATTTTATGATCTAATTTGCTAACACCGTCGGGAGGTAGCAGGTGTTACGTACACACGCAGGAGAGGGGAAGCCCTTTCTGAATCACAGACACATAAACTTACTACACGGAGAGAGAGAGACAGCTTAGAGCTTCAGTCTGAAATTTAGTCTGGAATCAAGGGCAAACGCAGACTTACAAATCCCGCTGGTCCACACTGGAGAGCTGTTGGCTCCCAGTGGGTGGGGGTCCTTCCCGGCCACCCTGAGCACAACATTGGGTGCTAGACCCCCTTTTGGGTCCCTGGACCACCTGTCAGGATGGACACCAAGAGCCCTGAAGCCCGTGACCTGGGGGGGCATGGGGGTTCGGGGACACGAGAGGTCGGATCCAGGTCGAGAAGCTGGAACTGGGGGGCAGGGTCGCGGGACAGTCAGGGGGCGATTCCACACGGGCTGGGGCAGCAAGGAGGCAGGAGGGTGGGTATCTGTGGAGGCAGGTGGACATGGTCCTGGTGTGAGAAGGGGGCAGGTCTCACCAAGTCCCCAGGGGAGGAAGGAGGAGAGGCGGCTCCAATCAGGACATGGGGCACCGTCGTGGATCCACGTCCTAGAACACAAAAGCGGGAGGCATTTCTCAGGGGCCTCCAGGAGATAATGCCTGACACTGTCATTATCTTCCAAACAAGGAAGATGTGTTAAAAGCAGAAATCATCTTCATGCTAAGTCAAGACTTCAACATATTTTTTCATTGGTCCTTGAATTCTTTGAGATGTTATAAACTACTTGTGATTAATCCTCTTATGTGAGAATAGAAACAGAATTTGAAAAAGTACCCACTGAATCTGGAGCAGCAATTTCTCTGTTGAAACAATATTTTCATTTATTGAGAAATTTGTTGCCTTGAGTGAAAGGATCACAATTTGATGCAAAGCTGTGACTCCCTATTGCTAGATCTGGAGTCAGCCCTTCTTTTGGGTAATGAGAGTCTGACCTGCTTTACATCATCCCAAAGAGACCCCACACACCCCAGCACTCAGCACAGCTCAGACCTTCAAAGGAAAACCACATCTCATAGTATGTACATTTCTGGGCATACATTTAGCTGTTCAGAAGTAAACCTGACTTTGTAAGTAGCAAGGTCATTTTTCCACAATATAACTTCCCTAGCAGAAAGCTTTTCATCATTATTTTTCCTTAAGGGATTTCATAACCAGATTAAATTATAGAAACTCTTGATTTTAGGCAGCTGAGACTTTTTTGGAAAAAGCTGCCAAATATTTTTACATTAGAGGAACTCACAGGGAGAGACATGGAAGGATGAATTCTGGGAAAAGGACCATCTGAGGGCAATTTCTGGGTTTAGAAAGGGAAAGCATTTGTGAACCATTCGACCCATGAGCAGCACTGAAACTATTCAGGAATAGTTTCTCCACTGACATTCGTGTGCCAATGAGGGGCAGTAAGTGCCCTTGCCCAGAGGCTGTCACCAGAGTTACAAATGGCCATCGTGGAGTATGGGAAGCCCTGACTCAGCCAGCTCCATTCTGGTGGCCTCCCTGGAGGGCTGGCACAATCCTCAGAGCTCTGTGGGACCAGCATCATCGTTTCAGTAAGGATGCAGAGCCTCAGGGCTTGGAGGGAACCCGGCCCAAGTTCCTGGGCTCAGTGCAGGCGTCAGGGTGCAGCTTGTTACTCCCAGCCCAGAGCTCCTCCCACCCCTGGGAGTTTGCCTGTGGGAGGAAGACCTCTGATGTTTGCAATGAGACATTGTAACTGAAGATTTAAAGGAAAATTTGAAGTAATGAAGAAAGAGATCTCTGCCTTTCCCAGTGAGTGGGACAGACAGCGGACACTAGAGCAGAGAAGCAGGGATGGTGTTTCTTTATCTAGAAGAAGCGTGGCTCACTAACGCCCAAGAGGCGAAGTCACCTGGCCAGCTGGGTGGCAAGTGTGGCAGGTGTGAGGGTGCAGACACTGTAGACCCTGGGCTGCCTGCTTGTTGTAACCGCAGACCTTGGTGAGGCGTGGGGAGGCCAGGTGCCGATCAGGGAGGGAGTGGGGGTTTACAGTCTGGACGGAGCTCCTGTGCTGTGACTTGGTGGCAAGGACCCGGCCGGGCAGAGCAGCAGCCTTAGGGTGGCAGGTGTGATGACTGCAGTGGGCTGTGGGTGCAGGGGGTGTCCAGGCTGGCCCTGGGGGGTGAGGGTGGGCGGAGTGGCCCCGGGCGTGAGAGCCCCTTAGAGAGGGATCGGTGGTGGGTGTACCTGGCGTTGGGCTGACCTCAGAACAGGGTGCAGCACGCTGGGGACGCAGTCCTGTGTGGCCCTGGCTGTTCCCCCTGCAACGCCCTCAAGTGCAGCCTGATGACACCACCTGCTACCTCTCTCCCGCTCCTCCTCGTGAGTCCAGAGCGGCCAGACGTCCCAGCGGTGCCCAGGACCCTGCACGGCCGCAGCGCCCTTCACTGTGTGGAGGGGGCTTCACGCGGTTCGCAGCTGTAACTGCGGGAAGGAGGTGGAGGTTTGGGTCTCAGCAAAAGGCTAAAGGGCATTGTTTGGCCGATTCTTACCTGCTTTGTCCCTCTCTCTTTTGCACTTGTCCTACAAAACTGGCGGCGAATCTACAGTGTGTAGGCAGAAGAATCACCTTCCAAGTGGTTGTGATGGGGATGGTGGCCCTGAGTCCCGCCGCCTGGGGACCAGTGTGAGCGAGGCCATCGCTGGTCTTCCTAGGGGTGCAGGGTGGACAGAAAGTGCCCCCAGACTCTTCCAGGGAAGGAACCGGGCAGACGGCTGAACACCTACCTGGGTCTTGGCAGCCCTCAGGTAACGGGGGAACTAAAACCTCTTGTTCCCTCTCTAGACGCTTCCTTATAAAACTTTGTTACCTCTCGTGTTGGCTGATCATTGATGGTCGGAGAAAACCTTCACGGACACAACCAACCCAGTGTTGGCCCTGAGCTATTAGGATTTCAGAACTTCCTGCAGCGCCCTTTCCAAGGGGTTCTCAGCAGAGCCTGTGACCTGACTGTGGTCAGTTAGACTCCCTTGTTCGTGCATGCCCGCTTTTTATTTTTCTTTACATATGCCCGGGGAGGGGCACAAGGCCAGGCTGTGCAGGCTCCCCTCCCCCATCCCTCCCCCTCCAGCTGACACTTCCTCTTTCCCTGTGAATATATTTTTCTTAGTATTACTTTCCATTTAGATTCTTCATTAAAAAAATTTTTTTTTCTTTTTCTTTCTTTTAAAAATGTATCTTTCCCTTGACTCTTCTGGAGTACTTTACAGAGGAAAGCCAGGGAAACAGCAACATCTGTCAACAGGTCTTGAATTCTGAAGAATTTAGTTTTCTTTCTTTCCTAAAATTTTATTGAAAGGACAATAGCAAAGCTGATGATTTATTAGAAAAATACACGAATCACTTTTGGTGAAGGTTCCCATAGTTTCCTGCTTGATGAAGCTGTGGGGCGAAGCTCTGCAGAGGAGAATGTTTTGTTAGTAACCGAGATTCAGAGTTAAAGGGCTGAGTTGATCCTGAGGAAATCCAGCTTTATTTTTCCGCCTTCTCCCCACCCCCCATGAAGAGTTCATTCATTATAGGACTTCTTTGTAAAGTGATCTTTGTGTTCTTTTGAGCTTGAAATTATACTCGAATGTTCTTCTGGAATGTTTTCATTTTCCTTTAAAATAATAAATTTATTGACTCTCTGGAACTCAACTAAATTAGGCAGCATGGCTGGGGGGCGGGGGAGGGGCAGGGGGGCAAGCTGGATGTCGCGCCTGCCCTGGGGTTGTTGCCATAGCGAAGGGCCCTGCTGTGGCCGGTGCTGCTTGGATGGGCTGCTTCAAACACCCCAAATCTCCCTCAGCAGCTGTGACGTGGCCGAGTCCACCCTTTACCCTCTGATGCTTTAGCTTTTTCCTCTGCGAAATGGGGATAAGAATGATATCTAATCCACAGGATTGTTGGACCCGTAATAATGCATCTAATGAGCGCTCAGAGCTCACGGCTGTTTATTAAAGTGTGGCGGGGGTGCACCTACACGGTTCACCAGGGAGACACGCCTGTCACGGCGGGAGAATATGGCCTGTTCCATTCCATTCCAAGGTGATGCTGTTTCCACAAAACCAAGGTCTGGCCGAGATGAGATCTTTTGCTGTGTGTGAAGGTAGAAAACAACAGGGAACCTGAGGATCATGCTTGTGGTGAAGGGAGGGGCTGCCTTCAAAATGCCCTACATCACCTGTGTGACCTGCATCACCTACATCACCTCCATCTCCTGCAACACCTGCGTGGTCCCCTGGCAGCCCAGCTGGCCCCTGAGGGTGTTCATGCCCCACTGGGTGAATCCAGATGCTCTAGCCTGGGGTTGGAGTTGCTCGGCAGGGCCAGGTGTGTCCACGCCTGAGTCGCCATGGCCGGGGCTGGCCGAGGTCCTCCCCTCCATGGACAGCATGTTGCATGTCTCCAGCAGCGTACCTTACTGGAAACTCCTCTCTGTCGTGCCTCTTCTCCGGAGACACCCGAACGTCAGAGGGTGAGGGATCAGTCTGTTTAAATTCACCCTCTAGTGTACACAGAGATTAAATAGTGCACAGAATGTACACTGGACTTTTCAGCTAAAATAAATTTTAATATTTACAATGTTTGTCATGAAAGTTAGGATATAGGAATATTATGAAAGCAAAGGTTAAACATCTTCAACATTAGCTTCTGTGCCTCTTTGCAAATGAGGTTCTGTTACAAACTGACAACTTTACAGCTGCTCCTGTGAGCCGCCCATCGCCCCTGGATGACTTCTCTCAAGGCACCATTTGCCTCTGACCCCGATGCTCTGTGGGTGCCTCATTACTCACTGGGCTACACCTCGGCCACTGTGATGTCACTTTTAGGTCCCATTCTCAGGAGGTGTGGCCTAATTGGGAAGACAAGCAAGTGAGCTTGGTGACACAGAAGTATTACAGGAACAAAGATCGGGGAAATGGTGGACACCACCGGGAGGGGACCACGAGGGCGACGTGCCGGGAGCTGGGGGTGGAGTTTGGGGCAGGGACGCTGGCGAGGGGGCCATACCATTCCCGTCCCCACATCGTTCTGCCCACTAGTGTGACATCTTGTCCAGTGACAGGTGCAGGACACAGGAAGGGACCTGTTGGTGCCAGCACCCTGATCCTACCCAGTACCTGAGACTGAGCAGTACGGCCCTGATGCCCCTGGCTTCTCGGGAGGGGCAGGAGGCCAGGTCAATGTGGAGAGGCTGTGCTTTGTTCCCTCCTGCCGGGAAGATTAAAGGGCAAGATAAATGCTGCAGTTCTCAAGGCCACGAACCCACCACCTACTGTTAACACAGTTCCACCCCTGAGCTTCCAGTCAACGTTCCCGACTTCGGGCGGCCAATGGAATGTGTCATCAACATGGGAACCATGTTTTGTGTTTTATTGTAATGAGAAAACCTTCTGTTTCCCCAGAGAGTCCCAGGGAAACTGGCAGAGATACAGTTTGTCTTTCCATTTGTGTGTCATCTTCAATTTCTTTCTTTAGTGTTTCATCAGTTTTCCTAGTACAGGTCTTTTACCACCTTAGTTAGATTTATTCCCAGGTATTTTATTCTTTTTGATGCAACTGTAAATGGGATTATTTTCTTAATTTCTCTTTCTGATAGTTCATTGTTAGTGTATAGAAACACAACAGATTTCTTGATATTAAATTTGTATCCTGCAACTTTACCAAATTCATTGACGAGTCCTGATAGTTTTTTGGTGACATCTTTGGGATTTTCTATATATAGTAAGTACCATGTCATCTGCAAACAGTGACAGTTTTAATTCTTCCTTTCCAATTTGGATTCCTTTTATTTCTTTTTCTTCTCTGATTGCTATGGCTGGGACTCCCAATACTAATTTGAATAAAAGTGGCCCACTGTCATCACTTTTACTCCATATCACTGGAAGTTCTAGCCACAGCAGCCAGACAAGACAGGCTTTCTGTCAAGTTGTTTTCCAAAAAGCTGCCACCATTTTACAATCCCACAGGTAGTGTGCGAGGTCCAAATTCTCCACATCCTCACCTACACTTGTCATTGTCTGCCTTATTGATTTACCATCTTTGTGGGTGTGAGTGTGAAATGATATCTCATTATGATTTCAATTTATATTTTTCTTATGACTAATGATGTTGAGCATCTTTTTTTTTTTACATGTGCTTATTGGCTGTTTGCTTATTTTCTTTAGAGGAATACCTATTCAAACTTGTCTTGTTACTATTTAGATTCGAGAGTTCCCGACTTCAGCTGCCAATGGACCATCTCATCAACTTGGACACCATGTTATGTAAGTAAATATATATAACTCCTTGATATAAGTGCCTTATCACATTCAGGATTTGGAAATATTTTCTCTCTCTGTGGGCTGTCCTTTCACTTTTTGGCACACAAATGCTTTTGAAGCACAAGAGTTTTCAATTTTGATGAAGTTCAATATACCTATTTTTTCTTTGTCACTCATGCTTTTGGTATTATATCCAAGTCACAGACGTCACAAGGAAAGAAAGGAACCACTTGCCTAACCCAAGGTCATGAAGATTTGCTCCTATGTTTTATTCTAGGAGTTGTGTAGTGTTAGCTCTCACGTGTAGGTCTGCGATCCATTCTGGGACGATTTTTGTGTGCTGTGATGTAGAGATCCTAGTCCATTTTTTTCATGCATATATTCAGTTCCAGCAGCAGTTGTTGAAAGGACTATTTATTCCCCCATTTAATTGTCTTGGCACCATGTCAAAAAACAATTGACCAAAAAAAAAAAAAAAAACCCAGAAACCCCAAAACCCAATTGACCATAGTTGTATGGGTCAAATTTTGCTTTCTCAATTCTATTCCATTATTCTATATGTCTACTATGCCAATATCACACTTGCTTCGTTATTGTAGCTTTGCAGTAAGTTTTAAAATCAGGAAGTGTGATACTTTTAACTTTGTTCTACTTTTTCAATACTGTTTTGGCTATATTGCATCCCTTGCTTTGACATATACATTTTATGGTGAACTTGTCAATTTCTGCAAGAATCAAGCCGGGATTTTGTTGGGTATTGCAGTGAGTCTACAGGTCCATCATTTTACTTTAAATTTATTGGTATTTTTGAATCTAAAGTGTGTCTCTTGCAGGCAGCATATAATTGGATCATGTTTTCTTTTTAATTCACTCTACCGGTGTCTTTCTTATGATTGGCATGCTTAATCTATTTGCATTTAATGTAGTTAATAATAAGGTAGACTTTATAGCTTCCATTTTGCTATGTATTTTCTTTATGTTATGTGCTTTTTGCTTTTTCTCCATTAATTTTAATTATTAACAGAGTTTAAAACCACTTAGTCCAGAAATAGACCAACTTCATTTCCATAGAATAGAAAACCTTTGCTCCAATATAACTGTATATCTTCCACTCTCCTCTGTGCTATTACTGTCATATAAATTACATCTTTACGCATTACAAGCCCATCAGTACATTTTGGTAATTATTGCTTTATACAATTCTCTTTTAAATCATATGGTGAAGACAAGAGTTACAAACAAAAATATATTTACACTGTCTTTTTTTGTTGTTTTTTTAAAATTTATTTATTTTTTGGCTGTGTTGGGCCTTTGTTGCTGTGAACGGACTTTCTCTAGTTGCGGCGAGCAGGGGATGCTCTTTGTTGCAGTGCACGGGCTTCTCACTGCGGTGGCTTCTCTTGTTGCAGAGCACGGGCTTTAGGCACGCGGGTTTCAGTAGTTGTGGCTCGCGGGCTCTAGAGCACAGGCTCAGTAGTTGTGGCACACGGGCTTAGTTGCTCCGCGGCATTGGGATCTTCCCGGACCAGGGCTTGAACCCGTGTCCCCTGCATTGGCAGGCGGATTCTTTACCACTGCACCACCAGGGAAGTCCCTACAATGTCTTTTATATTTACCAGTGTAGTTGACTTTTAATGTGCTCTTTTTTTCTTAATATGCCTTTGAGTTACTGTCTCATGTCTTTTCATTTCAGCTTGAAACACCTTCTTTTAGTATTTCTTGTAAGGCAGGACTGCTAGTGACAAATTCTCTCAGTTATTTTTTATCTGGGAATGTCTTAATTTCTCCTTCATTTTTGAGGAATAGTTTTGCAGATGGAATTGAGTTTGCTAACTAGCTGATCTTAAAAAGCTTTGCTCTGAGTTGTCTGTGTGGGCCCCATGTAATCACACAGGTCGTTAAAAGTGGGTGAGGAGTAAAGAGAAGGCTGCGTGAGCCAAGGCTGAGGGCAGCCTGACCACAGATGGTCCCTAGATCCTGCAGAGAGAAATGCAGTGCTTCCACCTTCTTGATTTTAACCCAGTGAGACCCGTGTCAAACTTCTGACCCACAGAAATGTAAGATGATAAATTTGTGCAGTTTTAAGGCACTGGGTATGTGGTAATTTATTACAGAAGCAATAAGAAACGAATACAAGGGAGACTGGAATAGGCCAAGTTAAAATGCCACAAAGCTCACTGTTTTTACTGAAATTCAGCCACTTTTCTTGAATAAACACTCCTTGGATTGTTGTAATCCTTTGGATAAGTTCCAGAGTTCTGAAAAGGTTGAGTTTGCACTTTTTCCCAGTGTTCTTGTTGCTTTTATGAAAGAGTGGATCTTTGGAGGTTCCTGTTGGCCTTTCCAGAATTGCTTTTATCAGGACAACAGTTTTAAAGTGGTGTTTGTTGAAGTGCTAGGAGGTCTGCAGGAAGTTTACAAAGGGCATTCGTTATAGGAGGTAAAGGATGATCAAGTGAGACTCCAGGCCTTCATCCAAAAACTTTAACTTAAAGCAACTCTGTTTTTTTTTTTTTTTTTTTTTTTTTCTTTTTGCGGTACGTGGGCCTCTCACTGTTGTGGCCTCTCCCGTTGCGGAGCACAGGCTCCGGACGCGCAGGCTCAGCGGCCATGGCTCACGGGCCCAGCCGCTCCGCGGCATGTGGGATCTTCCTGGACCGGGGCACGAACCCGTGTCCCCTGCATCGGCAGGCGAACCCCCAACCACTGCACCACCAGGGAAGCCCCAGCAACTCTTGTTTTTATCTGTTGAATACATTGGGCTTCCAGGTAATTTTGTTTGAGCAGTTTTATGTTAATTGAAAACAAACAAACAAATTTGAAAACCTTGCTCTATCCTCTTTCCCCATCTTTTCACTCACTCCTTGTAACCACAAATGAGACATGTTAAAAAGTCGTAGGACGATCACTTCCTCTGTGGTGGCTGAGGTAGCTCACCGTGAGCTCTAAGCAGAGTTGCTGACAGCTGGTTCCAGATATGGGGATGCGGACACAAACAGGGCATCTCATGGAGCTGCCAGTCAGCCACGATGGAGACTAAACTAGGATGTGCTAGGGTGAGAAATACCGACCTGAGTTGAAGAGGCGAGATAATAACATGAGAAAAACAACAGCTCAGGAACAATGGTCACGTCCTACAAAATTCTAAAACAGAGTCACTCACACGTGGACTGTTAGGGTTGATGGGTCCACAGAGATCATGTGGTCCAGCCCCCAGTTTGCAGAGCGAGGTGTGTGTTTTTAAGTCCATAATGAGTGGTGGTTTAACACAGCTCCACGAATTCCTGGAAAGATTACAAAGAACCAGGGCAGAGTCCATGGTGAGGTGGAGAGCCTGCAGCTGAGGGGTCTCAGGCAGGACAGGAGGCCTGAAGGCACTGATCTGGAAGCAGATGTCTGTGACCAGGAGAAATATGGGACTGTGACATTGTGGTCCATGAATTTCACCCTCAAACCTATTTAAATTCCATTTCTAATCAGCAGCTGTGTGACCTTGGGGCAACATAATTTAACATCTCTGAGACTTGTTTTACGATTCTGAAAAGAAAACAATACTTGTCTCTCAGGAGTAGGTGGGATAACACATATACATCTGGGCTGGGCACACAGTAGGGCTTCCTTTTCCTGTTGGATGATGTTTTGGTCAAAAATCCAGTCACCGAAACTAGTGTCTACTGGAAGAAGTGATATATAAATCCATAGAAGTGATGTGACATCATTTATGGTATCTGTATATCTAGCCATTCCGTTCAGGTAATAATTTCTGGATGGATTTCAGAGGAGTCTTTTATTTTCGTAAGAATTAGGAGTTTGACTATCTGAAAATATCACTGAAATAAGGTGTAAAAAAAAATCAATATGCCAATGATTCTCCTTCTCAACATGAGCCCAGTTGGTTGGCTGGCTGATCCGTCCTGTGCTTATAGGGCTTCTAAACTGTGCCCCGCACCACCTTAGGGACATCTGGCAACGTACGGAGACACTTTTGGTTGTCACGGCAGGGCAGGGGGTGATCCTTCAGTGCTCAGGGCAGCCCCTCAGCAAGGAATTCTCTGGTCTGGAGCATCAGTAGTGCTGCTGTGAAGAAACCCAACCCCAGGGTCACCTAAGTTAATGGGACTGAGCGCCTGTATCACACGGTCGTCTTTGCTCCAACCCCCAGACCTTTCCATCTGCAGCATCTTGAGCTCTCTGGACACCTGGGGCGTCTATCTAATGCTCAGCGCCTCCGCCCTCCTGCAGCAGGTTGCTGAATTGGCTCATTAATTGACTCCGATTGTCTAGACAGCAAAACACCTCCTCGGGCCAGACCCACAGCCCCGTTAGGACTGGCGGCAGGTCACCATCCCGCCAGCTTCTCTGTCCTCAGCTGGTATAACACGATGGGGGTGGCTGGCTGGGGTAGGGAGGGGCCAGAGTCCTTGTCATCGGGGCCACAGGTCATAGGGAAGGGGTGGCTAGTGATGAAGGGTTACTTTCTTCCTTTCCTGCGACACCTTCTCCTCCCAGCAGACGGAGACGAGCGAGGAACCGGATCTTTAGCAGGTCTGGCACGTCCGTTCCGTGTCCCAGGTCAGCGCCTGCTGGGGCAGAAGCTCCATGACACGCCCGCGTCCCACATGGACACTGGGGGCCGGCGGGGGCCATGGGCAGGGAGACGCCGACCTCGAGGAGCTGGGGGTGGGAGCTGAGGGGAGGGGAGGTCAGGCCTCGCGCTGCAGGAACGTCCCCGTCGGGGAGTCGTGCGAGGACATCGCCCACGTCCCCCGAGGGGCCCACGGGCAGGCAGACGCGGGGCGTCTGAAGAGCACAGGGGCCCGGCCCGGTGGTGCCCAGGACCTCGTCCGTCCCGTTCCCCAACGGCGGAGGGGCGCAGAGGCAGGAGGGAGCCGCTCAGACGACACACGTGGGCCCAGCCTGCGGGTCTCCCGCGGCCGCCACTCCCAGGGCTTCCGATTCCCGGCGGCGGCCCCGCCCAGCTCCCCGCGCGCAGGCGCCGCTGCGTCTCAGCAGGACGGGGTCTCCGAGCCGAAGCAGGAGGGTGTCGCCGCCCGCGCCCCACCGAGGAGCGGGGGCTGCCCCGGAGCGAAGACGGGTGGGGTCTGTCCGCTGCAGGGGGCGGGGCTTCGGCTGGTCTCTGCAACAGGATTGCTGGATTGAATTAAAGATCAGCAAAGCGAGGGGCTGAGCGCGCGCCCCTCCCCCTCCTCACCTGTCTGGGTGGCGGCCGAGGGGGGCGATGCCCTTCTCTGCAGAACCTCCCGCTCCGCCTGTCTCGCCCTCACCCCCACTGTTCCCTGAAACAGGCCCGCGAGGAGCCCCCTCCCAGGACATTCCAGGGAATGTCCTGCTTTTGAAGGAATTTTAAGATTTCCTGTAATTCCATCCAGCTATAAACCTGCTTCCCCATGGAAACTATGGCACCAGAAAAAGCTTCTTTATCTGGACAACAGAAAGCCTTGGACTCTCCAGGGGACGCGGCTTCTCTTTCAGTTGTAGGGGTCACAGGGGACGTGAACTTGGTTAAGAACCACCAAACAGAGCAAGGTTCTCTCAGGAGGAGAAAGTCCAAGAGAACAGCTGCCTGTTCACAGCAAATGCGTTCCCGAGAGATTGTCTCAAAGAAGAACGCAAAGTATTATTTTCTGGCGTGAAGCCTTTGGACCACTGCCCAGATTTTCCGTAAAAGGTGTTTCTTTTTCAGTCTTAATCATTAGAACGGGAAGCAGGTCTATTAGCAGCTCGTAGAGTTATTGACACCGAGGCGACTGCGACTCCTCCTTTCAGCCTAGAGGACGTGTCCCTGACTTGGGAGTCCGACGTTCTAGGATGGGGGGTCGGGGTGGGTAAACCTTAGCTCTTCCGAAGAGCAGACACCAGGGCGTTGGGAAGGATCTAAGGGGACCCTCACTCTGTCTCCAAACGCACAAGACCCACAGGGAACCTTGTTGAAAACGTGGGCCCCGGGATGCCACCCGCCTCGAGACTCCGGGTCACGTCGTCTGCTGAGATGCTCTGGGATTCGTGTTTTGAACAAGCTCCCAGGCGGTACAGAGCCACCCAAGGAGGAGCCTGGAAGGCCCACGGCTTCACCTTGCTTTACGTGGACATTGCTGTGGGCCGGGAGACCAGGCCATCGTGAGGGGACAATCTATCCTCAGACCGGTGTGCTGCTCATTGTTTCATCCTGACTCCCAGGAAGATTCCGTCTCATTTGTATTTTGAGGAGAAGAAGCTTAAAGCAGAATTCGAAGAAAGTTCCCAAGCTGGTAACTTTGCAAAGAAGAAGAATTTTTTAAACGTAACTGTGATGTACCGATTGAAGGTCTTCATTGATTCCTTGCAGGTTGGCAGGAGAGACGGGGTGGGGGGACTGTACCCCACCCACTGCGGGGCGACCTTGGGGCCCCTCGGAGGCTGCATCCTGGACCTACTAACCTGTCCGGCCGGCACAGGGCCCGTCGGGGGGCCGCCCTCCAGACTCCCCCAGAGGCAGGCCTGTTGCTGAAGTGCTGCCGTTGGTGGTGGAGTCAAGACCCTGACTGGGCTCAGGCTGGGCTTTGTACCCGCCTTTCCGTTCTGAAATGACTTCTCTCCCCCCTGGTTTGGTCTCAATTCTGAAAATCGACATTTTCAACAGCAGAGGACGAAATAGGAAGAACAAAATATAAACAATTACCACACTGGGTAAAGACGTTATTCTGGCGAGGCCTTAAACCAGAAGTTAGTTATCATTTTTAGAAAGCTGAGAAAAGTGGCTTTGACGGGAGAACTTAACAGCAGTTTAGTTCGTTCCCCTCCTGAAGGCTCAGTCAAAACGTGTGGGACGTCGACTGTGTGAACACTGGTGCCCCTGATGAACCGGAGCGTCCACCGGCCAAAGAGCAGGCGTGGCCAGGCCCCCGGAAGGAGCCTGCGAGGGTCTCTCCGTCCCCGCCGGGTCCCACAGCAGCCCGCCCCGCTTCTCATGGGAGGCTGGATCCTTCCAGAGTGACCACCTGCTGGGCCGGCCTCCCTCTCAGCCCCATCAGCCTGGGCTCGGGATGCAGGGCCCGACGAGGCTGCTGCTCTGATTTGCGCCCAGCGGCCAGGGATGGGGGCGCCGTGCCTGCCCCCTCCGTTTGCCGCGGTAACGCTTTGCTAACAGCCAGTATCTCGAAGCGTGGCGGAGCCGAGATTCGAGAATGATTCATAAAACGAATCCCAGGCCGGGGCCGGTTCCCGTGGGAGTCCTACGCTGTGTGGGAAAGTGCGGGGTGCCGGGCAGGGAGGGGTGTGAGGACCGGGCGGCAGCGAGGTCCAGACCCTTTCTCGGCCGTCCTTGAATCTTATCATCAAAGACGTTGGGGAACGTCCAAGCTGGGTATATCCAACACGTATCCCACATCCAACATGTTGCAAGACAGGCAAACGGAGGGGCTTTGGGAGCATTGTGGCAATCCATCCCTTAGAGACAGCTGTGTGCTTTAAGAATGAGTTTTTAAAGTTGCCATCAGGATGTGCCAGAAAACGGGCAGGGGTGGAAATTTGTTCTATTTTATATTAAACATTTTTTATATTGAAAATATATTTCACATTTAAATTTCAGCTGTTTAGTTTTTAATGTGAGGTTTGGAAACCTAGCTGGTAGTTCTTTGAATAAAGATAATTTCTTGAGCTCCTAATTTCAGATTTGCTTTGACTTTGTTGTAATGCATGTGTTGGCAGAAATAACAGATGTTGATTAATTTTTATAAGAGAAATTAAACTGATTTTGCTTTCCTCTAAAAGGCTTAGAATGATATTAAAACGTGGCTTAAAATCCTCTGCACTTAAATAATAATACTTTATTGTCAGTGGAGATCACGGCCTGGATCTGTCATATGCAGCTGGCTTTTGTTTTAAATTAATTTTGATTATGAGCTATGTGGGAAAGATCTAATATTTTTTTCTCTATCTACTGTTCTGAATCCATCTTACTGACACTCCATAAATAAAACTGAATGGTGGGCCAATACCAGTGGAATTGCCATGTAAAACAATCCCAGATCTCCTCTTACCTTAGCCTGGTTCCAGGGATAAATATCCTGATTCAGGTCCAAGTCTGTTCGCTTCTTTTTTGTGGCAACAGACTCTTCACACATACATTTAAAGCACGAGGTGTTTATTTATGTTAAGGTTTTGGGGAGTGTGTGGACTTGGGGGTCCCACTTGGCCCTGGGAGGGGTCCTCAGGGGAGCAGAGGGCAGCTCAGTCCACCCCTCGGCCTACAGTCCTCGCCACACAGCAGATGCCCAGTGATATTTGTAGAGCAGTTAGATGTAATGGTTGATGATTTCGTCCTGCAATCTGTCAGGTGATGAAGAAGTCGGGAACTTTGGGAAAAGGGGCTTAGTGAGCAGGCGGCTGGGGGCTCAGGTCTCTGCCTCCAGCCCCCACCTCCCAGGCGCCCCGCTAGGGGAGGATTTCAAAGCGCTATTGAAGCCAACCTTAGTCTCTTTCTCTTTAAATAGCATGTACATATATGTGTATGTATACAGGTATGTATATAACATATGTGTAATGAAATAATATGTCCTATTTACGTATTGCCTCTTGGAAAAGCCCACCATGAGGGACACAAGAGAAGTCAGGTGGCACAGCAGCCAAGGACCTGCTTTCTTTTAGGCCCCAGATTCTTTGGTTGAGGCTCATTAAAAAAATCCAAATGGATGACTTGGTTACTTTAGAAACCTAACAAGGCTTAGGTAGCCTGCTCCTATGATCCTACTTTTCAAAAAAAAAATGCTCTAAAGAAAATAGAATGGTCTAACCATCAAGTTTTTTGTTGTGTTGCTATGTGTTTTTTCATTTTATGAAACAGTATTAAATGTGATTGCTTTTATGCACTGCGATTAATCAGGCATCTTGCCCCAATAAATGTCATTCCTCAGGACGGACTCAGGCTGCGAGCCCAGCTTCCCTGCCTGTCGATAGCGTGAGAATGTTTCCCAGGGTGTTGGGCTGGGAGCCTCACCTGCTGTGCGCGCGTCACCTGGTGGCCGAGTCCCAGAGGCAGGGGAACCTGTTTATCGGGTGAGCTTCTCGGCAGGTGTGGACCGTGCTTTTCCCACGAAGCCGGCCCGGTCTGTGCAGATAGATAATTAGTTCATGGGGTTGAATTTGGCTTCGGCACCTGCCAGGCTTTGAACTCTCGCTTCCCGAGGGCCATGTGGCCACCTCGGACTCCGGGGCCTCTTGTCCTGGGATCAGATGCAGCGGAGGCTCTGTTCCCCGTGACTGTTTACAAACTCACAGATCCAAACACCTACCAGAAACATCCTGCGGAGGATGGAGCCAGGATGAGACGAAGGCCTCTGCCCTCCCGGGGCGTCCGTGCTGCTCCGAGTAGGGGCCCGGCCTCAGGTGGTCCCAGCCTGTGCACGTGTGAGGCTGTCCTCGTGGTCCGTGAGGCATCCGTTTGTCCTGTGAAAATGCAGAAGAGTGTGGGGAGAACGCCCCGTTTGGGGAGCCTTTTTGCTCTCTTCCAAACTCGCGTCGCTGGGACAAAGGGTCAGCTCTGGGTCGTTGGGGCCTCTGAGCTGGCCCGTGATGGAGAGGACGTGCCTTTGCCTTGAGAATCCACACTTCTGGGGCTTCCAGGGGGTCTCAGCGAGAAAGACGCCGCCCAGCGCCAGCCGGAATGCCCCATCCCAGACACAGTCGGCCTCCGGCGGTTGGGGCCCTGGCTGCCCTGGGCTGAGGGGTGCAGGTGGGGAGGGCGGAGCCTCTGGGGCCTCGCGGGGCCTCGCGGGCACTCGGGCTGCTAGTGCGTTTGGTTATTATGTTCGAACGTGTGTTGGAGAAAAGGACCCAAGTGAGATAACGTGATGCCTCTGCAGGGTAACGTCGGCTGAAACCCTTTTTGTCTGTAGAATGTGAATTCCTTCATCCTCCGGCTTTCCTGTGATGGCTACGTGATCTGTGTACACTGGTCGGGTCTCAACAAGCTGGCTGAGAAGTAGCCTGGGACAGACCCCTCCTCAAACAAACCAAGTGTGTGGGGGCTTGGGTCCTTATCTTGTTTTGTTTTGGTTACACTGTGTTCTGTTTTTTAATAGCTGTGCTCTTGTGAGAAAAGCTGACATTTACTGAGATCCTGGACTTCTACAAAGCACCATTAAATGAATTATCTTATTAAAATCTCATAAGGAAACCCATGGAATAAGTACTTTTTAATTTCCCTGTTCTACGAGTGAAGGAACCTAGGCTAAGGGACTTAGATGGCCCAAGGCCACAGAGCCGACGCGTCTGGGCCAGACCCCACGTCGGGCTCAGCTCCCAGGGGCTCAGGCTGGGCCAGCCAGTCAACGAGGGGGGGCTGCCCAGTGACGACTCGGCTGGTTGGTGCCTCCCGGCCTCCTTTTCTACTCAAACAAAATAAATTTCAAACAGATATATTTTGGGTGTATTTGCTGCACATTTTTGTTCCTCTTTGTATTTATCTTCATTTCTTTGTGAGACCCTGATGGGGGAGGCTGATTCCTGGTGAGAAGGAGCCCGTGCCCGGAGCAGCATGTCCTGAAACCTCGGGTTTGGTTTTCCCGGGAGCGGGTGCAGAAGCCTTGCTCTGGGGCGGCTGCAGCTGCAGAATTGTCCCCCGTCCCCCTTTTCCTGTCCCCTCCCCGCCAAACACACTTGCTGAAGCCCTAACTCCCAGGTGACGGCATGTGGACATAACTTCCCCCTGGAGATGATCTCTCCAGATGCATCACATGGGGGTGAGGCTTCAACAGTGGGCTTGGAGGAGGGACACACATTCAGTCCATAGCGATGCTCCTTAGGCTCTAAGTAAGTGGCTTTTTGAGGATCTGGGTTGGGTTTAGTAAGTCTTGCTCAACAAACATGTATGAAGCAGTCCACATGCCAGGCGAGGTATCGGGTAGCAGGCAGACGAGAGGAGAAGGCCGGTCCTCCCCAAGCTCATCCCCAGCGGTGGCCCCGTCGGACCACAGGCAGAGCTCGCCTCAGGCAGGTCAGTGATTCCTGGCCCCCCAAGCCCTGCCTACCCTCTGGAGAGGAGCTGGTCATCTGTCCTTTTATCGAAGAGGCCCGGGTGGTTTGGGCCCACGCGTGTGGGGTGTTTTCAGGCTGACTTAGGGTTAGGGTCAGCATCCTTCGATGAGTCCTGTAGTTTTAATCATGAGCCACGTGTCAGGGCAGAGCCCTCAGCACAGAAACAGGAAGCCCGGATTTACTTACGCGTCCGCTGTGTGACTCGGGCCAAGGACTGAATCAGCCCGAACATCTGTGTCCTCACGTGTTAAGTGGGGCCAGAACACCTATCAGGAGGTAGTTTATGAGTCAAGTGGGGCCTGACGCCCAAAGAGCCATCCCCGTGGTCTCAGGTCAGCCCTGGGCACCAGCCCTGGTGCGAGGAACGGGGTCCAGAAAGAAAACGTCTGTTCTTGTTTTACCTTCCCGCTTTCCTGGTAGACTAGTCACAAATGGGGTGCTGAGAGCAGATGTCATTTGGTGATACTCAGCATAGGTCTGCCAACCCTTAGAGGCTCAACTGAAATCCTGTGAAATACTTTCTCGTTCGATTTCACTTTTCCTATTAAATGTTACGTGGGTAGGAACTCAAAGCAAAGGATGGAAAAGCCAGATGGGCTGTTTAAAATCCTTGGAGCTCAGAAATGCCTTTGTCCTCAAAACAAAGGTTTTTCTAGACCGTTGGTTAACAGAGATAGGGCCTTTGAGTATTTTGAACAGTTTGAAGGAAATCAGCCCCATAAATTTACTCTCTCAACAAAACAGATTTGCTAACTCAGTTTTCCATATAAACCTATTCCCGCAAGAGTTAATGTCTTCTGTTTCTTCTGAAAGCAAGCAATTCTACCATCAGTAAAGTAAAAATGGGATTTTCACACAGAGTCAGCAGCTTGTACATGTGGACCAATGGACTCCCGTGTCCAGGGGGCTGTGGGCATAGCTCTCTGACCCGAGCTCCTGGGCCTGGCTGGCAGGAGGGTCAGGGCTGCTGGTGTCTGGGGTGAGAGGGGCAGGTCGCACCCCTCAAGGCACATTTGAACGAGTCCTAAACTCGCCCCTGGTCAGAGGGCATGTGCAGGGGAGACACCAGCCCTAAGCAGGCCTGCTTGGGGTTCATAGAACAGCAGAGGGTACACATAAGATGGGCACACAAAGTCGTATAACTCTGAAGTCCCAGCTGCACCGATGCACAGACACAACAAGAGCGCAGGGCTGTGCTCTGGGATGGAGACCCCCAGGAGGGCCTGGGCTGGGTCAGGGGCCCCCAGCCTCTCGGCCCAGCTGGGCCGGGGTCTGCTGTCGCATCCGGCACCGCCAGACCGGTGGGGCGCAGCCGGCACTCCCTGGCTTCTGACCGTGCGTCTCCACCGGTGGCCCTGGAGTCGGCCGGGACTTCTACGGGAGGCTGCCCGGCAGATCCCGGGGGCTGTTTTGCCGCTGCCGTTTCCAGGAGAGCAGGCGGGCAGGTGCACGCGCCCCTGGATGGTTCCAGGCCCTTGGGGCCCGTGGAACCTGCTGGTCCGCGTCAGGCTCTCCTGGCTCAGTCCGACCCGGCTGGGCCACGTGGCCCTGGTGACGCCACAGCAGCACCTCCAGAGGGTTGCCCCCTGACCCCCTGACCTGCGGCAGAGGGGGCGGTCGTGGTCCTGGGGGACCTGGGACAGCTGTGTTCGGGAGTGTCTGCACCTCTGGCCCGTGTCACCCCCCCAAGCCTGTTTCCCAGCCCAGGTCGGGGTCGGGGAGGGGTACACAGGGGGACCCCGCTGCCATCCACATCCTTCAACCCCCAGTTCACACGGGGTCCCCCGGCCCTGACCCCACCTTTCCGGGAGTGGCAGCAGGGGTCCTCCACCTGCACGGTCTCGGCCACTGGGGACGCAGGGACCTGGGGACACTAGCCGTGGGGAGATGGCTCCCGGAGAAGCTAGAGAGAGCCATCGGTTTTATGACAAACCTGAGGGAAAGTTGGCCGTTTTCCCCTTAAACAGGCTTCACCGGTGACCCTGAGCTGAGCGTCTCTTGGGGCACTTTCTCTCTCTCTCTGTTTTTGAACAATGAATCCTCGCCGACCCCGTTCAGGGCACAGGCCGCTGCTGCAGCCCGCCGCTGTCCAGGCCACCTCCCCGGGGCCCGACCCGCGGGCAGCACCACAGTCCCCTGCGCCCCTCTTGCGGGACGTGTCTGAGGCCACGGGGTGGTGGGAGGCCCCGGGGGCGGCCAGGTGGGCTCCCCCGACCCCAGCTGCCCGAGGTCTCCAAAGACGCTGCCTGGCCCCGGGCCCTCCCTCACACAGCCTTGCGGTTTGAGGACAGCTGCGTTTTATTTAAACTTTAAATATAACTTCCCTTATGAACTGAAAGGGAAGGGATGAAGCAGTGCAGTAGGTTTGAGTGCCGGCGTCGGGGGGCAGTGAGAGTGACCAGCATGCTCCCTGGAACCCAGTCCTGGAGGCCCCGTGGAGCAGAAGTTCCCCCCGCCCCCACAAAACCCACTTCCCCGAGGTTTCCAGCAGGTGGCTTGGGACCTTGGGGTCACCGTGGGCTGCGCCTGCTCTGAGAGGTGCCTCTGGGCCCTGAGGCGGGAGAAGGCGAGGCCGGGGTGCTGGGCTCGTCCCCGGGGGCCCCGTCCTGATCTTCAGAGCCATTGTGACACCTCCACGTGGTACTTCAAATATTACTGGGGTCAAACTCTGGTGAGACACAAGGATTTTTGTTAGTTTCCCCTGAATACAGTCTTCAACGTTTCAGTTGATGAGACAAATTCTAAATTGCCTAATGCAACTTACCTAACACAAATTTTCTATCATGTGACAAAAATGAAAGAGAATGAAGAATTCCAATTTGCATATACAAACACATAACATTTACATAATATGTTTTTAGAGTATATTAGACATTACAGAAAACTTACAATATAGAAACTCTTGATAAGAAAAAAATATTATGACTTATTTTACCTTAGGGATTGAAAGATTAGGGTTCTTTTCACCTGCCTTGATTCGTCTAAAAGGCCTTGTACCCAAGAGCACAAAAGACACCGGAGTCTGAAGCCAACCCCTCGTGAAATTGCTGGATGAGCTCAGTCTCCAAATCAGACACGCTCAGGAGGCCCCCTGAGGTGGAACCAAAAGTGAGAATTTCCCCCCAGCTCCCTGTCTCCTCCTCCGTTGTATTAAGTATCATTTAAAACCATCAGCAGCTTTTCTGGGCAACAAGTCAGCACGAAGCAGAAGGAGCCGTTTGGGAACCAGGGGAGGAAAACGTCCCTGTGATTCCTCCTTCGTCCTCACCAGGAGAAGCCAGCCTCTGAAGTGTCACTGTGTCACCGAGCCCCTCCCCACACGCGGCCCCGGGGCCCCAGGGCCTGACCTTTGAAGGGAGCATGGTGGCATGGGGAGCAGGGTGTGGTAGCAGCCCTTCCCAGGGTCGCGGAAGGACGAGTCAGAGGACGGGACAGCGGGCAGCGCAGACGTGTCTCAGAGGAAAGGCTGTTTCCAGCAGGTGTCGGTGCCCCTGCCTTGATGCGCAGGGGAACACAGTCTGCCTTTGTGAAGGGGAAACACTGCACCTTTATGCAGACCCGCCGGTCCAGAAGTCTGAGATGTATGGAAACAACGAGGGATTTAAACGAGAAGAGGAAGCCGCAGCCCCGGGGCCCGGCGGCAGGTGCAGGGCGGTGGGCTCCTTGCCCCCCATGGCCGGGAGGCCTGCCTCCTGGGGGTTGGCCCTCTGCAGGACCTCATCTGACCCTCTGTATTGGGTTCAAGACCCAGGCAGGGGCCAGGGCCCCGCTGGGAAAGGGCAGGCTCGCTGTCCAGAAGCAGAGTAGGGGTGCAGGGTCTTTGGGGGCCTTGAAGGGCTGCATTTGGGTTGCAGCCACTCCTGGAGCCCACGCTCTGAGCCTGTATCTCCCTGGGCCTCAGCTTGACACAACGGAGGGCCGCTGGGTGAGGTGGACCCAGGTGACGGCCCCACCAGAGCTGCTCGGGTGAGTTGCTGGGCTCGGAGTCCGACGGCCTGGGTGTGGACACCGGCACCAGCCATGCCCTCTCAGGCCAGGAACCTACCCTTTCTGCGCCTTAGTTTCTCGCCTGTGACCTGGCATGGTTTGAGCGCCCGCCTCACCCGTTGCCGTGAGGATGAAACGAGCAAATGCTGTGGCACAGCTGGAGCAGTGGGTCTAGAACAGTGAACGGGAACCAAGGAGGAGGATTCCCGGGCCCGGCTGCGGGGCAGGATGCCAGGCGCCGGGGCTGTGTTGGGGGAAGCGTGGCTCAAGCCCCGAACAGGGGGAAGATTCAGACACCGAGCAGCTAATCAGAGGAAGGCGTCCGCCAGGGCTCAGGGCACGTGGGGCAAAGCCATGCCAGGAGCCCCCTGGACTCAGGGTTGTCACAGCGACTCTCGCCCAGGGTCCAGGAAGCGGTCATGATGGGAAAGACACGACTATCTCGTGACCCAGATCAGCACACAGCTGTATGTGCTGGTGTGATGATGAGCAAAACTCAGGAAGTGAAATTCATGGAGAAATTAAAATACTTTAGTGTGATCAATAGCTTCGATAAGTCATTTAAAAATCCCTGTAAAAGAGCAAATGAGCCAAGTTCCCTCTTCCGCTTCACCATCGACACCTCCTGTTCCAGCCTCACTTCACAGGAGAGAAAGTATTTGCTGAAACTGAGTTTTCTCTGAAAGTCAAGTCCTAATGAAAAATGTACACAGGACACAGAAGCAGCATTTATTCGTTTCCACTCAGGTTTCTAAGTCTTTGGCGAATGTTTTCTTTTAACTCAGAGGAATGTATACTGCCTTGGAAAAAAATGTAAATGATGTCACTTTGCAGAATTTTTCAAAACATTGGAATTCTGCATGTGAGCGATTTTCTTAGGTTTTAGGTGAGAGCAAATCAACAACGAAAGACTTTAGGTACCTGATGTATTTCTTCAGCTCCCTGTTAAAAATGTAGCATGTTCCGGGCGGGGTCAAGGTCCAGAGGAGAGGAGGCTCTGTGTGTGTCTCGGGTCGGGGGGGCCACCAGGCTGGGCTGTGGATGCTGTGGTGGTGCATAGCCTCGGGCCCTCAGCCCTACTGGGGCTTCACCCGATGGCCTGGCCATCAGATGGGCCGTTTCCTTGCTGTGTGACCTGTGCCCGACCTCAACGTTCTGTTCTTACTTGTAACGTCAGAGGTGACGGTGTCCGCTGCCCCATAAGGTCCCTATGGGCTTAAGGAGGTGATGTGGGCCAACTGCCGTGGACGACAGCAGGCTGTGGTCCTGGAGGAGCTCGTCTCGGCCGAGGGCAGGGAGTGGACCTGTCCACCCACGGTGTGGGGGACCCTTAAGGCCACTTGAGACCCACTGACGGGTCAAGGCCACTGGCAAATGGCCCACTGGAGATGCGCCGTGGGAGACTCAGGGCTTGGGGTGAGTCCTGGAGACACAGAGGACCACACGGCGGTGGAGTCTTGCGGCCTGGGTGCTGCCCAGTGGCTCAGAGATGCGAACGCGGATGCAGCACTCACGGGAGAGCAGGCCCGCAAGCCTGGGGCTTCCGAGCACCCTGCACCCTCCCTTGGGAGCGGGGAGCGGTGGAGGGAAGCCTGGGAACAGGGAAGCTGACGTCCTCGCTCGCTGTTGCCGGTGGGCTTGGATCCCTGCGCGCACGGCTCCCCTTTCACGGAGCTGTCACCATTTCAAGGCGCTAATTAAGGTTTTATGAGTAGACGCGTTGGCCCTGAAGCCCTAGGGTAGAGCGCTGTCTGCGGGGAACCCACGTCCTGGTTCAGACTTGGCTGCTCGGCCGCAGGCTGCCCTCCCCCAAGGCCCAGGGCTCCTTGGAGTCCATGTGCTGTTTCCATCCAATCAAAGCAGCCGAGGGCGGGAGGTGGGTGGAGCCTCCGTGGCACAGCTGCCCCTGAACCGGCACGGCAGGGCGGGCGGCAGTCCTCCCATGGGGGACACGTGCTCTGCCGAGGGCCCGGGGGGCCTGTGCTTATGCGCCCACGGCGCTCACACCCGCCTGCTTTCTGAGGTGATCCGTGGGTTCAGTCTGTCTGGGAGTCTGGGTCTCCTGTTTTCCTGCCTCTGTTTCCTACAACTCTGAGCATCGTTGGGGAGGTCAAGTGAAACCCTCCTGCGGATGGCTTAGTTCCAGCATTTTGCACTATTTTCTTTGCATTGTGACTGCAGGAAGTGGGCTTTGGGCCTCTGTGTGCTCATGCCAGAAGGCAAGTTGGCTGAGCTGTGTTTATAGGTCGTCTAATGGCTCTAGAAAAGTCTTTCGGGGGAAGGGGAAGTGGCAGTAAGGTGGCATTGTTATCGATGGCATCTTTGTGGACTAAAGCTCCAGGGGAAACCACAACACTGACCGCATGGGCGGGACCGCGGACCACAGACCGAGAATAGACAGCCGACCGCTTCCTGACACGGCGGTTTGCCTCCTGGGGCTGTACAGGGGGGTGGGGGGGGGGCGCAGCCATGGCCAGAAGGGCAGGATCCACCTGGGCTTCCGCCTGCGCAGCATGCTTGCTGACACCTGGGTCTCAGATTCCTCACGGGAGCCGCCGTGCGTGCCCAGCGGGAAAGAAGGTTCTGGGGCCCCGTCTCACCCACACTTCCAACCCAGAGAAGGAGGAGGCAGCCGGCTGCACAGGAAGAGCCCTCCGGAGACTTCCCTCCGTCAGGAAGTCGTCCACTCTCTGTTCCATTCCCATCGGGACCCAGCGCGTAGGATACAGGTGCCGCCCCTGCTGCCTGCGCCTGATCTGTCGCCCTCAAGCGTGGGGCAGGGTGAGAGCGATGCTTCCCCTTGATCCGAACACCAGCTCAGCGTCTCTGTGCAGTCAGATTCGGCGCGAGGCGGGGGCTCACTTCTCAGCAGCCTCGCTCAGTGGATTCCTTTCTCGTCTCTGCTCCCGGGAGGGGTCCTTTCCCAGCGGCGGAGATGCTGCCCCGGGCAGACCCCAGCCCCGGAGGAGGAGGTGAGGTGCCCCGGCCTGGCTCCCAGGTCCGTTTCCTTTTCCACTGTGGCACACAGAGGCATTAGGAGTAAAACTCGGAAGCTGGTTGCTTTCAAATAAAGAGGGTTCAAAGCCTGTCGGCTGTGGAAATCCACGCTCACTCATGTGAGCTGTCTCCCCCCGGATGACTGGCCCCCCATCAGGCTTTCAAGGCCCACGGGGCGTCTCCCCCATGGCAAGAGTCTGAGGACCAGGCATTCCTTGTGAGTGAGGCGGGGAGGATTGTCAAGAGCACAGCTGGCTTACAAACACCTGCCCTCCCTTCACATCCTGCATGCAGGTACAAGTGAAGCTTTCAGCAAGCACAGGTCTATTTCCCAACAGCTGCAACAGGTAAAAACTGGCAGAATTTCCTGGCATAACTTGCCCCCTAATTGTCCTTCTAGCTGATACCTGCTCTGAGTTGCTCCAGGTGGATTTAGGATAAAGCCCTTCTATGATCCTCCAACTACGAGGCATTCCAGTGGGCTTGCTTTTAAGCTTGGTGGTTGCACAGACCATACAGAGGGAATCAGAGAGTCACAGGCCAAGTCGAAGGAGGCTTCCCAACACCCCGGGCAGAACAGGTGTATGCAAAGGTGGCTCTGACTTCCAGGAGACAGTGCCCCGGACCTGCAGGTCACAGCACGCAGCGAGATTTTCAAGAGTGAGGTGTAAAATTCCAGAGGTTTGGGTTCAGTTCAGATAAGCACCCACACGTTTGCATCTTCAGTTGAAACCTGCCTGAAACGTCTCAAACAGCCGGTTAAGTTGGGCTGGAAACCTCGCAGGAGCTCCATTTCTCCTGAGGCTTTTGGTGTTTCCTGTAAGAGTCAGCCCAGAACAGCTTTTCCAAGTCTGAGCCAAAGATGGAAAAGTCATGAAGCAGCGTCTCACTTTCTATTGTCTTGTGTTCAGAGGCTGTGCTCACTGGAGGGTCGGGGTGCTTTGTGCAGAGAGGAAGTCATAGCTCAGCCCGCAGGCTCCTGGCTGGGCTGGGAGTGGGCCCTCGCTTCCCCCAGGCCTCCCTGCTACGTGGTTATTTTCATTCTGAAAAAGGGAAAAAGTGGCAGGGCTGTGCAGCAGACCCTGATTGGTGCTGGGGGCCCTGTCTCTAGAAGTCGAGGGAATGACGGTTCTGGGCTGGGAATCGGACTGATTTCCTGGAGACCCAGCACCTCCGGGCAGCTAGAGCGGACCGCGAGTCACCCGTCAGGGCCGCGGAGCGCAGCGCCTGGGTACTATACAAGGGAGGGAGAATTACAGAAGGGGAGCGAGTGACCGCACAGCTGCTACATCAGGAGCAAAGCTGTCGATTCCCCTGGGAAGAGAGGCCCCACGTGCTTGGCCTGCTGCTCTTGAGACCAGTGCAGGGAGCGGAGCTGCTGGGTGAGATGCCCATGCTGTCCGGCTTTCTCTGCAGACAGTGTGGCCATCTGTGCCTTGGCGGTGGGTCCTTGTCCGCTCCCTATCTCTCCCCTCCCCCAGCCAGCAAGTCCTCCAGCCGTTTCCTGGGTGTCCTCAGCAGCATCTTCTGGCGCTCATTTTAATACAGCATCAAAGCAATTTGGAGAGATGTTCCTCAGAGGCTGTGGTGGACCACAACCCCACCCCCTGGGCTTTCCACTCTGGTCCGGTCCTTCTGAGGCGCCCGTGGCGGGGCCTGGTGGCCTGTAGGGAGGCACGGCACTGCCACGGAGGGTGGGTGGCATGTCCCTCCTGCCCTTGGGGAAACCTGCAGCCTGGGGAGAACTGGGGTGGCACCCGGGGCTTCCTGGAGGCGCAGGTTGGGCTGCTGTTCCAGCTCAGGGTCAGGGGTCTTCACCGCCTCCTGGGGGACGCTGGGCCCCTGCTGCAGGGAGACGGTGGCCCCAAGAGGCGTGTGTACCTCAGGACTGCGCTGTGGCATCTGAAGCCAGGGATGTGGCACGTTGCGGTGTTTGAAGAGAAGACACAGCCTGTGACTTTAGTTACTGCCCCGCCCAGCTGCAGCCGGGCCACACTCTCCCACGCTGACCCTGTGACGGGCTGGGGCCCCATGCCCACCCCGGCCTCTGGGCAGCAGGACGTCAGAGCTCGGCGTGTGAGAATCAACAGCAGTTCTCAGGGGGGATGGGGGCAGGAGGAGGACAGGAGGGGCCAGGGGTGCAGGGGCAGAGGCCTTCCTCTGCGCGATGGGCTGGTGTGAATTTGTGAGCAAAAGTGCGTTTTCAGAATTCATACAAACCCCAGAGGCACGGATGGTGAAACGTCTCCCGTAAAGCGTGCTCTTTCTCTCCAGTTTCTCGGGGGCTGGAGAGGGTGGGAAGGGAGTCAGAGGCTCCTGAGGTCAGGGTCTGGGCGGCAGTGACCAGGGCTGGCTGGGGTCCAGGCTCGGCCATCGGGGACGCTCTGTGCCTGGACTCGGGGGGTCATCCTGACTGATTCCGTGCCCTGGGGGGACGCTGACCCACCGCGGAGCAGACGCGTGTCCCGGGGTCGCCGTGGGCTGTGGCCTCTGCTGCCAGATGGAATCAACACCCGGCGCTTTGCCGACAGTGGGAACACTCAGCCCCCATGAGGAAGCCGTGCGGGCTCTGAGGCTGGACTCTGTGAGGCTGGTCCTCGGCTTCGCGGAGAACTTGGATGCGCAAACAGACCCACAGGTTTTGGTCAATGACTATCAGTAAGAGTAAAAGCTGCTCTGATTTTCGTTGGCGCGGACCAGCCGTTCAGTAGGTGCTGAGCCTGTGTCATTTTGGGTCTCTGGATAAAAGGAGTGAGGCTGGGCCTGCCTGTAATTCCCACGTTGCTCGGGGTCCACAGGGCGGGGGGCAGCGGGCTGGGAAGGCACTGCCTGACCCCCCTCGCTTTCTAAAGCCCTGTTTGTTTACCCTTCACACATGGGTCTGTGCTGAGGCAGCCAGAGTGCGGTCTCGCTTCTTTTTGCTGGAGAGTAAAAAGGGCCGACATCTCATGTTTATTATTGTGGAATTTTTCTCAGCAAAGCTGAAGAAATACATCAAGATAGTTTGCTCTCAGGGGACAGAGTTCAGACGTTTCACAACATATAAATAATTGTCCTTAACGCAAGCCACTTATTCTATGTCTTCTTTGTTTATGGAGAGTTTTCCTTATTGAATGATAAAATGACTAATGCTCAGTGTGTGGACTCCATGTCCAATCCTAGATTCTTGACCTACCCTCCCGGGTCTTGGGGCTGAGATAATTCCTTGAAGGTGGTGACAAGATCTTTGCTGAGCCCGCTGTGTGCTCACAGCACACTGCAGGGCCCAGGTCAGGACAGGCCAGTGATGCCCACCTGGGCTGGCCCTCAGCACGTCCGGACCCTGAACTCGGGTAACAGCTATTCCACTGTGCCACTTGAATTTGAAAGCCGAGGGGCCCCCAAGGAGTATACGCCGTGAATTACTTTCTCCTGGAGACCCTTAATCCCAGGTCTTTTAAAACTTACTGGCCATTTAGTCCCTGACTTGGAGCTTCTGTTAGTTTTTCTCACACTTTCTGGAAAAAGGCTATGCCGTGGCCACTCTCGCCTCCCAGATTCCCGCGTCTCACAACGCCCAGAGGCGAGTCTGAACCGGCAGAGTCTCCGTGTCAGAGGCAGGCCTGTTCCCCCAGAATTCACATGTTCTCTCCGAAGATGTGCAGTATCTCTATGAGTCAGCAATTTTGCAAAAGTCATAATTTAATTGAACAATGTTGACTTTGGTTGCCCTGCCCACATAAAATGAAAATTTTCTGAGCTCTGACACGATTTTGGAGGTGATTTCCTCTTTGCCTTATTTCACTAACCTTTCAGACTCAGATTTGGCACGGAGGAGGGTGCCCCGAAAGGCAGTGCTTCGGGCACAAGGAAACCCAGGAGGCATCACTAAGCGTTTAGGGTCTACAGGCTCCGGGTTTTAAACAACCGATTACTTAGAAATGTTTTGGAACCGATCAGACTTGGTCCCACTGTCGCCAGCTCCCTGTCGTGTCCCTGCCTTATCCTGGTGTCCTCTGGAAACATGGAGCAAACTGCCCAACTCCCAGGACTGGTCTGCAGCACCACCTAGTGCACAGTAGGTGCTCAGTATGGGCACACAGTGGGTGCTCAGCGTGGGCACATGGTAGGCATCCGGCAGGGGCCATCTGCCCCGCTGTGCCGTTTACGCCATGCCCTTCCTGCCCTCCCCGTGTTCCACCAGATCTAGGAAGTCGGGTCCCTCCACCGTCAGTCCCAGCGTGCTCACAGTCAGCAGACTTTTCCTCCAAGAAGGAAGGGAGAATGGGGACCGTTGGATCCCGAGGTTTGGGACAAGGCTGCAGGGAGCAGAGGTGGGTCAGGCTGAATTTCCTGACGGGGCCCCTGAGCAGGGACCCCGCACCTAATCCACAGCCCGGGAAGTCGGGGGCTCTGAGGTCTGTGCCTGGCTGGCTGATCTGGGGACAGAAGCCGGCTGACGGCGAGAGAATGGGAGTGTCCGGCCCCCAGGTTTAATAGGAGCAAGGGGCTCAGAGGCTCAGGGGGCTGGAGGGTTGGGGGGGATTTGTCCTGAGAGACCCTGAGAGGGCCCAGAGACCCGCTTTCCCCACGATGTGAGGAGTGGGCTTGTGAGGGGACCCCAGCATCCTTGAAGTCCCCACGATGGGTCCTCTCTAAGGCTGGGTCTCGCAGAGGGGACTGCAGCCGCTCAATTGGGAAACCTACATGTAAGGGAGAAACTGGACCTGGGACCTCGGGGCCAAGGGGGGTGCATCACCCGGTGCAGCGGAGCCCAAGCGGCAGTCAGAGCAGGTCGAATCTGTGGGCCTGGGTGCCCTGCGCTTCTGGACGTGAACGGGGGGGAGGGGGATGCCAACTGAACTCCCCCCTGATCTATGTAGGTTTTCCCACTGGAGCTGGCTGGGCGCCCAGGTACAGGGGGCCACCAGCCCTCTGGGTCACCCGCGGTGGCCGTGCCACCATCCTGCCGCACGAGGCCCCTCCCGGCTCCAGCCCCCCTGCCCCCTCCAGGTGCGCCACAGGGTCACTTGTCCTGGGTTGGCTCTGACTGTGCACCTGCCCTCTGGGGGTCTCCTCCTTTCTCTTCTTGCCCCGTTACTTTCACAGCGGGTGTCACCATCTGACATGCTGTGCACGCTTCCTGGTATTGACCACAGACTCTTCGCTCGAGGAAGGTAGGATTCTTGTTTTGTTCACTGCTCTAAACAGTGCCAGATACGCACGAGGTCCACGAGTAAATGGAGAAATCCTCACCTGTAGTGGTGATTCCTCTCAACCAGAGAACAAAGCCTCTTTCCTTTAAAAAAGAATATCCCAGGCTTTTCCCTAGAGATTAGCTTCTCGTGTAGGACGGTCTTTGTCTCTTTTCTTTCTTTAGGCTTTAGTAGGTCTTTGGTCCCAGCTCTCAGGGAACCAAAATGCAGACATTGGCAAAGAAGGAGGGCACACGGGGCTCAGAATGGCTGTTATCTCAGAGTTGAGGGCTAGCAAGTGCTGGCGACGATGTGGGCAAAGGCGAACCCTGGGTGCTGCTGGTGGCAATGTCAGTGGTGCAGCCACTGTGGAAACAGTACGGAGGATCCTCAAAGAATTAAAACTAGAACCACCATATGACCCAGCAATTCCACTCCTGAGTTATCCTAAGGAAATGAAAACACCCACTCAAAAATATATCTCTTCATCGCAGCATCATTTACAGTAGTCAAGGCAGGGAAACAACCTAAGTGTCATAGATAGATGAATCAATAAAGAAGATGTGATACGCACACACACACACTGAAATATTACTCAGCCAGAAAAAGAATGAAATCTTGCCAGTTGTGACATCGTGATTGGATCTTGAGGGTGTGATGCTAAGTGAAATAAGTCAGAGACAAAGACAAATACTGTGTGATCTCACTTACATGTGGAATCTAAAAACAAAACAAAACCCAAACCCCAAAACCACCACCAAAAAAAAGAAGGAAAACCAAGCTGATAGAAAAAGAGATGAGATTGGTGGTAACCAGAGGCGGGGGGCAGGTGGAGGAAGGTGGTCCAAATGTACCAGCTTCAGTTCCAAGGTGAATAAGGACCAGGCAGTTGATGCTAGCATGGGCACTACAATTAGGGCTGCTCTGTGGTGTACAGGCAGGTGAGAGGGGAAACCCTAACAGTTCTCGTCACAAGGAGAAAGTATTCTTTTCTTTTTCTTTTTTTGGTATCTCTATGAAATGATAGATGTTAAGTAATTGGTAATTATTTCCCAGTATATGAATGTCATGTCACTAGTGTGTGCACCTTAACCTTACATGGTGCTGTATGTCAGTCATATCTCACTAAAACTGGAAAAAAAAAACAAGATGAATATAGCAAAGCTTTGTAACTCTTTGTTTCTAGGGGTATTTCCTGGTGATACCTAACCTATTAACACTTGTTAAAAATCATCCCCATCGCACAAAGTTTCAGCTATGTCTCTATACACTAACAATAAACGATCTGCAAAAGAAAATTCTATTTATAATAGCATCAGCAAGAATCAAATTACTTAGGGAAAACTTAACTAAGGAGGTGAAAGTCTTGTACACTGAAAACTACAAAATACTGCTAGAGGGAATTAAAGAAGTCAGAAACAAATGGAAAGATTCTGTGTTCATGGGTTAGGAGACAATATTATTAAAGTAACAATTTATTGTTAATAAGTCGAATAATATATGTCAATTCTACCCAAAGTGTACAATGCAATCTCTATCAAACTCCCAGTAACTTTGCAGAATGAATAAACAAAATGGGGTATATACACTCGCTGGACTATGATTCAGCCATAAAAAGGAATGAAATCCTGACATGTACTATGGCATGGATGAAGCTCGAAGACATTTTGTTGGGTGAAATAAGCCGATATTTGTAGAAAACACAAATATTTTATAATTTCATGTATAGGAAATATCTAGAAGAAACAAACTCACAGAGACAGAAAGCAGAGGGTGGGTGCCAGGGTCTGGAGAAGGGGGAGGGGGGGCTCGTGTTTGCCGGGCACAGAGGGGCAGTTTGGGGAGATGGGAAGTCCGGGGAACGGAGGTTGGTGACGGCTGCACAACAGCGTGAATGTGCTTCATGCGCCTGAGCCGGGCACTTAAAAGCTGTAAGTTTTCTGTGATGTGTGTTTAACCACAATTAGAAAGAACTCATCTTGCCCCTGCATGGGAGCCACGAGACCCGTGTGTGGGGAGTTCCGCCCATGACCGCTGGGAAGTGGGTCCACATGGAGCCCCGGCGCACGGGCTGCTGCAGGGGAGCCCCGGGGCCGCTGGAGCCTCCGCCGCTCCAAATGAAGCAGATTCACTCAAGGGAAAACAATGAGCTGCAATTGCAGAAAATTTTCCTGAACACACGATGACTGTATTAAGTTCCCCCCAACCATGAGCTCTTATTACGTGAGTCCTTTGCCCACGTCTGGAACTCTATCTTGTGGTCAAAAGGGGAAAATTTTGTTAAACGTTTGAGGCTATATATTGCATATAGGGAGAAAGAGGCCAACTTTTAAGAAGGGTCTCAAATCACTTAAAAAGTCACTATTCCTCACCCTCAGAGAGACTGGGCAGAAATCACCGAGTGGCTTTGACCGAGGCCCCCTCTTTCCCCGGGGAGCTCCGTTTCAAACCGCTTGGCCTCAGGGCTGCAGAGTGGGCGGGGCTTATAAACATCCAAATTGCCGCAGCGTGCGGTGAATGATTGCTTCCCCTCTGTGATAATAATGGCAGGCCTGCTGTCAAGCCGGGCTCCGTGGGGGATTGGAAGTGCTTCTCACAAGGGAAACGCCTCCAGCCAGGGCCTTCAGAGTGCCATTCCCATGTACTCGCTGGAACCTTCCGGAAACCGCATTCCTCTTCGGTTGGGTTGAGCAATGTGATCTCTCCCAGCCAGAACGCTTCCCAGACCACCTCGTCGCGGCCTGGGAACGGAATGTGACCAGGACGGGTTAACTCGCTGGGGCTCAGGGCTCCATTCCAGGCTGGGCCTGCAAGAGAGGAAAGGAAGGATTTTTCTCCTGAGAACAGTGTGGCAGGCCCCAGCATATTTCAAAGGATTCAAACTCTCTAATCTGGGGACTAGGGGCTGGATTTAGGAAGACAATGACATCACCTCTCCCACAGAGCGGCTGGAGTTGGCCTGGATTTTAGGTGAGGCGGCATTTGACAAATGTCAGAAACATCCACAGGACTCTTGCTCTCACGTTTGGAAATGGTCAGACCAAAGGAAAGTAACTGAGAAAGAGTGAGACGGTAACCCCGTGTTTTAAACTGCAATGGGAGAAAAAGGGAGGGAGGGAGGGAGAAAAAGAATATTTTTTGAGAAACGAGGTAGGGATTTTGAATATTATATGGTTTTGGATAAATGACTTTATTTATTTTAAACAATGCAGTGAAGCGAGTCTCCATCCCATCCCATGCCATGGCAGACGATGCCTAGCAGGGCCCGGCACCAGGACCAGGGGCTCGGTGGGCGAGCCTACGATTCTGGGTTGTTCTCATGTACTTTGGTGAGTGTACATGGGGAAGTTTCATAAGATGGAGGAGGGACAGTTCAAAGACGGGTGGTCTCTGAAGGTCAGAGGTACCACAGGTTTTATTTTTTCAGGCATATGTTTGATCCAACTTCTATACGGTGTCAATTACAATTATTTCTCCCTGGACTGAATCTGTAAGCTGAAATTATGTTGGTTGTCAAAGATTTCTAGCCCAGAAGTCATGGAGAAAGCCCCGTTAGGGCCTGACATCCCCTGCGGTTGGTATTTTGACTTTGCGATCCGCTTCCTAGAATAATACCTGGAGACAGACAGGACGTCTGTGTGTAGAGTGACCGAGTCCAGAATGGGCCGGAAAGAACACGGCAGAGGGCAGCTGCTTTAGCCGCCGGCTTGGTCGGGTTTCCGCACAGGTTTTCCTCTATGATTTGGAGTTAACCATTATTTATATTTACTCATGTCTCTCAGTGTCTCAGTCAGGCATGCTTCTTGCATTTTTCTGGCTTCATTTCCCATCTTTTTAATGTAAGTCCTTTGGCCGTTATTTCAGCGAAGGCCCGTGACCTCATCTGAAAAAGCCTGTAGTTTAGCTACGCGTAGAATTCGGGCCAATCACTTGCTCACAACACCTTGAAGATGGGACCCTGTCCACTTCTGGTGTCTTTCTTTGGAGGAATGTGCTCCTGTTGCAGCATCTCTTCTCTGTGGCTACTTTGGACAATTTCTTCCTCTCCTTCGTCTTTTGAACATGGCGAAGCGTGGATTTCTTGTTAACCTTTCTGGGTGGATGTGGTGAGATTCTTCCCCCTGAGTGTTTTCCTTTGGAGTTGAAAGCTCTCGGGGACCTTCTCTGTAAAATACTGTCTTACCTCCACTCTCCATGCCTTCCCCCCAGCCTCCTCTGATCTCGTTTTATCAGCGGAGAGATGGCATCCAGTTGCATCAGATGAAACACAACCCGACTGCAGCCCGAATGAGGGAGAGGCAGTCATTCTTTCTCGTGTGACGGAGTGTCTGGAAGACGGCAGGCCCATCCCGTTTCGCTTTCTGCTTCATCCTTCATGTGTTTGGAGACGCCAGCTCCGGCTGTGTCCACAGCCACATGGGAGGAGCTGGGAGGAGAATCCTGGGACCTTCGGCTGGCAGTCCTGCTTCTCATTGGACAGAGCTGGCCCCTAGGTCACCGCTTTGCTGAGGGAGGCAGGAGGGCACTTCCAGCTGGGCACGTTGTGACCCCGACAGATGAGGACCCTGTGAGTAAGGACAGCAGAATGGGAACTGTGTCTGCAACAAGCAAACCCTCCCAGGTGCGTCAGGGTCTGGACTCCAACTCGGGGCTGACGACGCTGCTGTATATGACCGTCTCCTTCCATCTCTCGGCCCTGGGTGACGTCCTCGGACACGCATTCTAGCTCACCAATTCTTTCTTCACCCACCTCTAACGTGGCTTAACCATGAATTCTACGTTTTAATTCCTGTTTTCTTTTCCCCAAGAGTTCTTTCAAATCTACCTACTCTTCTTTTAAAGTATCTTATTTCTCTGTGGATTCTATTCTTTCTTTGAAATTTTAAAACTATTTTTAAAATTTTAAAATATTTATTCTATAAGTTACTTGAGAAGATTGTTCTATCACTTCAGGTCTGCTGACTTGCTGTGATAAATACTTTCTCGTGTGTCATGAGACCCTCCCGACGAGGAGCTTCTCTCTCCTGCCACCTGTGTGGTCTCGATGGAAGGCTTGTCCCTCTGAGCAGCCTTGTGCTTCTTGAGCCCTCAGGTTCTTGGACGTGTGGACCCCAGACCACAAAGGCCCTGTCACAAGGTCTTGTGGAACACCAGAGTCCAGGCTGCGGTGTGGGGCTGGGCGGGCTTGCAGCTCATTTGGGCCCCTGTTTAGGGGCCCCCAATCCCCTCACATTGCCCCCGGCCCGTGAGGATCTGAGTCAACTGGGGCACAGAGGCTGGGAGGTTCTCAGGGAGAAAAAGTGCCGCAGGACATGGATCCAGTGGTGTATTCTGGGGAACAAAGTAAAGATGAGGGATGTGGAGCTGCAAACCAGAGGGGGTCAGGACACTCCCTCGTTTAGGCCCTACACTCGGGACCAAGTTCCTGAACCGTCTCCTGCAGGGAGACATCTCAGGGAAGCACAAGGAATGAAAAATGAGGAACGTTTCGTCACCGTGACTTCCCTGTGTCTCTCCGAGCCCGGGACGGTCCCTCACCCCCGCCTCTGCCCTCTGGCCACCCCCGTGTCTGAGGCACCTGCTGGTGTGCAAACACACAGCAAGTCAGCACGACAGGACCAGAGGGCTTGGGGGCCTGGGAGGGGCTTTGGCTTTCACGGAGCCCTTCGTGGGGACGGTACCCGGGCTGTGCCTGCAAAGACAAGCCCTGCTCCCACGTGCTTCCTTAGCCCCTGCTGGCCTTCAGCCTGGACATCTGCTGACTTCTTTTTTTTTTTTTTTTTTTTTTTTTTTTACAGAAAGGAGATACACAATCTTTTTCTTTTAATGTTTACACATAATATCTACAGAATTTATCCTATCTGTCTTGAATGACTTGAAAAGCAAAGCAGCTGTTCCCTGGTGCCCTCCTGGGTTGTGTTACTCACTCTGGTTCTCTTCACCAGAAGAATCTCTGAGTCACTTAGCTCATGTCCTTTTTGCTTTGTATCATGCAGATGTGGAAGCATCTTTGAGAGAGAGAGAGAGAGAGAGAGAGAGAGAGAGAGAAGGAAGGAAGAAAGAGAGAGAAAGAGGAAGGAAGAGAGGAGAGACGGAGGGAGGGAGGAAGTTTCCACATTCAGAACAGCTGAATCCTTCCTGCTCCCCCCGTCCTTCTGTATCCATCACGTAACTAATAAACAAGGCGACGCTTAGATCTCTCACGATTTCCTAGAAAACAAAGTGGGCATCCCTGTTAAGCACCGCCCCCCCGGGGGTAGCCCTGAGGTCCTTGCCGGCAGTGAGTACTGACTCTGCACGTGAGCAGGGGCCTCACTTTGTCACCCCACGTGTGTCTTCAGAAGCTGCTAGATCTGCAGTAGAGACGAGGGAAGTTCGAGGTGGAGACGAGGGGGATTTGAGCTGAGGTGTGGGCAATGCTCACGGGGCCCCGAGGCTGCTCAGAGGGACCTGGTTCCAGGCATCTGTCCCCAGGGGCGTCCTGGCTTCAGGAGGCCAGGTGGGTTCCCTGGCTCATCTGGGAATCTGGTGGAACGTGGTCATTCGTGTGGCTCAAAGGCTCCACTGATCCCTCTGCCTGAGAAAGAACAAACCCGCCCTAATCACCTGGACCTAGAAGCAGGAGCTCCTGGAAGGAGAAAAGCAAAAGGCTGTCGTCCTTCACTCCCAGGAGAAAATCGTTGTCAGTCCCTTTCTCCTCTTTCACTGTCTTTTTTCCTGGGATCGTCCGCAGGCGAGCACATTTTAAGTCCCCTTGGCCAGAGGGCAATGGGACCTTTTCAGTGTGGCTGGGGGGAGAAACGGCAGCAGCCGAGCAAGCCCGAGAGTCTGCTAGTGGAGGAGGTGGAAACGAACACGGACGCGATGGCAGCTTCCCCTCCGTCTCCCCCCAACCTGTTCAACAACCCAACCAATTTTTTAAAGGAAAAATTGGCAATTCACAAAGGAAAAGTTTCATGTGCCTTCCCCCTGCCCCGGGAATGTAAGGTTCAGAGCCATCTTTGCCCGATGTGCATGTGTCATGATGGGTTTCCTAGAAGACAGAGGGCAGGGGCTGTGTCGTCTGCTGGGAGAAGAAATAATTCACGCTCCTGCAGCCACCTGGATGGACCTGGCGGGCATTGTGCTCAGAGAGGTAAGTCAGACAGAAGGACAAGCACCCTGTGATCTCACGTATACGTGGAACCTAAAACACACAGCAAACTGGCGAACGTGACAAAACAGAAGCGGACTCCCAGATATTTATTCTCCTTAGAGAATAAGCCAGTGGCTCCCAGCAGGGAGATGGCGATGGGCAATACGGGGCTAGGAAAGTTAAGAGGTGCAAACACTATGTACGAAATAAACAAGCTCCAAGGACACACTGCACAACAATATGGGGAATACAGCCAGTATTTTATAATAACTGTACGTGGAGTAAAATCTTTAAAAGCTGTGAATCACTGTCTTGTACAGCGGTAACTTACATAGCGCTGTACGTCAACTACACGCCGATGAGAACAACCCTCACCCTCTAGCTCCTCGGCCTTGGAAGGGTGTAGACTCCAGGCTTCACGGGAGGAGCGTCGCCATGTAAATGGGAGACGCAGGGCCGAGGAGACTCCCAGATGAAAGGACGGCGAAACAGGAAATTCTAGCGCAAAGCTCTGTTCTCAAGCCCCATTGAAGGAAAACAGCCCAGTTAATGAGAGAGCTGAGCCTGCTTCATCCTGTATTTATCTTGGCCAGACACCAGTCCTCTTCTCTGCAGAGATCGGAGGAATCTGGGGAACTCCAGTTACGGGCTGAGGCCCCGTCGGATGGCCGAGGCCACGCTGGGCCCAGCCTCTGTTCACAGTTCATGAAACAATTTCTTCCACATTCAATACTTTCATTTCGTGGTCCTTGAAAATGAAGTATGTTTTAATATAATTCTAGGCCTCAAATTCAACAGATATATTCTCAGTCTACAACGAAGGCATTGGATTCTCCGTGGAGCTCGTTGTAAGCAAGCATGTCCTTTACTGCACTTTAAAACATATGACTTCTCTCTACCGAAGGGTGGCCAGTAAGCCCTCACTCCCAGTGGTTCACTGAGCTGTCTTATTTACCACGATGTCAAAGTGCTCAGAAGTACCACGTTGGACCAAAGGAAGAAGAAACAATATTGTATCTTCGAAAAGTTTTTATATGCGATGCAACGTCGGTCCACATCTCAAGCCTCCTGAAGTGCAGGTAGCAAACCGCATTCCTGCGATCCTGTGATAAATGGGGCTGTGAGTTAGGGAAGAAAAGAATTTTCCTGAAGTCACATAATGGGAGCTCTGCCACTAGAATTTCCTGTTTCATTTCACATATTTCAGGCCCAAGGGGAGAACCAATCCCCCAGCACACAGATGACTTGTGCAGAGGAAATTTTGTCTATAAATACGATCCTTTAGAGTTTTCCTCTCAGTTCTTGGTTTCTGCGTTTTTGTTACCAAACAATATAGAGATCAGTGGACAGAAAGTGTTGGTGACAAGAAGGCTGATTTTGGTCGTGTGACGCAGCCCTGCACGGGCCCAGGCTGCCTGAGGACGAAGGCCAGCTCGCAGGAACGTGTGCGTGTCCACAAGACCACGCCCGGGGTGTCAGTGCGGCGCCGTCCCCTGACACCAAGGACAGCAGCATGTCAGGGAGGCCCTGGGGGGTTGACGCCACAGAGGCAGTGGGGGACGAGCTGAAGGGCACGTGGCGCTCGTACTCACGGGGCAGCCCGGGTGCCCCTGCCGTCCCTGTGCCCTTCGTGTCCCGGGGACGCTGGGCCGATCCTGCTTCCGTCCCAGGCTTCGCCCCCTCGCGAGCGCAGAAGGAGGGGTTAGCGATGACGGGGCCAAGCGCCAGCCCGGCCCCAGGGAGGCCCCTGCAGGACCGGAGGGCTGGGCAGGCCGGGTGGGTGTCCTGCAGAGGCGCTGGACAGTGGGCAGGCCGGGTGGGTGCCCAGGCGACCTGCTGGGGAAGCCGGGGTGCCCCAGCACTGTGGGTACTGGCCCCAATCCCCCAACTCAGAGCGAGGCCCTGGCTACCGGGGGCTGGCAGGACACAGTGCAGCATTCTGGGGAGAGTTCGGGTTTGGACTTTGGCCGCTTTCAATCTGGTCTCTGCCGTGGCAGTCTGTCCGGGTCTCCTTTGTAAATGGGGCTGACGGTGACGACCCCACGGGGTCGCTTGGACATGAAAGAGATGTGGGAAAGCCCAGCTTGCACAAGCGTCCTGTGAACACTGTACCCTCCCCATGGTTGGGGTGGGGTCTGCCGGTGCTTGGCGAGGGTCTTGGCCTAGGGGGGACCAGAGTCCAGCAGGGCTGGGGGGTCAGGACCGACGTGGCCCGCAGGTGGTCCTTCCCGCCCTGACCTCCTTGCTAACCCTGCAAGGCCAGCATGGTCCTCGGGACCCGTGTGGAGGCTGTCCTGATGGGGGAGGGCATGGCTGGCAGCAGATGCTGGTCTGGGGGCCGTGCGCTTAGTGCTGAGTGTGGAGTTGGGACCCTCCCGGGAACCGAAGGGCCCACGATCAGGGAGGGGAGGGGAGGGTCCTGTCAGCCTCCCTTCTCGGTGCCTGGAAATGCTCAGAGGCGCTGGTCTCTGAGTCCACAGCCCTGGGTTCCCATCACCTCGTAGCATCGTCTTTGGTGCAGACTCTCCCTGGAAGCGCACGACCCTTTTAAATGTCATGTGCGGTTTCTCCAGAGACGGGCTGCGCAACGCCCTTTCCAGCTAATGACGAGGTTGAAGATGCCATCGCACGGCACGAGGACACATCTGCTCGGCCCGCAGGGCACGGCCTTCACCTGCAGCCCCGAGAGAGGAGCAGGTGGGGGCCGGCTGCTCCCTCACTTGTCACATCCTCCCGTTTGTGCCCATACGGCCCTCCTCCTCCCCGTAGGATCTGTTTCGCGCATGTTTACTGTCTCCCCACCTCCACTGGGGCGCAAGCTCTGTCCTACAACGTAAGAGGCATTTTCTGTTGTAGTCAATGCTCAGACAGGTACCCTGTCCAAAGGAGGAGCTCGACAAACATTTGCTGAATTTAAGTGGTTTGCGATGACCACTAGACACACAGAGGTGAAGTGCAGCAAGGCATTGATCACCTAGGTGTCTAGGTTCAGGAACAAGAGTCCTCCGGAAGAGGCCTCTGAATCTAGAAGTGAAAAGTGCTCAGTGTCTGAAGTTCAGGAAGAAGCTCTGTGCACGTGAAGCTTGACTGCGGGCGACTGGCTTCCAGGGGCAGGAACGTGCTGAAGCAGGTGTTGGGTCTGCTCCAGGTGGGGGTCAAGTCGCAGAGGGGTCTCCAAAACACACAGGATTGGGGGTGACTTCAGCTTGTGCCCTGGGCTCCTGGGTGGGAGGCCCGGCTGGACAGGACGTGAGGGTTGGCTTCCTCCCCCTCCCCCGGGGGCTGCTCAGCTGTTGCATTTTGTCCTGAAGAGGAAAAGTGGTGCTGCCTTCAAAGTCCCACAGGAAGATGTTTCTGTTTTAATGTTTTAATATTACACTTTCACTAAGTTCCTTAGACAGCTCGCGTGGATTATTTCCTGCTTATAGACGATTGCATTAGGAATATGGCTGCCTTTCCAAGAGAGACCCACACATTTTTATCTTGTCACAAGGCTCTGAGTGTCTGGCGCGCACATGGCTGCTCTTATTTTTAAGTGCTTTTTTGTGAGAACACGAAGAGCAGCGTTCCCTGGAGAACAGGATGTTGCGGAGCCCGCTTCTACCGCGTTAGCTAACGCTGCGCTTGCAGACCTCGTAAGAGAGTCATCAGCAGGTGTTGGGAGCTTCACACACATACGTGATTCTGCTTTATTTCTGGCGACAGAGCACAGTCGGAAACGCAGGTGACATTGGAGGAGACGGCCGAGGTAGGTCACGTGCCATCGTGGGCCGGGTGACGGCTCTGACCCGGTGCAGACAGGTTAGTTCCGGGGTGTCTCCTAACCGTGCCACCCTGGTTTCCACATTTGTGACCCAGGGAAGCCGAGTGTCTGATTGTGACGCAGCGTGGCTGCAGTCAATCGAGGGGCTGGACGGAGAGACCTGGGACCGACCCGTGTGACACTTACTCACGTTTGTTCCTGGATTTTGACGCAAAGCACGTCCTCCCCTGTGATGCAGTTGTGGCCACAACCCCGAGGGGCCCACATCTCACTTCCAAGGCCAACTTGGTGGGAAGTGGATTTGGAACCCGCCCCTCAGAGCCCCTTTGAATCCTTCTTTCTCAAAACACAGGCTTAAGGCACAAATTAAACGTGGTGTGGCCCAGGGCTGTCCCCTCAGAAGGAAATAAATGCGCTCTTCATCAGAAGATGGCAAAGTCTAGGCTTCCTAGCACTCAGACGACATCCCGGAGGTCGCGCATCCCGGCTAGGACACGTCGGCACGCGGGGCGGGCTCCTCCGAGGGAGGGACGGGCTTTGCCAGCCTCTTGCCCACCCCAGGCCTCACGGTGCGTCCAGGGAGCAGCTCCGACCCGACGGTGGAGCTGCGAGAGGGACGCCCTGTTTTCTCCCATGATGCACGTCTCCGTCTGGCTGATCTCTCAGCCAACTCCGCAGGTTCACAGAGAGGGAACCAGATGGAACCTTCCTGATTTAACTGTGGAGCAAGCGTGGCCTCACCTCCTCTTCCAGGGAGCCCGTCCAGCACGGGGCTGACGGAGGAGAGACGCCGGCCTGGCTGAGGTCCTGCTCCCCGCACCCTGGGTGGCGCTGTCCTTCAGTCCCCTGGCCTGTGACAGGCCGTCAGGCAGGTGCGGGGCTGATGAGTCTGGGGCATGCGGCACATGCTCCGTTAACCTGGGCGGGTCACAGGCGAGGAAAGGGCTCAGGATGCGAAATGATGGCCAGAATCACAGACTGGGCAGCTGGGCCCCCGTCCTCGTCCTAAACGCGGTGCCAGGCTCCCGGCAGGACCTTGACGCTGCGAGCAGGACCCGCGGTCGCCGTGTCAGGCCTGTCGTTCATTCCGGCCTCAGTCCTGGAGTCTTTGCAGCTGAGCCAGAGTCAAAGGCAGACACAGATGGACGTGGTAAGGGGGGAAATGCCTCCCTTTGTACCCCATATAAAACTCACCAAGATAAAACACGTTTATTAAAATCACATGTCTATATCTCTCACTAAGCACTAACTCACTCTGAGGGTGAGTTCACAGTTCCTCGGGCTCGTGTCTGGAGGGTCTGGGCCCCTGCCACCCCCCTCGAGGTGCACGGGGCTCCCATCCGGGTCAGCGGGCCTGGCAGCTGTTTTCTCAGCCCCGAAGTCGTAGCCTCCACGCCGGTCTCTCCCCCCCTGGAAGCTATGAGGTCGGGGAAGGTCAAGGTGGGGCTCGGCCCTGTGCTGGGAGCGCCCTGGCCTCCACCCACCAGGTGCCGGCAGTACCCCCGGGCCTGGCGGGGACAAAATGTGTCCAGACTTTGCTAAGATCCCCGGGGCAAAGTCACCCAGAACTGAGAGCCCCGTGTTCAGAGTTTGGGGTCCCTGGCCTTTCCAGGGAGATTGGGGCGGAGGCCCAGCCTGGTGTGCAGGTGTGGGGAGGGAACAAGCGTGTATTTCAACACAAACAGAACCCACAGTGCCACATTGCCTGCACAGTTGTTCACGTTGTCTGGAACACGGCTGATGTAGTGGGTTTGCAGTGATCTTGCGCATCCACGGGCGTGTGGGACGCTGTTCTCAGTTTTGTGTGTAAACGCATCTAGTCCTTAGCCATGTCACCACCACCTCTCTAGAAAGAAGCTTTGCAGAAGAGGAGGATGACGGGTGTGGAGGAGGCCGTGTCCCTCACGGCCCCCAGTGCCCTGGTGTGGTTTCCCTGCAGCCTGGGGCATGTCTGCAGGGCTGGGCCCACCTCCCTCCCCGGCTCCCGGGCACAAACAGGACGAAGAATGGGCACGAGGTGGGAAGAGGAGGAGGACAGGTACTCCCAGAATCAAAGCGCCGCCCGGGGTCCCTGTGCCAGCGCCAGGTCTCTGGTATGTGTGTCCCTGTGTGTCTGTGTCCATGTGTGTCTGTGTGTCTGTGTTGATATGTGTGTGTGTCTGTGTGTGCGTGTCTGTGTCCGTGTGTGTCTGTGTGTCTCCGTGTGTGTCTGTGTGTGTGTCCATGTGTGTCTGTGTGTATATGTGTGTGTGTGTCTGTGTGTGTGTGTCTGTCTCTCTGTGTGTCCATGTGTGTGTGTACACGCGTGTGCGTGGTTTGGACCTGGCTGTGTAGGTTCCGGGCAGGCCTTCCCGTGCCCTCTGGGATCCAGAACAGAAAAGCGCCCTTGGGAGCCACACGTAACTCGCTGGGAGACACAGCTGCTTTGTGGAGCTCGTTTCAACTGGGTTTTGTTTTGAATCTACAAGTTCATTCACATCCAATGACAGCAAATTCATAGATTGTGATGTCATGCGGATTGAAACCAAAGGGCTGGAGAGGATGCTTTCTGCCAGATGTGCTCCTGGCTGCAGGAGGCCCCTCCCCAGCTTCTTGGCTTTGCTCTTGGGCAGGGCTCCGGGCTGCACTTAGAGCCTCACTTCCCTGGACGGGTTCTTCTCTATTTGACGGCCCTCCAGCCCAAGGCAGCCCTTGGTGACTACTCACACTGATAGCATCAATTTATTGTCACACTGAAAAGGGAATGTGTCCTTCCAGGTCTAGAGACACCTACATCGTCTGGGGCGTGTGGGGGGACGATGGGGGGAGCTGGTAGAGCAGGAGCTCAGGGACGTGGCTCATCGCTTATGGTTTTAAAGTCTTCCTCAGCCTGCAGGGGCAGCCCCCTCCCCGGCCCCGGCACTGACATCCTCTGGCTCCTCAGCAGATTGCCGGCCTCTTCTCGTCACCGTGGATGGGGCTGTACTTCAGTGGCCCAGCGTCAGCATCCTTCATTTAGGCAGCTAAAGGAAGGATGTGCTCGAGGCCGGTTTACGGCTGGGGTGGGGGCACTCTGGGCCTCAGGCCATTTTGCTACAAGAAGGGGACTTCGAACCCCGAGGACGGGAGGGCGTGCGCCCCGCACCCCCGAGTCCACGGCTAGCCTGGACGTCCATGCTGCGCTCTGCGGACAGCACCACCCCCTCTTGGGCCTGCCTTGGGACCACGGTCACATCTGATTTCCAGTGCAGAGTATTTTATGGCCAGAGAAAACCAGAGCCCGCCTCCCCCTGGTGTGATTCCCAAAGAGCACCAATGTGTGGGTGTGTGAGCTCAACCACCAGACACACGGGGTGGGATTGCATGATCCCATTAAAATACCAACAGAGAAGTGGCTTAAGAGTCAGACCCACTTCACGGGTGTCTCAGGGGGGCACCAGTGAGCTGAGCTCCCGGGAGACCCAGCTGCACTCACTCTCCGCACGCGGGGCCTCGCTGCCCGGAACCCCCGGCCGGCTCGTCCCCTGCTCTCAGGGACCGTGGACGGCGTCCCTGTGCTTCTGCTCCGGTGCTGACCGTCTGCGCTAAACGGCTTGTCCTCCCGTTGTCACGTTTCAGAACCCGACCTTCTCCTGGAAGACGGGACTTCTTGGGATCTGCCTGCACGTTCAGCTCTTGGATTGATGACGGACTCGATGATGTGCTGGTGAAAACCTGCTGAGAAAAGAGTGAAGAGAGAAGCGAGGATGAGACCCTCCCGTGAGAGAGCGTCCTGACCGCTCCCGCCGGGGTCTCCGTGTGAAGAGCCGGGTTGTGATGAGCCCGAGCGACCCAGGCACAGCGGAGACGGGGGGACTTCCAGACACAAAACAGCACGATGGATGACGGTGCCGTGGTCCAATCAGAGCATATCTTCCGCCTCCTCCTCTTTCTCCCCGGCTCCTGTTTTCCGCTTCTTCCCGCAGGAAAGATGGCGCTCAGCCTTTCGAGAACTCAGCTTTATTAGCAGACAGCTCTTGTGCTCCTGCCCTGTAAGGTGCACACCACGTACTCCGTGGGAGGCTGAACACCGTACAATCTCAGGAAAGTTACACGAAGACTCGCGCCTCAAGCTGTGTGTCCACTCGCTCACTCACACCTCCGACGCCCGTGTCAGCCGCCCGCTGGGCCAGGAGCTGTCACAGGCCCCGAAGACACACAGCTCCATGATTCGGGGCTCTGGTAACCAGCCGTCTGTCCATTTTCCAGGCAGAAAGCCCTCTCCACCTGGGAGGCCGAGCAGAGTCCACGAGGGCTGTTTGCAGGTCTGGGCCCGTTAGGAAAGCCGCAAGGGATGGCAGGGGCCCGGGGAGGTGGGGGGCAGACGACCCTCAGCCGCAGCCCCCGGCCAGCAGGAGGGCAGGAGCCCGGCTCCGGGAGTGGGGCGGGTGGGGCATTCGGAAGGGCCCCCTGGTCACGGTGGCAGGGTGACCGGCCTGGGGACGTATACCTGCCAGTGCGGCCCTGGCCTGGTGACCCCAGAGGCAGAGGGGGTGGGACCGGGCTGAGCGGACGTCCGATTGGAGGATGGAGAAGAAGCTGCAGGGGCGCCCAGGTGTTTCATTTGGCTGAGAAGAGACTGAAAATAGTGGGGAGACAAGAGGATGGAGAGATTCTGAGGGCAAAGCTCTTGAGTCTGAAGTGCCCTGAGACGTCGGGAGTCACGGCAGCTCAACGGGGCCGGAGTCCTGGGAGGGAAGGCGAGGGGAGACCAGCTGCTACCAACAAGTGGGCGTGGGCCACGGTCCCTGGGGAGGCCGGGGCATCCCTGGCGAGGCTGGGAGGTCCCTGGGGAGGCCGGGCTGGGGGGGTCCCTGAGGAGGCCATAGGTCACTGGGGAGGGTGATAGACTTGCTTTGATTTTAAGGTTTGCCTAGAATTTACCTACTGAGAACAGGGAGAAGTTTAAGCCTCCATCTAGGAGTCAGGATCCATAGAAGGACCACTGTCCAGGGCATGATCTCAGAGAGGCTGCCCCCCCAGGACACAGAGTCCCCACCCCAGGACACAGAATCCACCCCAAAACAAAGTGCCCCCCAGGATATAGTCCCCCCAGGACACAGAGTCCCCCCCCTTCCAGGGCACCGAGCCTACCCAGGGCACAGAGTTCCCCCTGGAGCGGGGATCTGGCTGCAGGTGAGGCTGTGACGGACAGGCCGTGGTGCTGAGGCTGCCGCCCAGAGGTCTGTGACGGAAATCAGAGCAGACCCCTGAGAAGAGGAGGGAGTTAACCGACTCTGAGCCTCGGGTCTGTGTCCTGGAGAGAGTAGCGTCAGTAGCTACTGGAGGGTCCAGTGGGCTGCGTGAGCTGAGTTTGGGAAGGAAGAGAATGCATTTGCTTGTCAAGGTCCTGCATTTGCAACGATGTCTCTTTGCACCTGGAATAAAGCACCTGGGGCCCCAGGAAATGTCAAGATCCCAGCTTTAGGTTTAAAGTCTTCAGTGTGAGCGGTTACACAAGATAATTGTGGAAGAGGACAGTTGAGGGGGGCAGAGACCAAGATCTTAGCCTCAGGGTCCGACCACCATCAGGCAGGAGGCGAGCGTGAACCTTTAAAGGAAGGGTTGGGCCCGCAGGAAGTGGCGTCGGGCAGAGATGGAGGTGGGGTGATGGCCAGCTCCACACACAGAGACATAACAGCAGGCAGCACAGGCTTGCCAGCCAAAGTGCGGTGTTATGTTTGAGTCCTGACTTCGGAGGAGACACAATCATCCCCTGGGAACCCCGAGCTGTGGGTGAAGCCAGCCGAGCAGGCAGGGCAGACAGGGACCAGCTCACGGGATTCTCCCATGAGGCTGTCTGGTAACCTTTCCACCGATGGACGTCAAAGCTCTGTGTTAGGAAGGGAAAGTCCTGCTGCCTAAGGAGTTTTTACTCTTTTAGTTTCTATCTCAGATGAAGGCACAGATAGAAGCAAGTTCCTTTCTTTAACTTCCGGGGTAATCTCGGGGTGCCCCGGACACACGCATGGAGGATGTTTTGAGCTGAGGGATAGGGCATGTTCTTGGTGATTCTATGAGAATTCTTCATCTCTTGTCTGGTTTAATGTTATTTTAAAGTACTGTTTGTGTTTAATCATTTTTTTGAGATCTTGCTACCAGAGTTTAAAAATCTGCTGCTACAAGCCAAGATAATTTGCTCGTATAATTGTTTTTGAAGCAGATCTTATGCAAGACATTTTGTGCTGGTAAAGCTGAGCTGTGCATCTGCTGACCTGTGGCCAGACACCAAGAAGGACCCCAGCTGATTAGCAAAGTTGCACCCTTGCCAGGGACTGGATCTGAGGCCCATGTGGCCGTCCTCATGACTCAGAGGAGGTGGGACTCAGCACTCGTGGGCGGCAGGGCTGGCGGGGCGCCGGCTCTCTGCTGCTGAGATAAGCAGTTCCTCTCTGGCCGGCAACATGTGCCCCCAGTCCCCGGGAAGGGGGCCCAGCTTCCTCTCCAGCACCCCTCCTCCCTGGCCCACTTCGTGGAGGCTCTTCCCTGGAAGAAGCACCGTCCACCCTGGGCTTTTGCTGCAGCCTTACCACTGGGGCCACCCTAACTCCTCATCATTGGGTTGAGTCTGGAGCAGGGACAATAAAATTATTGAAGGAGGCCTGGGGGGCTCACCCAGACCCCTCTCAGCTTGTGATGTTACAAGTTCTTGGAGTCGTGAGTCTGGCAAAAAGCAGGGGAAAAAAGAGATTTTAATCAGAACTACCATCAAGTTAAAAACAGTTTTCACCAAGCATGGCCACAGTCTGCTTGAAGCTGGTGGCTGGTAGGGACTTGTGCGAAAAAGAAACTGGATCCTGTCTTCTTTTTATTATAACTCGGCAGCGTGGACCGTGTAGGCGGCCGGCGATCAGAAATAAATGTCTGACTTGGATTCCGCACAACTGGGTCCCGCTCCAAGACACACTGCCTGCCCACTGGCCCAGCTCAGGTCCTGCAGGCACAGCAGAGGGGTGCAGTTTGGGGACTGGCCGCAGGGTCCCTCCAGGGCGGCGCTGGGAACCTGCTGGTGTGCAGGTCCCCCTGGTGAGCAGGCCGCCTGCTCCATTGTATTCCAGAAGCACCACCACAGCACGTCTAGTTTCTTTCATTTTTTTTTCTGGGGCATTTTATTCTTTTATTCCTCCTGCTCCGCCTCTTTCTCTTTCCCTTGTTTTTACAATCTCCCTGTAATGACTAATTGGCAGTGTTTCCCGGCTTTTTTTTTATGTTTCTCTTGCTCTGGTTACAAGTCGTACTAACCCAGCAATATCCACAGGGACCAATAGACAGCCAACATTCCCAGTGATATACTGCTCTGCCTCTTCTTTAAAGTGTAGCACATTTACAAGGAAATGCACACGGCACGGGGCCCACTCCCGGGGTCGCCTGAGCTGCGCGCCCGCCGTCCCTGCTCTGCGCCCCCCTCCGCGCTCCCCCTCCCCGCGCGCCCGCGGTCCCTCCTCCGCGCGCCGCCTCCGTGCGCCCGCGGGGCCGCCTCGGTGCCCGTTTACTGCGCGCAGCAGCCACTCTGGAGCCGCCGCACATCTGGATGAAGTCAGGCCCGCGCCCGGGCCGGCGCCCAGCCAGTCCCCACCCGCTGGATTTCCTGATGTAAACAGAGCAAGAACACAGCAACTCTGCTGAATGTGTCATGCAGCGCTCTTTATCTGCTTGGGGTCAAAACGGAGACTTGGAAAAACAGAAGTGTTGCTTTGAATTTAAACAGCTAAGAACCAGAGCCGAGACTGGTCTGCAGGGGGGAGGGCCAGCGCCTCCAGACCCACCTCCCGCTTGTGTGCCTACTTGTTCCACTTTATGGTGATTTGGGGCTAATTTCATTATCTACAGCCAAATTGGAAACAAGATGCTGTTTCTGTTAATGGTGCCGAAGGCATGTGTGAGTCTCTGTGCAGCGGGGAGAACGTTCCGACTGCCTCCCCAGCCCCACCCGCGGCCCCGGGAGCCCGCCGGCCCGCACTGCTCTGAAAGCGCGTTAAGACGCAGATTTTCCCAGACGGAAGCCCCCTGCCCCGTTTCTGAGAGAACGGCGTTGTTGCTTTCTGTCGCTGAGCGCCGGCCAAGAATGCATTTCCTTCCTGGGTTCCCAGAAAGGCTCAGGGCTTGGGGCTGAAAGGACAGTTTTCCGACGCTGCACAGCGGGATGGATGTGCTTCCTCTCCCGGTTTCTCCAGGAGGGAACTGCTCGCCTTACGCTGTTGTCTGCGCCAGGGTGTCTGGCTGGGGTCCTCATCTTCTCCCAGAGCTTTTGGTTCCTTCTCTCCTTCTCTGGCAGGGGATGAAGACTTCAGGATTTGGGGTTCTGAACGTTCATTAACAAGAAATCAGCCAACTATGAGCCATGCCAAAGTCATTTTGAAAAGATGGTAAAGAGGGAAAATAGAAAATGATGGCAGAGCTTATGTTGTCATCACCAGCAATTAAAATGAAATGTAGCCGGTTTCCACCTCAGTCCCGAACCATTTCAGCTGCAGCATATGAAGATCTCCATCCTGGCCCTGAAGCAGGGACTCGTTTTGCAAAAGTCTTTCGGTGGAACCGAGGAGGGGCCTGCTGGCATGTCTGAGGGCAGAGCTGGCGGTGGGGATGCGAGCAGGCTGGACGAGGCTGGGGGCTGTCCGGGTAGGATTCCTCAGAGCAGCTTCGTGGGGAGGTTTGTCTAAATGTTTGAGGTCATTGGGCCCAGATGGCTGGACGTCAGGGCACTGGAATGTTGAAGGAGCCTCTGGTGCATCACTGTGCTTTGAATAGGCTACCAGGGCACTCCTTTTCCTCCCACAGACTGTATCTTGATGAAGTTGCCAGAAATTGGGCCAAGACTCGTGGAGAGAACCGAGGTCCAATTTGGCAAGGTGGCTGTTAGCGGCTCTGCCTGGTGGTTTGGTAAGGAGAGGGGCCAAAACCCAGAGTGAAAATGAGGTTCGTTTAGAGCCTCCAAAGGCAAATGTAGGGTTTGCCCCACTCCTGTGCTCTCTTTATATGTTGAAATGCTGAGGGTAGGGATCTCCGGTGACTTCCTGCGATCCCGGGGGTGTCCTGGGTTGAAGAGGTCTGGCCGGCAGTGCAGGACCTCTCAGTATAAAACAATTGCTTCTCCCTTTTCACACCATTGGAGTTTTACAGAAGTACCACGGGACAGGCAGCAGGTTCAAAAGAGAAGAGACCAGCACGGCCCCTCGGTTACTTACCTACTCCAGCCTCAGTTTGCTCATCTCTGATGTGGGATAACGAAATCTGCTTCTCCAGGCCAGTGGATGTTAAACTAGGGAATGCATGTGAGGGCCTGTATCAGTGCCTGTTAACCAGGGTTACCACACAAAAGCTTGCAGGGAGACTTTTATCCTGCAATTCTATTTTGTGTTTCTGCCTTTTTACTTCCTGACTATTACAGACACGGGACTTGAGAAGACATTTTGACCTCTTGTCCTTGAAGAGGTTTCTTCAAAATCCATTCCAAACACCCATCTTGCATTTTCTAGGAGCTCCTTGAGTTCAAACAGTTCGTTCCATCATCAAACCCGTCGTCAGACCGTGCATCCTGGTTCTTAGAGCCGGGACCAGTTCACTGTAAGCATAACCTTGTCTGTGTGATGGGCTGGAGGTCTTCATCGAGCCCGTGGAGCTGCCTAATCACGCTTGTCACACCCTCCTGCTGTGCACACGGGCCAGCAGGGACCTGTGTGTGTGTGTGCCCGTCGAGGCCAAACGCTCAGCACGGACACTCTCACGGCCACAGGTTTTTTTCTTTAATTGAAGTTTTTTATTAAGATGGTTGCAGACTCACGCGAAGCTGAGGGAGGCCGTGTACTCTTTACCCAGTTTCCCCCAACGGTAACATTTTGCAAAACTACAGAAGGATACTCAGCTCGGACGTGGATATCGACACAACTCACTTACTGCACTCCTGTGACTTGCACTCAGCGTATGTTTATTTGTGCTACACGTAGTTTTATCCCGTGTGTGGGTCCTGTGGACACCACTGCAGTCCGATGCTAAAACAGTTCCATCAACACAGGGCCCCCTCCCTCTCTCCCTGCCCTCCCCCTCCTCCTGTCCCAATCTTTGGCAACCACTAATCTGTTCTCTGTTTCTAAAATTCTGCCATATGTATGATCTTTTTGGGATTGCTTTTCTCACTCAGTGTAATTCCTTGGCGATTCATCCAAGTTGTTACATGCATCAATAATTTGTTCCTTTTTATTGCTGAAGACTATTCCATGGTATGACTGTTCTGCTTTTTTTTATCCATTCACCTGCTGAAGGACATCTGGGCTGATTCCAGTTTTGGGCTATTACAAATAAAACTGGTATAATATTTCTGTACAGGTTTTTGTGTGAACATAAGTTTTCATTTCTCTGGTAAAAATGTCCAAAAGGACCATTGATGACTTGTATGGTAGTTCAATGCTTAATTTCATAAGAAACTGCCACACTGTTCTCAAGACTGGCTGTACCATTTTACATTCCTGCCAGCGATGTGTGAATGACTCTGAGTTTCTCCCCATCCTGGCCAACATCTTAGCGTTCTGATAAATGTGTCACCTCATTGTGGTTTAAATGTTCATGTCCCTAATGGTTAGTGATGTTGACTATTTTTTCATGTGCTTGTGTGCCATGTGCATATGCTCTTCAGTGAAATGTCTCTATGCTTTGTGCTCATTTTCTAATTGCATTGTTATTGTTTTACTGTCAGGTTTTGAAAATTCTTTCCATATCCTAGATACTGGTCCTTTGTCACATGCCGGATCGGCCAATGCCTCGTCCCCATCTGTAGCTCAGCTTTCCATCCTCTTCACATGGACTTTCACAGAACAAAAATTTTTAATTTTGATGAGGTCCAGTGTACCAAATCTTCCTTTTATGGCTGTGCTTTTGGTCGAGTCTAAGAACTCGTCGCCTAACCTTAGATCCTGAAGATTTTCTCCTATGTCTTTTTATAAAAGTTTTATAGTTGTGCCTTTTACACTTAAGTCTATGATCGAGTTTGAATTAACTTCTGTATGAGTCCCCTCTCCTCCTGTCCAGTTTCATCAGCACCACTTCTTGAGAAGGCCAGCTTTCCTTCATTGAATTACTTTTGCACCTTTGTCAAAACTCAGCTGAGAATATTTATCTGGCTCTATTTCTGTGCTCTCTCTTCTGTTCCATTGATCCATGCGTCTTTCCCTCTGCCAATACCACACTGTGATTTCTGTAGCTGTGTTATAAGACTTGATGTCAGATAAACTGCTTCCTGCCTTCTTATTCTTCTTTTTTAAGATTATTTTACCTTTGCCTGTGCCTTTCTATAACAATTTTAGAACAAGGTTGTCTATCTACAAAAAGTCTTGCTAGATTTGGATAGGAATTGCATTAAACCTATGGACTCATTTGGGGACTTGACATCTTTACTACGTTGAATTTTCCAATCCATGAACATGGTATGTCTCTCCATTTATTTGTCTTCTTTTATTGATTTCATTAGCATTTTTAATTTTAAGCATATCCTTTCTGTACATGTTTTGTTAAGTATATATCTAAGTATTGCATTTTCTTTGCAGTGATTACAAATGGTAATTTGTTTTAAATTTAGTTAATTAATGTTCATTGTTACTATGTAGAAATGTGATTGCTTTTTGTGGGCTGATCTTGTATCCTGTGACCTTGCCGAACTTACTTTTTACTTCTAGGAATTTTTTTGTAGATTCTTTTGGATTTCTACAATAGACAGTCGTGTCATCTACAAATACAGTTTAACTCTTCCTTCCTAATATGTATATCTTTTATTTTTCTTGCTATTGCAGTGGCAGAACTTCCAGTGCTATGCTGAATGCAAGTGGTAGAGCCTTGCCTTAGTCCTGATTTTAGTGGGAAAACATTCA